>NC_132847.1:55456846-56656846 GCF_048164855.1 Canis lupus baileyi
GCAAGCTAGTCATTCATTTCAAATACTTTAAAATAAATTTTTTCAAAAGTTCCCATTGCAATAGTAAGCCTCTTGCTTAAGAAATTACTGTATTTTGTCTAAATTTTCTCTGCAATAAATGCACAAATATGGATACTATGACATTCTGCTTGATTAAAAGAAAAATATGTGCAATGACTGAGGAATGTTGAGAAGAAGTAGAAGCTACAACAAGCAAAAAAAAAAAAAAAAAAACACTTAAAAAGTCTATTAGTAACAGAAGTCCTAAGTATTGCATGTCATATACTTAGAATTAAAGATGTGTACTTTCTTTTGGCACCTATTTGGAGATGAAAAGTATTTCTTCATCTCAACCTTGCACAGACATATGTTAAGTAGAAAATAGCAAAATGAAACTGTGCATGGGAATGTTGGGTAAAAGTACTTATATGAAATAAGATAGGATTTTTTTAAATTGTAATACTATTGTCTAATAAGAGAAAAGAAGTTTCATGTCTCTCCCTATTAATTTTCTATATCAGGCATCATCTTCATGTACAGAGCAATCAGATGATTGTTCAAAAACCAAGTAATTCTTTCTTTTATTACTAAATTGCTGCAACACAAGAAAAGGTCACATGGTAGAGTGGCATTCTGCCCGTGTATGACAACTCAGTGATTGCGATTTTTCAACCTTATTATTCTGAGGACATTGTGGTAATCAAGAACTATCCATAACTAATGTATAAATAACTCCTTGCTTTTCTTTCTCTACAGTAATCCAACTCAAATTATATATACATAGCAAAAAGCTTATGATAGAAGGTAGGAAATGAATACTTAAAGGTATATTGTATGTTAGATCTTTGTTTGTAAATGTTTATTAAAAACAAATATATGTGTGTGTTTTATTGAGAACCTTTGTAACCTACAAGTTTGTGGCTGTTATTTGATATCTGTTATTTGGTACCTTCTGAAGCTACTTTTACTTGTTAAAAATAGTTTCCTTTTGATCACTGTTGTTCATCCAGAAATCACTGTATACAAGTGGCTTTTTTTAGTCAGACACTTTAGTTTGCATGAGTATGACATTTAAATTGGAAAGCTGACCACTAACTAGTCTAATTTACACACCTTTCTTTAGAAAATGACATAAGATAGTTAAAATACATAATGGATAAAATTTTTAGCGTAGTTAGAACTATCTACTCTTTTTTTTTGTATAATCACTTATGATGATATAATGAGTAGAGAGAGGTTTGCCATTCAAAAGTTATTTTCTGAATTATTGCCATACCCATAATAATTTTAGATTGTATGAATTATCTTCATTAGTTTTATCACGTCCCTGAAAAGTAAATGAAAGAGGAATGTAAAGAATTGTTTCAAAGTGTATGTCAAAGATGCTAAAGGTTTTAAAAAAACTAACTCATTCTAATTTTAGGCATGCGTATGTGTGTATACATATGTATATGTGTATACACACATTTTTAAACAAAAGCTATAAATTCACATTTACTTTAAGAACTGCCATTTACTTAGCTTGGTTTAATATATTTTAATTACTATTTAATAATTATAAAAAATACTTTCTGTTATCTACTGTTCTTTTTGTCCAAAGATGGCAGACCAATAAAATATAAGAACTTGGTTAGAAAAAGTGTTTCCCTAACAGAGTCCTAATTTAAATATAAGGAAAGAAGACTTGTATATGTATCCGTAAGAAAATATTTCCTAACTGGTTGTTATTGCTGCTGCTTTTTGTTGCTTGTGTTTGTTTGTTACCTATTCTAGCTTCAGTAAATCCATCTTTTACAAAATTATTGAGGTTTTATTGTTTTAAGTTATTTGCCTATAAATGTATAGATAGAGAAGATGACTTTTAAGGGAAAAGCCATGGACTTTAGATTTTTGAGATTGTTTTATTTTGTTGTAGCTTTCTTTTTAACTCTATTCACAGTATTGAAGATTAGCAGCAAGTGATTAGGTAAAAGATGGTAACAGACATCAGAAACATATAACCACAGTGGTCTTCTTTAAAGCAGTTGCTAATAAATTGGGGTTGTTGTTGTTGTTGTTTATCTTACTACCAAGGTTCAAAATGTTCTTTTAAAAGGTGTACTCAGTGAGTCTTATTGATTTTGACCACTGCTGTTCATTTATCAGTTTAACTGAGTTATGGCTCTTAATCACATCTTAGTGCCCCAAAACTTCTAACCTGAAAAGAAAAAAAAGAGAGAGAAAACTTTGTTACTGGCTTTCTGACAATGGCAGGGAGTGTGTTAAACCAGTGTAAAATTCAATTAAACTGTCTAGCCAGGTTTTTGAAGCTGAAATGCAGACCCTTTCTGTTAAGCTTCTTATTTTCCTGTGACCGACACCGGTGGATGCTGGGTTATGCCAAAACCAACAGGCTGTAAAGTACCTTGTTTCATGCTCCCAGCTGATCAATATTTTTATTTTCCAGGCTTGCCCAGAAATCTGGAGGCAGTATCACCTAACGGTGAGTAGAAACACCTTTTTTATTTTCCCCAAGACCTAGCCTATTTATCCTTCTCTGAACTGCTGACCATAAAATATAGACAAGCATCTTCTACTAGAAGATAATAAACATCTGAAGAGTTTTTGCACTGAGAAAGCAATAATATACTTTTTCTCCTCTCCCCTGCCCACTACTCTATTCTCTATCTTCCTGTTCTGAAAAGATTTTGATTTTTTTTTATTACTCACATCATTTAATGATTACATCATGGTATCTCAGTTTTCCTAGACTCATTCATTAAATTAAAGGAGAAAAGTATGTCAGGAGCCATAAAAATAATAGTAATCCAGTGTCTTTAAAGTGTTGTGTTATGTACAGTCCATAAGCATACAATCCATAATATCTTCCATAATCATTTTTCTGGCTTTATTGAAATTTTTGCATATATTTTTTAATGAAGCTAAAAAAAAGCTCAGTGTATCTTTCATATAGAACAATTCAACTGTCATATCCTTAAGCTCTTCTTGACTTCTTCAAAGTGTATAACCATCTGCTTAATACCATTCAAGTTATTCAATTCTGTGGTTTCCTTTTATTGTGAATTTAGGCTAAGTAGAAGTAGAAAACATAATTTACTATGAAAGCAATTGGCTAGTGCTCAATATTATGAAGTTAGTTAGTTTTTAATATTCAGCTTAAATAATTTCAATAATTCATCATAGCCCTAGTAGTCATTTTTTAATATATTAAATGTGTTATACTGAGCAAGACAACAATTAAGATTATTCTTATAGTTAGACAGTTAATAACAATGTTATAAAAGCTGTTCCTTAAGATTTAACATATCAAAAAGATTTTGGTTATAGGAAGACAGTGAAAATAGGACGAAGTTTTACAAAGCATGTCTTCTTATTGCTTTCCTCTTACAGAAATAAAAAGTAAACCAAGTGACTCAAACTACTAATATGTCTATCACAGGCCCAAGAGGCAAGGAATAATACCAGGTGGTTTGTTTTCATATCTGTTACCACTGTTTAGTTTATGTAATGTAAAGGTTCTCAGTAGAAAGCTGTAACTCCTCAACTATCCTTCAGTCCCAAATTGGATTTTATTAAAATATTTAGTGTTCTACCAAAATACACACACACACACATACCCCTATGTATGTTAACATATTGTTACAGATGTAACTCATCCAGATATATTATGTTTATACTTAGGTAGCAGGTTTCTTGTCTAACATACATGGTGAAATCTTTGTAGCCTAAACTTGGAAATCCTATCATATATTTTTCAAGATCATAGTCACTTTTTGTAACTATATAGCAGTTTTCTTCATCAGTATTTTCATTAAGAAATAGCCTAAGGGATTTGACAATTGCATTTCTTTTCCCTTTTCTCCTGAGTTAGAGAATTCCAGCCTTGAAAACTTACTCAATAATTTGAAGACCCTCTTTTTTTTATTTTTATTGCTTGTACCTATATTATTTTATATAACTATCATAGAAGGATAGAAATTGGTGTTTATTAAAACAGAAATATTTGAGGTTTGTATAATAACATAGCTTTTGAAAAACAAATTGTAAAAAGAATAGTTGGGGGAAAATGAAAATAAAATGAATTTCCCTTTTGGGGAGTTACAATATATTCTATTTATAGGTATAACAAAATCATTTTGAAAAATCCATTTTTCTCAATCTGGAATTCTGATTAATTTTTCAAAATAATACTGCAGGTAACTATCAATTTATAATTGTCAAGTTTAAATTAATAATTAGTAATTTAGAATTAGTTTACTATGCAAATATAAATGCTAAACTAGTACATTTATAAACATGTATTTATGTATCAATCCATCTAAAATAAAATGGATAAATAATTATGTATATAGGCAAATCCAAATGTGTGTAATTAAGCAATATTTAATCTTGAATAAAAGCAAGATGCAAAAAAAAATTTAAAAAAAAGATGCATGGTGATTTTCATCATCTTCAGCCCTTTTACTAGGCGATGGACTGCCATCTATTGACTTATAGTAGCCCTCACATGTGATTGTAGCATCACTCAGCAATGACCAAATAATGAAGCCTGGGTTAGAATTGCCACTGTATATTCCTTTAAAACAGTCTTCTTGAAACTCTGGAAATTTCTGCATTTAATCATTGATTAATTTATTTTTTTTAGCCAAAAATGTCCATTTCTTACCCAAAATGAACTGTGCTTTGGGGGGAATAAACTGATTAATATATCCAGTGTAGAAACATTTACATTTGAGAACTTTTCAATTGCTTTTGTCTGCTTTTTATCAGTAAGCCTAGAAGGACATTTATACAGCCTAGTTTAGCAACTATAATTTAAGGTCTATTTGGGAATTGCTTTCTTTCTTTAAAAAAAAAGAAAGAAAAGTTTTTAGGCTAAATAGAGCATTATTTCTCAAATACACAAGAAAGATGATGAAGTTGATTGGTATAAATGAACTTGTAAAATGTCCCAAATCAAAAATTTCTTAAAACACATTCTAAAGTAAGAAGAAAATTAAAGAAGAGAAATGTTCACTATTTTCAGCAATTAAATGAGATAAAATAAAGTTTCCTTAACAACTTGTATCTGAATAGAACTTGAAATAGAATAGCTTTTTAATCAAACTTGACTGGACTTCACTACATTAAAAATAACTAAGCCCATCATTCTAAAGGGTACATGCCAATAAAACTCTAATAAAAAGATATTACATATATATCTACATAGATACATATACATGTTATAACAACTAATTTAGCTATAGCATTTTTCTTGTTATATTTTAGTGACTATAAAATTACTTCATATAATTTAATGACTTCACTTCAGATGATCGTTTGGAGCCCTGCATGAGAAAAAGAAAAATATATGATTTTTATTTAGCTATTAAATAATTTCCACAGATAGTTTATGTATTTACCGCCTTCAGAAGTGTTTGTAAAGTTTTTTTTAAAAATCGTCAGTACTATAGCACTGTTCTTGTTTAATTTCTGTTATATTTTAAGATTTTGGTAAAACCTGACTTTGAATATTCTTTTACATCTTTCAGATAACTCATTCTAGATAAAAATTTTCCCTCTTTAACTATTCAGAAAGGAAAGTCCCTTCCCCCATTCCCTGTCATCTCTAGTCTCATTTATATTAAAAATCCTAGGCCAAAATGGCCACCAACAGAGTTTTACAACCAACAGAATTTTTAACTAGTAGAGGCTATAATTTGACATGCTTTGGACATTTTGTTAATCTTGTTTTTAATCTACTTACTTTAAAAAAGTAACTAGGAGTATGCTATTTGGGGGCTGTGTGTGTTAAGAATCAAAAAGGACAATACATCTTTTATGTTTAATTTTGCGCCTGGATTTCTTTGTGTCATTGTTAAAATATGTTACAACCTACTACCTTTTTAACTGAAAGTTTAAATAGGACACAAATGTAACATTTTTGGAAGAATTACCTTTTAAATATTTCTTTATGTATAGTGTTTGGAATGCCTAGAATTCACACTTCAAAAAGTAAAATACTTGCTGTCAGGGAGATGGGGAGGAGTAGGTTTCCTTGCTTTCCTGTCTAGCCTAGGAAAAAGCTGGTGACCAGAGTTTAGTAGTAATCAATAATGTCTTACCGGACCTAGTTGAATGCCAGAGTGTATCTTATGAACCATAATTAACAATATTGTTTCATTTTGCCAGTCACTTTTCTCTCCTTACTTGGAAGCATCAATTTAGAAATGTATTTTCTGGGTTTTTACAGTACAGAAATGAGAGTTTTATACTAAATAAGAATGTTACTCTAAAGCATTCTGTGTCATTCCATACTAGGTAACCCTAAATGTGAACAGATTTAAATTTAATTCTAGAGCTATGCTTTGTAGTCCAAAAGGGGGGAATAACAAAGTGGAATTTGGTTGTGAGGCTATAGCTATCCAAAAGTCTTTATCCTGGAATTGTGATTTAAGACAGGATGGATAACAGTTTTCTAACTGCCTGAACTCTGGAATGGATTTTTTAAAATAACTTGAAATGAAAAATAAAAAGTTTCCAGAAGTCAGTCCCAAGCCAGAATCTTTTCTTTTAGGAAGAGAGGGAGAGGGTAGGAATGCCTTTTCTCTCTTTATTGAATATATGTTGAAAATCCTAAATCTTTTTCTGAGAGCTCTTTGGCTGCATAAGCAGAGCTGCAAAACCCACAAGAACCCCATCCACAGTAGATATCAAGTGATATGCCCTTTTCCATGTGTATGTTTAAGAGAACAGAACTAGTTACATACTGTATTTTAAAGAGTTAAATCGCTCCAGAATAGAGTTAGAACTAGGCCTCATTCTACTTCAGAAAATTTAAATCAACTTTTGTTTGGTAACATATCTTGAGGCCTGGCATACAGATTATCATAAACTAATACTTTACAAATTCATTTTAGAAGCTCTTATTTTGGTAGTTCAGTTCACTTTGCTGACTCCTTCAAGAACTAGGAATACTCTTGTTTCAACTGTCGGGGGTTTTCCCCCTCTAGATCTGGTATTGCTATTTCAGTGTTTTGATTGGTTAAGTGTTGCTATTGAGATATTACATCTCTGTCAAATATTCAGAGATTTAGTCTTCATTAAAAATGCCCTTACCACTGAGATACTACTGAGGTAAGTGTAATCATGCCCTGATGATTCAGAAGGCACACAACTATTTTGTAGTTCCTCAAGGCTGTCTTCCCATTGTAGTACTACAAAATAAATCAAACTGCTTTATGTTGCAAGTTACTTGGTATCTGAATAAAAAGAATTCCTGAATGAGCACCGATGACTATTTTCTAATACTCCATATGTTACAGGGATAGAAAGTACATGTAGACAGTAACTAAAAGTTTAAAATATTTTTAAAATGGAAAATTTATGTGAATACTTTTATATTTATTTAAATACCTTATTCTTAAAGTAGTGTCAACATTTTGCTAGCAGTTTTTAACTTCAGTCTTACCATGTTTAGAATTTAGTATAAAATATAATTACTACATTTACAGAGTAGGTCAACTGAGGTGTATGTTTTTTTTTTTAAATCTTTATTTCACTGGCATGTTGAACCACATTTTTCTAGAACTTATCATTGGAAGCAATTGGAAAATGCAATTTCAGAGCAAATGAAACCTGGAATTATCAATCTCAATAAATGAGATTCATTTAAAAATAAATACAATTTGCCAAATCATCAAAAAGCAATTTTCTAAAGCTTCTGTGAAAGAAAGAGGAAAAAAGTGAACATTGTGAATTATAAATGCACATTTTATTTTTCCTCCCAGAGTGTTTTTTCAGAAATTTAGACATTTTATGTACACACTTATTAATGAATGGGAGTAGAATAAAACTTGGATTTGGATATAATTTACATATTATTTATTTATTAACACACATAAAAAAACCTTCATATTTTCTTCTTTTCTAAGAAATACTGAGGTGTCATCCCCTTCAGAGAGAATTTCCAACTCATTTGACTTTTAGTATTTTAATGCAAAAATTAATGTGTTTTAAATGAAAAATCAATATGGCATATTTTGAGTAGTTTTTTTTCTTGTGTTAATATATTTGAATAATATCAAGTGACATTAATAACATTAATTCTCTTATAAATTTAAGTATTTCAGATAAGCAATGAAAGTATCCAACATTCACACAATTTATAAAAGATTCATTATAAATGTTTTGGCAGATACAGCTGTGTTTTTGCCACTTTCTAAATATCTGAAGATATGTCCTAATCACCCATCATTATGATTTCTATTCATTTTTAGGTAGCACATGTTGCTCAATAATAAGCTAATTGAACCTGAAGCTCTAATATAAACAGCTAACTTTTATCATTTGGCAAAAAAGTCCCTGTGCCTTTTTGTCTGCCCCTTAGTAGCTGAGGACAAAAACACCATTACATTTAGGACTTACATATTTAATATGTGGGCTTCAAGTTTTATTTCTATTTTAAAAATTTAAGGGAGTACTGTTAATGGTCTTTTTCTTTTCTGTTGGCAAAGGTTTCTCCTGAGTATGATAGAAAGATGCAAATTACATTTGAAGTTTTTACTGTCCTTTTCTGTTTCCTAGGTATGTTCACCTTTACTTACAAAAGAATTATAGTTAGCCATTATAGGGGCAATTTCTTCTTGATACTTGCATTTTGTGGTAATTAAATTCTAAGTATTTATAATTTTAATATATATAAGCATTTTTAAAGTTTTTTCTTCTCCTTCAGAAACACACACATTATTCATATAATCCCAAATAAAACTACATTGTTGTTTTTTTACTTACAACTCTACACTTTGAAATAGGGCTGCTATTTTAACAAAAATGAATATAAACAGCCTGAGAATGTTCAAAATCCAGTTTTAACACTGCACAGTATCTGGCTATATAATAAATTGTAGTTTAAAAATTTGAAATGTTGAATGATTTCTATTCTTTGTCATATTTACCACACATGAAGAGAATCGAAGTACTACATAGAATAATTTTAACATATTTAAGTGATTTTTCATGTGTATTTTGAATAGGTGACTCATGCCATTCCTTAAATATATTCCAACCGATTGAGCTTGTCATAATCTTCTCTGGACATTTCAGTGCAAGAGTAAAAGTAGATAAAGTATACTGGACCAATGATGTTTGTATTAAACATTCCTTTTAGTAGTCATGCATGTAAATGACATGGTAGATTACAGTAATTCCTAACAGGTTTTAAGTATTTAGGAATCACTTAGTTACTCACGGTCATGATCAACCATAACCTTTAAGGGTTTTGGTCAATCATTTGAATAATCTTCAGGGAAAGACTCCTGAAAGAACCCCTTGACTTGTTGATGTGCACAATCTCTCTGAACTAGTGTTATATTTTGTTACGGCATAAACTGTATTAGTAATCTTAAATTAAATTAAGTTTAAGATTTTAAAAGCAAAATCTCTTAAATGACTAAAAGTTAATAAATTATTGATAAAATCAATCAGATTTTAGATTTGAAATTCATTTGCTGCTTAATCCCTACATACAAGAAAGTCATGAGAGTTATGTTTTTGTACATTTTGATTATTTTCTTTCAGCTATTTTGAACTCAGCAATGGTCATCCAAAACTAGTATCTTTGGGGTTTTTTGAAATATCAAAAATATATGAAGAAAAATGCTACATGCTTAGAGACCACTTAACCAAAAAAAAATTTTTTTAATATCTTTGGAATTAAAAATAGACTTTGCCTTAATTGATGTACCAATACACTGGTAGATCACATTTCAAAACAAAAGTTTTTCCATGGGAATGTTCAGAAATCTGTATCAGCTTTGTAAAAAGAGTTCATGTTGATTCATGAATCAGTTGGTAATAAAGGTACCACATTGTTTTCATTCCTTTTTTTCAAAAGTCACATAAAACCAAATCTATTAGATAATAAAGTCATCTTTATAACCTTGTAATGTACCCATGTCTATCAATACCAATTTTACATAAATATTGTCCTTCACATGTATTTGTGGATTACCCCCATATTTCTTTTCAGTTAGGGGAACTAAATTTTGGATTGCTTATTAGCTTTGTTTCTACAATAAAATCTCAATTTTGTCTTTCTTGGATCTCTCCTGTTTCCTTTATTTATAGTTACAACCACATTTCCTTCTCATTTTATTGAAATCCTTAAAAAACATGCTATAAAACTGATTTGGAATGGCAGACTTATTTGTGAGGAAATTACTAGGAAATTTTTTTTTTTAACATTATAAAAAGAATGTAGCTTTGGGATCAGACATTGGCTCAAATTCTGGCTCTTTAATCTACTTAGATGGTCAAGCCTCATTAATATATTTGGCTTTTAAGATCCTTGGTTTCTTCAACTGAAAAATGGGGATGAAGTAAGTATGCAATGAAATAAGAAACGTAAAGTACTTGGCACAGTACCTAGCACATAGCTCATATTCAACACTGTGTGAGCTCTAATAAAGCAGAACGATACATGCATCACACCTGTAAAGATGGCCTCTGGACTAATAGCCCAAACTCAGATTATTGTTTTATTTAATATTTATTTAATATTATTTAAAATTTATTTAGATTATTTCGTAATGTGTTTTGAAAATATTGTTTGCCTAAGATGAGGAGATTCATAATCACCTCTTTACTTTCTGTCTCATAAAAATGTTTCCTTCTTATAGTTACTGAAATTAAAATACTCACAGGCACTCTTCTGTTAACAAAAGTATTTACCTCACTCTTCATTTTGATATTATTTATCTGTGTCTTTTCTAGAAATGTAGGTAACTTTTAAATATAGCAAATTTGAATTATTTTCTTAATTTGATTTTTCTAAGAATTGTTATAAAGACACTTAAGAATTGGATCACCGAACTAGGGGTGGTAGAAGGGGAGGAGGGCAGGGGGTGGGAGTGATTGGGTGACGGGCACTGGGGGTTATTCTGTATGTTGGTAAATTGAACACCAATAAAAAAAAAAAAAAGAATTGGATCACAAAAATATTTAGGCTACTTCTTCCCCTAATGAAAATGACTATATAAAACATAGCCATATATTTTACCATATAAAGATACCATTTTGAAAAATATAGTATATATAATTAATATATATGTTATATTAATTAATGAAATGTTATAAACATTCAGTTCTTAAATGATAATTTCAGTGTCATCTGAATGTAGTTATCTATCAAGCAAATGAAATGACATAAATCTTAAGAATAATATGAAATTGAAGAATTCTCACATATATATACATATACCAATTATAATACTTTCTGCTGGGGGTACAGGGTTATTCAATCAGATGAGGAAGGAAACAAAATAGCATATCAGTTTTTTTGTACTTCAGATGAAACTGCTTCATGCCTTCACATGACTGATGGCAGAAACCAGCCTGATTTCACAGCAAGATGTTGAGGTGTAAGCTTGGTCACTTTTACAGACTTCAACTTGTATTCTCTTATAGGTCCAGCAAAAAAGGCAACACAAAAATTAAGCATTTTCTCGGGGCCTGTGGTTTGCATTCCTATTCCATGTTTGTTCTTTATTTTGAGACAAGCAGGAGTTAAGATAAGGCATACTGTAAGAGCAAAAGAAAAAAGCATTACTTTCCCCTCTCTAGACAGATCCTTACAGCTGTGGAATTCCCTGCCTTTGTGACTGTTGTTAAGACTATTTCAGGCGAATAAGCACGGTTGGGTGGGGAGGGGGGAGTGCTCTGTGTTGTAAATCAGTTGGAGTTATGGTAAAAATGAAAATCTTGGTGTTTATTTGAATCTTCTGTGTTTTAGCTAATAAATATAATAGAGCTTACAGTGCTGTTATTCCATAATTTTTCAATGATGGTTTATATACAGTTGTATACAAAATATATAAGCAAATTTGAATATGTAAAGTACTTCATATGATTGGAAGATGTATATTAATGTGGTTTCTGTTTTATAGTCCACCCCAGTAAACATTCAGATAAAATATCTGTGGATTCACACATGTATGTATTCTTTTCTGTCCCTTCCCCCCCACATCCTATCTTTACTCCCTCCTCATCCCTCCACCCTGCTTCAAAGCTTGTGGTCCTTTTCCATCCATGTACTAAAAGGTTCTTTGTAAACCAGGCCATTTGTCCATCATTGTTTGGGGTCCAAACAGTGGTAAGATACCCTGTCACCGATCCCGTGTGCTATGAATGGCAGCTCCTCTCCGGACAATTGGCGGAGGGGCCGAGAAATATTCCTGAGAGGATTATTTAACCTTTCAATTTAGAGGGCACAAAGCCTGGCTGATTAATGAACTTTCTGATGGGCGCTGATAAGCGGATCTATTTCTTTATTTCCCCTAAAAGTGATTCCTTCTCCTGTCCATATTACTATAATCTTAAACATAAAATGTGGCAAATAGATTAAAAAACAGCACTAAAGAGTTTATCTGGCTGGCAAACTGAAGGAGCTAAATTAAAATTGGTAATGACAGCAGTGGCTCAGCCTCATATGTGGTTTTTAAATGCACTGTGTATTTTGAAGAGACTTATTCTCCAGCACGCCTGGTAATGACTGCTTTTGGTGCACAGTCTGGGGCTGGCTTCTGTTATCCCCACCCCAAACCCCCCCCCCAAAAAAATGAGTTGTGTTATCTGGATGGCTGCAGACACATACGCATCCCCCTTTCTCACTGCATGGGCAGACAAGGTCGATAGCATTACAAGGTATTTGTGGCAGTGCTTGTTTCAGTTTTCAGAGCTGCCAGTTTCCAGGCGGATTTGAATTACAAAAGAAGAAGCTGGCATGAAAATTGAAAGGTTTTATCGGCTGGTCTGAAGCCTCATAGCACATTGCTTATTTATGCAGTCCATTTGCACCAGGAAATATAAAAAGGAAATACATTTTTAAAATAAGGCCATAAAGACCCAGATATGTTTAAGATGGCAAATAAAATATAGATACCTATAATATCTTTCCAGGAAACGATTTTCACTTAATGTTGCACATTACTTCAGAAGAGCATTTATGTTGCTGTCATAAATTTGTGCGTTTGTGTCACTATGTAGGTAGTCTCTGGGGATTAAGAAGGAAGCCTTTGCTAACTTACTTTAAAATTAAAATAGACGGAGGGATAGCTCTGCAGTTTGAGAGCTACATTGGAAATATTTAAATAGGGTGGTAAATTAAACTTAAACTAACATTTTTGCATTCCATGTAAAATTAGCTATGGCCCAGTGAATAAATGCCACTACCTTTGGAGAAAATTGGGATGCTTTTTAAGCCATGAAGATTTGGAGCATTCAGGGAGTGAATTACTGTGATCCTTACTGTCTTGCATATGTTCATTGTTCTCTGCTTACTGAGGTTTTCTTTTTTTTGTTGTTGGGGTTTTTTTGGGGGGGAGGGGGATGAGGATGTAGGATGGGATCTCATTTTACAAAAAGAAAAGTCATAAATTAATGAGTTTAGTAGCTCCTTTTAATAAAACCTGTGCTTTATTTTAGTCTTCAAATATATCGTCTTTGAGATTTTGCTTAATGTTGTAAATATGTAAGCCTTTCACTATTGAGAGTTAAACCAACAGTTTATCTCTCTTCATATTACTTAGTAGTTTCAACTTACCAAAAAAGATATGCAATCTCTTATACTCTTGGTTCCATAAAGTGAAGATATCCATATACAAACACACAGTACAAAATGCCTTGAATAATTAATGGTCTTACCACTGTTCATTTGCAACCTTCAACCCATTGGTTTGTAAAACTTATGAGTGTCCAAAAGAGGAGTAAGAGAGGAAGTTAAGTGTGTATAGGAAATACCAAATCAATAAAGCAACACTCTTTATTCTGCTGTAATTCAAATGAACACTGTTTTAGAATCCATTTTCCAATAAAGCAAATTACTCTCAGCTAAACCATGAGAGATGCAATTTTTGCAATTTTCATTTTTACCAGTGTCTGGTACCTTTCTCCTGTTTTCATGACCTGGACTAATTATTTCATGTAGTTTTTTTTTTACCAGAGAAAATATCAAAAGCATACACGTCTGCTGCATGCTAATGATATGCTGTACATTTTTTCATGAATTTTCATAAGGATTTTTTTCTACGTAGCATGTGTGGCTTAATGATGTAATCACCCGATAGACTAGAAAATGCTCCAAAGGAGACGTTCCGGTCTGTTGTGTACATAATACATGTTTCAAAAATCTGCCTAATTAAGGAATTACCCAATGGATTGAGAGTCTGTTGGGTACATGACATAGTGTTTTTAACACATAAAAGATATAGGTATATAATTATATATGGTAATGGTATTTTTAGGATATAGGAGGAATTAGTAGCAATGTCCTCTGGAATATGATTGAATTCTTTTCTTTTTTTCACTGAAAAAAAAAAACAAAAGCTTAAAAGATTCTATGAAGGAAGCTTTGATTTAAAATAATTTCAAAGCTTTTAGTTTGAGGAGAAAATTCCTCCCAGTGTTCCTCAAAAGAAATAATACTGTGACTGTTTGCCAGAATGGTGTGCAGATGGAAGACTGTCCAAAACCGTGATTGGAACAGACCTGGTGTCTGGGTCCGCAGGTGTGAGGACCCACCACAGGAAAACACTGACAATGAAGGACAGGACTACAGTCTTTGTATCTTTGGTCATATCTTGATATCTTGGAATCATCGTTTTTGCCCTGTCACAGACTCAGCATTAATTTACTTCACTGCAGAACTGTTTTCCTAACTTTTAAATTTCTTCCTTTCTTTCCTTTAGATCCCAAGTTAAATATGTACCAGTTACATTTTGTTAGCATTTATATCGTAAACAATACTGAAGGAAAGGGAGGGCGTTCATTCTTTTTTCCCCTATGTACTTTTATAAAACTAAAGAAAATACTTAAAAACTCTATCTGATCTCTAGAGTAGGCAGTAAAAATAATATCTTTAAAGAGGAATAAAGGGCAGCCTGGGTGGCTCAGCGGTTTAATGCCTTCAACCCAGGGCATGATCCTGGAGACCTGGGATCGAGTCCTATGTCAGGCTTTCCTGCATGGAGCCTGCTTCTCCCTCTGCCTGTGTCTTCTGCCTCTCTCTCTCTCTCTCTCACACATAAATAAATAAAATCTTCAAAAAATAAATAGGAAAAAATATGCATTTTTTAAAAAGATTTTATTATTCATAAGAGACACAGAGAGAGAGGCAGAGACATAGCAGAGGGAGAAGCAGGCTCCATGCAGGAAGCCCAATGCAGGACTCGATTCCGGGACTTGGATCATGACCTGAGCCAAAGGCAGATGCTCAACCATTGAGCCACCCAGGCATCCCCCCCAAAAATATACATTTTATTTACTTATTATTTAAATACGTATTTTGAATTGAAACTTTTTTCTGCTCAAATGTCAAATCCATGCCATTTGTCACTTCAGCCAATGGACTTTGAAAACTGTGATGACAAGCTTTCCGTTTGGGGTAACATTTTCTTGAGAAATCCTATTTGATACTTAGGTTGGAATTTTTAAATGTATGAATATTTGGGGGGAGGCTTGTGCTATTAGTGAGTTTATTGAAAGGATAAATTGATTTGGAAATATCTTGAAAGAGTAAGGTCATTCTCAAGCATGAAAACCATATTGATTTAAGAGGTGTGTGAATAAATGTGACTTGTTCAGAAAGACTGGAGCTAAGCTCAATACTAAATGTTACATTTGGTCATGAATACATTTACCTCAAGTACTTAATATATTTGCTTTTTAATATATGTTCATATAACAAATTGAATTAATAAAAACATATAGTCTAGTCTTTAAGCATATGTGTGATTACAAAAATAAGTCCATTTTGCATTCACAAGAGTAGAAAATTCCCTTTAATTAGTGAAATTGATTGCATATCCTATATAGTAATGAGCTTCAACTAGATGCAGACCCTCATTGGATCAAAGTCAGTTTAGATAAGGGCAGCTCAAGGTCACAGAGGGAGATGCCCAGCAGATTCATTTGCATAAAAAATTACTGTTAGAAATAGGACACTGAGGCAGCTCTGGCGTTTTGATCTCTTGGCCTTTGTCATGGAGATTCCTAGTTGTGAAGGGAGTAAGGCCAGTGTCCCAGATAATGATTAACTGTTTTAATGGCATTCATTCATTCATTCCGCACTAACTACTCATGCAGAAAAAAGGGTTATGTAAAATGACATTAGAAGAAAATCATTTGTAATCGTTGCATCGGGCTGCACTTTGAGGAGACATTAGGAGTAAATCCGTGGCGTGGTAGGCTTATGCTTTATCTTCTGATATTTACTGAGTTTACTGGTGCATGAAAAGCTTTCAGCAAGAATAGCAGATGGGATGGACCTTTCATAGGTAATGCTATCTACCAGGTTATTACTTCTATATATTGATAGTAAAGTAATCTCCAAGATATCACCCTACAAATATAGATTATTTAAATGTCTGTAACAAAAAAAGAAAAAAGCTGCTTTCATAAATAGTTCACTTGGTAACCCATTGGTCAAAGTCTCTAGATAAATTCTTAACTTTAAAAAAAAGTTTTAGGGCAGCCCCAGTGGCTCAGTTTAGCTCCTACTTCAGCCCAGAGTGTGATCCTGGAGACCCAGGATTGAGTCCCACATCGGGCTCCCTGCATGGAGCCTGCTTCTCCCTCTGCCTCTGTCTCAATTTCTGTGTCTCTGAATAAAAGAGTGTTTTCTGTGTCTCTCCCTCTGCCTCTCTCTCAATTTCTGTGTCTCTGAATAAATAAGTAAAATCTTTAAAAAAAAAAAAAAGTTTTAAAAGACTACATTCATTCTCGTACATTTAACTTTTTGTCCACAGTGCAGACTGTATGACAGAACTCTGAACTTAGAGCTAATCAGTTGACATATTCTGCTTTAAATTGGACCTTTCCTGTTAATTAAAAATAAAGACATGCTCCAAGGCAGAACTATTGAGTCACAAATTTATATTTCTAACACTTTAAATAGCTGTAAGATTTTTGTTAGATCATAGTATGAAAACTTGTCCACTGGAAATCATTATTGAGTTTTCAGTACTGTATTCTAATATAGAAATGTTCTCTAATTAGGTGAGATCTAGGCTGATTTCATTCCTATTAAGTCCTAGTACATGATAGTTTATTAAAATGGGAGTATGTAGATAGCGTTTGTCATGTCATTTACTAATTAATTATTGTGAAACAGTTTAGAATTTCATAGCACAATATAAATACTGTTGCTATTTTTATTAGTAATAATGGAAGTTTTTAACTAGTGACATTATTCAGATGAATGAACATCCAAATGTTTGCACTTCATCCACGGGCATAAATGAACAGCGGGGCTAAATTTGAGACTCTTTGAATGAAATTACTTTCAAAATAAAGTAAGTGTCACCATGAAGCATGCTTTCAAAATCTTGATTAAGAAGGATCTCTTTATCCTTGATACTGTAAAACTGAATTCCTATTCTCTTTATACTACTAATTCCTTCCTGATTCTTCCAGACTATATATCACACTCTCAGTGTGAAGTAGGGGAGACACTTAGGGAGCTGTATTAATTTATGCAGGCTTTTTAATATATCAAAACATAATTTTATAGGTTGTCCTTTAATGATGTTAAAAATTGATATCGTTTCCCAATGTACCCAAATTATTAACAATAACTAAAATGTATTGGATGCTTACTATGGGCTATGTGCTTTACATATGCATTGTTAATTTATTACTACTTTGTGAACTCTTACTATATGCCTGGCCTGTTCTGGGATCTGGGGTATAGCAGTGAACAAAAAAAAACACAGACAGAAATCCCAGCCCTTACAGAGCTTGCTTTCTTCTTGCCTGGGATTGTAAGTGGAGGGACAGATAAAACAAACAAGCAAAATATATAGTATGTGAGATGTGATAAGTGACATGGAGTTTGTCTGTTTGTTTGTTTGTTTGTTTGTTTGTTTGTTTGTTTAAAGCAGTAAAGCAGGGTAGGGAACACCAGTTGGAGAGAGCTGACAATCTTTTTAAAAAGTGATCAGGAAAGCCTTACTAATATGACCTTTAAGCCAAGATTTGAAAGAGGTGGAGTGCACCATGTTCTTCTGGGCAAAGAGTGATACAGGCAGCTGGAACAACATTAGAACTACCTGTAATTTCCTCAAACTTAGGCAATAAAATAATTCAGAGAAATTCCATAAAACTTGTGCTCTGCATCCTAATCCATAGAGGTTTTCAGTGTTCAGATTTATTTTAATCACATTTATTGGCCATATAACTCATTTCCACTCTATTAAATTTTGAAGTGTTTAACATCTACTCATTTACCACCTATTTATTGAGCACTTTTTTTTTTTTTTTTTTTTATTGAGCACTTTTTATGTTGTAGCTTAGGCATCAGCAGACTTCTTCTGTAGAGAGCCAGATAGCAAAGTTTAGCTTGGTAGGCCATATGGTCTCTGTCATAACTCTGCTCTTGAAAAGTTACCACAGATAACCAACCGTATTGCAGGTAGTTCTATTTTAAACTTTTTGAGGAAACTCCATACTATTTTCCACAATGGCTGTGCCAGTTTGCATTCCCACCAACAGTCCAGAAGGGTTCCCTTTTCACTACATCCTCACCAACACTTGTTTCTTGTGTTTTTGATTCTAGCCACTCTGACAAGTGTGAAATATTATCTCATTGTGATTTTGATTTACATTTCCCTAATGATGAGTAATATCGAGCATCTTTTCCTGTGTCTTTTGGCCATCTGGATATCTTCTTTGGAGAAACGTCTGATAAGCACTAGGTGATATATGGAATTGTAGAAACACTGTATTGTACATCTGAAACTAATATAACACTATAGCTATACTTGAATTAAAATAATGTAAGAAAAACAGCAATAGATAATCTGTAAGCAGATGTGCCTGGCTGTGCTTCAATAAAACTTTGTTTTCAGACCTTGAATTTTGAATTTCATAGAATTTTCATGTGTTGCAAAATATCTTTTTTTTTTTTTTAATCATTTAAATGTAAAAGCCATTCTTGTCTCTGGGCTGTACAAAAACAAGCAGAGGACTGGATTTGACCTGTCACCCATAGTTTGCCAACATGTATATGCTCATGCCATGGGCCCAGCACTCTGGTAAACATCACTGATAAGGCATCCTTGAACTTGTTCAGCTCTACCACCCATCTGCCACCTTAAACAACAATAACAAAATTAGTTGGCAGACCAGCATTCTTTGTAACAGCATCTCATTAAAGTACATAAGTGGGGTGCCCCTGGCTGGCTGAGTCTGGGGGGCCTGCAATTCTTGGTCTCAGGGTCATGAGTTTGAGCCCCATGTGGGGTGTAGAGTTTATTTGAAAGAGAGAGAGAGAGAGGAAGGAAGGGAGGGAGGGAGGGAGGGAAAGAGGGAGGGAGGGAGGGGAATGAGAGGGAAGGAGGGAGAGAGAGAGAGAGAAAGGAAGCAAGCAAGCAAGCTTATCCAAGTTATACCCTGTTCTTAACCTTTCTTCCAATCTCAAAAAAAAAAAAAAGAATGGGCGGGAATTCGTTTTTTTTTTTCCCTCTGTTTAAAGCCCCTGCCACCTCAGGGGTTTTATTCTGTCTTCTCTCTTCTCTCCTGTTTCCAAGCCCTCCATCTCTCCTACTACTTTCTCAGCTCTCTCGCTCTCTCATTCTAATAGCAGACTCCATCAAACCCCCTTCCTAGGTCTTGCTCAATATTATTCTGCCCCTTGTTATTCATGTTTCTCAGAGTAATACATACCTACTGTCTCCTTTTCTTCAACTTCCATTCAGTTTTTTAAAATATTTCCTGTAAATGTGACATACATACTGAAAAGTGCATAAAACATATACAACTTAGTATATGAGTTATATAACACACACTCAAGTTCTAGAACACCACTTGTGTTCAGGAAATAGAAAATTGTGGCTACCCCAGAAGCCTCTGTGAGTTGTTTTCTCCCCACTGGAAGTAACCACCATCCTGGCTTCTGTGGGCAGTCATTTTCTTGTTCTTCTATATGATTTCATCATCTTTGTATCCATTGCTTCACTCTTGAACCTGTTGACTTCTACTCTTTTTTACCTTTCCACTAATTCCAAAATTCTCATCCTCAGGATGACCTCAGGTTATCCATAAACAGTTGCCAAATCTAACCGACATTTCTTGGTTCTAATCTCAACAAGCCTCTGCTGTATTTGACATTGTAGATGAGTTCATCCTTCTTGAAGCTGCTAAGATCTGTGACTGTATTTTCCTGTGGTCTTGCCTCCATCAACCTTTCCTATTCTGTCTCTATCTCAGGATCCTGTGTCTGCCTCTTAAGTGTTGTTCTTCCCAGGGTTCCATCCGAAGTTACTGCTGCTCATGCTGGGTATGGCAATATGTCCACTCGAGTCTACTGAGCCTCCACTGTTACACAGATTTCTTCCAGATCTAATCATCAGCTCACACTTGTTCCCTAAGCTTTAATCTCACATAGACAACTGCCTGGTGGATATCTCCACCAATGCAGGATCTAAGTTAAACTCCATTATCTTTCCCTCTGATTTGGCCTCTCTTTTTTCTCCCTACCTTTTCTGAAGCAAGTATTGGCACTACTACCAAATCATTGGCATTCATCAATTCACCCAACTTAGAAACCTGAAAAGCATCCCAGTTTCTCCTTTCCTTCATTCCCTATATCTTTTCAATGTCCAAGTGATACCATTTTTATCACCTCATGTATTTGCCAAATCCATTCCCTTTTTCCTATACTTGAGGAATACTTGAGGCCCTCATATACTCGTATACTTGAGGCCCTCATCACCTCACTGGCTTTCCTCACAGCCACCTTTCTCACTGCATTGAACCTTCTCCTGCTCATATTCATCACCATCCCTACAACTACAAGCCAAAAAGTTTTTTCCGAAATAAAATTGTAACTATTCTGCTCCTACATTTAAAACTATACTTAAGAGATCTCTGGGTGGCTCAACGGTTTAGCGCCTGCCTTCAGCCCAGGGCGTGATCCTGGAGTCCTGGGATCAAGTCCCACATCAGGCTCCCTGCATGGAGCCTGCTTCTCCCTCTGCCTGTGCCTGTGCCTCTCTCTCTCTCTCTCTCTCTCTCTCTCTCTCTCTTTCTCTTTTTTTCTCTCTCATGAATAAATAAATAAAATCTTAAAAAAATAAAAATAAATGGAAAGGCCCAGATAAACTCCAAGTTCCTTAAGATAACTTATAAGGCCCTCCCTTCTTTTGCCCTCCATTCTCCAGGCTCATTTTTCAGTATACCTGAAAGTGCATGTTGTACTTTGTCAGCATGTGTGCTCTTTCTTAGTTTCATGTCATTGTTCATGTTGTCCCCTCCACTTAGGATGTTCCGTTTGACTTATACCTAATCCTTTGAGAGAAAACGTAAGTTTCATACTTCCAAGGAAGCTTTCCGTGTCTTCTTCCACCCTATCCAATGGTGGGTCCCCCTTGCCACTCCATTAATACCTTGTCACTGTGCTTATTACATCGTTCTGTCATTATCTATTTCTGTCATGTTCTGCTAAGCTATTGTACTTCTCTGAGAGACCAAATATCTAGCACTGGGCATAGTGCCGAATGGAATGAGGAGTGAAGGAGAGGAAAGAACACACTGATATGAAGTATAAAAGAATTGTTAGGTTATGCACTTTAACACAGAGAACCATCTGGATATGAAGTGCGCACACTAAACTCAAGGAGGCAACATCTCAGGGAATCTCTTACCAAAAAAAGAGCTCTTTGGGAAAGAATCAGTTGTTAATTTTCTTCTAACATTTAATAAACCCTCGTAAATACTCATGTTGCAGACCAAACCTGGACCACCCAAAAAGCCGAAGACCCCTTCTGGACAATCAGCCTTAGTGTATTGCTACAACTGTGGGCAAGAAGGCCATTATGGACACGTAAGTTTGAAGTGGCACTGGGGCAGAAAGCATTCTGTTGTTCTGGAAGTGGTTGCTGAAAGATGAACTCGAAAAGAATATAATTCTGAATGCTTACTTTGTTTTATCAACTAACATCCTGAAGTAAGACTTCATATATTTTCAACTGATTGACTTCTCCCATCCTGCTACAGCAAGGATCTGTCGGAGCACATTCTTCTAATTGTTTTCAGTACATAGGAATAAGTTAGGCTAACACAAATACAAAGCTCATAAAATCCAGCAAACAAATAAAAGTAATCAGCAGAATGGTTACAGTTCCTGTGAGTCCTTATGATTGCTATTACTTTGACACAGTTGAGTCATGACTTTAGGTTTTCTGTGTAGTTCTCCAGTATCTCTAGTTTTCCCTGGTATTGTTTTCACTTAAATTTTCATCACTTACATGTAAACCCTAGCACGAGTGGAAAGACAGAGGTGCTGCATCTTTGACTAGCCTGCTCCCCCCACAAATGTCCAAATTCCCTATTTAGACTGCATGTGCCCAGCCCTAACAGGGCCAAACTCTGTGTGTTTTAGGTGTAGGGATGTCAAAGCAGAAGAAACTTGTGCTGTGGGACAGGAGGGAATCTCCTAGCCTCTTGTCTTGTTAAATATGAAATAGCAGCAGCTCATCCCAGAGACAGGCTGCAATAAGAAACCACTCAGAACTCTCTCCTACATCCCTGGAATCCTGCATCAGAGGAAGAAAGGCAGTGGCACAAAAAAATAGAAAATCTGAATGGAGAAATACATTCCTAGTCTCCAGGTGGGCTTCTAGCAGCCTAGATAAACCAAAATAATCTAAGATCAGATTTGATGACACAAGAGTAAAGTATTCAGTGGGCAGAGAGTCCTCAAAATGGGTTGGGCTGTGAGCAGTAGGATGGGGGAGTACTATACTTTGTGACTTGAATTCTGACCATGGTGCCTCATTCATGCAGCCTTGGGTCTGGAGCTCTATAGCATAGAGAGACAGACAGACTGACTGACTGGGAAAAGAAAAGGGCTGGGTCATAGCTCACCAGCAGATGAAGTTTTTCTTCCATGTTGGGGCAGTAGGACCATGGAGTGAAGGGATAGAATATGAAAGTAGGATGAAGTTCTGATCCTCAGTTCCAGTTTTTGCTCTGATACTGACTTAACCATGTGATTTGAACAACCCACATTTTCTCTCTTGTCTTCAGTTTCTTTATCTACAAAGCAAAGAAGTTGTACAGGGAGATTTCTCAGTACTGACATTTGGATGCTGTTTCCAGTGTGAACAAATCCATAGTACAGTGATATGGATGGAAAGACCCTGTAGTATACTTACTTCATTTCCATAGAACTCACACTGAAAGCCTTGTTAGAGAATACTTTTTCTTACAGAATTATCATCTCTAGATCTTTTCCTGCTTTGTGCCTTTCTCCTTATTGCCAAAATTCAGATGTTGCCAACACTGTTTAGGAAACCTATTCACATTAAACATTCCACTACCACGCAGATCACATGGATGTACAATTTATGCTTACTGACAAAGGGGTGTATTTTTAGCATTTATGTTTGTTCAATTGAAGAAAAACAATTATAGTTGGACACATAATACTTACTAGTCACTCCTGTTAATGTAGATAGGAAATATATTAACATTTGGAATTTATCCCTGAAATCTAGATTTAGATAGTTTTTAATTTACAATAAAGCAAATTTGGCAGCCTCATTGCTGCCATAGATGAAGAACTCTAGATTATTCACACTAATGAAGAAGATCAGTGGTGTGGCTAATCCAGAATAGTAGATAAATTATATAGCCAACTATCAATTGTCTGTGCTAATGGAGGGGACCAGCGATGTGGATAATCAAAATATAATTTACATTTAGCTTTGGAAAATATTTATGGTACTGTATAGCTCTGTATAGTCATACCAGTCTAGACCGTACAGGATCCAAACATGAGACTATGCAGATGAGTAAAGATGCCTGAAGACCCCTCCACTTCAGTTTCAGAAATACAGCTCTACAGATGTTACTGAACAGCCTCTTCATGTGGAAGATATTCTAAGGTGAATGTGGCACCGCCTTTCCCTAATTCCACTTATTCTCTAATTGGGAAGGCAGGAACAGTCATAAGCAGCTCCACATCAGGCAGACTGTCATAGGAAACAGTAGTCACTGTGCAGAGAGACTACTCCAGGAGCATATGAAAGTATGAGTGAGCACTGGGAGTGTATCAAGGTCTGTAGTACCTTTTTATAATTGTAATTTGCTCTTAATATTTTATGGTTAGAATCTCAGTCCATTTAAGCTGCTATAAATAAACTACAATAGACTGGATGGTTTATAAACAACAGAAACTTATGTCTTAGAGTTCTGGAGGCTGGGAAGCCCAAGATCATGGTTCCAACAGAATCCATGTCTGGTGAGGGCCTGCTTCCTCAGAGATGACACTTTCTTGCTGTGTCCTCACAAGGGTAGAATGGGCTAGGGAGTTCTGTGGGGGGTCTCTTTTATAAGAATATTGATCCCATTCATCAGAGCAAAGGTCTGACAACAACAAGCAAAGGTCTAAAGCAACATAAGGCCAAATAAAATAAACCCTCTAACAGAGGAACAAGGCAAGTGTAATGGAGATCCAGCTCCTGTTGCTGTTAACTCAGACTGAGAGAGGGGTTTGGCAGAAAAGATTGAAAAAAGATAAGGGTTTCATGAATAAAGAAGGAAAGAAAATCCAAGCCTGAAAGAAGCAAGTACACACAGTTGGGTGTGGTTGGGTGTGATTGGATATGATCCTCCCAACGTCCCAGCAAGACTGCATCCTGAGCCACAGAGTGGGGTATCCCTGGTGCAGGGCTTGTCTCTAACTACAGTGGTCCATAATCTTGCAAAAAGGTTGTCTGCACAGTGCACTTATTATCAAATTTGATAATTTGAAACAGTAATTTCAAACAATTTGCAGGAATGTACAGAAAGACGAATGTTTAACCAGACGTTTCCAACATCTCCATTCATCTTCTACTATGATGACAAATATGAAATTCGAGAGAGAGAACAGAGAATAAAACGAAAAGTGAAAGGTATGTTATTGACTTCTTATGAGATCCACCTTTGCAATAGTTCCTAAATACCTCCTCTTGCACTGTCTTTCCCTGCTCTGGGGGGAATCATTGGTTAGCAGTGAAAATGTTTTTAAATAATTACCTTAGAAACTAGAACTTTCTTGATCTCCAGAAATCAGGCACCCAGTTCAGAAACTGTTGCGTTCTTTTCACAGTGATGATTTTTCTCACATAATGACCAGTTTAGAATATGTCCAGAAAATACTTCTATCCATATAAGTATGCAGAGTTTTTAAAGGCTACTTTGAGATTTTTTTGTTTAGCAAGTAATTATTTTTTCCCTTTCTTTGTCTCTACTATTTTTCATGGAAAGAAAAGCTTTCCCTGCTAGGTAATTCCTGGTGATTCCTGGAGCTTCCTTAAAGATGTCCATTCTTAGCCCACCCTCTGTGGTTTCTTTTACTGTTGCTAACATAAAGTTCTTCTATTTTATCATTTAAGCCTACTCTTCCTAATTCTTTCTTGCCATATTCTTCATGATGGTTTACCAAGTTACTTTTGTTGCTTTAAGGACAAAACAGTTCTACATTTTTCAAGTTGACCTATACATTATTAACTCTTTTCTCCTTTTTGTTATTCTTTTCCCCATCTCTCTGAGTTTGGGTATTTTTCAAACGAAATTACTTCTCAACTCCTGCATATGTTATATATTACATTTCATATGAATTTATCTCAACGATAGAGAAATTATAGTACATGAAGATATTGATTAGGCAGCTAAGTTAAAAAATTAAGAAGAGGGATCCCTGGGTGGCGCAGCGGTTTAGCGCCTGTCTTTGGCCCAGGGCGCGATCCTGGAGACCCGGGATCGAATCCCACATCGGGCTCCCGGTGCGTGGAGCCTGCTCCTCCCTCTGCCTGTGTCTCTGCCTCTCTCTCTCTCTCTCTCTCTGTGTGTGTGTGTGACTATCATAAATAAATAAAAATTTAAAATTTTTTTTAAAAAATTAAGAAGAAAAGCACCAAATGTCACCTCTAAATTAAAAGATTATGGCCAAAAAAATAAAAAAAATAAAAGATTATGGCCACTACTTTTTTTTTTTTATACTTTTCTATATTTCCCAGGTTTTCTATAATGAGTCTTTATAACTTACAATCCTAGAAAAACCATTTGTTTTCCCTTTTAGCTAGTTATATTGACAACTCTGTGGCTACTTAGAGGTTCTCTATGATTCATTGGAATTTTTATTTTATGCCAACGTCCATAAGTAATTACCTTTGCTCTATATCCTAGAATTCACTTTTTTGTTCCCTAAATATATTACTTTGCATTTCATCCTGTTTTGTTATAGGCTACTTATTTAATCTTTCAAGATTTTATTGGCATGTTAGTTTTTCATCCCTCATTGTAACCTCATCTCCCACTTACCCCATCAGAATCACGACCATCAACAGTTGTAGTAAGGGTGCCAAGTCCTGGCAGAATTTAATATCAGATCTGGCACCCAAACCTCTGAGATACATGTGTATGTGTATACTCTCCAAGCCAGTGATACCTGTTCTGGAGGAGTAACCTCCCGTCCAGTTTAGCATCCACCTATAAGTCCTGTGGCCAGACTTTATCTTAAGAGGGTAATCGAAATGTCATATGGAACTGTTAAAAGACCATTTTACACATCTTGTTTCACTTTATCATCAAGGGTTATTTCTTTATCACTGCAAGAACTTGAATTGGTCAGACATGACTTTTCTTCACAAAGCTAAGATGATTACTGCTCTCACCAGTCTTCATCTCTGTTGTTCAACCTAATTCAGCTGTACTGAACAGAATAAATACCATTGGATTTCTGGATATTTTTTATTTTTAGCAATCAAATACAGAATTATAATCATGCAATTTTTAGTCAATGATTTTTACCTCCTTAGTAATGGCTATTTAGAATGTCCTATCATTTACACATTTCATTGTCTGGTTTCCTTTTCTGCTAAGTTGTTTGCAGACCTGTGAAAGCAATGTGTGGACTGTCTGGCTGCTGAATATGCAGAAATACTTTTATATTTTCCAGAACTCCAGAAGAATGGAGATTTCCCAAGGCAATTCAAGAGACCTCACATGGAAGCAGCAGATAAGAGGCCCCACCAACACAAAAGGAAGAGCCATGCCTCATGTAGAAACAACAGGTGGCCTCAAGAAAAGAAAGAAACCCAAAAAGAAATGAGCAGGAGCAATAAAGAACGAGAGAAACACAGGAAGGCTGACAGGTGTCATGATTTGGATGAGGACTTCCCCAGAGGCCCAAAACTCCACTCTTCTTCTGGCACTTTCAGAACCCAGAAGGCTCCTAAGTCCTTCCACCACTCATCGCATTCTCACAAGCCAAGAGAAGACAAGCTGCCCAGAGAGGGCAAACGGAGCAAGCATAAGAAAAAGAGCCACTTGGAGGGTGATGGCAATGATAATTTGTTTCTCATTAAGCAGAGGAAAAAAAAATCCAAGTTGTGAGACAGCTTCTGATCCAGCTTTCCAGTGTTTGGTCTTCATGCCTATAACATCCCAGCAAAATCTTTATTATCTGTGATTAAATAAAGTGCATTTTTGGTTTTGTTTGTAATCTCAGCCGTGCCTGGAACTGCTGAACAAAGACTGTGGAGATCTCCATTCTCTGTGTCCAACAGATTATTAAATGTAGGAGGGGGGAAAAACACACAGATATACTCAGACTTCCCCTGCTCCTATACGTCATTTTTACTCAGAATCCTAGGGATAAGAAGAAATAATCTTTTCAAGAAAAATTTTTTAAATACTCTAATAAAGTAAAAGCTCATCAAATGTAATTCATCTGCATTGGGAGTATGAAAATTAAATCCTTGCAGGAAGAGAAATTAATGCTAATATGAAAAATTCATCAGTCTTTCTTTTTTTTTTTTTTTTTTTTTAAGATTTTATTTATTTGTTCATGAGAGACCAAGAGTGAGGCAGAGACACAGACAGAGGGAGAAGCAGGCTCTTCACAGGGAGCCTGATGTGGGACTCGATCCCTGGATCCGGGATCACGCCCTGAGCCAAAGGCAGATGCTCAACAACTGAGCCACCCAGGTGTCCCTCATCAGTCTTTCATCATTACTTTATTCTTTTTTAACATCAGAAAGGGTAATAGCTGTAAATCTCAATCTAGCTGTTCTTGCTCTTGAGGCTGGAGTCAGAACAGAACATCAGAGGCTAAAAGGTGAAGGTGTTCTCATTGAAACCCCTAAGAGGTGGAGAATTGGCCTGTAGCAAAATACAAGCAAGGAACCCAACCTGTGCAATGGCATGAGAGAGATTTCCTGAGACAAGTAAAAGAGAGTCCTAAAAAATTGTAATGTAATCATAAGGAAATAGTTTTCACCATTTTTACAGTCACACTTCATGAAGACTGTCACTCAGATGTATAGAGATGGATACTGCCCCACTTAAAACACTGTTTTGTTTTCACGGGTTTTTTAACTACCACAAGGCTATACAGAAATTTTTGTACCTGTGAATTTTTTGTATTTATCAAAGCTTAATGTTAGAAAAATAAAATGTCTGAAAAAGAGTAAATAAGTTTGTCAATTATGTAAAAAGGCAATAAGAGTTTGAGTGACAAAGGCCATGGTTGGGTTGGACATGTGGCTAAAGTTACAAAATCTCCATGAACTGGGCTCAGAATGCCCTTGTCACCCAAGCACTAGCTCCATGCCAAAAGAAAATGATGCGGAGTCCGTTAATCTGGGCGATTTTAGAATGTTAGGTTCTTACATTTGTGTTTTACTCTTTGTGAAGTACATGAACCACTGTGTACCTGGTGGGATCAGCTCTCCTATCTTGTAGGGGGAAAGCGAGAGTCTCTTCCCCTAAAACAGCTTCAGCATCAGCTGTGGCTTCACAGTGTTTAGGCCAGTGCCCTCTCTGGGGATGCCCTGCTCTCAGCTAAGTGCAGGTGTTCTTTGTGTGTTGGTTCATAGCTTCCTGACATCCTTGCGATTGTTTTGACCCCAAGGTAAGTGGCCAGAGTCTTTTAACGCCCAGCTAAAAGGGCGTGACAGCCGTGAAAAAAAACAGCTTCACAGAGTATAAGTCTTGAAATAATTGGTGTTACTCCTCATTAAGACCTGGGATAAGCATGTATTATTATTGGTGTGGTGTGACTAGCATTGCTTCAGGTGCAAGGGCATCTCCTTTCAGGGCAGCGAGGGGATTGCCATTCCTTAGGATCTTACATACATGGCAGATTGTTTGGAGAAAGGAAGAAAAAGTGCTCTTTTTTAAATTATTTACTTACTTCTGCACATTTTCCTATTTTCCCCCTATTTTTTTTATTAGACAAGCATTTTGTGCTAGGATATAATTTACCCTTCAGGCCCATGCATTTATATGCAGATAGGAAAGGCAGCTGAGCTATTTTACTCGTGGGCATTAGGGTGGTTTAGGAAAGAGCAGAAACACAGAGGAGCTTCTGCTCCATTTTCTCTTTGTTGCCTGGACACCTGACTCTCACCAAGTGTTAAATCAGTCCATCAGGGACTCACAGTAGTTTTCCATACAAAAATGGGAAGCTTAAAAATATATTAGAGATTTCACAATTCATCAAATAATATTTTAAATGGATAAATATAATTGAGAAGAAAAGCAAATGTCCCAAACAATAAGCATCTGTTTAGTTGTTAAGCTTAAGAAGGCTAAACATCTTTTGCCTCTAACTCCACTCTGATTACAGGCAGTCTAAGTTGCTCCTTTCCTGGGTGATAGCTTGGTTCATGTTTGCCATTCTTAGAATATAGTACAGAGAAACTGTCTCCCGTTCTCTCAATGGAAAGTCTTGCTTTCATGGACCATGCTACTTGCAGTATACCTATTACTCGATCTTTATTTTTGTTAACAAGGATTACATGTTCATTTAAAGGAAAGAAAATGAAAATTAAAAAATGATACCTGATTCTTACACCCAAAGATACGATTACAATTCTTAGAGTCTTTCATTCCTGACTTTTTTCTATACATATATAGTTTTGTAACCTCTTTTTTCACTTAATGCATTGTGAAAATATTTTTTCTAATCAAATATGTGCCTACATCATTATTTTTAATGGCTACATGATATCCTGTTATATGGCTATACCATAACTTATTTACTCAGCTTCCTATTGTTGAACATTTTGGTAGTTTCTAATTTTCATTATCTTAAAAAAGTATATGCACATCCTATCTTCTCTGATTATTCTGTTGCAATACAATAGAATTTGTGGGTCTAAAAAATATGTATATATTTCATGCACCTTTTAATACATATTGCCAAATGACATTCCCAAAAAGTCATACTACTTCCCAGTCATTTACACATTCCTGGTAGTGTTTGAGAGAGTTCATTTCCCCACTCCCACAATCATGGGATATTATCATTCCTTTTTCTCTTTGCTTCTCTCATGGGCAACGAAACACTGTTTGTTAGTGCTACAGTGAAAAGAGTGATGTGTGCTGTGTTTGGGTGTAGGGCTGAATTAACTATATATCAATCTGTTGATAAAAGATACGGAAAGAAGTTCTCATAGAAAACAGCTGAAAAGTCTTCTGCCAACAAAAGGTTACAGACAAAATAAGAGACTTTCATTCCTTCGTAGCTGTCTTGATCCCCTGATAATTACCATTTTTGGTTTTTGCAACTTAGAAGGTACTACTAACATTTTGTGACTAGAGGCCAGAGGTGCTGCTAAGTATCCTATAATATGCAGGACAACTCCCCACAACAAAGGAATATCCAGCCTCAAATGTCTCATCTCTCAGAAGTAATTCTTCCAACAAGAAGGAGAACTCACATTGCCTGCTACATCTGAAAGCAAGAGCCAGATGTATCCTTATCTTACAAGGTTTATTTTTTTCATCAGACTGCTGATATTTGAGAGTTTGGTGGGACATGTCCCATTCATCTAAAATAAGGACACTAGCTCCATAGCATGAAGATCTCCAGACCTTTTGGACCACTTTGTGGAAGGACAGGGCCACTGGAGACTTAGCCAGCTGAGGGGAATTACTTACTGTTCTAATTGGGAAGCAGAAGCACTAGGGCACCAGTAAGGCCATAAGCTCCGTTGAGATAAATATTTGTGGTAAGAGAACTAAGGAAGTCAGCTAGTGGGAAAGGAAAGAGCTGGAGATGGGCTGTAGGAACCATCACCAGGACCCAGGCCCAGCATAGGTTCTTAGGTTTTACCCTTGGAGTTAACATTCAGAGAAGTACCATCCATTGGAAGACATGATCTGTTATGCATGCCATGCAAAGGATCACTTCATGTGATGAAGCTGTTTCACTCTTGCTCTATCCAGAGAGAACAACTCCAATTGCTGGTGCATTTAATGCAAATGTAATGTATACAATGGACATTGTACATACCCATCCTATGAAATAAATCACTTCTTAAACCATCTACTAGGAAGTGTTTCCAGTTAAACCCAGTAAGGGAGTGAGGAAATGAGGCAGGGGAAGTGAAGGAATCCAAGCCAGATGTCTTGTCAAGTCAAGTCCCACCCAGAAGCATTCAAATCCAAAGTGAGCAGTAGACACGGTGTAGGCCACACTTTGAGCTGCCCTGCTTAAGGGCAAAGGAGTCAAAGTGTGTGTGTGTATGATTTTTTTTCGTTTTGTTTTAGATCACCCATTGTGTAAAAGCTGCCCTCAGGGGCCTTTCTCTTAAGTATAGTGACCTTGGCTCTGTACACCCAGGCAAAGTGGGTTTGGCAGCTAGTGGGCAGCGCCTAACAGAGACACAGGGATATAAACAAAACACCAATGTCATCTACAACCATGATCTCAGAACAGTCCTTCCCACAAAAGGATACTTACCAGTATTCATTAAAAATAATTTCTTAAATTACTTTTGAATGCAGAGAAATACAACTTTATGTATATTGTATGTATCCATTTTCTCAGTAAGTTTATCAGCTTGAGGTACCCGTATATTACCATGCAGCATAAGAGTCCAGAGATCAATACATTGCATTTGTCATCGTCATCAAAAGCAGGTTCAGGAATTTCTACTTCTAGCCAAGTTTAGAGTAATAGGGACCAGATTTACCCTCCAACCTGAGACCATGTAAAAAATATATGAAGCAGTTTTCAAGACCCTGAACATCAGACAAGGAAGGACACTGAACTTTGAGAGATGGCAGATAAGTGACGTGTGCCATATGGTTGCTCCAGCAGACTGCTGAGGGGTTTCCCGATTGTGAAGCAAGGAAGGGAAACCCAGGAATAGCCTGATGATCTCCCTGAGTTAAGGAAACGGAGTTGGGAGTCTGAAAAAGCCAATGTGGCTTGACTTTGAAGATCTGGTTACTAGAGAGAAGAGTTGCACAGAGAGAACCCAGAAATCTGCAAAGGGTCCCCCTCAAGTCTTGGGCTGAGTACTGGTTAGTGCACAGGTGTAAGGAAAACAACGAAAAGATTAGAGTAAGCTTTCTGGAGCTCATAAAGGGCCACAGATTCATTCCTGCTCTCACCAGTCAGAGGAAAACCTCAAGAGGTGGTGTGGCACTGTCCACAGTACTCAGAAGAGTCTTTCCTCAGTGATGGGGAAAATTAGCCCTCACCTAAACTCTTCTCTGGTTCTACCTAACTAACTTAAAAGCAAGACCTGAAAGAATTAAATTGTTTCCAGTAACAACCAATTCTAAGAATAAAGCTCAAGAATATTTATAGGAATACAAGAATATACAGTACTCAATAATTTAAAATTCACAGTGGGATACTGTGGAAAAAGGCAAATTAATCTAGTGACAGCAGATCTGTAGTTGCCTGGAGCTGGTGATGCTTGGGAAGGGTGGGGAATAAAGATCACAAAAGGCAGGCAGCCCTGGTGTTTTTTTTTTTTTTTTTTTAATTTTTATTTATTTATGATAGTCACAGAGAGAGAGAGAGAGAGAGAGGCAGAGACATAGGCAGAGGGAGAAGCAGGCTCCATGCACCGGGAGCCCGACGTGGGATTCGATCCCGGGTCTCCAGGATCCCGCCCTGGGCCAAAGGCAGGCGCTAAACCACTGCACCACCCAGGGATCCCAGCCCTGGTGTTTTAGTGGTTTAGCGCCGCCTTCAGCCCAGGGCGAGATCCTGGATGCCTGTGTCTCTGCCTCTCTCTCTCTCTCTCATGAATAAATAAATAAAACCTTTAAAAAAAATCACAAAAGGACAGGAAACTTGGGGGTAGTGCATATGTTCATTATCTTGATTGTGGTGATAGTCTCATAAGTATATACATGTGTCAAAACAAGAACTAGTTTCATTCATAATCTATTGGGAACATTTTAATTTTTTTTTTTTCACTGAATTCGAAATATCCTGAAAAACCTAGGCAAGGCCAAGGGTCAGTAGTCCATAGACTATCTTGTTTTGTTCCCTGCTTTGCTCCTAGAGGGCTAAGAAGACGACTGTGATCACAAGGTAAGTGTCCAACTTTAGAGGCCTGGAGGAAGGTGGTAGTTGCACTAGCATTAGGAACCATGGTCCACAGGCTCAAGTGTAACTTCTTGGCCTAACTTTCAAAGCCTTTCCAGCCTTATCTTCTGAAGACTTCACTCCTTTTCTTTCTTCTATATTCCCTTTACTCTTCCAGTCCCATTGGATGGATGACCTGGTCCTGGACAGGTCATATTTACCTATTTTGTTGATTCTGCCTAAAATAGCCCATTCCACTTTTGTGACCACCCTAGTCAACATTAATCCTCTTGTCTTTGGTATTCCTATTGCCTCCTGAATTATTATTCAACAAATATTTGTTGTTGACCTTTTCTGTTCCTGGTAGTATTCTTGCTTCAGGTTGACTAATTATAAATCCCAAGCTTCAGGGTTGATGAGCAATTAAGGAGACGAACACAAAAACGAAAATTGATACAGGTGAGGAGTACAGGGATGGCTATGGATTGGCCTTCTGGGAAGAGTCCAGGAAATCTGAGCTGATCTCTTCTGCCTAGGACTTCCAATGAGTCTTCATAGCAGAACAAAAATTTCCGGTTAACAAAAGAGGGAAGAGCCCTTTTAGGAAAAGGAACCATGTCAGTAGAGGCATGAAGATCTGAAACAGCAAGGATGTACCCCCTATTCGTTTCTTGGGGCTATGGTAACAAATCATCTGAAACTGGGTGGCTTTAAGGCCATAGAAATTTGTTCTCTCACACTTCTGGAAACCAGAAGTCCAAAATCAAGATTATCAGCAGAGTTGGTTTCTTCTTGATGCTCTGGGGGAGAATCCATTCTATGCCTGTCTCTTACATCCCGTTGGCAGTTGGCATTCCTTGGCTTGTAGACACAACTCCAACCTCTGCCTCCACCTTCTCTGTCTCTGTATATCAGTTTTAGAGCTCACCCTAGATCCAAGACGGTATTATCCCCAAATCCCTAATTATGTCTGCAAAGGCTTCATCTTTAAGAAAGTTTGCATTCACAGGTACCAGGGTAAAGACTTGGATATATCTTTTTTGGGGAACACTAGCCAACCCACTACACACACACCAAGAACTGTAAGAAAAAATGTTTCTACCAAGTTGTACTTTGTTTGTATTCCCTGAGTTTTTATTGGGGGATATGGTATTTGATCTGTTCCTTTTCTGTCTGGTTTTCTATTCTGCTTTATACTTTCCCTAAGACTATTTTAATTATTGATAATCTCTCATCTTGCATATATCCTTATGCCTCAATTCCTTTGTGAAATATGGGCAAATAAACATATGATCTGAAAAACATCCATCATATTTGGGGGCACGTGGCTTCTTGGAATGAGCGGAATGAGCAGCTGGGAAGAGGAGAGAATGTATGCCTCTTTTTAAATCCTTGGCTGCGAAAGGTTGACAGGACAGAGGATTCTGACTGCAGCCAGGTTGCCGTTGACATGAAGGTGCTGAAAGAGATGAGGATGTTGGAGAACTGAAGGAAACTCAAATTGATGACACTCGAGGAGAGAAGTGATAAATCCAGAGGGCTGAGCAAAAGGAGTCGGAAGCAGGTATGCAGACAGGTTTGGTGAGGAAGTGGTATCCTCAGTGTCTCCCTTTTGACAGAGAACAAGGGAATAGAGAATGGAGTGGGGAGGTATGGAAGGACCACCAAAGGGAAGGGGAAATGGAGAGGTCTCTGGGGGTCACTGGAATGGTGCTGGGGCCCAGGGCAGGTGGGGGATCAGGAGTCTCATATCTCCTGTTCACATGAGGAATGGTTCTCTCTAGAAATGCCCTGTGGCTGCCCAAGTGAAGGGAGAAGGTGGGTACACACTCAAAGGTTTTCCTGTGGAAAAATCAGACCATCACTTCCTTCTTTTTGAGTTATCTACTTCACTTTTAATATCAGTCTTGTATATACTAGTGAGTAGTCCTTTTACATTTCCACATATGCTCCACGGCCCATATGGCTACCAAACATAACTCAGCCTCTTACACATGAAAAACCAATGTAAACACATTGCTAAGTCAGATGCTATCACAAGAAAATGTGAAATTTTGATCTCCAATAATGTATGAGTTCTCAGTACTCCCTGCTCTGGGATTCCCTGCTCTGTGATCTAATGGTCATAAGTAGCCCTTGGCTTCACCAAATCAGAATCACTCTTGATGCTCAGTGTGCAGCACTGCCTCTCTATGGACATCCCTTGGTCTAAGAGCAACACAAGTCCCCACAGGTTAGCAACTCGTGACCCAGCCTCTGAGGACCTTCTTGCTCTGTGCTTTCCCCTTCTCTGTCCATCATTTTAGCTTCTGTGTCAGGCCCAGCCCCTCTCCCAACTGATTCCTCATGGCCTCACAAGCCGCTCCCTCATTCCTGCCTCACCAACCACTTAGATGTGGTTGGTGCAGAGTCCAGGGACTATATAAGTGTGTGATGATAGATGGTGAAATGTCACACTTGTGGTCGTTTTTAGGAAAAATTGGTGTCATAATCCCTTGATAATGAACATAATCCCTCCATTAGATACTGTCTAATACTGGGAAACCCAGTTTCAGCATGGACCATACCCCACATGGCACCTTTTTGAGCACACAACTGGCCTTAAGTGCTTAGAACTGGCTGTTCTATAGCAGCTTCTAGAGGCAATTCTGTTTTTAACTTACCCACGATTAATAGTTCAGTCCCCAAAACCACAAGTAAGGAAAAGAGATCACATAAGAAAACAGGAGCCACAGTTCCCACAGCAGAGGCAGATGGGAACTCATAAAGAGCCCAGCATTTACACCCCAACCCCTGCCCTAGTCAGGTGTAGCCTACTGGACTTCCACTGAACCAGGACCATCTAACTCAGTAAACACTTCTTGAACATCTCACCTGAGCCAGGTCCTGTGCAGACATTGAGGGCTCCCTCCCCTTGAGGAGCTCTCTTTCTATAGTGGGTGAGACAAATGCACATCTTATTCAGTTCTACAACAGATATTTATAGGATAGCAGTTATGTGCCAGGCACTGCACTGAAGCCATGATACAGTGGTGGTCCTGACAGATATGATCCATGCCCTCCTGGACTCATTGCCCATGGAGAAAATGGACACTGTGCAAGTGATTGCTACAAAAAGCACAGTTCCTGGTGTGGAGTAGGGGCTCACATTATCTGTTGATGAGAGAGAAAGGCTATCTCATCTTGACCCTTTTTCACAGGGCCCAGCATGGGAACTGCTACTTCAATATATGAATTTAATTCACCAGTCCCCAACCCCATTCTGTACATTGTGTTACTAAAACAGGGATGATGAAAGCTTCAGTTCACTGGACTGGAAGGTTTCACTTCTAAATGGAAAGGTCCACAGTGGCTCTGTCAGGAAGGTGGCTTCAAGGCTGGAGAGGGTAAGTATGAAGTCACATTGTAGGCTTTGGCATTACAGAGCTTGGTGGTGTTGCTCCATCAAGCCTCAGACAGACAAAACCAGACTAAACTTTCTAAATTATCAATGTGAGGTCTGTCATTCAAATGGAAGAGCAGAGCAAAGAAAATAGAAGTCCACCAACAGTGTTGGAGCAGAAACAGTCCTGGTCTTTCAGTAAACAGCCATATGTATGCTTCCACAGAGAAGTTTAGTACAGGAAGACTATAATTATTTTTCTCATTAAAATTCACTGCTTCAGAGAGAAAGTCCATGGGTTTTAGTACTTTCATTTGTCATAACTCATTGTATATGTTTCTGCCCTTCTAAGTGGGAGAGAGAAGCTCTGAAATGGATGGCAGTAACTCAAGTTGGAGGCCTAGATGTGGGGCTGTGCAGGAAGAGGTCACTTCCAGTGTTAGTGGTGGTTAGACCCATAGCGAAGACCTTGAGATATAGGATAAGAGGAAATGCATTTCAGGAGAAAGCCAGGTATGGGCAACAGACTGGCTGTAGGAAAATCTAGGGCACATTTAAGTAAGAGGGTCTAGTCCATTGGCCTTGACTATGGATGACATGAGGGTGGAGAGAGTTAAATTGGAGCAAGATCACTGGAGGCTCTGAATTTCAGGCTGAGGGATATGTTCCTCTGTGTTTCGTTTTCCTCATCCATGAAGTAGAGACTATATCCTCTCTCTTGCAAGAATTAAAGTACCAAACATATCTATGAACTACATATACTACTTACATAGTGTCTGACACCTAGAAACAACTCATAAAGAGTAGCTGATACCATGGCAGTGGTAGCTTTAGGGAACCAGCATGGATTTTGAGTAGGGAGATGGATGGTGCTCTTGGGGATGGGTTTTAGAATCACACAGAACTGTACCAATTAGCACTTTTATAATGTTAGTCCTCTTATACATTGCTTTTCTCTTAAGAATTGAGTATCCTTTATCTGCCTTTGCACAGAGAGGTGGTAGGCAGTTGTATCAGTCAGGGTTCTCCAAAGAAAAAAGCCAATAGGATATGTATATAGAGAGAGATTTATGTAATCTCACACAATTGTGGGGGCTGGCACGTCCAAAATCTGTAAGGCAAAAAAAAAAAAAAAAAATCTGTAAGGCAGATCAGCAGGCCATATTTCTACCTTAGAGTTTTGAAGCAGAATTCCTTCTTTAGGAAACTTCAGTCCTTGGCCTGAAGCCTTCAACTATTTGGATGAGGCCCACCCACATTTGGAGGGTAATCCTTAAAGTCAATTTGTTGTAGATGTTAATGGCATCTATAAAAATACCTTCCTAGCAGCATCTAGACTAGTGCTTTATTAAACAACTGAGTGCCATAGCCTAGCCAAGTTGACACATACAATTAACCATCACAGTGGTTATTATCTCAAATATGGAAACTGAGGCAGAGAATGGCAAACTGAGGCAGAAATTTGACAAAATCTTAAACCCTAAAATATGGTACCAGGCCTGCCAAGTGGGTTTTGAACCTTGGCAATTATTTTATTTTATTCTTGCTTCCTACATAAAATCCCCCACTGAGCAAACCCAAGCTGAACATCTCTGGGGCATATTGCACCAAACACCAGTGCAGCTGGAGATGCAGATTTTGGCTTGGTGCCAAGAAACCCTTCTTGACTGAAGTTTCCAGCAATGAGACAGGCTGCCTGGGATGCAGCTGGCTGTGGTCTCTGGAGGTAAGTGACCACAGCTTGGGGAAAATTCAGGCGCCCGCTGAGTGTGGGGCCAAGGACCAGGAGGAAGCGGCCCAGAGAGTCTCTGCCTTATGATGACCCTATCTACTAGAAATGTGGCTGACAATAAGCAGCCTCCTCAGAATGGTCCCTGCTTCTTCTTCCCCTGCCACCCCTCCACCACCCCCAAGTGAGGCATCGGAGGTTGGAGCAGTATGCAGAACCCTGAAATGGAAACTATCTGCACGCCTTTCTCACCCTTCCTCCACCAGGCCCCTCTGCGTGGCCAGCCTTGCCTGGGTAACCTTTCCGGGAGGGGAGCTTGTCAGACTTGCCTCTGCCTCAGCCTCTGTTCACACTCCACCTCGTCCTCCACACCCACCCCAAGCAGAGCCTCGGGGTCCCAGGGGATCCACCATCAGCCTGGACAAGTCATGGGTCACCAGCCACCTCTCTTCTGTGCCTACACCCACTAATCATCTCTTCCTGGTGATTTGCATGGCAACCCTCCTGCACTTGGCTGCTCAGGGGAGTTTTCTGGCTTCATTGCCTCAATTAACCTTAGTCTCCTGGGCCACTCTGGATTCCCCTGCCACCCTGCCACAGACCTAGCCTCTGGAGCCTGCCTGTCTGTGCTCCAGGGGGTCCTTTTCTCTTCATGAGCCTCTCCTTCCCATCAGCAAGCCAGGTTTATGCACACTGCTCCATCCTGCAAGGGATGGGGAGACTGGCTGTGGAAGGAATCTTGACATTCTGGTGCATATCAGAGCTGCAAAGGGCCTAAAAGATAGTCTAGCACACTCTAGCCCACCCTACTGCACTCCCTTTGTATACTGAGTCCCAAGCAAGGAATGGGCTTGCCCGTGGCCCTATCTCAAGTCAGAAAGAGAGCCGGGCCTAAACCTTGGGGTCCTCTCCCTTGGTCCCCTCTGTCTCCCTCTGCTACATTTTGTCAACAAAAAAATAGCTTCTCTGCAAACTTCAAGTTAGGAGTGAATGGAAAATGTGCTCAGTGTTCAAAAATGAGTCTTGACAACCTTGTTCCCTCCAGGCATCCTCTGCTCAGAGGGCAGCTATTTACAAGAAGCTCTGGGCAGAGCCATGAGCCAGGCTGTGACGTAGGAGCCAGATGGCCAAGGGGAGAAGAGAATCCCTCCCAGCCAGGTACTCTTTTGGCATGGTGAACTGAGTGTCTCCAAAGTAACACCTCCCCCACAGAGTCACCATGAGAAGCCAGGGAGCAAAGGAACCCCAATACAGGAACCAGATCTGAGGACTGGGAGAAAATTGGGAAGGATGTGGGGAGCAATAGCAGACCCAGGGAAAGGAAGGAGACACCTGCAAGCTCTCAAGTTCCCGGACTATCAGGGGCCAACACAAATCCCAAAACTTGCTGTAAAATATTATCTCAGGGTTCCCACAACAAGAAAACTGTTAAGATCAGAGAGTCCCCTATTCTATAACTTTGCAGGCCTTCAGCAATTATCAAGTCTAGAACTCTGGTACACGTGGGAAAACTGATGCCCCAACAGCCTCATACCCCACAGCAAGTTAGGGGCATAGTCAGGAAAGGTGCCCAGACACCTGCCTCTCAGTGTGGGACTCCCTATAAGCCAAGAATAAGGTGTGGGCAGGGTTTGGGGGAAACATGAAGCATGGCGGGGGGTTGAGCCTTATGGAGCCCTAGAGGCCGGCAAGGCACAAACACCACAGAGGAAAGCTGGGGTGCCTAACAACAGACTCCTGAGGTGCAGTGGAGACACCGGTGTGGCTGTGACGGGGAAAGGACAACTGTGAAAGTGAAATCTGCCGTTTCTGAGGGGAAACTGAAATGTGGTCTCCATTCCATGCAAATGACCTGTGGCCTTTGGTCCTGCACCTGCACAGCTCACAACATACACAACACAGCGATCGGATGGGGCTTGAGTTCCCACGGTCTGCGCTCTAGAGAGCAGGAGCAGGGAGGCCTCGCCGGCTCTGGGAAGGATGTGCTGGGATGTCCAAGCTCCCTCTGTAGGCTGTCTGCTGAGCTAAGAGCAGACAGAGTCCTCCTTTGCACCTAGCTGAGATGACCCTGCCAGGGACCACTTCCACTAGGGACAGCACTCCAGGTCGTCCATGATCAGCTCCCGAGTTACTGTCCTGCCACTGTCCTGCCACTCCCCCTTTTGTTCTTACCCCCAACACCCAGAAACCCTCACATTTTTCACTCCTGTAAGAATTTGCTCATCCTGGGAGCCCCCTGAGACCAGGGATGGCAAGCATCTGACGTGCTTGCTACTCCCATCCCAGTCAGAGCCCAGGGCAGACATTGCTAATCAATCATGATTACCTTCCCCTTGGGATCTCAGAATGCTTCATTCCTCAACATAGGCACTGCCTGGCAACCCAGATGGGCTCTCTTGATGAGACTAGTGACCATCCCTGTGATGGGACGATGCACATGTGGCTCAGATCTCAGCCAGGGGCTACTGGCCCCTCAGATTTGGCTCCAACCCCTGGGTCTGTGCTTTCTGTTACTGCTGAGAGATGTCAAGGCTGACTTTCTCATGCTGCCTCGGCCTCACTCCTGAAACAACATGCAGGGAATGCAGAACCTTTCTCAGTCCACGTGCTCACACACACGTACGTATACACCCACAAACACACTCACAGACGCTCACACACATGTACACACTTGCACTACACATACACACTCATGTGTACATGCATACACATTCACCCATGCACACAGTTACACAGAGACATTCTTATGAAACAATTTGTGAGTTTCTGGAACCTCAGTGAAGATTTGGGGGCTACAGGGAGATGTTACATTACACAGAGAATAGCCTTCAACTGTCCTTATGGTTCCCTCTGCCCACTCTCTCTGTCTCCTCCCCATCTCTTCCCTCCTTTCCTCTAGCACTGTCCCACCCCAGTGTCAAATGTTTGTCTCTTTGTCTTGAACAGTCATTCTGCCACCTGCTCTGGAGCTGGAGACAGTCTGTACCCATCCCTGCAGACATCAACTCCCCAAATGGTGTTTCCCAAAAAGCCATTTGAATGACATGTTTCTCCACCATGTTTCAAATATTGTTATAAATAAATGGATGGCCATGACAGAGGACATTTGTCTGCAGCTCTCCATTTTCTGTGCTAAACTAACACAATTCAATGACAAGCACTGTTTTGGGGCCCCTACGCAGTGCTTGGGCACTGTGGCAGGCATTGCAGATACAGAGAAAGCACTGCCCCCAAAAGCACACCCAGCCTCATGGCAGAAGCGGACACATAAAGTAAGGAGTGAAAGATGTGATCAATGCCACCCCTGAAGGCACAGGGGCAACCTCCCTGCCATGCTATGAAGAGTCACCAGGTTCCACGTGAACAAGATTGGGAAGGTCGTCTCAGCAGGAGGCACAGCACGGGCAAGTGTGCCGGAGGGAAAGAGAGGTAGCACTAGCGCTGGGTGTAGGGCTGTGGGCAGAGAAGCAGCATGGAAGGGGTGGAGAGAGCGAGCAGTGGCCACGCTGTGCCAGGGCCCAGGGGCTGGGCCGTGCCTCCACCCTGCCAACGATGAGGCCCCCGGGAGCTGTATCACAGACATCTTCCCCCACAACCGGCTGAGCTGGTGCCCCCCTCCATTTACTTGGGACCCAAGTCTCCCACAAACATAGTCAGAGGCAAGCCTGTTCTGATTGCAGCCCCTGTAGATTAGTTTCACCTGTACGTGAACTTCATCTCAATGGAATCATCCAGTAGGAACTCTTTTACCTCTGGCTCCTTTAGCTCAGCCTGTCTGTGAAATTCACCCAGGGGTAGAATCTTATAAAGCTTTGTTTCAAATACTGGGAGTTGGGGTAGTAAATTTGGAGGAACCCAAACTTAACACAGCACTTTCCTAATCGCCCCACCACAGAAGCAGGGCTCTCGTGAAAATGAGCTTTTATCCTCTTCCTTCAAAAGCTTACACAGAACATAAGCCTCAAGGACCACAATGTATAGCGGACACCCTACCCACACTGAGCAGCAAGGGGCTCACTCCAGTCCCCGACTTAAGAGACTCTATTAAACCCAGGGTGGATTTTCTATGCCCAGTGGTTTTCCATTTCGTCTTTTAATTTCTACTTTAAGGACTTAATTTTAACAAAGGAGCCAAATTACCACCACGCTTTAAAATGAACTTGTTTAGGGGAGTTAAAAACAGGCTTTAGAATATGGAGCTTTAATTAACTTTGGAAGATGGTAGTGAAACAGCCCCTGTGCCCCATCTCATGCTTTGCAAAGGCAAGAAAGGAAGGCCTTGGCAAACCCCTGGAGCCATCTGAAGAGCTTTAACATTCCCCAGGCCCAGGCTGCAAGGACGTTAGAGTCTGTTGGGCTGGGAACCAGACACCAGGGTAGTTTCTGGTGCATCAGAGGTTGAGAATCCCTACTTTATTTTATTTATTTATTTATTTATTTTTGAGAATCCCTACTTTAGATTGATTGACCGCTGTCAGCGGTGATGGGATAAGAGACTGGAAGGTAGGGAAACAAGGATGAAGCTGAGAGACAGAGAGGACTTCATACCAGAAGTTCAGCTTTGGAAGGAAACAAGTGGGGCAGCAACCAAGCCAGGTGACACCAAGGGACATTTCCAGCCTCTAAGAAAGAGTTCTGTTATGAGCTGAACTGTTCTCCAAAAGTCATATGGTGAAGTCTTAACCACCACCTCCCCCCACCCCCCCAGTACCTCAGAAGGTAACTATTCAGGGACAGGGTCTTTAAAGTTACAGTGAAATGAGGCCATCGGCATGGGCTTAATCCAGTCTTATTAGCATCCTTATAAAAAAGGAAATGGGGGGATCCCTGGGTGGCGCAGCGGTTTGGCGCCTGCCTTTGGCCCAGGGCGCGATCCTGGAGACCCGGGATCGAATCCCACGTCGGGCTCCCGGTGCATGGAGCCTGCTTCTCCCTCTGCCTGTGTCTCTGCCTCTCTCTCTCTCTGTGTGTGACTATCACAAATAAATAAAAAAAAAAAAAAAATTAAAAAAAAAAAAAAAAAAAAAAAAAAAAAAAAGGAAAAAAAAAAAAAAAAAAAAAAAGGAAATGGGACCAAGAGACACCAGATGGCACATACACAGAAGGACAAACCCTATGAAGAGGCAGCCAGAGGGTAACCATCCACAAGCCAAGGAGAGAAGCCTCAGAAATCCTGCCAGCACCTAGATCTTGCACTTCTGGCCTCCAGAACTGTGAGAAAATACATTTCTGTTGTTGAACCACCCAGTCTGTGATATTGTGTTATGGCAGCCCTAGGAAACAAATACAAGTTCCATTTCAGCTCTTTGGCCATGTGTGAAAAGTCTCACAAGATTCACTCCTCTGGCCCAGGATCTCTACTTCTAGCGCTCTGCCCTAAAAGGGAACCAGAAATGCCCTTAAGGAATTACCTATTAAGATGTACATAAAACATTCTTGATAATTGTGGATATTGGAAATGTTCAACAGTGGAACACTGGAAAAGTAAATGATAGCAACCAATTCAATGACATTGAAGAAGCCATTAAGTTATCGAGATTTCTAAAGTTGGACATTCAGTATGACCTCACACTTATGCAAAAATGCACTGACGTTGGGATCCCTGGGTGACTCAGGGGTTTAGCGCCTGCCTTCAGCCCAGGGCGTGATCCCAGAGTCCTGAGATTGAGTCCCGTACCAAGCTCCCTGCGTGGAGCCTGCTTCTCCCTCTGCTTGTGTTTCTGTCTCTCTCTCTGTGTCTCTCATGAATAAATAAACAAAATCTCTATAAAAAAAATGTACTGATATTGATCAAGAACCTTGTCTTGAGGGATCCCTGGGTGGCGCAGTGGTTTAGCACCTTCCTTTGGCCCAGGGCGCGATCCTGGAGACCCGGGATCAAATCCCACGTCAGGCTCCCGGTGCATGGAGCCTGCTTCTCCCTCTGCCTATGTCTCTGCCTCTCTCTCTCTCTGTGTGACTATCATAAATAAATTTTAAAAAAATAAAAAAAAAAAGAACCTTGTCTTGAAACCTCCTAACCCCACTCCAGGATTTGAGGCATGTGTCGACTTTTTCTGATTTCCATATCCTAAGTTACCCATAGGTAACCGGCCTCTCCCCAAAACACCTAGGCCCACAAGGAGTCTTCTAGCTTTCCAGTTTATGCCTCAACCTACCCATCTGTATCCCAGACGCATACACAGATGTATAAATATAGAAACATATGATGAGCAGTAACTGCACTTCACTGTATATTAGTTATACATCAGTATCTTAAAGTATTTTAAAATACAGTGTAGGGCAGTCCCAGTGGTGCAGCGGTTAAGTGTCGCCTGCAGCCCAGGGCGTGATCCTGGAGACCCTGGATGGAGTCCCACGTCAGGCTCTCTGTATGATGCCTGCTTCTCCCTCTGCCTGTGTCTCTGCCTCTCTCTGTCTCTATGAATAAATAAATAAAATCTTTCAAAAATAAAATAAAATACAGTGTAAAAAGGCTGGAAGTTAATGTGATACATACACAGGCAATTGGTACATGGTCTATGGAGCTGGAAGGGGCTGGGGCAGGAGGCTTGGTTCTGACTTGAGTTGGAAGTGTGGAATCAGGGAAGGCTTCCCCCGGGAGCTGGCTCCTGAACTAAGGCTCAAAGGTGAAGGCAGAATGAATGGGGGTGAAAGAATGTCTCAGACATGCCCATTCAAAGGCTTAGAGGCAGGCCAGTGGAGGATCCATCCAGGTAAGGAAAGTGGAGGGCACTGACCAGGCTTGGGGTGTAGAGTGTGGTGGGACAAGACAAGGGACAGGATGGGGCCACCCAGCTACAGATGGAGTTGTACAGATTTCATTAATGATCCTAGCTTAGCAGGTCAAGGGCAGTCTCTGTTGTCCATGATCTCAGAGAAAGGTCAGGGGAACTTACCAACTGTGGGGTGCAAGGGAGAGCAGGTGGGGTGGATGTGGCTCTCAAGTTCACATGAGATGGGAGGTCCCAAGTCTCTATACTTTGGGACATAGATGGATAGGCCAGGCCATGGGCTACTACAGTGTGTGTGTGTGTGTGTGTGTGTGTGTGTGTGTGTGTGCACTTTTGTAGGGAAGGTGAGTACTAATAGGTAGCTTAAACTTTGGGAACTAAAGAAGGTAGACAGTGTCCTGGGGTGGGATGAGGGGATTTCAGGACAAGGTCTTGGTTTGTGGCTTTGAACCTGGGCCAGCTCAGGGGTTCTTAGCTGATCTGTTTTCCCTTTGTTTTTATAAGATATGACTGGGAAGGACTCAGAGATTCCTCACCTCTTGTTGCTTTGTTTTGTTTTATAGTGACCTTCCATGTTCCTCCCAACCCTCACCCAATTTACAAAGGGCAACACTGAACCCCAGACAAGGAAAGAGAGCTGAAGAGGAAAGGGAATGTGGGAGGGTTAAGTGATGTGAACCAAGCATGTAAGGGGTCTGGGCAGTGTCCAAATCTTGGCCTGGGCCCAACAAACCCGCTCGGGTTCACTTCAGATCAGCCTGGACCAGGAGGACCTCAGAAGGGGCCCTGTCCCCTGCCACCCTGAGAAGCCCCTGAGCCAGTGATTACAAGAGTGTGACCAGGGTAAAACCCAGAAATGTGCCTGGTATATTTACAGCGATCAGCAACAGTTCCTGCTGAATTTCTGTGGGGTATTTTGGTTGGGTTTTTGGTTGGTTGTTTTTTTTTTTTTTTTCAATTATCCAGATTAGTGTTCAGTGGATTCCCTTGTTTAAAGGCTCCCATTTAATAAGAGCAACTGTCAAAGTGGAAGTGGACATATGTCCACAGGGGCTTTGGAGGAAGATAGGGAAGAAAAGATGTGCCATGAATCAAGATGTGAGTCTGTACAGCCGCTCACAATCATTTGGTCAGGGTCTCCCACTTGGAGGGATGTACCACAGAGCAGACGTCCTCGTCACCCACCTCCGCACCTTCACCTCTGCCACTCCCTCCCCTGGGCATTGCTTTCTCCCACCTCTCTATCCAGCAGAATCGTTTTCAGCAGCCAGCTCTGTCATGCCCTGGCCAGGTGAGTGGGCAGCACAGACCTCTCAAGATTGCTGCAAAAATTCCACCGTCACAGCCACAATCTCATTCTTGCACCAGCCAAACAGCCTCTCTGGTCCCCCAGCACTTTGCACATTTGTATACTTTCCCTCAAAATAACATTGAAGTTGCAGAACTAAATGCATTCTAAGATCTATTTTTTAAAATGAAAATGGAACTATCATTTATATAGATAATGTGTGTGGATATTTGGAAATGCGTGCATATACACAGAGGAATAAGTTTTTTTGTAGATTCATAGAAAAATATTGAAGGACACATATCAATTCCTCTTGCTTATCTCTGGGAAGTGGGCTTGCTTTCATATCAAGTATTGTTTGAATTGATTATAGGCATGTGTTATGCTTTTAACCAATGTTTCTGAAAAAGGGAAATTTCCTGAGTTTGCATTATTCTTCTTGGCTGAACCTGCCTCTGTCCTCCAATCCCAGGCACTGAAAGAAGTGGGCAAACATTTTAGGTGAATCTCACAGAGTAAAAGGGTGAGTCCTGGCCATCCCTCCATGAGGCAAGGATGTGATGCTATTCATTGCTACATCACAGGGCCTGGGAGTTCTCACTAGATGTTTGTTGAATGAATGAATGAATGCTCAGTCTGAATGATCACAGATTCTGAATTTGTGGGTCTGAATTAATGTTTTTTTAATGTATTAATGTTAGGAATCTAAGGAGACCCTGAATCAGAGGGTACCAACTGAATGGGACTTAGAAATGTATTATCACTAGCCTTAAATTTTTTTCATTATAAAGTAGCAAAACTGTATTTCAGAAGTTTGAAAAATAGATAAAAGGAGAAAAAGGCATAATCACACGATTGTGAGTGGCTGTACAGACTCACATTTTGATTCATGGCACATCTTTTTTTCCCTATGCCCTAACACAAACACTGTGTATTTTTGTGCAGTTCCTTCAGGGGATATGAGTGTGTGCCCATCTATCTTTTTTTTTTTTTTTAAAGATTTATTTATTTGTTTTAGGGAGAGAGAGAAAGAGTGTATGGGGGTGGGGAAAGGGCAGAGGGCGAGGGAGAGAGAATCTCCGGCAGACACCCCACTGAGTGCAGAGCCCCACTCAGAACTCCTTCTCATGACCCTTAGATCGTGACCTGAGCCAAAATCAAGAGTTAGATGCTTAACTGACAGCCACCCAGGCACCCTGTGTGCCCACCCATCTTATCTGCATGTTACATGTTACACAATTTTTTTGCATCATGTTTTTTTAAAACTTACTGTTATATTCTAAGCCTTTTTTTAATCCCATTATAAAGTCCTCAAACTATTATTTTATGAGTGGAATCGACTCTATTAACAGGACATATATAATTTATTTAGCCAATCATCTGTTATTATATTGAGCTAATGTCCTTTTTGTATCATAGCACAGGAATTAATTTTTTTAATTATTGGTTTTTGCCCACTGTCTTCATCATTTTGCTCTGGGGTACCATTCAGAGATTCCTGGGCACCCCCTGTCTATGTCTCCAGAAGCAGAGGAGAGACGATCAAAGGAGCTGGGTGGTAAATTTAGTTACCAGTCTGCACAAAATAAGGAGCTTGCACTAGAGAATAAAGCAGCACACCGCTTTCTTTGTTGCAAAAGTCTTGCTATGAAAAAAAAAGCGTAAGTTGTTTACTGGGTACAAGTTTACATCTTGGTGGATTTGCGCTGTTGGGTTTTAGAAGAGAAAACAGTCCCTCCCTGAGCCTGGTGCTCTGCTATGGCCTTCCCTTGCAACAACATACAAAGGACGCCCTATCTCACAGCTGCAGTCCTGCCATTCCTGTGCTTGTGAGGGTTGCTTTCTGTTCTTCCAGGGTTACGCTGGTGCATGCAGGTTGTAGATGTCCCATGCACTGCCATATACAGGCATGAACAGCCCCTAGAAGGGAGGAGAACCAGGGCAACTCAATTATCAGGGGCCGTGATAACCGTTGTACTATGGACATATTTTATAGAATCCTTAGGATATTGTTAAATACACAACGTTTTTTAAAAAAGATTTTACATATTAATTGGACACAGAGAGAGTGAGAACTAGCAGGGGGAGCAGCAAGCAGAGGGAGAAAGAGAAGCAGGGCTCAATCCCAGTACCCTGAAATCATGACCTGAGCCAAGGGCAGATGCTTAACTGACTGAGCCACCCAGGTGCCCCTTAATACAGAACTTTTACAAGTGAATTTCAATTATTCTCAAAAAAGAGGAACAAGACCATCAAACAAAGGAAGGATTTTAGGAGTTTTAGGCTGAAAAGTGGCATGGTCAGGTTTGCATGTTATAAGAAGCAAACTACTCCTTCCATGGAGAATACATTAGAAGGTATGAGACCAAAGTTGAGGAGTCTAAAGGAAAGGTTAGGACTAGATCAGTAGCCTCCGTCCTCTTGTATCCACACCTCCCTGTAGGCAGGTGGGGGGTGGGGTGGGAGGAAGGGTGGGAAGGGTACTTTCCTAGCCCTGGACTTTGGACTTGGTCTTGTGACTTACTTTGGTCAAGGGAAGGGGGAAGAAGTGACTAGATACCAATTCGAGCCTTGATCTTAAGAGGCCTCACACATTCATTCCACTTGCCTTCTTGTGCATCTCTTGTCACCAGGAAAAAGACGTGTCCAGCTAGCCTGCTGATCCTGGAGGATGAGAGACACGTGGAGCAGAGCCACCCAACTGCTTGCAGACTCACGAGTGAGCCCAGCTGAGGTCAGTAGAGCTGCAGAGCCATTGGAAGGACCTGCCTGTTGTTGCAGGCCATTGAAATGTTGTGATTGCTTGTTAGGCAGCATTTCTGCAGCAATGGGTAACTGATATAGTGTGGATAGAAAGAAGGAAGCAAAGCCAAGAGGTAGTTAGGAAAGCAGATGGAGCTGGTAGTCAACAGGGTGTAACCAGCTGTGACTAAGGGTAACTGATGGAGTCTCAGAGGAGACTTGGGGTTTTGGCCTGGTCCTCAGGCAGTTGGAGGTGCCATGTCTGGGATGGAGAGCACAGGAAGAGGAAGACAGGAAGTGACCTCCTACGTTAGACTTACATCAGTGGCTCTCTCTCCTTTCCTCTGACTTCCTATTTCTCCTTGTTTCCCAAGGAGACCAGGGCCTGTGTCTGCCAGGACAAGCCCCTTGGGGCCTGAACTACTGAGCAGGAATACACACATCCCTGCCATACTCAGCATCCCCATGGCCTCTGGCTCTGCGAGAACATCTCCTCTATTACAGACCCATGAGGACAAGCCCTGATTTGGACAAGGGGTTGAACCAGACTTCCCAGCCATGGGGACCACTCAAGAAAGACCCTGCTGATTTCCCAGGGCTTCCTGCAGACAGAAGTCTATTCTCATTACTTTCATTTACTTAAAATACTTGCTTTGCAACAGTGAAACCACCCAAAATATTCACTTCTTTATTTCCAACTAGACAAATTGAACTCAATTTGCATTGGATAATTATTTTCAATTAAGTGATAACAATCCTGAAACATGCAAAAATAATCTTGTCCAAAGGCCAGTTTATCCCATCCAAGAAATGAGGAGGCAGTGAGAGAAGGAGGCCTATTGGCGTGCTCCCTATGGAGATGGAGGGATGCCCCTGCCAAGTCCCTCATGGGTCGCCTCTGACCTGAGGGCCAAACAAGACCAGTGGCCTGTTCTGGCCTCCTACCCCCCGGTCCTGCATCTCCTCTCTTCCACATTGAACTAACTAGGGGGCCCCTCCTGACAGCTGCCAGGTGCGAGAAAAGGCTGCTTCCCTACAGAGAAGGGCCCAGGCCAGAATCGAAGATCTGAGTTCTGATCTAGCTGAGTGTCCCTGGGCAAGTCACCCCTGCTCTGGGCCTTAGGATCCCTCTCTGTGCAGGATTATAGGATTGTATAGGATTGCTCCAGCTCAGAGGCTGTTTTGTAGTTCTGTCACAGTCCTTCAGAGCTCCCTAGCACTAAAGCCAGGTTTTTATGGGGGAACCAGCCCACCAGCCAGCCCTTACTCTCTGATACTCTGTGTGCTGTTGAGGTGGAGGTTCGCCCCTATCATATAGAAGATGCATGGATTGAGTTCTGAAGCCTCATGCAGGAGCAGCTTGTGTACGCCTGTTCACGTGCTTAGGAGCAAACAGCTCCCAGCCAGGAACTTTCCAGAGATGGAGCACTGAATCTTAAAAGACCACAGAGATGAGAAACATCCCGAGGTGTTGTCCTTGGGCAAATGCTCCTACACCTGCCACAAGGAGTGCTCACTCCCTTGCCACAGCCCCTTTACCACGTCACCCCTCATAGAAAGATCCCTGCCTCCCCAGGACAGATGTGCCTCGGGTCCTCCTGAGTGGTGTCTACTGCTGACCTCAATCACTGCCCAGTGAGGCATTCAAATCAAGTTTAAAGTAGCCATCATGCTGCTCACCTGGCTGAACAGGCGTGACAGCCCAGCTAGACCCATCCCCCCTCCACCGCCTGCTACTCAGTGTTTCAAACTCATCTGGGCAAACCCTCTACCCACAGACGGAGCTGCTGGGGACATCTCCCACCAATGTCCTTTCCTTCTCCCTGATGCTCCATCTTTTTCTTTCTTTTTTAAAAGGTTATTTATCTATTTGAGAGGGAGACAGAGAGAGAATGCATGAGCAGAGGAGGCAGAGAGGGAGAAGCAGTCTCCCCCACTGAGCAGGAAGCCTGATGCCAAGTGGGGCTGGATCCCAGGACCCTGAGACCATGACCTGAGCCAAGTGCAGACACTTACCAACTGAGTCACCCAGGGGCTCTCCCGATGCTCCATTTTCATTACAAGTCTAAAGGACAAAGGGTAGTGGAAGGGGAGGTGGGCATGGGGTGACTGGGTGACGGGCACTGAGGGGGCACTTGACAAAGTGAGCACTGGGTGTTATACTCCAATCGAACTCCAATAAGAAAATATATACAAATAAATAAATAATGTTGTGCAACACTTGACATTATAAAAAAAAGTCTAAAGGAGGGTGCATTTATACCTCTGTGTTGAGAAAGCTTTGTGAAGACACTCCCTTAAATCCATACACTGGTTAATCATACTTGAAGTTGTTTAGATTTACCAAAAACAACAAAACGCACAACCCAGAGACCTCTTCCCCAAGCCGAGGTGGATCAGCTGCGGCCACCACAGAGCTCTGGCTCTGTGCCGGTGGCAGCAGACCCCTTGGGCTCCCACTGGTCTCCTGTCCCCCAGCACCTTCCTAGGGGACCTCCAGGAGGCCTGAGAAACAATTTGGGAAAAAGACAAAGCAGCCATGTCAGCATGTGTGGGGTTTTACTGTTTTTCCACAATACTCAGCCCCGAAGATGATATCCACTGGTGTGAATGATTTATTCGATAATATTTATTTACACGGAAAGATGTTTTAGAGTCTATGTTGCTAAGTGAAAATTAAAATCACAATGCCTCTAATCCCATTCTTGGGGGAGAAAAAGAAGTACCTTCCTGCCCATCTTCCTATTGTTACTTACAATTAAAAAGAATGAGGATCTAGGTGGTCCAAACAAAAACCTAATGTGGATTTTTGTTCCCAGTACTTCAGATATTTGATGCTTTAGGAGCCAGTGATACAAGGAACTTAACAAAACCAAACCAAAACAAGAAGCCAACAACATTGTATTTTATGATTCAAAACCCAAGGCCCTGGGTGTGTGAAATTCAAAAAGCCTGAAACTCTGGAGGCCTCCAGACATCAGCTGTGTGCCATCAGCCCTCTATCTGGAGGCTATTGCTCAGAGCCAGCCAGCTTTTCTCCACCTTCCCCCAGCTCCTAAGACCAGTAAAGTTTCCCCAGGCTGGAGGGGAAGCAAGAGGCTGGTGGGGCTTCTGAGAAGGGGCCTTGTCTCTGGCCCCTCAGCCTGGGCTTGCCCTGGAGACAGGAGGGTAACAGCCCCGTGAGCTGGGGGATCTGAGAGCAGAGAGGCCCTGCTTACCAGCTGGGGGGCGGCAGAAGCAGTAGGTGGAGAGGACTGTCCGCACGGGAGTGTTTGAGCAAACCCCTTCTACCCCAGGATGGCCTTAGAGGCTGAGCAGGAGAGCCAAAGGCCCTCAGTGCATCCAAGAAGGTGCCCAGCAGTCCCCCTGCCCTTCCAGCCACGACTGGTGCCCCTCAGAGCTCTGCAGGCAGGCCTGCTGTTGGACGGTCCAGCAAGGCTCCGTGCGGGGTGCTTCGGTGTATTCTGGGGCGTAGCTCTCCTACAAGCCTGGGAACGAGGTGCTCTCATCACTTACAGATGAGGAAACCACGCCTCAGAGTCACCGCAGTCTGAATTCTGTCAACGTCAGCTCACTTCAGCACCCCATTCTGCTCTCTACTCAGTGGCTACAAAAAGAGCGGAGTTGGCAGTGCCATACCGTTTGCCCTTGGCCGGGCCCAGGGCTGCAAAGCCAGGTGGGAGGGGGGAAAGAAGAAACCACCAGAGCCACCATATCTCTTAAGTACAGTTTTCTGTATTCAAATTAGATGGCACAATCTCCATGAATAAAATTACAGTTCCCAAAGGGATCACGCCCAATTTAAATGTATAAGAGGCCATTAACAGGCCAGGCTGGCTATTAGAATTGAGCTCGTGTCATTTGTGCTGTGGTTCTGCTATTATGCCAGGGACCTGGGGATCACAGAGGCGTGAGGCACACTATGGCACGCTGCCTCCAGTACCGCCAGGCTGGCTGGGTGCTGAGGACCCGGAAGCTCTAATGTGCCCTCCTAAGAGTTAGTGAGCTTCCTTCTGTCCTGCTCTGAACTGGCCCCAGCCCCCTGCCATCCACCTGACTGACCTTGACAAAGCCTGCAGGTGGGGTTCTTAACGCAGACCTCCCCTGGAGTTCAGCAAACAGGAGGACCTGAGGATCAATGCCTGCCTGCTGCCTGCGGAAGGGAGGGGAGGAAGCCAGTGTGGACAGAGGGAGCTGCCAGGCAGGCTTAACTTGGAGACCCTGAGGCTAAAATGCATATCCCCACTGTCCCCAGTTTCAGCCAGCCAACAGGCCTTTGGCACCTCGCACAGGTGACCCACCAGATGTGGGCTGCACTAGGAGGGGGTGTGGCCTTGGGGGGCTGAGGAAGCCATCCTGAAGGGCAGGACACACGCCCAGCCTGGAAGGGGGACAAGGCAGACAGTGGGATGATACTGATCTTGCTTCATGGCCCCAGGGCAGAACGAGAAAATATATGTAAATCCTGAGCCCTGGGCCAGCCCACAGTAACAGTGGTATTTCCACTGCACAGGATGACCTCGCCCCTCCTCTCCCTCGGCCTTGCTTTTGCTCCCCAGCCTCCAGAAAGCGTCCAACCCCTCTTGCACACGTCCACTAATGGAGAGACCGCCACTTCCCAAGGCAGCCCAGGGCACTGTGGAACAACTTTTTTGGTTTTGTTATGGTGAGTGTACACAACATAAAACATGCCATTTTAACCATCCAAAAGTGTACAGTTTAGCAGCATTAATCACATTCACATTGTTGTGCAACTATTACCACCATCCACCTCTAGAAGACTTTTTATCTTCCCAAACTAACCCTCCACCCCCTCCCAAAGCCCCCGGCAACCACCATTTACTGTTCTGTCTTCATTAATTTGGCTACTCTAGGGACTTCATATATGCAGAATCATACTATATTTGTCCTTTTCTGATTGGCTGGTTTTACTTAGCATAATGTCTTCAAAGTTCAGTCATGACAGAGCATATGTTGAGATTTTCTTCTGTTTGAAGGCTGGATAATATTCCATTATAGGTGCATTCCACATTTTGTTTATCCGTTCATTTGCTGATAGACAGTTGGGTTGCATCTACCCTTTTTAGCTATCATGTGAATAATGCTGCTATGAACATGAGTGTAATATCTCTTTGAGTTCCTGCTTTTAATTCTTTGTGTTATATACCCAGACATGGGATTCCTGGATCATATAGGAATTCTGTTTAATTTTTTGAGAAAGCCCCACACTCTTTCCCACAGCAGCTGCCCCATGTTCTTTGAACAGCTCTGACCATGAGAAAACACTGCATCCCCAGTGTTTGGCTTTGCCTCCGAGGTCACCTGACCCTCATCTGCCTCTTGTGCCTTGGTTGGCCCTGCTGGGCCCTCTTTGCTCTGGGCAGGTCTCCCCCAGTTCCTATACTCCCAAGGTTGGCTCTCCCTACACACATTCTCCCAGGGAACCCCTCTAACTGGCCCCTGTACAGAAGCACAATTTCTCTTGAGCAGCACCCCCACTAGGGAACCTCCAGGCCACCCTGTTGCAGGGAGAAACATTCTCAGAGTTGGGAATGAGCTGGTCATGGCACTCGGCATGAAACTCAGTCCCAACTTAGCCCACCCCACCTTCCACCTGCTTCTCTCCCTATCACCTACCTACTTCCTCTCCCTCATTCCCCTCCAGCCACACAAGCTTCTGTCTGCCCTCCTTCCAGCTCAGAGCTCACCTCATTCCCACTACCCAGGTCTCTGATCAAACATCACCTTCTGGAATGGTGTGCCTCCACCTGCACCCTGTTACCTCACCCTGCTTGATCACTGACCTCACCACTGACCCTGAGCCCATGAGTTCACCGGGCCAGGCCTTGGCTTATTCATGGCTGCCACCCAGTACCTGAAATGGTGCCTGGCATAGGGAGATACCCAACGGTAGCTCTGGAGTGGACAGATAACGCCAGGAAACAGCGTCTCCCTGCCCACAGGCCCTGCTCACTGCTCCGGGCAGAGGAGTCTGAGACCTGGCTGTGGCCCTGGACAAGGCCTCTCCCCTTGGGGGTTTATTCCCCTAGGCCCCAAGGGGCATGACCTTCACCAAATCACCTCTGACCTCCCTCCTTTTCTGAGTCTTTTAAGTGCATCACCCCTGCTAACAAAGAAAATGATCTGTGAACACAGGTACAAATGTATCCTCCTAAAAAATTCTAAACATTTTATCTATTTGAACAGGTAACATAGATTTAAGTCTGTTTATTTTATTTATGTATGTATGTATTTATTTATTTATTTATTTATTTATTTATTTATTTATTTATTTATGTAATCTCTACACCCAGTGTGGGGCATGAGCTCACAACCCTGAGATCAAGAGTCATATGCTCTTCTGACTGAGCTATCCAGGGACCCTGAAGAGGTAACATAAATTTAAAATTTAAATTTTTCTCTGCTCTGTTATTTTACCAGATGAGACTGAAAGTTCCTCTAATACTCAAAAATCTTTAAAATATCTGACTTCGGTTTTTGACAGGACTGAGACTATCTGATTTCACTGTCTGACACATTCTCAACCTTATTAAGACCACTCCAGTGAGGTAGTACCTGTGTGGTGGGAAGAGTTTTATTATCATCAAGAGCAAGAATCAAAAAAATCAAATAGAATAAAGCAAAATAGGGATCCCTGGGTGGCTCAGCGGTTTAGTGCCTGCCTTTGGGGCAGGGCGTGATCCTGGAGACCCCGGATCGAGTCCCACATCGGGCTCCCTGCATGGAGCCTGCTTCTCCCTCTGTCTGTGTCTCTGCCTCTCTCTCTCTCTCTCATGAATAAATAAATAAAATCTTTAAAAAAAAAAGAATAAAGCAAAATATACTTTAGTGGTGAATAGGTGGTAACCATAGCTCCTCTCAAGGCAGCTACACTAAATGTCAAACTGAAATGTATTCTTACCTGCTGTGCTTTCAATGCCCAGGGGAAGGGTGCCATGATGGTCTTTCTACTGCAAAATAGTGAAGCCAGTCCAGGCCCAGAGCTGTGGACTGAAAGGGCACAAGGCTGTTGCAGAGCATTCATTCACGGGCTCAGCCCTCAATAGTGTGGGGCCCAGGGTGAAGGGAGTGGGAAACTCGCTCTCCTGGTTGTGGGAATGCAGGCTCTACCCCTGGAGGGAGTACCTCCTTCATTTCTACACCCTGAAGGTCCCCAGCCCTGGTCCACAACCTTGCTGGAGGCTGAGTGACCAGTAGGAGGAATGCTGGACACAGCTCAATAGAAGTGAGTTCAAGATCTGTCTTTGCCACCACGTGTAGATGAGGCACATCCTGGCTCTTGTTCTCACTCTCCCCGTTTATAAACCAACAGCCTTAAAACTGATCATTTCCAAATTTCTCTCCATGTATGATTTTTCCTTTATTCCTGGCCTTGCAGCCACTGGGGTAGAGGAAGCCAAAATCAATCAACAGGGTCCAGTAGTGACTGTGTCCTCACCAAGCTCAAAGTTTGGACAAAGAGATGAAATGTGGGTGTGAATACCACATGTGGGAAGGAGACTTGTGTGGCCCAAGGAAGTGTTTTGGAAGCTCAGAATGGAGGGTCTTCTCTGGCTGAGACCAGAGCTGCTTCCTGGAGGAGGCAGGACTAGAGCAGAGCCTGTGATAATGGGGGATGTGCATATGCTGGGAGAGAAGGAAGAAGGATTACTACAGTAGAGGATGGGGTGGGAGACTCCGCATCACTCCGCCAGGCCAGCAGATGGTTCAGGGGGAAGTACAAATGAGTAAACAAATTTAGTACTGTGGAGCAGGGAAGACAGTTTGTTTGGGCCTTACTCATACGTGGAGTCAAAATGTGAAGAAAGGATTTTTTTGCCTTGTGTCAATAGTGGTCTTTGACCACAATAGAGGCTTGTTCTGATGGTGGCATGAAAGACTGGGTCAAATCCTCCAAAAAAGAAGTTCATGGGCCGGCCCATTGCCACCTCCAACACGAGAGCCTTTTTTTTTTTTTTTTTTTTCCAACACGAGAGCCTTGAGTCAGACCAGCCAGTACTTCATTTTATGAACAGGCATTTTTAGAAAAGTAACATAATATCATCACAGGAAATTTGGAAAAGAGGAAAAATAAAATTACCTCCATACATCCCTTCATACCACCCCTGAGATACTGAGTGTGAATTCTCCATAAGTGTGGGTGCGCATGGGCTACTGCTGTGTATCTTATCTCTGTATCACATAGTAGAGATTGTATTTCAGGCACATCTTTATCCTGGTTGTTCCACATGCTTCCCTCTCCTCTCTCAGTAGTACCTCTGTATCCATCAGCTGTCACTGAATACCAACCCAACACAAAATTCATGTTTCAAACAAGATTTATTATTGCTCTTGAATCTGTGGATCAAATGGGCAGTTCTACTGGCCTGAGCAGGCTTAGCTAGTCTTGACTTTGGTTGGTGATGCCTCTAGTGGCTCAGCTGGTTAGTCTAAGATAGCCTCACAGTCTAGTGGCTGGCCAGCTATTGCCTGGGCGGCGAGGGTGGCTGCACCCTGAATCTCATCCCCTATCACATTCTGTTGGTCAGAGCAGGTCTTGCGAGTGTCCAGAATCAGAGTGAGAGGGACTACAAATTTCAGGGTCAGGGGCATGGATATAAAGAAGCCAGTAACTGCAGTGTCAATTATTGCCATCAAGCTACCATGTTCCTCATTTTCATAGCCACCATGTTTGATAGCAGTAGAGTTTTCCATGGCTGTACCACTTCTCACAGAGGTACTGTTAAATGGGGATGTACCATACTTAATTTGTTTAACATTTTCTCTAATAATACCTAAGCGATCTATGTGTTCCAGCCTTAATCTTTGAGGTCAAGAAAAGCAAGTTTTGATTAAGGGTGTTTCCCACCCTTAATTAAAAACCCAAGGTTATGGGGTGCCTGGTTGGCTCAGTCAAAAGACCATGTGATTTTTTTATCTCAGTCCTGTGAATTTGAGCCTCATGTTAGGTGTACAGATTACTAAAAATAATTTTTTTAAGGATTTTATTTATTTATTCATGAGAGACACAGAGAGGCAGAGACATAGGCAGAGAGAGAAGCGGGCCCCATGCAGGGACCCTGATGCGGGACTCAATTCTAGGTCTCCAGGATCACACTCTGGGCTGAAGGCAAGCACCAAACCACTGAGCCACCCAAGCATCCCTAAAAAAAATTTAACCAAAAAACAAAACAAAACAAAACAGGGACACCTGGGTGGCTCAGTGGTTGAGCCTCTGCCTTCAGCTCAGGGAGTGATCCCAGATCTGCGGATCGAGTCCCACATCGGGCTACCTGCATGGAGCCTGCTTCTTCCTCTGTCTGTGTCTCTGCCTCTCTCTCTCCGTGTCTCTCATGAATAAATAAATAAAATATTTTTTTTAAAAGTTTAAATGAGAAGATTGAGCTAAAGTCTTTCCCAGGGCCCTTACAAGCAACACAGACTTTCCTATGTTCTTTATTTGACCAAATTCAAATGTGTCTATTCTTAAAGCAAGTACTGGCTGTTGAAATCATTTGCAAGAGTCCCTTTCCATCTCTGGGCCTTGCTTTCCCATCTATAAAAGTAGATGGTTGGACTAAATGGTTGGGGGGTTGGGCTAGAACAGCGTTTGGCAAACAATGTCACTCAGGTCGAAAAGCCAAAAAGGTATCCTTGACATCCTTCTTACATGTACTTTTAAATACACAAGAAACACACAAAGCACCTGTATCCTTCTTCCTACCCTGTAATGACCCACCTTTAAGAAATGGTGTGTACTGAGCAAAGGCGGCAGCAAGACAGGTGCCAGCTGGCAGGTGTGAGGGTGATGTTAGATGTGTGTATCCAGGCCAGGCAGCCATCACAGGGCTGCCGATGATTGCTGGTCTCTGTTCAGTGTCTTGTCTTGTAATCTCAACATGTATTTGTGACCTTGCTCCATGTTCATTGTCTGTAAAATGCACTATAAAATTTAATTCCTGTGGTTTGCGGCTGAGCAGAGGAGCTTTTAAAAGAAAATGCATTCTAGCTCATGAGCTCTTGTTATCATTTTTAAAGACTCCATTTTCTTAGGGCAGTTTTAGATTCATTTCAGTTTTAGATTCAACTTAGCAAAACTGAGAGGAAGATGCAGAGAGTACCCATATATCCCCTTTCCAACAAATGCACAAGCCTCCCTCATTATCAACACCCTGCCCCAGAATGATACACTCTCAACCAAGGGTGAAGCTGTACTGACACATCGTTAGCACTCAAAGTCCACAGTGTCCATCAGGTTCCCTCTTGGTGTTATCCACTCTACGGGTCTGGACAAATGCATGACACACGTCTACCATTATAGTTCATACAGAGCATCTTCATTACCTTAGAGATCCTCTGTGCTCTGCCTTCCCCCCACCCCCACAACCCCTCAGCTTTACACTGTCCCCATAGTTTTGCCTTTGCCACAATGTCATGTTGTTGGAATCAAACAGGATGGAGCCTTTCAGATCAGCTTCTTTCACTCAGTGATAGGCATTAAAGTTTCCTCCATGTCTTCACGGCTCCAGAGCTCATTTCTTTTTAGTGCTGAGTAACCTTCCATCGTCTGCATGTGCCACAGTTTACTTACCCATTCACCTCCTCAAGGGCACCCGGGCTGCTTTCAAAGTTTAGCAGTTATGAATACAGCTGCTACAAACATCTGTGTGCAGCTTTCTGTGCGGACGTGAGTTTTCAACTGCTTTGGGTGACTACCAAGGAGCTTGGATGCAGGAGTGTATGGTAAGATACGTTTGGCTTTGTGAGAGACCGCCAAACTGCCTGCCAGCGTGGCTGCTCCACGTCTGCATTCTCACCAGCAGCGTCTGAGGGTTCCTGTTGCTCCACATCCTCACCACCATGTGTTGTCAATTCCGGTGTCCCAGATTATGGCCATTTTGAAAGGCGTGTAGTGGCGTCTCATTGTTGTTTTAATTTGCATTTCCTGATGGCATATGATGTGGAGCATCTTCTCATGTGCTTATTTGCCATCTGTGTATCTTCTTTGGTGAGGTGTCTGTTAAGGTCTTTGGGCTGTTTTTTTAAATGGGATTGCTTGTTTTCTTACTGTTGAGTTTCAAGAGTGCTTTGTGTATTTTGGTTACAAGTCCTTTATCAGATGTGTCTTTTGCAAATAGTTTCTCCCAGTCAGTGGCTGGTCCTCTAAACTGGTCCTCTAACTCTCTCTATACTGTCTTCCCTAGAGCAGAAATTTTTTATTTTAATCAAGTCCAGCTTGTCAATTCTTTCTTTCATGGATTGTGTTTTTGGTGTTGTATCTGAAAAGGTATCACAATATCAAGGTCATCTAGGTTTTCTCTTCCAATGATTTTTTCCCTTAGTGGTAAAATATAAATAATGGGAAAAGAAAGTCATACATAATTCTACTTCCTGGATGAATATTGATAGAATTTTGGTGTATATCCTTTCAAATATGCACTCATATTCACACATTTACTTACATAGATGGGGCCATTGTCTACATATACCAATTTGCAGTCTGCTTTTTACACTTAAAAATATGTCATGCATATTTTCCATAATGATATATTTAGTTTTTATATATTTATTTTTCAGGTTCCAAAAGTAACATGTTCATTATATAGTTCATATACTCAGAAATATACAATGCAGAAAGTGAAAGTTTTCTGATTTCTTCCATGGTATCTTTATACTTTTCACCTCCTTTTGAGTTAATCTTTTAAATATTTATTTTCAGGGGATCCCTGGGTGGCGCAGCGGTTTGGCACCTGCCTTTGGCCCAGGGTGCGATCCTGGAGACCCGGGATCAAGTCCCACATCGGGCTCCCGGTGCATGGAGACTGCTTCTCTCTGCCTGTGTCTCTGCCTCTCTCTCTCTCTCTCTGTGACTAAAATAAATAAATAAATAAATAAATAAATAAATAGGAAGCCAAGTTGGATTCCTTTAAAAAAAACATTTATTTTCATATAAAATTATACATCTTGTAAATCTTTCAGTTCTATTAATTTAATTTTAAACATAAATCCCTTCCATACTTAAGATCTATCACTTTTCTTTGTGTCCATCTGAAGAATTCTTCACAACATTCTCTCCATCTTCTCCACCTTCCAACATCAGCCTTGTCTTCAAGGTCCTGCTAAAATGTGGCTTCCAAATTCTTTGGACAGCCTAAAAAAGTCTCCTGAACCAGCCCCTACATACTCTTTCCTACAGCAGTAAGTCTGCACCTCTCACTAATGCCCCTCAAGGCCACTAGAGGCAGCTGGAGGGAGTGGAAAGAATGCAGCCAAAGCTGGGCTTGAGTCTGAATCTTGCCACTTTCTTGCTGGGGACCCAAGGCCCTTTTATCAACTGAGTCTCAGTGCTCTCATCTATAAAATGGGATACCTATCTTCATAGGTATCATACCTATGATCGTACCTATCTTCAGGGTTAAGGTAAGAATTAAATGACGTACTGCAAGAAAGATCCCTGGTGCTTATTCTATGTGATATGCGAATGGAGCCCTTGTCAGCTCCCAAGGGCAGAGTCCAGAACCAAGGTATCAGGAGCTCAGTGGAAATCCACAATGGAAGCCCTGAGAGGCCACATACAGAACCTGGCAGGTGGGTGTAAACCACCCCACAGCTGGTTTTGCCTTCTGTTGGAAAAACCCTAAGGTGCCCCATGGGTCCTGGATACTGGGCGAGGTTTATTTTTTCAAACCGTCATATGCTGCTGGCTTGGCCTCCAGTCTGAGGAGCAGAGGAAGACCTCAAAACATTGAAAGCAGAGACTCAAAGAGATATTTCTATTCAGAGCAGCATTATTCACCATAGCCAAAATATGGAATTAACCCTAGCGTACCTCAATAATTGAATGGATAGGTGAAGTGTGGTATATATAAACAATGGAATATTATTCAGCCTTAAAAGGGATGAGAATTCTGACACACACTATAACTTGGATCAACCTTGAGAGCATTATGCTAAATAAGATAAGCCAGTCACAAAAAGACAAATATTACATGATTCCATGTATATGAAGTACCTAGAGTAGTTAAATTCATAAACACAGAAAGTAGGATGTCTGTTGTCCGGGTGTGAGAGGAGGGTTAGTAGAGAATTATTGTTTAATAGGTATAGAATTTCAATTTCACAAAATGTAGAGAGATCTGGAGATGGATGGTGGTGATGGCTTCACAATAATGTGAAAGTATTTAACACCACTGAACTATACACCTAAAAATAGCTAAAATGGTAAATTTTCTGTTATGTGTATTTTACCACAATTTAAAAAATGTTTTTGGGGCCTTCTAGTTGCCCAAGCTGGGGATTTCCAAGCCACCACCCAGAGAGACACAGAATCCTGAGCTTGCTCCCCAGTACCTTCTCCACATGGCAAATGCCAAGGAGATGGGAGCCTGTGATGTCCTAGCTTCCTCCTGGCTCTGATGAACTAAGATGAGAATTAGAGAGAATGGAAACGTGGGCTTTAAAAAAGTAGATAGAGAATTAAAAATACAATTGAAAATCACACTCACTATTCCAAGATTAAAAACATTCTTTAGAAACTGGGCTTTATTAGCCGACAAGCTTCCTGCATCGTGTAGGAGGGAGGGAGCCGGGTCACCAGTGCTCTCCGTAGGGGGCAAGCAGGTGAAATGATTATGAAATATGTCAAATAAATGGTCCTTTTTTCTCCCCAGGAGATAAGGAAAGGTAATTTGGTCTGTCAGTCGCGCACACAGAAGACGTCATGGTCAACTGCATTAATACTGAATACTTTGTCCAGAGTCACAGAGCTAAAAGAAATTACAGAATCTTTCTCCTGTGAATTCTGGCATGACTCTCAGCAGACCTTTCCCCACCTGAATTCACAAGAGAGATGAATAATAAAAGGCAGGGCCTACAGTGGGACCCGGAGCCCCGCTGCTGACTGTCTGGGCTTGGTAGCCAGAGCCAAGCTGCTCATCACTGCACCTGAGGACCCCTGCCGCCCCCACCCTGCACTCTCAGCCTGCCCCTCCAGGCTCCCTTGTCACCACGGCCTTCTTGGGTCCTTTTTCAGCCAGACCAAACCCTAGCCATTTCCCGTGGATGGCCAGTCAGGTCTCGGCCCCCTTCCTCCCTTGTCTGCCCTGTGAAAGCCCATCATCCCAGCAGGTCCCAGAGCACCTCCCCTCCTCTGACAGTGCACCCTCTTCCATCCCACCCCTGCATGCTCACTTCTTTCTGCAGCTGTTAGGGGGAATTGTGTGTCCAGAACTTCTTCCCCTAAACACCCCAGACCTCTGGGAGGACGGACAGCCAGGCAGCCTCCCCTCTGTTTCTACCCCAAGGTCTGGCACTCACCAGTAGAAGGATGAGTTCATTAGGTCTCTGCAAGTTTTCTCTTTTATAATCTAACAAAAGGATGTGTATGGTGGGGTTTTTTCTTTCTCTCTTTTTTGGTATTGGTGGTGTGAAGGGCCATGCTGCCCAGGCTGGGGTGGACACTGGGATGCTCTCTAAATTCACCGTCAAGTTACTGAATTGCAGGAGGCAGTCTTCCCTTTCACACCCTGCAGCTGTGGGGTCAGGGAGCCCCAACCCCAGACCCTTACCCAGCAGCTGAACAAAGTCTCTTCCCTTTTCTGCTTTTGTAGACTTGTCAGTCTCTGGAACAGTGAAACCTCTTTTAACACAGTTATATTCCCTCATGTAATAAGTACTTTATTATTTTTAGAATGTTTTACCCAATTAATTTGATTATCAGTTAATTATGTATTAACATTTTAAGAAAATGAATATTTGCCCAGCTACTTAAACTAAATCATTAAATATGTATTTATTCCTTTTTTAAAAAATTCACATCCGTTATCTTCTGCAGATGTAGAAGACACATTTAGGCCTCTGAAACAGACCCTGTACAAAGGTGTCTTCTCGGCTCCAAGAGCAGGGCTTGTGGGGGTGCTGGGAAAGACCTAGAAAGCGAGGCCCACAGCATGTAGTAGAGACCAAAACCTCACTGGTGAATAGGGAGGGCCACCATCACACTGTCACAGCTTGGCAGAATTTAGGATTAGGAGAGGTGGGTATAGCTGAGAGTCGCATGTGTGAGCGTGTGTGAATGTGAAACCAGCACCTGGAGGCCCCTGGGTGGCTCAGTGGGTTAAGCATCCAACTCTTGATCTCAGCTCAGGTCTTGATCTCAAGGTGGTGAATTCAAGCCCTGTGTTTGGCTTCACACTGGACATGGAGCCTCCTTAAAAAGGAAGGAAAGAAGGAAGGAAGGAAGGAAGGAAGGAAGGAAGGAAGGAAGGAAGGACTGGAGGGAGGGAGGGAGGGAAGGAAGGAGGGAAGGAGGGAAGGAGGGAGATAATCTTGTCACCTCTGGGTGGTTTGATGAAGCCTCCCAGAGGACAGTAAACCTAGCCTCATGGGACCCAGACTCACCAAGGTGTCTGTCTTTGGACCAGTTGGCAGGTTTAAGTGGCCTCACTTCCCTGGGTTTATAGGAAGGAGGCAGTGCTATGGTCACCAAGGCCCTTCCTGTCCTGACATGCTGCCAGCCTGTGAATCACACAGAGGTTGCCCCATCTCCAATCCACAGAGTGAGGGGAGGTGACAGCTGTTCCAGCTCCAGGACACGCAGTCAGGCAAGAGATGCCAACTCCCTGTCAGTGTTCCCTGCAGATGGAGACGTCCAGTAACCATCTACACCAGGAGTCAGTAAACTTGCCTGTGGGTTAGATCCTGCCAGGTACCTATTTTTGTATGGCTTGAGGGCTAAGAATGATTTTTACATTTTGAAATGGTTGGAAACAATCCAAAATCAATAATATTTTGTGATACATGAATATTATATAAAACTACAGTGTCTATAAATAAAGTTTAATTGGAAGACATTCAAGTTCATTCATTTACACGTTGTCTGTGGCACATTTGCGCTACAGAGGCAGAGTGTTGTGACAAAGACTACATGACCTTAAAGCTTAAAATATTTACTATCTGGCTCTTTACAGAAAAAGTTTATCAGCTCCTTCCTGATCTATAGTACTTTTCCGTGGGAGTTATAAGGGGAATTTCCTTTTTCTTTTTAAAAAGATTTTACTGGGGATCCCTGGGTGGCTCAGCAGTTTGTGCCTGCCTTCGGTCCAGGGTGTGATCCTGGAGTCCCGGGATCGGGTCCCGCATCGGGCTCCCTGCGTGGAGCCTGCTTCTCCCTCTGCCTGTGTTTCTGCCTCTCTCTCAGTCTGTGTCTCTCATGAATAAATAAATAAAATATTTAAAAAATAATAATAAAATGATGTTATTTATTTGAAAGAAAGAGAGTGAGCGAGTGAGCAAGCGAGTGAGGGAGTGAGAGAGCATGAGCACGGGGAGGGGATGGGGAGAAGCAGACTCCCTGTTTAAGCAGGGAGCCTGACATGAGGCTCAAGGCTCAATCCCAGGACCCCAGATCATGACCTGAGCAGTCGCTTAACTGACTGAACCACTCAGGCGTCTCAAGAGGAATTTTCTTTTTTTAGACAAGATGGGATATCCCAGTTGTTTGTTGTAGTGAGATCTGGATATAATTCACTTAATAAACACCTAAGCACTCTCTTGATTGGGTCACTAAGTAAACAGAGATAGATCAGATCTAGTCCCCACCTCGAAGACAGGCAGGTGTGTATGTATGTATGTAAATTGCAATATAGAAGGATTAGCTCCACAGTGTATATTTTTTATAAGATACTTGAAAGCATAAAGGAGGGACTAATTAACTCTGTCTGAGGAAATCAAGGAAGGCTTCTGAGAAGAGGTGATGAGTGAGCATCATTACTGCATTCAGCTGAATAGACTATGTATTATTTAAGTCAAGGATACCCCCTAAAGTTACACGGTATAAACCTGAGTGGATTTTGAAGGACTCTTGATTGAAAGCGAGAGATATTTAACTCACTCAAGCCTATCAAGGAATTCACTGGGTCCTGAAAGTAGAAGTCTATGTGCAACCAGGCAAGACTTGATGTGGGAGTTCAGGCAGTGTTGTAGGGCTTTGTCTCAGTCTCTTGGAGGAACCCCCCTTTGTCCAAGGGACTGTAGAACAATCCCAGAAAAGGATTCTTTAAAAAAAAAAAAAAGATTTTGTTTATTTATTCGTGAGAGACACAGAGAGGCAGAGACCTAGGCAGAGGGAGAAGCAGGCTCCCTCTGAGGAGCCCAACACAGAACTTGATCCCAGGACCCTGGGATCATGACCTGACTGGAAGGCATGTGCTCAACCACTGAGCCACCCAGGCATCCCCCAGAAAAAGATTCTGATTGGCTGTTGAGGTCACATGCTCACTCCTGAAGGGATCACTGTGCTGAGGGGGCAGGGCAGAGTGAATGATCCTTGAGACCATTTGCCTCAGAGGGCCAGGGTTAGAGGATGGAGCCATCAAGATTGACAGCCTTATAGAACTGGGGAGGAGCGGTTCTCCCAGACAAACTTGCAAACAAAATCACACATCTACTGCAAAGAGTCAGAAGACCTTTCCAGAGACTAGACAGGAAGAGTCTGTAACCAGGACATTGCCAGTTCTGTTCTCACGGCCTCTGCAATGCATGAGGCAATCACCAGCAGTGGCCTTTGAGATGTGTCACTGACAGCCCTGCCCATTCCAGTCTGTGAGGACTGGTGACCTCTGAACACAGCTGGGGAAGAAAAGCAGGCGCTCCTTCCCCTACCTTCTCTAGGCTGTTAGAGCTCAAAGACTGTTTGGAGTCCACTTATTTGATCCACGGAGCATTTAAAATGCAAGACCAGCCACTGACTGGGAGAAACTATTTGCAAAAGACACATCTGATAAAGGACTTGTAACCAAAATACACAAAGCACTCTTGAAACTCAACAGTAAGAAAACAAGCAATCCCATTTAAAAAAACAGCCCAAAGACCTTAACAGACACCTCACCAAAGAAGATACACAGATGGCAAATAAGCACATGAGAAGATGCTCCACATCATATGCCATCAGGAAATGCAAATTAAAACAACAATGAGACGCCACTACACGCCTTTCAAAATGGCCATAATCTGGGACACCGGAATTGACAACACATGGTGGTGAGGATGTGGAGCAACAGGAACCCTCAGACGCTGCTGGTGGGAATGCAGACGTGGAGCAGCCACGCTGGCAGGCAGTTTGGCGGTCTCTCACAAAGCCAAACGTATCTTACCATACACTCCTGCATCCAAGCTCCTTGGTAGTCACCCAAAGCAGTTGAAAACTCACGTCCGCACAGAAAGCTGCACACAGATGTTTGTAGCAGCTGTATTCATAACTGCTAAACTTTGAAAGCAGCCCGGGTGCCCTTGAGGAGGTGAATGGGTAAGTAAACTGTGGCACATGCAGACGATGGAAGGTTACTCAGCACTAAAAAGAAATGAGCTCTGGAGCCGTGAAGACATGGAGGAAACTTTAATGCCTATCACTGAGTGAAAGAAGCTGATCTGAAAGGCTCCATCCTGTTTGATTCCAACAACATGACATTGTGGCAAAGGCAAAACTATGGGGACAGTGTAAAGCTGAGGGGTTGTGGGGGTGGGGGGAAGGCAGAGCACAGAGGATCTCTAAGGTAATGAAGATGCTCTGTATGAACTATAATGGTAGACGTGTGTCATGCATTTGTCCAGACCCGTAGAGTGGATAACACCAAGAGGGAACCTGATGGACACTGTGGACTTTGAGTGCTAACGATGTGTCAGTACAGCTTCACCCTTGGTTGAGAGTGTATCATTCTGGGGCAGGGTGTTGATAATGAGGGAGGCTTGTGCGTTTGTTGGAAAGGAGATATATGGGAACTCTCTGCATCTTCCTCTTGATTTTGTTGTAAACTTAAAACTTAAAAAAAATAGTGGTAAAGTCTTAAAAAATTAATTTGAAAAAGAAATAAGTAAAGCTCATTAAACTACTTTTCTTGGGCACCTGGGTGGCTAAGTGGTTGAGCCTTTGGCTCCACTCGTGATCCCAGGGTCCTGGGATCATGTGCCACGGCAGGTTCCCTGCAGGGATCTTGCTTCTTCCTTTGCCTATGTGTCTGCCTCTCTGTGTCTCTCGTGAATAAATAAATAAAATCTTTTTTTTTTTTTTTTTTTTTTTTTTTTTTTTAAAGCACATCTTGGGCAGCCCGGGTGGCTCAGCGGTTTAGCGCCGCCTTCAGCCCAGGGTGTGATCCTGGAGACCAGGGATCGAGTCCCACATCGGGCTCCTTGCATGGAGCCTGATTCTCCCTCTGCCTGTGTCTCTGCCTCTCTCTCTCTCTCTCTGTCTCTCATGAATAAATGAGTAAAATCTTTAAAAAAAAAAAAAAAAAGCACTTCTCTTGCAGGCAGTTCTCAGGATGAATCTTGCTGAAGTTTCATGTAATAGAAACTTGGTTTTCTAGAGCTCAGAAAAAAATTTAAAATTTTCCAAATACTTTTACACACCTAGAGTAGCTCAAATACAAGGCTTGATTAAAAAAAAAAAAAACACAAGATAAAGTGCATTTATCTAAAATCAAGAGCCAGCATCATACTCAGTAAGACACAAAGCTCTAATTTGGAGGAAATCGGATTTGAGTCAGAATTAAGACAAGAGCTGTCAATTAGGTATCAGCAATGCTAGTTGGTATAACAAACAAAAACCCCAAATCTCAAAGGCTTGCCACAATAACACTTTATTACTTATGCACAAAAAGAACAATGAGAATTCCTGGTCAACGGGCACTTCCCATGTTGCATTTTGGTAATCAAAACTCTCTTTGCCTTCTGGCTCTGCCGTTGTCTAGAATGCCTGCTACATCTTCTATCAGCAGATAGAAGAAAGAGGTAAGAATCACATGGGAAGTTTTACGGGTCCAGCAGGGAAGCTCAATACATCACTTTTACCCACAATCCAATGGCTAGAACCCAGTCACTGGCCACACCTAATGACAAAGGAGCCTGGGAGGTACAGTGTAGGTCTGCGCCCAGCAGGTAAAGGAAACAGGTGATAATACAGCTAGGAGCGCTCCACTCTTGTCTACAGGATTTTTTTACAAGTCACTGACATTCTGTACATTTTGATGTGTGGCTGGCAGGCAGTGACTGCCACCTGAGCACCACTGATTATAAAGACATCCCAATTTCAGAGATTTAAAATGTGGAAAAACGGGCAGCCCCTGTGGCCCAATGGTTTAGCGCCGCCTTCAGCCCAGGGTGTGATCCTGGAGACCCGGAATCGAGTCCCGCATCGGGCTCCCTGCATGGAGCCTGCTTCTCCCTCTGCCTGTGTCTCTGCCTCTCTCTCTCCCTCTCTCTGTTATGAATAAATAAATAAAATCTTTAAAAAAATAAAATAAAATGTGGAAAACTTAGAGGCAATGAAATATTACATATGAATACTAGATAGACTTATACAAAATGCTATATTTGTAATAGCCTAAGGATGAGCAAGGACCGTCCAGCCATAATCCGAAAGGCAAAAAGCATAAAAGATAGACTTAATTACATAAAAACGAAAAATCCCTCACATCAAAAAAGAAAATTAAAAGCAGAAGGACCTATGAAGGGGAGGAGCAGATATTTGTAATATGTGTGATAAAGAATTAGTAGGCTCACTATTTTAAGAGCCCTTACAAATCAGTGGTGAAAAAGATGAACACTCCAAGATAAAAATGGACAAAGAACTCTAACAGGAAATTAAAGAAGAGCTAAAAATGGTTAAATATGTTAAATATAAAACTATTTGGTAGTCAAAGAAATTCAAATTGAAATTCCAGTATGATACTTTTTTTTTTTTTTTTAACCACCAAATGGGCAGAGATCTGAAAGTTGATAATGGTGTTTGCAAAGCCTGGAAAACAGAGACCATTACCCTTCTGAAAAGGATGAGATTGGTGTGCTGTTCTGCGCTGTGGATAAGATCTTAAATCCATGCATGCCAGTTGACCTAGAAGCCCCACTTCTGGAATCTATCCCACGGGGAAAAATGAAGATATCTTAAAGATATACATATGAGGCTGCTAATCACAGGGCTTTTTATTTTTATTTTTATTTATTTATTTATTCATGATAGACATAGAGACAGAGAGAGAGGCAGAGACACAGGCAGAGGGAGAAGCAGGCTCCATGCAGGGAGCCCGATGCGGGACTCGATCCCAGGACTCTCAAGGATCCCAGGATCGCACCCAAAGGCAGGCGCTAAACCGCTGAGCCACCCAGGGATCCCCACTGTTGCCTTTTTTATTTGACATTGTACTTTTGAATTTATTTTTCTCAAATAAATTAATACATTTAATGCAGAAGTTTTTCAATAAATTAATAAAACTTAAAAAATAAATAATATTCATTTGCAAAGAGAGATAAACTCTCATTATTTGAAAATAATATGATTGTCTATCTAGAAAACCCAAGTGAATCTATAGACCAATTATTAGTTAGTTACATCACTGGATATAAAATCAATAGGCAAAAGTCAACGAAATTCCTAAGTCATTAAAGAAGAAACACAAAGGTAAATAAACATGTTCAACCTTCGTAGTCATCTGGGAAATTCAGTTTTAAACAAAAATATAGCATTTTATACTTACCAGATTGGCAAGTATTAAAAAATCTGACACCACCAAATACTGGAAAAGAGGTGAAGTCGGCAAAAAGCTCATACACTGATGGTGACACTCACTGGCACAACCACCTTGGGAAGCCACTGGTACCATCCAGCTAAGTTCAGCCTAAGAGCCCTGGATCTAGTGATTCTATACGAAAGTACATGCTCCAGAAAATCCTCTGAGTGTGTACAAAGAGACATTTATGAGACTGCCTATGGCAATGTTGTTTATAAGGGGAAAAAAAATCTTAAGTGTTTACTGACAAGAGAATGAATAAAGTTGGTGCATTCAGAAAAAGGAAAAATAAAATACTGAGTCAATAAGCAAGATATAGAAGGATATGATTCTACTTAAAATTGCAACATTCCAGGGACACCCGGGTGGCTCAGTTGGTTGAGTGTCTGCCTTCCACTCAGGTCATGATCCCAGGGTCCTGGAATTGGGCCCCGTGTCAGGTCTGCTTGGCAGGGAGCCTGCTTCTCCCTCTCCCTCTGCCTGCCCCTCCACCTATTTGTGTTCGCTCCTGCTCTCTGTCAAATAAAGAAAGAAAATTTAAAAATAAAGATAATTGCAACATTCCACCCCCACCTCTCTGACTTTATTTTTCTCCTTTGCACCTCTCACATTCTAACATATTAATTTACCTAAAAACAAGTTCTGTCTATAATTCATAAATTTTGATTACTGTTTAGTTTACCTTGCAGGAATGTACATATCATGAGGACAGTGATCTTGTCTGTTTTGTTCACTGATATTCCCAGGGCTTTGAACATACAGAAGGTGCTCAATAGATATTTGTTTTTTGGGTTTTTTCATTTTATTTTTGTTTTTGTTTTTGTTTTTTTAAGATTTTATTTATTATTCATGAGAGACACAGAGAGAGAGAGAGGCAGAGACATAGGCAGAGGGAGAAGCACGCTCCCTGCAAGGAGCCTGATGTGGGACTCGATTCCGGATCCCGAGATCACACCCTGGGCAAAAGACAGATGCTCAACCGCTGAGCCACCCAGGCGTCCCACAATAGATATTTGTTGAGTGAATACTGCATGGTAGGAAACCGCATCCTGAAAGTTGAAAAGCATGCAAAACAATACTACTTAACATTTGTGGATAAACAGTTCTGGATCGGTTGACCTCTGTGGCAGAGGCAGGGTACTGCATCAGGAAGGGACACCAGGAACTTTCAAGTGTCCCCGTAAGGTCTTATCTCCTAAAAGCTGGGCAGTGGTGACCGGAGTGTTTGTTATATGAAGGACAATTTTTGGCATGATGGAAAAAATTCACGTTACAACTTTTTTTAATAATAGGAACAACAAGCACCTGCATGGGTCTTAGAGTTTCTAAGGGTTTTCCCACATGATCTCATGGGTCAAGAATGCAGAAGGGGCTTCCTATAAGTCAGCTCAGAGCAGGGTGGGCCCTGGGACTGGGGGAAACCCCAGCCGGAGAGAGAGGAAGGGGCAGCCCGGGGGCCACCGCTCCTGGAAGAGGGGACAGGCTGCCTGAGAATGGGGCATGGTCTTGCACCTTTCTCACCTGGGAGTTGGGGACTGCCCCAGCAAAAGGGGCCTCTCCATCCCCCGAGGGACTGGCGGCTGGCCGCAGGGTGTCCCTGGCAGGGTCGCTCCTCTGAGGCACCACTGGGCTCTGCATCAGGAAACCCAACGCCTGGTGCAGAATCGGGGTCCCTGTGGTTTCTCTCTGTTGTCCCCTCCCCCCCCATGATGGAGGCAGTAAATAACAGCCCTGTTTTGTCTCCCTCGGGGCTATTATGAGGATCGAATATCGAGCAAAGAAAACTGCCGTAACAGTCAGAGACCAGAGTCACAATGCAGTTTCACATTTTCTCCTTTGCTATGACACCTTTGAACATAAACATCATCCTGATGTTACAGAGTCTTCAAAATGATCATTTTTAGTGGCTGAAGAATCATTAAGGACTCAAGTGTATTTACTAGCTCATCCCTCTCTTGTCCTAAATTGTGTTTACTATTCTCCTAAACCGTAAGCAACCCTGTAATTAACATCCTTATGTGCTTAAGATTTTGCTTTGCTTTTTTTTGGATTATTTCATTAGGATAAATTCCAGAGGAAATAACTCATCGAAACGTAGAAATGGTCCTTATGGTTCTTGACAGGTTTTCTCAAAGTGCTGGTTCCCAGATTCTTGGCCCTGGTGACATGTAGGTGTGTATGGGAGTGTATAGGACCACTACATCTTGTGCCAAGAAGCGTCTACTCCTGCCGTGGTGTAATTCAAAATGTGCCAAATTCAAGGCTAATCCTGACAAAAGATGAGAGGAGACATTTATATTTGTTTGCCAGTTTAAAAAATGCCCTACTTGGCAAAATTATAAATCCAGTTTACAGCTCACTTAACTGGACAGCTTTGAGATACTTGTTTCTTGACATACATTTTTAAAGGTGAGAGGGTTCAGACAAAATGAGCCTTTTTTAATATTTAACATTTCATAAAGTATTTACCTTGCACATTTAAAATACTTACAAAATGCTCCCATGCCGGGCTAGATCGGCCACATCATCTCCACCATTCGGGCATTTTTAATTGTTTGTTGTTGTTGTTTTCCCTAAACAAGTAAGTGCTGTTCTAACTATGGAGTCTGCAGTTCCAGGCCTGTGAGACCCATTTGTAAGGCGGGAAGGAAGAGGCGGGGTAACGTCTGTGCGTCTCTTGGAACAAGCTGATGGCTCCACTTATTAAGGATTTGCTTTCTGCCAGGCACTTCTTTGTGTTATCTCATTTAATCTTTGTTTCTATTAGATTGGGACAATCACCCCACTTTATCAATAAGGAAACAGAGGCGCGGGTCCTAGAGATACAGTCGCTATAGACATAGCAGGAGACTCAGAGAGCAAAAATAGAACTGGTGTCAGGAGGCAGGAGCTCTCATCCCAGCTCTGTCCCCACCTCTAGCTTATCATCTGGTCCTTCTGGACCTTGTCTCTGCCCCAGGAGAAGCCAAGGGCTGAGGATGGGCACTTGCCTGGACCCCTGGAAGGACAGGGACTGCCTTTTCTTTCTCCCCACAGAACACTGGCGGGGTGGGGGGTCATGTTCTCGGCACTCAGCCAAGCACACATGGCCCACCCCAATCAGCTAGCAGTGGGTTGGCATATGCCGAGTTTACAGGGTCTTCATCACTCCCTCAGGAGCCTCAGAATTCAAAGGAGCCCTTTTCTTCATTCTCCAAACACTTTCTTTTTTTTTTCCCAAACACTTTTGGAGCATAGACTGATCTCTGGCGGTGCCAGCCTTCAACCCAGGGAGCCCACTGCACCCTGTCTTGTGACACCAGCGTGGGGCTTGGGTAAGTCACCTCTGCAGCCTCTGACCGCAGTTTCCTCATCTGTAAAGTGGTGATGATCATGACTAGCTAAGCCGGTTGTTGTGAGGCTTAAATTAGGAGAAGGGTGTGACTGGGGCCCCACAAGGGGGGTTCCAGGTGTTCTCTGCCTAGGACTCAGGTGTTGGCCCACACCCAGAACACTCCAGCAGGGAGAAGGTGCCAGGCTGGGAGGGCATGGGGCAAGCTTTCCCTGAGGGCTGGGGAGGGGGTTGCTCGGAGGGTCCTGGCAGGGCTAGTGTCTGTGCTAGTCCTGTGGAGTGATCCCAGCTGCTGTCTGCAGCCAGAATTTCCGTTTAGAACCTGGACAGGAGACTTCCTGTGGGGAGGAGCATCAGGCGAACTCCTCGCACCTAGAGGGGACACCCGAGCACGTCCTGGGGCACCCTTTCTGTCCAGTGACAGATGCACACCACTCATTCATTCGATAAATAGATATGGAGCATCCAGTATGTGTAGACATTGCTCTTGGTACTGGAGATCCGTCAGTGAACAAGCAAATCCCCTGCACCCAGAGTTTACATTCTGGGGGAGAATAGAGGGAAGCTGGATAATAAACCAAAAATAGGATATATCAGGTTAGTGGTGAGTGCTAAGGGGACAAAAAAAGCAGGCTGAAGGGCATAGAGAATGGATGGTGGGGTGGGATCAGGACAGTCTGTGAAGGGCTGCTTGGAGAGTGAGATCTGTAAGAAAGAAACTTCCAGGCCCAGGAGGTCCAGCACAAGCAGGAGTCCAGACAGAGTCTAAGACAGCGAGGACCCCAAGGAAGTGGGAGATGAGACAGGGTGCTGTCAGAATGACCCTGTGGCTGTGTGGGCCGGGGTGGGGCTCGAGCGTTAACCCCAGGGAGACAAGAACTGCCAATAAGGGGACCCCACTGCAGGGCCAGGCAGGAGCAAGGCGGGTGGGGAGATCAGTGCAGCAGTAATGGCACTTGGACGGGGTGGAGGCAGCGCTGGGGGCGGGGGCAGGGAGGTCGGGTTCTAGGTGCTCATAAAGGTAGAGCAAGAGAAGTTTTTGCTGAGCCAGACTCTGCCCTCCAAGCCCCTCCTGGGGCCACACGTCCGTCCGCAGTAGCCTGTGGTCTCACGAAGTACCACCTGGGGGTCTCCTCATTCCTCCGGTGACTGCAGAAATAAGACTTTAAATGCTTCACTTTGGGTCCCCCACCCTCACCCCTGAAATAAAACTGAACGTAACCACTGGAAGAAGGGCTCCACCCCCAGGGCACTGCTCCCTCCAGTGGAGGCAGTATTAGACCAGATTTGCAGGACTGGGTTGACTTTCAGTTTAGATGCTTTCCATAAATTAATTACAGAGCAAAGCTGAGAGGGACGTCCTGGGGCAGCTCTTCCCACTTCCAGGACAGTTGTGCTGCTGCCTGCCTGCCTGCCGGCCGAGCTGCTGGGACTTCTGAGGCATCTCATCACCAGGGAGAACATGGGAGAATGCTGGGGCTTTGGTCTTTCTCCTGAGGGCATTGTGGAGCCACAGAAGGTGGCAGGCAGGGAAGGGCCAGGGCCAGATTTGCTTTCCAGAGGAGACCCTCTGGCAATTTCTGGAAATTTGATCAGCAGAGGGGAGTCTGGAGGCCAGGAGGTCCAGGTGGGGTCTTGAAGGAGGGGAGGAAGGAAGGGAAGGGGTAGGAGTTGCTGCTAATACACATCCACCTCCCTGGGCCGGCCCTAGTCAGTCATGGCTCTGCTCTTTGGGCCCAGACCTGATGCCCAGCTCATCTGGGGCCTGGGCTCCTCTCAGTGTGCAGCCTGCAGGCTCTCAGGGGCCCAAGTCAAGCCAGTAACTCATTTCCTTTCCTTTTCTTTTCTTTTTTTTTTAATTTATATATTCATGAGAGACATACAGAAAGAGGCAGAGACATAAGCGAAGGGAGAAGCGGGCTCCCTGTGGGGAACCCGATGCAGAACTCGATCCCAGGACCCCAGGATCACGCCCTGCCTGAGCTGAAGTCAGACACTCAACCACTGAGCCACCCAGGTGCCCCAGCAACTCATTTCTAAACACATTTAGCTGAATACCATGGTTCTACTTCTGCTGAGCTATTTGTCCCTCCTCATCCCAGATTAGGGTTTTCAGCCTAAGGAGTGGGAGGCAAGAGAGAGGGACTTCCAGCGGTGGCCTGTGGGGTTGTTGCTGAAATAGCTGAGTGACCTTCACGCACAGCCTGTAGGGAGCAGACTCTCTGAGCTTCGTGCTGCCTGCCCCTCGGCCTGTCTTAAATCAGGGCTGGGGCCTTGGTGCTCATCCAGATAGAACATGACAACCTTGGCCTTCCAGGAGGTGTGCCCGAGCCCCTCCCTCACACACAGGTCCTGCTCACACCCTTTCCCTCAGCGGAACCTGCCTGTCCTGCTCCACATCACAGGGCAAGGCTGTGCCGTCTCCTCCTCCAGGAAGCTGTATTCAGCCCAGACCTCCTGGGACGGAGCCGACTGATGGTGTGCAGGGAGCATGGACGCCCAGCTCCCTGTCCCTGGGGTTTCAACAACCCTGAGCTGTAACTTGCACTCGAGAAACAGACCACCCCACTCAAGCCCTCTGCAGGATGGGACCAGAAGTGGCACCGTTGACCTTTCTCCTGTCACCTCTCCTGAGTCCCTCTCCTTTCTAGGCTCATGCTGGGAACACTTCCTGGAAAAATCACCTGCCCATGATTTGATCCTCCATCCCCGGCTAAGAGCCTGCTTCTGGGGAACTGATGGAAAAAGCTTCCATGCTTTTACTCCTGCCATTTCCTTTTCTTAGGCCATCCCCCTCAGCAGCTCCCTTACAAAGTAGATGATGCCCACCGGGTCGCACACATCCTCTCCTCCTGCCAGGAACCTTCCCAGTAGGATGTCCCTGCCCCAAGGTCCTGAGGTGCGTGATGGCCAGCCCAGGCTCCGGGGAGGTGGCCCCCATCTCCTTGGCTCCACCTGTTGAGCCCACAGTCTGCACATGAAATGGTGCTGCCCCCAGCCTCGTGGCCTCCCTGGATCTCCGTAGCTCCATCTGTTTAATGGGGGTTCTGGCTTCTGGTCCTGTGTGAGCGCTGTTGTGGTTGAGGTCCTGGATCCCGGCTCCCCAGCCCCAGCCCCTCTGCCATAGCTGAGCTCAGCCATCAGGAAAGCTCATTTAAGAAGAACTGCCAGGACACCTGGGTGGCTCAGTGTTCGAGCGCCTGCCTTCGGCTCAGGTCGTGATCCCAGGTCCAGGGATCGAGTCCCACATCGGGCTCCCCTTAGGGAACCCGTTTCTCCCTCTGCCTATGTCTCTGCCTCTCTCTGTGTGTCTCTCATAAGTAAATACAATCTTTAAAAGGAAAAAAAAAAAAAGAAGGAACCGCCCCTCTCTGCTCACAGAACCAAATACTCCGGCTGTTACAGCTTGTTACTAAGTGCCAGCCATGCCCTGAGAAAGATTAAAGAAAGGCTCTGGTACGAATAAATAAATAAAATTTAAAATCCCCAGCAGAAATAATGTGTTCCAACTGCAGGGAGTCCTAGAAATAGACTACAGTAATCTTGGGTAATCTTTTCCTGTTCTGTTCCCCCTGAAGCACATTCCTGGTGTCTGCACACCAGCTGGGCTGGCCAGCATCTGGGTGACAGGCCTCCTCCCCGCAGGAAGAATAGTGGCCCAGGTGCCAGCTCTAGGATCCAGGTAAGGACTTCGAGCAGCTCAGCCACTGGGGGAGCTTTGTTAAGCCAAACCGTCCTGGGCAGCTCACTGCTCCACCTGGAGCCTGTTGGTAACCCAGGCAGGTCACTGTCCCTGCTAACACTCCATTTTCCCATTTCCCAGGAATGAGGGTGTCCACCCTTGCTGGGGCCCACTCACAGAGAACATGCCTACAGAGTGTCCACCCCAGCCAGGACCTGGGCCTCACAAAGCCTTGGACCCTACCCTGTACCTGCCCTGGTGGAGCTCCTGATTCCTGGAGAACATGAACAGGTAACTGGTGAGGGTCAGAGAAGTGGGGTGTGTATAGCGGGGGTCACTAACACAAAACCAGAGGCTTACAGCCGGCATCCCAGGCCAGAGGGAGGGGCGTTGGGCAGAAGCAGAAGCTCCAAGAGATGAATTAATCCCGGGGGAAGTGACAGAAGGAGCCACTGGGGCTGGCCGGTGGCTTGGGTCAGGGCAGTCATAAGTGTTGTGGTCAAATGCTTTGGTGTCACTCTGTCTTGGGCTTAAGAACCTGTCAGACTCAGTGAACATGGGCAAGTCCTTCTGTCTCTCCAGTTCTCCTCATTTTTTTAAGAATAGTGACAGTGCCCACTATCAGGCCTCTGTGGTGGTGAAGATCCCATGGCTTGAAGCCCGACAGAACTGGGCTCAGACCTGGGTGGAGGTGACTCCCCCAGGCCAGGGTCCTCTGCTTTCCAGAAGAGCTGGCCAAAGGCCTGAGAAAGGGGCAGTGACTTCCCGAGCCAGATGTAGGGCTGCAGCAGAGCTGAAAGCTTAGGGGTGATCCAGGTCTGCTGTGAGAACTGGGTGACCCCTCATTCTTCCCTCTGTCCTGGTGAGTCTCCTGAAAGCCTGTGGGGCGAGTCCTACTAAGTCTCCCTTCTTTCCTCAAAGAGGCCCCAGCCCCCCAGCCTGCAGCTTCACACATTCACCCTTTCCCTGGGGACATGCCCCACTGGGAAATGAAATTCAAACACATTTCCCAAAGGCCTGGGCTGGCCAGGGAGGCCCACCTGGACTCTCTGCTACCCTCTGTGGCCAGGGTTCAGGCCCTTCACATGGTAGCATCAGTTTCTAGCCATCAGATGGGAGCCCAGGCAGGGGCCAGAAGGAAAGCTACACTGAGCCTAGCTTGGTACACATCATCAGGGAAGTTCTTTTTCTTCTTTGCGCCTCAGTTTCCATGTCTGTATAATGGGTGTGCAAGAGATCTCTGAGGTCCTCTTATAAGTCATTATAACTATTGTCCTCTGTGGCCAGAGAGGTGAAGGGAATACAGACTAGAACCCAAGTGGGTGTCCTGCTGCCCAGGCCAGGGGTCTAGAGCCGCATGGGTAAACAGAGGGAGACTTCTGGGTGATGTGCTGTCAGGCCCTGAGACAGTGAAGAGGAGCAAACATCTTTGGGTGTCTTGAACCCAGTCCCTGGCTTCCTGTATGTGCTCCACCAACATGCACCCCCCTCCAAGCACAAACCAGGGGAAGGCACTCTGTCAGGGAGGAGATAAGCAGATGATCTAAATTCAAATCCAGTTCTGCCCCTTACCAGCTGTGCGGTCTTGGGCAAGTCACTTTGCTGATCTATGCCTCAGTCTCCTCATCTGTAAAAATGGGGGTCCTAAAATCTACCTTATTGGCCTTTACAGGGATTAAATAAACTTGTGTGCATGAAGTGCCTGGCACGGATCAAACACTCACTAAGTGGAAGTTCCCTTTCCTTGGGGCTTCTTCCCCTCCTCCTCAGCTGCTTCTACCTCTCTCCCTTTTGCCATAGGCCCTGGTTTCCAGCCTCCCGGCCTCCGGTCATGGAGTTTGGTCTACCAGGAGTGCCATTTCTCCCTCTCTCATTCCCACCATTCCAAATTTTCCCGCCTTCCTTGTTCAGCTCAGATGCCATCTCCTCCAGGAAGGCTCTCCTACTGTGCCAGCAGACAAGAACACACATAATATGAGCACCAGAAGAATAACCCTCTGCCCGCAGCGGCCTCTACCTTTTTGCCTGGCTCAGAATCAAACATGCGGAGCATTTTTCTCCCCCACCCCGCAGTACACAAAAGTGCCCACTAGGTGGTGATAAAGTGACGATGTCCCAGCGGGGATGAGCGAGAAGGGAGGCCCCTGCCGCCTGCATCATTTATTCATTCCCTCCCCAAATATTTTCTGAAATCCTGGCATGAGCGAGACTGCAGGACCACAGTGGCAAACAAAGCAACAAAGGTCCTGCTCTCAAGAAGCTTATGCTCTAACGACAGGAGGTAAGAGGAAAGACACAGAAAAGAAGGAAAGAAAGCAAGAAAACCATGGCACAGACGTGAAGGCTGCACAGAAAATGCTGGGGACCACTTCAGTTCTTCAGTGAACAGCAGGATCTGTCAACAGAGTGTCACTTAGGATCTCAGAGAGCGGCCAAGCTCTCTTGCTATTCAAACTGCGCTCTGTGGACCAGCAGCAGCAGCAGCAGGTGGGAGCTTAAAGGAAATGCAGATTCTCAGGTCTCACTCAAGTCTACTGAGTTAGAATCAGCATTTTATTTTTTAATTTTTGGGCAGCCCTGGTGGCGCAGCGGTTTAGCACCGCCTGCAGCTCAAGGTGTGATCCTGGAGACCGGGGATCGAGTCCCACATCAGGCTCCCGGCATGGAGCCTGCTTCTCCCTCTGCCTGTGTCTCTGCATCTCTCTCTCTGTGTGTGTGTCTCTCGTGAATAAATAAAAAATCTTCCAAAATTTTTTTTTAAGATTTTATTTATTTATTCACGAGAGACACAGAAAGAGGAAGAGATACAGGCAGAGGAAGAAGCAGGCTCCCTGCAGGGAGCCTGCTGTGGGATCTGATCCCAGGACCTCCAGATCACACCCTGAGCCAAAGGCAGATGCTCAACCACTGAGCCACCCAGGTGTCCCATAGAATCTGCATTTTTAATAAGATCCCAGGTAATTTGTGCAGATGTGAAAGGGAGAAGCTCTGCTCTAGTCCAGAATGTAGGAGCAAACCCACAGTTGCGGACCAAATCAGCCACCTACTCATACCAGAAGAGTCTTGTTAAAATTTAAAAAAAATTTGAGGACACATGGCTGGCTCAGTCTGAGAAGCCTGAGACTCTTGATGTCAGGGTCCTGAGTTCAAGCCCCATCTTGGGTGTAGAGATTACTTACATAAATTTTTTTTTAAATCCAAAGAATAATACTTTATGATACATGAAAATTACATGTAATTCAAATTTCAATACCCATATATAAAGATATATTGGGACACAGCCACGCCCATTCATTTATATTGTCTGTGGCTGCTCTCAGGCTATAATGGCAGAGCTAAGTAATGCAGCAGAGACCAGAGTGCCCACAAAGCCTAAAATATATGCCTTTGGGCTCTTTGCAGGAAAAGTTTCCCACTCCCTGCTCTAGTACATCCTCCTCAAATGAGAAATCGGGGCTCAGAGAGAGGTAGTATCCAACATAGGAGCCCTGCTCAGACTTGCATATGCCACTCAAGGCTCTGCACCAGCCTCTGGTTTGGGCAATTGAACTGCCTTCAGCTTTTCTGTATTTGGAGTGATAGCCTTGTTGAAGTTTCTTGTCTAAGATTTATGATGTACTCAAGACATTTCAATGAGATTTTCATTTGAAATGAAGCCAGTTTGGAGTCCAGAATGAGATGTGGGTTCCCATAGGAGCACCGGGTTCCTTTTACTAGACTGTGCGTGACTGATACTGAGTTTTTTCCTGAGAAAGTAAGGCCCCTGGGCTCCTGAAGGGAGAAGGGGGTTTGGGCGGAGGGTCAGCACAAGGAACAAGAAGGAGTCTTTCCTGCCCCTAGCACACCTACAAAGTGAGGGGTTCCTGTACCCTATGGAGTGCTCTGAGCCTTTTGAGCTGGGCCGGAAGTTGCACACCTGTCTCAAATCACCAAGTCCTTCCCTGCTATCTCCATCATTAGCTGGGGTGTCTTGGTGCTGGAAAGCGTGCAGGCACTGACAGGAGGTGGGGAGCAGCAGAGAGCACAGAGGTCAAGGCCAGCTCCCCTTGCTTGGCCTGCCACATCTCTGCTGCCTCCCATCCTCAAGCTCAAGAATAATCTCAATTCTTGGATTTTTTAAATTTTCTTTTTTTTTTAAGATTTTTTTAATTTATTCATGAGAGACACAGAGACAGAGTCAGAGACATAGATGGAGGGAGAAGCAGACTTCTTACAGGGAGCCTGATGCCAGGACTTGATCCCAGGACCCCAGGATCACCCCGAGCCAAAGGCAGATGCTCAACCACTGAGCCACTCAGGCACCCCTCATTCTTGGATTTGTTTATTTATTTATTTATTGTTAAAAGATTTTATTTATTTATTCATGAGAGACACAGAGAGAGAGGCAGAGACACAGGCAGAGGGAGAAGCAGGCTCCATGCAGGGAGCCCGATGCAGGGGTCGATCCCGGGACTCCAGGATCACGCCCTGGGCCGAAGGCAGGTACTAAACTGCTGAGCCACCCAGGGATCCCCAATTCTTAGATTTAAATAACAGTTTAGCCACTTACTAGCTGTGAGACCTTAGGCACGTTTCTTAAGCTTTCTGGGCCTCAGTTTCCTCATCTGCAAAATGGGACTAATAATAGCACCCCCTGCAAAGAGTCGCTGTGAAGCTTACACAGTGACATGGGTGAAGGACAGCCCCAGACATACTGTTGGCACATAGTCAGTATTAACTCTGATAACATGTTGGAATAATGGTACGAATCGTTTGTTGAATGAACAGCTGGGCAGCACATAATTATGACTCAGAGATTTGATCAGACCAGGATGTATGGGCACCTGCATTGTGCCCCTGCTTGCGGGCACTTTTCCAGATGTTTCCTCATACAGCCCTTCACCATGGCCTCAGAGGCAGCCATGCTCCCAGCCTCCCAGCTGCAGCTGCTCCACAGGGGTTCCATGATCAGGTGTCTCTGGGATGCATGCCCAAGCTGAATCACTCTATGTCTGAGTGGGTGGGGGGAGGAGATTAGGTTGTAAGGTCAGCCCTGAGGTGCTGCAGTGGGACCCCCGACCCAGGGGCCAAGGCTGGACTCTAGCCAGGACTGGGAGCAACAGAGAAGAGAGTGAGGCAGGCCCCCAGGACAGCTGGTCAGGGCTCAGGAGGATTCCTGGGTTGGTTCAGGTTCAACAGTCAAGATTCCAGGAGTCAGGGTGGAGACAAACCTTAGAAATGAGGTAGCAGCCAGATGGCCAGAAAAGATCCCAAGGGCCAAGCAGACCCCTCAGCTAGGCTGACCTAATCCAAGACTTCTGAGTCCTCTACACCCTCTGACAGGAGGAGTCCAGGGCCTGGAGCAGGGGAGGGGGTCATCAGGGGCAAGTGCCATAGCTCTGGGGAGTGAAGCCAGGGAGGGAGGCAGTGCCTGACACGGACGTGGGCATGAGCTGGGCCCATTTTCTTCCCCTGACCAAAGAGGTGAGGATCAAAGTCAATCCCATTCAGTCAACATTTCCTCTGTACTTCCCAGGCTCTGGCCCTGGGCTCAGTGCATACCGAGCACCATGATGTCCAATGATGGGTCCCCCATTCTGGTTTGGAAACCAAGGATCAGTCAGAAGTACTTTGCCTGATGCCACCTGGCTAGTTTGAGGTTGAGGCAGATATTCTGAGCCAGCCCTGTGCTCACAAAGCCTCGGAAATGAAACAGGCCACAAGTACCTAACTCTGCTTTCACAGGGGCTCTGAGATGTGTCTTCACCTACATTAGTGTACTACTACATGACAACCACAAAACAACAGCCCTTTACTGTCTCCCATATGACCGGTCACATAAGACTAGCTAGAGAGCTGAACAGAACAGAATATAAAGTTCAGAACTAGCCCCTAATAAATGCAAATTTAGTATATGACAGTGGGGAAAAGATGGATTGCTTCCTTAAAAATGTTGAACAGCTTGCTATTTGAAAATAAATATGTATCAAAATATGTGTAAAAAAATTAAACCATAAAGGTATCAGGCCTAGAAAGCATGAAATGCAGTTAAAAAAACAGGGGCTCAGGGATCCCTGGGTGGCTCAGCGGTTTGGCACCTGCCTTTGGCCCAGGGCGCGATCCTGGAGTCCCGGGATCAAGTCCCACATCAGGCTCCCGGCATGGAGCCTGCTTCTCCCTCCTCCTGTGTCTCTGCCTCTCTCTCTCTCTCTAATAAAGAAATAAAATATCTAAAAATAATAAGTAAATAAGTAAATAAATAAATAAATAAATAACAAAACTATACCCATTATGAAAAAGACCCTGTGACTGCATGACCAGTGGAATATAGCAGAAGTGATATAACATCATTTCCAGGCTCAGACCTAAAGAGGCTTGGAGTGTCCCCTTTCTGTTTCATGGAATGGCCCAGGGTTGAAGTCCAGGCTCCAGGGTGGGAAGAAGTCCAGGCCACATGTAGAGGTCCTGTGTACACATTGAGCCCAGCAGCCCAGCCGAGGGCCCAGCTGACAGCCAACCCCACCACCTGCATCAGTGAGCAGATATATGAGTGACTCCAGCCCCACCACCATCTGAAACAAGAAGCTCTAGCTAAGCCCAGCCAACATCCAGAACTGTAAGAGATAATAATAGAATGATTGCTGTTGTTTTAAGCCACTGTTTTGAAATAATTTGTTACACAGCAATAGGTACCTGATACCTATGTGTGTACAAAATGTAGAAGCCATAAAGAATAAAAATTTCTGCATTAAAAATAATTAACAAAATCATAAGACTAACACAAACTTGAGCAAAGACCATATTTGCAACTCATATTACAGACAGAGGGCCAATTTCCTTATTGTACAAATAGTGCCTGCAAATCACTAAGACAAAGATGCCCAGCTTATCTGCACAGGCAAAGCATGCTAATAGATAGTTTATAGAAAATGAAATGGCTTTAAATGTATTGAAGAATGCTCAATTTAGCTCAAAAGAGAACAATAATTTAAAATGCCAGTATCATTTTAAAAAAATAACACACTAGAGAAATAGGTGCTTTCATACATTACTGATAGCAGTATATACTGAATAACTGTGAGAAGCGTTTTATCAGAATCTGTCAAAATTTATAGTGCATATGTTTTCTGACCCAGCAATTTTGCTTCTAGGAATTTATCCTACAGCTGCTTTTATACCTGCGCACAACACATCTGCCAAAGGTTCTTTACTGGGGCATTGTCATGGTAAAAGATGGGAAACAACCTAAATGTCCTTTAATAGTGGATTGTTCATTGTTTATGGTTCGCCCCTACAGTGCAACCCTTTGCATCAATAAAAAGAATGAAGTGTACTGATGAAATGGTCTCCAAGATACACCATTCAGTAAAAAACAGGTGAAGCAAAGTGTGCCTACATGCTGTGAAAGGAGTCGCATATTCTTGTAGATACCGCGAGGGATGTGACTGCTTCTGGAGGGAGGATCTGAGTTGGGGGGCAGGGGAGAAGAGAAACAATTCTATCTTATACACTGTGTACCTTCGGGAATTTGCATCTTTAAAAAATATTTTATTTATTTATTTATTTATTTATTTATTTATTTATTTGACAGAGAGAGAAAAAGAGAGAGAGCACAAGCAGGGGGAGTAGCAGAGGGAGAGGGAGAAACAGCTTCTCCACTGAGCAGTGTGCCTGATGAGGGGCTCGATCCCAGGACCCTGGGATCATGACCCAAGCCGAAGGCAGATGCTTAACTGGCTAAGTCACCCAGGCGCCCCTGGGAATTTGCATCTTGTGCATTTATGAATTATTCCAAAATTAAAGAAAATGTTTATTTAAAAATAGTAGTTGAATAACTGGTTAACTGTCTGAGAACGTTTTAGGTGAGCGGCTCCTCAAACCATATACACACAATGTTCCAAATGGATTCAATGGAAATGTGACATTGCAGGTAAAAGTGAAATTATAAAAGCCCTACAAAAACTCCTTTTCTTACTGTCATTTTGAACTTCCGTGTGCTCTGAATCTCTATCTCCCTGCCAGAACTGGGGCCCTGGCTCTCGGTTGCCCAGGTGTCTCCTAGGCTGCCAATTCCCTGCTGCTGACTCTGAAACTCTGGCTCCAGCCCCGACCTGTCCCTGACCCTCAGACCTCATCTCTCTCCTAGGCTCTTCCACCAGAACCCCAGAACATCTCCCAGGTTTCCTGATCTCATCCCCTGCCAAGCTGAACTCACGCACCTCTCCCCTCCCCAGCCCCTGCATCTCCTCCTGAATATCCACCCAAGTGACAAAGTGACAGCCATCTCCAAGAGTCCCCCTAAGCCAATACCTTAGATGTAGCTTCCCCCTTGGTCCCTCTTACCTTCTGTTATAGACCAAGTGTTTGTGTCCCTCCACCATAGTTTGAAATCCTCATGCCCAATGTGATGGTATTAGGAGGTGAGGCCATGAGAGTGGAGCCCTCATGAATGGGATTAGTGTCCTTCTAAGAAAGACCCTGGAGAGCTCCCTTGACTTCTACCCCATGAAGACAGAGCAAGAAGACAGCTGTCTATAAATTAAGAAGCCCTCACTAGACAGGAAATCAGTCTGTGCCTTGACCCTGAGCTTCTAGCCTCTAGAACTGTGTTTGTTTCTTTAAGCCAAATAAATGTTTGTTGTTTCAGCCATCTGGTCTATGACATTGTGTTACAGCAGCCCAAACAGATTAAGACCCCCGTCCACTCCCACAGGCTTGCACAGTGGTTAAGAGCCTGGGTCTGGAGTCGGAGTGCTGGGGCTCGAATCCAAGCCTGGGGCTTGCATACAATCACCACTCTTTTTTTTTTAAGATTTCATATTTTTTTAAGATTTTATTTATTTATTCATGAGAGACACACACACACAGAGAGAGAGGCACAGACACAGGCAGAGGGAGAAGCAGGCTCCATGCAGGGAGCCGGAGGTGGATCCCAGGTCTCCAGGATCAGGCCCTGGGCTGAAGGCGGCGCTAAACCACCGCTGAGCCACCCGGGCTGCCCTAAGATTTTATCTTTAAGTAATCTCTACACCTGGGGCCCCTGAATGGCTCAGTGGTTGAGCGTCTGCTTTTGGCTCAGGGCATGATCCCTAGCTCCTGGGATCAAGCCCATATCTGCCTCCCCACAGGGAGCCTGCTTCTCCCTCTGCCTATGTCTCTGTCTCTCTCTGTGTCTCTCATGAATGAATACATTAAAAATCTTCTAAAAAAAAAACCTCTACACTCAACATAGGGCTCGAACTCACAACACTGAGAACAAGAGTCACATGCTCCACCGATCGAGCCAGCCAGGTACCCTGAACCTCACCATGTTTGCCCTCAGCTTCCTCATCTGTGAAATGGGCAGAATAACGGTACAACTCACGTAGTGTTGAGATGTTTAAATTAGTGAGTTCCCATGTCCAGTGCCTGCAATTTAGAAAGAGCTCCATTAATATTAGCTTCTTATTACATGATCAGTGTTACCCAGTGACCCTGTCTCTAATTCAGATCTTTCTCTCCCTACCACTTCACCGGTTCCCTCTTCATGGACCTTCAGCTGGCTCTGTGTTCCAGCTCATGCCTACTCCGCAGTAGCACTTACTGGGGCTGGGTGCTCTGCCTTGGGGGAGGGAGGCCCATTAATACCCCCTCCTGGGGCACCTGGCTGGCTCAGTGGTTGAGCATCTGCCTTCAGCTCAGGTTGTGATCCCAGGGTCTCAGAATCGAATCCTGCATTGGGCTTCCCACAGGGAGCCTGCCTCTCCCTCTGCCTAGGTCTCTGCTTCTCTCTCTGTGTCTTTCATGAATTAATAAATGAAATCTTTTTTAAAAAATGCCCCTCCTGCCCCAGTAGACAGGCTTACCCAGTGTCCTCCCCTGTCCTGGTGTGTGGGAGGAACTGTACTCAGGTATCACCATTGAGTAACAGAATTTGGAGCCACCGGGCAGTGTTGTCCCCAGAAGGCTTTGCATGGAGACAGAAAAACATCTCGTTGTGTCAATGTTTGAAGTATTTCAGAAATTGTCCCTGCAGTGGCCTAAGCAGTGCTGATAATCGTCTGTGGGTTCAACATTTATTAATGTGTTACTCAGGGAGACGGCAGGATGGAGTGGGGGCCAGGGATCCAGATGACCAGAGCACCAGCTCTGCCTGGCCTCGCTAGTGACTTGCTGGGTGAACCCAAACTGGACATGTTACCTCTCCAGGCCTGTGTCTGTTTCCTATCTGGGCCCTGAGTGGGGCAGAAAGGGATTCAGATCAAACTGGTGGAAAAGAGAGTGCCAGACAGGGTTTTTTGTCCTCTGGTGCTCCTAGGCCTGGGCCCTTCCCCACCCTGGTCTTATCCTAGCTAGGTCTTCTGTATCTGCATTTCTTTTTCTTTTTTTTTTTTAAGAGTTTATTTATTTATTCATGAGAGACACAGAAAGAGAGGCAGAGACAAAGGCAGAGGGAGAAGCAGGCTCCCTGCAGGGAACCTGATGTGGGACTTGATCCCAGGACCCCGGGATCATGACCTGAGCCAAGGGCTGACACTTAACCACTGAGCCACCCAGGCATCTGCATTCCTGACCAACTGCCAACTTCAGGGCAGGGTGTGGGTCTCCTTGGCTATGTTACCATTTGTCAGACACGCACTCTGTGTGTTACATGCTGTGGTAACACATAGGACTATACGCAGTCCATCCTTTCAACAAACCATGATGCAGGCACTACTACTCTCCCCATTCCACAGATGAGCAAACTGAGGCACACAGAATTAAAGCCTTGTGGTTAGTGGGTGGAAGAGCCGGGATTTAGGCCCATGCCCACTGGCTCTGGAGCTCCTCACCTCTCCTCTCTACCACCTCAGTGCTTGATGGGCACCTAACACAGCTCAGGGCCCGTGCCAACATTGCTGGTTTAATCATCACAATAATCCTGAAACGTAAGTGCTCTTTACCCCTTTTTTGTAGCTGAAGAACTGAGGCTTAGAGAGGTGATACGAGGAGTGCCTGTGTGGCTCAGTTGGTTAAGTGTCTGCCTTCTGCTCAGGACATGATCCTAGAGTCCTGGGTGAGCCCAGCACTGGCTCCCTGCTCAGTGAGGAGCCTGCTTCTACGGCTACCCTGCTTGTGGGCATGCTCTTTCTCTCTCTCTCAAATAAATAAATTCTTTTTTTTAAGAGAAAGAAAGAAAGAAAGAAAGAAAGAAAGAAAGAAAGAGAGAGAGAGAGAGAGAAAGAAAGAAAGAAAGAAAGAAAGAAAGAAAGAAAGAAAGAAAGAAAGAAAGAAAGAAAGAAAATGAACTAAGAGGACACAGTTTATAAGTGGCAGAGCTGAGATTCAGACCCAGGTATGTCTGCCTGCAAACCCCAGGTGGGATACCACGTGGCCTATCCAGCACCTTGGCCCTGGCCCTAGGCATGGCCTGCCTCCGGCCGGTCAGCAGCTGTCCAGCATGCCAAATGGCCCACAGCCAATTAAACTTCCCCTCACAATTGTGGGTCTCATATGGGGGAATTGCACCAGATATTAAAGAGGCCATGTCTGGATTCAGACTGCCCTGGTCCAGCCTCCTAAGTATAAAAGGCAGAGGCCCGGCTCAGAGCGCAGTCTGTGACCAAAGGCCCCTGCCTGGAAAACAGGGTGGTCGTAATGGACCAGACCTAGCGAGAACGATTAGGGTGCTGGGACCTGGGAATTAGGATGATTCCCAACCGCATCCCCCTTCTCCAGACACAGACACACTAGGACAGCTATAAGCATCCCGACAGACGTACACACACACACACACACACACACACCTCTCCCGGATGCCCCAACTCCAACTCCTGACACACCTACCAGTCCCTGAGCCTCTGTGCAGTGAGTGCTCAGAGGGAGACCCAGAGGGGCCAAGGGCCAAGGCCGCTCAGAACAAGTCGCATTCCCTGAGGGCTTGATCATGCGCACACAGCCTTAGGAGGAGCACTTAGGAGCTCGTTACACCCGCAGAAAATCTCACTGTCACTGCCGCTCCCTGAACACACACGGTCACCGGCCCCCTCTGCCCGCCCCCCAACTCCTCCTCCACGGCTCCGGCTCCCTACGCCCCTCCCCACGCGCCCCCCCACCCCGCCCCAAGCCCCACCCCCGTCCCCAGCCCCGCCCCTCCCTAGCCCCGCCCCTTCATTCCCAGCCCCGCCCCTTCATTCCCAGCCCCGCCCACCCAGCCCAGCCCCGCCCCCCAGCGCCGGCCCCGCCCCTCCCGAGGCCCCGCCCCGCGCCAGGTCGCGTCCCGCTTCCGCCTGGCGGTCCGGGTCAGTGTCCCGCGGCTGCAAGGTGGATGAGGCCAGTGAGACTCATGAAGGTGTTCGTCACCCGCAGGATCCCCCCCGAGGGCCGGGCCGCGCTCGCCCGGGCTGCGGAGTAAGAGCCCCGCGCACGCCGCACGCCGCACGCCGCACGCCGCACGCCGCGTCCCCGGGCCGGGCCGGGCGGGGTGGTGTCGGGGAGGGGGCTGCGCAGCCCGGGGTGACTCAGCGTCCCCGGCGGCCCGGGCGGGCCGGGGGCGGCCTCCTTACGCCCCGCTTGTTTCTGGTGGGGAGGACGCGGGGCGGGGGGCGGGGCTGGGGCCCGAGGGAGCCGGAGCCGGAGCCTGCGCCTGCGTCTTGGCCGCTCTCGCCGACCTGGCCGGCCCGGGCGGTCGCGGAGTTCCGGGAGGAGGCTGGGAGGTAGTTCTCCGCGGCCGAGCCTCGTGCAGGCTGTGCGGGGACGCGGGGGCCGCCGCTCCCCTGCACGCGCAGCGCGGGTGAAGGGAAAGCCCTGGGGAGGGGGGAGGCCGCCTGTGACGCAAGGTCCTGGCTGTTCGTCCTTTACCCTAGAGGGCACTTTTGTCAGGGTCAGGGACCTTCGCTGTCGCTGACCTGGTCGCTTTGGACAGTTGGCAGGGACCTTTCGTCACCCTTAGATTGACGACTGCATGCCAGCTTTTCAGGTGCTTCGAATACATAAACTCATGGCGACACTGTGAAGTCGGGACCAGAAGTCCCATGTTACAGATGAGAAAACTGGGAGGGGTTAAGTGCCTTGCCCAGAGTCAGAGCTGTGGTGTGCAGGGCTGGGGTTGGAACTCAGTTCTGGCAGACTGCAGTGTGAGCGGGGGGTCACACGGTCCCGGCTGCCCACGACAGGCCGGGAGAAGGTGGGACCCAGTCTCAGAAACCTGTGCCCTGTGAAAGTGAGATTGTGTGTTTCGTTGAGTGCAACAAACCTTGGCTGAGGACCTGTGGGGTTCCAAGCACCGAGGAGGGAGGGGGAAGGCAGAGGCAAGAACCACGGTTCTGGCCCTAGCTCACTAGCTCACGCAGCTCTAGCTGAGTGCAGCGGGGAAGGAGGATGAAAGGTAGCCTGCGCCAGGCACCTGGTCGGCCAGGCGCTGCCCCAGGGTGTCCTGGGAGGTGCCGTCTGTGGTCCTGCGCGTCTTGCCCCACGTGCTGGCTGCGCTGAATTAAATGGCAAGGACTGGGAGGCTGGCAGCACCCTGGGAACACCTCCACTGCCCACGACCTGTGGTGGAAGCCCTGAGGCCACGAGCTGAGGCCCTGAAACTCCTCCACGTTGCATTGCTCCGGTCTTGTCCTTCCTGGCAGAGCGCAAGTAGGAGGCTTTACTCTGCATGGACTCCCAGGACAGGGTATTTATTCAAGCCTCTTCTGGTGCAGGAACGGCCTACCTCAAGCCACACCCCCACCCCCACCCCTGTGCCCCCCTGGCCCTGAGGCCTCCTGTGAGGGTGATAAAGCTCTTCCTTGCTTTGACCTGAGAGCCGTCCCCGTGACTTGCTTTTAGTCTAGGTTCTTGTCAGCCCTTGGTGACCTCCACCCTGTGACAGCCCTTTACCCTCAGCCGGCCTCTTGGGACAGTTCTGCGGCCACCCATGCCTGACTCTGACTCCTCAGCCAGCCCCAGGGAGCATTTGGGAGCCTGGGGGTATCTGTGGAGCGCCCCTGCCTCTGAGTGTGGTCCTTCTTTGGTCTTCAGCTGTGAGGTGGAGCAGTGGGATTCAGACGAGCCAATCCCTGCCAAGGAGTTGGAGCGAGGTGTGGCCGGGGCCCACGGCCTCCTCTGCCTCCTCTCGGACCATGTGGACAAGAGGCTCCTGGACGCCGCAGGTGTGTGCCCTGGGCAGGTCTGGGGAGCATTCCAGGGGTGTCTTGGCCCTGTAGGGGCACACAGTCTGCTGCGGCTGGCTCCCCACACGGGTCCTCGGTAACCTCTCCAAGTTCTGAAGGCACTCGCTGCAGTACTAGGCCAGGGGGAGCGACTGTGTGCAGCGCCCTCTTGAATAGGCATTGCTTCTCTCCTGGCTGTGAACCCCTGGACAGAGGCCCTAGGGGGGCAAAGACTGTGGTGTGGAGGGAGTGGGTGTGAGGGCCCTCATCCAGCCCTGCCATGGCCTTGCTTTATGAACTTGAGAAAGGCCCTGTGCCTTCTGGGCTCATTTGTATCACACAGTAGGCCTATGTCAGTGCCAAGCACCCCAGGCACCCAGGATGTGTGAGCCCCAGCCCTGGGTCTCAGCCCTGGGCCAAGGTAGGTGTCACCCTACCCAACAAAAGGTTGTTTTGAGGAAGAGTTCAGACTTAGAGGCTACTAGATGGGGTCCTCATGAGTCAGTGCCGAGCCAATCCCTGCCCCAGGGGGAGGGTGTGAGAGGGTCTCGCCTCAGGGGTGTCCCCAGCAGGGCCCCAGGTGCGTTCAGAGGAGACAGAGGCTTCACTGGGGGAACAGTCCCATGGGTATGAGTGGAGGCCTTAGTGTCAGAGGCCCCACGGTGAACCCCTGCTCTGCCACTTGGCAGCTTGTGACTGGGGCCGGCCACTTGACATCCCTCAGCCACAGTGTCTGTACGTGGAGGAGTCAGTTGGATTGTCAAGTCTGTCAGGTAGGCGGTTCAGGATTTCAGCTAAGGAACAGAGATGTCAGCCTCTCCTCTTAGTCTAAGAAAATAATAATAAGCAGACAGCCCCACAATATCCACAGGGTTGCGGGTTTGAATTCCACTAGGAAAGATGCAAACAATGCTTTTTCTGCACAACAGGAGCCAATCTCAAAGTCATCAGCACAATGTCCGTGGGCGTTGACCATTTGGCTTTGGAGGAGATCAAGAAGCGGTAAAAGCAGCTAGCGCTCTGGAAAGGGCCTGGGGTGAGGGCTGACCCCCAGATTGGGAAAGGGAGCTAATATTTATTTGCTCATATCCCTGCCCCCTTCATTGAGAAGGTGGGGGGCTGACCATTCAGTCTGTCCACGTGAGCGTGGGGCAGATACAGTAGGCCCCAAACTGTCAGAAACTGTGGGTAGCATCTGCAAGGTAGCCCCCTTTCCTGTTCAGCCTGGCGTTAGGCCTCACAACAACTCCTCGGAGTAGGAAAGGCTAGTATTACCTCCCTCTTTATTTTTTTTTTTAAAGATTTTATTTATTTATTCATGAGAAACACAGAGAGAAAGAGAGAGGCAGAGACAGAGGCAGAGGGGGAAGCAGGCTCCATGCAGGGAGCCCCACATGGGACTCGGTCCCCGGTCTCCAGGATCAGGCCCTGGACTGAAGGCAGCGCTAAACCGCTGGGCCCCCCGGGCCGTCCTATTATCTCCCTCTCTAGATGAGGAGTTTTGGAAGGGTTGAATAGTTCTTCACCCCAGACTTTGGGTCCTGATCTTTCATTTTCGTGTCCTTCCCCAGGCGGGAGGGGAGCAAGCCAGGAAGGAGGGCTGGCCGTCCCTGAGTGCTTGCTTCCACCCTGGAGCTTCCTGGGGGGGGGGGGGTGCAGAGAGGGAGAGCGGAGCAGCGTGGAGATGTCCCAGAGGTAGGAGTTGGTGAAGGTGCCCGCGGCCGTGGTGCCACCAGGTCTTTGCTTCCTAGCGGCATCCGTGTGGGCTACACCCCAGATGTCCTGACCGACGCCACGGCAGAACTCGCCATGTCCCTGCTGCTCACCACCTGTCGCCGCTTGCCAGAGGCCATCGAGGAAGTGAGGAAGTGAGTGAACCCCTGACGGGAAGGCTGGCTTCCCCAGCAGCTGGTTCGGGGCCCAGAAGTGATCCCCTCCCCTGGTGTGCCCCGTCTAGTGAGCAGGGGCAGAATCTGTCACTACTCAGATCCGGGGCAGAGCTGAAGAGAAGGGTGGGGAATTGTGGTGCCGAGGAGAAACCATGAGAGAGGAGGATGGGAAGGGACAGAGCCATCCTGCCTGGTTGGCGAGTAGGGGCAGGAGTGGGGATCACAAGGAGTAGCGGGGGGACATCCTCTTGGGCACTTGGAGGAGACGGGTCCACCATCCGTGCTGGGGATGCAGAAATCCCAGGAGCTCTGGAAACTGAAGGTTGTTTCATGAATCTTTTGGTAGTAAAACCTGACTGGAAATAACAGGAGGCTCTTTATGATTTTTATTTTTCTCACTCCATGTGAATATTCCTGTTTTGCTGCCGATGTACCGATGCATTTGCCAACGGGTACCACCCTAGACGCTGCTGAGGGTGTTACATACAGTAGAGAACATGCACCAAACAGCCTTTCTGAAACCTGAAAATTGAAAAACCGGCCTGAGGGTTTCAGATCAGGGATTTGGGGCTGTGTGTCCATTATTGGAGAAGGCGGTCCAGCTGTGTGGGGCTGAGGCAGAGCCAGAGCCTGAGGGCTGACACCCTGCTGTCCCACTCACCCTCCTGTCAGGGGAGTCGGCACCCCCTGGGGAGTGGAGGCGGTTCAAGGCAGGCTCTGTCCCCGTCTGCCCGGGGCAGCAGGGTGGGCCTATGGCTTTACCTTGTGTTGCTTCCCTGGGGCCCTGAGAATACTGGCTTTGGAATCCCACACCCCAAGGTTGCAGCCTGCTGCCCCAACCTCTGCCCCGGCTGCATGACCTCAGGCAGGGCACCCTTTCTGGTCTCAGTTTCCCCACCTGCAAAACAGGGTGAAAACCTCTAAGGCCCCTTCCAGCCCTTGGATTCTGTGTCCCCCGTTTTTATTTTTTTTTTTAACGATTTATTTATTCATTCATGAGTGACACAGAGATAAAGAGAGGCAGAGACACAAGCAGAGGGAGAAGCAGGTTCCGCGCAGGGAGCCTGATGTGGGACTTGATCCTGGGATCAGGCCCTGAGCCACCCTGAGCCGAAGGCAGATGCTCAGCCACTGAGCTACCCAGGCGCCCTTCCCCTGGTGGTTTATTTTATTTTATTTTATTGAAAGATTTTATTTATTTATTTATTCACGAGAGACACAGAGAGAGAGGGAGAGAAGCAGGCTCCATGCAAGGAGCTTGGTGCGGAACTCAATCGCGGGACTCCAGGACCATGCCTTGAGCTGAAGGCAGGTGCCAAACCGCTAAGCCACCCAGGGATCCCTCCCCTGGTGGTTTCAAAGGAAGAGTCATTCCAGCCGCTTATCCACAGTGCTCAGTGGCTATGGGTGTAATTCGTGCTGCTGTCTGTCCTGGGACCCGGAGAGCACGGTCTTCTACCCCTTGGACCGCAGCCCCTGCCTGGGGGTTCTGGGTCTGAGAGTTTACAGAGAGCCATCTTTGCCTGGGGCTGGGGCTCTTACCTACCCTCCCCTACTCTCCCCACAGCGGTGGCTGGACCTCGTGGAAGCCCCTGTGGATGTGTGGCTATGGACTCACACAGAGCACCGTCGGCATCATCGGGCTGGGGCGCATAGGTGAGCCTCCCACCTTCCCACTGGCCTGGCCCAGTGACCCTGTTTTGCTTGAGTCTCTGGTGCCCTGTGTCTGGATGTTGACCATCCTTTGGAAAGAGTGGCCACAACTGGCTGTTCCCAGTGCACTCTGCGTGCAGGTGGGACATCGACTGAACAGACACAGCTTCATAAAACACAGGAAAAACAAAAAAAGAAATGAAATGAAAACAGGAGTTCCTTGAGAACTTGCTGGGTGACAGAAGCAAGTCAGGATTCTTTAGGGATACAGCTCCATACAGAACAGTTGGAAGCGATGATGGCTGGGTTGGGGCTTTTAGGAGGGGCTTCCTGTGGGACAGCTCGTGCTCCCCTGCTAGAAGGCATTTGACTCGTAAAGCTTTTTTTTTAACATTTTATTTATTTATTCATGAGGGACACACAGAGAGAGTCAGAGACACAGGGAGAGGGAGAAGCAGGCTCCATGCAGGGAGCCGGATGTGGGACTCGATCCCGGATCCCAAGATCACACCCCGGGCGGAAGACAGACACTTAACCGCTGAGCCACCCCGGGCTCCCGATACGTAAAGCTTTAACTCAGGAACCAGAGGGTCCCGTGGGCAGAGCTTACCTGTGATTCTGCGGACGAGGCGGGGCTCTTCTTCCAGGGGGCGCTGCTTGGCTTGAGCTCCGCCAGGCAGCTGTCAGTGGTTCTCTGGCCCCTGCCTGGTCCAGAGGTGAGTGGGGAGGATGGAGAGTGTGGACAGTCTGGCCAGCTAGCAGTGCATCTCACCCCAGAGAGCTGCTTGGAGGAACCTACTGGCTTTGGGGCACGTTCTGATTCTGAAAATCCAGCAGCCCAAGCCTGCCTCTGTAGCAGCATGTGTGAAAATATCTTAAAGATTTGGGGCGAGTTGGCAGTTTGGCAATGCCACTGGAAAGTCAGAAGAGGTCTTTGGTGACCTAATAAAAGCAGAGGGTCCAGAAGGCAGCAGGGAAGGAGGCTGCTTGGTCAGACTGCTCCCGGAATGCCAGGTCCAGTTCTCAGGGATGGTTAGCAAATGGCCCTCAAGATGCCCAGGACCATGTGAGGACAGCACAAGCCAGTCACAGCCGCAGAGGAGCTGTGGTGCTGTCTCCAGATCTCTGAAGGGCTGTCACATGGCCCCCTAAGGGCAGTGTGGGCTGGCAGGGGGCAGCTTAAAGGGGCAGGGCCAGTTAAAGTCAGAAGTGTGCTGATGAAAGGACCCCCACCCTATCCCAGGGGCTCCCTGTCTGGAGCTGCTGGGTGCTGCTCCTGCTCTCTGAGGGGTTGGGGACGAGCCAGGACTCTCTTTGCCGCCAGGCCAGGCCATTGCTCGGCGTCTGAAGCCATTTGGCATCCAGAGATTTCTATACACGGGCCGCCAGCCCAGGCCTCAGGAAGCAGCAGAATTCCAGGCAGAGTTTGGTAAGTAAAACCTTGATTTCCACCGGAGCCCCATCTGTGCTCAGTTAAAGGGGTGTCTCTGTTTCAATAGCGGCAGCATTTTCGGGTGGAATGCAGGAGCTCTGGGTGCGTCTGCCTGCGGTGTCCCTTAGGTACCAGCTAATCAGCTGCCCTTGGATGCGGGGCCCAGCCAGGGAGCACGGAGACTTAACGCAGGCCACACAGTGGGCTCTTTAAGTGCCAGAAGAGCTCTCCAGGTCTCCTGCCTTTCAGAGTTCCTTGTCACCACTGCCTATGTCAGGGCAGAGCAGCAGGGATGGTGACAGGTGTAAGGAATTGCTGGGAACTTTCACTCTGTTTCCTTAATAAACTAGCGAGCACTGTCACCCAGCCTTGTGTCCAGTGGATCCAGGCCCCTGGCAGGGCACACGGCATCGTGAGCAGAGGGCAGCTGGATTTGAGCCATTCCTCACCCCCTTTGCACATTGGGCCGTGTAATAACCAGCCCCTGCCCCTCTGTGGCCTTAGTCTCCCCCTCTGTGAGACCAGGGGGTGGGGTAAATGAGGTAGGACCAGGATCCCACGAGTGGCTTTTGACCTTGTACAGTTGTCAGAGGTGCTCAGGTAGACATGAGGCCTTCGGGAAGCATCTTGGGAGTTTCCAGTTTGGCAGGAGGAGGCAAGGGTCTGGTCTCCCTCCTTTTGCTGTCTCCAGCCGGGGACTCAGCATCTCATGGAGCCCTGCCCTCCCCCAGTGTCCACCCCCAAGCTGGCCGCCGAGTCCGACTTCATCATCGTGGCCTGCTCCTTAACACCTGCAACCAAGGGGCTCTGCAACAAGGACTTCTTCCAGCAGATGAAAACCACGGCTGTGTTTATCAACATAAGCAGGTACACAGGGGTGGCCCAGGCTCCCTGGGGCACGAGCAAGCCGAGAGGGGCCGTCCCTGCTGCTGTGATCCAGGGCTTTCTTCCCCATGGCTTGTCCGTGAGCCCTCGGGCAGAGCTTAACCTGCAGAGACCAACCAGCCAGCTGGCTCCAGCTCAGAAGTACAGTAAAGGCCCCAAGAGAGGGCCCAGGCTGGGGGGGAAGGCTGTCAGAGCAGGTCTGGCATGTCAGGTTCCCTGCAGTACCCCGAGCCGTGCTGGTTCAGGGAGTGGAGGCCTGATAGCAGTGGGTTCCCAAGTAACCATGGGCAGCCCTGTTCTCCTCTACCGCAGAGCTGGATGTAACGATCTCAGCAGCACTTCAGAGCCCTTCAGACCGCCGGTACACCAAGCCTGGGTCTGTCTGGCTGTCTGAGTTAGTGACAGCTTGAACCTTTGTGCTTCAGGAAAGAAAGACCCAAACCCACGTTAGAGAAGCAGACCTTCCCTCTGCCACTCCAGTCCCTTTCTAAATGGTGCCCTGCTTAAATCCGTTTGGGGGCAAGTACAGGCCAAGGAAGGGATTTCATGGGGTCCCCCTCAGGTCTCTCCACTCTAGAGGCACTGTAATTATTAATGTTCGGCCACAAGGGGGGTGACCTAGAGGGCGAGTGAGACGCCCAGGAGTGCAGGGCTGGCCCTGACGGCCGACACCGTCCCAGCTTCCGCCCTCCGAGCACCTGCATGGACCTGGGGCTGTGCAGGGCTGCACGGTTTCCTGCTTCACGAGCCTGACTCCGGGTTCAGCATGGAGGCTTGGGCCAGTTGTTTTTTTACTTCCGGGGCCCAGTCACAGGAGAGAGGGCTGCTCGCTCAGACACCATCGGGCATGTCCCCGTGTTAGACACGTGCCCGGCAGCGTGCTGCTGTGGGGGTTCTCAGCACGTTCTCTGGGGACACACCTGAATGGGGCTCCACATGAATGCAGGTCCCGGGCCCTGTTCCCGCAGTAGCGGGTCAGTGGGCTTGTGCCCCCTGCAGCCTGGGAGTTGGGTGTATTCTCTGTCTTCCAGGGGAACGTGACACACTTGCCCAAGGTAACACAGCTTCAGGGTGGTAGGGCTGGGGCTTTCAGTGCCACCGCAGACTCACCATAAAGAAGCATCTTGTCAGACTTACTGCTTTAAAAGTCAGTGCCAAGGGTGCCCGGTCGGCGGGGAAATCCACCCTGTGGGTGGTTCTGCCCAAGAGAAGGCCTGGGTGGAGGGAGCTTCGGGGCCCCCATGGCACCGCTCTCATTCCCAGGGGAGATGTGGTAAACCAGGATGACCTGTACGAGGCCTTGGCTAGTGGGCAGATCGCAGCTGCTGGACTGGACGTGACGACCCCGGAACCGCTGCCTACAAACCACCCGCTCCTGACCCTGAAGAACTGTGGTAAGAATGGGGATTTTCTGACACCAAGTCCCACGGGGCTGCAGGAGTCAGGCGGTGTGGAGCTGATAGGTGCAAAGCTGCTGTGAGCAGTACCAGGCACAGAGGGACACAGCTGGGACCATACGTGTCTATGGTGAGTGACAATAGCTCACTGTAAACAAGGCAGGGGCCTCCTGAGCCCATGCATCAGGTCTGTGTCCCTGAAGGAGTGACGGGGGGGGGGGGGGGTTGGTGGCAGGGGTGGATTTGTAAAACGAAGGGCTGGGCTGCATGTCTTCCATCCACAGGTAGTTGTCAGTAAAACCTGGTACCATAAACCCCCACTACCAGCTTCAGGGTGAGAAATTAAAGACGTGATTGTGATTCCGATATTTGGAACTTGCGCCAATTAGTCTGTTGGCTCCAAACCTCCCCTTGTACATTCTGCTTTGGGACGCAGGCCCTGGGACCCTGCACACCTGATTTCTGCCGGGCCTGCCAACTGCGGGGTGGCAGGACTTGGCCGCCCCCGCCCCCTCACATGTCTGTCTGTCTGTGTCCGTGGGCAGCAGCTGCTCCTCCTGGCAGCCGGTGAATCTAGTTTGCAGGCTTCCCGGCATCAACTTGGCCATCGTGCCTGCTCAGAGGCACTGCTGCAGAGGTCGGAGTTGCAGCTCCCAAGGGACCCTTCCTTCAGTCGTCTTGAGGTTTTTTTTTTTTTTTTTTTTTTAGTCGTCTTGAGTTTTAACAGTGCTACCCTTTCTTCCTCTGTCCCCCAGCCCAGGGAGGTAGATGTTTCTGGTGGTCGCTGTCTCTGACACCTTAGCACAGTGGTTCTTAAACTTGTGTGTCCGTCAGTCATCCGAAGGGGCTGGGCCAGGGGCCTCTGCACCAGTAGGTGTGGGGTGGGACCTGGAACCCTGCACCACTCACCTGCCCCCACACCGAGGCCACTTAGAAGCACTGCCTCGGTATTCGCTTCTCAGCCTCCCCAGTTACTTTGTACCTGGTTAACAGCTCTTTATATTCGGTTCTGTCCAGGTAGCTGGTGTGCTTTGTCTCTAGACTAATCCATCACTGTAGGGTCTGAGCCAGGCCCTGTCCTTTACGTGCATTCTGGGATGGAATCCCACAGAGAAGGTCCTTAGCTTCCTTCCACAGGGAAGGCTCCCGTTACTGTAGCCCTTGGAAACTCGATGGTCCCCACTGTCCACACCAGGCCAGAAGGAGGAACGCTGGCTGTCATGTCTGGGCTATTGCCCACAGCTGGGAAAACCATCCCATCCCTGCATGCCTGGCAGCTCAGCTCAGTGCCCCAGATACTGCTTTCAAGAGGCATTCTTTGGGGACAGTTGACCTCACTTGTTCTGCAGTGGGGCCGGATGGAGCTGGTCTGTCCACCATTTCGACTTGTAGCTATTTGTGTGCACCAGAAGCCCCCGGGACCCCACTTTGAGGGGCCCGGGTATGGATGATCAGCACTGAAACTCCTAAGCTGAATTGGCACCTGGTTTTACCATCTGCTTTCTGAAGGGCTATGTGTAGAGAGGCTCCAAGATCTCTCGTGGGCTCGACATCCTTGTACTTAGGATATGGATCTCTCGCCACCGTTGCATCTGGGTTTCAGTGACCCTCAGCCCCACAGGAGTGGAGCACATAAGGACAGTAGGCAAATCGAAGACAGAGGACAGGAAGGCAAATCAAAGAATGCTAAGGCAGGTTCTCTTCATTATTCTTACTGGCAACCCTAGTCAGGAAAACAGGGCCCACTTTGAGGCTCTTGAAACACCCTTCCCCCAAAAACAACAACAAAAAAACACCCTCACCTCCCTCTTCCTCCCTTTTCCAGTGATCCTGCCCCACATTGGCAGCGCCACCTATGGAACCCGAAACACCATGTCCTTATTGGCAGCTAACAACTTGCTGGCTGGCCTGAGGGGGGAGCCGATGCCCAGTGAACTCAAGCTGTAGCCAGACAGGAGCTGCTGAGGGTCAGGAGGCCCACAGAGCCCTCGGAGTCTGTCAGGGAGCACGGGCTTGATTTGGACCCACCGGATGGGAGCCAAGGAAAAAAAGTCTCTGTTCTGATCCTACAGAAAGAAGACTGGTGCTGATACAGGGGCTTGCCGCATTTGTGGTTGGAAATACCTGAGCCAAAAGTATGTGATACTATTAAATATCTTCCTGAGAGACTGTGTGGGCCTGTAACTAGGAGAAGTTAACAGGGGCATCTGGTGACCTGAGGGTTCTGTTCCGTCCCCGGCCCTCACCCCCCAGCATGTGAATTATGAGAACCTGTCCAGACTACCTTACCTCAACCCCTTAACCTATCCCTCACTGAGGATGGGACAGCCAAAGCCCAGTGGTGACCGTGGCACTTAAATCTGCTACCTAGACCATCAGATTAAATATACATGGCAAAGAGAACCAGGTAAGGTCACAGTCCTCTTATTGTTTTGGTCAAGAATAATTGGAGGTAGGTGAGTTTCTTAAGTTTTATTTTAAAATCCATTTTAGCACCTTCACACTTGGATCCCTTTGTCCATTCCCCACTGCCCCTACCCCTACACCCCAGGCAGATGCCCTTTTTCTGGTGACCACCTCGCTTACTCCTCCCTCCCAAGGCCAAGGCCCTACTCCTGCCCAGAGAATCGGTTCTGGATCTTCCCTGCAGCCAAGCCGACAGATGGAGCGTTCAGCCCAGCAGGCAGCTAAGGGAGCAGCAGAAAGCGCGGGATGAAGCAGGCTGGCTAAGAGGAGAACTGGGTGTGGGGAGAACAAAACTTGTCATGTGTCTTCGGCTCAGACAGAGTGCAGGGAGAGCAGAGGGACCGAACCGAGGGAATGATAGTCATCGTGGCTGGCAGCATTAAGGGTTATTTTGTAGGAGGCTTGGGTTTTGTTTTGTTTTTAAAGTACTGGTCAAAGCAAGGTTAGGAGAGAAAGCCATACTACTTCCGTTTTTTCTTTCAACCTTAAAACCTAAGCAAAGAAAAAGAACACTACTTAATTAGAGGCATGTATGTGTCAAATTTTTTATTTCAAAATCTCAAATTTTGACCAGCATAGCACCACTGACATAGGTGCCCTGATAGAACTTTGCAATTTGATCACCAGAAATGATTATGCCAGGCTATAATTAAGGCTAACCAATCAAAATTCAGGTACCCCAAACCAGTTGTAATTCAGGTAGAAACTACGGCTCATAGGACCCCTGAGACTGGTTGTACAGGGAACCTCTGAGTTATTTTTAAGTTCTATAGTATGTATGAGGACACTGGCCCAAAAGCTTGCTTCTCGCATATAGAAACCGATTGCCTAAGAGGTAGATGAGAGAGTCCAGATTCTATCTAGCAGTGGAGAGGCAGGGTCCAGCCCCTATATCAGAGAGAGGCCCTAACGCAAAGTCCACTTAATGCCCGAGCTGAGGTGAGGGCCCAGCCTCCGGGCACCTCCTCCTCAAGATGGAAGGGAAGGAGAGCTACCACTGCTCTCCCCATTGCCGCTGCTCCCCGTCCCCGGGCCCAGGCAGGCCCTGTCCTATGCTCCACCTTGACCCACCTGCCTCCCAAGGTTAATCTCCTCACAAGACACTGGTCCCCGCATCAAGGAGAGGGGCACAGGAGAGCCCCCTCACAGCCCGGCAGAATGTGACTGCTAACAACAGCCGCACACACAACTGAATTTCACACGTGACCCCACATCCTCCAACGGTCTCTTTCCCACATCTGTGGAAAAGGAGAGGAGTCACAGAAGTTTCCTTTTTTGGCTTTCTCCCTGGGAATCAGTTCATAGGAGATGCTAAGCCTGACTACGAACAATGTGAGTTTATCCACAGACAGATATGTAACTGGACACACTAGATAAAGGGAAGAAAACACATGCCGATTGTTTTAGGCTACACGTACTTAGCTCTCTAAACAGTTCCAAGTAAGACCTGAAGGGCTTCTTTCGATTATGCACAACAGTTTGATGTCCCTGAAGGAGCTGTATAAAAAATGAACTCATGCGCATGCATGAATTAAACTCACTTCATGAGCTCCACAGAAACCTGTCCCCCTGGATGCACACTAGCCAGGGCTCAGCCTAGTGCAGGTGCCACCAACAGCCCTGAGGTGCAGGTGGGGCTGGAGAAGCGGGGGGCGGGGGGGGGCACCCACAGAGACGGAGACCCCAGACAGTGGCCCAACGGTCTCCTCTAATGGTCTCAGGTGCTACTTGGTGACTTCCATGCTCTAGGCTGCCCAGCTCTCTTATAAAGTCTGGAAAATATTTATCTGGGAACACCGCTACTACGTTTGGATTCTAAACAATTTAAAACGTTCAGTCTTGGGTTGGAGCCACAACGGTAAAAGTTCATGGTCTAGAATTTAAAACTATAGTATATAAAAGGGATAAACCCATGGTGGAGAGGGGTTAACATTATTTTTGGTTAGTTTGCAACAAAAACAGAAATGCAGTCCTGGAAAAGATGCCAGGCGGGGCAGGAGAGTGCGGAGAAGCAAAGCAGAGAACAGGCTTGTGACCGGGTGAAATGCGTCAGGCAGGACTGGCCCCCAAAGCCTGGATGGATGCACCATGAAAGATCCCACAAAACAGGACTCCACATCATTAGAACAAAGACACACACTAGCTCTTTTCTGACTTCCAAACATGGAACTGTAACATATGTAATACAAGTAGGTTAAAATACTGCTAAAACAGCACAAACAGAAACAATACCTTACTTGCCACTCCCTACAGTACATACTCCATTTACAACTTTGTTTTTAAAACCAGGAAAAACTGTTAAAACATCTATCCAGCAGTGATGTTTTCAAAAGTATGTACACCTAACAGTCCGGAGAATGCTTGCTCTGGACCCAGTGTCAGCACCATCAAAGTGCAGCGTCTGTGACTGCAGTTGAGACAAAAATGAAAAATACAGTACTTTCTGAGGCCTAGGACTAGCTCATGATACACTTTAAAGCATTTGTGGCGGGCAGGCATGTCCTCAAGGGCCTTCCTTGCAGACAGGCACAAGATCGCCACTGGTTACACATAAGTGCGTTTTGCATCACTGTACAAGTATATAATATTCCCTTCAGAGGATATAGGAAATTTAATTAAATGCTTCACAGAGTTTTACAAAAATTGCTAAAAAAATTTTTTTGCACTTCAATTTTTAATTTTTAAATGTGCCACTTTTAACACCATCAATTACAAACTACTTTCTGACTGTATTACTCAACCCTAAGGAAGAACTGGGTTTCGGGGACTGCATCCCTCTCTAAAAGTGTGCATTTCACTCAGAAACGCAGCAGCAGCACAAGTGCTACACCTATTAATTCTCCACTTACTAGTCACTGGAATTTGCACGCGCCACTGGGGGGGCCCAAAGCCTCAAGCCCAATGGCATTAACCTCCAACCAGAAGAGATGTTCGCTTTGGTCCAACAACTGGCTTCGGCGCAATCTCGAGAGGTCGGGGTTAGAGCAAAGTGCTGGGAAGATTGCTGCTCTGCCAGCGCAGGCAGGTAGTCTTTGAATGTTTATACAGGTGGCTGGACTGACTGAACCTCTTGCCACACTTGAGGCAGGCATAGGGTTTTTCACCTGTGTGAACACGGATGTGCTTCTTGCAATCTGTCAGGGTCAGAAAAGTCTTGCAGCAGATTTTGCAGGCGTACTTGCGAGCCCCCTCTACCACCAAGACGTTGTGCTCCGACAAGGCCTTCTTGCACTTAGACAGGACGTCAGCAGACGCCCTGGTCAACTGCGGAGGGCCAGGCTGCGAAGGATGGCCATTTTCGAATGAGGATGTGGCCGCATTCATCATTAGCTGGGAACTGGCAGAGTTTTCTGGGATCTGAGAGCTCCTGACAGAAGTTACAACCGGCATTTTGGGAGCTATGCGTCGGTAGTATGGGAAGTTACTGGCTCCTCCTCTCGGGGAGCCCATCATTACCCTGGAAAAGGAGGAGTGGAGGCCCAAACCAGACCTGGAGAAGTCCATCCCAAACTGCTCTCCTCCTTGGTAGCCTGACGTCTGCACACATGGCAGGCCCATCACTTCCTGCATAGGCCTGACAAAATGGGAGTCTGCTGGCTCACTGAACGGGTTCTCCACGTGAGAGCCGGGGGCCGAGGAGGGCCCGCCCGCAGGCCCAGCCTCTGGACTCAACAAATACGGGGCCTCGCCCTCCAGCCTACAGTCACTAGTAGTGTTTGGGATATTATCATCATTGTTCTGATTTGCACTAAAGTTACTTCCTCTGCTCTTGTTAAGAAAATTTGAAATGCTAAAAGTGGATTTATGTTCTAGGTTGTTTGTGACTTCCAAAATATGGATGTCACCGACCCTATCAGTGCTAGACTGGGGATCTGAAAAACTCCGATCACTGCTTTCAGGGCTGAGGTCTATCTTCTCGGCACTGACCACAACCCCTTCCACTTCCACAGATTCGCTGCCTTCTGCTTGCGAGGTCACATCACTCACTTCATCCTGAGGCTCAGGAGAGCTCAGAGGCTCAGATTTAACCACCACTCTCATGTGTTCCTTCTCACCAAGGCCAACATCGGAATTTTCACACTGAAAACCACTTTTCTCAGTTGCAGCTTCCTGCTCAAAACTAGTCTCAACCTGAGTTGCACGGGAGGCCATGGACAACTGGGCCATGTTGCCCGCAGTATTGTCGGACTGGCTGGGCACCTGGGCATCTTCTTGAGCACCAAAAGACTGGTCAAACATGATGGCACTGTCTTCCTGGTTGTCGGTCATTCCGTCACCCTTAGGGTTATCCACAATTTTCAGGGAATCGGGTGAAAAGAACTCCTCCCGAGAATGAACTCCTGACGGCCCGTTCTCTGGCGTGACATCAGCAATGGCAGACTCGTCCATGGTGGGTCGGAGGCGCTGTCTGGCCCGCTCCTCCGCAGACTGCTTGCGCTTATGAAGGCGTCTCATGGGGAAGGGTGTCCGCTGGTCCAGGGTACTGCGCATCGAAGAACTCATGGGGGCCGGCTGCTCCTCGCCACTCTGGCTGGCATTGAGGGCTGAGCTCACGATGCTCAGCCCCAGCTGCTGCAGCATAAAGGAGCGCTGCATGCGGGCACTCTGCTCCTGGACGCGCTCACTGGGGGGTGACATGGGCAGCGTCCTTGTCGTTAAGTAATGTTTACAAGCTTTAACAACAGAGTTCAAATGCAGGTGAGAGGCTGCCAATAAGACATCCATAACATTGCTCTCCCCCAGCATGAGGGTGGAGGTGTACATCATGTCAATCAGTGCAGCAAAGGCCTCCGCTGTCACCACCTCGCTATCCAACTGGATCATGTTCATGGTCTGATCTCCCTCTGCCACTGAGAACAGGGCTCGGAAATGCGTGCTGCATGCTGCTAGTACAGAGCGGTGGGCTTTAAAATGTCTGTTCCCCACTACGATGACACAATCACAGAGCTGCCCGTGAAGTCTCTGGTAGTTCAGCTGCTGGAAGATCTGTTCAAAGTGTCCAGGGAAATCCATGATCCTATAGAAAAAAACGAAGAAAGTGTTAAGACTTAGAAAAGCTGATATCAAAGTTGGAGCACAGAGGGTGTGATGAAAATAGATGTGGACAGCCAAGCTTGGACCTTTTAAAGCTTTTGGTTTTTCTGATGATGGGCACACAGTCTAAAAACCTGTCAAATAGGGATCCCTGGGTGGTGCAGCGGTTTAGCGCCTGCCTTTGGCCCAGGGCACGATCCTGGAGACCCGGGATCGAATCCCACATCAGGCTCCCGGTGCATGGAGAGCCTGCTTCTCCCTCTGCCCGTGTCTCTGCCTCTCTCTCTCTCTCTCTCTCTCTCTCTCTCTGTGACTATCATAAATAAATAAAGATTAAAAAAAAAACTGTCAAATAAAGAGCAAATGCCAATTCAGCTAGCAATCCTGGAACCATGTACACATGTGGGATCAGCCACTGGCTGTTTACAGACTCCCCTTCACTCTGCATACGACCCACTCATGTTAGAAAAGATCAATGTGTAAGTGATAAAATAGCTATCCCATAGAAGATAATTAGAATTCTGTACTCCTAACAACAGTGAATAAGCTCCATGAAATTCCAATCTTGTGAGGGAGACAAACCAGTATTAGTAGGTAAGATTTCCAGCTACAGATGATGCACACATGCATCTACCCTCACTAAAAGGACACGAAAGTTTCTGGATTTGCTGTTGCTTGAAAAGTAGAATCCCACAAGGAAAAGAACAGGAGAGAAGTATCAGTAGCATTCTGGAAGCTGGTGAGCACGTAAATGAGTGCTGATTCAGCATGCCCAGAGTGCTAAATCCTAAACTGGCAACGGTTGAAACCACCTGACTTCCATATAAGCCGCCCACCTACCCAAAAGCTCAGGAACTGGCTGCAGAAGTGCCAGGGGAAGCAGACTAAAAGGGGATGCCAAAACAGGAGGATTGTCTGGAAGTCTATCTAACAAAAAAAATAATCTACTGGAAGGTCTAGGAGAGCTCTTATATGCTGAGCTTAAGGACCTACTTGCCCCAAATGGTGACTGTGCTGAGGAAGCAAAGAGAAAGGTTTTTTTTTCTTCTGTTTTTTACTTCTTTTTTGTTTGTTTGTTTTTTACTTCTATAGTGACAAGCAAGGTGCTGATTTATCCACCTAACATGACGGTACATAAAGCGGACTGAGATAATTTACAAATAGGAAATCAGACTGCTATTAGAAAAGGAGAAAGATAGCCAGAAAGCCAGCGATACTACCTGAGACAAGAGGCAACAAAGTGATATGGTCAATATAAGGACAACCCACAACTGATTTATATTTCATGTTCTTTATAAAAACTATTCGCTTGAAATAAGGCAATGTGTAAAGCAGATTGTATTATCCAAGATGGCTGGCCACATTAAGCTCACCCATCCTTCACGCTCTCTTACAATGTGACATTGACCCTCCTTTCACCAAGAGGTGGGGCCTGTGTTCATTCCCCTTGAAGCCAGGCAAATCTGACGGGCAGAAATTACACTCTGCGACTTGGTCATAAAAGGCAATGTAACTTTCGGTGGTTCTTTCTGGCTTGCTCTTGGAACCCAGCCACCGTGCTGTGCGGAAGCCTCCCTGAAGGTTAGCTGACAGCACTCACTCCCAGACATGAGTATGCCTTCAAGGTGACTTCAGCCCTAGTTATGGTCTGACTTCAACCCCATGACAAACCCTAAGAAAGAATCATCTAGCTGAACCCAGTCAACTCCTAGAACTGAGATAAAATTTTTATTTCAAGCCATTAAGTTTGCAAGTGATTTGTTACATGGCAAGAATTAACTGGAACAATGTGAAACTTGTTAACATCTCCTCACAAATCAACATTCAAATACTATCTCCAAGTGACGCTTTTTTTTTTTTTTTTTTTTTTGTCTGCCTACTATGTCTTTGGGGGAAATCACTTTTCACCCATTCTTAATGTGTGTGGTGTAGATCAGACTGCCTCAAACCTCTGAGTTCCAGGAGTGAACAAATAATCCAGGGAGACCTGGCCCCATGACTACAGTGGTTGTCAGAGATGGATATGTGACCTAAGCCATGCCAATCAGAGTCTGCATTGGGATTCCCTTCACCAGCGGGCAAGTTATAAAGTAGATGTAAGACTAACACTGATGATGGCCATTTTTGCCTGCCTGAGAAGGAAGCCAACACAAAAGAAAGCAGTACCCAAAACAATATCCTGATGACATCAAGACCCTGGGACAGCCATGACTGTAGGTGGCATCACCTAGGATTTCCTATTTCATGAGCCAATGAATTCCCCTTTTATCTTAACCTACTTTATGTTGGATCTGTCGCATAGTCAAACATGAGATTTAAAACATAATTTCAGGAGCATCTGGGGGCTTCGTTGGTTAAGTGTCTGCCTTCAGCTCAAGTCATGATCTCAGAGTGTTAGGATCAAGCCATGCATGAGGCTCTCTGCTCATTAGGGAGCCTGCTTCTCCCTCGCCCTTTCCCTCTGCCTGTTGCTCTGCCTACTTATGCTCGTGCTCTCTGTCAAATAAATCTAAAAAAAAAAAAAAAAACTTTCAGGAAAATCTAAATAACATGGCTTTCTTAAAACCTTTTTGCATCTAGAAGGAGTAGTTTAAAAAAAATTCAGTTAGTTTGGGAGATATAAAATTTATTACTCTCAGCTCTGATGGAAGAGTCATGAATCAAGATCATGGTTATTCAAAATTCCCAAGCAACCAGAGCAAACCCAGAGGTCCAATAATATAAAAGCGATAAAAAGAGCTCATGTTGAAAAGATAGTTTTACTGAAAGCTGATATCTAAAACCTTAAAACCAAGGAAAAAAACTTTAGGTCTCTTTAAAAGATTTCAAAATATGACAATATGACTCTATATGTTGGAGGAGATATAGCAAGTACTTTACCAATTTATAACTCTTAACAAGTGTACACTACAATATTTGTTATCTGCATGAACAGATTTTTATTAATTTCCAAACTAAATATAATTAAGAAAATACACTTATACCACTGCTCATTACATTAACATGAATAATCAAGAGCTGACTGTTTTCTCAATAGATTTACTTTCCTAATAATGCTTTAAACTAATAAAAAAGTTCATTTGTGTTCTAAGAGAACAAACCAATTAATACCACATTTTAAACTATTTGACTTATCTACTGACCTACCCACATGCTTTTTCAATAATATACTTACTTCATAAGGACAAGTACACCCACACTCAAATATCATCTGACACCATATTGAGTGATTTGCTGCCTGTGTGCCAGGCAGGACCTGCAAAATTGCCACTTGCAGGAAGTGTCTTAACATTCTAAGGAATTCTTAACATTCAGTATCCCTAATCTAGGTAAGACCCTAGCAGAAAAAAATAATCAAACAACTTTTCCTCCACTTTTAAAGGTGATACAGACAAAAATAAATGTAAGAGAACAAAACTAGACAAGGTCCCAGACAAGCAGTCTAGGACTTTTGACAGGACTCCAAGTCCTGGAGCCCTAGAACATTCACCCATTGTTCTGATTTGACTAAGTGGAGGGAGGGAATGTTTGGAACTAGGTGGGCACACAGGTGCCCAGTGTTAACCCCAGAACGCAACCTGTCAGCTTGACTAATTTTATAATCTGTTTCTGCTCTGCCAGGGCTGGCTCAGAAACTGGACAGATTAGATCTATTAAAAAAGAAATCTATCAATGACTAAAAAGTGAGCATGACTGGAGAACGCAAGCTAGAGCCAGATCCCTTATCATCTCACCCCACCCTCAACTCTCCCAGCTTTGCCACCTTCTTTTCCAGTTCAAAATTCCTGGGGATTGGCTGACCTAGAACTTCATGATTCAGTTTGAGTAAGAAAAGGTATTAGTGCCCTATTTATTATATTCCTAACTGCAAACTCAAAATGCTGTTTGTACTAAAACAGCTTTTTGAGGGCAGAGACTGCATTTTCTCTCTCCCTCCCAAGATTCCTGATACACAGCTCAGTAAATTATGTGTTGAAAGAGCGTTGACTGTATACAGATGAAATATAATATCATATTACTCAACAGTCATTTTCCTGAGAGTCCCAATTATCTCTAAAATCAGCCAAAACCCAGAAAGTCTCAGAATATCCCAAATAAACATCAAAGCCTCCATATGAAAGATTTCCTCATAGGAAAGTCCCTCAAGTGTTCTCGGTCTTTTAACAAACAAAATTCAAGCTTTTCTAGTTTCCTAACTGAAGATGAGCAACAGCAATTCTAGAATGAGGACAAGAGGCGGCTGCACACTGACAGCTGCAAAAAAGACGACAGCTGACCCACTAAGGGAGAAAAGAGGCCTAGCAACTTGGGAGCCATGTACTGGAGGGGCTATACAGCCCTAGAGATTGCAACAGCCCATGAAGGCACCTGTGTATTTGGTATACAAATCCATTCATATGATGTTTTGAAGTGCTTGCTTCGTTCAAGGTTAAGTGCTATAGAACAGAGATTTATATGGCATAGTCCTGTCACAGGTGCTTAGTGGAAACAAGACATATACAAACAACCATATTATCAAGTGGAAAGCACTAGGTGCCACCTAAGAGATGAAGTGTGCTTGCTGACTCAGAGAAGGCAAAAGGTTATTTCCAGCTTCTTGGTAGCCCTGACAACAAAGCTAGGTACACGTTTGCATTTGGATAAAATGAGATGTAAAATACATTCCAGGCAGAGGTAAAAGTGGGGAGAGGTTTGAGGTGGGGGAAGCAGTGTATCTTTTTTTTTTTTTTTTTTTAGTTTATGATAGTCACACAGAGAGAGAGAGAGAGAGAGAGAGAGAGAGAGGCAGAGACATAGGCAGAGGGAGAAGCAGGCTCCATGCACCGGGAGCCCGATGTGGGATTCGATCCCGGGTCTCCAGGATCGCGCCCTGGGCCAAAGGCAGGCGCCAAACCGCTGCGCCACCCAGGGATCCCGGAGGCAGTGTATCTATTCTGGCTGGAGAGTAGGTAAGACTGGAAAGGTAGGTATTGGATAGTGAATGCTCAAAACTGATATTAATGAACACCACACATCATCAGGAAAGTTAACAAAGAGGCATATAATTTTGAACTAAGGACTGTCACCACTTTTCCGGTAACTTTTGTAAAAAAAATATTTTAATTCTATTTTTTAAAGCCTGAGTATGGTATCAGCCAAGGTTCTTGGCTGCAGCAACAGAAACTGTTTGTAGCTAACCAGAGCATAAAAGTAAGCTGCTAAAAAACTGATGAGAAGGCTGGACAGCTTAGCTTGAACTGGGCAGCAGGAACAATCTGGCCAGAATGCCGTTTCTGTGTGTGCTGGACTCAGCCACTTTTACGAGAATGCCATCACTACGGGGGACTGAATCTCCCCTTCCCTTCATTATTGTTAGTTCCAATTCTTGAATACATGTCTTTTTTAACATGAGATGCAATGTAAAATACATTTGAAGTAATTGTGCTGCATACTAAAATGCAAAATGCAACAAAATGCAAATGCAATGTTGTTGCAAGGAAAAATACTTGTGCGATTTCTAGTTGTAAGTTGAACTAACTGCTTTTTTTCATGGAACACCATTATAACTTGGAAGGACAATGACAGCTATAGTTATTCGGACTTGAGTATTTCCCAGACACTTTTGCGAAGATGAATGAAATGCGTTTGTCATTTCAAGGAAAACCACTTATAGTATTTGTTGCCTATGATAAAATTTGAGCTTTCAGGTAAAAATTGTAATTTTGGAAAATTTATATATGTCATTAGGAGTTTCACAGCTTCCCAATGCTCAAACCCACTGAGATCATCGGTGATATTAATGGAATGTGATTTTTTTTTTTACATTATAAATGCATCAACATTTGGAAGATCTGCATAACCCAGTGAATCAGTAATGTTCCAAATGACCAGTGTTATAAACTGTGATATTAAAAAATAAGTTATGAGGACGCCTGAGTGGCTCAGCGATTGAGCGTCTGCCTTTGGCTCAGGGCATGATCCCAGAGTTCTGGGATCAAGTCCATCAGGCCCCTTGCATGCATGGAGCCTGCTTCTCCTCCATCTGCCTATGTCTCTGCCTCTCTCTGTCTCTCATGAATAAATAAATAAAATCTTAAAATAAAATAAAAAAATAAGTTATGGATTTTAAAAAATGCATTCAAGTGCAAGATACAAACTAATATATTTCAATGTAACAGAATATGATGCTTGTTGACTTTATGGTTTCAGATTACACACTGCAACTAATCAACCACTTAAGAAAATATCATTTGCTGAGCTCTGTTTATAGTATCAGCAAAGAATATCCAAAGTTATTTGAAAAAGCTACTAAAATACTTTTCCCTTTTCCAAGTACATATTTGTGTGATGATGGATTTTTCTTGATATATTTTAATCAAGATTATATCACAACAAATTGAATACAAAAGCAGGTATGAGAATCCACCCGACCTCTACAAAATTAAAGAGATTTCCAAAGAAATGTAAATCAGTACCAACCCGAGCATCCTGGTGCCCAGATCTTGGTTTCAAGTATCATTTTCTAACAAAAGGAATGAGTACTCTTTGGAGAAATGGTGGATTCTAGGACTGGGGCAGTAAATACACAAGTTAAGCCTGCAGTATCTTACAGTGTCAGGAAGTAAGGAAATGCTTCAAACAAACAAACTGATAATGAGAGTATGTGAAAGGGACATGGGACCCAACCAGAGAAAGAGTTCCCAAAGGCCAAAATTGGAACAATTTAGCAAAAATATAAATAAGACAGTATTGGATTATACTCCAAATATATAAAATAAATACCCATAGATCCATACTGAGATAGACAATTGCTTACATAAATAAATGGGAGAGAAGAGTCAAATCTCCTAGGCAGAAAAATTCCAAGTAAATTATGTAGATCCTCTACCCTCAAGGACATGGAACATAACTCCCCACTCCTTGGTGTGAGCTATGCATAGTGACTTCCTTCCAGGGTACAGTACAATATGCCTATTATATTATAATAAAGTCAGTACTCCAACACAATTCCTAATCTGTTTGGGCTGTCAGAAAGATAAATCAAAGCTTTTAGCAAATATATGTATAACTAATCAAATGAAAGGTACCCCCCCAAATTGGACCTTGAGATGAAAAGCCACTATTCAGTGATGAATATGATGAAAACAACTGTAAGAGCAGCAATTCACTCAGAAACAGCTGGTCTTTTAGCATATGAGAAGTTTACTTCATACTCAGACAAAAGGTGCAGTGTCGTGTTACATTCCAGCCCACCTGCTACACTAACAAAATTTGGCCCCTACTATTCAATGTCCATATTTTGAGAAATGTTAAGTGCAATAAAAGAGAAATATATATGCTTAAACCTGGCAGAGGAGAAAAGTACTTGTTTACCACAAATTTACATTAAAAAAATACAAGTTGAAAGCTAACATAGACTCAGTAGCTTAAATTTTTCTTTTCCTTTTCCAAGGAAAAATTGAGGCAGATTCAAGATTCTGTGTCAGCACTACATCAGGCTTTGTCATGTCTCACTGTACAAAAGATATTTTTAAGCCTTACCCACACAGAAGAATTCCAATCCACTATAATTCATGCTAAGTACTTTATTTTTTTTTTATATTTTAAAAATTTATTATTATTTTTTTAGGGGAGGGAGGGGCAGAGGGAGAGAGAGAATCTTAAGCAGGCTCCATGCCCAGTGCAGAGCCCGACCTGGGGCTCGATCTTACAACTCTAAGCCAGTGACCTGAGCCGAAATCATGAGCTGGACAATAACTGACCCACCTAGGTGCCCCAATGCTAAGTACTTTAAATATTAAAACGTTTGCGTGCATTTTGTATTAAAGTGATTTTTTAAATTGACTTCAACTTGTGATAGTCTTGCAACAGTCTTTTTCAATAGCACTGACCTCTAAATTTAGGAAAACATCCTACTCTAAGATGCTTTTCTGCCCAATCTTAGCACATTCAGCATTTTGTTAGATACCGCAATTAACCAGAATACAGCTTGCCAGTATGCCCCGCTATGTTTTGACACAATTTTTAGAACAAAAAAGGTAAATCAAAAAATAAGTTTACTTCAGAACTCTAAAAAAGTCCTGGTTCATTTATTCAGCAAAACACAAGGGCCCAGAACAAGTCCCCAACCAGTCAGTCTTACCTGGCAGGTCACCAAGTTGGCTGTGGCCGCTAAGCCAATCTTCCCAAGTTTGCTGGGATTTCCAGCAGGAGTTAATAAAGCAGTAAGGGCAGGCCTTCCCTTGGTTTGGAGGCTGTTCTCTAAAATTATTTCTTCTCTCCCCACCACCTCTGCTCTTTTAGTTTGCTGCCAACAACCCTCACCTGGGAAATCGGAAGATTTCAGCAAAGGAAAAAAGCAAGTTCTCCAGAAGAGGACTAGGCAGGCGGCATCCCTTGTGAATTATCTAAGGCACAAGGATAACAGGTCATCAGAGTGACTAAGACACTGCATTCTCTTCAACCTCTAAACACCCCATATAGGGGATGCCTGGGTTGCTCAGCGGTTTAGCGCTGCCTTCAGCCCAGCGCCTGATCCTGGAGTCCCGGGATCGAGTCCCACGTCGGGCTCCCTGCATGGAGCCTGCTTCTCCCTCTGCCTGTGTGTGTGTCTCTCTCTCTCATGAATACATAAAATCTTATTTAAAAAAAAAAAACAATATACATAACTAATATCTTCTACTTAACTACAACTGAAAAGTCTATTAACGTATTTGGGGGAAAGTTTCGTTTTAAATCTTGAAGGCGAACAGTTCCTTCTGGTCGTTCACATTAACCAGAACCGGAGCATATTCCTTAGTAATCAAGACTTTACTGTTTTCCCTAAAAATTTTCCTCCGAATAAATATTCAGGATTTTTCTCCTATAAAGAACTAAGCTTCTTACAGCAGCCTCCGCCAGGCCAGAATGCAGACTGACTTTGTAACAACCTTTTTTTTTTTTTTTTTTTTTGAAGGGAAAAAAAAACTAACCTTCAAGCCCCCTTGATTCAATGTTAGCATTCCCGTACAAATCTGTCCTCCAAACAACGGGAGGAGGGGGAACGGCCGTCCTTAACCACTGCATCCCCCAAAGCTCCTATAACACGAAGCCTGGAAAAAAGTGGATATTCAGTAAATGCCCAGAAACAGTTTAGTCCTCAGATAACAAGCTGGGGCATTCCAGAAGACTGGCTCCACCCCTCCAGGGTCAACGGCCGGTCCCCGATTCCAGACCGCTTCGGCCTGGCTCGCGTGAAAGGAAACCTCGACGCTCACAGACCCGGGCGGAGGGCGGCGGAGCCACCCGGCCCCCTCCCGCAGGGCGGCAGACACTCGGCGACCCCGCCAGCCTGTAGGTCCCGGGCCTCGCCCACCCCATGCCGGCCACCAACGTCGCCCGCCCGCGGATCCGTGGGGGCAAGCGCCCCCGCCCCGCCCGGCAGACAGCCTGGCGTCGGGACCTGGGGGACGCCTGCGCAGAAGAACCCGCCTGGCCCCTCGGCTCCGAAGGGTAACAATACCCCTTCAGAAAGGCAGGCGGGGGGGCGGGGGGGGCGGGGGGCACCCGTACGCGTCTGCGCGCGCCCCGACGCCTAGGCGCGAGCCGGCTCCCGCCGCCCGCCCGGCTCTTCTGGAGCCCAACGGTCTCCACGTGAGCGCGCCCGCGCGCTCCGCCACCGCCGGTGCTGACAGGGTCGCCTCACCTGAGCCGGGCTCCGCCCCCCTGCTCGCTGGAGGAGGCGGTGACCCTTCTCCGATCCGACCTGACAGTATCGGAGGAGGCGGGAACGTCCAGGCCGGCGTCTCGGCGATGGGATTTCCTCCCTCTTCCGCCCACCCCGCCTCTACGTCCCCCGGCTCCTTCAGTCCGTTCGCCGCCGCACTCTGAGAACACCGCGGCGGCGGCCGACAGTAAACGGAAGTGACGTCCGCGAGCGAGCCTACTCCGCTCCATTCTTCCTCCCACCGGCCGTGCTGCAGCCAATGAGAAGGGGAGGGGGCGGGCCCGGGCCCGGAGGACAGCCAATCGGCGCGCGGAACCCGGAGGAATTTACTCGGCCCCCCGCAACACCGGCCAATCCACGGCTCCGGGAGCTCGCTGTGTTTACTACCGACCGAATCCGTGAGCTCTCTGGCCAATCACCGTTTGCCTTACAACACGTAAAACTGTTATCAAACGCCTTCTAAGGCGGGATTTATCCCTAAGCGGCTCTAGGTTTGGACTGCGGGGAAGAGACTGTGGGCCGCAGCCAATGAAGAGCCGTTACGGTTGAGGTAAGCGGGTTTTCCGCCTAATTGTGCCAATCGCCGCGGCGGCTGCCCGAGGTCCGCGCGAGCCGCGAGGCCAGTCCGCGGGGGAGCGGGTCCCACCATTGGCCGGACCCGAAGGATTACCCCACCCTCGCGGCGTCTGGCCCTTGCGTGGCCGCCCGCTCCTCCCTTGAAGCCAGAGCCCTCTGCGGAGCCCCTACCCGCAGTGGGCGGGAGGTTGGGCCCCTCCCCTCTCGTAGACTTCGGGAAAAATAACGCAGTCCTTGAATTAGGTCAAACCCAGGCTAAAAACGCGGAACCAGAAATCCCGTCGGTCCGACAGCACTTGGGTGCGATGCCGCCCTAAGTCGCTGAGCCGGCGGGTCCCGGCGGCTGCATCTCCCGGCGCGGGCACGGGAGGAGTCCGGCGGGGCTGCCGGCGCCGACTCGCCCTGCGCTCCGCCCTCCGATACGGGTCCGGTACACCTGCCAGCTCCAGAATCGCCGTGGAAGGCCCGCGCACTTCCGTGGGACGCCGCCAGAGCTGGCTCCGGGGCGGCTGCCGGGCTCCCAGGTGGCTCCCGAGCTCCCGGGGACACGCTCGGACGCAGAGCCCGAGAGCCTCCCGGGGGCGCCGGGCCCTGGGCGGGGAGGAAGCCCTCCTGCCCCCGGTGAAGAGAAGCGGGCGGGTAAGGGGCCTGCCGGCGGAGCTGTCCGGGAGCTGTGCGAGCCTCGGGAGACAAGGGCGGGCTGGGGATCGCCGCTGGAGTCTTCTCGGGGTGAGGTGGGGGTAAGAGGGAGACTTTAAAAAAATGGAACACCCCGTTTCTTCAGAACGAAATGCCTGAATATCGTTACAGCTGATCCATCCATTCCGACGTTACAGGTTGGAAAAGCTGCCCTTTGGATTTATGTCTTTACTCAATGAAGTCGGCTGCGAAATTCTTTTCATTAAGATTGCCTGGCATTTCTTTCTTTTTTTTTTTTTTTTTTTAAGATTTTATCTATTTACTCATGAGACAGAGAGAGAGAGAGAGGCAGAGACACCGGCAGAGGGAGAAGCAGGCTCCATGCAGGGAGCCCGACGTGGGACTCGATCCCGAGTTCCCAGGTTCACACCCTGGGCTGAAGGCGGCGCTAAACCGCTGGGCCACCTGGGCTGCCCTGCCTGGCATTTCATAGCCCTTACACGCATTTTACTGCAGAATGGGCAGTAAAACTGTATATATGGAATTCTAATGATAACCTAGGCAATGTGAGAGGTCCTTTCATAGGCATGAATGCTATGAGCTAGATCCAAAAATGCTGTGAGCTAGATATCTCGGATTTACAAACTGGAAAGTTACAAAGACCTATGTATTTATTACTTAGGAGAGCGTGAAAAGGCCCCCTCCTATGTTGTTGGTGGGACTATCATTGATGCTCTCTCCCTGAAGATAACTTGGTAGTATCTCTCAAAATTTAAAATATGCGTTCATTCCCTTTTAGCTAGCAATTCTTTCTAGAAATGTATTCTGAAATACACAAGTATGGAAATATATACAAGGGGTTTTTGATCACATCTTTGTTAGTAGAAGAAAAAAGGAAACAATCTGTGCACCTATAGAGGATTACAAAAAAACTGATATGTATATATTACTGCTCCTTCATCTCTAATTATCCCAATACATATAAAATAAAATTAATAAAAACCTGCATGCGAAGGTACACATAAAAGTTTGTAAAGGGGATCCCTGGGTGGTGCAGCGGTTTGGCGCCTGCCTTTGGCCCAGGGCGCAATCCTGGAGACCCGGGATCGAATCCCACGTCGGGCTCCCGGTGCATGGAGCTTGCTTCTCCCTCTGCCTATGTCTCTGCCTCTCTCCCTCTCTCTCTGTGACTATCAAAGATTAAAATAAAAAATTAAAAAAATTTTAAAAAAAGTTTGTAAAGATTATGGCTAAATACCAAAGGATACAAACTCTTCACAGTAGTTAACCTCAGTGAAGGGGGAGGTGATAAGGAAATGTTTAAGAGTTTAATTTTTAGTTCTTATATATTTCTGTATTAAAGTTTTTTTTAATTTATTTTGAGAGTGAGAGAGCACAACCGGGGGGAGCAGCAGATAGAGAGGGAGAAACAGGTTCCCCAGTGAGCAGGGAGCTGAACACAGGGCCTAATCTCAGGACCCCTGAGATCATGACCTGAGCCAAAGGCAGAGGCTTAACTGACTGACCCACCCAGGCACTCCGATTAATTTTTTTTAAGTAGGCTCCATGCTAGGCTCAAACTTACAACCCTGAGATCAAGATCTGAGCTGAAATCAGGAGTCAGATGCTTAACCGACTGAGCCACCCAGGTGCCCTGCATTAAATTAATTTTTATAATGAGCTTTATTATTTTAATAGTATTTGTAGGAATTTTAGATTGCTCTCATTTTTTAATCATTGACAATATTCCTCCTAAATTAAGATATAAATTTTCCAATAAAAGTATCAATAAGATTCTTTTTTTTAAAAATTATTTTAGTTATTCATGAGAGACACAGAGAGAGAGAGAGGCAGAGGGAGAAGCAGGTTCCCTGCAGGGAGCCTGATATGGGACTTGATCCCAGGATCACGACCTGAGCCAAAGGCAGACGCTCAACCACTGAGCCACCGAGGCATCCCAATAAGATTCTTTTAAAACTAGATATTTGATTCGAAGACTCATAAGGGAAGATAATATTGCAAGATTAGTCAGGGAAATTCTGGAAAAAATTTACAAGGCAGTCATAACCCTAACGATTACAAATGTATTTCACAATACTTTATTGTGTAAAAAAAAAAAAAAACAAACAACAACAAAAAAAAACTTGGAGAGAGGATTCTGGGAAGATGACAGAGAAGGAAGCACCAAGAATCTGTCTCCTCACCCAGACAATAATTACACTTGCAGACTCTGTCTGATGTAACTATTTTGAAACTCTGGAACCTATTGAAGGCTTGCAACCTCTAGGGGAAGGTTTGGATGATAAATTGCAGTAAATTTTAGTCAGTTTTAGCTCTTAGTACAGAAGCTACCCATCCCTCACTCCTCAGCCATGTGGCAAGCTGGTTCCTGGAGCACTAGTTCCTGGAGCTCCTTGCACCAGCTTGTGAGAGCCACAATGGGCAAAAAAGGACTCTGTCCCCCAAATATTTGGGATCACTGATTGCTGCTTCTGATCACAGAGGTGCAGATGAAGAGACCTGGTTCTTGCATCATAACCTCCCTCCCCCATTGTTGCAAGACTTTTCCCCTCCAGCTGAAGTTATTTCCAGGGGATTTGAAGGAAAAACGGACAGAATTAGAGGGAGAAACAGTTCTATAATAATAGTTGGAGATTATAGTATCCCATTCTTAACAAGGATATGACAACCAGACAGAAGGAAGGAAATAGAAGAATTAACGCAACCCACCACGTTTAATAGACATATCCAGAACACACTACCGAACAAAAACAGCACACATTCTTCTCAAGTGTACCTGTGACATTTTCTGGGATAGACAATATGTTAGGCTATAAGTCAAGTCTCAGTAGATTTTTTTTTTAAGATTTTATTTATTGGGATCCCTGGGTGGCGCAGCAGTTTGGCGCCTGCCTTTTGCCCAGGGCGCGATCCTGGAGACCTGGGATCGAATCCCACATCGGGCTCCTGGTGCATGGAGCCTGCTTCTCCCTCTGCCTGTGTCTCTGCCTCTCTCTCTCTCTGTGACTATCATAAATAAATAAAAATTTATTTTAAAAAAAGATTTTATTTATTTATTCATGAGAGACACAGAGAAGCAGATACAGGCAGAGGGAAAAATCAGTCTCCATGCAGGGAGCTCAACGTGGGACTCGATCCCGGAACTCCAGGATCACGCCCTAAGCCAAAGGCAGACACTCAACGGCTGAGCTACCCAGGCGTCTCAAGTCTCAATAAATTTTAAAAGATAAATATTGGGCAGCCTGGGTGGCATAGCGGTTTAGCGCCGCCTTCAGCCCAGGGCCTGATCCTGGAGACCCGGGGTTGAGTCTCACATCAGGCGCCCTGCATGGAGCCTGCTTCTCCCTCTGCCTGTGTCTCTGCCTCTCTCTGTGTCTGTGTCTCTCATGAGTAAATAAATAAAATCCTTAAAAAATAAATAAAACAAAATAAAAGATAAATATTATACAGAGTATCTCCTCTGGCTGCAAGGGGATGATATTAGAAATCAGTAACAGAAATAAAACTGGAAAATGTAAAATATTTGTGGGAATTAAACAACATACTCTTAAATAACCAATGGATCAGATTAGAAACTCCAAAGGAAATTAGAAAATACTTAGAGGTGGGGGCCTGGGTAGTTCCATTGGTTAAGTGTCTGACTCATTATTTTGGTTCAGGTCATCATCTTGGGATCATGTCCTGTGTTGGGCCCAGCACAGAGTCTGCTTGGCATTCTCTCTCTCCTTTTCCCTCTACCCTTCCCCCTGCTCATGTGCCTGCAAATAAATAAATAAATAAAATCTTAAGGGAAAAACAAAAAGAGGAGCACCTTCGTGGCCCAGTCAGTTAAGCATCTGCCCTTGGCTCAGGTCATGATCCCAAGATCCTGGGATGGAGCCCCTTGTCAAGCACCCTGCTCAGTGGGGAGTCTGTTCTCCCTCTCCCTCTACCCCTCCTGCTTGTGCTCTCTTACTCTTAAAAAAATAAATCTTTTAAAAAAAATACTAGGATGAATGAAACTGAAAACATAACAGGCCAAAACCTTTGGGACACAGCAAAAAAAAAAAAAAATGCTTAAGAGGGAAATTTATGGCTAAAAATGCTTACATTGAAAATGAGAGGGATGCCTGGGTGTCTCAGTGGTTAAGCGTCTGCCTTTGGCTCAGGGCATGATCTTGGAGTCCTGGGATCGAGTCCTACATCGGGTTCCCTACATGAAGCTTGCTTCTCCCTCTGCCTGTATCTCAGCACCTCTCTCTCTCTCTCTGTCTCCCACAAATAAATAAATAAAATCTTAAAAAAAAAAAAAAAAGAAAGAAAAAGAAAAACGAGAGATTTCAGAGGCACTTGGGTGGGTCAGTCAGTTAAGTATCTCACTCTTGATTTTGGCTCAGGTCATGATCTCAGGGTTGTGAGATTGAGCCCTGCATCAGGCTCTGTGCTGAATGTGGAGCCTGCTTCACATTCTCTCTTCCCTCTTCCCCTGCCCTCCCTCTCTAAAATATAAAAAAGTAAAAAACCAAGAAAGATTTTAAATTAATAAGCTTTACTACTTAAGAACTAGTAAAAAAAAAAAAAAAAAAAGGAAACTCAGAACTGCAGAAGGAAAACGGTAATAAAGGTAAATGAAATAGAGAATAGAAAAACAATAGAGAAAATTAATGACACCAAAAATTGGTTCTTTGAAAAGATCAACAAAATTGACAAACCTTTACAGCTAAATGGACTAAGAAAAAAGGAGAGGCTAAGATTACTAAGATCAGAAATGAAAATGAGGAGACGCCCAGGGGCTCAGAGGTTGAGTGTCTGCCTTCGGCTCAGGGCATGATCCTGGGATCCGGGATCGAGTCCCGTATCAGGCTTCTTGCAGAAAGCCTGCTTCTCCCTCTGCCTGTGTCTCTGCCTCTCTCTCTCTCTCTCAAGAATAAATAGATAAGATCTTTATAAAAATGAAAATGAGGACATCACTACTGATTCTGCAGAAAGAAGGATTATAAGAGTACTATGAACAATTCTGTGCCAACAAATTAGATAACCTAGATGAAATGGACAAATTCCCAGAAATGCAAAACCTACCAAGACTAACTCAGAAAGAAATAGAAAAGTCTGAGTAGACCTATAACTAGCAAGGAGATTGAATCAGTACTCAAAAATCTCCTGACAATTAGGAGCACCTGGGTGGCACAGTCAGTTAAGCATCTGACTCTTGGTTTTAGCACAGGTTATGATCTCAGGGTCATAAGATTGAGACCCATGTGCTCAGTGAGGAGTCTGCTTGAGATTTCATCTCAAGAGAGAATCCTCTCCACCCCACCCCACACCCACTCACATTCGTGCTAGCTCGCTCAAATAAATAATTAATTAATTAATTAATTAATTTAAAAAAATCTCCTGGCAAATAAAAGCCCCAGACCTGATGACTTTACTGACAAAACCAAACATTTATTCTTTATCAATCTTATCCCAAAAATTGGAGAGGAGGAAACATTTCCTGACTTCTTAACACTTCCTACACTTCATTCTTTTCCTTGTCATTACCCTAATACCAAAGCTCGACAAAGACATTACAGGAAAACTACAAACCCATATCCCTATGAGCACTTTCATTTCAAACCCTAACATGGGGCTTGAACGCATGACTCAGATCAAGACCTGAGTTGAAATCAAGAGTTGGCTGCTTGGGTTGCCTGGGTGGCTCAGCGGTTGAGCATCTGCCTTTGGCTCAGGGCATAATCCCAGGGTCCTGGGATCAAGTCCCACATCAGGCTCCCTGCAGGCAGCCTGCTTCTCCCTCTGCCTGTGTCTGCTTCTCTATGTGTCTCTCATGAATAAATAAATAAAATCTTTTTTAAAAAAGAAGGTTGGCTGCTTAACCAACTGAGCTACCCAGCCCCCCTCCATGCAAACATTCTTAATGAAATACTAGCAAACTGCATTCAGCAGCATATTAAAAGGATTATAGAGCATGACAAGTAGGATTTATTCCTGGAAGGACAAAGATAGTTCAATATACAAAAATTAATTGATATAATACACCACTTAAAAAAAAAAAAAAAAAGAAGGGGAAAAGCCCACATGGTCCTCTCAATTGATGCAGACAAAGCATTTGGCAAAATTCAACACCCTTTCAAAAACACTGAACAAACTAAGAATAGAAGGAAACTACCTCAACATAATGAAAACCCACAGCAAACATCATGATAGTGAAAGATTTAAAGTCTTTCCTCTAAGATCATGAATAAGAAAGATGCTCATTTTCACAACTTCTATTTAACAAATTAATAGAATTTCCAGCTAGAGCAATTAGGCAAAAAACAAAAGGCATACAGTTTGGAGGGGAAGAAGTAATATCATCTCTCTTTTCACACATGATAGGATCTTATATGTGGGAAATCCTAAGGATTCTACATACACACAAAAGCCTGTTAGAGCTAATAAATCAATTCAGCAAAATACCAGGGTACAAAGTCAACATGCAAAAATCAGCTGCATTTCTGTACATTAACAATGAAGCATCTCCAAAGGAAATTATGGAAACAATTCTACTTACAATTACACATAAAAGATTAACTACTTTGGAATTAAACAAGAAAGGGAAAGACTTGTACAATGAAAATGATGGAACGTTACTGAAAGAAATTAAAGACGTAAATGGAAACATATTCCATATTCATGGGTTGGAAGACAATATTGTTAAGATTAAGATTTCACCCACAGCAATGCAGATTCAAAGCAATCACTATCAAAACTCCTAATAATGTTTTTTGTTTTTGTTTTGTTTTTGTTTTTTTTTTTGCAGAAATACAAAAACCCATCCTAAAAAATCATATGGAATCTCAAGGGACCCCAAATAGCCAAAACTACTTTGAAAAAGAAGAACAGGGATCCCTGGGTGGCGCAGCGGTTTGGCGCCTGCCTTTGGCCCAGGGTGCGATCCTGGAGGCCCGGGTGCGATCCTGGAGGCCCGGGATCAAGTCCCACGTCGGGCTCCCGGTGCATGGAGCCTGCTTCTCCCTCTGCCTGTGTCTCTGCCTCTCTCTCTCTCTCTGTGACTATCATAAATAAATAAATAAATAAATAATATTTTAAAAAAAATTTATAAAAAAAAGAAAGAAAAAGAAGAACAAAGATTGAAGAAACTTACTGTAAAGCCACAGTAATCAGAACAGTGTGGTACTGGCATAAAGACAAACGTATAGACCAATGGAGTAGAATAGAAAGCCCAGAAATAAACTCATGCATATATGGCCAAATGATTTCTGACAAGAATCTCAAGACCATTCAATGGGGAAAGGACAGTCTTTTAAACAAATGGTGCTGGGAAAACTGGATATGTATATGCCAAATAATAAGGTTGGACCCTTAATACCATATACAAAAATTAATTCAAAATTGATCAAAGACCTAAATGTAAGACCTAAAACTACTAATAGAAAACATAGGAATAGGACGAAAGCTCCATGACATTGGATTTTGGCAACAACATTTTGGATATAATACCAAAGGCCCAGACAACAAAAGAAAAAATAGACAAATTGTACTTTATGAAAATTTTAAAAATGTGCATCAAAAACAGTATCAACAGAGTAAACAGCTCATAAAATGGAAGAAAATATTTGCAAATAATATGTCTGATAAAGGACTAATGTCTAGCATATAGAGAGGTAAACTTGAACAACCCCCAAACAACATAAAACCAAAAAACATGATTCAAAAATGGGCAAAAGACTTGAATAGACATTTCTCCAAAGAAGATATACAAATGCCAATAAGCACATGAAAAGATGCTCAACAAAAAAAAAAAAAAAAAGAAAAAAAAAAAGAAAAGATGCTCAACATCTCAGAAATGCAAAACAAACCTACAATGAGATACTACCTCACACCCTTAGGGTGGCTACTATCCAAAAAATAAATAAAATAACAAATAAGGATGTGGAAAAATTGGAACTCTTGTACCCTATTGATAGGAATGTAAATTGCAGCCACTGTGGGACACAATATGGCAGTTCTTGAAAAATTAAAAATAGAATTACCATATGATCCATCAATTCTACTTCTGGGTGTATAACCAAAAGAATTGAAAATAGCATCTGACAGATATTTGTATACCCATAATTCACAGCAGCATTATTCATGATAGCTAAAACAATGGATGAATAGATAAGCAAAATGTGGCACATACCTGTAAAGGAATATTACTCGGCCTTAAAAAGGAAGGAAATTCCAACATGCTACAACATGAATAAACCTTGAGAACAGTATGCTAAGTGAAATAAGCCAGTTACAAGAAGACAAATACTCTATGATTCCTCTTATATGGGGTAATTAGAATGGTCAAAATCATAGACATGAAAAGTAGAATGGTGTTTGCCAGGGTTTAGGAGGAGAGCAATTGGAGAATGACTGTTTAATTAAGTTTTACAAGATGAAAAGAGCTATGGGAATAGATGGTGGCGATGGTTGTACAACATTATGAGTGTTTAATACTACTGAACCGTGCACTTAAAGATGATTATGATGGCGGTGCCTGGGTGGCTCAGTCAGTTAAGCATCTGACCCCAGCTCAGGTCATGATCTCAGGGTCTTGGGATGGAGCCCCATGTCTGTCTTCATGCTCAGTGGGAAGTCTGTTTCTTCCTCTCCCTGTCTCCCCTTCCCTCTGCTCACGCTCGCTCTCTCTCTCAATAAATAAAATCTTTTAAAAAAGTGATTATGGAGGCACTTGGGTAGCTCAGGCTGTTAGGCATCTGCCTTCCACTCAGGTTGTGGTCTCAGAGTCCTGGGATCGAGCCCTGCATCAGGCTCCCTGATACTTGGGGAGTCTTTTTCTCCTCTCCCTCTCTCACTGCCTCTGACCCCCCCATGCGCTCTCTCCCTCTCTCAAATAAAAACACAAAATCTTTTTCAAAATAATAAAATTAAAAATGATTATGATGGTAAATTTTATGAGTATTTTGCCACACACACACAAAATCTAATTTTTTAAATAGAAATTTATTTTTTATTGGTGTTCAATTTGCCAACATATAGAATAACACCCAGTACTCATCCCATCAAGTGCCCCCCTCAGTGCCCATCACCCAGTCACTCCCACCCCCGCCCACCTCCCCTTCCACCACCCCTAGTTCATTTCCCAGAATTAGGAGTCTCTCATATTCTGTCTCCCTTTCTGATATTTCCCACTCATTTTTCTCCTTTCCCCTTTCACTATTTTTTATATTCCCCAAATGAATGAGACCATATGTTTGTCCTTCTCCGATTGACTTATTTCACTCAGCATAATACCCTCTAGTTCCATCCACATCAAAGCAAATGGTGGGTATTTGTCATTTCTAATGGCTGAGTAATATTCCATCATACACATAAACCACATCTTCTTTATCCACTCATCTTTCGACGGACAGCGAGGCTCCTTCCACAGTTTGGCTATTGTGGACATTGCTGCTATTAACATCGGGGTGCAGGTGTCCCGGCATTTCATTACATCTATATCTTTGGGGTAAATCCCCAGCAGTACAATTGCTGGGTTGTAGGGTAGTTATATTTTTAATTCTTTGAGGAACCTCCACACAGTTTTCCACAGTGGCTGCACCAGTTCACATTCCCACCAACAGTGCAGGAGGGTTCCCCTTTCTTCACATCCTCTCCAACATTTGTGGTTTCCTGCCTTGTTAATTTTCCCCATTCTCACTGGTGTGAGGTGGTATCTCATTGTGGTTTTGATATGTATTTCCCTGATGGCCATTGATGCGGAGCATTTTCTCATGTGCATGTTGGCCATGTCTATGTCTACCTCTGTGAGATTTCTGTTCATGTCTTTTGCCCATTTCATGATTGGATTGTTTGCTTCTTTGCTGTTGAGTTTAATAAGTTCTTTATAGATCTTGGAAACCAGCCCTTTATCTGATACGTCATTTGCAAATATCTTCTCCTATTCTGTAGGTTGTCTTTTAGTTTTGTTGACTGTATCCTTGCTGTGCAAAAGCTTCTTATCTTGATGAAATCCCAATAGCTCATTTTTGCTTTTGTTTTTCTTGCCTTCGTGGATGTATCTTGCAAGAAGTTACTGTGGCGAAGTTCAAAAAGGGTGTTGCCTGTGTTCTCCTCTAGGATTTTGATGGATTCTTGTCTCACATTTATATCTTTCATCCATTTTGAGTTTATCTTTGTGTATGGTGCAAGAGAGTGGTCTAGTTTCTTTTAAAATTTTTTTTTATTTATTTATGATAGTCACAGAGAGAGAGAGAGAGAGAGAGGCAGAGACACAGGCAGAGGGAGAAGCAGGCTCCATGCACTGGGAGCCTGATGTGGGATTCGATCCCGGGTCTCCAGGATCGCGCCCTGGGCCAAAGGCAGGCGCCAAACCGCTGCGCCACCCAGGGATCCCAAGAGTGGTCTAGTTTCATTCTTCTGCATGTGGATGTCCAATTTTCCCAGCACCATTTAGTGAAGAGACTTTTTTCCAGTGGATAGTCTTTCCTCCTTTGTCGAATATTAGTTGACCATAAAGTTGAGGGTCCACTTCTGGATTATCTATTCTGTTCCATTAATCTGTGTGTCTGTTTTTGTGCCAGTACCACATTGTCTTGATGACCACAGCTTTGTAGTACAACCTGAAATCTGGCATTGTGATGCCCCCAGCTATGGTTTTCTTTTTTAAAATTCCCCTGGCTATTCGGGGTCTTTTCTGATTCCACACAAATCTTAAAATAATTTGTTCCAACTCTCTGAAGAAAGTCCATGGTATTTTGATAGGGATTGCATTAAACGTGTAAATTGTCCTGGGCAACATTGACATTTTCACAATATTAATTCTTCCAATCCATGAGCATGGAATATTTTAATTTAATACTGGCATACTTACAGACAAATAAATGGATCAAAACAGAAGGTCCAGAGGGGTGCCTGGGTGGCTCAGTGGTTAAGGTCTGCCTTTGGCTTAGGGTGTGAACCTCGGGTCCTGGGATTGAGTCCTACATTGGGGTCCTTGCATACAGCCTGCTTCTCCCTCTGCCTGTGTCTCTGCCTCTCTCTGTGTGTCTCTCATGAATAAATAAATAAAATCTTTTTAAAAAAACACAGAAGGTCCAGAATAGACATAAATATGAAAAGAAGTTGATGTATGAGGGGATCCCTGGGCGGTGCAGTGGTTTGGCACCTGCCTTTAGCCCAGGGTGTGATCCTGGAGTCCCGGGATTGAGTCCCGGGTCGGGCTCCCTGCATGGAGCCTGCTTCTCCCTCTGCCTGTGTCTCTGCCTCTCTCTCTCTCTCTCTCTCTCTCTCTCTCTCTCTCTCTGTGTCTCTATGTCTATCATGAATAAATAAATAAAATCTTAAAAAGAATTTGATGTATGAATAAGTTGGCATTTCAAAGCTGCGGAAGAAATATAAATTAATATTTAAAAGAAACTGTGAAACTGGAAGTCTTAGAGGGGATAACTATGTTGGATATTTATGTGACTTCTTACAACAAATTTATTGTAAATGAATCAAATATTAAAATATTTTTAGGGATCCCTGGGTGGCGCAGCGGTTTGGCGCCTGCCTTTGGCCCAGGGCGCGATCCTGGAGACCCGGGATCGAATCCCACATCGGGCTCCCGGTGCATGGAGCCTGCTTCTCCCTCTGCCTGTGTCTCTGCCTCTCTCTCTCTCTCTGTGTGACTATCATAAATACATAAAAATTTAAAAAAAACTATTTTTAAAACTCAACTCTAAGGTGGCTCCATTGGTTAAGTGTCTATCTTTGGCTCATGTCGTGATCCCGGGGTCTTGGGATCGAGCCCTGCATCAGGCTCCCTGATCAGCAGAGAGTCGGCTTCTCCCTCTGTCCCTCACCCCACTCGTGCTCTCTCTCAAATAAACATCTTTTAAAAGAAAAATAAAAAATTGAAAATTAGGGCAGCCTGGGTGCTCAGCAGTTTAGCGCTGCCTTCAGCCCAGGGTGTGATCCTGGACACCCGACATCAAGTCCCATGTCGGGCTCCCTGCATGTAGCCTGCTTCTCCCTCTGCCTGTGTCTCTGCCTCTCTCTGTGTCTCTCATGAATAAATAAATAAAATCTTTAAAAAAAAAAAGAAAAAGTGAAAATTAAATGCCTTGGGAATTGAAAATGTTTATTCTTTGTTCATTATGTGCAAACCCATAATAAAGCTTCTTCATCATAGTAAAAAAATTTGAAGTTCACTGAAATGTTACATATAACTGAAAAAATTGGGAATGGTTAAGTGTTCAACTAAAGGATCGAACTCTGGCAACATTCAAGAGATTATCATGTGAGATTTGAGAAAATGCTTACAAGATAATGTTACCAAAATTTTTAAAGGACGATACAAAATTGAATACAGTATAAAAAATTGAATATAATATTAATTATATAAGCATACATAGGCACAGAGAAAAATCTAAAAAGAAATCAGAATGTTAAAATGTTTGCCTTTAGGTGGGGAACAGATCATGAGTTACTATAATTGCATTCTTTGTATTCTCCCCCAATATTGTACATCAAATATGTCTTGGTTTGATAAGTCTTTAAAAATCAAATGTATTGGGGAAATTTTAAAAACTGAATCTGAGACACGTGGGTGGCTCAGCAGTTAAGCATCTGCCTTCCGCTCAGGGAGTGATCCTGGAGTTCTGGGATCGAGTCCCACATCAGGCTCCCTGCATGGAGCCTGCTTCTCCCTCTGCCTATGTCTCTGCCTCTCTCTCTGTGTCTCTCATGAATAAATAAATAAAATCTTTAAAAAAATAAAATAAAATAAAAACTGAACCTGACATGATTAAATTTAACAAGCCTTCATATAAAGCTCTGAATCGTTGTTTTTTAAACAAGTTGTGGTATGGGGCACCTGGGTGGCTCAGTAGTTAAACATCTGCCTTTGGCTCAGGTCGTGATCCCGGGGTCCTGGGATAGAGTCCTGCACTAGGCTCCCTCCAGTGAGCCTGCTTTTCCCTTTGTCTCTGCCTCTCTCTGTGTCTGTCTTGAATGAATAAAATCTTCTTAAAAATAAATAATAAATAAAAATTTTAAAATTGCGGTAAGATGTGACTTAGCAGAAGCAAAGTCAAGAATTTTTGTTTATTGTTAACTCCAAAGAAGTTAACTGAACAATATAAGATACTTAGAATAAATGCACATATTGGTCTCATTAGGAGAGGCATGGCACCTACCCTCAGGAAGTGATGGATCCTTTCTGTGCTACCCAGCCCAGAACTGGAGTGTGGATCCATGTGGGGTCCCACAGTGTAAGAGGGATCCAGATATATTGCCATATGTCCAGCAGGGGTGACCTGAAAGAGGAGAGACCTAGAAACTTTGGTGTATGACATAACTGAGGGTTTTGAGGGAGTTGCTAAGAAGGAGAGGAGCAGATAAATGGAAAGTGTGATCGGAGTAATCAAATTTTTGGAGGGCTCAGGGCAGAGCAGTGCGTCGTGTTCTGTGTGGCTCCAGAAAGCAGGACTGGAATTACAGAAGCTACAGAAGGTAGATTCAGCTTCGTGTAAGGCAAGACCTATCCATGGTGAAGGCGGCCCCATAAGGAAGGGGTTTTCCACGTATACAGGATACAAGCAGCATCTGCATCAGGGATATAGAGAAAGAGAAAAAAATAGAGAAGGGAGAACGGGAGAGTGAGCAAACAGAAAAAGAAAGGAAGAAGAGAGGCAGAGGTGGGGAAAAGGGAGAGAAAAGGTGAGGCAGAAGAAACGGGAGAGTACACACTGAGTTGCAAGCGCTTTCAGGTCTTCGTTAGCCATATCCTGAACCGCCAGCAGATGGAGATATCACCCAAGGAAAAGGGGACTGCCTCCGGCCCACCGCACCGTGCCCCGGACCTTATTCTTTTCTTATTCTCTAAATATCCGTTCACTCTCCTGAAAAATGATGCTGAGAGAACTCCAGAAGTCTCTGAATTTCCAAACTAAGCTTATAAACAAACATTTAATGGTAAATGTTGCCTCTGATTACCCCTGATTCTGATTTAGAAGAAGGCTTTGTAGTTTCTGCGTTTGGGGCACTGCCTGAGTAGGGCTCCCTCCAGCTTGCCTCCTCCCAGTTATATGCACATGTATATATACATATACAGTGTACACGAGTTTTGAATCACTGCTAAATAATTAAACAACATAGGGGTATGTTACAGTCCCCTTCCTAGTCACCCCGCCATTAACACTTTGCTTCCCCAAGTAGAAGCGCTGTCACTTTGAATTCCTAACTGTGGTTATTCTGGGAGTCTTTACTCTCAATCCATGTGTGCTTTCTTCATTCTTCCATGTAGCCATAAAGCATCCAATTTTAAGGACTTTCACAGACTCGTCAGACTGGTAAACATGTGCCCAAAAGGGAAACAATCTTTTACAACAGCGCTTCCCAACCTTGAAGCACACACGAATCACCCAGGGATCTTGTTAAGTGCAGATTCTGATTCAGGAGATTTGATAGGGCTGCAGATTCTGCACTGCTGATGAGTTCCCAGATAACATTAGTGCTGCTAGCCCAAGAACCACACTTTGAGCAGCAAGGCTAAATGTCCTTATATTAAGAGGGTCAGGACACCTCTCAGCTACAATTGACTCCTTGTAGTCATGCTGTCTTCTTTGTCACCCCTTAACTTTGACTTAACTGTTCATGTGTTCATTCAACCAACCAACATTTACAGAGAATCTACTCTGTGTGAACCCCAATGCCAGTCAATTTGAAGCACGGTTAGTAAGCATCTTTGAGCTCCAGTCCCGGGATTCCTAGGATTTAGTGATGATTCAAATTCATTCCTTGCCGTGTCATTCATTCATTCGATATTTATTGAGGATCTACTTATGTGCCAGGTACTGTTCCGGGAGCTAGAGATGCACAAAACAATATATAAATTGGGATGCTTGGGTGGCACAGTTGGTTGGGCATCTGATTCTTGGTTTCGGCTTAGGTTATGATCTCAGGGTTGTGGGATTGAGCCCCATGCCCAGCTCTGTACTCAGCTCTGAGTCCACTTGAGGTTCTCGCTCCCTCTCCCAGCCCTTCCTGCTTATGTGCTATCTCTGTTTCTTAAATAAATAAATAAATAAATAAATAAATAAATAAATAAATAAATAAATAAATAATCCACAAATCCGTTTATTGCTAAACCCCCAACTTTATTGTTAGCCTCAAGTAAGTTTGTATCCAATAGGGGAGACAGGTAAATAATTAGGCAATTAAGCTCCTTCCCCCTTACCTTTTTTCCTTTTCTCTTCCTGAACAACTCAATCCAAAAGCCATTCAGTGATCAAGCAAAGTAGCTTTCCCCTCAGAGGTACAGGGGAGCCTGCAGTGGTCTAGAGCAGGGGTACTGGAGCCAAGCAAGATGAGAAGGTTATCCAAGCGGAAAGTGTGGCCTGGTACAGACTTTCTGAGCCCAATCAAGGTGAGAAGGGCATCTGGGCAGGGGGACACCCTGGTGAGGGTTGTCAGAGTCTAAACAGGATAAGGAGGGCATCTGCGATAGTTAATTTTATGTGTCAACTTGACTGGCTTCTAGGTGCCAGATTAAACATTATTTCTATGTGTGTTTATGAGAGTATTTCTGGATATTACCATTTTAATTTAATTAGTGGACTCCGTAAAGTAGACTGCCCTCACCAGTGTGGGTGACATCATCCAATCTCTTGACGTTCTGAATAGAACAAAAGGTGGAGGAAGAAGGAGTGTTTTCGGTTTTTTTCTTGCCTCATTTGTGAGTTGGAACATCTTGTCTCATCTTCTCTGATCATTGCGCTTGAAATTAAACCACTGGCAGGGTTCCTTAGTTCTCAGGCCCTCAGACTTACACCACCAGCTTTCCTACTGGTGTACACATGGCAAACTGTGGAGCTTCTCAGCCTTCATAATTGTGTGAACCAATTATTCATATTAATAAACCTCTCTCTCTCTAAATATATATATAGATAGAGATATCCTACTGGTTCTGCTTCTCTGGAGAACTCTAATACAGTATCCATGTAGTGGTCAGAACTTGGTTTAAGGTGTTAGAGCCTGAACGGGCTAATAATCACCCCCATGTCAGGTGATGGTGGTGGTGATAGTGATGGGAGATGTGTTAAAGGAGGACTGATCAAATAAGTAATATATTAACTAATGGAACCCAGGTTTCTCACTGTCAGAGAAGGAAGTTACAAATATGGGAGGAAGGAAAATCAGAATAAACTCTGTGGTGCTGAATTGGAATTAGAAGTCACTATGATCTCATGGTTTTCAATATATATGGATCTAGAAATTCTAAGTTTTAGAAACTTACTGTTAGTTGTGAAAGTGTGTTTACTTACATATAATCCCTAAGTCAGTTCATTCAGGCCTGGGAGCTGTGACATCCCCCAAGCAGTCCATACCTACTACAGAGATCTTAGTTTCTGAATACTGTTTCCTACCAAAAGAAACCAGAACTCCTTGGAGAAATGGGTGATTCCAGGGCTGGGGCAGGGAAACTACATGACAAATTGAAATATCTTGTGCCAGAAAGTAAGGACACGTTCAAAAAAATGATGTGGACATGTAAAAAGAACCCAGAAACCAACTTAACGGGGTTTCCACTGGCCCGATCTGATAAAACTAGAACTTGAAAATAGGTGATAGTAGATTCTAATCTATTGAATAAAATAGGAATCTACAAGTCCAGACTGATATAAATAAATGAATAAATTGGTAGTGCGATGAACAGGAAATTAGTTTCTCAATACCCACTCACAAAATAAGAGTCAGGTACAAAGGGAAATTACAAAGCAAAGAGAGTAATTTTACAGCAGGGAAACCTCTAACTGGTTGAAGTGGTCAAAGTTATCAGTAATCGGACAAAGAGAAATTGTGGGCCACCTAATAGGATACAGTGAGCATCGTATCCGTGATAGCCCTGCCAAAGGCGCACGCATAACCTGAAACTAGTCATTTGGAAACATTAGACAAATCCAGATTGAGGGACATTCTACAGAACAACTGGCCTGTAATCTTTAAAATTTGCAGGAACTGCAAATGAGGAACTGTTCTGGGTTGAAGGAAACTAAAGACCGTTGAGTAAATGCAACCTGTGTTTTCGGACAGGTTCTTTCTGCTGTAAACACTTTACTGGGACAATTGGTGACGTACTTTGTTGAGACTCGAAGGCGACCTGGGTAACAGATGAGGCCACCTGAGTTCTTGCCCTCAAAGATACCTGCCTTTGAATCCACGCTCAAAAGGTCCGGCTTTGGCCCTTCCGCTCTGCTAAGTCCCCTGATCCCCCACAACCCTCAACGCGTAGGCGAGCGCGGCGCCCCCGGGAGGCCAGCGGGGCAGAGGCCTGGGGCCCCCAGGGTTGGCAGAGAGAGTCCCCGCCTCTCCATGCGGCGGGGCGGGGCGAGGAGTGGGCGGGGGAGCGCGGCGGGGGCGGGGCCGCGCCGTGTGCGCACGCGCGGGGCGGGGCGGGGCCAAGGAGGCCCCGCCTCTTCCGCCCCGCGGTTCTGCCGCCGCGTGTGGACCGCTAAGGCGCTCCGGGCCGAGTCTATCCGGGTCCTTAGCCTTGGCGGCCGGACCGGGAGATGGCGGCGGAGGTGTTGCCGAGTGCGCGGTGGCTATACTGTGGGCAGCCCGACGAGAGCCAGAGAGCCGTACTGGGTAAAGACTGCGGAGCCGGAGCCGAGTCCCGCACAGCTCCCTCCGCTCCCGTCTGGGTGCTTCTGCAGCCCTCCTGCCCCTGCCGGACCCCTTTCCCGGCTGGGCCAAGACGCCCTCTAGCCTCCGGCACTGCTTGGGACTTGGTCACCCCCCATCTCTCTGTCACCACCTGGATGGGGACATCCCAGGCAGCCTCCTCCTCAGGGCTCTCCCAGTCACCCCGTCACGCACTCACACCTGCCCCGTATCCTTTTCTCCACGGTCTGGGCTAGGCTTCAGCTGTTTAACCCTGGTCATCTCCTTCCGTCGCGGCCCTTCGCCAGCACTGCCCTCACCTCCCGGTCTCCTCTTCCCGACCGGCAGGGACCTCCTTCAGGCCCCCCTTCAGGCCTGGGCTTCCTTACCACTCCCATGCCTTCAGACGCTCTCTCCCAACGAACAGTCCGGTTCCTCCCCACCATACACACTGTGGGTCCTTCTACTCATCTCATTTTTGCGCTGCAATCTTACAGTGCAGTTCTCCAACGGGAAGCTGCAGAATCCAGGCAACGTGCGTTTTACTTTGTACAAGAGCAATGACTCCACAAACCCCAGGAAGAGGAGTCAGCGGATTCTGGTAAGTGCTGCGGGGGCCAGCTGCCTCCACTCTGCAGATTTCTGAAGGTCTTGGAGGCGCTTGGGTGTGGGTGGATGTGGGAGGGAGGGAGAGGAGAAAAGAGATAGCAAATGAGCCTTGGGAGAACCGTGAGTCCCAGCAGGTTGGGGTGTGGGGACAGGCTCCATTCATTCAGTTATGTACTTTTGGTGAAGTGATGACCTTTCATTGATTTATTCATTCAGCAAGCTTTTATTGAGCACCCACCGTGGCTGTGCTGTAAGCTGCACGGGAAATAGCGAAATGGGACTTGGCTCCACCCTGGGGGAGCTCCTACTCTAGAGCAGGGTTGCTCAGCCTTGGCACTATTGACATTTTGATCCAGATAATTCTGTGTTGTGGGCCAGACCTGTGCATTGCGGGATGTTCAGCTTCCCTGGTCTCTAACCACTAGATACCAGTAGCACCTCCTCTTTGTGACACCCAGAATTCCCAGAGGTGTCCCTCACGCCCCCTCACCCCCCCCCCCCAACCAAGGGTGATTTGCTGGGTGAGAACAACTGCTTTCGAAAGGTGAGAACTGGTTTTGAGTTCAGTAACTCACACAAGCCTGCAAGCTCTGAGCCTGGAACGAGTTCATTTGAGCTCAGGAAGTCTCTGCTTGTCAGAAGGCCTTCCTGGGGGAGGACACATAGCAGCTAAGCTCTGAAGACTGGAGGACGGTTTGACAGCTGAGGTTCCCTATTCCAAGTGAAAAGGAGAGCAGGGACAAACATAGGGAAGCAGGAAAGCTTGGCTGTGATTGAGGAGTGAATTAGCTGTCTCCATAGTCCTGCCAGCATATAAGCAGCAGCCATGGGAGAGATGGACAAAGAAGTTCAGGAAGGCTTGGACTTTGGGCCCAGGAGGTTGCTGGCAGAACCATTTTGTTGCATGCCTCTAAGTGCTAGCCCAGGAGCTCTCTCCCAAGTCCTGTGGTATAGCTCCCCTGAGCACTTTTCAGACCAGCTAGAAGCCAGCACTATATGGGGCTTCCCTTTCAAAAGTCCTCTTGCCTTTCTCCCAGAGACACCCAGATTCACTTGGAGAGTGGGGCTGGATCACCTCCCAGAGGCTCTCTAGTTCTGATCCACTGTGGTTTGGATTCTAAAGCTTTTGCAAATGTGGGAAAGGGAGACAATATGCTTGATACCTCTCAACATTGGTTGTGGTGGTGCTTTTTCACTTTACATTTTAGGCAGCTGAAACAGACAGACTTTCCTACGTGGGAAACAATTTCGGGACTGGAGCCCTCAAATGCAACACTTTGTGCAGGTAGGGGTTGGGGAAGGGACAACAAGGGGAGGATAGTGGTGGTGAGCCTGGCACTGTTGTTTTCGGTCTTTATTTTAGGAGTCGGGGGCAAATCTGGAGAGGTTTACCATGTCCTTGGGTTCCCAGATCCAGGGGCCTTCACAACCAACATGCCTAAAAAGAAAAAATAAGTTAACATTTGTTGGATTTCCTAAAATCTCATTCATTTGTAATTTTCTTTAAGATAATTTTTAGGGGTGCTTGGCTGGCTCAGTCATTGGAGCTTGGGACTCTTAGTCTTGAGGCTGTGAGTTTGAGCCCCACTTTGGGAGTAAAGATTACTTTAAAAAGTCTTAAATAATAATTTTTTAACTGCGATATAACTTTACACTAGTTTTAGGTATATAATATAATGATTAGATATTTGTATATGTTGCAAAATGGTCACCACAATAAGCAGTCATCCAGGGGTGCCTGGGTGGCTCAGTTGATTAAGCCTCTGCTTTTGGCTCAGGTCATGATCCCTGCTTCCTGGGATCAAGCCCCATGTTGGGCTCCCTGCTCAGCAAGGAGTCTGCTTCTCCCTCCTCCTGCTCTCACTCTTTCTCTCCCTCTCAAATAAAATCTTAAAAAAAAAAAAAAAAAAAAAAAAAAGTCATCCACTGCCACACATATTACAATTTTTTTCTTGTAATTAGAACTTTTAAGATTTGCTCTCAGCAACTTTTTTGTTTTAAGAGCACAGAGGGAGAGGGAGAAGCAGGCTCCCTGCTGAAGGACTGTTAAGAACTTTTAAGCAGGAAAAAGGAAGTTGTAAAACAGTACTTTTTGAGGAATCCTTTGTCATTGGTATTATTCCAACTTTGCTCAGGCACTTTGTGGGAATTCTCAACAAGACCTCTGGCCAGATGCAAGTGTATGATGCTGAATTGTTCAACATGCAGCCACTGTTTGCAGGTAGGACCCAGTCACGAAGGCTTGCAAGAACACTGCATGTTTTAGGTTTGCTGGATGAGTTTGGTTTTGATTTGTAAAACACATTTGTTATTTTTAAAAGGGTGCCTTCCTGCAAATATTTATTGATAACTTACTTTGCTCCAGGCACAAGTTAGTGGCTAGGGATGTAGCAGAACAGATACAGGTCCTGTCGCTGCTATGTTTACAGATTTGAGATCAGAAAATAATCAGTTAAAGCCATTTGAGCAGGGTTGCCTGGGTGGATCAGTCAGTTAAGCGTCTGCCTTTGGCTCAGGTCATGATCTCAGGGTCCTGCTCAGCAGGGAGTCTGCTTCTCCCTCTTTCTCTGTGCTTGTGGTCTCTCACTCTCAAATCAGTGAATAAAATCTTTAAAAGGTGGGGAGGGAGACTAAAAGGTGGTGAGGGGGACGCCTGGGTGGCTCAGCGTCTGCCTTCTGGGTGGCTCAGGGGCTGCCCTGGAGTAGAGGCTTTAGAGAAGATGGGAGTTACTTAGAGGTTAGACAGCCCTTTTCATGTTGATGAGAAGTCTCTCTATACTTTCTAATTAGGAGGAGATCCATTTTTTCCCCTAATTTAGTGAGAGAGCTTGTACTGCTTCTCTTCTTTGGCATTTTATGATGCTCAGGGCCAGAGTGTGGGATCTTCCAGAATGATAGGTCAGAGGGTCAGACTCAAGGGGCTCCTGTTCTCTAAATCTTAAATACTGAGAACCACAGTGAGGGAGGGTATAGTTGAGGAAGGATTGTTAGGGTCACAGTAGATCTGCCTGATGCCTTCCAAGGCAGTAGTTCTGGCTTTATTCCTGCAGAGCAGTGGTGCCAGTCCTTTCAAGAATCTGAAGGACCAGGGGATCCCTGGGTGGCTCAGCGGTTTAGAGCCTGCCTTTGGCCCAGGGCACGATCCTGGAGTCCCGGGATCGAGTCCCATGTCGGGCTCCCAGCATGGAGCCTGCTTCTCCCTCTGCCTGTGTCTCTGCCTCTCTCTCTCTCTCTCTCTCTCTATGTCTATCATAAATAAATAAATAAATCTTAAAAAAAAAAAAAAAGAATCTGAAGGACTGGACCTACTTTCCAGAAACATACGTAATACGTAAGAATATATATGAAATTTTGCATATAATTGTAAAGGGCTCTGAGTCCCATCTGCGACTCTCCTAGGGGTCCAGAGTCTGTAGGTTAAGGACTCCTTGCTTTGCGAACAAATACATCTACATTTAAATTATCCTCCAGGGCAGCCAGGGTGGCTCAGGGAGTTTAGCTGCTGCCTTCAGCCCAGGGCGTGATCCTGGACCCAGATCGAGTCCCACGGGCTTCCTGCAGGGAACCTGCTTCTCCCTCTGCCTCTGCCTCTGTCTCTGTCTCTGCCTCCCCCTCCCTCTCCCTCTCTCTCTCTGTTTCCCATGAATAAATAAATAAAATCTTTAAAATAAATAAATAATCCTCCAAGTGCTCTTCTGACTTCCAAGGAGGCAAAGGAAATTGTTCTCAAATTTTTGTTTTTACAGGTAAAAAATGTGTAAATACTAGTTTATTCTAGCCAACATATATATACACGTACACACACATGCAGCATTTATTGAGTCCTTAACTATTTGTCAGGCACTGTTCTAAGTACTTTTAATGCACGAGGATTGTCATAATTCATGTGACAACCCTCTGGTGGTTCTATCGATGACGAAACTGGTACAGAGTTTGACAGGGACATAATGTTGATGTGTGTGTGTGTGTGTGTGTATATATATATATACACACACCTTTGTATATAATTATAATGTGTATATATAAAAATATAAATTTCCTTTATCCGTCTTTATCTATCTATATGACCTGGGATTGAAACTCAGACAAGGCCACTCTAGAGCTTATACTCCTACCCTCTAGATTATACTGCCCTTATATGAATACTTTATGGGAGATAAGAGAGCTTCATGTAAGTAACACATACCTTACATTTATGCTTGCTTATCTTTTATAAGGCGGGCAAAACTATTTACTGCAAAGAGCCGAGGACTTGGTTTCTAATCCCATCTCGGCCACTGCCTGGTGAACTGACTTAGGACAAATCATTTCGTTGGGAGGCTTTTTCCTTATTTGTAAAATGAAGAGGTTGGACCAGATGACCCCTTCATTTGACTCCTTAATTTCTTCTCCATATCCTCCAACTGTATACTAAAGCGACAGACTAAATATTCATAGGATCCATCATGTTAAACTCTGGGAAGTCCTACAGTAAAGAAATCTGTCTGTCTTAGATTAACAGTGAATAAATATTAAATGCTATTATAATCTGGGCCTTACAGCTTCCTTTTTTCCTATTTTTGTTTTGTGTCTTGATAGATGAATCACTTGAGAGCGACTTGACACAAGAGAGTCAGGCCAAAACTTTTAGAGAAAAGGTAAGAATGACAGAAGTGAGACATGGGACCTGCCTCACGTTCCTTCTGTGCCTTGTGCTTCTCCATCAGGAAAATGAGCTGACTGAGCACAGGGCTGCTCCCAGCTCATTCTGTCTGTGGTTCTCCAGTCAGCCTGCCTGTGGAGGCTTCTCAGCTTCACAGAGCGCCGTCCTCCCGCCTGGGGCAGCTATACTCAGCTCCGTCCCAGTGTTTGGAACTGATTCTCTGGGCTGACATAGGTGTAGTGTAACACTTGTTTTTGGATTGAATGCAAGTTTCAGAAAATTCTGGCTGTAGCCTGGAAGCTTTCACATTAAAACAGAGTAAACTTCAGGATTTTCAGCGTAGGTGGTTCCTATAAAGCTAATCTCACTCCAGGATTGCAAATTGATTGAGTCTTCAGTGCTGCCTGGAGCACTGTATTGAGAAGGTGTGAGGCTGTCTTCAGGCTCAGTGGGAAAGAGTGAGTGATTAGCAACATCTGCTATGGGTGTAAGGCTGGAAAATGGTAAGTTATGTGCCAGATTTACCAATCCTCATTCTGATCCAGGCTTTTCACTGTACAAATGGAGACACTGTTGATTTGTAAAGAGCCCATGACAGTTTCCAAAGCAAGTACTTCAGGGATCCCTGGGTGGCGTAGCGGTTTGGTGCCTGCCTTTGGCCCAGGGCGCGATCCTGGAGATCCGGGATCGAGTCCCACGTCGGGCTCCCGGTGCATGGAGCCTGCTTCTCCCTCTGCCTGTGTCTCTGCCTCTCTCTCTCACTGTGTGCCTATCATAAATAAATAAAAATTAAAAAAAAAATTAGCCAAAGCAGGTACTTCAGATCTGCTAATACACCAGCCTGTGAGATAGAGAGGTATGATTTAGCCTGATTTATAGGTGAGGTAATCCTGGCCTAGAAAGGCTGAGTTTCCGCATGGTCACACAGCTAGGAGTAGTAGTGCCCAGACTGTCCCTACACAAACCAAATTTGTCTATGCACAGATGGATTCTTGCATTGAAGCCTTTGGAACCACCAAACAGAAGCGGGCTTTGAACTCCAGAAGAATGAACACAGTTGGCAGTGAATCTCTGAACTGTGCAGTAGCTAAAGCTGCAGAGAATATTATTGATGCGAAGGGTGTAACTGGTAAGCAGCTGGGACTTGGAGTAAGAGTCTGCTCATTGAGACAGCTTCCTTGTCTCTTGAGATCTCTTACCTGCTCCACAGATGGAAATAAGGGTGTGTTAGGGCTGGGTTCCTTCCTCACTCTCACTGAGCACCTTCTTGGGAACAGACTTTGGAAATAGTAAGAAACATCTGCCCTCAGGGAGCTCACAGTCAAGCGGAGGAGACGGGCATGGGAACGGGTATGTTTACACTGTGTCCTGAGTGCCAGGGTGCGAAGGGAGAAAGCCTCAGTGTCTGGGAATCACAGGAAAGTTTTGGACAAAAAGACTGATACGATGAAGTGAGCCTTTACAGATAGTGCTTCACTCTGGGATCAGTGGACCTTTTTCTGTTCCTAAATTCATCAGTAGCTTGAGTGTTTAATTGTATTGTTTAAAAGTGTATTTGTTCAAAAGCATTATGAGAACATAAGAGAAAGTTTACATAAGAGCAGCCTTTCTATTAAAATGAGGTTTTAGGGGATGCCTGAGTAGCTCAGTGGTTGAGCACCTGCCTTTGGCTCAGGGCGTGATCCTGGGGTCCCAGGATCAAGTCCCACATCGGGCTCCTTGCGTGGAGCCTGCTTCTCCCTCTACCTGTATCTCTGCCTCTCTTTCTCTCTGTGTCTCTCATGAATAAATAAGATCTTTTAAAAAAAAGGGGGGGATTTTAGGGGTGTTTGAGTGGCTTGTTGGTTAAGCGTCTATCTCAGGTCTTGGTCTCAGGGTCGTGAGTTCAAGCCCCACATTGGGCTCCTTGCTGGGCATGGAGCCTACCTAAGAAAAAATAAATAAGATGGGATTTTAGTAATTTTTAGAAAAATCTTTCCAAACCCTATGATTATATAAATATTTTCTTATGTTTTCTCTCCGTATTTTTACAATTTTACTTTTTACATATAAATTTTAATGAAGATACTTTTTTGGCATATGGTAAAGACCTTATATTTTCCAAAGGATTAGCCAGCTGCCCCAACTCCATCCTTTTCTTTGTAGAAGATGATTTAAAAAGCTATCCTTCTCACTTTAGCACATTCTGTGTTCTGTCCAACTGTCCATTCTGTTCCTGCGGGAACACCAGGCTCTTTTGATTGCAGTACCCTCATCTTCCTGCTTCTATTTCTGATGCGGCAAATTCCTCCTCTTCTCCTTCCCTCCTTATTTTTCACAAACGTTGGTTAGAATAGCATGCCTTTTCCCCCAGGTGATCTTAAGAATTATTTCATCAAATTCCCTCAATTGAGATGAATATGGAGAGAATCAACATCTTTACAATATTATGGGTTTTTTTTATCCTGGAATATAGAAATATGTTTCTCTGTTTATTTGAAAGTGTAAGTAAATTTTTGAATATTTTTGTTTAGTTTAATTCTCAGCTGTCAAAGGACATTTAAAAGGAAAAGAAAAAGAAGTGCCTGGGTGGCTCAGTTGGTTAAGCACCCAACTCATTATTTTGGCTCAGGTCATGCATGATCTTAGGGGGTCATGAGTTTAAGCCCTGAGTGGGGCTCCACACTCAGTGGGGAGTCAGCTTGGGGTTCTCTCCCTCTGCTCCTCTCCCCACTGGCACTCAGTCTCTCTCTCAAATAAATAAAATAAATTGGTTTTTAAAATCCTAATTAAAAAAAGATAAATAATTCATTCATTTCCTATCATTTTACCAGACCAACTATTAGAATGTTCCTGTATTCCTCTTTGTCCTTGTCTATATAAGTTCTTAATCTTACATGGTTATTCTTGTAGTGTAGTTCACAGTTTTATATTCTGATTTTTTTTTTATAAACTATTTCCTTTTTAAAGATTTTATTTATTTATTCATGAGAGACACACAGAGAGAGGCAGAGACACAGGCAGAGAGAAAAGCAGGCTTCACGCAGGGAGCCTGATGTGGGACTCGATCCCAGATCCCGGGATCATGCCCTGAGCCAAAGGCAGATGCTCAACCGCTGAGCCACCCAGGTGTCCCTATATTCTGATTTTTACTCGTAATATATGGGGAAGTTTTCCAGAAGTGAAGCCATTAAAAGCTCTCTTCCTGACTTTTGGCTTCTCTTGCACTGTAGATATTTATTAGCACACCTGTCCTCTGAACTGTTGTGCGAGTTACTTGAGAGGGCCCTCACTGTGTGAGCCTTCTCCAGTGCCTGGTTAGGTTTGTGTTATGAGTGGACATCAGCCCAGACCCAGCAGCCAGCCTGATGGAGAGTTCAGGCCACATTGGCAGAAGCATTCAGATTAGGATTTTTTGGACCAATTACAACCTTGAGCGCACAAGTTTCAGAGTATTGGGGAACCTGAAGCCACACAGGATGATACTAACACTGTCTCTTCCTTTATCAAAAAGCTCTGGTCAACGATGCCATCCATGATGATCTGCAGGATGACTCCCTCTACCTTCCTCCCTGCCACGCTGATGCAGCCAAGCCTGAAGACGTATATAAATTTGAAGACCGTATCCTTGTTGCAGTAGAAACACTGCCTTACTTCCCAAGTTGGGATGTGCATACATGAGTGGACAGACTCCATGTTGGAGTTGGTGGTCCATGATGCTCAGAGAAGCTACATCCAGATCTTCGCCCTTGCCCTGGCCCTTTTGCTGGGAAGTTACCTGGGCTTCCTTACTGGCTGAGGGTCAAGCCCATTCCTCAGCAAAGTGCCAAATACCCTCAAGTTCAGCCCTATGGAGGTCACTTGCTATGAGTAGTCAAAATAAGATTTTTAAGTCAGCCCTAAGTCTGGAGCAGACTGATCTGTAAAAGGTGGAGCATAGAATTTCCCTACTCATGGGTCTGGTCAGAGGGAGAATGCCTGCAGTGGCTTTGTGATGAGCCAAGGAAGCAGAAAAGGCCTGGCAGGGAATGGGCTCTGGGCTGGGAGTCTGGAAAACCGTGTCCCTGCGCTCAGCCCCAGTGTACTATGGGCCTCAACTTTCCCATCTCGAATATGGAGCCGCTCTGAGATGAGATAGCTGGTTAGATGTTTTTCTTTGGATCAGATTATATTCTTGACCTGTTTAACTAGTTCTGTCCACTGCGGAGTATGAAGCTCTTCAGAGCCCATCTGAAGCTTTCAGGAATGTCTCATCAGAGGAAATACTGAAGATGATTGAAGAGAACAGGTATCCTCCCCTCTTGGGTGGATGGAGCATCTGGGGCTGTGATGGCAGAGCTCAACAGTAGTCAGACATGAAGGAGACCTTTAGGGGTGTCAGTCGGTGAGGGCATATGTCTTTTCAGGATCTGAACATGAACGAGCCAGTGTTCTCTTGAAAATATTTGGGCTTTCCAGCCTCTTGTCCCAAGGCTGTGGGTGGCATTCAAGGGAGAGCGAGGTGGCCTCTGAGTGCTTGGAGCCCGTGGCTGAGCAGAGGGTGGTGAGGCCTTAAGGTTGGGCTTTGAACCAGAGCAGGCCTGTGTCCCCAGGGCTATGCTGATTGTGATCATCACCAGTGGGGCCCAGGCGCTAGCCCGCGAGTTGGTGCCAGTGCAAGTGATGGTTGATGCCGAGTGAGCTTTTATACGTGAAGTTAAATTTATGAGCGGTTTAGGCGATAAAGCATCCGACTCTTGATTTCGGCTCAGGTCATGATCTCAGAGTAGTGAGATCAAGCCCCAAGTTGGACTCCACACTCAGCAAGGGTTCTTCTCTTGTCTTATCTGTATCTGTCTCTCTCTCTCTGCTCTTCCATTCACGTGTGCTCTTTAAATCTTTTTTTAAAAAAGTTAAGTTTAGGGGATCCCTGGGTGGCTCAGTTGTTTAGCGCCTGCCTTCGGCCCAGGGCATGATCCTGGAGTCCTGGGATCGAGTCCCACATCGGGCTTCCTGCATGGAGCCTGCTTCTCGTTCTGCCTGTGTCTCTGCCTCTGTCTCTCTGTGTGTCTAATGAATAAATAAAATCTTTAAAAAAATTAAAAAGTTAAGTTTATATATTTAAATACTATATATTTTAAATAACTCAGATGATCTCCCCTGTACCTTTTGACCCTTAAACAGCTTCTCTTTGTTTTGTTTGTTTGTTTTAAGCAGCTTCTCTTTGATGATGACAGTGGAATTTTCTTGCTTTTGAGTTTTTTCTTTTAATAATTTCATCTTGAGAAAATAAAAAATTGAAAACCCTAGGTTGGTTCCCTGATTTTTGAAGGTGCTTTTGTTGTTCCAAAGATACATTTCCAGAAAAACTTATTACTGGTTCTTGGTTGTCGTAATGTAATCATGGCTCAGCAGCAGGTGAGGAATGAGCTCTGGGCCGAGAGTCTGGAGAACTGAGTTCCTGAGCTCTGCCTGAGGTACTGTGTGATCTTCCCTTCATTGAGGCTCAGTTTTCCTATCTGTAAAATGAGCCTGCTGCAAGATGATCTTGAAGAGCCTTTTTATTTCTGTGAGTCTGGGCCTCATGGTAGTAGAACAGTTCATAAAAGAATAACTGACATTGATGGAGCTTTTGTATGTGCCAGGTACTGTTTTAAATGCTTTAAATGAGACTTGCGTTACCTCATTTAATGCACAAAAAACCTCTAGAGGGAGGCCACTATCTTTGTCCTTAATTTTTAGGTGAAGATGTTGTACGGAGATGTACAGACACACTGAAACTTGCCCAGGCTACTAATTGGTAGAGAGGGGATTCAAACCCAGGCAATCTAACTGAAGGGCCTGTGCTCCAGACCACACATCAGGACGGGGCAGACAATGGCCTGTGTGCCAAGGTCAGGCTGCTGTCTATGAGTAAAGTCTTATTGGAACACAGCTATGGCGGTTCATTTGTTATTAATGGCTGTTTTTGCACTACACTGGCAGCTTTGAGTAGATTTAACAGAGATCCAATGGCCCACAGAGCCTAAAATATTTATTGTCTAGCCCTTTCCTGCCTTAGCACTAAACCATGCTCACTGTGTAATAAGGAGGATATTAGGATGGCTCTTCAACGGTTGAATGTGATCAGCTGTGGAGGATGCCCGCTGTTTTCATCATGAGCGTCAGTGGTTCCTGACAGGGTTGGTCTTACATATTCCTCCCTTGTCCCCCTTGTTTTAGCCACTGCTCCTTTGTCATAGAAGCATTGAAGTCTTTGCCATCAGATGAGAAGAGCCGAGACCGCCAGGCCCGATGCATATGGTTTCTGGACACGCTCATCAAATTTCGAGCACAGAAAGTGATTAAGCGGAAAAGTAAGTCCATGATAGACATTTTATTCTAGTCCTTTCCAGCCTGTTATTTGTTCAACCAGCTCTCGTGAGAGAAGAAAATGCGTGTGCTTGTCCAGATCTTTATCTCTGACTGTGTAACAGTGAGGTTCCTGTAGCTGCCAACACGGGTTGGAGGATTGGCCCAGCTCTTTACTCCTCTGAAAATGGGGACGGGCTTGGTGGTCCGATTGTTCAGAGCTAATATTCACTACTTCTCTTCTGCATTGGGCGAAGTATAGACTTCAGTCAAATCGAATGAAAATTTCAAGGGATGGTTGGACCAAACATCAGTCCCATGGGGAGAAAAATCGGCTTGGCTCACATGAAGGCTTGTGGCAGGTTTTTGTTGTGTCAGCTTATTCTTTCTGTGAAAGAAGAGAGTCCATTCCCCCTGGTAACCTGTGTCCTCTATAGTGAGGGCCACAGGTGAGAGCCTCCCACTCCTGTCAACCTGGAGCTAGAAACCCGCCTGTGGTTTTAGGCACAAGCTGGTGCCATCTTGTTGTTGCTAGAGCTCCCAAGAGTCTGTATGTTTTCAGTATTTACTTGGTTTATTTTCGCATTTCAGTCTCCTTTCCCTCTCCCTGGGCTTTCACCACAAGCTGTATTGTATCTTATGAATCCTGTGTCTTTAGGCCTTAGTGGAGTCTGTTTTTCCTCCTGGTTACCACCCCATCACAAACATCTCTTGGGTGCATGGGGTCTGCAAGCCGGAGCACAGCTGAGCTCGTTTTCACTGGGAAGTGGCTGTTCTGTGTCGTGGGCCCCTGCTCCTCTTACCACATGGTTCTCTTCATCGCAGTGGCTCAGCTGTTGGCCTCTTTTCCCAGCTCAGGGGGGAGGTGTGTTCCCAGGGTTTGGAAACAAAACGATCCATCTCACCTTTGTGTCGCAGGTGCCCTGGGACCCGGAATCCCCCATGTCATCAACACCAAATTGCTGAAGCACTTCACCTGCTTGACCTACAACAACGGCAGGTCAGGGATCGACTTCGGGGTGTCGGCCTATAAAGGAGAAAGCAGGCGGGGGCAGGTGGCGAGGGTGGGACGAGAGCATGAACTGGCTTCCATGTCCACAGACACTGCTGACAGGGGCACTCACTGCCGCCTGCAGGGGCCTGGGGTCAAGTCAACTGAGGAAGCCCTATATATTACCTGCTCTGTCCCCCCTGGAGAGGTTCACTCTAGAGGTTTTAGGGAGTTCCTGCAACGGAGACTTATTTCAAGGAACCTTCCTAATATTCCATAGAATCAGTGTTCTATGGGAAGGCAGTGTCACAAAACAAGGCAGCCCAGTTTGATGAATTTGGAAAAGGAACCCTAAGCAGCACACCTGGCTTTCTTTCCTGCCATCCACTTGGAATGTGCTTGGAAAAATCTGAGCATACTTGGAGAAATCAGCAGCAGCTGTGTTTGGGATAACTTTTCCTGGCACCCCTGCTGAGCAGCAGGGTCAAGCTCAGAGGGTCCTTGTCACTGCAAAGCTCTGACTGTGCCTGGAAAGTATAGGTGTGGCTTTCTCTGTCCCACTCTAATAGAACACTGGGGTTGGCTCACTGCTCCACAGTGTGCCAAGTTGTGGGCACCTCGACAGGACCAGGAATGTTGCTCAACTTTCTCTTCTTCCCCCCCAAGATGGGAAGACATTGAGTGTGCATGAAAACAGGTTTGTATGTTTTTATTTTACTTTTGGAATAATCATTTTAGAATTTAATGCTATCTCTCCTTCACTGCCACTGCTTTTGTAGCCTACGGAACTTAATTTCGGATTCTATGAAGGCGAAGATCACTGCATATGTAATCATACTTGCCTTGCACATAAGCGACTTCCAGATTGACCTGACAATGTTACAGAGGGACTTGAAGCTTAGTGAGAGAAGGTGAGCACAACAGAATAGCAAGCTCCCTGCAGGGTGCTTCATGTCTTTCTAGTACTCTTGGAAAGCAGGACATACCATCGAGGGAATTGGGGATGTTTAGAATGGTCAGGACTTGGGACCAGGGGACAGTTGTCAGTGTGTGACTACATGGATGAGCAACCAGACATTATGGAATGCCTTGTCTGTGCTAGGCACAGTAATTAGTCAGTGATGATCTCAGCTATTTCCCTAAAAAACAATGGGAGAACCTTCAGTTCAAAGAAATCTGTGACTTTTCCAGGGTCACACAGCCAAGAAGGGGAATAGTTGGGCTTCAGGCCTGAGCCTTCTCATACATGGCATTCTGTCTCTGGATAACCAAGCAGTCTCTGAATCACTGTCCCTGGGGCGAGAGGGTCTGTATAGTCCTGAGGGGTGGAAGTTGTAAGAGAACCCAATTTCAGCTTAGCAGAAAGAACTTTCTCTGAGTCTGATACAAGGGGCTGGCAGGTCAGGTGTTCGAAGCAGGGTGGGGCTGCTGTTTGTCAGGGATGTCACATGTGGGCTTCTGTGACCCAGGAGCCCTGCTGAGCAGCAGGGACAGACTTGGAGGTTCCTGGGAGAATTTGGCAGAGTTGTGGTCTTAGGCTCTTTCCAGCCTTGCTAGCAGGGATTCAGATAAGTAGGGGGCAGAACTTCCAGGATCGTGAACTGTGGGATATGTCACTGACTTAGGGGCTGCTGCTGGTGTGCCAAGAGAGCCTGTGAAAATACCTTTGTCTGGACTGCTCCAGCAGTCCCTGGAGGGATTATCCTGAAGGCTGTCCACAAAAGGCATTGAGGTTGAAAATAAAAGAGAGGGCAGCCCCCGGTGGCTCAGCGGTTTAGTGCCTGCCTTCGCCCAGGGAGTGATTCTGGAGTCCCAGGATTGAGTCCCTGCAGGGAGCCGGCTTCTCCCTCTGCCTGTGTCTCTGCCTCTCTCTCTCTGTCTCTCATGAATAAATAAATAAAATAGTAAAAAAAAAAAAAAAAAGAAAAAAGAAAAGAAAAAAACAAGATATTTGGAGCCTGTAAAAGTTCTACCAAAATTCTAGCCAAGTGCTCAGTCCTGGTTATCAGAAGTAAACAAAGTCATTAGTAGTGTCTGGATAACCTGGTTTTCCATCACTTCTGTGGATATTTTTTTTTTTTTTTTTTATTATTATTTATGATAGTCACACAGAGAGAGAGAGAGAGAGGCAGAGACACAGGCAGAGGGAGAAGCAGGCTCCATGCACTGGGAGCCCGACGTGGGATTCGATCCCGGGTCTCCAGGATCGTGCCCTGGGCCAAAGGCAGGTGCCAAACCGCTGCGCCACCCAGGGATCCCACTTCTGTGGATATTTTGTAATGGCCACACATTAAACTGAAATTGTCTTTCTGATGGCTCTAGATCCTGTCTGCTTCTCTGCTTTGCTCCTGGCCGCCACGTTGAGGATTCTGTCTTTGTGGCCAAGAATGTGAATGTGCTGCTCCCACCTGGCTAGCCTTCCTAAGCAGACCTACTGAGGTCATTCTCCCCCATTTCTTCTATGTTTTTGTTCCTTAGGATGATTGAGATAGCGAAAGCCATGAGGCTGAAGATCTCTAAAAGAAAGGTGTCTCTGGCAGCTGGCAGGGAAGAGGATCACAAACTGGGCACCCTGTCCATCCCGCTGCCTCCAGCCCAGACCTCAAAACACCAGTCAAAGCGGAGGAAAATCACCTAGAGGTGTGCTTCCCAGATAAGAGCATTTTGGTCACCTACAGCCACTTCTGTTCATTTCCATTTTTATTTTTATAATAAGAAGGAAAAAGAAGCCTCGCTTTGGCGTGGGTATGAAGCCAGAAGCCAGCATCTCGGGTTGTGCTTGTCTTCAGTGGAAACATAAAGTGATGACCATGTTGGCCTTGACCTCTCTCCTTTGGTGTTGCTGTGATTATGACTGGCAGCTGGTTCCCGTGGGAGGGTGGGGCCTGGGAAGAGTCAGAGTCAGCAGATCTTACAGGCTGAACCCTAGGCCAGATGTAGTGGATAAATGTTAATAAAGATAAATGTGAAGTGCCATGCTTAGACTGGAAGGGCTGGGGAGTCCATAGAGAGGAGGGTACAGCCCAGCTGGGCTAGAAGAGGAGGCCTCAGGCTTGGTCAGTAACTAACTGTGAGTCACCTGTGTCTTGGGGTTGCCAAAGGAGGCCAGTTAGTTTGTGGTCGCCGTCACAGAGTAGAGCCAAATGAGAGGTGGTTAGCCACACCAGTTGCTCTGCTTGGCTCAGGCCACACAGGGCAGGGGTCAGCTCTAAAAGCACATTTTTGAGAGCGATGAATCAGAGTGAAGTATAGAAAACAAATTGTTGTAGATCTCTTTAAAAGGGGATTTAAGGAGCACCTGGGTGGCTCAGTTGGCTAAGTGGTTAAGCATTTGCCGTTGGCTCAGGTCATGATCCCAAGGTCCTGGGCTCAAGCTCCAAGTCTCAGCTCAGCAGGGGAATCTGCTTCTTCCTCTCTCAGGTCTTCCTCCCCGCCCCATCCCCCACTCATGTACACACACTCTCTCAAATAAATACTAAAGAAAAAAATAAAAGGGGATATAATACATGGATGGAATGTTACAGAACTGTGAAAGGGCTGCAAGAGTGGGAATCAGGAGGTGGCCCCTGGAACTACTGAGTTCAGGAACACAGCTGCGGGTGCTCCCTCAGGTCAGGTGTGGAGAAACCACTCCTGCCTGACTGCTCCCTGGACATGAGGCCTGTGATGCCCCGCAATGCTGATGTCAGCTACCCATCCTCTCAGTACCCACATTTCCGCTCCTTTGCTTATCAGCACAAATAGCCAAAAGATAAAGAAGCTGGCTTTCTTCTATCTTCCTTCTATGAGCATTTGACCCTTGACCCAGGGTGGGGGGACCAACGCCTCACTCGGTCAGAAATCCGCATGTAATTTTTTACTCTCCCTAAACTTTCCTAATACTTAACTATAAGCCTTACTGGTAAGCACTCAGAGCATACTTTGTATGTTACACATATTACTGTGTTCTTACAATAAAGTAGGATAGGAAAAAGAAAATAGGAAAACACAGTATTTATTGAAAAAAAAAAAAAACCTCATGTTACGTGGACCCATGCAGTTGAAACCCACGTTGTTCAAGAGTCAAGTGTAATTACATAACTTTCTACTAGGCACATGTATTACTTTATGATCCATAGGGATGAATGAGTTCTTTAAGAAGAAGAGAGAAGCTACTGGAGAGCACTTTTGAGCTTCAGAGGTTGAAAGCAAGATGGTGACTCAACTATGGTTTATCTTGCAAATGCCAAACTGGTAGTGTTTTCATAACAAAGAGTGGTCTTGGATGCATTTGTGTGAGTATATTTATAGACATGAAAACTTGGGGGGAAGGAAATAGATTGTTTTGTTCCCCCCTTGACTTTTGAAATTATCCTTACCACTTGATTTATAAGTGAGCCCGTGGAGTATTCTTATTTCTTCCTTTCTTGGGCACTGCATTAGACCTAAAAATGTTAACTGGCTTAGGATGTGGATTTTGCTAAAATGATTCCTCTTGAACACTTCACTGCACTCTCTTGAATGCCTAAAAAATGGGGTTTTGCCCCTGCTCTCTGGTAGCCCTGATAACTGGTCCGAAGCCAGCCCTGCATCACTGGGATCAAAGGTCCCCTCGGCAACATGTAAGAAAGGGGTCCGGGTCAGGCACCTATGTTGGGCACTGTCTGGTTTATGTAGACGCCAATCTGGCATCACCTTATCCTGTGGACGTAACATTAGTCTGCAGAAAAAGAGATCAGAGCTGGGTAGAGTCTCTTTAAATATTAATACTAGTGATGCCTTTTGCCACACATCTCTGAAGAGCTCTGAGCATTTCAGACATTACCTCATCATTAATTTTCAGTGTTCTTGGGTGAGAAGCCGATGGCAAGACTTATGGTCTCCATTTGGGACAGAACATAGCAAATGCTTCAGATAGTTGATCTAAACTTAGGAGTGGTCCTGACCAGATACCAACTGATAAAGAGTGGAGGCACTTTTTGTGGCATATTTTTCTACAGTTGTCACTCATCTCACACACGTGGGATTGCCTTCCTGCATGTTGCTCCACAGCATTAATGGGGGCCTGATGTGAGCAGGTGCAGGGCTGAGCACTGTGGCTGGGAGCAAAGGTCAGTCTCCTTAGTCCCACACTTAAGGCCTTTGGTGATAGGGCTTCTACCTGCCTGTCCTACCAGAAGTCCCTCAACCCTATTGCACATCTCCTTGGTCCTTCCGTCCATCTTCCTGGTCTTCAGGGTAGCCCTGGGCCATCTTCCTTCTGTGCACTTTCTCTGTCCTCCCCAGCTCTGCAAGTGTCACTCTCCTGCCCTCCGTGGCCTGGTCCCCCGCTCCACGGAGCCTGCCCTGAGAGCACCCTCCTGTGTCCACAGCTGCACCTGAGCTCCCATCATCCAAGTCTAGCAGCCCATCTGCTGTGGCCCTTTCTAGTCTCTACTTGGTATTTTAGGGGTTTGGGTACGCTGCTCAGTGACCTTTCTTGACTGCAGGGATGGTCCGGTTCATTCTTGTATCTCTCAGTGACTTGCCCCTGTGGGGTGCACAGGACCCAGGGCCCAGATAGAACCCCGCTGGGCCTGACCCCTCCTCTGGTGCCAATCACCGAGGCCCCTCACTGCCTGCAGGCCTGTTCTGTCCTCTCAGCACCCACACCCCGTTCCACCCATCCTTGTGGTTGAAAGTCCTTCTGTCACAGAGATCTGGAGAAACGGGCAGAGAGGGACCATGGAAGGGTCTTCAGCAGGTGACCTCTCTGCTTTTGTCTTTCTTCACCTCTGGGGTACAAGGCCTCCTACTGCTGGAAGGGCTTTCTCCAGAGCATTTTCTCCATTCATGAGCCGACTCCAGGGCTGGGACCGCCACGGGCTCCACCTGCGGCAGGTTGTGTGAGGCCGGGCAGGTCATTTAATCTTCCCGTGGCGTCATTCCCCCATCTGTTGAGGGGGGATAAAGTGTTTAAGGGTGCCCTACCTCTCTGGGAGGCTTATCGACTTAATGCTATGCCGTTCACTTTTAACCCGAGGCAGCTGGGCAGACCTAGCTGGGGAGCAGGCACCCAGTCAGCGCTGCAGCTGCACACTGGCCACCTTGGGACACCTCAGGTGTCACAGTCTCTCTTGCCCATGGCCCAGGAGCAGCCAGGGTGCCGCAAAGAACTTGTAGGGTCTCCTCTCTGGGCCAGTTCACGTGGCTGAGGGAGATAAGAGCGGCATCTGGAGGGCTTCTGGGGAAGAGGGGAGAGTGACTCCTGTGGAGGGCAAGGCTGAGGCTGCCCAGGATCCACAGGAGAGGCGGTCCCCTCGGCCACTGTGGAGGCCGTCCTGCTCGCCCACATGGCTGGGCCATCAGCTTTACGGGGGCTCATTGACAAGCTATAAGGAGGTCACTTGATACTCCCATTCCTGTGGCCACGATCTCGGGAAGGCGGCCTTTTCTCTTTAAAGACAGCTGTGTGCTGGGAGGCCCAGGAGCAGTGTGGGGAGGCGGGGGGGGGGGGGGGGGGGGAGTGGGGGGGGGTGGCCAGGGCGGGGAAGGGGGGCCGGATTCTCTCCTTGGACGACTCCCCTCAGCTCTGCTCCACTGGTGAGTTGTTTTCTCATTCTGTAACATGTCCTGCTTCCTCCAGAGGGTTGCAGAAAGGTAGCTGGGTTTTTTAAATTGTAGCATTTTTTAACTTAAGTTTTTAATTCCAGTTAGTTAACATACAGTGTTATGTTAGTTTCAAGCATGCCATATAGTGATTCAGCACTTCCATTCGAGACCCCAGCTCATCATGATAAGTGCCCTCCTTAATCCCCATCACCTATTTCTCCCCAACCACCGGCCCTCTAGTATCCCATCATTTTGTTGTCTATAATTAAATCTGTTTCTTGGTTTCTCTTTTGTTCCCTTTGCTCGTTGGCTTATTTCTTAAATTCCACATATGAGTAGAATTATATGGTATTTGTTTTCTACAACTTATTTCACTTAGCTTTGTACTCTCTAGCAACATCAGCATCATTGCAGATGGCAAGACTTCATTCTTTATGGCTGAATAGTATTCCTAATTGAGTATTTTTGCTGTATATTTTAAAAGCTATTTCCATGGTATAATCTGAATGCTCATTATTTGTGAAACCTGTTTAAGTGAAGGTTCTTTCAGTCTTCATAATTGCAATTATTTATTCTGGGTTCTTCTCCCATTTAACTGTTATTTCTCATTTTAAGTTTCCAAATTGCGGTACCTTTTTTTTTTTTTGAAAAAAAAAATTATTATTTGAGAGAGAGAGTGAGACCACTCTAGTGCATCCGGGTACAAGTAGGAGGAGGGACAGAGGGAGAGGGAGAAGCTGACTCCTTGCTGAGCAGGAAGCCTGAAGTGGGGCTCCATCTTAGGACCCTGAGGTCATGACCTGAGGCAAAGGCAGAAGCTTACCCAACGGAGCCATCCAGGGGCCCCATATTGCAGTATCTTTAAGCATCTTCTATAGAGATGGGTAATACTTCGTTTTGGAATTAAATTGCCAACACGTTTTCTACATTATGAGATCATAGGATGTAAGACCTGATCCTGGAGATTTTTCTGGTTGAGCATCTCTGTGGTTCTTAATGGTGCAGTCCTGAGAAGGTAGCGAGGGTCTTTAGCTACCCAGCTAACTAGTGACAGAAGCAGAACTCAAACCCAGGTCTCCTAACTCCCTTGTCTGTAACTCTCCAGGCTACTCTGTAGTATTTAGTTTCTGAATTACAAGTGAGAGGGAAAAATCACGGTATGATTTTGTTTTTCCATGTGCCTGCCTGAATCTGATTAAAAATTAGTTTTTTTGGCTTTCTATATGCCTGTGTTGAGGGACTCCTGGGTGGCTCAGTCAGTTAAGCTTCTGCCTTCAGCTCAGGTCATGATCTCAGGGTCCTGGGATCGGATCCTGTGTCAGTCTCACCGCCTATTAGGGAGGGGAGGCTGCTTCTCTCTCTGTGCTCTCTGTGGCCTCCCTACCCCTGCTGAGGCTCTCTCTTTCCCTCTCCCTTTGAAGTAAATAAATAAAATCTTTAACAACAACAACAAAATGCCTGTGTCATGTACCACAGCTGATCCCCCTACCTTGAACCCCTTGATTCATTTGCCCATCTACACGGAGGATCCCTCAAGTGAGGTCCCTATCAGCATTATCTGGAGCTTGTTAGAAGTGCAAAATCTGAGCCCCACCCCAACTGAGAGACACAGAACTGGGCATAGGAGAACTGTGTTTTAACAAACTCTGCAGCGACTCAGTAAAGTCAGAACCACTGCCTGGCAGGACTTCATCGTACCCTCCCTCTCGGTGCTTGACAGCAAGTGCAGTGACACGCTTGGTTCTCGTGGATTTTGAGCTGTCTTCCCTGAAGAAGGAGCTCCTTTGTTGCTGCTGCCAGGTTTTGATGAGCATCCCCCTCCTCCACTCTGCTTCCTTCCTCCTGTACAACGCACACGCATGCACGTGCACAAGCTGTCACACATGCACATCCTGCAGGACTGAGAGATCTCTGGGTAAATAATGAGAGTAATTAGGGGGTTTCAGTAGAAACAGGTTTGTAGATCAAATGGTCTGACCACTGGATAGAGTTCCTGTGTTTCCAGACTTGCTTCCTCTCTAAGCACAGTGATAAATTGGGTGGCTGCTGACCATTTTGTACTGTTTGCTGCCATTTGTTAGTCATTCAGGATTGTTTAGTACCTTCTGTTTGCGTGACATATGTTCGGTGTGAGGGGAAAATGTATTGGTTTATAGTTTATCAGGAGGTAGAGATTTTGTTCAGAAATAACTGTAAGAGGGCAGCCCTGGTGGCGCGGCAGTTTGGCGCCGCCTGCAGCCTGGGGTGTGATCCTGGGGATCCGGGATCAAGTCCCACATTGGGCTCCCTGCATGGAGCCTGTTTCTCCCTCTCCCTGTGTCTCTGCCTCTCTCTCTATGAATAAATTTAAAAAAAATTTTTTTTTAAAGAAATAACTGTAAGACAAGCCAGCCAGGTATCAACAGAGGGGAATCATCTCCAGTAAAGGCTGTGGAAGCCTGGAGGTGGTGGGCAGCCTGTGTTATGGAGGACATCACAGAGGACTTCGTGGAAGAGGTAGCATTGGAGTGAGTCCCACAGGGAGGCAGGATTTGGACGTGAAGAGTTTGGGGGTGGGTAAAGAACATTATAGGCAGAGGTGGGAAAAAGACAAAGGCACAGCAGGGGCTCTCGCTGCATTCTGATGGGAGCAGGGGTTATTTGAAGGTGATTAGGAGGAAATGAGGCTGGCTATTCAAGTAGGTCAGTGCCAAAAGGAGAAGGATCTTTAACACCCACTTAGGAGTTTGTTCTTTATCCTGAAGGCAATGGGGAGCCATTGAAAGGGTTTGAATGAGGGCAAGGCATGAGCAGAGCTGTCTTTTAGTAAGAGTAATCTGCCATCAGAGTATGAAGTAGACCGAAGTGTGTGAAGGGGAAGTGGGGAGGCTTTGTTTTTATTTTGTAACTGTTTGCCGCAGTATGTTGATACATTAAACAATCATCTTAATGTTTAATTAGGAGGTAATTGCTTTTCTTATGGTGGTCATTGAATTTTGAAATAAGCTTCCAGGGGCTAGATTATTGTCCAGGGGACACAGTTCTCATTTCATAATGAGAAATCTGCAAGAAGATAGAAATTGCTCAACAGAATGGCTTTATAGGAAACGTCCAGAACTTCTTCCTTCTTTTTCTTCTCTAACATTTTCTTTTAAATAAAAATATTTGTATTCATTTTACTCAGTAATGACCTGGTAATGTCAGGTCATATAAAATCTAAACAGCAAGCACCCGAGATGTGGCTCTTCCTTGCTGCTTCCTCCTCTGCCTCCTAATCTGTTTTCCATCTCAGTCAGGGACTTGGCTTTGTTAAAGCACCTGAATCTTGCTCATTTCACAAGGATCTGCCTCCTTCCAGCTGCTCCAGTGGGAAGAGTTGTAGCAAACTGGGATGCCATGAAGTTCTAGATGTGCCGTGACTTCTAGGATTTGCCTCTAGGGAAGACTGTGTTCCTGTTGATTACTTTCAGTAGGGCAGCATTTCTGGGGCCCGGGCTTGTCTGGTTCGCACCATTGGTTTCAGTTCTTGAGCTAATATTTCCTGAGCATCTGTTAAGCACTGAAGACTCATGGTGACTCAGACGCCCAAGGCCCTGCTCGCAAGGATCTTCTATTCCAGCAGGGGATATTGTAAATAGTCAAATAGAGTTGTGAGAGAGGGAAGCAAGCCACAGAGGGAAGAGCACAGCCAGCAATGACAGTGGCCTGAGCAAAGGCTCAGTGGCCAGAGCAGAAGGGAAGAGGGGGTGAGCAGGGCTGGACGACCCTGGGAGGGGAATACAGGGGATGCAGGAGAGTAAAGAGCCTGGAGAGCTGAGTGGGGCCTGAGCAGACAGGGCCTTGAAGGTCTATAGAAAGCACAAATCTGAAAATAGTAGCCACCATTTGCAGAATGCTTCTCACCAGGCGCTGTTAAGCAGTTTCCATGCATTAACTTAGTCCTCACAAAGAGCTGGTAAGGCTGGTACTGTTGTTGTCCACATTTTACTGGTGGGGAAACTGAGGGACCAAAGGCTTAAGGAACCTGATAGTCACAGATCTAGTAAGTGATAGAGCAGCGATATGAGCCCAGGTGGACTGGCTACAGAGCTTGCACTGCAGACCCTAATCAATTATCCTTAAAGTGATGGGGTGATTCATAGGGTTTGATGCAGGGTCTGATTTGTATCTTAGAAAAGTTGCCATGGGGCACCTGGGTGGCTCAGTTGGTTAAGCAGTTGGCTCTTAGTTTTGGCTCAGGTCATGATCCCAGCCAGGGTCCTGGGATCAAGCCCCACTACAGCCTCCTCACTTAGTGGGGAGCCTGCCTGAGGATTCTCTCTCTCTCTTTCTCTCTCTCTCCCCCTCCCTCTCTCCCTCCCTCCCTCCACCTCTCCCCCCATTGGGTTGTGAAAGCTCTCTCTCTTTCTCAAATCTTAAAAAAAGAAAAAGATGGCAGTGTGCTGTGGAAATGGCTTGGCAGGAGAGCAAGACTGGAGCAGGGAGAGCAGGTGCCATGTGACCCAGGTAAGAGACCTTGTAAGAGCCTCAAGTTGTGTGATGGCAGCAGAGGTAAAAGAAGTGGTAACGTGGGAGATGTTTGAGGGTCGCAGCAGCAGGGGCTGGAGAGTGGTGGGGTTGGCAGGGAGGATACCAAGGCTCTGCGACCAACCCCCGGGTTCTAGGCTGGGGAGTGGGGTGTTCATGGTGTTCCCGATGGGCCCAAGGTGGGCTGGTTTGTGTGTGTCACAGGGGAGCCGACAAGACGGCTGAGCTCTCTGCCAGCCAGAGCATGGAATCTGAGGTGCAGACCTTCAAACCCTTCCAGGTCTGCAGGCAGGAGTTAAGGAGGCCAGGGGAGAAGGGGCAGGTGGTGCACGGGCCCTGGTGCCATTCCCCTGTGAGCCTTTGTCCTCGGAGCTTAGATTCAATCTCTCTGAGACGATCTCTCTGATTTTTAGGTGTCGTCGTGCACAAACAGTAATAATGGGGTTTTAAAAAGAAATGAGTAAGTTTACTGCTTATTTCCAGCATCCAGATCAGACTTGTTTTCCGTCTCTGTGTCTGTCCAGCGTCACTTTATAGTTGTGCTCAGAGCACTGTTATGCCCAGAGCCGTATCTGTATAGATATGGCTTTATTGCCTATTTTTTAATACCTTACTTTATTGCCTATTTCTAAATACCTTACATTAAATCAATTGCTGCTCCTGGAATGTTGTATAGTTTCTTGGCTTTTTTTTTTTTTTTTTTTGAGGATTCCCCACAAAGGATGAGCTGTAACTTACCCATTCTCTATGTCAGTTGATTAATTTCTTGTTCTTTCAGATGGTGACTCACCGAGCACCTGTGGCCTAGGCTGTCCCTCCTTTCCTTAGGCAAAATCCCAGCCATGGCAACTTCTGTGTCCTTCCAGAGAGGGGTGACCCCACTGGGCACTTGTGAGTTCAGGGGACAGAAGGCAGAATGCTTCCTTAGGGCTGAATCTCTGGTTTCTGGGCCCTATTGTTTCAGTGACCTACCTCTGAGCCGAGGTGGCATTCATTGACCATTGTCAGCACTGCCACCAATAGCTGCCATCCCCCAACAGCTGATCCGATTCCTTGCATGGTTTGCTCTAAAGTGGGCAATCATACAGGAGCAAAAAGAGGTTTCTGGGCAGAATGCTTAATGAGGGCTTAATGAAGCCAGCCAGAGTGGCCTGCTGGTTTGAACCCTTGCACGGGGGCCCGATTGGCAGGCAGCACCTGGCACTCTTGGCTCCCTGACAGCCGTCAGCCGTTCCCGAGCCCCATGCAGCGATGCAGGACCCATGCTGTGCCACTGGCTGGCAGGAGCCGTTTCGTCGGTCTCTGGAGCATTGTAGATGTCCCTGTCTCATGGGCCCCACACCCTGTCAGGAGTTATTTGTCTAGGTGTCTTATAGGCTCTATCACACTGTGAGCTGTCCAAGGGTGGGGACTATCTGATGACCCTGTCTCCTCTACCAAGGCCATCACCAGGCCCAGTCTCAAGAGGTGCTTGATGAGTTGAACGGAAGGCATTGATTTGGGACCAAGTTCCTTGACTGAAGGTGGTGGAGACCTTTCGGCTCTGAAGACCCAGGGACTAGACTTGAACTCTGCAGAGCAGAGCCCCCTGTCTTTGGCCACTGCCAACTCTATGGGAGGATGAGGACCTTGAGAGAAGATCCAAGACCTCTCTACCAGGACAGAGCCTATGTCCCAAGTCCCGGAGGCTGGGGCTCTGGGAAGCGTGCGGGGCCCAGCTCCGGATGCCAGTCTGGTTCTGGGCTGTACCTGTGGTGGTTACTATGCGTCCACTGATGGATTTGGGGATCCCGCCTTCCTTCTGTGGATGAAAACACAGGCCGTCAAATCCAGCTGCCTCTTTTGGGCCCCTGCAGGAGTTGTCGGTCTGCATTGCTGTGGGTTTCATTTTTGGTGCCTCTGGTATCAAACATGTCCAGAAGCAACTGCAAAGTAGTTGGCATGTCATGACAGTTGATGATTCAGTTGGTAGTAAAAAACAAGTCTGAGGGCTGAGTTTATGTTCCACCATTTTGTGAATTATGTCCAGGTGGTTGTCAAGAGAATTTTTCTTAACCAGATGAGGGCATTTGCAAAAACCAACAAGTCTATGGGGAGGAAAAGAATTTTACACTGAATGCCAAGGACACACTAGACACTGTGGGATCTGGTGGTGTCTGGCTGGAGAGGCCTTCCCTGGCTTCAGGGTCAGCCTGAGATCCTCTGTGGCTGTGCAGCAACAGGTGGCAGCAGGGGGTCTGTTATCACCAGAGTCCAATCGCCAAGTCTGTGGCCCCTTTAAGGGTGGGTCTTTTGGTTGTCTTTGCTGTGTGATATGGGTTGGTCACATACTCTTTTGGTAAAATATACATTACCTTTAAAAGACCATTTAAAAATGTACAATTCAATGGCATTAAGTACATTAACAGTGCTGTGCCACCATTACCACTATCTGATTCCTGAATTTTTTCATCTCCCCAAAAAGCAACCCTGTACCGATTAAACAGAAACACCCTATTTTGTCCTTCCCTGAGTCCCTGGTAAGGAATAATCTGTTTTCTGTCTCTATGGACTTACTTAGATATTTCATGTAAATGGAATCACACACCATGTTGTCCTCTGTCTGATTTCTTTCACCTAGCATAAGTGTTTGAGGCTCACCCATGCATATGACAGTACACCTAACCCTTGAACATTGTGGAAGTAAGGATGCCAACTCCTTGTGCTGTCAGAAATCTACGTATAACTTTTGATACGTCCAAAACTTCTCATAGCCTACTCTTGACTGGAAACTGTCACTATTCTTGACTGTAAATAGTTGATTATCACATATTTTGTATGTCATATGTATTGTATAGTATATTCAAAGTAAGCTAGAGGGCAGCCCCCGTGGCGCAGTGGTTTAGCGCCGCCTGCAGCCCAGGGCATGATCCTGGAGTCCTGGGATCGAGTCCTGCGTCGGGCTCCCTGCATGGAGCCTGCTTCTCCCTCTTCCTGTGTCTCTGCCTCTTTCTCTCTCTCTCTCTCCATCTCTATGAATAAATAAATAAAATCTTTAAAAAAAACTTAGTTTTTTTCTCTAGCTTACTTTTTTTTTTAAAGTTTTTTAATTAAGAAAAGCATATTAGGGCAGCCCCGGTGGCTCAGCGGCTTAGCACTGCCTTCAGCTCAGGGCGTGATCCTGGAAACACAGGATCGAGTCCCACATCAGGCTTCCTGCATGGAGCCTGCTTCTTCCTCTGCTTGTGTTTGCCTCTCTCTCTCTCTTTGTCTCTCATGAATAAATAAAATCTTTAAAAAAAAAAAACATATTAAAGTACATTTATGGGGTTGCCCAGGTGGCTCAGTTAGTTAAGCGGTTCAGGTCATGATCTCAGGGTCCCAGGATCAAGCCCCACACTGGGCTCCCTGCTCATCGGGGAGCCTGCTTCTCCCTCTCCTTCTGCCCCTCCCCCTGCTCGTGTGTGCTTTCTGTCAAATAAATAAAATCCTTAAAATATATATTTACAATACTGCACTATATTGGAAAAAAAACACATATGAACAGATCCGTGTAGCTCAACCCTGTGTTGTGCAAGGCTCAACTGTACCTATGTAGGAACCTAATTTGCATGTAGAATCCTAGCAGCAAGGGAATCTGGAAATCAGTGTCATCTCTCCAGTGTCTGGTTACAGGAAGGCACCCCGGGAGATGGGAATGGATGCTGACCATCATTTGACCTTACCTGCCAATGGGGTGATGGAGAAGTCAGTGTCTGGCAGGGCGTTGTGAGGCGCAGGAATGAGACCTAGACGGGTATGTGGCTAATGCTCAAAGTTAAATCTTCACAGTGCTTTTGAGGCAGTGGGAGTGGCTGAGGTCTGTGGTTCTCAGCACTGGGGAGCCAGGACCAGTGAAGGAGGGAAGATAAATCAGTTCTCTCTGAAAATGCGACGGGTGGGAAGTTCACACAGCAGCGGGGCCAACCCTGAAGGAAGACATGGAAATGAGTCTTGGGATGACTCATTCAGGACATATCGTCCTTGTGTTTCTTTGAGCCCTGGATGCAGTTCTCAGGCTGCTTCTGAGCTGAGGTCATGCCTAGAGTGCATGTTTCCCAGGCTCTGTGCTGGTTTGTCTCATTTGTGTCTGATCCCGGGTAGTGCATAAGTACATCCTTTGTTTCCCTCCAACAGAGGTGTGAGCAGGAAATCTAAATACCCCATTTGTCTTTAAGCTGCTGTGAAAATCAAGTATGTGACTCTGCATCAGAAAAAAGAATATCCTGATCTGTCTAGGTGAAGAGAACTCCTGGTGGGCTCATAGGGTAGAATGTGTTTCCATGAATACTTTTAAAGTTTTTTTTTTTTTAATTTTTATTTATTTATGATAGTCACAGAGAGAGAGAGACAGAGAGAGGCAGAGACATAGGCAGAGGGAGAAGCAGGCTCCATGCACCGGGAGCCCGACGTGGGATTCGATCCCGGGTCTCCAGGATCGCGCCCTGGGCCAAAGGCAGGCGCTAAACCGCTGCGCCACCCAGGGATCCCCATGAATACTTTTAGATTCTGATGGGTTTGACACGGTGAGACTTCATTTCCAGGAATGATCGGATCACAGCATGTGAGCAGGACTCTGAACAACCTCTGTGCTGGTGGGGAAGCAGCCTGTCTTCACTCACACAGAGGTGTGGTGCCAATGGGCAAAACTCTAGAACTTAGGCAAATAAATACTTGGGTTGGCTGCCCACAGTGTACCTGCTAAATGTAGGGGATATGTTCTCAGGGGTTGACTGAAAAACACATTTCTGTGCGTCCAGGGGTTTATGGATCTACTTGAGAAGGCTTGTGAGAGGGAACCTAGCCTAGTACGTGCCATATAAGCAGTCAGTGTCTGCTGAATGATCACAGTACATGAACTGCACCTTCTTTCCATGGCTGAGATGTTAGGCAGTCAACACCTGTAGGATAATGGAATCATAGTAGGTTTTTTCCCTAGCTCTACAAAAACATTTATTTACTAACACATTCACCTTGATCCCACAAAGTTTTTTGCCATAATGTCTCCTGACGTCCTCCCCGCCACCCCCCCCCGTGTCTTTTTTGAAAAAAGGGAGACTGTGGGCTAGATGCTTGCAGTTTTAGTAAGATTTGGAGTTTGTAGAATAATCTCAACTGTTGAGCATTGGTTAGCAGAATGAAGTCTCTCCCCTGGAGGGAAGTCTCTGCTTGTGGCCCTGACCCACTGGACACTGTTAACAGTGATGAGGTAAAAGAAATTATATTTAACAACACTAACAGGAGTCCTCAACCTGGAAATAGCTAGATAAAATTCTTTAAAGTGTCTCCCTTTAGAAACTTTTACCTAGTGTCCTGATTAGAAAACCGTTGAAAGAAAAGTAGAACTGTATATCCTTTACCCCGATTCTCCCGCCATTGATATGTTGTCCCACTTAATTTGCTTTATGCATTTATAGATTTCTTCTTGAGCCATTTGGGAAAATTTGAGAATAGCATCCTACCCTTTTTTTTTTTTTAAAAGATTTTATTATTTATTCATGAGACAGAGAGAGAGAGCGAGGCAGAGACACAGGCAGAGGGAGAAGCAGGCTCCATGCAGGGAGCCCGATGTGGGACTCGATCCTGGGTCTCCAGGATCACACCCTAGGCCGAAGGCAGGCGCTAAACCGCTGAGCCACCCGGGCTGCCCTAGCATCCTACCCTTTTACCTATCAGGACTGTAGCGTGTTTCCTAAGGACAAGGACTTTCTCTTCCACAGCCACGGCACATTCATCAATAGCGGGAAACAGAACAGTGACACCATTCTAATATCTAGCCCTCAGTTCATCTTCAAATTTTGCCGATCACACTCCTTTGGTCTTGTTTAACCTATCTGAAACAGTTCCTTGGCCTTTGCTTTCTTGACCTTGATGTTTTTATTTTATTTTTTTTTTATTTTTATTTATTTATTTTTTAAAAGACTTTATTCATGAGAGACACACACAGAGAGAGAGGCAGAGACATAGGCAGAGGGAGAAGCAGGCTCCATGCACCGGGAGCCCGACGTGGGACTCGATCCTGGGTCTCCAGGATCACGCCCTGGGCCGAAGGCGGCGCTAAACCGCTGTGCCACCGGGGCTGCCCGACCTTGATGTTTTTAAAGGTAAGGTCAGGTACTGTGTGGGATGTCCCTCAAGTTGGGTTTGTCAGGTGTTTCCTTGTGTTTAGATCCAGGATATACATTTTTGGTGGGAAAATCAGACATGATGCTATGTTCCAAGTGTATCATGGGCAGAGTCACGTGATGTTTGTTCTATACTTGTGACGCTTTTATTACTTGGTTAGGTTGTGTTCTCCATCATGAAGTCACCATGAGTTTTAGCTTCAGTTGAAGATTCTTGTTGAATCAGTTACCAAGATGGTTGCAAAATGATTTTCTTTTTTTTTTTTTAATTTATTTTTTATTGGTGTTCAATTTACTAACATACAGAATAACACCCAGTGCCCGTCACCCATTCACTCCCACCCCCTGCCCTCCTCCCCTTCTACCACCCCTAGTTCGTTTCCCAGAGTTAGTAGTCGCAAAATGATTTTCTAACCCTATCATTTCTTACACAGAGGAAGCCCTCTTCTCTCTCCTGTTAAAATGTTTTTGTTCATTTAGTTATCAGGATGGACCTGTAGATTCTTACTTTATTTTGTGAACATTATTACTATTATATTTTGATGTTCAGATTGTACCACATCTGGCCAATCGTTTTTTTTTAATATTTTATTTTATTTTTTTAAATTTACTTATGATAGTCACACAGAGAGGGAAAGAGAGGCAGAGACATAGGCAGAGGGAGAAGCAGGCTCCATGCACCGGGAGCCCAATGTGGGATTCGATCCTGGATCTCCAGGATCGCGCCCTGGGCCAAAGGCGGGCACTAAACCGCTGCGCCACCCAGAGATCCCACATCTGGCCAATCTGAGTTCCTTCAAAGCAGCTCCTGTATCTCCATCATTTCAAGGGTGCTTCCTTACTTTCTGGCCCCAAATATTCCAGCCATCTTGTACTTTCCCTGCTCTAGCCCTAGAATCAGCCTTTTATCCAAGGAGCCCAAATAGATGACGTGAATAATGGGCCAAAGCCAAGATGTGAAATATCATTCTGACAATCAGGCTCTTTAGCTGTGCTCAGGCAAGAACAGTGTTCCAAGCAGATGTTGACAGCTGTGTTGTGAGTTGCTCAGAATGCACCAGGAGGGCCATGCTAGGCCGGACTTCATTTAAAAAGGATGCTAATCATGGTGGATGGGTTCTGGAGCCCCAGGGCCATAAGTGCACCACAAAATTCTGGACAAGGGAGAAAGATCTAATAGGATGAGTATGTTCAAGTTGAGAGAAACTGCTTACAGTTGAAACAAGTCCATCAGGTCCTGTGGGAACCCACCATGAAGAACCATTTCCTCATGGAGAAAGAGAGCAGCATTTCTTTTGTGTTGTTGGAAGGAAGGAGAGGGAAAGTGGGCCAGGGCTGCTAAAGACTATGTAGGATCAAGCACTGTTCTAAGACACAATGCTAGCTTGTATCTGGTCTGGCCACACTGTGTCCACCATTCCCTGTACTCAGGGCCTCCTTGAAAAAGCAGGGCTTTTCTTGGGCTTGAAAAGCAGTTTTAAAATGTCAGCGCCATCGACAGAGGAACAAACAAGGTGAAGGCTATGAATGGTTTGGGAATCCCAAGCATACAGTCAGGGCTGGCCTCACGAGTGTGCCAAGTGTGTAGTTGCAGAGACCACCTCAGGGTAGTGGCCTCAACAGGATATGGAGACCTGGATGAAGCTGTGTTGGTTTTTGTTGTGCTTGTACACTTCCATCAATAGGCACCAATGTGTGGGCCTGACTGGCCAGCAGGAAAGGCCAGGGAAGCCACAGATCAAGATATTTGGGTAGGCTGAGGGGGCAGCTGAGACCTGTTGCACTCTGTACCAGGGTTAGGCTTTCACCTGTGACAACCCACTGGAGGGGAAACCCTTAGCTACTGAAGTCCAAAAGCAAGTGACCCAAGGAAACAGTATTCTTTGAGAATCCTATCTTCAGACCTATAATTGCCACTCGGAGAGCTGGGAGATCCTTCCTGAGATGCAGGACAGGATGCCTCCACTCTGCCTTTGGGCTCTACCTGACACACCCAGACCACTGGAGTGGGTCTGGAGAAATGACCAGGATATGGTGAGACAGTCTACAATGTGGCATATATGAAAGAAGGCTAGGAGCTGGGTGGACCAAGGAGCATAAGGCTGCTGTCTGCAAATTTCTGGAGAGTTGTCACACAGGGAAGAGATGTCCTTTGGGGGCTCCAGAAGGTAGAGAGATGCTAGGAGTGGGGTTGGGTTTATTTCCTCACCCATCCCTCCATTCATCCATCCATCTACCCATGCATCCAACTTAGTCTGTGCCGGGCATAGAGGATCAATAGGACTGCTTTCACAGGGCATGGGGTAAGGGATCAGAGAAATCAACAGATTTTTGCAATATGGAGGGTTCAGTGCCATCATGGGGTAACATGGGAGGAGGGGGACTACTGAGATTTGAAGGGATCAGGAAAGATGGTCTTTGAAGTGATAATGAAGTAAGATCCTGAAGTATGGGTAGGAGTTAGCCAGGGAGAGAGAGAGATTTTGGCTCACTTGAGGGGAAGACAGAACAGGTTCTCTTGGACGGGCCCTGCGCACTCGACCGGAGCAGGCTGCTCACTTCCTACCTGCCCCTACCCATGGGAGATCAAGGATGGGTAGCCCAACTCCAAGTGATTGAGCAGAACGTGGGCACTGTGTGGGTCTCCACGGTTCCTTTTTCTGCCAAAGCTTTAGGTAACAGCCTTCTCCTGCCTACAAGCTCTGAACATCTGACAGCGAACTTTCACCTGCTGGGCCTTAACAAGCATCACCATTCAGAGCCTCAATTCCTTTTGTAAAAAATAGGGCAATGACCTCACCAAGTCAGTATTTGGCATACTGTTGATGGAACAGAAGACAGTTTTAGTATATCAAAGTACATGAGGTTTTGCCAGTCAAGATAAACTGCCGTAACCAGTAATATATCTGGTTCCAACAAAGGCTTATTTGCTTATGGTATTATGAATATTTTAAGTTTGTTTTAAATGGGTATTAGGAAACACTACCTTTGCATTTAATAGTGATGTAGAGAGAGGAGGGGCAAGATGGCAGAAGAGTAGGGTCCCCAAATCACCTGTCCCCACCAAATTACCTAGATAACCTTCAAATTATCCTGAAAATCTATGAATTCGGCCTGAGATTTAAAGAGAGACCAGCTGGAATGCTACAGTGAGAAGAGTTCGCGCTTCTATCAAGGTAGGAAGACGGGGAAAAAGAAATAAAGAAACAAAAGGCCTCCAAGGGGGAGGGGCCCCGCGAGGAGCCGGGCTGAGGCCGGGGCGAGTGTCCCCAGGACAGGAGAGCCCCGCCCCGGAGACGCAGGAGCTGCACCGACCTTCCCGGGCGGAAAGGGGCTCGCAGGGAGGTGGAGCAGGACCCAGGAGGGCGGGGATGCCCTCGGGCTCCCTGGGACACTAACAGAGGAGCTGCGCCCTGGGGAGAGTGCGCCGAGCTCCCTAAGGGCTGCAGCGCGCACGGCGGGAGGAGCTCGGGGTGCTCGGGCGGCGGCTCCGCGGAGGGGGCTGCGCGCCCGGAGCGCGAATCCAACAGCGCAGGCCCCGGAGCACAGGGCGCCGGGACACAGCCCAGGATCCGGCCTCCCCCCGGGACAGGCAGAGGCCGGAGGGCCCAGGACCGCAAGGACGCTCCTGCCCAGAGCTGAGCAGATCAGCGGCCCCGCCCCGGAGCCTCCAGGCCCTGCAGACGGAGAGCTGCGGAGTTACTGCGGGGGCTGAATCCAGGGCTCCAGAGCTGGCCCCGCCACTGGGGCTGTTCCTCCTGCGGCCTCACGGGGTAAACAACCCCCACTGAGCCCTGCACCAGGCAAGGGGCAGAGCAGCTCCCCCAAGTGCTAACACCTGAAAATCAGCACAACAGGCCCCTCCCCCAGAAGACCAGCTAGACGGACAAGTTCCAGGGGAAGTCAAGGGACTTAAAGTACACAGAATCAGAATATGCTCCCCTGTGGTTTTTTGTTGTTGTTGTTGGCTTTTTTGGTGGTTTTTTGTGTGTGTGTGTGGTTTTTTTTTTTTTTTTCTTTTTGATTTGTTTCCTTCCCCACCTTTTTTTTCTTTCTTTTTCTTCCCTTTTTTTTTTCTTTTTTTCTTTTTTCTTTTTCTCTTTTCTTTCCCTCCTCTCTTTTTCTCCTTTTCCCAATACAACTTGCTTTTGGCCACTCTGCACTGAGCAAAATGACTAGAAGGAAAACCTCACCTCAAAAGAAAGAATCAGAAACAGTCCTCTCTCCCACAGAGTTACAAAATCTGGATTACAATTCAATGTCAGAAAGCCAATTCAGAAGCACTATTATACAGCTACTGGTGGCTCTAGAAAAAAGCATAAAGGACTCAAGAGACTTCATGACTGCAGAATTTAGAGCTAATCAGGCAGAAATTAAAAATCAATTGAATGAGATGCAATCCAAACTAGAAGTCCTAACGATGAGGGTTAATGAGGTGGAAGAACGAGTGAGTGACATAGAAGACAAGTTGATGGCAAAGAGGGAAACTGAGGAAAAAAGAGACAAAAGACCATGAGGATAGATTAAGGGAAATAAACGACAGCCTGAGGAAGAAAAACCTATGTTTAATTGGGGTTCCCGAGGGCACCGAAAGGGACAGAGGGCCAGAATATGTATTTGAACAAATCCTAGCTGAAAACTTTCCTAATCTGGGAAGGGAAACAAGCATTCAGATCCAGGAAATAGAGAGATCCCCCCCTAAAATAAAAAAAAACCGTTCAACACCTCGACATTTAATAGTGAAGCTTGCAAATTCCAAAGATAAAGAGAAGATCTTTAAAGCAGCAAGAGACAAGAAATCCCTGACTTTTATGGGGAGGAGTATTAGGGTAACAGCAGACCTCTCCACAGAGACCTAGCAGGCCAGAAAGGGCTGGCAGGATATATTCAGGGTCCTAAATGAGAACATGCAACCAAGAATACTTTATCCAGCAAGGCTCTCATTCAAAATGGAAGGAGAGATAAAGAGCTTCCAAGACGGGCAGGAACTGAAAGAATATGTGACCTCCAAACCAGCTCTGCAAGAAATTTTAAGGGGGACTCTTAAAATTCCCCTTTAAGAAGTTCAGTGGAACAATCCACAAAAACAAGGACTGAATAGATATCATGATGACACTAAACTCATATCTCTCAATACTAACTCTGAACGTGAATGGGCTTAATGACCCCATCAAAAGGCACAGGGTTTCAGATTGGATAAAAAAGCAGGACCCATCTATTTGCTGTCTACAAGAGACTCATTTTAGACAGAAGGACACCTACAGCCTGAAAATAAAAGGTTGGAGAACCATTTACCATTCGAATGGTCCTCAAAAGAAAGCAGGGGTAGCCATCCTTATATCAGATAAACTAAAATTTACCCTGAAGACTGTAGTGAGAGAAGAAGAGGGACACTATATCATACTTAAAGGATCTATCCACCAAGAGGACTTAACAATCCTCAATATATATGCCCCGAATGTGGGAGCTCCCAAATATTTAAATCAGTTAATAACCAAAGTGAAGAAATAGTTAGATAATAACACACTTATACTTGGTGACTTCAATCTAGCTCTTTCTATACTAGATAGGTCTTCTAAGCACAACATCTCCAAAGAAACGAGAGCTTTAAATGATACACTGGACCAGATGGATTTCACAGATATCTACAGAACTTTACATCCAAACTCAACTGAATACACATTCTTCTCAAGTGCACATGGAACTTTCTCCAGAATAGACCACATACTGGGTCACAAATTGGGTCTGAACCGATACCAAAAGATTGGGATTGTCCCCTGCATATTCTCAGACCATAATGCCTTGAAATTAGAACTAAATCACAACAAGAAGTTTGGAAGGACCTCAAAAACATGGAGGTTAAGGACCATCCTGCTAAAAGATGAAAGGGTCAACCAGGAAATTAAGGAAGAATTAAAAAGATTCATGGAAACTAATGAGAATGAAGATACAACCATTCAAAATCTTTGGGATACAGCAAAAGCAGTCCTAAGGGGGAAATACATTGCAATACAAGCATCCATTCAAAAACTGGAAAGAACTCAAATACAAAAGCTAACCTTACACATAAAGGAGCTAGAGAAAAAACAGCAAATAGATCCTACACCCAGGAGAAGAAGAGAGTTAATAAAGATTCGAGCAGAACTCAACGAAATCGAGACCAGAAGAACTGTGGAACAGATCAACAGAACCAGGAGTTGGTTCTTTGAAAGAATTAATAAGATAGATAAACCATTAGCCAGCCTTATTAAAAAGAAGAGAGAGAAGACTCAAATTAATAAAATCATGAATGAGAAAGGAGAGATCACTACCAACACCAAGGAAATACAAACGATTTTAAAAACATATTATGAACATCTATATGCCAATAAATTAGGCAATCTAGAAGAAATGGACGCATTCCTGGAAAGCCACAAACTACCAAAACTGGACCAGAAAGAAATAGAAAACCTGAACAGGCCAATAGCCAGGGAGGAAATTGAAGCAGTCATCAAAAACCTCCCAAGACACAAAAGTCCAGGGCCAGATGGCTTCCCAGGGGAATTCTATCAAACGTTTAAAGAAGAAACCATACGTATTCTACTAAAGCTGTTTGGAAAGATAGAAAGAGATGGAGTACTTCCAAATTTGTTCTATGAGGCCAGCATCACCTTAATTCCAAAACCAAAGACCCCACCAAAAAGGAGAATTACAGACCAATATCCCTGATGAACATGGATGCAAAAATTCTCAACAAGATACTGGCCAATAGGATCCAACAACACATTAAGAAAATTATTCACCATGACCAAGTAGGATTTATCCCCGGGACACAAGGCTGGTTCAACACTCGTAAAACTATCAGTGTGATTCATCATATCAGCAAGAGAAAAACCAAGAACCATATGATCCTCTCATTAGATGCAGAGAAAGCATTTGACAAAATACAGCATCCATTCCTGATCAAAACTCTTCAGAGTGTAGGGATAGAGGGAACATTCCTCAACATCTTAAAAGCCATCTACAAAAAGCCCACAGCAAATATCATTCTCAATGGGGAAGCACTGGGAGCCTTTCCCCTAAGATCAGGAACAAGACAGGGATGTCCACTCTCACCACTGCTATTCAACATAGTACTGGAAGTCCTAGGCTCAGCAATCAGACAACAAAAAGACATTAAAGGCATTCAAATTGGCAAAGAAGTCAAACTCTCCCTCTTCGCCAATGACATGATACTCTACATAGAAAACCCAAAAGTCTCCACCCTAAGATTGCTAAAACTTATACAGCAATTTGGTAGCGTGGCAGGATACAAAATCAATGCCCAGAAATCAGTGGCATTTCTATACACTAACAATGAGACTGAAGAAAGAGAAATTAAGGAGTCAATCCCATTTACAATTGCACCCAAAAGCATAAGATACCTAGGCATAAACCTAACCAAAGAGGTAAAGGATCTATACCCTAAAAACTATAGAACACTTCTGAAAGAAATTGAGGAAGACACAGAGATGGACAAATATTCCATGCTCATGGATTAGCAGAATTAATATTGTGAAAATGTCAATGTTACCCAGGGCAATGTACACGTTTAATGCAATCCCTATCAAAATACCATGGACTTTCTTCAGAGAGTTAGAACAAATTATTTTAAGATTTGTGTGGAATCAGAAAAGACCCCGAATAGCCAGGGGAATTTTAAAAAAAGAAAACCTTTTCTGGGGGCATCACAATGCCAGATTTCAGGTTGTACTACAAAGCTGTGGTCATCAAGACAGTGTGGTACTGGCACAAAAACAGACACATAGATCAATGGAACAGAATAGAGAATCCAGAAGTGGACCCTCAACTTTATGGTCAACTAATATTCGATAAAGGAGGAAAGACTATCCATTGGAAGAAAGTCTCTTCAATAAATGGTGCTGGGAAAATTGGACATCCACATGCAGAAGAATGAAACTAGACCACTCTCTTTCACCATACACAAAGATAAACTCAAAATGGATGAAAGATCTAAATGTGATCCAAGATTCCATCAAAATCCTAGAGGAGAACACAGGCAACACCCTTTTTGAACTTCGCCACAGTAACTTTTTGCAAGATACATCCACGAAGGCAAAAGAAACAAAAGCAAAAATGAACTATTGGGACTTCATCAAGATAAGAAGCTTTTGCACAGCAAAGGATACAGTCAACAAAACTCAAAAACAACCTACAGAATGGGAGAAGATATTTGCAAATGACGTATCAGATAAAGGGCTAGTTTCCAAGATCTATAAAGAACTTCTTAAACTCAACACCAAAGAAACAAACAATCCAATCATGAAATGGGCAAAAGACATGAAGAGAAATCTCACAGAGGAAGACATAGACATGGCCAACACGCACATAAGAAAATGCTCTGCATCACTTGCCATCATGGAAATACAAATCAAAACCACAATGAGAGACCACCTCACACCAGTGAGAATGGGGAAGGATGCAGAGAAAAGGGAACCCTCTTACACTGTTGGTGGGAATGTGAACTGGTGCAGCCACTCTGGAAAACTGTGTGGAGGTTCCTCAAAGAGTTAAAAATAGACCTGCCCTACTACCCAGCAATTGCACTATTGGGGATTTACCCCAAAGATACAGATGCAATGAAACGCGGGGACCCCTGCACCCCGATGTTTCTAGCAGCAATGTCCACAATAGCCAAACTGGAAGGAGCCTCGGTGTCCATCGAAAGATGAATGGATAAAGAAGATGTGGTTTATGTATACAATGGAATATTCCTCAGCCATTAGAAACGACAAATACCCACCATTTGCTTCAACGTGGATGGTACTGGAGGGTATTATGCTGAGTGAAGTAAGTCAATTGGAGAAGGACAAACATTATATGTTCTCATTCATTTGGGGAATATAAATAATAGTGAAAGCGAATATAAGGGAAGGGAGAAGAAATGTGTGGGAAATATCAGAAAGGGAGACAGAACATAAAGACTGCTAACTCTGGGAAATGAACTAGGGGTGGTGGAAGGGGAGGTGGGTGGGGGTGAATGGGTGACGGGCACTGCGGGGGGGGGCACTTGGCGGGATGAGCACTGGGTGTTATTCTGTATGTTGGTAAATTGAACACCAATAAAAAATAAATTTATTAAAAAAATAGTGATGTAAACATTTTAGTTCTGCAAGGTTAAATGTCTAGGATAGGATCCTTTTTATTTTTTTTATTTTTATCTTTTATTTAAGATTTTATTAAAAAAAAAGATTTTATTTATTTATTCATATGGAGGGGAGCGGACACAGGCAGAGGGAGAAGGAGGTCCATGCAGGGAGCCCGACGTGGGACTTGATCCTGGAGCTCCAGGATCAGGCCCTGGGCTGGAGGCAGTGCCAAACCACTGAGCCACCAGGGCTGCCTCCCCCCCCCCCTTTTTAAATACTTTTATTTATCTGTGAGAGACACAGAGAGAGAGAGGCAGAGGGAGAAGCAGGCTCCACGTTGGGAGCCCGTTGTGGGACTCGATCCTGGGACTCCAGGATCATTCCCGAAGCCGAAGGCAGGCGCTCAACCGCTGAGCCACCCAGGCGTCCCCGAATATAGGATCCTGAGATGGGAAAAGGACATTGGAGAATGACTACATTAGTAGCACTTTAATGTTAGGTAATAACAATGAGCCCATACTGGTTGGTTTTGATGGACAGACCATCTTACAGTCTTCGTGTGGTACCACAGGGGCAGGGAGGGTAATACAGGAACTCTGTGCTGTCTGCTCACTTGTTCTATAAATCTAAAACTCTTCTGAAAAATAATTTAAAAAGAGAATTTGAAGAAAAATATTAAGTACTAACTTTCTCCTCAGCTGGCATGCAGATACGACAAAAACTAAGGTGCTGAGTGAAGCCGGGAAAAACAAGTTCATGATCTCAAAACCTTGTCCTCTACTCCAGATACCATTACTGTTCCTCCCCACATAGCCCAGGGGGTGGGGGGCTGCAATCCACTCCCTGACTTGGCTACCCAGACCTTGGGACCCAGAATTGTGGGAACATGCTGAACGGACGAGACCGTGGGGGCATCGGTCTCCTTCAGCTAAAGGAGCAGTGCCTCGGGAAGGCTGAGTGGGTGCCTGCATCCAGCCACCTGGGAATTCTAGCATGTACGCAGGCCAAGAAAAGTCTCCCGAGAGGGTTTCTTTTAAAATATATAACTTTATTTTGGTTGCAGAGATTTTCGTAAGCATTCGGTTCACAGAAAAGTCATTACAAAATAACAAAGGCAGCATTTTGTACAGCGACTCACATTGGGGCCACCAGAGAAGTGCAAAGGACAGTGCTGGGGATGGGAGGGGCCGGCGCTCTTGTGCCCAAAGTCCCCAGAGAGAAGCCAGTGCTCCTGGCTCCCTCTAGCTACCCCCTTCCACCCTGCCCAGGAGAGCAGCACCAAGGGCCTGGCACAACCAGCCTGGGAAGCCACTGGCAAGGTGCACAACAGCCACCCCGACAGGCTGGCGAAGGCCCTGCATGAAAGGCCGAGTGGGAGGGGGGTTGCTCCGGCTGAGCCAGTCCTGCATTCAGCCCCCCATCCTCAAGCGGGTGGGATCTGAGCCCACCTGGCGCTGGAACCCTGACACATTCACAGTACGGTTCCGTAAAGCCCTTTGGGAGGCCCTTCCTCCCCTCACTCAGGCTACTAACCCTACCCCACCCCTGGGCTAGGAACTGGGGACAGACCGTGAGACCTGGTCCTGCTCTCCAGGAGCTCACAGGCAGGTGAGTGGGACAGGGATGGACCCAGAAAACTCCAAAGCAAGGCAGAAAGTGCTCAGTACCTGAGAGGGAGCAGAGAAAGGGCAGCAGAGCCTCAGAGGAGGAAGAGCATTGTCACTGTAGGGAGGGGAGCTCTGGAGAAGGCAGTGTCTCAGCTAAACCTCACAGACTAGGTGGGACATGGACAGGTGCAGATGGCAAGGGCATGCCAAGAAGGGGACAGAGCACGGGCCAAGGCACAGAGTGGGGAACCGTGGTAGGTCAGTGACGCAGGCAGTTATCCATGAGAGCACGGATACAGACAAGGGGTCCTGGGCGCCTCCATCTCCAGAAGTCTGGTGCCAGGAGGAGCAGCTAGTAGGGGCATGTGCAGACTCTGAACCCCCGTGCTGCAGGCCCCGAGTTCGGGAGCTCCCTGAGGGCAGAGTGGAGTCTTGTGCATCCCTGCCCTTCCCAGCCTGGCACCTAGGCTGCTCAAAGGAGGCCTTCTCCACACTGCCCTTCTGTTTCAGCATGTCCCTGGTCATCCCGGGGGCAGCCATTCCAGAAGGGCTCCCAGTCCCCCTCATGGTCCATGTTCAAGTCTCAACTCCTCTAGCCTCTGCAGACCGCCGGGAGGGGGTGGCCGTGGCCTTGCGGGCATCAAGACGGGTCCAGGAAAGGGAAGCCTCTGGGGCTCTCTCCACCCCACTAGAATCACCTCCTCCCTCAGGAGTCCATCTGCTCCTTCCTGACAAGAGTCCAGGTTTGGTGTGTGTAAAATAAAACTTCCTTGTCATTTAAACAGACTCAACTAAAGCTTTAGTATCAATTTTCCCCAACTCTTCATAACCTCTATAAGAACTTCAGTGACAGGAAACCCACCCATCTCTCTCTTTCTTCGTCCCCAGGAAGCCAGTTTTCTCTGGGGTTCAGGGAGGCGGAGGACCAAGAGGGGCCCAGAGTCCCTCAGATGCTGCTTCTTCCATCCTGACGCTGCCTTTACCTCCTGGCTCAGCTGAACACCCATCAGAGCCTAGCGCGGGGTGTGGGGCTGCTGCTCCTGGAGTCTGGACAGCCCTCCAGTCGCCCCACTCCATGGCTCCCATCCTTACAGAATGGTGCAGAAGACGCTGCGGTTGCTGTGGTAACCACCTTCCACACGGGCTGTGATCCTAGTCGCCATGGCTGTCACCTTCTGCCCACTGTGGGCTGCAGAGGGCCCTCGGAGAGAGCTTTCCAGGTGAGGCCGGGCTGGTGGGTTCACCAGGCGCCATGTGTCAGACCTGGGGGTGCAAAATGCCAGTCCATGAACTCTGAGAGTCTGGAGCATTTGCTGAATGCCCTGACAATCTCACCTTTGGCTTGAGCTCACCGGGTCCAGCCAGGTGTAGGTGCTGCCTCCAAGTTAGTGATAAGGCTCAAGGAGGTGGGCACGTGTGGAGCTAAGAGGCAAAAGTCCTGCATTCTGGCTCCAGCTGTGCTTTCAACTCTGCACGTAACCTTGGACCAGTTCCCTCTATAAGCTTCAATCTCCCTGTCTCTATAAGGACCTGGAGAACATCAGGGACTTTCTCCTCTTCCATTCTTCCCCTCTCCTGGTGTATGACACGCATGAGGATGGCAGCTTTATTCACAGTCACCTGAAACTTGAGACTACGTACGTACCCTTCAGCTCATGGTTGGGCAAACTGTGGTGCATCCATATGATGGAATGCCACTCAGCAACAAAAAGAGTGAATGAACCGTGACACCACGGGCAAATCTCAGGTGCATCAGGCTAAATGAGAGAAGCCAGACTCGAAAGACTATATACTGTATGATTTCCGTTTTTATATGACATTCTAGAAACCATAAATCTAAAAAAAAAATCTAAAAAAATTAAAAAAAAAAAAAAAAGAAACCATAAATCTATAGGGGACAGAAGTTGGTGAGTTCTTATGGAGATTATGAAGGGTCAGGGAAAGCTCTGGTCAGGGCTTTCTGTCATTTGAGTTATAAGGAACCACCTCTTATACCAAATCCTAAATTCTTTAAGCCACTGACAGTGTTTTCTGCATTTTTTTAAAAGATTTTATTTATTTATTCATGAGACACACAGAGAGAGAGGGAGAGACACAGGCAGAGGGAGAAGCTCCCTGCAGGGAGCCCGATGTGGGACTCGATCCCAGGACTCCAGGATCACATCCTGGGCTGAGGCAGGCACTACACTGCTGAGCCACCCGGGTGTCCCTCTTCTGCACATTCTTATGATGATTATGTTACAATGAGAAGGACTGTAAAGGTGTGGATAGTTAGAAGCTGGCTATGTAGGCTAAGTGAGGAGCCTGGAGGTATGTTCAAAGAATTGCCAGCATTTGAGTTTGGAAGCAGAAAGCGAGCCTGGAAAGGAAAAATTAGGACTCAACGGTGCACAGTGGATAATGCCAGGCTGACAGGTCTGTGCTATCTGTATCCTGGGGTCTCCACAGTGGCAGGAGGAAGCAGACTACTGGGAGTCCGTGATATGATCTGCTGGGATGTGGGCAGAAAAGATTAGAATTTCTCTTTTTTTATAAGTATACTATGTGAGGTTTCCTCAAAACTGTTTTTACTGAAACTGTATATAATTTAAAAAAGAGTAGCGATCACTATTGTAGAATAGGGGGATCCCTCAGACCATGGATGTGACATGACCAGAGCTGATTTAGACAGATTAATCTGGCAGGATGCACAGGACAGCCTGCAGGGGTGGGGCGGGGTGACCAGGCAGGAGGCTGGCGCCGCAGGACAGGGCTATTCACGGTGGATGAGTGACACCGCCAGCACCGGGATAATGATCGTTACCTTCGTAACCAGGCTAGCAGAGCACCACACAAGCAGAACCGAGTCCATCCATACACAAGTGCAACAGCATCCTGGCAACAGGCCACAGGTCAGGGTGAGGGGTGCTGAGACACGAACAGGGGTGATGGCCATTGGGAAGAGGAGGTGTCAGAATTGAGAGGCCCTAGTAACTGCGTGACTGAACTCTGATGTTGGGAGAAGTTGGTCGCAGAGGTCTTGCTGCCAGAACAGAGTGGGGAGGGATGGGGATATCACTGAAAGGGGGTACAGGGAAGGATGGTGAGGGGTTCGGGGCAGAGGAGTGTGAAGCCATGGTGCCACGCAGAGGCAGAGGCAGTAAAACCAAGTGAGAGCAGCAGCACCAGGTAGTTAACATTTTTGGAATACCCCAGACTGTCTGCTAGGTCATGGGACCTGATTTTATTGTAAATCGGTGCCACAATGCGGACATTAGTAAGTGGACTTCACTGAGGCTCCAGCTGGTGAGTAGCTTGCCCGAGGTTCCACAGCCAGTGGCTGGCAGAGCTGAGGTCTGCAGCTCGTTAAAGCCCGTTTCCTCCCAGGGAGGCGGGCGCAGGGCCTCAGCACCAACTGGCATGACCTGATCAGGGCCGAAAGCTGGCAGGACCACAGGGAGCAAAGGGAGCCACGGTCGCTGGGCCTGGCTTCTTTAGTGACCTCACCGTGGTTCTGGAAGACCACAGGCAGACCCCAGACACTTACTTTTTTTTGAAGACCAAGAACTTGTTGTTCTGCAGGATACATTCTCGGTTGTTTGAGATCTGCTGAAAGATGGTCTTGCTGGTCTTGCCCTGGAAGATGATGTTCTCCTGCACCAGGGCCTTGGCGCGGCCCCGCACTGCAATGCCATAGGCCCGGAATGAATGGATCCGGTTCTTTATCACCTGGAAGAGACAGTCAGTCTGTCATACCTCAGGGACTGTGGGGAGCCAGGTAAGGCAAACATCAGTTATAAAACTGAGGGGCGAGAGCACACTAGGTAGGGCAGCACTGAGCCCTGGGAGCTCAGGGAAGGGCGGTGGAGATCAGGGCAGGCTTCCTGAAGGAGATGGCGGGTAAGCTGCAGGAGCTTACCAGGTGCAGCGCAGAGGACAGCTGCTCTAGGGTGAAGGAGCAACATGCAGAGGCCTGGCAGGGAGGGGAGGTTGTACCAGAGGCAAGGACCCTGGCACCCTGACCAAGGCAACAGCGTGTCCCCCATCCCTTCCTCAGTATTCACAGGTTGAGCCAACAAATTCTTTACTCCTCGCCTAAGTCACTACTCATGAAGCTGCAGAGCCAAAGAGAGGCTTTGGGATGGTAATTTCCCAAGTGCAGGGACGGGGTGGGTCGGGCTCAACAGAAAACCCTAGCACCCAGTACAGTGCTTTCCAAAAAAGGGAGCTCAGAGCTCACCTCTGGGGAGCAGATGCAAAACATACTGTGGGAAGTGCTCTTTGAAGTGTGGGTGGGCATGAGCGCCCGATGTCCAGAAAAGGAGTACCTCAGCCTCTTGAAAAAAGTGACGGCCCAGCTATAGGACTGAGGTAGAGAAAGGGGAAAAGGCGATGCCGGGTATATAGGGAGCAGTGTGCACACAGGGCCTCTTCATTAAGCACCTACTGCATACTAGGTCCTGTGGGAGACTGTTCTGTTAGGAGAGGGCTGAAAGAGCTCTGAGCTTGACCTGGAGACCACAGAGATGCCCCCAGGAGCACCCGCACCCTGGCTCCCTGCTGGGGACTCCTGTCTGTCCTTCAGGGCTCAGTGCATGTGCTCCTCTCATGTGAAGCCCCGCTGCGTCTCCCAGGCTGGGTGTGGGCAGGAGGAATGTCGTCCCTGTGGTGCTGAGTGCTTCGGGCTTCTCAGGAGCGAGAGTACGAGGGCTGTCCTAGGGCTGAGCCCTGTGCTGGCACCACGCAGCGTACACACACACACACACACACACACACACACACACACACACACACCTTTGTGTCGGACCTGGGCAAGAGCTGCAGCCCGCTGCCCCGGTTGCCAATGATGTCATTTTCAATGACCACGGTGCTGTCACCCTTGGTGATGATGCCGTGACCTCTGTTGTCATAGATACCGTTGCCCCGGAGCTCCACCTTGCACTGGGCCTCGACCTTGACCCCACTCTGGCGGTTGCAGGAGATGCTGTTGTTGGTCACGCGGGTGAGCTGGCCGCTCTGGGCCACGGTGATACCTCTGTCCCCGTTAGCGTGGATCACATTGGTGACGACGTGCAGCGCCTCACTGCTCTGGACGTAGAGGCCTGAGGCTATGGGGTGGAAAGGGTTGGGGAGTAGTCAGGATAAACTTTCGTGGAACTGTGCACCCCAGGAGAGAAGTGGGGAAGAAGAGGCAGCGACACTCAGAACCAGCCCCTGGGAGTTACACATCTTTTAAGACGGCTGACAAACTGAGCAGGAGGAAAGCCAGGAACAAGGAAGTGCTGTTCCTTCTGAACAAAGTGCTTAGGAAACAGAAAAGTGATGCCAGACTCCTTGGGCTCAGCTGCTCGTGCCACCCAGGCTCTCCTGTGCTCGCGCACCTCCCAGGTCACCATCCTCCTGCTATTTGCACCTCCTGCGACGGGGTGCTCACTACCTGTTAAAGCTGCCCATTCCACCTCCACAGAGTTGGAATCTGCCTCCTGATTGTTTTGGGACATACTCTTCATAAGGGAAATTCTGTAATTTTTGAATACAAAAATTTATAAGCTAAATATCTAAAATATATTAGAATTTTGAAAAGAAAATGGTATCTGGGATTGTATATGCTTAGAGACACTACAACGCTTTTAGAAAAGCAGCATAAAAATCAGCAGGCTTAGAGCCACATGACTTGGTCAGGAAGAGACAGTGTGGCAGGGGGACCCGGGGGTGAAGAGGACAATGACTCCCCAGTGGTGACATGCACCCAGCATGAGAGCAAGAGGCACTGGCAGTGCTGGGGTGGAGGGGGTGTGCAGAGGCCAACAGTGGTCCTAGGGGAGCCAGGAGTCTGCAAGTTCCAGCCACCTGCCTGCCACTTCTCCTGTCCTGATGGAGAAGAGCAAATATAAATCAAGTCTCTGTGAATTTATGTGACTTTGCCTGTCCCTCAGGGCCATACGGGGAAAACCCTGAGCTGGGAGGGGACAGAACTCGTTTTCTGCTGGCTCCCACTCTCCCTGCCCTCTGCTGTTCCCAGGGCAGGAGCCTCCGTCGGGAGCCCTGGCCTTGGATCAACTCTGTACATTCCCACCACTCCCCCTCGTCTCAATTCAATAAACAATGAATGAATGTTAGTTTTTATCCAGTTTAAGATAACTGGATAACCCTTATTCTCTGTATAACAAAAAAAAATTGCCAGTTAAACCATGATATGCCATCAATAGCAAATGCATGTCCTTGGATGTTAAGATGTGGACAAAGTGTCCTAGAATGAGTTAGAAACATGTATGTGGGGTGTGGGACTCGGTGGGGCACCGACAGTGACAGCGATGAGGTTCAGCTCCTTGCCTCATGTTCAGAGCCTATCAGAGCTGACAAAACAGCCACAGAAAACAGCTCCCGTCCCAGGGCCCCCAGTAAGTGAGAGGGTAAGGATGGAGGGCACATTCACAGTGGGCTTTGAACTTCAAGTTGTTTGGGCTGTGTAGATGGGGGAAAGGGAATTTCAGGCAACAGAAATAGCAAGAGCTAGGCAGGACTGGAGGTCAGGAAAGAATGGATTTACATTCAGGAAAGAATGTAAATCCAGAGGTCTGGGGTATCAGGTGAAAGGCCAAAAAAGCGAGAAGGGTACCTACGGCAGTGTGAGCACGGAAGGCTCTGGAGCAGGGACACACTCACCTCCATTGTGGTTAATACTGTTTGACTCAACGAGAGCTATGGTGACAGGCCGGCGCAGCGGGTCGTCATCCTTCTCCAGCTCCGGCTCCCAAAGGATGGCATCTCCGTCCTCGCTGAAGTTCTCCTGGGCTCCATGACCTCCAGGGAACTCACCAGAACCGTCTTTTTGGCTAAACACTGCCACTCCATACAGGCCATTGTAGCTGACGTGGTTACTGGTGACGTGGGGCAGGCTGGACGACATCATCCACACACCACAGCCCTTATTAGCTGGGACAGGAAAAGGAGCTGGTCACGGGCCCTGAGCAGTGGGGGAGGCAGCCCCAGTGTCTCCCCAAGAGGGGAAGCAAAGATGGCACCGGCCTTGGAGACAGAGGCTCTGGTAAGCTAATGGCCTTGGGTAAGTCACTCTATGGCTGGAGGCTTCTCCTTCATATAAGAGGGTAACAATCAGGTCAGTCTCACAACCAGAATCATCCCATAGGGTGTAAAAGTGCTCTGGGAACAGTGAAGGCCCCACTTCCAGGTCAGAAGCACACAAGCCCAGAGGGACAGTGCCAAAGGGACCTCAGAGTTCATCCAGCGCAACCCCATCCTGCAGAGAGATGGAGGTGGCCTCTGAGTCCTAGCCCTACCACTTCCTAGCTACGTGACCTTGAGCAGATTATAGACTCTCCGTGTCTCAGTTTTCTTATCTGTACAATGACCGTATCCACCTCAGAAGGCAGTCAGGAGGTTTGAATATGATAGTGCATATAAAGCACCTAGCAAAGAACACATGTCAGCTATTATTATTAGAGCTGCAGTCCAGAGGGTAAGGCTTTGCTCGAAGTCACACATGAGTGAGAACAGTCTCCTTTCTAGGGCTATCCTAGTTCTTCTTCTATTAGATTTCTAGTTCTTTGGATCAGAAGAAAGGTAAGAGTTAGATGCCCATGCGTCAGAGCCTCAATGGCCCTGTCCTCACACAACTCCCACCTTCTGCTATTTTAAATGGGGATGAAGCTCTCTGTTTTGCTGACCCCTTGGGTTACAAGGGGATTTAGTAGTGGCTTTTGTATTCTGAGAGGGGCTGTGTGGCTGTGGCCTGAGACTGACACTGTCCTTCAGGGCGTATTTGCGGCCCAGGGACAGGCAGTGACTTTCTCCGCACTCACCAGCTAGAGACGGAACCTGGGCTCCCTGCCTCCCTGGCTGGGCTGGACCCCAGACCCCTTCCCCCAGGAATGGGCGCCTCACCATAGATGGTGTTTCCTTCTATTAGCCCTTTGCCTTCATCCCCCACAACCACGCCATCGGAGTAGCCAAAACAGATGAGGTTGCTCCTGAGGACCGGGACTCCTCCACGGCGGATGTCTACACCTCCCCATTGGTTCTCACGGATGACATTTTCTACGGAAAGGCAAAGGAGAGGATCAAGACCCAAGGGCCACCCACAGTGGCCATGAGGATTGGACAGCTTGGAAAGGACCTTCTGGACCAGGACACCCAGGCTGCACCCTGTCAACAGCACCCTGAATCTTGCCTGGTGCTTGACTTTGCAGGGACTGGAGTGCTGTCGGCTCTCCTCCAGGGCAAGGTCTGTATGTACCCTGTGCTCTCGTGTCTCTAGGACCCACTCTATCCAGTGGCCTTCGGGACCGACTAAGAATAGACTGGCCTTGAAGTTCCGGGCCCAAGGCCAGGTAGGGCCGCCTGTAGTGGTGGCTGTTCCTGGAAGGCGGGGGCAGAATCCAGCCACTTCCCTCTGGTCAGGAGAGGACTGACTGCAGCCTTGCTCCCCTCTCCTCATCCACCACCTCTGTGGGAGTGGGCTGAAGAGGCCCAAGCTGAGCCCAGGGCTATGGCTGGACAGACCGCAATGGCCCTAGAGACCCCGTGTGCCCAGTTCCTTCCTGCCTCTTTGACCCCATCTCACCCCTTGCCCCACTTCACCACACCCAGTCACAGGAGTGACGTCCCTGCTCCCAGGCATGCCAGCTGCGTTCCACAGGCAGCTCCGCACAGAATTCCGGTTCTCTGCCCAGGCTTTGTCCCGTCACTCAGGTCTGGCTTGCATGTCCCCTTCTCGGAAAGGCCTGCCCTGACCACACAATCTTAAATATACCCACATAGTTCCTCTATTACCTTATTTTAATTAATTTCAATAAATTATTTTTTAAAATTTCAATAAATTATATATTTGATATACTATATACTTATATATAATAAAATTTAAATATATATATTTATGTAAATATAAATAAAATTAATGTATAATTATTATTTAATCTCTAGAGCACGTATCACCCAGATACGTTTCTTTTGTGTATATGTGTGTATGCATGCTTTTGTTTTCCCCTCCTAAAATGTCAGTGCTCAACAGCAGGAACCTAAGGGAGCCCGTTTCACAGATCTGTTTTGTTCACAACTGTGTCCCCCCTCCTGCATAGAGTGTGTACTCAATAAATGTCTGACGAATGAAGGAAGTCTGGGTTCAGTCAGAGGAATTCACCAGGCCAATCTTTTATGTCCTGGGTAAGGCTATTCTCTGTGCTGAGGCTACACTGAGGTACCACGTAGACTTGATCCTGATCTTAGAGAATTTGCTGCCTTATAGTGAAGGAGACTGACACACAGATCACTAAGAAATTAAGATGTCCTACAGAGCATGCCTGCTGGGTCCCCTGAGTGTCTGCGTGTACAATGGGAGGTCAGGGCAGGCTTCCCTGAGGAAGACATTCAGGCTGAGACCTGAAGGATGAGCAGGAGTTGGCCAGGCAGGGGGGAAATGGGGATGGATTTCCAGAGCAGGGCAAGCCTATACAAAAGCCAAGAGGAGGGATTCAGTTTGTGTGCCATAAATCTTCCTGACAGGGTTATGTGAGCCATCCAGTGAGCTCCTCTGAGCAGAGGGCCGGCAGACGGCAGACAGCAGACACTCTCTCCCTGTTAGGCCCTCCTTGTGACAAGCATGGCCGGTGCATGGAACCGGCATACTAAGGGGCTAGCCGTCTTTTCAAAGGAAAAGACGAGTAGTCAGGGTGAAGGACTGGCTGGGGGCAAGGCCAGGGACGTTGGCTTGGCTGCTGATTGCTTGGCTGGCCACGGCTCTAGGAGGTTCCCACTCCTACCTGTGATGAGGCCTTTGCCATTCTCATTCACTGCTATGCCAGCTGCACGGCCCTTGAAAATGTGGTTCCCGCTAAAATAGAAGAAGAGAGTTAAGACCTTACCAATGTCATGTGTCAAAGTCAATGGCTGCCCAAGGTGACTACTTTCTCTTGTGCCCTTCCCCAGATGACTCAAGTCCACAGGGGCATAAAGCATTTTCTGAAGTCCTACAAGCTAGGCATTTAAAAATCATCTGTTATCCTGGAGACAAACTGATCCAGAACTAATAAACCTGCAACTATGGCATACAAGTACAACAATATTCACATTTCTGTGACCTCTCTTGACTGTTGCTCACATACACAGTTTGAAATGCATGTCATCGTGGTGCCCAGGTGACAAGTCAAGTCTTGGTAGTGTCAAGAATTCCTAGGAGACTGTGTTAAGCTTATTTGGGCATGATTTGTGTCCAAAGCCTGAATCAGATTCTCTGCCTGTAATGAGCCTACAATCTTCTATTTGTATCCAACAGCTGTTCTTTACCTTTTCTGTTAATCGCCCATCCACTGAATGACAACATAATGACATGCCTTAAAAGAAGAAAAGCAGATTCTTAAAAGTGGGGTTTTAAGAATATCAATGTGGGGAAAAAAAAGAAAAAAGATTATCAGACAATGTGCATGTGAAACCTAACGGGCTGGGTTAGCCACATGCAGAAAATACAGGAAAACACGTTCCTGCTCAGAGAAACACACACAGCCCTCACTGCCATGGAAAGGCCTTATGAATGAAAAACCAGACACCTAAAACAAAACAAAACAAAACAAAACAAAACAAAACAAAACAAAACAAAACAAAACAAACAAACAAAAAACCAGACACCTGAGCATGTTTAAGGGCATGCATTGTTTGTGTTAGTCTCTGCAACTTGGTTTCCTGCCTGTTAAAACAAGGCCAGTCACACCTGGACTTAGCACAATTGGGTTATCCCTGGAGGACAGACATTTGCTATTTGTTATTTTTACTAACAGGAATGCTGTGACCTCCTTTCTTCCTGGAAGGGTACCCACCTCCTGTCTTAGGAGGCAACCCTCCTAATTCCCATCATGTGGCTGAGGTATTTAGGTCCAACTATTCATCTGGCTCTTTAGAGCCTAACACAGAGCCTGGCACCTCACAGAATTTCACTGAGTAGGAGTTGGCTAAGTTTTCCCATCTCTTAGGGCAGGGTCCAAATAGTTTACATCTTTGGGGAAAAAAAAACCAGCAAATTGCATGTGTGGATCCTGGGGAAGCCACATGTCAATTGCACCTACACCATGCTTTTGAGTTGAACAAGTGAAATCATTTGTTAAAAACATCCCTATTTTTGCTCTTAGGTCTGAGGGCTCTGCTTTGATCTGATTACAATTCAATCAGCAGATGGTCACTGTGGATTTTAGAGTTCATGGTCACAGACAGTCCCTGGGCTAGGGCACACTTCATCCATATTTCTGAGACCTGTGCCAGAGCAGCAAATGCACGGCTGGTGTGTTTCCAATATAAATCTCACTTCCAGAAAGAACCCATGGCCACTTGGAGAAACAAGTATGTGTGTATACACAGGGAGGGCAAAATAAAGATGAAGAGCTATCAGAAAACATTTAGGAAAAGGGGAAAGATCACTGTTCCAAAAACCAAGGGTGGGACATTTATTGCAGATGTGCCCAACTGAGCCCTGTGCTTCCTTACAGCCAAAGCAAAAAAAGAAACACAAAACATTATAAAACTTTCACTGGCAAAAAAAAGAAAAAAAACAAAAACAAAAACAAAAACAACCCAAAAAACAAAACCAAAAAACCCTGCTGTGGTTTGCCTTATCCTGAGATCCACTTCAGGGATCTCAAAACCCTCCCCCAGGTCCCTACCTTCCATCACAAAGAAACATAAACATCACAACCTATACTCTCAAAGAGATTCTGTCATAGTTTTTTAAAGATTTTAAAGTAATCTCTACACCCAGCATGGGCTGGAAAACTCACAATCCTGGGACGCCTGGGTGGCTCAGTGGTTGAGCGTCTGCCTTTGGTTCAGGTCGTGATCCCAGGGTCCTGGGATTGAGTCCTCACATCAGGCTCACTGAAGGGAGCTTGCTTCTGCTTCTCCCTCTCCCTAGGTTTCTGCTCCTCTCTCTGTGTCTCTCATGAATAAATACATAAAATCTTTAAAACCAACCAACCTACCTACCTACCTACCTCACAATCCTAAGATCAAAAGTCACACACTCCACCAACTGAGCCAGCCAAGCGCCCCTCAAAGAGATTCTATTTTAAAAAACAAGACACCAATCTGACTGTAACAGTCCTTGTTCAAAACTCTTCAGCAGTTTCCCAGGACCCACAAGGTAAAGTCCAAACTTCCCAGACTGGTGTATGGCTACTCTAACAAATTACCACAAATGTAGTGCCTTAAAACAACACAAATTTATTACCTTCTTGTTTAGGAAGTCAGAAGTCCAAAATGGATCCTACAGGGTTAAATCAAGGTGCAGCAGATGTGTGTTCCTTTGGGAAGTCTAAAGGGAATCCATTTCTTGTTTTTCAGCTTCTAGAGGCTGCCCAGATTTCTTGGCCTATGGCCTCATCACTCTGACCTGTTTCTGTTGTTACATTTCCTCCTCCCAGCTCATTCTCCTGCTTCCCTAAGGATCCTTATGATTACATCTGGATAAGCCATGATAATCTCCCCATTTTAAGGTTCCTGATGGACACATCTGGAACATCACTTTTACCATGTAAGATAACACGTTCACGGATTCCAAGGATTAGGAAATGGATGTAGCAAGAGAGCCATTACTCTGCATATCATACTCGATATCTCAAGGTCTGTGTCCCAGCATTAACCTGCCTTTGTAGGCTGATCTTCTACTCAACCTCCTGGGTATCTCGTGGCAGACACACATTTATTACCAGGACATACTCTGAATTTCACTGCCCCTGGGACCAGAATACCATCCCTCTGACCACAAAATCCTACTTACCCTTTCAGCACAACTCAGTATCAGCTCCCCTCATGCCCTTCCCTGACTTGCTCAACTGGTATCGTGGCTGGCTCCTTAGGCACTTACACGACGGCCTATTAAAGCATTCGTCTTGGTGTTTTTTGGTTATTTGTCTGTCTCATGGTTATTTGTGTGTCTGTCTCCAGCATGAGACTAAATTCTATGGGGCAGAGACTGTTCTTACACACTTTTTATATCACTGTCCCCATACACAGAGAGCAAACACTTAAATGTGTGTTAAATGGATAACACACATACATACAAACACAGTCTCTTAAGGCAATAATGCAAAAGATGGAAAAAGAGCTCTATGACCACTGTTTTCAATAACCTGTAATAGTAGTGAAAAACAGATGGTTAACAGTAGGAATGGTTCAAAAAATAATGGACTATCAAAATGACAGAATGTTCTGAAACCTTCCAAAACTGATCAAGGCCATGCAACAACATGGAAGAATGCAAATGAAACAATCATGGGGGAAAAAACTACTTCAGAATATATTTGCTGCAATATTTGTGAATATCTGTGACAGTTATTGTCCTTTTTTTTTTTTAAAGATTTATTTATTTATTCATTCAGAGAGAGCGAAGAGAGAGGCAGAGACACAGGCAGAGGGAGAAGCAGGCTCCATGCAGGAAGCCCGATGCGGGACCCGATCCTGGATCTCCAGGATCACACCCCGGGCTGCAGGCGGCGTTAAACCGCTGCGCCACCGGGGCTGCCCAACAGTTATTTTCCTAAAGCAATATCGAACCACTTGTGTCACACCTGTTCTCGGGCCACAGCGTACCATTAGGTAAGTCCTGAGGCTGCCGTGCTCTGCTGCCTTTGCTCACGTTGTTTCCTCTGGTAGGAATGTCCACTCCCCACCTCCATGACAGTACACGTTCTACACATATTGCAAATTCTATCTCTCATGCCCCCTTGTAAATGAGGCCTTCCCATGTCTCGAGTAGAATGATTTCCTTCCTTGGTAGCACTTCAGTAGCACTCATCACAGTCTGCCCCATATGAGAACTGGGACGGCAGCTCACACCGCTGATCCATCATGGCATGCCTTTGTGTTAAGGCCAGATGTAGCCTCTGGATTTTAACACAGCTTCCTAGGTGGCCACTTTGAACTGAACACACTTCAGGTGAGTTGAAATCTTTATGCCGTCTCTATCTAGAGTTACTTCTGGTCATGCATGTCCTCCATGCTAGAGTAAGCTCCAGGGGAGCAGAGTGCCCCTGTTAACCTTTGTGATCATTATTAGATGGGCTCAGCGATGACTGCTGAATAGAATGGCTACACAGTGAACTGGAAGGGAATGCAAACAAAAGCGCTTGTGTTACTATGGTGGGATCAGCGTGGAGTCTTGTCTTTGCTTGTTTGGCTCTACAGTTGTTTTAGTAAACAAAAACGTTTTTGAATGGAGTAAACCCAAGGATTAAGAAAGAGAGAGATCAGCGAGGGAAGAAGGGACCATGGGTGAGGATGGCCTGGGTACAGCATACATACCTTACAACTGGGTTCCCGTGGTACAGGATATAAATGCCAGCCTCCTTATTTGAAAATATTTGATTGTTCCGGATGATGCCTTTCCCATTGCCAAGGACGACAATGCCGGAACGAAGGCCATGGTGGATCTGGTTACACTGCAGGGGAATGTGAGACAGCACAGAAGACAGATCAGACCTGCCAGCAAGAAGCAGAGTGCTCAAATGCTGCCCCCCAGCAGGGCCAAGGTGAACACAGTGGAGAAAACAAGGCCACTGAAGATCCCTAGCTAGCATACGACCAAGTGAATGGACCACGCTGCTGTCCCACTGCACACATGCACAGCTCTAAGGGAAAATCCAGAGAGAGGAGTCTTCGCCTGCAAGGCATGCCACTGAAAGCTGCTGAGCCCCCAGAGACCACCCCCTAACCCCTAATCCCTGCTACACTGACACAATCATCTGGCCAGGCCCCACCACCTGGGGGCCTGGGAGCTTACGTCTCAGGGAAGGGCAGCACCCCACTACATGACAATGCTGGTCACCTTCAAGGAGGGGTGAGAGCTTCCTTACTCCTATTCCTTACTTCCCATGCAGGGAGGGCCCATGGAAAGGTGTAGCTCTGGGAGCCTGATTGTTCCATGGGCCATAAGATCACAGAAGGCTGTGTGCAGGCAGCCCAGGTGGCTCAGCGGTTTAGCACCACCTTCAGCCCAGGGCCTGATCCTGGAGACCCGGGATTGAGTCCCACATCAGGCTCCCTGCTTGGAGCCTACTTCTCCCTCTGCCTGTGTCTCTGCTTCTCTCTCTCTCTCTAATGAATAAATAAATAAGATCTTGTTTTTTTTTTTTTTTTTTTTAAAGGCGGCGGCTTATGCATTATAAAGACCCTTAGATTTATTTTGAATATCTCTTTGTACAAATGGGGAAGCAGGCCCAGGGTCATACAGTATGAGGCAGAGCCAGACCTGAAACTTAGTTTTCCCATTTCCCAGTTAGCTGCTTTTGCACAGTGACAAAATTTTTAGATAATAAATAATAAAATTGTTTCACTCTGTTAATTTACAGCCTAAATACATTCCCTACTTAAACCAGGAAGTTAGCAGTTTCTCTTCCAAAAGGATTTCACAAAAACAAAGTTCTTGCCTGCTTGAAAATGTTCCACACTGTAAGCTCTTCTATTCTTATTCACTTTCCAGATTTTCTCCTGAAGGATTTGGCACACTCACTTGGGTAACCACGGCCTAACAGAAGTCCCTCACAGGGCTGAAAAGCTTGGAGAGAGAAGCGTAAGCAGTGGCATTTCCATCCCCCACACCCTTTCACGAAGCCAGGACGGAACCGTAATGCCCCCTTCCCCCTCCACCTGCTAAACTGGCCTGTCCCCTCCATCCCTGGGAAGGCAGCCTCCTCTCATCTCTCTGGCAGCAGTGGTGATAATTTCCTCAGTCTAGGCTGTGCATTGGATGCCAGCTGCGTGGTAGAAACGCAGCGAGAGGAAGAGGTTGAAAGAGGACACTGCTGGCTAGGCATGTCTTTTCAAATATAGTTAGGAACTTTCCTTCATCTGCATTTGCAAGGGCAGTCTAATATAATGGGTCAAGAACATCAGCCCTGAGTCAAACTGCCTGGATTTAAATCCTAGCTCCGTCCCTAGCTGTGGGATTTGGGGCAACATCCTTAGTCTCTTTGTGCCTTCATCTATAAAATGGGGATAGTAATTCTACTACCACCCAGGGTTGTGTAAAGATTAAACCAAAAATAAGTAAATACATACAAAGTGCTTAGAACAATATCCGGCATACAATAAGCATTATGCATAAGGGGGGATATTATCTTTTCAAGCCCATAAGGAGTCCAACACATTTCCCAGTTCTAGGAAATGTTTCTTTCAGGGAAGGCCAGAGTGGAAAAAAGGGCTGTTCTCTCATGTCACTGTCCTGTATCCTATCATCTTAAGGAGTTTTCACATTGGTGTAAAATCAAACTCACATGGCCTCAGAATATCCATGAAACAAATAATGTTCAGAACTAAGTATCCTAAATATCTATTTATAGTGAAGAATGATCTAACTTGGTGTTTTATTTTTTATCCAGGCGTCTCATAGGGCAGATTGATCTTTTTTTTTTTTTTTTAAGATTTTTTTTATTTATTCATGAGACAGAGAGAGAGAGAGAGAGGCAGAGACACAGGCAGAGGGAGAAGCAGGCTCCATGCAGGGAGCCTGACATGGGACTTGATCCCGGGTCTCCAGGATCACGCCCTGGGCTGAAGGCAGGCGCCAAACTGCTGAGCCACCCAGGGATCCCTTAGATCTTTATTCTTATCAAACTCAGAGCCAACCAGAGCCTATCAGGGCGGAGGAAGTGCTCTTAGAAATGTCCCTGGCTATCCAGTCCTCTTTCTTTTTTCAAGGAGACTTGTCAGGGAGGTGAATTAGTCAATGTCACTAGAACGTGAACAAAGGAGACAGAGTCATAAGGACACACAGAAAAGGGCAGGAACCACTTGCAAACAGGAAGCAATATAAATTCAAGATGGCAACATTTACTTAGATTATCTCAGAAGAGGTTTAAGAACCAAGAGCCACTCTGAAAAGAGTATGAAGACAGGGAGAAGTACCAGTATGAGTGGGTTGGACTTTTTCCGGATGTCTATGCCTGCCTCCGCATTGTGGTAAATGTTGTTGCCAGCAATCAAGCCTCCGCCCTCCAAGCGAAGAAAGATGCCTGACGCTCTGCAGCGGTGAATGTCATTCCTGAGCATAACAATCTAGGCAGAAAAGAGAAAGCCATTTGTTTTCTTGTCACAGGTTTTTTTAAAAAAAACTGCTTGGGGAATACCTCAATCTTTTTCTTACCATCTGCTCCTTTCATGCTATTCCACCACAGGCAAGGACCACCTCTTCCTACCTGGTGGAAGTGAGCTCTGTGCCCTGCTTGGCTTTGCCCTGCAGGCTCCTTACTAATCACAGTGGTTTTTAAAATAAAATCTGGACCGAAGCTTGGCCCCGTGCCCTGTATTCATAACTTGTGAGCAGAATAACTGGATGATGGGACAGAAAGGATCCTCAGAGAAGATGGGATTTGGTGGTCTTCACACTGTATGTGGACTGGAGTTACATGAAGATCTCCTCAGGTTCCAAGGGCACAGCTACAATGAATGGAATCAAGTTCCCACATGTGCCTTTGCTAAAATTCACCTACCTGAGAATGTACCCGAGAATAACCTCCCACCTTCTCTTTCACTTTGTAAGACAAAGTCCTATTCTTGTCCATTCTGAATCTTTCTTGGGTATAGTATCCGGAGGTGCAAAAACCACTGGTACTCCAAACTATGGGACAATTAGAAGTATTGGTACCAGGAAGCCTCCTTTAAACAAGGTACCACATCCCAGCGCACAGCTTATTTAAGGGAATGTATCACCTCTTACATTTTCAGAATATATTTGTATTATTTTAAACAATTGTGTATTAATAAAAATATATTACTTTAGGATAAACTGTGTGCCACTAATAAACATTATATTTCATTGAAATAAAAGTCTTGGAGAGGTAAAGTAGAACAGAAGTACAGTTTCAAGGAGGAGCCTTCTGTTTATGATGGAGAAAGCTGATGAGAGCATTCACTGCTCCCACACTTAAACAAGAACAGAATCATATACAAAAACAGAGCCTTTCTTGAACCTATGAGAGAACTGAGGTGCAGGACACCCAAGCCTGAAATCCAAGGAAAACAGGTACCTCCCAGGAGATGAGATGTGAGCACACGCTTGCCTGCACAGATGCAAATGCCACACGAACCCCTAAGCATCCAGCTACGAGTTTTGGCCAGTTGTTAAAGGCCAAGTGTGAAGCAGTGTCAGTGCAGAAACTCTGGGAGTAGGTGTGTCTGTTCACTTCTCCATGGACCTCACTAGGTACTTGTGGGGAAATACTGGGGACAGGACAGGAGACTGGAGACTGCCTCCCTCATGGCAGAAGCACGGGGAAAACTAAGGCAGCCACACTAAGGCGCTCTTGGAGTTTTCTCTCCAGCTCTCCTGCAGAACTAGCCTGAAACAACTGGGGGAAGGGTAGCAAACCCTGTCACTCTCAAGGGAAAGGAAAAAAACCCACCTCTGGCCCATATCGTTAGAGCTCCCTCTAATGCTGAGGGTGAGGCAGAGCCACTGGAAAGGGCCTACTTCCAAGACCCACAGACCGCAATGACCTAAGACTAAGGACAGACAGGTCCACGAGGGAAAGCCTACCACCAGCGCAGAGCCACAAATGAAAGCAGTCTACTGCTGGGAGGGGCAAGGCCACGGAGACGGCCCCTCTCTGAGAGGCAGAGTAACGCCTACTGGCAAACCTACTGGCAAAGCAGAAGGTAAAGAGCATGAAGCCTATGGTACGAGGAGGATAATCGTAACAAAATCCAAACCAGCTCAATCCTCCCCATACTGACCCAAAACTTGGTCCTTTAAAGCCCTGGTAAAAGAGGTATGCCCATCTCCACACATGAATGTGACTGACCTCAGTCTCTATACAAGACTCAACTTCCAACTAAAAATGACAAGATACACAAAACACCAAGAAAAACAGTTTTCTGTGTGAAATCTGAAGCAACTGAGCTCTTTCTGCCATCCTTACTCTCCAGGGAAAGGGCAGAGACCGGTGGCTGCCCTCAGGGCGCTGGATCAAGGCTTTGCTCCTGGGCATGGGACCAGCTCAGCAGGCCTGGTTCTCCCCGCCCACACCTCCCTGTTTGTCCGCATGTCACTTAGCATATAATTGTACCTGATGCTGGGTTCGCATGAGATACCATGGGGGCTTTTTTTTTTTTTCACTCAAAAATCCTGAATATTAGTTTCTCAGGTTCCTTGCTAGAGACTCACTTGGAATTTATAGGCTGCCTAATTCCTGCCAAAAGCCCCCAGAGGCAATAGTGTAAAAGGGCTATAAGTAAGGCCGTGTAACGTCATTTCTTTTCCATGACTCCCAACTACAACTTGCTCCCAAGTCTGTCTGGCAGGGGACATCTCTCCCCAAAGCTCCAGATCCAGGTAACTAGATGGCATCTCTGCTGGATGTCAGAAATGCCACAAACCTAGCATCCCCGTCTCTACCTCCCATGTTCCTGCTGTTGCCTGAGCCACTCAGGTTGGAAACCTAGGCCTCACACCTTTGACCACTCTTTCCTAAAGCCTTCTTTTCTACCTTTCCAGGCTGCCTTGTCCCCTCCTTTCCACCTTTGGACCACAATTATCCACTGCCCCTCACTGATCTTGCCTCCAACCTTGTTCCTCCCCTCCATTCCATTCCTTGGCTGTCCTCAACTCAGCCTTCACAGCTTAGACACCTCTTCTAGGAAGCCTTTTCCAGTGTGGATCAAAGCCAGTGATCACGCGTTCCTCAATTTTCTCTCATCCAAGCTAAACTTGTCCCTTCTCCTAGGACTTGGGGACATGTTTGAGAAGCAGCATGACATAGTGAAAGGAGGTGGAAGACCTGGGTTCTAGTCCCAGTTCTGTCACTAACTTGCTGTGCGAACCAGGGTAAGTCACATTTCCCCTCTGGGCCTGTTTCCTCTTCTGTAAAATGGGAAGAATAATTTCTGCTCTGTCCAAATCAGATGACAGACATAAGGCAAGGGTGTGTTATAAGCTGAAAAAAAGAGGATTAAAAAAAAAAGCAAAATAACACCACCAAAGCCTTCCTGTGTATAGCCACAGGAGCCCTCTCATTAATCAAAATGTTCTTAGTGATCCAGTAATGCCTCACATGTCTGCAGAGTGAGCCTCATGACAGCACCTTGCTATTATGTATACACCGCACTGCATAAGTCAGGTTCCGGAAGATGTTTCCTTCCATCTTGGCTCGGCCATAGGAGCAAACGAAGACGCCTCCCTTCCCGTCCCGGAAGAGGCACTTGCGGATGAGGCAGCCCTGCACAGAGCTGGCCAGGCCCATGGCCTCCTTGTCCTTCTGTAGCTCCTGCTGCAGGGAGTTGAGCACTAGGCAACTAGGCAGCTGAATGGACGCTCCTGGAAGTGGTGGGCCTAGAAAGGAGCCCCCCAGGACAGGGCGTGGGCCCTGTACTTGGTAGGACAGTCTGTATGTGAGCTGGTCCTCGTCCTCATCCTCACCACTAGGACTCAGGCCTCCATCGCTGCTGTCTGGGGTCTGGGCCACTCTTTCCCCATCACTGCCCACCTCTGCCTCCTGTGAGCCAGCCTTGGAGCCCGGCTTTGGGGAGGTAGCGGCTGGGCTGGTAGGGCTTTGGCTGCCTTCAATGACAATGTCACAGGTCCTTGGACTCCAAGCCTGGTCCCTGCTCTCCAGGTCCAGGGACATCAGAGAGTCAGAGTCCTCTGTGGGAAGCATGCTGGGTGAGGACTTGATAAGCCCTAGGAGATACTTGTAGGCCCAGTTCTTGTCTGCTGATGGGTGGCCCTCAACAGTCACGGAGTTGTTTTCACTGCCCACAAATTCACAGTTTTCCAGGACACACAGGGGCACATTGTGCAGAAAAACATGGGTGTTTTTGAAGGTGCAGAACTTCACTTGGCAGGTCCCTGGGCCATGGACCTGGATGTGCCCATTTTCAAAGTTGCAGTTGTCAAACTGGATGTGACCTGATGTTGTCTGAGGAATAAAAAAGAGAAAATAGATAAAACAGGGATAATTGTTTTGTTAGTCAGTACTCTAACTGCTCTTTAAAGAGGGTGGAGCTGGAGAGGCCATCTGTCCTGCTGATCCTGTTCTCTGTCCCACCAAGGGCATGTGTCAGCCCCCACACAGGGGCACAGGGATAGGAAGCTGCTCTGCATCAGAGGGAGGATAATTTGGAGTTGCCTGCCTTTCCCTCCTTCCAATCCAAATTTAGTGAGAATATAAACTTTGAGGGGTGAAGATGGAGAAGAGAGAGGGAGGAAGTTGAATGCTCAGAGGGAACGCTAGGTGAGATGAAGTCAACATGGTAATAACACAAGAGGTGAGCCAGGAGAGTGAGTGTTGCTCTAGGGATGATCAGGAATGACAAGGAGAGCTTTGGACTTTTACAAACACAAGAATAGGCTGGGATTTGAGCACAATTTTACTGTGCCCCCTGAAGGATGAGGGAGTCCCAGCTTGGTGTCTCGGTTACACGAAGGAAGTGTGAGATTGTGAGGTGACTTGCTAGGTCTCACTCCTTCAGGCACCTTCACCATCTTCTCAGCCCTGCAGCACCCCACATTGCACAAGCTTGGCATCTGAACTCAGGACAGAGCCAGGCAGAAGCCTGAGGGTTGATATAAGAGAGGCCAGGAGGGGCTGAGCCCTGCCCGGGCGGGGGCAGGCAGCAGGGGAGGCCCAGCCACAGGTTCTGGGAAAGAGTCCAGCCTGTGTAGCAACTGCTATGGGGGGTGGGGGGTGGCACAGCAAAGGATAGCAGGCTCTGTCCCTAAAGAGGGGGACAAGGTATCCTGCCACAGCCGGGCAGTGCTGAGCGGTAGTTAAGATGGGCTCTGGGGTCTGACTGCATGGGGTACCCCTCAGCTCTGCCTCTCTCAAGTGTGTTACTTTGGGCTGGACTTCATCTCTCTGAGGCTCTTTGTCTGCACTAGAGGGCTTGCCAGCTAACAAAGAACAAGGTAGGGAGCCAGGTACAGAGTTGGCACTCACTAAAAATTAGCTACCATTACCTGGGGTCAGGGACACAAAGAGCAGAGACTCCTCTGGGGTGGGGAAGAGCTGAATCCCACAGCACCACTCACCTGAGCCCCTTAGCTCCCAGGCATGGCTGAGAAGCCCAGCCACTCTATATTCCTGAAAAAGAACTGTTTCCGGATTTCACGCTAAATTCCATCAGATGGATTTGAACCATAAAATGAGGGAGTGTTTCATGATTCCAGTGAGTAATCCAGACACATCCACCCCTGAACAGTTTTTACATTCTCTGGCAGTGAGCACCCCGGAGAGCTTGGCCCAGAGCTTACTCACTCGCCTTAACCTCTATAAGCTCTTCCTTATGGCTTTTTCCTTGCTGCAGTTTAAATCTATTTTCCCTTACTTGGTCCCCTCTGTAGATGGAACACCAGTTCTCTGGAGGTGCAGAACCATTGCTGGGGTTGTCCTCAGAAGTCACTGAAAACCACTGTGGAATCACCCTGGCCTTTGCATTTTACAGGCAAGGTCATCCTAGCCCCTTGTCCTGTTTTCAAGGGGTGCTAATATATGCCAGGCCCCACCCCATGGGGATCTGTGGCTGCCCTTCTGAAGGAGGAAAGGCTGACTCGAACATATTACTCTAAGAATAAATGTCGTATGAAACATGAAGGGTCTCGAATCAAACTCTTCTTCTGGGTCTGCAGATCAGCATAGGAGTTGTTCACTAGTCCTTCTGAAACATTCTGGGCCTAAAAAGCAGGCTTTTAAGTTTCCAAGAAATCCAGCACAAGGTAATTTCAAAAGTACTTAAAATTTGAGTTTTTTTTTTTTTTTTTTAAGATTTTATTTATTTATTCATGAGAGATACAGAGAGAAAGGCAGAGACACAGGCAGAGAGAGAAGCAGGCTCCACGCTGGGAGCCCCTTGTGGGACTCGATCCTAGGACTCCGGGATCAAGCCTGGAGCCAAAGGCAGAGGCTCAACCGCTGAGCCACCCAGGTGTCTAGAATTTGAGTTCTAACTTCATTAATTATCCACTTGAGAAAGTTACTTAGCATCTCTGAGGCTTTAGTACCCCCACCTAAAAATGGGGATTCCACGTCTACTGTCTACCACAAATATTTGTTGTGGGGATCAAATGAAGTCAGAGACGGATAGTCACCTATGAATACAGGCTTTAGATCTTAGCTCTGTCCCTTACTAAGTCTGAGACCTGGGCATGTCACTTAATCTTGGTGAGTCCCATTATGTTCATCTATAAAACCAGATGGCACTACCCATCTTACGAATGGCTATAAAGCTATACCAGGGACCCAGTAAGTGCAATGTAAATGACTGTAGTATGATGATTATTACAAATCTGAGAGACAATTTGTTGTTACTTGGTAGTAACAGTGGTGATATAATTATTACTGACCAGGTTTGAAGTCTAGATATTATGTTTCTAGGCAATGTAAAACTGCAAACTCTGCTGCCAGGAGTTATCAACATGTCAATACATCCTTTGGTTTGAATACAGCTTGCATTCTGTGTTCCTAGAAGGTTAAGTGTTGGGCTGGTATTTCCTTTTTTTTTTTTCTTTTGAAGTTCGATTTGGCAACATATAGTATAACACCCAGTGCTCATCCCGTCAAGTGCCCCCCTCAGTGCCCGCCTCCCCTTCCTCTACCCCTTGTTTGTTTCCCCGAGTTAGGTGTTTCTCATGTTTTGTCACCCTCTCTAATTTGGGCTGGTATTTCCTAACCCTCTCCCCAGTCCCCTTGGTAAAAGCCTGACCTTCTCTGACCCTCCTCCACAAGGTGGGGCTAACGTGCTAAAGGTCATTGGTTCTGCATAGCCTCTCCTGGCTTTGGCTAAGTCCGGGCAAGAGGTGTTCTGTTTCCTGTCACCATGTGGCATACTCCAGGACCTGGCTTTCCCACCTAGTTACTTCACCTGGGGTTCCAGTTCGTTCAGTGTGGAAGGGAAGAAGTACAAAGCAGTTTGGGTCTTGAGTCCTCGACTTATTTTTTAATATAGCTTTCCAGGAATAAAGTAGAATGTTGATCGTTACTGATCCCTTACCCGTTTCTCAACTGGTGCAGAGGTCAGAGGAGTGTGTTTTAGGAGTAACGAAAAACTCCCAATTTTAACAACAAAGGGGTTACAAACCCACTGAGAAGTGGCCCAAGTCAGGACTGAAGAGGCCACCCATCTGGATGTGGATACCCACCTTGAACATGAAGGGTGAGAACCAGGCGGGCATGAAGACAAGGTTGCACAGGCGTGTGGTGGAGCAGTGCTGATCGATGCTGGCAAGCAGGGCCACCTCACCCAACTTCCCGTGCCCTACGATCTCCACGGGCACCTTCAGGATGATTTCACCTTGCTCTTCGTACACGCCTGGAAACAGCTCAATTCTGTCATACAGGCTGGCCATGGCCAACGCACTACCCAGGCTGTCAAACTCGTGGCCCGGCCCAACGCTCAGGGTACGGCGTTCCCTCCTCCGACGAAATAAAGAAAAGCAGACGGAGGACTCCAAGTCCAGGGCGTTCTTGGTCCAGGTCTTGGAGGCCAGGTAATGCTGCTTGAAGGCCTCCCTCCAAGACTCAGGCTCCACATCAGGCTGGTTGGGCCAGTTGGGGTGGCGGCATTCGGTGCATTCCAGACACAGCTGCCGCCAGCGAGTGCTGTCGAGACTGAGGATCAATTCATACCAGGCTCTGCAAACCAGGCTGCAGCGGCCCAGGTCGGGCAGGTGCAGGTAGGCTAAGATCATGCGCCACAGCTCCAGGGGGAGGCCGCCAGCCTCCATGGTCACCTGAGGGATAGACATAAAACCAGAGAGGTTTTTGCTGACCTTGCTTACAGCTCCCCTTCTTGAAATATTTCCTGCCTTCTCCTGACCCCAAGAGTGTGCAAGCAAACAAGGCACAGCCAATCATAGGACTCTATCCCTTCAACTAGAATCCTCTTCTGGGACTTTTCTACCTGGAGTCAGCAGGGAAGACTCTCTTTTCTCTTGATCAGACATTATATCTGATCTGCTATCAGCCATACTTCCCACTTGTGGAGAAAACCTTGCGGTACCAGAGCCAAGCAGAAGTGAGGAGGTGAAAGATGAAAAATGAAAAAGAGAAAAAGTAAGTGATCACACGTGTATGTGTCCTGGTGGTACTGATTCCAGATTCCTGAAGCTGCCCTGGAATCTTCGGTTCTTTCTTCAATTCTACAGGGTACCTCAATGACCTTTTTTGCTTAAGCTGTTTTTATTTGAGTTTCTATGACTTGTAACTAAGATTCTGAACTAATACAGAGGGAACCCACCTTTAGCTGTTACAGTCCTAGAGCTCTGGATTCCCTAGACTCCCAAGGAAGGGACCTCTATTTCTTCGTACCAAGAGGAAAATGAACTGAGACAGTGAGTGTCCATCTGTCAGTCTCTCCTCATTGCCAGATCAAATAATTACCATTGCTTTCTCATGTAAGGAAACTTCAGGAAAGACTGATGCGGGATCAGAGGCTGTGAGTTTTGGTCCTGGCTCTGCTACTGATGCAACCCTACTGTCTTAAACACCTACCCCACTGGCTGCCCAGCCATCTGTCCCCTTGCTTTTTGCCCCACACCAACAATCTACATTTTTAGAGATGCAGGGTCCCCTGGTAGCCATGTCAGAGGACAATACTACCCCAGACCATTGCAGCAAACAGTTGGACTCTGGATGGCTCCAACTGGGCCACTGAGCTCTCCAGGGGAATACGAGTTGCAATTCTAGAATCAGGTTGACTTCTTTGCTGAATGGAAGATAATGAATGGCTTCTTTCCTAAAGCTATAAAACTCAGGAAAAGTTGCCAACGCCCATTTTCTTTGCAGGGGGGTAAGGGTGGGGTGGGGCAGAAGCAGCTAGTCTACATTGAGAGAAGAATGAGTCAGAGACACAGAAACAAGCAGAGAAGGGCAGAAACCATCCCAATTTCTCTATAGCACTCCAGGTCACAGCTCCAGCCCATGCTCAAAACTCACCTTTATCTTTGCCTTTTGAATTCCATCAGCTAGCTCTGTACTCTTGTGATAAATTCTTTTTGCTCAAGCTGGCTTCATTGAATTTCTGTTATTTATACCTCTCATTTATGAGTGTCCGTTTCCCCACCTAACACACAAGGGGACTGTGTTAGATGACCTAGAGCAACTTCCAAGTCTGAAACCCTATAAAGTCTCTAGACAACTAGAAACTAAAATTGGAAATAGGGCAGACTTCACAACAGACTGTAATCAAGTTGTTAACCTCTTCAAGGTTTTGGTTTTCCTCTCCATTTAATGAACATCATGATCATACCTGTCAGCTATCTAGGCCTAGGAAGGCCAGAAGCACAAATGTGTGATTTATGTCTACAAGAATTCTAGACTTCATCATGACAGGTCTGGTTTTAACTCCACAGATTAGTATTAGGGCCATGTTACATAGGTTTTTCTGTAATGATCACCTAGTATGACTTTATTAAGTCCTTGACAGCACTGAAGAAAAGCTAGGCTCTGGACTGGTAAGCATTACAAAGCAAAGGCTGGGCTCCTGGTAGCTGTGACTCCCCCAAACGAACACTGCTTTATTTACAGTGGTCTCCGTGATAGCCATGTCTCCTGTTCCTCACCTCCTCCTTTAGCTATACGTTTTCAGGCTTTTCAAGAGAAAATGGTTCTTTTATTCCTTCTCTATCCTAAGAAGGTAAATATAGCTAGGTGATCACATCCATTCCCTTGGCTTCAACTATAAAATCCAGATCTCCAGGCCCAATAGTCTCTCTCAGGCCTTCCACATACAGATAACCAATGCCTATTGAGCATTTATCCTGGGATGTTCCACAGATACTAAAAACTCAGCATTATATTCAAAACTGAACCTCAATTTTCATGTTAGGGCATTACAAAAAAACTGGAACTAGATTCTCCCTCCTGCCATGAAAACTATACAGTTGGACCGAATATATGCTTTCAGGCACCGAAGAGTAAACTGCACAGGACCGTAATCTTTGAGAGAAGGGAAATACAATAGGGGAGCATGTAACTGCTCTAGTTTTCATTCGGGGGCACCTTCTCATTGTGGGGTAGGGAGATGGCACCCAAGTAGAGTGGCAGTCTCACGGAGCAGGCAGATGGTTCTGTGATGCTCAAAAATGGCTGGAATCTGTGAGGCAGGGTGGGGTGGGTGGCCCGTTTCTTGGCTCAGAGCTGGACTGCCCATGCACAGAGCATGCCTTCATCAGACTTAGTGGAGATCGCCTGTTACAGGGTAAATGGTGATAGTAAAGATCATGTAGACCTGGGAGATAATGGAAGTCCAGCCCAGAATATGGAATGTTCACACTGAGACTCAGAAAGGATATGTCACGGGAACAGATTCAAATTAGAAGAAAAAAGGCAAGCTTGATAGGATCAAAGGGTTCTGGCAATAACGTAACTGCCTGTTAGAATACTATTTACCACTCAAAAAAAAAAAAAAAAAACCAAACAAACAAAAAACAAACCCCACCAATATCTAGGCTCCCTCAACACGCCAGCTACAAGGGAGTCCAGAAACAGACTAATATGTATATGGGCACTTGACTTTTGACAAAATATCAGTGCAATTCCATGGATAAACAAAAGCCTTTTCATCAAATGGTGCTGGAAAAACTTGAGACCCATATGAAAAAAATGAACTTCTGATATAAGCCATATTCAAAAATTTAAGATTGATTTTAGACCTCAATACAAAAACAAAATCTATAAAGCTTCTAGAAGAAAACATAAGGGATGCTTGGATGGCTCAGTTGGCTAAGCATCCAGCTCTTGATTTCAGCTTGGGTCATGATCTTGGGGTTGTGGGATTGAGCCCTGTGTCAGGCTTCATGCTCAGCAGGGAGTCTGTTTGAGATGGTCTCTCCCCTCCCCAGGCTCCCTCTCTCTCTCACACACACCAGTCTCTATAATTAATAAATACATCTTAAAAAAATAACCTAAGAAAATATGCAACCTCAGGATAGGCAAAGATTTCTGAGAACACAAAAGGCACTAATCCTAAAAAACAAAAAATAAATTGGTCTCTCAGAATTTTCTGCTCATCAAAAGGCATCATTAAGAAAATGACAAGTGAAAGAATGGGAGAAAATATTTGCAATGTACATATAGGAGAGACTATATCAAGAAGTCCTATAGCTCAATAATAAAAAAAAATAAAGAATAGGCAAAGATTTGAAAAGAAACTTCACAAAAGAAAAACAAACAGCCAAGAAGAAGAGATGCTCAACATCATTATTATTCATTGCTTGATTTGTATTAAAACCATAGTGAGATAGATGTGTGTGTATGAGAGACTCGCTACAATGGTTAAACAAACAAACAAAAAAACACTAAAAGCATCAAACATACATTGCTTCATACATTGCTGGTAGGAGTATAAAATACTACAATCACTTTAGAAAACTATTTGGTAGTTTCTTCTGCAATTAAACACACACCTATGTTATGACCCAGGAATTCCACTCCTAGACATTTACCCAAGATAAATGAAAATGTGTATTTACACAAACATTTTTATGAGAATGTTTACAGAGGTTTTATTCATAATAGCAGAACAAACAAAAAACTGAAAACAATCCAAATGTCCATCACCAGAAGAGAAGATAAACAAATTGTGGTATATTTATGTAATGCAATACTATTCGGCAGTAAAGGGGAATGAATTGCTGATATATATACAATAGACAGGTGAGCCACAAAGATATGTTAAGGAAAAGAAACCAGCCACAAAAGACAACATATTGTATGATTCCGTATGGGTGAAGTTTAAAAACAGACTAATCTACGGTGATAAAAATCAGAATAGCACTTGAAGGGGTCCCATGGAAACTTCAGGAGTGAAGGAAATGTTTACATCTTCACTGCTGTGTTAGTAACATGGATAAACACATCTGAAAAAAGCTCACTGGACTGCGTGCTTCTGTTCTGTGCATTTTATTGTATGTAAACTTTATCTCAATTAAAAAAAATCGTATAAAAAAATCGTATAGATTATCATCTCTCCAGGCCTGCTCTACCACCTATACTCCATGTCTCAGTTAATGGTACCATCATCTTCCACTTTGCCACCCTAGTCAGTAACCAGGGAAACCTTCCTGATTTCTTTTCTCTCTTCTTCTCTCCCAGATAGTCTCTCACATCCTGTGTTTCTGCCTCCTTAAGCACTCTCAAATTAATCCTTTCCTCTCTCCCCTGTCACCAAGTTGTTCCTGGCCTCACTGTCTTTAGTTTGGATTACCACAGATTCTCAACTGGTCTCCCTGGAACCAGTCCCGCCTCCTCCATCCAATCCACTTCACACACAGCCACCAAGGGAAGCTTTCTAAAATATAAATGTGGGCATGCCATATATCAGCTAAGAATTCCTCAATGGTTCCCATGGCTTCCAAAAGAAAACCTAGTACAGATGACAGGACATGTGCTGGTCTATTTCTCTAGCCTCATCATTGACCTCCACCCCACCTACCCTTGCGCTCCCAATAGCACCTTGCTCAAAGGACCTTTCTTCATCCTCTCTCCTCAGCCGTCAAGTGCCTCTTCCGGCCTCCCACAACTACTTTAGTTCTATCATAGCCTTCTTACAGTGTAAATGAAAATGGAGTACACAGAGCAAATGTACAGTTTAGTGAATTATTTTATAAGGCAAACATCCTACTAACAACTACCGAGATTAGAAAACAGAATTTTGCCAGCTACTCCAGAAGCCTCCCCATGTGCCCCACTCTAATCCTCCCCACAAAGGTAAAACATATTCCTGTTTCTGTAGTAATCACTTCCTTGGTTCTTTGTGGTTTTATCACCTAAGTATGCAACCTGAGGTTCTAGAGATTTAGTTTTGTCCTCAGGTTTTTAGCTTGGTATGTGTTCGATTCTCATTCCATCCACAGGGTTCCATTTCATCCCTTTCCTTTCTTTACAAGCTGTCTGTTGAAGAACCTCAACAATCTGACCAGTTTCTCAGTCTGAATTTTGCTGACTGAATGCTTTCTCATCGGAGAGTTCACCTTGTTGCCCTGTTGTCTCTTCTGCACATTGGCAGCTGGATCCAGAGGCCTGATGAGACTCAGGTCTTGATCCCTTTAGCAAGGCTACAAGTGGTACTGCATGTTTTTATCAGAAAATGTCCACAAGTCCGGCCATCTCTTTTCTGATGTTAGTGTCCACTGATACTCATTGCCTGGATCCATTAATTCACCTGGAGGTAACAAAATGGTACTAACTCTAACTGTATCATTTGGTGGATTCTTTTGATGAAGTAATTATATTAGGAGATGCTCCTCTTCATCTATTCTTTAAAGTTACCCAGTTGTACCATATATTTAGGAAAGGCCTTCATTTCCCAAGTCTCAAGACAATGAATTGTCTTTGTGATTCTTCGAAGGTAAGCAATTTGTATGTGTGTGTATTATGAGAATCTATGTATTTAAATATATTTTACAGGTTTCAAGTCTTTGAAATTGCTATTCTTATTGAAGCTCAAATTGAACCTCAATTTGGTTCCTCAGTCATTTTGACACAGCCTCAGTAATTTTTGATAAGTGTCCTTGCCATGTGGTATGTCAAGATGTTCCTGGCTCAGTTTTTACATTTCCTGCCCAGACATGGTATCAGACATGTAAGAAATTTTTTAAAAATTTTATTTATTTTATTTTAGTTTTTTTTTTTTAAGATTTTATTTACTTGAGAGAGAGACAGGAGGGAGAACAAACAGAGAGAGGAAGAAGCAGACACCCTGCTGAGCAGTCTGATATAGGACCCTGAGATCATGACCTGAGCCATAGGCAGACACTTAACTGAGCCACCCAGATGCCCCTAAGATATTTTTTAATTGAAGTTTTTATTAAGATAATTGTAGGTTCATAGGTAGTTGCAAGAAATAATACAGAGAAACCTCTTGTATACTTTCTCAGTTTCTCCCACTGGTAACCTTTTGCAAAACTATAATCACAACCAGCATAATGACATTGATATAATCTATTACCTTCTTTAGAGTTCCTCAGTTTCACCTGGACTCATTCATTGTCGTGTGTTTGTATTATGTTCTAACCATTACCTTTTATCACCTGTGTAGGTTTGGGTATCCACTAGCACAATCAAAATACCAAAAAGTTCTGATACCACAAGATCCCATCCTGACTCCTCTTCCCTGTTCTTAATCCCTGACAACCATTAATCTGTCTTCCATTTCTAAAACTGTGTCACTTCAAAGATGTCATATAAATGGAATCATACAGTACATAATCTCTTGAGATTGGCTTTTCTTTCCCTCCCCGATCAGCATAATTCCTTAGAGATTCAAGTTGTGTGCATCACTAGTTTGTTCCTTTAAAATGCTAAGGAGCATCCCATGGTATAGATGTGCCACAGATGCATCCAGATAATCTTGTCAAATGCATTCACGCATGTAATTCCAAACCGTATCAAAAATAGAGTATTACTATCACCCCAAAATATTCCCTCATGACTTTTCTGTCAATTCCCACCCCAAACCCCAAGCAGCAACTGCTGTTGTGACTTTTCCACCACAGACTAGTTTTGTCTGTTCTAGAATTTCATATAAATGGAAATACGTAGTATGTATGCTTTTGTGTTAAGGCTCTTTCACTTAGTATAACATTTTTTTGAGATTCATCCATTATGTTGTATGTATCAGTAATTCATCCCTTTTTATTGCTGAGTAGTTATTTCACTGTATAATGTATTGATATATCAGTTTTTAAAAATCGATTCTACTATGGAGGAAAGACTGAACTGTTTCCAATTTGAAGCTATTGTGAATAATGCTACTGTGAATATTCTTATACAAATGCTTTGTGGGCATATGTTTTAATTTCTCTTGAGTAAATACTTACAAAAGTGGAACTGCTGGGTCTTTTCTCCAAACAAATTAAATTTTTTTTTTCCCAAACAAATTATACCATTTTACACTCTCACCAAGAACGTATAAGAAATACCACTGCTCAAAAAAAAAAAAAAAAAAAAAAAAAAAAAAAAAAAAAAAAAAGAAATACCACTGCTCTACAACTTCACTACCATTTATTGTTGTTGGTCTTTCTATCATTCTGGTGGGTATGCAATGGCATCTCATTTTGGTTTTAATTTTCACTTCCCTTGTGACTAATGATGTTGAGCACTTTTTCATGTGCTTACTGCCATTCATGTATCTTTCAGGAGTGTGTTCACATCTTCTATTTTTTTAATTGGCTTGTCTTTTTAATATTCAATTGTAGGACTTTTTAATATATCCTTTACCAGATATATGGTCTGGGAATACTTTCTCCCTGTTTATAGCTTATCTTTTCCTTTTCTTGATGGTGTCTTTTGATGAGAAATTTTACATTTTGATGAAGTCTAACTCACCTTTTCCAAATGACTGATCCCTTCGGAGAAGGCTTTGCTAATTCCCATGTCAGAAAGACATTTTCTTATATATATATATATATATATTTTTTTTCTCTCTCTCTCTCTTCCTTCCTTCCTTCTTTCTTTGGCAGAGAGATAGAGCCAGAGAGCACAAGTAGGGTGAGCAGCAGAGGGAGAGGGAGAAGCAGACTTCCTGCTGAGCTGGGAGTGGGATGTGGGGGCTCAATCCCAGGAGCCTGAGATCATGACCTGAGCTGAAGGCAGAAACCTAACCAATTGAGCCACCCAGATGCCTGACATTCTTCTCTATATTTTCTTCTAAAAGTGTTGTGATTTTGACTTTAACATTTTGATCTATGATCCATCATGAATTAATTTTTGTTATGGTATGATGCAGTGGTTGAAATTAAATTTTTTTATGTGAGAATTCAGTTATTCCAGCACCAGTTGTTGAAAACAATCTACTATCCCCAGTTGGGTTGTTTTGGTACCTTTGTCAAAAATCAAATAACAGTAGCATGGGTCTATTTCTGGGTGATTTATTCTGTTTCATGGATCTATTTGTTAATCCTCATGCTACCACCACTCTAGCACATTTCTGACATTTTTCCTTTAATGAATTATGCTTCTGGTGTCAAGTCTAAGAACTCTTTACCTAGCTCTGGATCCTGAAGATTTTTTTCTTAAAGTTTTATAATTTTACCTTTTACATGCAAATTAGTGATCCATTTTGAGTTAATTTTTGATTAAGATGTAAGGCTTAATTTGAAGTTTTTTTGTTTTTGTTTGCCCTATGATTGTTTGTCCCAGCACCATTTGTAGAAAAGGCTATCGTTTCTCCATTGAATTGCTTTTGTACTTTTGTCAAAAATCAGTTGAGCTTATTTTTGTCCTCATTGCTTTAATTGGAAGTCATATTTCAATACCACAACCAGTGTATTAGAGATGTTTATTTCTACTAGGTTTGGTCATTGTTTCTTTTTTTTTTTTTTTTAAAGATTTTATTTATTTATTCATGATAGTCACACAGAGAGAGAGAGACAGAGAGGCAGAGACACAGGCAGAGGGAGAAGCAGGCTCCATGCAGGGAGCCCGACGTGGGATTCGATCCCGGGTCTCCAGGATCGTGCCCTGGGCCAAAGGCAGGCGCCAAACCGCTGCGCCACCCAGGGATCCCTGGTCATTGTTTCTAAGGCTTTTCAATGGATTCCTGGCTCCTCTATCAGATTGTGGGGTTCTTTGGAGATAGGGACTGGATACTTTGATCTCAGAAAGTTCAGTACCTGGTGCTGATCCCCTTCTCTACTCCAACTAGTCAGAGCAACAGAAAAGTGAGAAGATACACCCTAGGTTATTCTAATACCAGGTCCACTCTTCGCAGATACAATGAGTGTGACTCTGGTTTTTCCTATGCTCCAGGTTCTTGCAGGAAATGATGCCAATAAGTACATCTACTGTACTTAACTACATGATTTAGTATTACCCACAACTGACTTGACCAGAGTCACTGGAAAAGAAACAGGTCGGCAGTACTTCTGGTAGGCCAAACTCTTCTATATTTAACTCTCACATAACTCCTCCTTTCTCTCATAGCTTCCTATCTTGTACTCCAAATCCTTCTCAACTTTCTTCCCAGATCTTTTGTGGCTCTAATTATTCTTTTCCTAATTTGACTATTGCTCTTATTAGGATGTCATTTGCATAAGAAAGGAGTTCTGATGCCAGGGCTACTCTGAGGGGGTTAGATGTAATTCAGTCTTAATTAGAACCTTTCCTCAACTCTGTTTTTGGCACACCTCACTTAAAAGATAATAATGATAATAATAATAATAAAATGTTACTTTGCTGTTTCTCCATAAGGTCTTGGTGACCTGTACAAGGTTCTCTGAATTTAGTGACTTCATATATCACATTTCTTCTAGCTAGTCCCAACCCTTCACAAGGTTCCTTTCTTCTGACTAGCTCAGATTCAACCTCCTTCTCCCACATAAAGACCATCATATGTCCCATACAGTTTACATTTACCTGTCTAAATTTTTCATCTCCCTATTAAAAGGAGCTCATTTATAATACGTTCCTAGTTATCTTTGCTTCACTTCTTTTTTTCCTTATTGTTTTGCATTTCAATTTAAAAACACCAGAAGAACACTATTATCCTCATTTTAACAAGTTCCTATATGAGGCGCGTCTGAGTGGCTCAGCTGGTTAAGCATCTGACTCTTGATTTCCACACAGGTCATGATCTCAGGGTTATGAGATTGAGCTCTATAATGGGTTCTTCACTGGGTGTGGAGCCTGCTTAAGATTCTCTCTCTCTTCCTCTGCCCCTCCCTCCTCTGTGAAAAAACAAAACCAAAACTAGTTCCTATATGAAAGTAGACAAATTATCAACCACTCAAGCATTTCTTCCCAAAGGGTAACCTTTCTTTTCTTTTTTTTTTTTTTTAAAGAACTTACTTACCTGAGAGAGACAGCATGCGGGCACACGAGAGAGAGAGTCCATGCGTGGGGTTGGGGAGGGTGGTGGGCAGAGGTAACAGCAGACTTACCACCGAGCAGGGAGCCAGACTCTGGGCTAGACCCTGGGATCATGACCTGAGCTGAAGGCAGATGCTTAGCCCACTGTGCCACCCAGGTGCCCCACCAAAGGGTAACCTCTTAACAAGGGTCAACTGCCGCCATCTGAAAGGAGTTTTTTTTTTTTTTTTTAAGAGCTTTGACTTCTTAGGCTCCTTGTTCTCTTTGTTTCTATCTCCTACTTTCCAATTTATTAGCTTCTCTGACTCTGCTGTTTTTCCTGAGAGCATCATAAATTGTATACTTTCCGACATGCCTTAACCAGGATGTTCTTTCTACAGGAGACAACTCTGATAGCTGTATGTGAGTGAATCCACTAACCTTAAGGGGACCTAACCCACATAGCCTTTCAGGTGAGAGACTTCCATATGGCCTTTGGTAGGTCTGCCCAATAGGGCCCTTCTCTGGGACATATTGTTAATGGTCACTATTCTAATTCTCCAGAGGATATAAGAGACCCAAATCACAACTACCCAAATTACAACCACCAATGCATCTTGCTTCACTGCTGACTGGAACCTTGTTCACTATGTGTTTGACCCAGCCAACCTATTGTATGCCCCATATGACATTGCACAGCACCCAGCACTGCCAATCTCTGTCCCAGAAGAGTTTCCCAGTTACTCTAGCAGTCCATCAATAAGGAATACTCTGGGCCACTACAACTGAAGTATGAGTATGGCAAGAACCAAACACACCATTTAATACCTGCACCAAGTACATGCTTAATGGTGTTTTTAAGTAAATGAATAGGTAGAGGTGAATTTCCATCATGGCGCCACCCCAATTTTTATCTCATTTTTGCAAACTTATGTAAATTTACTATAGAAATACAGTTTCAAGGACCACTCCACTCAAGTTTCCTGCATCCATATAAAAATTCCCATGTAGAAATTCTTAAAATTCAACTGGGAATAAAAAATTTAAAGAATAAAAAATCCTTTTATTCCTTAGTTCATTTGTTTTGCAAATATAGCCCTTATGGAGTGTGGGGATACTGGGATGAGAAAACAACTGATAGGAAATGGACAGCCTGGGATAGCAAGAATTGAGCACTATTGCAGCTTACAGAGCTCAGGCTATTTTTAAACCAGGCATGGTGAGATTTCTGTAACAGTGGTTCTTAAAACATGGCTCTTGGCCATCTACTTCAGAATTACCCAGGGCTTGCTCCTACTCCCACTTTAGATCTCCAGAATGAGACTCTCTGGAGTGGAATTAATTATCGGCATACTTATCAAGTTCCCTGGTGACTGCATGAAAAGGGTCTCCCTTCCACACTTTGATGTAGCATCCTCAATGAATGACTCTCTTCAGTTTTCAACCTTCTTGGTGATATGGACCTCCCTGTATTATCTCAAAGTCAGAAGACTTGGACCATGCTGTATGAGACCTTGAGGAAGTCACTTAATTAAGCCCTAGCCTTTGGTTTCCTCATATATAAACTAGAGACCCTGATACTACCCCAGAAGATTTTTGCAACCAAGAAGAGATCCAATGTTCACTGTGCTGGGAATTAGTGCTTTTCAGCAACTAGTCCCAGTTTCCCCTCCTGCATACCTGATAGGATTGTACTGGCCCTTCCAGTGGTTGGGTGGGGCACATGGCTAGTATTAATCAGTGAGTTTTTTTTTTTAAGATTTATTTATCCATGAGACACGCGCGCGTGCACACACACACACACACACACACACACACATACAGAGAGAGAGAGGCAGAGACACAGGCGGAGGGAGAAGCAGGCTCCATGCAGGGAGCCCAACGTGGGACTTGATCCTGGGACTCTAGGATCACACCTGGCTGAAGGCAGGTGCCAAACCGCTGAGCCACCCAGGGATCCCTAATCAGTGAGTTTTGAGAAGAGGTGTGTGCTATCTCTTGACTAAAGATTTAACTGCCTAGGCAAGACCAACCAGAGCTCTGTTTTTCTCTGGCATAGCAACTGGCAGCATTTGAGACAATAGCTACTCTTGTAGAGTCCCCATGCTAACCCAAAATAGATACACATCATACATAAAACATAATCCTTTGTTTCAGGTTAAGGCATTAAGAATTTGAGGACTGGGCAGCCCCGGTGGCTCAGTGGTTTAGCGTCGCCTTCGGCCTGGGGTGTGACCCTGGAGGCCCAGGATTGAGTCCCACGTCAGGCTCCTTGCATGGGGCCTGCTTCTCCCTCTGCCTCTCAGTCATGAATAAATAAATAAAATCTTAAAAAAAAAAAAAAAAAGAATTTGAGGACTGTTGCTACAGTATAACCTGTCCCTTCCTGACTTATAGAGCATGTGAACCTCTAAAGGCCACTAGCAGGAAGCTCCTGGACACCCTGAGATGGCCCATTCCATGGTTTGTCTGCAGCCAACTTTGGTATATTTCCTAAAACTGAGCCAAAATCCAGCTTTTAGCTCCTTCTTCAGTTGGTTTCAGTTCTGTTCCCTTGGAGTCCCTAGAGTTCTGCTCTCTTATAGATGTTGCATGTTGGTTTGGGCCTTGGATGTGAACAATGGAAGCTTGTATTCTATTGTAGATTCCTCAGGAGGGAAGTGGCCTGATCAGAGCTCTATTTCAAGATCCATCCACAACAGGTAGAACAGTGAGCAGAAACTTACAACTCAGCAAATATTAAATGACAGTTTCTTTCCCTCAGGATGATGTGAGGGTCTCCAGAGGATTTGGGGCAAAGGTGCCTGGAAAGCTAAGGGTCTTGTGGCAGGCCTGTCAAGGGAAGGAAGATATGGCAGCAGGGGATTTTCCACATTTCAGAGCTTTCTTTCCTCCAAACTTGGACATGTCCCCAAATCTGGCAACACCCCATGGGCTGAATCTAGAATGAGGCTGACAATTCTACACATAGGACCCTCCGAACTCAAAGAGGATTTCCTTTTATTCAACTGTCACACTCCCTGTTGTTCCACTTGGCTTTATTTACTATATCTTTACACTAATCCATGGGGATCTATGCAGCAACAGGGATTTCTATAACCAGGTAACACTTAAAAAAAAAAAATGTATTCAAGTTTTGCCCTTCCTTTTTCCCATTGAGGCCTCTGAACTATGGAATTAAAAGTAACGAATGTCCCCTAGGGCTGGCGCACCTGGAGTGTGAGCCTGTAAAGAGCTGGAGAAACAAAGTGGGAACTTGTTTGGGATGAGGGACCAGGGCCTGAGGTAGGCCTCAAGCTGTTTCCTTTGTGTGTTCCCAAGAGTGTGAGAACTCAGAGCTTCTGTATGGCACTCTTAACCCTCTGGGCCACAGGGTGTCCCCAGCTTTAGTGGGAGGGGCAGAGGCCACCCTCTTGGGACAGGAGTCCCATAAGACCTGAGTCTCAACAAGCAAGCTCTACTGCTTCACAGCCTTGTGACTTGAGGCAAATCCTTTAACCCCTCTGAATCCATTTCCTCATATGTAAACACGTTCATGATGGCTGTCCTGCTACATTTCATGAGCATTTCAAGAATTTCCAAAGAAAAATAATCATTTATTTAACAAATCTGAATATATTGTTTACTATCACACTAGGCATTGTTCTAAGGACTGACAAGCAGTGAACAAGACAAAGTCCCTACCTTTAGAGACAATAAATTTAAAAAATAACAGATACTGCAAGGAGAAAATAAAGCAGGCTAAGGGGTGTGCATATGTACCTGAGCATGAACATGTGTGCCACTTAGATAGGGTCATCAAGGAAGGTCTCTGAGGAAGTGACATTTGAATAGAGATCCAAATGACATTTAAAGTCATGGGATGGGATGAGATCACTAGAGAAAAAAAGTCTGATGACCAAGTCCTTGCCAGGTGAAATCTAAAGGGCATGAAATGGAAAAGGACTCAGCAAAGGAGAAATTGGGAGTGAATACTTAGAGGACTGTACAGGGCTCTGATCAATGTGAGGCACTCAAAGTGAAGCTTTGCTTTGCTGTCTAGACTCCCACTGCTTTTGAGAGAAAGGGTCTATTGGCCTATTAGTTTGCTGAGCATCATGATGGGGAGGCAGGGTGGGCTTAGGAGTAAAACCTCTAGTGACATCTATATAGTTCATTTAGGCTTGTGTGAGTGGATTTGTGGGGCAGGTGGGAGGGACACGAGGGAGTGCCGAGTTATACCACAAGGACTACCATGTGAAAGTGAGACAGTGTTTGCAGAAGTAGAGTGCCCAGGTGATACAGTGTCTGAACACCTACTATGAGGAAATTCACCATGATGAATTAGATACCTTCTCTGTGCTCAAGGAGCTTATCTTTTTATAAAAATATGCTTTTCTTTATTTATTGTCTGGCTCCCCTGAGCAAGTCCCATAAGGACAGAAAGGCATAGGAACTTTGCCTAGATCTCTGCCTTGTCTGTGATAGGTACTCAATAAACATTTACTAAATGAATTATCACTATCATCATCTGGTGTATTAGAATAGCTGAGACTATTTAAACCATTAGCCACTGAATTCCTACCATGACATAGATCCCTATCGAATAAAAAAAGTAAATGAAGCCTGAGTATGTAGTCCACACTTACTACATATAAGATTGTATGGTGAAGCACCATGAGGGAATCAGAAACAAGATAAAGACCCTATCCTCAACTCTGGTAGGAGACAAAGCTATCTCTACTCCCATAAAACCAGTATGAGTGAAGAGGTGCTCAGTGCCATAAGAGGGAAAAAGCCTTTGTTTAAAGAATATAAATGTGACCTCCAGGTAGACAAATCAACCAGTAATAGCAGAAGGCAACCATAACAGCAGCAACTACCACTTACTCAGCATGAATATTTGAAAGACACCATATTAAGCACTTTTCATGCATTATTTCATTCTATTCTCCCAATATCCCTCCAAAGCTTTGCAACTCTGAATGCTGTTCCTAGGACCCAGGAGCTGGTTAGAAATGCCAACTCTTGGGCACTATCTCATACCTACTGGATCAGAACTAGCATTTTAACAAGATCACCAGGGAACTCCTGTGCACCTATGTTTGAGAAGCCCTGATCTAAAGTATCACTTTACAAGTGAAGAAACTAAGTCTGGGAGAAACTAAAGTGACAAATGACTTATCCCAAATCACTGTGCTGGAGAGCCGCAGAATCCCCTTGTGAACCAGGTTTGACCCCCAAAGACTAGGTTTTCAACCATTAATAAGCCAAGCTTCAGGGAAGAGCTGGCCTCTGAGCTGCACTCTGAGATATGGGCAGGGCTGGGGCATCCAGGGAATCCAGGAAAGGGGACTGCAGGCAGAGGAAAGCATGGCAGCAAAGCTGCAGGGTATGGAACCTCTAAGCAGGCCGAGGACACAGTATGAAGCTCAGTCTGGTAGCAGCTCCAGGAGTCTGAAAGGGTCAGGAAAAAAGGCTGGCGGAATCAGTTCACAGAGCTTTCATTAATTTTGCGGGCAGTGGGGAACTGCCTTGAGTCCCAGCACAAAAGGTCCTACCCCATAATGAGATGACTCCGATAAAAGGGACCCAACAGGCTTTTCTTTTTTTTTTTAATTTTTTTTTTTAATTTTTATTTATTTATGATAGTCACAGAGAGAGAGAGAGAGGCGCAGAGACACAGGCAGAGGGAGAAGCAGGCTCCATGCACCGGGAGCCCGACGTGGGATTCGATCCCGGGTCTCCAGGATCGCGCCCTGGGCCAAAGGCAGGTGCCAAACCGCTGCGCCACCCAGGGATCCCCCAACAGGCTTTTCATTTGAGAAAGGGGACTTCAGAACTCTGCTGTGTATATTATACAATCAGCTCCCATGTTCTTCATTGTTTACTGAAGAAAATGCACTTACTTCCTACCTAGGGGAGGCCAGATCAGTATCAAAGTGGCAGGAATTCTGCTTTTAATAAATGAAAGGGGTGGGGGAGATTCTAGAACAGCTCAGAACTCTATCTAGTATCAACGAAGGGGAAAAACATATATCCTCCCTGTTATGAAGCATACTGAAACCAGTGAAAATAACCACAAACTGAACTAATGAAGCAACTGTAATAGGTTTAGATCTTTCTTCAAATCAAAGTAAATTTCTCTGGAGTTTTGTGGGTTTTAGTTTGAAAATAGAGTAAAATACTGTAAACCAAGAAAGAACCCTGTATACATACCTACACACATACTACTGGAAATGAGACAAAACTTAAGGCTTTGAAGATGACAAAAATCGCAGCTGGGCTTTTCATCATTTCTTCAAACCTCAGCTCTCCTCAGCCTGAAAAATAACCAGCTGTTTCTTATTTTAGCTTTGAAATTTGATGGCATAGACCAGAACGCTGTGTTCTGATGCACGTTTGGTGCTGAGTGTGGTTGGTAAGGGCCCTCTCTCCCTCCAATGTGCAGCCCGCTCACAGCAGTTCACTTAGAGGGCACTGGGCTTGAGAAATCCTAAAACCTGGGTTTCAGTCCTGATTCTGATCAACTGGGTGACCTTGAGGGGGCAGGGAACAGTGTACTGAGAGCTTACTAAACCAGGTGCCTTTTATATGTCATCTAAGTGAGCAATTACAACTTCAGAGGTAGTGGTCTTAGCCCCAATTCCAGGAATAGTTACTGTGCTTTTTATTTAGTTAGTAAGTGGGACAGCTGTGGTTCCTACACCTGGACTGAGTCCAGAACCTCTGCTCTTTCCACTACAACAGCCTGCCCCCAGTTCCCTTCCTGAGCTTCTGGGATTCCTAATTTGTGAAATGATGGTGGAGGACCTTCTAACCTCACCATACAGACACATAAGCTCCCAGTTCATGAAATAAGGATGACTATAATCCTGCAATTATTACGCATTATTAGTTCTGGGCCTCCTCCCAGGCATGGTCTGTGGAGGGAACACCTGATCAGAGCCCTTCTCACTACCTCCTGCCTCCCACACGACCACACACTGCTCCAACATTTCTCCTTAATCGCCCTCAGCTTGAGGCAGTTCCACACCAAGTGATTGTTACTTTATTCTTGAAATTACACATTCAATGGAGTCAGACCATCATGTGTCTCAGCTTATCTATGAAAGTGGGGATAATAATACCTTAGGGAGTTGTGAGGATGAAATGAGAGAATGGATGGAAATCCCTTTAACATTGTGTCTGACGCATAGTAAACACACAATAAATGGTGATGAATTCCTTTTTCTCCTAAGACCCTTTCCTTTCCCTAATTTCTTTCATTGTAATGCATTTGAACCAATCCTCCAACATCTTAGAAAAAAAATTAATTGATGGGCAATAATTTAGGGTTTTCTGTGTGAGGCAGGGAACAAGGAGACCACAGAGGGAGTGGAGCTCACTGCTGAGCCCACTGCCCCACTCCGTGGCCAACAATACAGACACTGACACCAGGCCAAGCAGTGGGTGTATTCTTTATTGTCACCAAGCCAACATGTTTTGTAGCTGCTCACCATCCAATTACAAAAGAGAGTGAGACTTCTTTCCGGAGCAGTCATTGGCAGTAACAGAAATTCACCCCCGTGGGCGTTGCCCCCAAGTTCCAAGTATCTGTTCTAGTGAGTATTCTGATTGCAGCAAGTGCAAACAAGGGAGGGCTTATCTTAAAAACTTATGTGAGCTATTAAGGATATGGGATTTTATAGACTAGGACCATGTAGGGTTGGGTCTCCCAGAGTCTAGAATGAAAGGTCTGGATCCATCCACAGCAGCCCCAAGGCTCTCAGTGGCTAGCCCTATGGGTCTCTGCTCATCTCATGTCTCAGCCACTACCCATGGGTCAGCTCCAATCTCCTTTTACCTGGAGTCTACACACCCTTTTCTGTCTCAGTGCTTCTGCTTCCCTGTAATACCAGCTAGCCAGTATTACTAAAGGCCTCACTCTACCTCATGGCTTCTCTCTACATACCATTTCAGCTTCAGTTTCTGTGGCTTAAGTGCTGTTCCATAATTCCCAGTTCACATTTCTAGGAACATGCGTCTTGTTTTCCAGTAGATCATATTACAGGTCCTTGGTGAGCCTACGAATTGGCCGTTCTTGGGTCTGACATTCAGCTCTGGCCCAGGAAGTTCTGACTAGGGAGGAGGAACAGAGCAAGATTTTATGATAGAAAACATGGTTATGTGGGGCTGACATGACTGAGAGCTGTGGAGGTAGAACTTTCTCTTAGGTCCATGGGAATAACAAGCAGCACAGCTGACATGTGGAATACATCTCCACATATTAGAGAGTCCCACACTAGCTCTCCCTCATCTCTGCTGCTGTGGATCACCAGCAATGCCAAAGCACCGCCACTGGCATTAGTTGGTGGGTGAAGGGACTGCCTGACCCGACTCCTCCTTCCCCGTCAATGGGCTCAAGAAGAGGTGATGTCTTCCCCCTTTTACTTGTACAGATTAACTGAGTTAATTCCAATCATATCCTCTTCTTTCTGTGTTACTCTTCCAAGCCACTACTTGGCAAGGTGGACTGTGGTAGCCATGACTTTTGTCTGCCCAGCAAACCTTCCTTCTTCTCGTTGTTCAGAGGAATTCTGCTCCCACTCCATTTAGTCCATTTAGGGGTGGGGCTATCATTCATAGTGCCTCAGCCCTCCATCTCATACTTGGCCCAAAGTAGAATCAGAAGATTCCATCACTCCCGCCAAGGATGGGGACCACTCAGGAGAGTTTGTTTGAGGAATGAAGCTGAATTAAGACATGCAAGATTTCAAATCTAAAAAGATTTTTTGAACCCCTGGATCCAGCTATGCAGTTTTATAAGCAAACATTTTCTTTTTAAAGTTCAGAGAGTCTATCTAGTAAGTTAATCACTTGCAACCAAGAGTTCTGACAAAACAGTATCATTTTCTCAAGTAAATTCTTTCCTCTCTTTCCTTTTTCCTCCCTCATCACATTTGTTTTGTGGGTCCTTAAATGACTAATCAAAGCTGACATACTGTGTTATGATTAGTCTACCACTAAGTGGGATGAGATAAATAAGAGATCAAGTGGTCTAAGGTCCTCATACTGTCCAAAACAAGACAGGGATATTTACCACCTCTATAATTTATCAACTTTCGTTAAATTAAAATTTCAAGGGCAAACATTAAAGAAGAGTAAGTAGGGATCCCTGGGTGGCGCAGCGGTTTGGTGCTTGCCTTTGGCCCAGGGCGCGATCCTGGAGACCCGGGATTGAATCCCACGTCAGGCTCCCGGTGCATGGAGCCTGCTTCTCCCTCTGCCTATGTCTCTGCCTCTCTCTCTCTCTCTTTCTCTCTCTGTATGACTATCATAAATAAATTAAAAAAAAAATTAAAAAAAATAAAGAAGAGTAAGTATATAATGTCCAAACTAGAAGGAAAAAGAGAAAATGACTAAAAACATCCCAAAAGGAGGGAAGAGCTAAAACAAAATGGAGTGCTGGCAGGACAAATACATTAAAAGCATAAATACGAAGACCGACTTAACCCTAAATACATCAGTAGTTATGTTAAATAAATATGGACTAAATTTTCCAATTAAGAGACAAAAACAGGTGATGAAAAAACAGAACCCACATGCTATTTATAAAAGACAAATCTAGGGCAGCCTGGTGGCTCAGTGGTTTAGCGCTGCCTTCAGCCCAGGGCCTCATCCTGGAGACCTGGGATCGAGTCCCATATGTCAGGCTCCCTGCATGGAGCCTGCTTCTCCCTCTACCTGTGTGTCTCTGCCTCTCTCTCCTTCTCTGTATCTCTCATGAAAAAATAAATAAAAATTAAAAAAAAAAAAGACCTATCTAAAACACATAGCACAGAAAGAATGAAACTAAAACGATGGGAGAAGATATACCTTGCATAATCAAAAACAGATGCTGTAGCTACACTGGTATCAGATAGTTTAAGGCCTCTTCCCACCCCCAAACTAACCAAACAAAAAACCCCACCATTCTTTAAATAGAGATAAAAAGGGCAACCTTATAATGATAAAATGGTTAATTTACCAGGAAGATATAATAACTTTTTATTTACATACATTTGATAATATGGCTCAAAGATAGAAAAAATTAAAAGTACAGGCAAATTCATAATCATAGTTGGATATTTTAACACATTTCTCTCTTTAATAGCTAGAATAGACAAAAATAAATCAGAAGATCTGAATTAATAAGTTTGACCCACTGGAATACAGAACACTGAATCCAGTAACTACAGAAGTCACATTATTTTCAAGCACACATGTAACATTTATAACGGACCATAAACAGAGACCTAACAAAAATTTCAACAAATTTCAAAGGATTAAAATTATTCAGAACAAGATCACGGACCATAATCAATTAATAAAAGATAACTAGAAAATACTCACGTTTGAAAATTAAGAAGCACATTTCTAAGATACCTATGAGTCAAAGGGGCAATCACAATGGAAATTATAAAATATTTAGAAATAAATGGCTAAAATACCACATATCAAAGCTTGTGAGCACTTCCTAAGCAGTATTTAAAAATCGAAAGAATACAAATGAGGGGGGCCTGGGTGGCTCAGTTAGTTAAGGGTCTGCCTTCAGCTCAGGTCATGATCCCAGTGTCCTGGGATCAAGTCCTGAGTTGGGCTCCCTGCTCAGCAGGGAGTCTGCTTCTCTCTGCCACTCTCCCTTGCTCACTCTCTCAAATATATCTTAAAAAAAAAAAAAAAAAAAAGGATATGAATGAATGAACTAAGCATCAATCTCAAGAAATTGGAGGGGAAAAAAAAATCCAAGTTATTTCCAAGGAAAGTAGAATGAAAAAATAAAAGAGCAGTACTCAATGAAATAGAAAACCAACTTACTATGGAGAATACCCATGAAGATAAAAGCTGGTTCTTTGCAAGGAAATTACTGAAAACTAAGGAAGAGTAAATGGGAGAAAATTTAAAAATGAAACTGGAACAAAAAGGAGCACATCTCTACAGATGCTGCACACATTAAAATAACAAGAAAATATTATAAACAATTTTATATAAATAAATTTGAAACCTTTAAAGGGACCAATTCCTGGAAAAATATCACTTAGTAAAACTAAAGAAGAAAAATTTTTAATTGTTTTATAACCATTAAAAACATTGAATCTATGGTCAAAAATAACAAAATAAAACTTCCAGAACCAGATGGCTTCGTCACTGAATTCTCCAAACATTCAAGGCACAAATGAGAGGAAACTAGAATGGATGGTAGGTGAGGAAGGTAACAGGCATTAGTCACATTTTTGCGCTAGCTGTGGCAGTAGGGATTATACTTTGTCCCACTAACCTTCCTCCTGTAAATTTTCACAGAAATTACGACCAACCAGAATCCTACAGATGTATTTGGGTGGAGTGAATTTAACAAAAGAAAAGAATGTAGAGAATACTATTAATAACCTAACCAGAGTCTCTACTAGCCAGCATACCCATCCTCCAGATAGGAGTGTCAGCTGATTACAATGTACTAATGTCCCTTCTCTGGAAAACTGCCACCTCACCTGGTTATACAGTTCCCCTCCTCCCTCCATCCTGCTTCTCTCATTCTCCTTTTCCTGAGCAGGTTTCCTAGTATACCACTTGAACACGAATTCCCATCATTCTAGGCCCTGCCTCTACAGAATAGGATCTAAGATATCATTATTTAGGAGAGTGAAAAGAGACTCACAGAGTAGGAGATACCCTTAAAACATGTAACTGACAAGGGACCAAAGTATATAAAGAACTCCAACAAATCAGTAAGAAAAACTGAAAAACAGGCAAAAGACTTGAATAGGCAGTACACAAAAGAGGATATTCAATTAATAAAAAAGCACTCGACATTAGTAGCAAGCAAGGAAAATTAAAACCACAAAAGATATTATAGACCCACAAGAACAGTTTAAAAATTTTAAACGGATGATACTATTTATAAGAATGTAAAAGCAACTGGAACTCTTGACATACTGCTGGCAGGAAAGAAAACTGGTACAATCTCTTAGAAAACTGGCATTATCTAGCAAAACAATTCCGCTCTGACAGATTATCTAAAAAGAAGCTTCACAAATACAACAGAAAATGTCTAAGGATGTTCTCAGCTGCACTGTTCTTGATAGTCAGAAGCTATAAGCAACACAAATATCTGTAAACTATAGAATGGATTATGACATATATCATGAAACACTGTACCAATGAAAATGAGTGTGGTAATCTCATGGATGCAACACACAAAGCAAAAGAAGCAAACACAAAACACACACAGTATAATTCTATGTATGAAATTACAAAACTAGTAAAATTAAACTATACTGTTTAGGAGTGCCAATATAGGTGACAAAACTACAGAGAAACATGATTATCACTTAAGTCAAAGTAGTGGCTTCTCTGGGAAAGAGGTTGATTTAGAAGGGGTGCTACTGAGTACTGGCAATGTTCCACTTGTTGACATGGATGGTGGTTCCATGTATATGTCTCTTAGAATTGTTTTTTTTTTTTAAATTGTTTTTTTTATTTTTATTTATGATAGTCACACAGAGAGAGAGAGAGAGAGGCAGAGACATAGGCAGAGGGAGAAGCAGGCTCCATGCACCGGGAGCCCGACATGGGATTCGATCCCGGGTCTCCAGGATCGCGCCCTGGGCCAAAGGCAGGCGCCAAACCGCTGCGCCACCCAGGGATCCCCATGTCTCTTAGAATTGTTAAACTATGTATATATTTTTAAGATTTATTTATTCATGACAGAAAGAGACAGAGAGGCAGAGACACAGGCAGAGGGGGAGGGAGAGAAGCAGGCCCCATGCTCCCATGCAGGGAGCCTGACGTGGGACTCGATCCTGGGTCTCCAGGATCACACCCTGGGCCGAAGGCAGTGCCAAACCACTGGGCCACTGGGGCTGCCCTATGTATACATTTGTAGGGTTTCCTTGCATGCATTATTATATCTCACATTTTTAAAGTTTAAAATAAAGAAAATGAGGGGCGCCTGGGTGCCTCAGTTGGTTGGGTAGCTGCCTTTGGTTCACATCATAATCCCAGGGTCCTGGGATCGAGCCCTGTGTTGGGCTCCCTGCTCATCAGGGAGTCTGATTCTCCCTCTTCCCTCCCTCCACTTGTGGGCATGTGCTCTCTCTCAAATAAATAAAATCGTAAAAAAATAAAGACAATGAAACGAACATACCGATTATTGTTTGATTCTTAGAAAAGTTGAGGTAACTTCATTTTTAAATTAAAACCTTGCTCCCAATTCCTAACAGAGTATATGCCATTTAAATTTGCAATAATGCCTACTTTTCTTGGGATTACAGGTGGAGAAACAGTTTCCTAGGAACAGCAATATGGTTTGCCAAGAGTCTTCCAGACTCCTCTTATATATGATAAGGTAAATAGGCATCCAATGTCCTAGGATAGCTACCTGCCATTTGAGAATTCTTAGTAGGCACAATCCTGAAGAGGAGATAGAACCAATTCGCCAAAACGCCTTGGGTTAGGGTTAGGAAGGGACTGAGCCACCGAACCCTGACAAAAGGTTTGAAAGTAGGGTAATCTCCTGAGTGGTCTGGGGTGGCCCTGACCAAGGCTGCTAGCACAAAAGCCGCCACCCCTCCCTCAAAGAGAACTTACTAGAGGACTGGGGGAAAGCAGCCTGGTGACATGCTCAACACACTGCCCAGAGTGAGGTGCTTCAAAAGAGAAAGGCTAAGCATGTGAGCACAAACTAGAAAAGCTCTAACCTTGGAATCCAGGCATGGGATCAAGCTGACAGGAACCTGGTCCAATAAGGGCACTGAGCAGCAGTGACCACACATCCTTGGAGCATGCAGGACAGCTCTTCAATAGTGATACCATATAGCTGTGTCAGAAATAACAATGTGGGTGGACTGCTTAGACTCTGGAGTTCTCTCTCCTCTGGAGAGTGGAAGTCAGAGTGACTTCTTTGGATTGTTTAAGCCCCCAGGGCACTTGGAAGTGGGAGACTTCAGAATTCTCACTAAAGGCCATTAGAGGACTTGGGAGATTACTTGAAAAGTAAAGAAATTTTCGACTGTATTTGAACCCAACTAGTGAAATGAGGCCAGGTTAAACCTGGTTTAACACAGGTTAAATATCTGAAATAGGCAAAATCTTAACCAAGTGTCTCTATTATCTACCTTTAGACACACAATACCACGTGTATGAGCAGGAAAGTAATACATCACTAACAGAAGGAGGGTAATGAGAGAAATGAGCAGGCATTTCAAACAAAGTCCATGATAGGTGACTTAAGAGAAGGTTCATTAAGACAAACTGAAAGAACAAATGCTTCTTGTACCATCTATTACTACTCTGTGACTGAGACATGTAAAAGGAATTCGTTTCTTTTACGTCTTCCTTGTAGAGTATCTTAATATGTGATATCTCCTCTCTTCGTAAAGTAGGCTCCATGCCTAGTATGGAGCCCAATGCAGGGCTTGAATTCACAACCCTGAGATCAAGACTCAGACACTTAACTGACTGAGCCATTCAGGTGCCCCTACTATGTGATGTCTTCTTGGTTGTCCAGGACACTCCCACCTCTCAGAGCTCTCCCTGGCTCCTAATCTACACCTTTATCAGTGCCCCACAGATCTGCCCTTGCACATGGTAATGCCCTCAGACTATCCCCCCAAAGATTACGAGTTCCCTAAACCAGGGTCTATCTTTGTTTTTACCTCTATTTCTACTTATTCCCACTCCTCTTGGCCCTGGCACCAATACATGTTTCTTAAAGGAAAGAATGGAGGAAAGGAGGATGGAATAGTATGAATGCACTGCACTGGAAAAAAAAAAAAAAAAAAGAAAAAACCAAAACAGAGGACCACCACTAGAAAGCAGAAACCCACAGTGAGCTGAGGACTGCTTGACCATGTATTACTTAACAGCTACTTGTGCTATCATAAAAACAATTCATCTGATAACCATGGAAACCAAAATGAAGGCACTGTGGCGAGGGTGGCTCTTTTCAGAAATCTAAAAACAATAAGAGGCCTGAAACCAGAAAGACAAAGAAATCCAAGTGCTCCAGGCCAGAAGGAAATCCTTTCCTAAAAGCCCTGACAAAGCAGCATTTTCTTTAGCTTCTAGAGGCTTCAACGAGAGCTAAGGGACCCGCAGTGACAGATCATGAAATAATTCAGACCTCTCTGTGTGCTTCTGTCCCTTGGGGCCAGCTGCTAGGAGGAAAGCTCGCTGGGAGACAGAACTTACTGTTATTATAAAATGTACTGAGAACCAGCAGAGGGAGAGAAATAATTTCTCCCCTAGCTCCTAGTAGGTGTACAAGCACATAGTAGGTCTCCACTAATACATGCTGAATACATGAATTATCTTAGAACTGAGGGAAAGCACAGCGTCTGGTTAACAGTATGTGTTCTTTCTACCACCCAGTGCCAACATGCTGTTGGGGTCCAGGAATTAAAGTCCTGTCCTCATTCTGGGTCCAGTTTCTTCATGTGAGAAGGGAGACAGCTGGATCAGAGTTTCCCAGGCATCTTCCTACTCCATCAGTCACTGTACTGTTCTTTTTTTGGTGGCAGCACATGCCTGGCACTTTTCTTTCCCCCTCAGAAGGAATCTGATACCCATCTGCTCCGGCACATTAATGTTCCCATCCTGCCTGACTCATTTGGTAGGAACAACAGGTTCACATGCCAATTGTAAATGAGAAGTCAAAGGGGGCCCAGGAAGGGAAAGGGGGAAAGGATCTCACTTGGCCTCTTTCTTAGGACATCCTAACAGTACTCTTTTCAGGACTAAATATATACAACCTGAAGTGTGATTATTCTAAATACCCCTCATGTGAAGCACTCTCTAGCTTACTAAATTAACTCAACAGTATTTACATGGAAAAATTGAACACTTCTGCGCCGGACACTGTGCTAAGCCCTTGACACAGAACCTCACGGCAACTTCACAAGCTAAGTACTATCATTATCTACTTTTAACTGATGAGGGTTTTGTCTGGCTCAAGGTCACACAGCTGGTAGGTGGCCGAACTAGGATTTGAACCCAGGTCAACCTGACTCCAGAGTTCGGTTCTTCAAATGGCTGTCCCACCTGTTCTCCACTGCAGTCCTAAGACGGAGGCAGGGCTGGGGTTACCACTTCTACTTTAAAGGATGGAAACACAGACTCTCCGAGAGACTTGGGGCTTGCACAGAATACAGAGGACACATAGTAGGTGCGCGGCCCCAGGCGCCCCTGCCTTCCTGGGGAGGGCTCTTCCCATCCCAGGAATCTGCTTCTTCCTCTTCGGCTTCACTCACACACCCGCAAAACCTCAAGGCTGAAGGCAACCGCGGAGGTCCACTTTCTCCGCCGGGCCGTGTTACAGGCTGGGAAAACGGGGCACAGCTCTCCTTCGGCGGCGCGGCACAGCCTCCAGGTGCCGGCGGAGAGCGGGAGCGCCGCGCCGCGGGCGGCCGGAGGGCACCCCCTCCCGGTCCCGCCGGGGCCAGGTGTTCAGCCTCCGCCAGGGCCGCGGCGCCTCGGCGGCAAGCGCCTCAGGTCCCCGGGAGGCCGCCCCTGCTCGGGGCCCCGGGCATCCTGGGACGCGAGCGGCACAACTTCGCCCTCGGCCTCTGCGAGCCGGCAGCCTCTTACCTCTCCGGGGGCTCTCCGGGGGCGCTCGCCCGCAGCAGTCCGGGCCGAGGGAGCCGGAGCCGGAGCCGCGCCGCAGCCGAGCCACGAGGACTGCGGCGCGCGGCCAGGGGCGGGAGGACGCGCCGCGAGCCCCGCCCGGGGGCGGACACCTGCGGGGCTCCTGCGGGCGGGCGCCGTCACGTGACGCGCGGGGCGGGGGATGCCGGGAGCCCGGCGGGCGGGCGGCGGGGGTCAAGCTCCCAGACCCCCGCCGAGGAGCAGGGCCACGACTCCCTGCAGGGAGGGGTCGGGGAGGGGAGCCAGAGGGACGCTTCGGATGCTGCCGAGTGGAGCTTGTGGAAGGACGATTACGGCTCCTGCTGCATGGCCCCAGAAGGGCAGAAATAGAATCAGTGGGCGGAAATTGCAGGGAGGTGTGCTGGGGTCAATACAAGGAAGAGTCTTCCAATCACCAGTTATCTGTCAGGGTGATACGCTGCTCCAGGAGGTGGTGAGCGACTTGTGGGTGTGTACGCAGGAGCACGTTCAACGAACTGACCACTGGCTAGGGGCCAGACAATATATATATTAAATTACTGTATGTATAGTGTTGAACACAATGCCAGGCACACAGCAAATGTTGCATTGGTGTTAGTGGTTGCTGCCGGTGTTAGGGATACAGAGATGAACAAAACTTACATGGTTCCCGTCCTCCTAAAGTTAATTCTTGAGTGGATAAGGTAGACATTAATCACATCATTTAAATAAACGTATTTAAAATTATGGTAAGTTCACTGAAGGAACCCCGATTTTAAATTATGGGGCAAGGTGAAGGTGGTTGGGGAAGATTTCTCAGAGGAAGGTAAGGGGTTAGCCAGATGGAGGAGAGGCAGGGAAAGCCTGAGTGAAGGCTTTTGGGTGGGATGGGGGAGGCAAGGCAGGGCAAAGGAAAGAAGGTTGCTCTTTACGTAAATGGAAGATGTCCAGATTGTTAAGAGAGAACAGTGTAAGTGAAGTTAGGTAGGTAGGTGCCAGATCATGTAGCACTTACTAGGCCATGATAAGGATTTTACATTTTTATGTAAAAGGAAGCCATTGATGTGGTGGAGGGTATGAATGGTTTCCTACCTTTATAAGAAAAACAAAAAACTATGCCAGCTACTATGTGGAGAATAGACAAAAGTAAGACTGGAAGCAGGAAAATTGGTTAAGACTTGGACTGGGGTAATGGTAATGAAGACAGAGCGAAATAGATTTGAGATACTTTTTTTGAGGTAGAGTCAAACCGGTTTGATGTGGGTCATTACAGGGATTCCTCATTTAGCTTAGTTCACTGACTGGGCGCATGGAGGTGCTATTCATTGAACTGGTTAACTACTGTACGAGGAAGATATTTACAAGTGGGAGATCAAAAAATCAATTTAGGACTTGTTAAATTTAAGATGCCAGGTCACCCAAATGAAGTGATCAGAACGACAGCTGGATCTAGACCCCTGGATTTTAATTACTTTTAACACAGGGCTTGAACTGACAACCCTGAGATCAAGACCTGAGCTGATATCAAGAGTCAAATGCTTGATGAACTGAGCCACCCAGGTGCCCCGTAGACCCTTAGATTTTATAGAAGAGAATGTCAGCTACAGAAATTTAACTTGAGAATGCTGTGAAAAATTAGTTTTTGCAATGGATTGAGGTTTGTAATAGCTGACTGTTGTGGTCCCATTGACCTCTGTTCTGGTTCTATAGAATGTATTCTATAAAAATGTATTCCATCTGTTATCACCACATGATGAATTTGGCATTACAGATTCTGGATGAGGTCCAAGTTACCATGCAGCTGCTTTCCTTTATAAATTGAAACAAAACAAAGCAAAAAACACCCTAAGCCTAAAGCCAACAATTTCTTTTGAGCAAAGACACAAAGCTGTATACACAGTAGCCAGATATAGTAGAAAGACTGCTCTGACTTAGGTCAGATCAGAATAGGGGTGGTTCACACTACAATGAGCTTGATGATTTATCTTATTGATGACTGGCAAAACTATGACATGTTTAATCCTTTGAAAAGTGTCCTATTGTATGAAACTGGCAGTCTAGATATATGTCAATAAGCAATCAAAAGCCTGACTTTCTGGATTTGTGCCAGCCAACATTGTTTTGGTGTTTCTATAGAACAGCTAAGCCCTTCAAGAGTGCAACAGCAGCTCTCCACAAGAGCATGCTGTCTGCCTTTTTGTGCAAGCCTCACTCGCTCCATGGAAAATGTGATTTTATGGAGCTCTCCCTTCTTTCTGCTTGTATCTTTCATGCATGCCTCTATTCTACCACTTGCTGTCTACTGACTTCTCCATTAGGTGAGAACTTGCTCATCTTTGCAGCCTAGCATAGTTGGTATTTACTATAAAATGGATATGTAAACATATGCCATCTCCTTGGCCATGTAATCTTTATTTACCTTGCTTTACAGAAAATTAAGGCTGTGATTTGTCCAGGGTCAACATAGTAGATGTTATTCTTTTTGGCTGTCCAGTTGTCTGAACTCCCTTCCTATATTTGGGAATTCCCCATCTTTGAGCTTGTTGGGAATCAGAGCAGGGAATTCCCCATCTTTGAGCTTGTTGGGAATCAGAGCAGATCTTTCACTTTAAAAGCTGAGATCCAGATATTTTCTCTGCTTCTCCACATGACCCTGACAGTACAAATTATCCCCTGGACTCTGAATTGGGAGCCAGAGACAGCAAAGTGGAGACCTGGCATAATTCTCTTTGGTGACCGTGGCAAACACAGCAAGGTGAAGTTCTTGTGAAGCAACACTTCTTGTGAAGTTCAGTGAGCAACACTGGCTGTCAGGATAGTGCAGCCATAGGGTTCTGGGCCTGTGGCTTTGGTTAATGGTGGCATCTAATCCTTGGCAGAGACGGGATCTTCACTGCACAAGGTTGTGTGGAAGGACCAAGTAACAAAGGGTGATGTTCTAATTGCCTAGTCTGAGCCCTATTCTCCAGGCCTCCTGGTGATGCTAAATGATCTTTAATGGTTTCAATGAATTACTTTTCTCTTTAAATCTACCCAAACTAGAATTGGGTGTTTCAAGCAAAAAAAAATCTGACTCATAGTCACATAATTAAGAGTAGAACTGAAACTATAACCAAAGACTTTTAACTACTAATCTAGTGTTCCTTCCTAACATAAATCTTTACTCTCCAACAACACATTTTTTTACATTACACATTGATATCTCTGAATCACCCTTTGTTCACCAAACCTATCCTTTTAATGCCAGCTGATTATTCCAAACGACTGTATGGTGAAGCAGCTGCCAGTGCAAGTTTGAGATGCAGCAGTATCATTGTCAGTACAGCTGCTTATGTAATACTAACTTTTTTGTCCTTTATAGACATAAGTGAAAAATTAATATACAAATGTGGCTGAGAAAAAGATGAAAATTATCAGATGTGCTTAAAGTACATCTTAAGCCTTAGTAGAATGTTTACTGCCTTAAAGATAGGTGTTTTGTGAAGGATATAGTTTGAGAACGTTTCACAAAACATTTCATCGGGTAGTGTTTAAAAGAGTGATTTTGTAATTTTTTTACATCTCGTAACAAGTCTATTCAACTTTTATATATATGATTTCTATGTGTTTGTGAACTTGTACAGAAGTAGACAAGTGGCACCACATACACATCTGTAATACTGAGTTCACACAAGTAGCCAATAAGTCACAACCATTCAGTCTCCTATGTGAAGTCCATAATGAAAGGTAGGGAAAAGACCAGGTGCTTTATTTGTAATTTCCTACTGTAGCCTTTGAGAAAGTAAGTTTCTGGTGGTTATTCCTGTGTAATTTTCAACTGCAGTATATACATTAGCCAGCAGATGTCAGGATGCAATCTCTTTCTTAAGACTAAAGAATGAGAATAAAATAAACAGGAGTTTCTGAAAGGACTGAAGGTTTTCTTGCTCTTCTGTGCTCAAAACACACTGGTTCACACTGGCCTTTCTTCCTTAAACACACATGCTTTAACACTCTTTCAAAAGTCTCCCCATTCTTTAATCTGGTCAATTACTATTCATCTATAATCTTAATTGGTGTATCACTTCCTCAGGGAGCTTTCCCTACTTCCTCCCCAACCCAACAGGTCAGGGCTTCCCTATTTCAAGTTCTCACAACTACCTGCGCCATCACCCCCACAAAATTTTATAGAGTATTAGGTAATGTCTGCCTTTCCTGCTAGCTTGTAAGCCTCTTAAAGACAGGTACCATGACTGAATTCAATTCAGTCTCAGCTACCAGTGCCTGCTCCTCTGTAGCCACTGAATAAATATCTGTGAATGTGCATACCTCCACCAAACAGAATCGGAATTATTTTTCTGAAGCCTATACAACAGGTGTTGTCCAGAAAGTCAGTTTTTCCACCTTCAATATAGCACTCATTTATTCAGCCCCTTCTTTGTAAAGATACTATGTGGGGCAGAAAAACGTGTGAGACAGCACTTGTATTCAAATAGTCTTTCAGTAACAGAGAAAAAGACAATGATAGTAACCTTTTTCCCATAATAGCAATCCCTGTTTTAGAGTATCCATATTCAGATTCTTACTCGTTTCCAGCAAAGAGCCTATATCCAACCTGGCCCACATTGGTTACAGCAGCTGTTAGGGAGTTCAAGAAGGAATCTTTCTTAGCTTCCATACCTTCATCCTAATCTGTCTGCTGGGACAATTCTATGACAATACACTTTTAGTTAGTTTTTTTTTTTTAAAGATTTTATCTAAAAAAAAAAAAAAATTTATCTATTCATTCATGAGAGACAGAGAGAGGGGCAGAGAGGGAAGTGGGCTCCTCGCAGGGAGCCCAATGGACTCGATCCCAGATTCCGGGATCACGCCCTGAGCTGAAGGCAGATGCCCAACCGCTGAGCCACCCAGGTGTCCCACTTTTAGTTCTTAAGAACAGCACTCAAACTCCCACTGTTAGGTCTTCTCAAGGTTAAATACCCTTATTTCTTTGAATCTTCATAGCAGGCTTTCCAGTCACCTCTAGTACTCTAACTACCAAACTACTCTGACAAGTTGGCTACTCCTGAAGTCTGTCAGGAGATCTTAATATTGTCATTTTACAAACGCAATCTAAAATTGCTTTCATTTTTAGTTGTGACTCTTATTCCTAAATCAGCCCAGAATTTCATTAATTGGAAGGGGCCTTAAGGTTAACTCATTTAGTGGTTACCCAAAGCAGATCTTGGACGAATTAAAACACCTGGATGCTTTTCAAAAAGATGCCTGGGCTCCATCCAGAGCAATTTTAATTTAGAATTTTTTGTTTAAAAGCTTCCCATGTGATTTGGTATGTAGCTTGTTTTGGAAAGCACCTCTGTGCACAATGCCTGACACTGCCTTATATACCATACTCATTACCAGTGTTCTTTTCCGTTATACTTGAAGCTCTCCTGTGGCAAGGAGCCAAGAGGTACCTGTGTATGAAAATCCTTCCAAACGTTAAGTATGCATTCTTTGATACCCAGGTATCTGACAACCAGCAGCCATTTACTCTTATTAAAGTTGTATGTGAACAGAACATCAGTTCCTCATAAACATGAAGACACATTTATCTTAGAGTACTTTTCTACCAATAAACAGATATTAAAAATATGCTATTTTACCATCTTTTTAGACATGAATCAGGAAGAAGGAACTAAGTGATGTTTTGAGTCTGTTATCTAGCACAAGTTCAGTAGAGTGCTTGCTAACAAAAGTGAAGGTTAAGGGGATCCCTGGATGGCTCAGTGGTTTGGCGCCTGCCTTTGGCCCAGGGCGTGACCCTGGAGACCAGGGATCGAGTCCCACATTGGGCTCCCTGCGTGGAGCTTGCTTCACCCTCTGCCTGTGTCTCTGCCTCTCGGTCTCTGTTTCTCATGAATAAATAAATAAAATCTTTAAAAAAAAAAAAAGTGAAGGTTAAAGAGGAAAAAAATGTTAAACTAAATGCCTTTTCCCTCAACACTTTAATAGCAATCAGTTTCACTAAGCTAGTAACAATATTTTATTAAGAATAATTTTTTAGACTTAGTAGGCTTAAGATCTTATTTGTACTTTTACTTTCATGTTCAATAAAGATTCTTTGTCATTTGCTTCAGACCAATGAAAAGAATAATTATGAAATTGAGTATTTATAAAATTTTTGCTGATGTAAATATATATTAAGCCTATTAAATTTTACTCAGAAGTACACTGAAGTTATATAAAAGCTGCATTGTACTAATACTATGATGAGCAATTCATTTGATCATTTCCTATATTTCCTTGTTTTCTTATCTACCACATTCCTAAAAACTTTTTCTTTGCAATATTTTTATTATTTTAAATTATCTATGTATTGCTTTCTATCCCATCGGCTCAAATAATCAGGCAATGCAATTTGAATTTTGGGAAGAAAAGCATCTTATAAACTCCCATTGCTGTATCACATCCAGCAGTAGTCTCCATGATGTTTCCGCACTGTCCCATAAAAATTAGTCTTCAGTCTCCTGGTATCATGAACATATTTGCACTTAGCGATTTTCTTTCCTCCTAAATGAACATATAAATTGGGGAAGAGTAAGTTGTGGTAGTAGGGCCGGATGTGGTCTTTGTCAGAACCCTCCCCTCCAATACATACTTAGCTGTAAAACCAACAAACTCAAATATACCATCTCCTGTGCTAACAACCTGAAAAGCCACACAACATTGGTGACGTTTCTTTCTTTTAGAACACAAAATGAATGGATTCTATTTCAGAGAAGAGGAACTTTTATCTACATGGAAAGTGAAGGAAAGATATTTCAGGCATAAAGAGGTCTTCAGGGCTGCTGCTCCACTGTTCCCACTCTTGCAGTTGACCTCAGCAGCACTGACCCCTCTATTTTCTTCTGCCCATCAGCTCCTTCCTTTTCTTCCTGATCCAGCTTAGATGGCTTGTGCATTATTTCAATCACTCCCTCACCCTGTCATTTCACCTCAGCCATGTGGCAAGCCCCAGCTCTGGATGAACCCAACTCTCTACGTTCTCTGAGCCTGCCTTTGGACAGCAAAGCAGTGCTAGAGAAAAAGGCCACATCGAGGCACTGCAAATTCATAATCCCCCATCTTAACTGGGGTACCAATCTCATCTGACAAGCTTAGCTTTCTCTAGTTAACTTATTCTCATACTTCTCATAACTAATTTAAAAACGTCTTCATTCTAATTCTATTTAATGAATACTCCATACCTATAAGGTGCCAGGATGCCTTCTAGGTACTAAGATACTACAGTGAACATAACAGACAAAATCCCTACCCTCATAAAGCATATACTAAATGAAGGGAGATAGATAACAAAAGAAATTGCGTAAGTATACAACTTGCTGGATTTTCACAAGTTGAAACATCCCATAACTTATAAAACAGTGGGAAAGGTCTCACTGAAAAAAATGCCATTAAGCAGAGACCTGAAGGAGTGAGACATTTAAAAATCTAAGGGAAGAACATTCCAGACAGAGGAAACAGCCAATGCAAAGGACCTGAGGCACCATGTCTAGTTTGTTTGAGGAAGCTAGGAGGCCTGTGTAGCTGGAATGCTGTGAAGAAGGCAAGGGTCATAAAAGAGGAGATCAGAGATGTAATGGGGAGCAGACTGTACAGGACCTTGTAGGCAATTGGAGGCACTGTGGCTTTTACTGAGCAAGATAGGGAGGTTTTGGAGAATTTTAAGCAGGAGATTCAATAAATAGAAGAGATCTGAGGACTAAAGGCTGGGGTACTGCAAGTTTCATGTTAGAAATAAGGAGGAACCCACAAAAGAACCTGAAGAAGAGTGGGTAAGTGGAATAGAAAGGGTGGAAAGAATTAGGAGATTAGTGTTATGGAAGGTCTGCAAGGTGGTTACAATAATCAAATAGTGTGTCCAGTGCAGCAGACAGTGTGAGACAGGTCAGTGTTAACCTTGACAAGATCAGTTTCAGAGGATCACTGGGGATATAAGCCTAACTGGAGTGGGCTCAACAGACCACCAGAGAAAGGAAATGAAAATAAACCACTTCGGGATCCCTGGATGGCTCAGATGGCTCAGCGGTTGAGCATCTGCCTTCGGCTCAGGGCATGATCCTGGAGTCCCGGGATCGAGTCCCACGTCAGGCTCCCTGTATGGAAGCCTGCTTCTCCCTCTGCCTATCTCAGTGCCGTCTCTCTGTGTGTGTCTCATGAATAAATAAATAAATAAAATCTTAAAAGGAAAAAAAAAAACCAATTCACTGAGGCATTGAACTATGAAAGAGAACAGAGAAATGGCAAGCTAGATGTGGAGGGGTGAGGATTCAAGAGGACTATGGTGGATGTTGTGGTGAATGACCCAGATCTCAACCTTAGGACCAAGGCACTCATTCCCCCAGCAGCTAAGAGTTTTGGCTGCTGACAGCTCAAAGCTGCACTGGTTTACATATTGTCTATGGCTGCTTTCACACTGCAAGAAGAGTTGACAGGGCACAGAGCTCACAAAGTCTAAAGTATTTATCATTTGACCCTTACCAGAAGGTTAAAATGTCTAGCTGATTTCCTTTCTTTACCATCTACTATATCTATCTGGTGCCTGCCTGATCTTAGAGGTAAACAGATATGCTTAGCTCAAGCAAAGGAGGGGGAAGAAAGTTCACACTCCTACACTTGTTCTTCCTTCCAAATCTAGGCCCATGTTTGCCCACCTGTAACCTATGGAACACAGTGTTATTGAAATGGTAACTTACTTATGGAAGAACTTCAAAAAGCAATGATAAGGAGTTTAATAATGAAACTCAGTGGTAGTAGGAAGAACACTAACCTGATTGAGGAGCAAAATTCTAAGATTGTATCCCTCTATAAAATCTGTGGAATAATATTTTCTCCCAATTATCCACATTTCTTTTTATGCTCCATTTTAAGTTTACAAAACTCCAATCTGCTATGGTTCTTTCCTATTTCACATTACACCTTCAAACCAAATGTATGCACATGGCCAATTGTTTTCTGATGTACCATGTTCAAACTGTTTATTAAGTATTAGACACCCCACAACCCTGTGGAGTTTATGACCTGAATTTTTAAAAAGTCAGTGATAAAAAAAAACACACCATCACATTTCCCTTACCCTAGCCTGAACATCTGCTGGAAACCAGGGTAACAATCACACATCCCAAGAAAAGCACTTAAGGACAGGATACAATAAGCAAGCATTAAAAGCCCCTCAACCTTGGGACAGCTGTTATTAGCCACCAAATCTTCCAGAGTCTCAAACTCCTCATCTGCAAAATTAACAATGTTATTAGATAATGAATTTAAGTAATGTTGAAGTTTGCATATAATTAGAATTAAGCATGCTATCTCACAACATCTGAAAATATGAATGAAACCTACTAATGCAGTGATTGCTAGCACAAATCACTTCTAATCACCTTATACCATTAACACTAACCATTAACAACAAATAGCATTTGGCAAATGTTAGGCACTGTGCTAATGGCTCCACTTGCATTCTCTTACTTTATCCTTACATACTCTGAAGTAGATAGATATTCCCACTATGCTAATTTTATAGGTGAAGAAAATGAGATATAGAGGTTCAGTTGCTAAAAGTCATTCATCTCCCAAGTGTTGGAATCAGGAAACAAAATCAAGTCTGCTTGTCTTTAGGGCCAGTGACTGTGACCATGGTGCTATTTACCGCACCTCCTTAGGTCAGGAATGGATCTAAATTACCAACATGAAACACAGCATCACAGGGTAAAAACATATGCTATTTGGGTAAAGATGGTAGATCGAGCATAAATCTACTTCCACTCCCTCCTGAAATTCCATTAAATGACAGTAAAGATTTTCATTTTAAGGCATAAACCTAAAATAATTGAAAAAGAAGAGAGGAGACAATAGTAAAATGTTAGAAGTTGGAAACAGACAAGTAGCAAATAACATGGTAGCCCCAAGAAAACTAAAACAAACAACCCAATTTACATCCCAGAATCCCTAAAAGGTTCAGGAACCAAGATCTTCATCTACCTTTGGAAGTAGGAGTGAAGGAGTAGACACTAAAATAAGGATTGGTTGAAGATCTAAGTATTTGGAATGCTCTCTGCAATTCTACATAACATTAAGCAGCTTCTTGCTCAGCTCCCTTTCATAAGTAGTTTATTTTCTGAAAAGGGTAAAATAGAGGGTTCTCTGGATTATGGGATGCCAGGCAGGGATGGGCAGAAGTACTATACTCAATGCAGACTCAAATGCATACTAGACAGGAGATAAAGAAAACAAGATACAGAAACAAGAGATCCAACATGGGAGAAGAGGAAAGGAATTCTCAGGATTGCAGTGAAGGGAGTTCCCAGAATACAGCCCTTTACCAGGCACAGGAGACTACAGTCCAGACTGGGACAGGTCAGAAAGCCCTAGGAAAGACTTACTTGACAAGATCAAACAGAGTATCTAGTGAAACTGAACACTGGGATCAATTTAGATACTTGACAAAAAGTCTAGTTGATTTACTGGTAAGTTCATAGAAAATGAAGCCTAGGAAAACAAAAAGACGTATAGGAAAAGAAAACAAACAGCATTTAGAGTTCTTATGAAATTAATTCAAACAAAAGCACACTAGGTACATTGGAAGGAAGAAGAAATGAGGAGAGGTAAGAGCGATGGAGTTAAGGAGAGGAAAGAGACCTAATTCTTCCATACATGGAGAAGGCAAGGTCTAAAGAGAAAATTCAAAAAATAACAATATAATCATGCTGTTTAGAGACATGAAGGTAAATACCAAAGCAATTAGCTAAAAAAGAGGTAACTGTAGTTGCCTCTGGGAAGAAGGTTAAGGACTGTCCCCTTCCTCCAATAAACTTAGAGAACTATCTGATGTAAAATACAGCATTTTTTCCTTTGGTGGTACTATAGATTCCCAGCATCAAGCAGTAATGTTGCCTTTCATACATAAAGATTGCTCAACAATAAAATAATGTCACTTTATCAGCATCAGCAAATCCTTCAGTCCAAAACAAGAGGAACTCAGTTTAATGTAGTTTGTAATAATTACAACATCAAAGAGGTCTGCAGCAAAAAGTAGGTTAAGAGAAATAAAATCCCAATTTTTTTCTTAGTTGATACTTTAATTAAAAATATAGACCAATGGTCCTGTGCTCAAGTGTTGTTGTGGCTGTGTGCTGGCTTTTGTAAAATATAACTAATCATAAGGAACAATTCAGCATATGTACTCCAGAAAGAAGTAAAAATGTAAACAGAAATTAGCAAGACAGTGCTATTGTAGACAGAATTCCCTTATAATTAATACTTGTTAGAAAATAGAGTTTGACATTACTTACAATTATATCAACATTCACAGAAGCTGAACATCACAGGCATATGGGTGTACTATCACCACAAGATGTCTTTACTTCCCAAGTATTTTTAAACTTTAGCTATGAAGGTCAGTTACCAGAGCCACACTTGTTCTTAACAAGTAGAATTTTTATGTCCATTCATCAAAGAGTCTCTTACATCTTTCTGGGCCTATTCATTTGCAGATCGAGTAGAAATTGTAACTGGGTTCCTCATATCTCGCATTCACATGTGATGCCCATCTTCATATGCTGTCCAATTTCTTTAGGATAAAAGGTGCTGAAAGAAAAATAAACCCAGAATTTCAGATCTATTAGCCCAAAAGTTACATTACAGAATTTATAAGACTGGAGGGGAAATCTTAGAGATTTAGTTTACTACATTTTTAAAAACAACTCCAAATAATGGCCAAACCTGAGACTGCAAACCTAGTAAAAGAGACTCACTATCTTTCCAATGTCATGAAGCTCTGACTATATTCTAAGGTCCACTTTTACGCTATATAAAATCTTTTCTCCAGGTAGTTCTCTTACGACCATAAAGAACAAATTCAATCCTCCTTTAAAGGACACTCTTTTTACTTTGGGTGATTTAACCGTTAAAGGAATAAAACACTAGAAAAAACAAATTGCCATTTTTCACCTTTATAAACCTATCTGAAGGGTGCTGGGTAGCTCTGTTGGTAAAGGTCTGACTCTTGATTTCAGCTCAGGTCATGATCTCAGGGTCTGAGACTGAGCCCGGCACCAGGGGTCCCTGCTCAGCACAGAGTCTGCTTGGGATTCTCTCTCTCCATCTCCCTCTGTTCCCCTCTCCCAAATAAATAAAGCCATATAACACTTATGTAATCCAAATCATTTATGATACAATCTTACTTCAGTTCTTATAGGGTTTGGTATGAAGGTGCAAAGAGAAAGGGCTAGAAAACAAAAATGTTGTTAGAGGGATCTAAATCTAAAGAAGTGTTATGACTGTCCTATATTAAAAGTGCTCTGGCCGAAATAAAAAGCACACAAAAAGATGTTTAACATCACCAATCACTAGGACAATGCAAATTAAAACTACAATGAGATACCACTTAACACCCATTAGGATGGCTACTATCAAACTGTTGGCAAGGATGTGGAAAAATGGGAACCCTTGTGCACTGTTTGTGGGAATGTAAAATAGTACAGCTGCTATGGATCACAGTATGGTGGGTCCTCAGAAAATTAAAAAGAGATATCTGTATATCCATGTTATAGCAGAATTACTCACAGTAGCTAAAATGTAGAAGCAATCTGAATCCAAGACGGATGAATGGATAGCAAACTGTGGTATATGATAAAATATGATTCAGCCTTAAAAAGGAAGGAGATTCGGACATATGCTATCACATGGATGAACCTTAGGACTCTGCAAAGTCAAATAAGCCAGTTACAAAAAGACAAATATTGTATGATTCCACTTATATGAGAGCCTTAAGAGATGTCAAAATCACAGAGAGAGTTTTGGTTTTACAAGATAAAGAGTTCTGGAGATGGTGGTGATGGTTGTATAACATTATGAATGTTTTTGATACCACTAAACTGTACACTTAAAAATAAATTTTATATATATTTTACCACAATTTAAAAAATTAGAAACTAGAAGGGGCCATGACCAAAAAAGTGGCCTGAAGGATCTTCTTTCTCAATACCCATACTAAAGTAATAAAGCATATTTTTAACATTAAACTGAAGATACTGAGATCTGTTGAAAGTTGGCAAAGTCAGCAGTATGCCCAGATATTTCTAATTTTTGTCAGATTAAAAAAGTAACATTCATTAAATGAATAAACAAAATGTGGCACATCCACACAATGGAATATTACCTGGCCATAAAAATGAAGGAAATACTAATATGTGCTGTAATATGGATGAACCTTGAAAACATTATGCAAAATAAAATAAGCTAGACACAAAAGGTCACATATTCTACAATTCTATTTCTGTGAAATGTCCAGAAAAGGCAAATCCATAAAGAAAAAACAGGTTAGTGGTTGCCAAGGGAAAGGGAAGGGAGAAAATGGGGGAATGACAGCTAATGGGCATGGTATCCCCTTTAGAGGTAAAGAAAATGTTCTAAAATGGATTGTGGTGATGGTTGCACAACCCTGACTATGCTAAGAACCACTAAATTATACCCTTTGTTTTTAAAATCTTTCTTTCTTTCTTTCTTTCTTTCTTTTAAAAGGATTTTATTTATTCATGAGAGACAGAGAAAGAGAGAAAGAGAGAGAGAGAGAGAGAGAGAGAGGCAGAGACACAGAGGGAGAAGCAGGGTCCATGCAGGGAGCCTGATGTGGGACTCAATCCCGGGACTCCAGGATCATGCCCTGGGCCAAAGGCAGGCGCTAAACTGCTGAGCCACGCAGGGATCCAAAAATTTTCTCTTTTTAAATAAAATATAAAAAAACCCTAAAACTAAAAATAAATAAATAAAATATAATCAACACACAGTACCCTGTTAGTTTCAGGTGTATGTCACAGTGATTCAATTTCTTATATATTATGAAATGATCCCCACAATAAGTCTAGTTATCACATAAAGTTACTACAGTATTGTCTATGTTATCTCTATACCGTACACCAGTGACTTGTTTTTTTGTAACTTTAAGTCTATAGCTTTTAAGCTCCTTCCCCTATTTTGTCTATCTCCCACTCTACTCCCTACTGGCAATCACCAGTCTGTTGTCTGTGTTTATCAGTCTGTTTCTGAAGATTCCACATATAAGTGGAATCATATGATATTTATCTTTCTCTGACTTATTTTACACAGCATGATAGCCTATAGGTCCATCCATGTTGTTGCAAATGGGAAGATTTTTATATCTAAGTAATATTCCTCTGTATATACACACCACATCTTCTTTGTCCGTTTATGGATAGACCCTTAGGTTGAACTGCACACTTTAAATGGGTCAACTGTATACCCATTATATCTTCTTTTAGATTATATCTTCTTTTAAAAAGCGGTAAGTTGGCTCAGCAGTTTAGCGCTGCCTTCAGTCCAGGGTTTGATCCTGGAAACCCAGGATCAAGTCCCACGTCATGCTCCCTGCATGGAGCCTGCTTCTCCCTCTGCCTGTGTCTCTGCCTCTCTCTCTCTCTGTGTGTCTCTCATGAATAAATAAATAAAATATTTTATTTTTTTAAATTTTATTTACTTATGATAGTCACACACACACAGAGAGAGAGAGAGAGAGAGAGAGAGAGAGGCAGAGACATAGGCAGAGGGAGAAGCAGGCTCCATGCAACGGGAGCCCGACGTGGGATTCGATCCCGGGTCTCCAGGATCGCGCCCTGGGCCAAAGGCAGGCGCTAAACCGCTGCGCCACCCAGGGATCCCCAATATTTTAAAAAATAAAATAAAAAGTGGTAATGTGAAACAGTATTCTCTATTTTTTTTTCCTAAGAAAACTAATTCATATCAGATACAAAGGTCACTGAAAAGAAGCAAATGTTTTACTGGCAGCTAAGTCAACAAAAAAGGTAAGAAGAGAAAAATAAGTTGGGAGTTGCAAAAAAAAAAAAAAAAAAGCTGAAGATTTGGGTTTCTGTTCAGCAGGGCTCCCTCTCCTGGGGAAACAAGGTAATACCATAGTCAGTGATGGGGTACCAAGCTTCAGTGAGCTCTGGCCTAGGCCCAACAGGAGCCTTCTACAGGATGACCTCGGTATGGCCTTTATTTATTTGAATCACTTCTGCCTCTCCACCAGACATATTCGCAAAACACAACAAGGTGCAATGAAAAGAAAGGTGAAGTGAGAATTGGGGGGTGGGGTGCAAATCACTTCTGAGATTCCTATCAGCAAAGCTAGAGACGTGACCTACAGAGGTGCACCCAGCTCTAATATCTAGTGTGCCTTTAGCGCTGACATTTTGTGTTAAGACCCTCTGAAAGGTGAGTTCTCATTTGCAAGCGGGATATACAGCACCTTAAGCCTCGTCTCCCCTCAAAGCACTACTGTCAAGACCAGACAACGCAAAAATATGCTTCGGCCAAACGTAAATTCAAATAAACCTTCAGGTATTATTATTATTAACCATATAGACTCATACCCTTTCCTTCTCATTTCTTCCAAAAAAAAAAAAAAAAGGAAAGAAAAAAAAGAAAGAAAAAAAGCAATTATTTACCTCACCCTCTGTACAAATAAGCAATATTTTTTTTTGTATCTCAGAGGTCAGCACTGAAGGAAGGAAACGTGGTATTAAGAACTGTGGATTCTAGAGCAAGATCGTTCACTGGATCTCTGAGTGACCTTGAGCCAGCCATTTCTCCATTCGAGCTCCCCGTTTCTGTCGGCAAAACGGGAGCTGCTGCGAGGCGGAGGTAGTAACCCTCGAGGCTCTTTCCATTCAAACGCTCTTAAGGCAGGGCGAGGCGGGACTACCCTCGCAGCCCGAGCCGCCGCAGGCACTTCTGTACCCGGACCCCGACCCGCAGACCCCCAGCTGCGCCTGCGCCCGCTCTCCTCGACACACATGTCCTACCCTCCCCGCGACCGCTCAGCTCGCGGGCCGCCACAGAACCCCAGGACCAGAGTCGGGCGGGCCAAGTCCGCGAGCTCCCCGCGGGTCTCGCGGCCGCAGCCCGGGAAGGACACTCACTGACTCGCAGCAGGGCCACGTAGATAAGAAAGTTCCGTATGGACGAGATCACATCCTCGCGCATCTTCCGTTTCATCTCCTCCGGGTCCAGCTTCGGCGCAAGGCCCTCGATGCGGAACATCACGGCTCTGCTTCTCAGCCTTGCGGCGGCCACGCTCTACTCTCCTCAGAGGCTGCCGGGCGCCCGGAACTCGGCCCCACCCCATTTCCTGTTCCCGCCCCTCGTGTTCGCGCGCGGCGACGGGGGCCTGCGAGGGACAATCCTCTTCCTGCCTGAGAGGTTCTGCAGGGAGCTGCCTGAAGAGGGCGGTCGTAGTCTCTCAGTCACGCGCGACGCCGGGTCCTCCGGGCTGTGCAGTAACCTGTGTCCTGAGCCGGGCGCTGTACGCCGCAGAGTGCTTTTACACCTCCGAGCGGGCGGTGCCCGAAGACACCGCCGTACTTCATAATAGCTACGGTTCTACGCCGTGAGTTAGGTATCAAAACCTCCATTTCCTGGGTGAGAAAATTGAAGCACAGCTTTAAAACAACTTGCCCAAATATACTTTAAAATACCTTGGCGGGGGGGGGGGGTGGGGAGTGTTGAGGAAGGGAGAGGAAAGGATATTAGAAAAATGTTGAAAATTGGGATCCCTGGGTGGCGCAGCGGTTTAGCGCCTGCCTTTGGCCCAGGGCGCGATCCTGGAGACCCCGGATCGAATCCCACATCGGGCTCCCGGTGCATGGAGCCTGCTTCTCCCTCTGCCTATGTCTCTGCCTCTCTCTCTTTCTCTCTCTGTGTGACTATCATAAATAAATAAAAATTAAAAAAAAAAAAAGAAAAATGTTGAAAATCAATTAGAATGATTAACATAGCATTTTAATTAGTCTATTTTGAGCATGTTTGAAAAATTTCCTGAGAAGTTAAAACAAAAGATGAAGATGATGAAACTTGCTTTACATTACACAGCTAGTAAATGCAATAGGTTTTTAAAAATGTTATTGTCAGCCTCATTTTATTATATATAGAAATTTGTTTGTTTATTTAAAGTAAGCCCTATGCCCCAGCTGGGGCTTGAACTCAGGACCCTGAGATCAAAAGTCCCATGCTATACTGACAGAGCCAGCTAGGCACCCCTGCAGTAGGGTTTTATATTTACGTTTGTAGGACTCAGACATAAAAGTTTTTAACTCCATATTATCGCTATATTCTCATTTCTGGTGTTAATTGTTCCTGATAGATTATCATATTGGCCCAGTAATACAGTGTATATAAAACAAGTTCAGGTCCTTTCAACATTTCACAGACGAGGAGGGGGAGCTGAGAAACCAAGTGCACTGCTTAGAGTCATTCTGCTAGTGATGGGTAGTGATGGGTTTTTTTTGAGATTTTATCCATTTATTTGTGAAAGACAGAGAGAGAGAGAGAGAGAGAGAGAGGCAGAGACATAGGCAGAGGGAGAGGCGGGCTCCCTATGGGGAGCTGGATGTGAGACTCCATCCCAGGCCCCAGGGATCATGACCTGAGCCAAAGGCAGAAGCTCAACCACTGAGCCACCCAGGTGCCCAGGGGCAGGGTTCTAATGCAGATAATTATAATGTCAAGTTGCACTCTCTTTCCCCTGCACCCCACTGCTCCTCTCTTAATCTTTAACCAGTAGTGCCTGCCTGGATAGCCAAGACTGGAGTCAGGAGGTAGAGGTTTAGTGCAATCAGATTCCCTGTCACAGAGTCATCAAAAGAGTGCAGCCCCCAATTTTGCAGGCCAACTAGCCATATATAATTTTTAAAAGATTATTTATTTATTCATTCATGGGAGACACAGAGAGAGAGAGAGGCAGAGACAGGCAGAGGGAGAAACAGGCTCCCTGCAGGGTGCTCGATCAGGACTTGATCCCAGAACCCCAGGATCATGACCTGAGCCAAAGGTGTCTAGACGCTTAACCGCTGAGCCACCCAAGTGCCCAGCCATTTATAATTTTTAGACACAAACCAGATGATTGAATTGCTCACATAATTCAAAACCAGAATATATCTGGGATGCTTGAGTGGCTCAGTCTGTCAAGCGTCCAACTGTTGATTTCAACTCAGATCATGATTTCAGGGTTGTGAGATTGAGCCCCACCTTGAGCTCTGAGCTGGGCATGGAGCCTGCTTGGGATTCTCACTCTCCCTCCCTCCGCCAGCTGCCCTCTCTAAAAAACAAACAAACAAACAAACAAAAAGAGAATGTGCCTTCCTGACTGCACATTGCACAACATTGGTTTTGGATAAATTAGAACATTAATTTACTGCAGTAACTGGTAACTAAAGCAATGCTGCCCACTTTCCTGATTGATAGAATGTAAGACATTGGGGCAAGAAAGAGAACTCCTCTACATATTCGGGCTTTAGTAACCTCTCCTATCCCTAACTCATGTAGGGGAATAGCAGAGGCAGCTCTGGAATGGAAGGGGCTGCTCCCAAGGAGCAGCCACTATCCAACACTTTGAGAGTGTATAGAAAGCCTGCACTGACCCTGGAAAGCAGCAGGGGCTGTGGAAAGAAACTGGACAGGAAGACTGGAGATACAGCCTCTAGATTTGGCACTGCCACCATCAAGCCATGTGATGAGGGACAAGTCTCTGTTTCAATGCAATTCCATTTCTTTAGTTGTAAAAGGAGAAGATATGATTAAATGCTCTTGAGAGTCCTGTTCAGTTCTAACAATCTAAGCATTTTTATTTCTAATTGCATCATCTAGGGCATTCTGGTCTGGAGTGTATGGGAATCAAAATATTATCAAATGTGGTCTGGCATCAAGGCAGCCAGGAAGAAGAATGCAGTAGGAAGAATGTAACAAGAAGGCATATCTCATCCATCTAAATAGTGAGGCAAAATGAGTTGGCAAAATGAGTTGGCAAATCTTTCTGCTGGTGATGGGCAGACCTCATTCCTCAAGGAATGAGGACCAGTAACTGAGGTCCCTGATGCTGACTGAGTTTAGTTACACAGTTCTCATATAGAACTACCATTTTTTTTCTTTACTGAGATGTTTTTGAGTAACTTGCCTGGGTTCACAGGGATTCAAAGAGGGGAGAAATTAGCAAAAAGTCATGTATCTTGGTAAAAAGATCCACTTTTTAGCGTTTGAATTTTATTCATCCAATGCTATATGAAGCAGCACTTATTGACTGGACTGGTGATGTGGCAAATAGCTGACCTGTTAAAGGGCAACATTATTCTCATAACAATTCTCTTAGAGAGGTATGTGGTGCTTGGCAGCCTACCTGTAGGGAGACAGGAAGGTAGTGGAAAGAAATGAGCAGTCGGTCTTGAGGTGAGGAACTGGTTCTGGATACAGTTTAGGAGGGTGAACTGTTTCAAAAATGCCTGAACTCTGTCTTCCCCTTGCATGGCTCCTCCACTTGGAATGAAGAAAACTCATTAAAAGAGCTTAGGCTCCTCTTTTTTTGGGGAGGGGGGGGCACCCCTCCTTTTTTGGCCTGTGGGTGGCGGTATAGTCCACTGACCATTGGTTTACATGAGACAAATGGAGAGGACACAGGAGGAAGTTCGCATCGCATCGGAGTGGGCTATGCCACAGCTTGGACTCTTCATTTTTTTTCCCACATTGGAATGATGAGGGGGTTGGGCCTAATCTTTAATATCACTTGCAGCTCAAAAATGCTGAAATTATGTTCATCTTTCCTGTTCTTCCTTCATAATCTTGCTGAAAGGCTAAAAGCAAAGGATTCCCTATGATTTTGTTACGAAAGGTAAAAATGAAAACTATGCACACATAATTTCATATTGATACTTCTAGTCTGATCATAGAGGAAATGTTAGCTGATGTCATAGCCTATCTTCTTTTCCATTTTGATCACAAGAGGGATTTAGGAGCTATTTCCTTTGCCTCGACTTCCCAGACACACAATTGTTTGGTGTATCCAATTTACCCGTAAGAAAATTAAGCATTTCAATTCCATCATTGGGGAGGAATTTGTATTTACAGGGTCAGAGATTTATGGATGATTCATGTTTGGGGAATAATTTGGACATATATTCACAGAAACCTTGTGGTTTCTAATGTATAGGGAGCTATAGGCTTTGGGTATTGCACAGTTCAACCCTTCATTTGATAGAGGAGGAGACTGAGGCCTAGAAGGAGTCTAGAGGTAGAGCTAGTGTAAACTCAGGTAGGTCTCTGGGCTTCCAGTTCAGCACTTTCCCCCACTACTTTGCAGATTTAAATACTTTGAGAGGATCATCTGAGGGGATGATCCTCCCCTCAGAGGTAAGGATTGGAAGAATGGGGTGTTGTTCAACCTCAGTTTGAGAGGGACAGGAGAAAGGGTGGTTGCCATTCATCAAGAGGGTGATGGCAGTCCTTCTTTCCATGTTTCCACCCCCATCAGTAGTAGTTAATCTGGACCATGTTACTAGACAGCTCCATATATCTTCTTCCTCATTCCTTCAGGAGATGAACATGGTCTGGTGTTCCCCAAATAAACTTTGTTTTGAAGTCCATCCAGGACCCACCATGTATGAAACAAAAGTGAGGACAGGGGAAGGGGTGCTCTGTGATAGATGTTAACTAGAATCCTCACCCAGCAAGTGGGATAGCTTACTTCTAGAAATTATAGCCCTGCAAGAGGCATCGTCAGGAAGAGGGACCTTTTGGACTTTAGAACATAAGTAGATTTTTGATAACCTTCACCTCACTGGCGTTTACCTTCTATAATACCCTATTCTCTGTTCTAATTTTTAGGGCTTTGTTGTCTGGATGATTCATGAATGTTTGATCTTTCAAAGTAGACTGGAAGTACCTCAAGTACAAGGAACACTCACGTTAATCCTCCAAACAACAGGATTGATATTTATACATGGTAAAAACTCAGAAAGTACCCCCTGAGTGATGAACTTCATATCTGCTAACCTTTAGAATTGAAAAATTGAAAAAAAAAGAAAAAGAAAAAGAAAAATTGGTAGCTTTGTATATCTATCATGTAAAAAGGAAATTGTCCCCAAAGAAATTTACCCAAAGTCCTCCATAATATTTTAATGTAGTGATTTATTTTTACCTCTTTTTGTATAACTTGTTTTTGTTTGCCTAAATAAAAATCCTTAAATAATGATTTTAAAGTATGTTAAATAATTTTTATATATCATAGGCAAGATTAAGGAAAGAACTTTAAAAAAAAGAACTTCAAAATTTACTTGCTTTAACTTATTTATGGCTATATAACTACTTGAAACCATATATAGTAAAATATATATTATATGTAATAATATAACCATATACTTTTAATAACTTTTTCCATAAAAGTACATGTTTATTTTTATATAATTTAGAAAACACATAAGTTTTAAAAAGATTTATTTTTATTATTTATCAGAGAGAAAGAGCACAGGCAGGAGAGGGAGAGGGAGTAAGAATCTCAAGCCGACTCCCCACTCAGTGTGAAGCCCAAGGTGGGGCTTGATCTTATGACCCATGCTGTTTGGGATTTTTGATGTTATGGAGAATTTCAAAAGGAGACAAAAGAGTCTAATCTGTAAGCATCCCTCCCCTGGATTCAATGATCGTCCTGTTTCCTCAATACCCCTACTCTGCTTTCTTTTTCTGTCTTTCTTTTTTTTCTTTTAAAGATTTTGTTCATTTATTCATGAGAGACACAGAGAGAGAGGCAGAGACATAGGTAGAGGGAGAAGCAAGCTCCCCGCAGGAAGCCTGATGCAGGCTTGGATCCCTGAACCCTGGGATCACTCCCAACCGAAAGCAGATGCTCAACTGCTGAGCCACCCAGGTGTCCCAGAAAATATACAATTAAGGGAAAAGAGGGGATCCCTGGGTGGCGCAGTGGTTTGGCGCCTGCCTTTGGCCCAGGGCGCGATCCTGGAGACCCGGGATCGAATCCCACGTCGGGCTCCCGGTGCATGGAGCCTGCTTCTCCCTCTGCCTGTGTCTCTGCCTCTCTCTCTCTCTCTGTGTGACTATCATAAATAAATAAATAAATAAATAAATAAATAAATAAAATTCATTATAAAAAAAAATAAGGGAAAAGAAAAAAAGAACAATCCCCCATAATCACACAACCACTATTGACGTATTGGTAATCAATCTATCAGCCTTTCTTTTTCTTTTGTATACATGTATAGCTTTCTTTCCTTTTTTGGGCGTGTGTGTGTGTGTGTGTATATATATATATATACATCTACACACCACATATATATGCCATATGGTATATGCTATTTTAACTTGCATTTTTTGTTTAAGTTATATTGACTGTCTTCCTATATCTTTAAATATTCTTCTAAGCATCATTAATGGTGGCTGTATGGTATTCCATTACATGGATGTACCAAAATTTATCTAACTATTCCTCTACCTTTGGCCATTTAATGTGCTTTCATATTTTTTCTATAAATAAATTTCAGGGAACATGATTCTAACAATATCTTTGTGCACACATAAAAAAATTTCCAATCATTACAATTATTACCTTAAGTAATAATTTTAAGTTACCTTAAGTTCTTAATTTTTCCTAGTGACCTTTTTTTTGTCTGAGGAAAAAGCTCTGTTTGGCCAAGAGTGTAGGTGTCAGATCTCAACACCTTTGAGAACTACAAACAAGGGGTGGAAACTTTTTGTTTTTATTTTATTTGTTTTTAAAGGAGGTTTGCTGCCTTGTGCTGTAAATTCTAATTATTTTGCAGCAAGGAAAGTAAAACATACTGAAGGTCTTAGTTTGCATCGACATTATTTAGAACACATAACAGTTACCAGCCATCTCCCCACTGAGATTGGAGAGCTGATATTGTCACTACTCCCATACTATCTCCATTACACAAAAACACACATGTATGCTATGGACATGTGTTTATACAGCTGGGTATAGTTTTTTGCCTTCAATAAAAAGTGCAGGTTTCTTGCCTGTAGTATAATAGGTGTTTGATTAATATTTATAAAGTGAAAGAAGAGGAAAGAGATAATTATTTATTGACTCAGTGATTATAGGTCCAGTCCTACACTGCTGGATGACCTCTCATCCCATGTCAAGAGCCCTTTTAAAAAGCAAGAAGTGAGCTCTTTATATCCAGTCTCCACAGAAAACAAAGGTAAGGCTATCAGTATCTATTCTCCACACCTTCTCCCTGACATTTTCAGGATGACAGCCCTGCCTGATCAAAACCAATGAGTAGCTACCTGTAAGCATATTTTATCATCTTAGAAACAAACACAGTAAAAAAAAAAAAAAAGAAACAAACAAACACAGAGCTTCCTAAAAGTAGGAATACATTTTATTCTTGCATATTAAAGTTGAATTGCTGTGCATCGTACCAATTGTGAATTAAGGAACATGCCAATCTTCCCATCATGTAATATTTAGACTCCAGTTGGGGAAAATAAACACCAGGCTTTATTTTGTGAAAACTTGTCTTAACATCCAGGGGGTCTCTTAAAGTCCTTCTCTGATGCTTGACCCCTACCTCTAACATCCCTGCTTCTACTAGAGTCAGCAGTGGCAGGGGGCTCACACTTTACTGGGCAGTTCCATCTGTCTTCAGGTAGGCAGCTGTTTTCCTTAAGGCCAAAATCTGCCTCTCTCTGCCATATTCCCACTCGTTTTAGTTATGTCTTCCTAAGTGTCAGAAGCCAGTTGGGATCATTCTTCTCGTTGGATGTATAAAGGCAGCTTGGTTCTTCCTTTATTCTTTGTTTTCTTTAGGCCAAAAATAATTTTTGTAAGATTCTCTTAGAATTTTCCAGTTTCCCCTTATCTACAATCCTAACTTTTCTAGTTAGCAATGGACTGATTTACTCTGAGCTACCTGGCCTCACACCTTCCCCACTAACCGCTTCCCTGCCTATCTCCCCAACAAAAGGGACATATTGAGTCCCTGGCAAGAATCTCTGGGATTCAAAACCAGAGATTCTTTATTGTTTACTCAGAGATTATCGTTGAACAAGAAGTGTGTGCCTGGGTTACCTGTTTCTTCCTTCAGGGCTCTCACAGTCGTGGATGGAATTCCTTGACCATCTGTTTTAGCTCTGGCCATTTGCACTGGAAATGAAGGCCAACTGTAGGACATGTTTATAAGAGGTAGTATGGTTGCAATAGGAAAAATGGGGACTTTGGAGTAAAGGTTAGGTTGAACTTCCAGTTGCTCCATGAAGTTGTTTTGAGATCTTGTGTCTGAACTTTTCTGGTCTTTTGTTTCTTCATCTGTGACAGAGAGATCTAATATCTACTTCCAAGTGTTTTAAAAGCTAAATAAGATGATGAACTTCAAAGTGCTTGCCTAGGGTGGGAATTCTTTAAATGGTAGCTACTATTAATCATAAGATATAATTTTTCTCTAGAAAAATGATGGCGTTGGCATATTCTAAATGGAACAAGTAATTTTTTTTACTGCAACAGGACCTACTATCATTTGTCATCTTCATTTCAGTTCTCTCTGACCTCTGATTCACAGTAAATCTTTTTAAAATTATGATCCATTCTCCTATTTCTCTTGTCTTAACCTCCTATTCATTTTGTAGCCTAAGGACGGATTGGGCTTCTGGCCCCACCTGTTCTCTGAAACTGCTTCCTTTAAGGGAAGTCCTTATTGTCAAATCCAAAGGACCCTGTGGGCCTCTACCCTGCCCCTGCACAATTTGACACTGCTGGTCACATGACCCTTTCAGGGAAGCTCTCCCCTCCTAGGTTCATGGGTACCACATTCTTCTGGTTTTCCTCTAGATGCTCCACATCCTCCTTCCACAGCTCTTCCTAAATGGCCACTTTCTTTAAGGTTCTTTCCTGGACCCTTTTCCATTCTCATGGGAAGTCTAATCTGCCTTTAATTGCCATCCTTAAGCTAATGATTCACCATATATGTCTCTAACTCATAATTCTCTCCAGAAACACAGACCCATATATCCAACGAACCTATTGACTTCACTGTTTCCTTGGATGTCCCATGGATACATCATACATCACTGTTCAAAGTGCAACCAGTCCTCTTCTCTTCCTAATCAACCTTAACTCCTGTGCTCTGTGGCCTAATAACTGATACCACCATCCAGTCCCTCCAGTTGCCAAAGCCAGAAATCTTGGAGTCAACCTTGAGCCTTCCTTCTCCCCTTGCTTCTATATCTGCTTAACCATCAAGTTCTATCAATTCCATCTCCGTACTATCTCTAAAATTCATTATATTCTTTCTGTCCCTTCCAACCACGATTTTTGCTCAGGCTACCCATCAGCTCGTCTTCTTTCTTCTGTCGTATCCCTGCAAGTGTGTTTTCTGCCTTGCAGTCTAACTAATCTTTTCAAGTATAGTTTTCATAATGTTAGTCTCTTGGATAAAATGCCTTAATTATTCCTCATGGTGCTCAGGAAAAAGTACAAATGCTTTGGGTCTGTTTAGAAGGCCTTTTATCAATCTGGTTCCTGTCCTCTTCACTAACCTTCACTTCACCCTTTCCACTCTTCTTCCCATATCAGGAGTCTCTTCTTCTGTCCTCTTCCCCTGCAAATTTCCCACCTCCACCTCCACATGGCTGTTCCCTGAACTCACAAAACCCTTAACTTCTGGGTCTTGCCATGCTTTTCTTTCTGATTAAAATGATTTTTTCCTACCTCTTCATCTGGCTAACTTCTAGTGTCATTCAGAAATCACCCTATATGTCACTTCCTTCAAGAAGTCTCTATTAGTTTAATTAAAAGTGATGAGCTAATGTTGGTTCCTCAGTTTTAAGAAATGTTTCACAGTAAGAGAAGATGTTTACACTATGGGAAACTGGGGTGAAAGGTATATGAGAACCCTCTGTATTATCTTTGCAACCTTTCTGTAAATCTTAAAACTATTCTAAAATTAAAATATCATTTAAAAAAGTCTCCACTAACCCTCCTGTGCTCGCTTAGCTGCTACTTCTGTGTTCTCTAAGATTTGGACCTGCTGTCCTAGATTCAAAGCTCTTAACACAATATCTGGCCATTGTCTATGTGTCTGCCTCTTCCACTGCAAAATGTTGGGAATCATGCTTTCCTCATTTGTTTATTCCTGATAGCATAATGCCTAGCAAATTGGCAATGCTCACAAAGTATCTCCTGAGTAAATTTTTGATGTTAAATATATTGTTTTTAGGGGGACAATACCAAGCTTTTGTTGTAGGGTAACCTGAAATTACAGGCCTACGAAAAAGAACTTAAAAGTATCAGACATTATGAGTGACTCGTAGGTTTTGCTTGTTTCTCAGCATGACGAACTTGGGAGACATGCTGTGCTGGATACACTTGAACATCACATGTGTCCTTACCCAGTGCGTCTGTTTCCAAGAGAGTCACATGACATTCGTTCCTCTGCAGGTAAAGCACCCCAGGCCAGCTGAGCTGGGTTAGTTTGCTCTGGGTGAACCTTATGGGCTGCTGACACATCCCAGGAGGGTGTGGACTGTGTGGTGAATGCATGAAAGCCAACTAGGGCAGAGAGCAAAAGAACCAGTTGGAGGAAGAATGACACCACAGGGAGATGAATCTCCAGTTTGGCAATTCTAATTCCAGCTCTTTCATTAATGAGCTGTGTAACCTTGGCCAAACGTCTTCCTCTTTGTAGGCTCCAGCGTCTGTGTTTGTAAAATGAGGGCTTGGATTAGCTGGTCTCCAAAGTCTGTTCCAGGATTGATGCTGTGGGATTCTGCAATCAGTGTGTGGCCTGGACACGAGTGGAAGGAAGCAGGTAAGTATGTACTAGGAGCATAAGGGCAATTAACCTTTGGTTCCAGGTCAGAAGCAGTCTTCAGCAAAAGGAAACCAAGCTAGGACAGAGATTTGTTTAAATCATCCTAGACGTAGAGACCTCTGGGGCATAGTAGCTCAACATTGTATCTTGAGGATCTAACTCAAGTCTATCATGAAGAAGCAATTCCAAGAATTGGAGTGGGTGAAGGTGGGCAGCAGAGCAGTGCTGATTTTTGCTAAATAATAAAATGATCACATTTGGGGAAAGTTTTTGTGTTTATTGGTCAATAGCTTTGATTATCTCCTTTGCACTGATATTATCCAAATTGTGTTAGAGATGATGCAAGGAGTACCACTGGGAGCATGGCTAGGGCAGGCATGGCAGCAACATGTATTTTTGAGTTGGAACTGTTAGGTGGGTGAATTGAGATTATTTGGAATGTGAGACTTTCAAGTCATGGAAATCCAGAATTACCTTAGTCAAGTAAAAAAAAAAATCCAGTTTACTTTAAATTTTATCTGTCTTAAATGGGTGGTAGTGGTTTTGATAATTAATGATTCCTTGGGAAGTGCAAGGAAAAGTATAGTATGCATTTGCCTAATTGAATAAATACATCATAGTCAACCTTTACTGGTTAAGAAGATCCACTATTCAGTGGAGAATGTAGGGTGAGTAGAGAAGAAAATAACATTATGATTCAGAAAAATTCCTGGGAAGATTCTTTTGTGCTCACTGTTCGTTGGTATCTGAATTTTTTTTTTAATTTTTATTTATTTATGATAGTCACACAGAGAGAGAGAGGGAGGCAGAGACACAGGCAGAGGGAGAAGCAGGCTTCATGCACCAGGAGCCCGATGTGGGATTCGATCCCAGGTCTCCAGGATCACGCCCTGGGCCAAAGGCAGGCGCCAAACCGCTGCGCCACCCAGGGATCCCGGTATCTGAATTTCTGAGAGGTATGTGGAAACTCCTGCCTTTGGTTCTGAAAGAACTGGAAATACGTGGGCACAAGGGATGCTCAGGCTCTTGGCTTAGGGTGACACCTTTCAAATCTGGTCCTTCCTCTGTGTTGACCAAGTTTAGGGTGGAGATGTGTCGTTCTTGGCTCTCAGCAATGGGATGGGCCAGGAGCAAAGAAAAGCCCCTCCTGAAAATGAGGAAACCCGTCAGATGCAGAGAGAATTAAGGGAGATGTGCCAAGCTTTAGGCCACCTGGGAAGAGGAGCAACTTTTGGTCAAAAATAGTAATAGTTAAATTTATTATTTGCTCTGTACCAAGCATGGTTCTAAATCATAATGATCATAATCGGAATTTGTCATAATTCTCACATCAACCTTTTGAGGCAGGCTCATATTTCCATTTCTAAATGAAAAACTCAGGTACAGTGAAAATAAATATTCACCCAAGGATAATCAGGTGGTGAGTCATAGAGCCAGAATACAAACCCAGACAGCCCCACTGCAGTCATCGCTGTTAACCACTCATGCCCTGGTGCACATACAGTCTTTCAAGGTTGCATGTGTCTCTAATTCTGTGTCTCTAGCATCCATCCTGGGGCTGAGAAGGTAATGGGCTTTGTTGAGTGTTCCCGAACTGAATGGAACCAAGTGGACTTAGCCTGTGCCCAAACCTGGTACCTGGAGTCTTTGGGAGGCCCTCTTTGGCTCAACACAGTACTGAGAAAGCAGAATGCTAGCCAGTACTTGAGGGCTGGCAGCAGAAACCCAGCTGGCATGGAATCATGGGCAGGACTTCCCCTTCCTGCACAGGAAGAGAGAAGAAAACCATGGGCACTCTGAAGCCTGGGACTCAGGGGTGTGGGAAAGCAGCCCTGTCATTCCATAGCATGGCTGAGAACTCACTCTGCACAAGCCCCTGTGCTGGGCAATAGCCACTGTAGATATAGGGTTGGGTCACGCACATTCTGTGCCCTGGAGGAGCCCCATTTGACACTGGGAAGGGCTGCCTCTGATAGGAACCCCCCAAACTGCCTTATGATCCCTGTCCTATTTTGTAGGGCCAGACAAAACTAATTCTAAAACATACTATTTCTCTCAGTGGGATTTTATATGTTCAGCCCAGTGTCCACTAACTGAATTAAGGAGACAGGCTGTATAATTTTCAGACTCCTGGATGAACTTTCTGGATCAAGGATGTGGGGGCTAACTGGTGGCAAGACTGGGTAGACAGAACTTGTGAAAGGACTCTGCAATTAAAATGGCTAGAACAATTGTTGAATAAGTAAAAAGAAAGAAATCTGTTCCCATATTCATAAAACTCAAGGACCTACTTATCCCAGTAGGAAGGCAAGGGTATTTATTTGCAGCTGTGGAAACTTCTTTCAGGTCAGTTCTCTTGAATGAAGGAGAGAATTAGATAGGCCAGGATTCATTTGGTGATCAAAATGTTGTCTGGTTGCCTGGAAAGCACCAGTTTATGCTTATTATACTGTTATACTGGTGGCATTATTTATATTGCCTTGTTTCACTTGGAAAAGTATCCTGATTTGGATGATAAATTTTATGGTCACACTGTCCAGGCACAAAAAAAGCCCTGTATTATTCTGGTGAACCTGAGTTCTGAAGTTTAAGCCCAAAAGATTTTGGGGCATAAACACCTCTTGCTAGAAAGCTTTTTCCTCTGTCACCACCATGCCTGGATATGGACAAAAGTCTTTCCTTTTCCTCCTTAGCTTGGCTGGAAAAATATAAAACCAAAATTTACTTAAAATAATTAATAAGAAACAGGGACACCTGGGTGGCTCAGCGGTTGAGCATCTGCCTTTGGCTCAGGGCGTGATCCCGGGTCTGGGGATCAAGTCCCGCATTGGGCTCCCTACGAGGAGTCTGCTTCTCTCTCTGCCTATGTCTCTGCCTCTCTCTCTGGTCTCTCATGAATAAATAAATAAAATCTTTTAAAAAAATAAAAATAAAATAGAAAAACAGACACAGGGTACAAATTCATTCAGTTCTTTCCACAGATCAACTGGACTGGCTCAGGTTAGAGTCACCAGTTCTTGGACCTTTTAGCTCTCCTGCACCGAGAGTTCTGGGACACACACCCAGAGAAAGGCTGTGGTGGGGTGTCTGGAGGGAATGCACATGTCCTGCTGGACTATGGGACCCCAAAGTATTAGTCTCCGAAGTGTCCTCTCCTGACTCCTGGGATGGGAGACAGGAGGGAGAAGAGTTATTTTCTCATGTGGAGCCACCCCTGGAGATCCACTTGAAGCCTGGTCATAATGAATGTAGCAATTATTAGAAACTTGCAAAAGGATCAGGGAGAGGAATGAAATTGGTGTTTCATGGAGTTTAATTGAGCATTACTCTGCTCATTAGCAGCAATCAACTCAGTTTATGTGGCCTTGTTTACAGATGGAAGAAAACAAAGATTCAGGGAAAGAGCCTGTCTTTTGTGTCCTTTTCTCTCTCTCCTCTCAACAACGCATCTACCCCATCTGGGATGGTGTGCTGCTGTTGCTAAATCCACCAAGCAAAATCTATCATTGTACGTGACCTTAGTCACCTATTTGTTACAGACGCATTTTTGGACTGTTTGAACCTCTTCATCATCTCTTTCCTTTGGATACAGATGGAGATTAGGCAGATTATTAATAGACAATTATGGAGCCTTAGCTCTGTCATTGACATTGAAGAGAATTACAGGGTCAAGGATTTTATAGTTAAAATTCAAAGAGATATAAAAGGAATGAGAAACCTCAGACATTGCTTAGGTTTTGATGCCAGAAACTCATTGCTTCAAAGATCTAGAAGTGTGTAATAAAACCACACCAGCTCTGTTTCTACTTTCTCAATATAAAACAGCTAAAGATCACTGAATAAATTAATACAAGATAGTAAGAGTGTGCTTCTCCAAGAAAGTTCCTCTAAGAAGCTTGCTGTTTCAGGAAGACCTGAGTTGTGGCCTTTGTGAATCAATGTTGAAAGGAGCCAGATGAACTTGTGGCCAATGATTCCATCTGTAGCTACTGAAGTCAAGACATGGTAAGGAGTCATTTCTTATGGGTCCTTCCACTTACACCTCCTATATCACAGGGGCCACAGAATGGGCTGGGAATGTTTTCCCTGAAGGATCCTTGCTGGTCTCCAATTTCTCCTGATAAACTGCTTCATTCTCTGCATCAGACACTCCCTGAAACTTGAAATAAATTCTGAGTTGATTAACATACTATTTAAGAAATGTGACCTTAACCTACCTAGAAAGACTATTGAATGCATGCAAAAGCCTTCCACATTTTAAACTCTGGGGGCTAGAGACCAATTCCAACAGCACTGCCATGGCTCAAGACTCTTCTGTAAATCACCCAAGAACTGACACAAGAGACAGTGATCAATCTTAAAAATAACCACACTCACAACTTTATAGTAATGATAGAAATACTGACAGAGAGTTTAGGTTTCCATTAAAATAATAGTTAAACGATATCAAGGGCATATTGTTTGCCAGGTACTGCACTGAGAGCTTTACATGCATTGTCTTGTTTCATCCTCCCCATAGTAAGTACTCTTATGTAGGCATTATTGTATTATTACTTCAATTTCACATGTAAATATGATTATAGCCTAACCTCCAGAATTCCAGATCAGATATCCAACTGTCTACTCAGTACCTCTTTTCAGATGTTTAAAAGGTGTCTTAAGTTCAAAATATCCAAAATGTGGCTCCTGATATCCACCTCTTATTGCCCTGCCTCTAACAACCTAATACCCCTTCAGTCTTCCTCATCCCAGGTGATGACAACTCCAGCCTTCAGGTTGCACGGGCCAAAACCCTTGGAGTCAGCTTTGACTCATCTCTTCTGCTTACACATCACATCCAATCTGGTCAGCAAATCCTGTTGCTTCACACTATATCAGAATCTGGCTACTTCTCATTCTTCCATTGCAGCTTCTCTGGTTCAAACTACCATCCTCTCACACCTCGATGATTGCAGTGACCTTCTGCCCTTGCTCATTTCAAGTCTAGTCTTCTTACAGTAGCCAGAAAGTTCCTGTTAAAATGAAAGTTCAAAATCCTCCAGCAGCTACCCATCTGACTCAGAGTGGAAATCAAAGACTTTATAATGGCTACAGAGTCTCATCAGGGGCCAACTTCTTTTCTGATCTTTACCTTGAGTTTACAGACTCTGAATTTTATGAAATCTTTTGTTCATATGTGAATCTGTGTGTTCTTCTAGGGGGAGCCCATGTGGCTTGTTACCAAGTTCTTGAAGGATTCAAAATCTCCCAAAAGCTTAATTACTGATTGGAGGAAGTTTCACTCTTGAAAATCCAATTTAAAGAAGGGATTTATTCAAATCATAATTCATTTGGAAAAGATTCTTTGATTAAAGTAGTCATTGAGAATGTCTTGTGTGTTTGCAAGACAATGGAATTGACAAAATTAAATATATGCACTTATTTTAGTAGACTCTTTATGACCCAAGTGTATTAGTTCAAAGTGGATTTGGGATAAATCCCACTGCGATGAAATCTACGTGTAACAAAAAGATGTTTGAGTCTCCAGCTAAAAGTTCTCTTATTTCAAATAGTATCAAACTGGCATGCAAAGCTTTGGGCCAGTTGTGTGTAAGGTGCTGTATTTGGGAACATTTTCAACATATTTCAGTACTCAGAGGCTAATGTAGAGCCTGGTACAGTAAGCCCCTGGTTTCTGTCTTCTGTATCCTCTTCTCCCTTTGCCTCTCATCCTAGAATTTGTAGCATTTCACAGATCTGGTATTCATGAAATTGAACCAAAAGTGATTCTGTCAGCCAAGGAGAGAAATCAATGATGCTTCCAAGTAGATCAGCCTGGATATAGGTTCTTGAGCCACTGAGACCCTAGCAATGCAATTCTCTCCTCCACTGGACCCCAGCATGTGTACAAAATATGCTGAGGGCCTTGTCTTTGGCTTGATTCCCTTGACCATTTATAGGCATAGAAACCCTGACCTATATCCCAAGGGTGTTATGTGGATGAACCAGTAAATCATAATTAATTGCAAGGTAAACATTAATTGTTGTTATCACCATCAGTTCCGGCCTGGGTTCTTGACCCTAAGAGAGAACTTGCTTGTACAGTGGCTCTCTGTGGGATTGCAGAACAGCTTACAGACTTATGAGGGATGAGACTTTCTTTGAAGTATGTTAGGAGTACTCTAAAGTATTTTGAAGTACTTGAGTTCATGCTGGAGAAATGTCTTGTTTGTAAGTAACTGCAGGGAACCAGGTCACTGTCCTAACATCAGAAGAGCTGCCATGAGACAGAGGATGTGGATTTACCCTTCATGGGCCCAGAGGGCAGAATTAGGACCAGTGAGGAGGCAAATGTTAGCCCAAGAGTGGAAGGAACTTTAATAGCTAGAGCAGTTCAACTGCAGAACTAGCTGCCTAAAAAAGCAGGGAATTCTATCTAGTTAAGGAAAAAATCAAGCAAAGCTCAAGCAAATTGATTACCTGCCATGTGCATGGCATTGTTTTAAGTGCCGGAGGAACCCAATTAGGAACTAGGCAAGAACCATGCTCTTAGAGAGCTTCTGGTGTAAGAAGGAAGGTAGATCAATCCAACCAACCATCCATCCATTCATCCAGGCATCTTCACACTGGGAATACAGCAATGAACAAAGCAAAGGTTTGGTTTCTTCACATGGTAGATGATATTGACAATAAGAACCCCTAAAGCATGAAATTAATGTTACCCTTTGAGAATGAAATTAGAAGAAGTTAACATGAAACAAATCAGTCAGGGAGTGGGGACATAATTGTGACTAAGAAAGGTTAAATACAACATATGAGATCATATGTTGGTGACTGGGAATACTGTTGGTATAAAGGGCATGGTCTGCCTGGAGCTAGAAGACAGAAGGTCAGAGGAAAAATATCTGTGAATTTGTTCCTAGCATTATCTAAAGACAGGATAATCAACCAGGGACTGAAGACATGAGTCTGTCGCAACTCAGTGACATTGGCCACTGAAATCATTCAATTTATTCTTTCAACCATCCCCCTTCCTCTTCTTCTGGCCAAGTCCCAGCTCAGATTTTGACTTAAGTTTAACTTTCCCAAAAAAACTTCCTCTGCACTTTCACAGCACTATGTATTTCTCCTTTTTTTTTTTTTAACATATTTTATTTATTTGAGAGAGAGGGAGAGAGTGTGCACACAAGCAGGAGGGAGGGGCAGAGGGAGAGAGAGAAGCAGATTGCCCACTGAGCAGGGAGTCTGACATGGAGCTCCATCCCTGGGCTCTGAGATCATGACCTGAGCTGAAGGCAGATGCTTAACCAATTGAGCTACCCAGGCGCTCCTGTACTTCTTCATAGCACTTATCACAGCTTTGATTTATGGTTTCTTAGTGTCCATCTTCCCCACTGGATGGGAAGCTGCATGAGGGTAGAAACCCTGTCAGTCTTATTCACCACCATATCCCACTAACTAGCACACCGAGGCACTTAGTAAATACTTGTTAAATGAGTGAATAAGTTAATGAAAGACTGAATGAATTTGATTTCCCAGGAAGATTTTCCTATAAGCAAAGAACACTCTAAGAGATGAGTTTTCTTTCTGGAATTCTTGGAGACCTCACTCTTACTGCAGAATTCTAACATAAGATAGAAAGTGGGATTGAACAGGAAATGAGCTATGGGACTTTAGAGATGGACCTGCAATTATTGAAGTGATTATGGAAGAGAGGGCACAGGACCTGAGTCTTGAATTGAAGATGGGATTTGATCTGTGGAGCTGAGGAAAAGAAGTTGTTCCAGCCAGAGATGGATAGCATGAGCAAGGATATTAAGTTTGGAATTTAGAGTGCATGTAGGGAATAATGGGACAGAACATGGGGAGGCATCCCAGGGTCTCAATGAGATAGGCAGGATAAAGTATTTGGACTTATTTATCTGCTATTAGGCTTTGCCATAAAGGAATACTTGTATGGTGTGGTGGTGGTGATGTCAGTTCCTTCTGCAGTGTTCCAAAAAGAAATGGTGTCAAGCAATGACAAGGAGAGGATTACTCCAAGAGAAGGTTAGCTGGCTGTCTCCCTAAAGGTCTTTATTGTAGGGTATTACCTCATTGAACTCGAAGGGTCCATGTTCTGGTCCTCTGCCAATTAGGCTCAGAAATCTGATATGGAAGCATTCAAGGGTAGATCTAAGCTCACAACACTGTTGTATATAATCTAGAATGCTAATTTAGTGATTTACAAGGTAAACTACAATTGCTGAAGGTTTAAAATGCTCAAGTCCTATGACAAGAGCATTCTGGCCCTGTAAGCAGGCTGTAGAAGAAGCCATATTATAATTATTTATATATATATATATAAATTTATATATATAATATAATTTATTAACTCACAATAAGAAATATAATTACCAAAGGATGCCCAAGTCCAATGGCTAATGTATTCATTTCCTGTAGGTGGATCTACATGGGAAATCAAACTCAAATCAGATTGCTTGATAAGCTTACAGTTAGGGCAAGGGGAAATCATTAAAAGTATATTTAGAGACATCTGACCTAGACCTCTATAGTAGGAAGATGCTTGTCACCAGAATTACCTGGGTCACTTTCTTAACCAAAGCCCCTCTGCCCTGTCTGGTATTAGATGGGTAATGCCAAGGTTTGCTTATCTGACCTCCTTTCCTTGTGTTTTCATGATTAGTCAATATCTCTTTTGACTGGTGCTTTCCTTCTTCAGCTGTATTAATACTTTTTTTTAAAAAAGATTTTATTTATTTATTCATGAGAGAGACAGAGAGGCAGAGACATAGGCAGAGGGAGAAGCAGGCTCCCCATGGGAAGGCTGAGGCAGAACTTGATCATACCCCAGGATCATACCCTGAACCAAAGGCAGACAACCACTGAGCCACCCAGGTACCCCTGTATTCATTCTTTCTTTCTTTCTTTCTTTCTTTCTTTCTTTCTTTCTTTCTTTCTTTCTTTCTTTCTTTCTTTCTTTCTTTCTTTCATACTTTCAATCAGATTTTATCAAGTTCTCATGGTCTGAGAACCATTCTGTTTCTTTAAGGTGACTTAGCAAATCTCTGCTGTAATCAATTATGTGTTGGTGTCCTCATTAAACTCTCAAAGGACAATCTCATTTCTAATTCTTTCAGGATCACTCAGGGTTGCCCCTAGTACTACAACACTTGCCAGCATTGAGATTCTAGGGCACCCTAAGCCCCAGATGGCTTAGAAAATCTTATTTAACATTGTCAGAATTTCACCAATTAGATATAACCTCAGTGATAATGGCCCCTGCCATTCTATTCATGTGTTTCATTGCAATCAAAACACATGTTAACATCTGTTATTTTATTCAATCATTCTAAGAACTCTTGAGGTAACTAGGGCAGAGATTGGAGTTGCTCATAGTCACATACTTACTACATACTTACTAAGAGGCAGAGACAGAGTTCAGACCTCAGATTATTTTTGTGTAATCCTGCTGTTTCACCAAGAGAAGAGAACCTTCTTTTAAATGGCACCTGCACTGAAAAGAACATTCAAATAATACTATTGTTTATTCACTTGAAGGTCAGGCAAAGAAGTCAGGTGTTGAGGCTTAGGATGAAAACAATGACTGAGGATTTTAGTATCAGATCTAGGACTTGATTAGCAATAGACATGCCCAATCCCATCCCTACTTCAAGGAAGCAGAACAGTGGGGTTAGATGGACCCCTTTGGGCAGAGCTGGCAGGAGCAGTAGGAACAAAGACCCAATCAGACTGGAATGGCCATCAGTGAGTCCAGAACTCGGATAGAGAAAGCTGGTATCCTGAGTGATATTGCCACCAAACTGCAGGGAAGGGTAAATGGCCCCTCTCAGCCTTTCTAGAATCAAAACATTCTTTCCTCTAAGCACTGCTGGATATACAAGGAAAATATACATTCTTACTCTTTGCTTTCTCGTCCCAGATTTCACAGAGCCTACCTCTCTTTATGATGACGCTTTTTTTTAAAAGATTTTATTTATTTATTCATGAGAATACACAGAGAGAGGAGAGAGAGAAAGAGAGAGACAGAGACACAGGCAGAGGGAGAAGCAGGCTCCATGCAGGGAGCCCGACGCGGGACTCGATTCGTGGTCTCCAGGATCATGGCCAGGGCCAAAGGCGGCGCTAAACCGCTGAGCCACCCGGGCTGCCCTATGATGACTCTTTTTTTTTTTTCCTATGATGACTCTTAATGAGCACCCACACTGTGCCAGGCTAGGGATTAGATACATTATTTTGCTCATAACAAGCTGAAGATTGTATTGGCTCTACTCTACACCCAAGAAACTGTAACCCTTAGAGGTTAAGTAAATTGCCCCAGGTCAGTCACTAATATACAGTGGAAATGGGGTTCTAAGGCAGGTCTGTTTAGATGCAAGAGCAAGTTTTTCTCTTTGTGTCATACTGACCCTCAATACATTCATGTCTCAGAAGATGTCACAGTTCAGGCTTCTTAGGTCTTCTGTTCCTGCTGGTCAGAGTAATGAGAACAAGAGACAAAAGCAGAAAGTGATGCATGCTAGACCTGGACTGCCAGATCCAAATTCAGACTACCACTTGCCGGCTGTGTAACTTGGGGCGAGTCTTACCCCCACCATGTCTGTTTACTCGCTTGTAAAATAAGGATAATAGTAGTACTCACATTATAGAGTCATTGTGAGCATTAAATATATTATTATAACGAGAGTGCTTAGAAGAGTGTTTGGTACATAGTAAATGCTCAATAAAATTAGCCATGGTCTTTTGATTAAATTGAGGTCTTGGTCTCAGTCCAATCTGACTCCTTCTTTGGATTTGGGAGACCCTGCAGTCTCATTAATTCTATAATTCTAAGCCATCTCTTGAGGTGGTTTACTTTCTAGGTGAGTCTTCTTAACCATTTTAATAGATCCCTATTAAATGTTAATATTTACATCTGATATGTAAATATCAGACCTCATCTAGAATTCAAGGGTTACACCGCAGGTGGTCCCTACATTTGCCACTACTGTACCCTCCTCCTCCCTTTCTTAGAAGTGCCTGCATAAAGTGACTGGGTTTACTGGAGAGTTACCCTAGGTGGGTCCCAGCAGCCCTTGGTCATAAGCATTCCTTGTGAGAACCCATTCTTTGCATGCTTTGGAGCTCAGCAGGCTCCCTGAGTCTTCTCAGCTAATGATGTTCCAGATGCCAGAGCTGGCAGGACAGGGTGGGGCAGCCCTCGCTGACTCCAGAGAAGAAATCAGGTCTGTTCACCCGGACAACTGCAGACCAATTAAAATAGTGCATGAGCTAATTAAGGACCACGAATCAGGCATCACTGCTCTGTGGTGCCCCCCCAAAATGCAAGATAAACAGAGCCTTGGGCAGGCGCCTTCTATGACCTGGAATTGGGCAACTTAGGTGACAAGATTAAAATAAAAAGAACAGAACACCTGCAATACATAAATTCATATATTCAAATTGAATCTTTAATGCAGTTCTATTTCAGAAATATTTACAAAACCTAATTAAGGCAGAGAACAGTGCTGGACATTACAGGGACACAAATGGGTGACACTCAGTCCCCAACTTGAGGGTATCAGTTCTCCATCCCCACTGCCACTTCTCACCAGCCCCTACAGGCCCTCTCACTTGGACTGTTGCAGTCATCCCCCTAACTGGTCTCCTTATCTCTTAGCTTTCCTCAACCACAATCTTACAAAACAAATTTGGTCACACACTCTCCACTCAAAGTGGTTTCCCACTGCCTGCACATGAAATGCAAATACCTTACTGGTATTTAAAGCTCCCACAGATTGGTCCAATTTGGTCTCCCAAGGTTTTTCTCTCTACTTACACAGTTCTCCTCCACTGTTTATGCAACATGCCAGCCTTACTGGTCTACTACAATTCCCTCAAACACCCTGTCTTCATTCTTTCTCCGTTTTCCTCCCTGATTTATTACAAAGCATAGCAGGCCTTCCTTTTCGTCTGACTATAAAGATCTTGCTCACTTTTCAAAGCTCCCCTCAACACCACTTCTTTCCTGAAGCATTCTGTAATGTTGGCCTTCTCTAGTGGGATGTCATCGATCCCCATGGTATCCTCCATCGCATTTGGTTTAACCTTCTCTTACGTCACAGAGTTTTCCTCCTGCATGTTCTCCAAGGAAGTGGGTCTTTAATGGGCTGTTACTCTCCTCCCCCAAATTGTGGCTAGGACAGTGCTCACATGGGGTGAATTATACTGAACGGAATGGAGGAAATAAACCCAGCCCGAAGTGACTGATAGAAGCCAAAAACACCACAGGGTTCTCTGCCAGAGCTCTAAGGTGGGACAAAATTTGGGCTGGAATGGGGATGAAATATATCCAAACAGGAAAGACCAGAAAAGGTTTTGTTTTTTTCCTGTCAACCTTCCCTGATTTTTCCTCCTCTTGGCTGTGTCCCTCTTGTTCCTATCCCCAACTGTGGTATTCATAAACTAGTACTGTAATTGTATGCTAATTTGTCTGACTTATTTACTAGACTATAAGATCCTTGAGGGACCAAGCCTTAATCTTTGTTATTAGCCTTGTATCAAATCCAGTGCTTGGCATTTAGTAGGTGCTCAACAATTATTTGTCAGCGGGGAGGAAAAAGAGGGTGGAAGGGAGGGCAGGGAAGGTTTATTCATGTAGAGATGGGACAGGGTGAAGGCTACAGAAAACTGAAACCAAAGAGGTACAGTCCTATGTGGGGATCCTGCCATATTGTCTGGGTAGATTAGCTTGATATAATGAAGGTGCTCCCTTGCTGCATATGGCTTTCTGTAGGTGCTGACACTGAGTAATAAGAAAAAAGCCTTATATTCCCAGATCCTCTCCCCCCACTTCACCCTCTCCCTCACTTCACATCCTGGAATTGGTGCTGATACATTCCTCAATAAAGACAATTAGGAGGCATTTGGCAGCCACACTCCATTCCTTTTTTTTTTTTTTTTTTTTCCGCACTCCATTCCTATTCTGCAACAGAGGGGTCATTGTGATTGCTGATTTCACTAGCAAAGACCAGCCCAATGGCCACTTATGGTAGCTTTTTAAAAAAAAAAAATCAAAGGCTTCTAAATGAAGATGAAATTCCTTTTCCCTTGCTTCTACACAGATAGGCAACATTAGGAATGGAACCCTCACTTGAATCTGCCCCTATGCCAGATCATCATAGCATAGTGGAGGGAGATATGGCTCTGGCATGACTGCCAGCCAAGCATAACTAGCATATTCACCACTCAAGACAAGTGCCTTAATTCCTGAGGCTCGTTTTCCTCATCTATAAAATGGGAATATATAGTATTTTTTCTCCCACAGGACTGTTGTGAAAATATCACATGCCATAAATAACTTAGTTCAGCACCCAGCATAGAAACAGCCCTAAGTAAATGGTAGCTATCGATCATCATGATTATTAAAAAACAAACAAACAAACAAAAAACTATTTAGGTTAAGGATTTAAGGGCTTAGTGAAGTAGACAACTGTTATATGATATTTCAGAAATCCTGTTAGATGTTCCAATTGTCTGATAGAGCAGTTTTAGAGTTCTTGGTATTCCTTTCAACTCCTGCTTTTATTTTATCCTGTCCATATGCCTGTGTTTATATGCTATAGGAAATATGGTTGGTTTTTTTTGTTTTTTTTTTTTTTAGCAATAACTAAATTCCTTACTGGCCCTGATTATTCTCAGCTTGTTTCCTACTACCCCTGGCTCTATATATTGGGAATACATGATAAAGCACCTCCTTTACTAAAACATTTTTAAGGCTTGTGTTTGCAAAAGCTTTGCAAGAACTTTGCAACTTGAACTTTGAAGAACCCAAATTCAAATAGACAACATCCTAAGCTTTGGGTTCAAAAAGTTACTATGCTAGGAGGATAATTTGATATCCAATATTTTCATTATTTACTGTAGGTTTTTATTTTATGTTTTCTTAGTCTGCTTGTTTTCCACTTTGGTACAGAGAGTGAAAAACTTTTTTCACACATGTCTACAATGACAGCTGGAAATCTGTAGAGAGAGGGAATGATTGATTCTTCATCATAACATTGGATAGCAGGAAGGTAAAGAATAGAACAAATGAGGAAGAGAAAAGAGGTAACAGAAACAGTCTACATTAAGGTAGACCTTCAATAACTGTTGGCCAAATACATGAGTTTGTTGTACAGGAGGGTTAGATTCTAAGTTCCCACAGAGAATCAAGACACACTAGCTATCAGATAGCCAAATTGAGGGACAGACCACCCAGAAGAATCTGCACAAAGGATTTAGCAAAGAATGGTTATATGACTCAGGTTCTCACGTCAAAGGTCAGAAGATACCATTATATCTTAATTTTTTTTAATTAATTTTTTATTTTTTTTAAAGATTTTTTATTTAGTTGTTAGAGCACAACAGGGGGAGTGGAAGGCAGAGGGAGAGGGAGAAGCAGACTCCCCACTGAGCAGGGAGCCTGATGTGGGGCTCCATCCCAGGCCCCTGAGATCATGACCTGAGCTGAAGGCAGACACTTAAACAACTGAACCACCTAGGTGCTCCTGAGGCTTATTTTTTAAAAAGATTTATTTGTTTGAGAGAGAGAGAGTTAACTGGGGAGGGGTGTGCAGAGGGAGAAGCAGACTTCCCCATGAGCAGATCAGAGAGCCCAACATGGGACTCCATCCCAGGACCACCACCTGAGCCAAAGGCAGATGCCTCGTTGACTGAACCACCCAGGTGCCCCTTGTTGAGGCTTTTGAAGAGAATTTCTTTGGAGGGAGCAGTGAGCGTGCTAAGTACCACTCCTGGACTCAGGAAGTAAGGGATGTGGATGCCCATCTTATCTTACCTGGCCTCAACAGGACCACTCAGAGTTTGAGCTGCATCCTGCTGTTAGAGGCCCAGGGCACTGAGTCTGAATCCTGCTCTGAAAATTTACAGAAAAAAAAAAAAAAAAAAAAAAAAAAAAACAAGCCAGGCTATTGCTTTGGCAGTGGAGCAAAGGAGGTTGCTGCTACTTCCTGATTGGCCAGTACTCCTAGAATTTGTTAGGTCAAAGAATGTTCCCAGGAACAGATATGGGCCCTTGCAAGGGAGAGCCTGGCTGTGAAGCACCTAAGATCTGTTTAATAGGGTGTCCGTAGATCCAGCTGAGAAGCTGGATGAGGAATGCTCGCTAGGGCCTCCTGGGGCAGGAACTCCTGTCTGAATGGATTGTTTTGGTTAATTAAAGAATCCTCAAGTGAGAGCACCTAGGTTGGGGGGCAGGGCTTGGAGGAACTCACAGTAATACCATATAGGAGAAAGTCAGTTCTAGACAACTGCTAGCCCTGGAGAGTGTGGTACCATGTCACCAGGGTCCCCATCAAACAAACACTCTCTGCCACCTTCACTCTCCTCTCTTTCTCCAGGAGGGGGTTTAAAACCCCAGTTAGCAAGCTGGGAGTATTAAGAAGGAAAGAGAAGATTCATACCCTGGTTTCTCACCTGCCAAAAGCCCCTTGAATGAGATTAGAAGTTTCTATTACTACGCGGATATGGATATTTTAATTTACTGAATTGAAACTGTGTTCCTTCCTTTTAAGTGAAGGAAGGACTTTTGGCTACTTAGGAGGAACTGCCCAACCACAGGGGGCATGCTTGAGTTTCTGTCTAGTGGCAGGGGAATGAAACTCTCTCCCCATTTCACCTCTGGTAAGTTTAAAAGGCAGGAGATTAAAAATAGTGTTTTCATTGTATTCCATGAGTTTGGGTTGTTTAGCTTACTGGCTACAGAATGAATATATGAGTGTTTATTTATATTAGGTTGCCCTGTGATTTCAAATTTAGGCCTTTAAAAAAATGGAATTCTTGGGATGCCTGGGTGGCTTAATGGTTGAGGGTTGGTCTTCGGCTCAGGGCATGATCCTGGGGTCCTGGGATCCAGTCCCATGTTGGGCTTACCACAGGGAGCCTTCTTCCCCCTCTGCCTATGTATCTGCCTCTCTGTGTGTCTCATGAATAAATAAATAAATAAATAAAATAAAATAAAAATAAAAAATAAAAAATTGAATTCTCGTAACATTTTATTACTTTTGGAAGGCATGCAATTGTTAAGTGGTAGATTATTCTGTAGCTCTTAGCTATATTAAGATCCCATGTTGAAATTAATACCACTCTGTTTCCTGTTACCTCAAAAGCTGTAGCAAGTGGAGTGTCAGCAATGTCTATTTGTTAGGGCCCTAACCTCCTTTTATTCCTAGTACTTCGGTGACCTGCTTAAAACCTTGGCCAGCTGTTCTGCAGAGAAGGTGCTGAGCGTGCATTCGTACTCAGGTGTAAATGAGTTACAGAATTGGTTGTATGCTTATTTCCAGGAACAGTTTTGCTTTAACAGTAAAAGTGAGCTCAAAGAAGGAATGCCTTCATGGTGGATTTTGGGCATCTGCCACAGACAAGTGTCCTAGGAGGTTTCTTTGGGAAGGGGCATCCCAGCTCCTTGGGAACCATCCTTGATGTGACCCTGAGCTCTGGGCACCTGGGCAGCTACCCTTGCCTGAGAGAGTAAATGTGAAAGCAGGTTGTAAATGATAATGTACCATTCTGATGAGAGCTAGTATTGTTATCAGTATTGTTACTCTTAATAGCTCTAACTCCTGACAACAAACTTGTAAGTGCTTCTTAAAAGGTTAGTTACCACGCAGAGTCCTCTGCTGTCCTTATCAAATTATCTCCTTATGCCTGGAATTCTTTAGTATCCCAAAGGGCTAGAAGCAGCTCTCATACATCAGACAGACAAAATGCTAAAAATCAAAGGGTTAGTCCCTCACAGGGCATTTCTTCTTTCTCCTTGTCTACTTTCACCTGCCCAAAAGCATTCTGCTTCTGACCCTATCAGTCCCATCTTGCAACTGAAGCAAGACTCTCGCCTGGCCTGAGCTTTTTCTGTGTGTTCGAAATGATAAGAAACAGCTGTCCTCGGATTAATGCCATCATCCCTGTTATGATTCAGCCATTCAGCTTGTGGCAGCAATTGTGTGTGAGATGAATGTCTTTCTAAATTCAATCACCCCAAAATAAATACATTGCAGTAGCCTCATTAAACAAAATTGGATGCAGGGAAAGGATGGGGCTGATAGGAAATGAGAAAAAGTAGAATATTTCAAAGCTGCATGCATCCACTTGCCCTTCAGAAACCTCTACTAGGACCCTGTTCAGTTGTGGCATTGCTAGTTTGTTTTGTTGTTGTTGTTTTAAGATGCTTATGTGTGTGGTATCACTTTCCCCAAATAGATTTTTTTAAGAGAGATTTTTTAAATGAAATAGTATGTATTCATATTAAGAGACAGTCATACAAAATAGGCAAATATGCAGATATTTTCATATGCAGCATCCCATACATGACATTCAACATACATTTTCCAGGTTGTTCAACTTATTCAAATGATTTTAAGGTCTAACCACAGTAGACCCGTGTTAGGTGCTAAAGGGATATTAAATTGAATTCATTTATCCAAAAGATGCTTGCTGAGAGCTACTCTGTGCTATGTCCTGTGCTCATAGCTTGGGGGTACCACCATGAAACTGTCTGGAAAAGATGCTTAGAATGGGGTGTGGAATGGGATGGACACAGATAAGAATACAGAGAGGTGCAACTTGTTGAGTGCCAATAAGAAAGAGATGCAGAAAGACCCATGAGAATTTAGGAGAAAGTGGTTGTTTATCTCTGTAAGGAAACAGAAAATCTTCAGGCAGGAAGCAATGTTTGGGCTAGCCCTGGAAGTCTGTGAACAGTTTCAAAGTTAAGGCCTTTCTAGGCTAAGGGAATGGTGCAAATAAAGTCAAGATCATATATTTTGGTGAGGGGTTGGGAAACAGAGAGCATGGAGGCACACAGGGGAGTTGTAGATAAGGCTGGAGACCCAGGCAAGAGCCCTGTGTGCTGGCTAAAGGAGTGTGAACTTTATGCTGTAGTCATTTGGGAACCATAGCAGGAATGACATGATCAAAACTGTGCACCGGGAAATTTAATCCAGTAGGAGGCTGTGGATACGACTGATTGAAATTGGGAGGCATCAGAGATGGGAGTTCACTCAGGAGACCCTCACAAAGTTCAGAGCGGGGATAAACAAGGGCCCAAGGTAAGATTGTGGCAAATAAGCCCTGGAGAAACATACATTAATTATTAAAAGGGAAAAATCAATGAGTTCGTGACTGTGGATGTTTTAGGCTCACTGAGTTCCTCTGGGTATTAGGTTTATTTTTACAGGTTGGACCTATGTGGGAGAGAGGTGTGCATGATTCAGGGTCCTAGCAGGGAAACAGAATCTAACTGAGGTGGTTCAAGAGCTTTTAATGAAGGCACCATTTGCAGGGGTGCAGGTGGGATTAAGGAAACCAACAAGGAGAGGGGAGGCACCTAGACGTTAATTAGAGGGGAAAGCTGTTAGTACCCCTGAGGGGCAAGAGGAAAAATGCTATTATCAGCTTCCAATGAGAGTTGGAGTCTTGGAGATAACTGTGGTCTAGAAAGGACAGTCAAGAGAGGAGAGAAGTACCCTTACCTTTCTCTGTTGTAGCACTTTGGGTTTCTGTTCCTTTCACTGGCCAGACTCTCCTGAAAAGGTGACTAGTGACAGGAGTGGGCCTTTCAGGGCACAGAGGAGGGGCAGACATGGGCAGAAATATATATAGGGCAGAGGGTAAGGGGGAGCAAATGGAGAATAACCAATATACAATGCTATGTTGTGCCGTATGTTAGGTGATTTTAATGTCTTGAAGCTCCTTAAATCCTAGGGATTTCAAATAGAAAGGTTTCATTATGAGATCTGATTCTAGTTGATAGTCATCACATGCTTGATAACAAAAACTAATAATAACATCTAAATAATGAAAGGTGAGGGCCAGGCTCGTGCACATAATTTCACTGCTGAATCTTAGTTTGTCTGTAAAACAATGCTATTAATTCCTGCTGTACCCACTCTGTAAGGTACTTACGAAAAGAAAGTGAGATAAGGTTTATAAAAGTGTTTTTTAGATTAATTTTTGGCATACATCACTAGAAAGATAGATGTGTAGGATTGTTATTGTCGTCTGGGATCATCCTTTCTACTTTTGGTGCTCCCCGCTCCACCAGCACAGTGTCTGGGCCAGAGGGCTGCTCAATCACCATCTTTGGCACTGAATTAACTTCAATTCCAAACACATACCCTTTCTCCCATGATTCATGTGTGACCTCTTTCATTCAGGTTTGTTACTGTGGGGCTTTATACTTCTTCAATATATTCCACTGCCTGATAACCTGTCAAGAAAAAAACTAAGACCCCCTCAGGATTCAAATCGCTGGAAAGTATTAAACTGCACTTCATCAAGGGACGGTTCCATCACATGTTCTTAGAGTGAGGCATTATTAGGAATTTTGACCACACACACCAGATCTGAGCCTGGGATTCATTACCTCACTTTACTAGTTTCCTTTCACGGCTTAAGACAGCTACACGTGCAGATTTGGAGGAGACGGCAGTTTGAAAGATGAAAAGCCCTTCAAAGCTGTACGAGATCTTAAAATCCCATGGGTGACAACACCTGGTTCTTGTACTGTAATTGCTTTACTTAGTCTGGCCCTCAGGGACAGGTCCTAAATGAGATATTAGGCTGGTTCCATCTCCAATACCTATGAATTTGCCTTCAGATCCCTGATTCTGCTGAAGTATGTTGGAGGAACGGCAGGCAGAGAGCTCTGTGCTGGGAAGTCAGTTGAGGAAGTCCTGTGCATCGCTTGCTGCAGCAAGCCTAGGGAGACTCCTGCATTGTGAGGAGTGCTCCTCATTTTGTCCCAAACAACATGGACAAATGAAGCTCACTACGGGCCTATTTCTCCTGGACCTTGACTGGTTCTTAAATGTTTTAGGGGAATCTGTTGACCACAGATCTGTCCCAGCGGCATGCTGACCTAATGGTAAGTAGCTGAAGGAACTGCAGGTGTAGGACATGGAAGGAGATAAGTAGGGTGAGGAGCATGGTGTGGTTCTCTCCCTGCAGCCATCTCAGGGAGGGAAGGGGCAGTTTCCTCCAAAGAAGACACAGTTTTGCCTTTCCATGCCCACCAGCGTGCTCCCCCTTATGAGGCTGACTGTGTGGGCAGTGCTACTCAAAGTGTGGTGGGCATATCCACAGCATCAGCAGCACCTGGGAGCTTGTTAAAAATGCAGATTATAGGCCTCACTGTAGACCTACTGAATCAGAACCTCTGGGGGGCAGAATCCTGCCATCTGGGTTTTTGCAAGGCCCCTGGAGGATTTATGTGCACTTTGAAGTTTGAGAAACACTGGTTTAGAGTACAGATAGTGCCCTGCTGGAGAGTGTGCAGATCTGGTGGGTAAAATCACATGCAGAGAGGTGATTGTGTTTGTCTTCGTTCCACTGAGTGTAACAGATTTTCATGGAATGGGCTCCTAGAACAACTGTCAGTTCCTCCATCTGACAGGCCACTTTTGCTAATCCAATTCTTATATTTGCCCAGAGTTGTTTATGTCAGTTCTGATGGTCCCAAAGAAGCAGTCCTTTCCCTTCACTCTCCATTCTCTCAACTCCAGCTTGAAACAGCAGTCTTCTCGTTCCTTTGAATTCTAGCCCAATCCCCTCAGTTCCCCGAGTTATAGAACTTTCCTGGTCTTTCTCCTTCCTGGCTCAGGGGCCATGTGAAATCCCAAGAGACCTCTTTGCTTTCTCCTGCCCCCTGCCCCACTTTTAAGTTTTTCTGTTTTGTTCTCTACCTCCTTGAATTTCAAAAATAATAACTCCCCTGACAAAATTTTATTTCTTCTTCTTTCTATCCCTGGCATCATCCCATATCACTGTCCTCTGTGGGTCCTTCTCTTTCATCTCCGGTCATTGTTGGGTTTCCATTTTAAGCACCTCAATTTTATTTCATCATTCCTTCCTCCGGAGTTGGTTACTCATACATAATCTCTTTAGTTTTGGGATGGTGAGGAGAGCAGGGTACATCCTCAGGCACTGTGTGAAGTTGCCAGATTTTGGCTGGGAAAATATAAAGCCTATTCTGGATACAAAATAATGGGAAGAATGGGAGGCTCCTAAGAGTTATCAGCAGGGTCCACCAAGGGTTAGGCTTAAATTCAGCTCAATTCAGCCAACATTTTTGGGGGACCTACGCACTGACAAGGATGTATATCAGGTGTGTAGGAATAGGACCATGATATAGAATGGCACAGTTAAAGGCAGGATAAGTTTCAGGCAAAGAAGAAAACCCAATCCTGGCAGACCCCAATGACTAATGAGGCACACTCCTTTGCACATAGTAGACACTTAAGAACATCTTTGTTAAATGAAGAAAATAATTTCTTCGATTATGTATATTTTTTCACCTAGTTGCTGTGAATTGGGGTTTCCACAAAAAGATTTTTTTGTAAGATTTTATGTTGTAGGACTCTGTGTGCAACAACACATCCAGTTCCTACTTGTCTTCCTTCTGCGTCTGTGATAATGGATGGGGCAGCAGCAGAATGGAGTCTTCCTGGAAAATGTGAAGGAGACACTTGGACTCAAGACAAGAAAGAACTTGTAAACATATTAGTCTTTAGGGAAATCTTACTGCAAATTGCTCTGAAGAATTTAGACAGAGAGAAAAAAGGACAGAGAAAAAGAAAGGGTGAGGGAGGATAAATCCAGTTTTAAAAGCAAACAGAAATAATGGCTTAGGTCAGATGGGTTTGTTGCACCAACATACTTCATGACCCAAGGAGTCTCATTTGATTATGAGTAGCCATCCTTAAAATTTAAATATAAAACTTAAATTTTGGGGGTACAAAGTGCTTATCAGATCATTTATCACTCCTCTTTGGGTTGGTGTCTACTGTAGCTATGTGAGAGGAGGCAATGTAGTGTAGCATCTTGAGGAGAAGGGACTTGGGTCTCCTGGTTCAGCTTCACCATAATCTTTCTGTTAATCTTTGGCAAGCTCCTTCCCTTCTCAGTGCTCTAGTTTCTTCTCCGTAAAATGAGTAGTTTGGACTAGGTCAGTGGTTCTAAATGCATGGTCCCTGAATCAGCAACATTGGCATCATCTGGGAACTTGCCAGAAATGCAAAATTCCTTCCGCATCAGAAACTCCCTCCAGGTGATTCTGGTGCATGCTCAACTTTGACACTCCCTGGACTAGTCATTCTGTGTTTCTATAAATGAAGTCATGGATGCACATGCAGAGCAGATGTAGGCAATTGAGGCAGATGTCAGCGCTCTAGGCCACCAATTCACAACTGCTTGGTTGTGGACAGTAATGGACCTGCTCTGCATAGAGTAAACTGAATCACAGCTCCCATCCTTCCCTTGCTCTGGCGCCAGATGGCCCATCATAGGCATACTAAGTGCGTGTCTAGGATACTAGCAAAGCAGGGCCACTCACCAATGGTATTTGTGTTTGGAAAAAAAATTGATACCTGATGGTCCCAAAAAACATTGAAGTATTCCTCATAGGAAAAATCAGAACATCATTAGACCTCTTATATTTAGTTTATAGCTTAGTGCTTTTAAAAAGTTTTTTGAAATTCTCAGGGCAGGGATGGGGACATGATGGGCACTATACAACCTTTTCAAGGTTAGGGTATTTAAAGGTCCCTGTTCTGCCCTTACTTTCTCCTTGTTCTTCCCTAAGGAATGCAGTAAGTAAGTCACCATACTTCATAGACTCTAAGAAGCTCCTCCTTTTTAATTAAGGATTTTATCTATTTATTTTAAAGAGAGTGAGAGAGTGCATGAGAGCAGGAGGAAGGGCAGTAGAAGGGGGAGAGAATCCCATACAGACCCTATGCTGAGCAGGGAGCCCATCGTGGGGCTTGATCTCTCAACCCTGAGATCACAACCTGAGCCAAAACCGAGAGTCGGATGCTCAACCGACTGAGCCACCCAGGTGCCCCTAAGAAGCTCCTCTTTCCCCCCTCTGAGATTGGGATGTATCTTACAATTGTTGGTGCCTTAGATCCAATTAAATATGGTATATTGTTGCCATTGTTGATATTCCTTAGAAAACATTCTGTGTCGGGCTCTCACCCATATCATTTCCTGAAGTCTAAAACTCTTCTATAACCCTTGCATCTGGAATGAAAGTTCATGGCCAGTGTGCACCATGGTTTAGGCATTCTGACAAACTTAAGCAGGAGGTACTTACTTGGTTATGTGTAGAGCTCCCACAGTTGTGGAGTCTCTTAGGTTATTTGGTGCTGGGGATCAGTAGCTTCCTCTAGGCAGGTTGACTACTCTTGGGCAATGATTAATGTTCTGGAATAGAGTGTAGTGGTGGAAAATGTCTTAGATGCACACCTGTCATTAAGGAGCTCATGTTATAGTGGACACACATGAAGGTCAACAAGGAATAATAATGTAAAATGCTAAATGCCATAACAGGCAAATATAAATGTCTAAAGAGGGAAAAATTGACTCAGCATGGGTTTGTTGGGTGTGACTTCACAGAGGAGGTGACAGTGCCTGGCTCTTAAAAAGGAATAGGAGACCGCTAAGTAGAAAAGGAAGACATGCCTAAATGTACTTAAGATACACTTACATTCGTGAATTTTTTTCGTATGTAAATTATACTTCAATGAAGTTCTTTTTAATACCTTTCCAAAGGAAAGTGCTTTGAGCCTGAAGCGCGAGGTCCATTTGGGAAGTGATGAGCAAACCTTCGTGGCCTGCAAAGAGAGTGCTGTGAGTGGGGAGAGATGAGGTAGGAGGGTTTGTTTGTAATCAGATTGTGCAGTTTTCTCTGTCATACTAAGGAATTGAATAAATTTAAGAGGGTGTTGGGTAGAAAACAGATATTTGGAAATAAGCAGGATAGGCTGTGAGGTTGTGGGATTTGTCACTATCAGCTAGAAAAATTTGCTGTCATTTAGCAATAAATGTAACTCTGATTTCCTTGGCAGCCCCGTCAAAAAGAGATGTGTGGTGAGTTAGATAGTTTTCATTAATTGATAAAGGGAAGCAAGTCAGTTTGTCAAAAGAGAAAAACTATTTTCCTGGTGCTAAATTGTAAGGAATTTCCTATGTGCACTTTAATATTGGGGTCTTTGAACAGCATAGCTTAAAATAATAATGTCACATTTCTTTATACTAACTCCCGACTCCATGGCAATGGCAACTGTGTGACTCATCTCTGTAACTTTAGAAGTCAGGGCTCAGTAAATCTGGTGGAATGACCGTGTGACTCTCAGAGGCAGTGGGAGGCTCAGTGCTCAGGACCCTCTGCTTCCTGGAGAGGAGATTGACCCAAACCCCAGCAACTGGTGCTGTGCTTAGTCATTAAGGACTCACAGGACAGGAAGCATTGCAGTGATAGTGTGGAGAGAGGACACCCTACAATCAATTCATCACGGGATTTTGGATTAAGGTCAGCCGCATGTAACAGAAAATCTAAAATAACAGTCATATTAGTTCAATATGGATTAATTTTCTCTCACATATTTTCACGAACTGAGCCCACCCATGAGACCAGATGAAAATAGAACATTACTCAGAAGCCCTCTTGTGCCTCCTTCCAGATCTTAGCTCTCCCCAAGGGTATCTACTATCTTGACCTCTAGCACACAGAGATTAGTTTTGTCTGGTTTTGAACTTTGTTAAATGAAATCATTAGTATGTACTATTTTCATCTGACAGCAGAAGCTTTAACCTCTTTTATTGTAAAATCATATATAGGGGTGCCTGGGTGACTCAGGTGGTTATACATCTGACTCTTGGTTTTGGTTCAGGTCGTGAGTTGGAGCCCTATGTCAGACACCATACTCAACATGGAGTCTGAGATTCTCTCTCTCCTTCCCTCTGTGCCCCTCCCCTTGCTCAAGCCCACATGGGCACACTCCCTCTCTCTCTCTCAAATAAATAAATAAATAAATAAATAAATAAATAAATAAATATTTTTAAAAATAAGTAAAGTTATACGTAGATACAGAAAACTATAAACAAGTATGTAGTTTAATGAGTTCTTGTAACCTAAATCAGGAAATAGGACCCTGCAGCAAACCCAGGGCCCTCCATGTGCCCACTGCAAGTCTCAAACTCCATTCCAGTAAAAAGTGATTACTCTTAGAATGATCATTTCCTTGAGTTTGTTTATAGTTCCATCACCTAACTCTGCATCCCCAGACATTATATGTTAATCCTGTCCATAAAATATCTTGCCCATTAAAGTTCATTATGTCATTTACGTCTCTTTTATTTTTTTTAAAGATTTTATTTATTCATGAGAGTCAGAGAGAGAGAGGGAGAGAGAGAGAGAGAGAGAGAGAGAGAGAGAGAGAAAGATTGGCAGAGACACAGGCAGAGGGAGAAGCAGGTTCCATGCAGGGAGCCCGATGTGGGACTCAATCCCGGGTCTCCAGGATCATGCCCTGGGCCGAAGGTGGCGCTAAACTGCTGAGCCTCCCGGGCTGCCCAATTACATCTCTTTTAATCTACCAGCCTCCCTTCCATTCCTTTCTTATTCTCATAATTCACCTGCTGAAGAACCTAGACCACTTGACCTGTGGGGTTTCCTGCAACCTGGATTCTTATTGCACGCTCATAGTGCAGTTTAACATAATCCCCTGTTCTTTATATTTCCTGCAAAACTAGCTGGATCCAGAGACTCTGTGGAGTTGGGTTGGATCCCATTGGTAGGACTCTAAGTGGTGTGGCATTCTTTCATCTGGAGGCACATGATGTTCAGTTGCACCTACTAGTGTGGTGTTAGTAGCTCTGGTGCTCAATGCCAAGATCCATTAAATCACTACAAGTTGGAAAATGGTGATGTTCTATTATTTCTCTTTTACTTGGGATACTTTTGACTAAGAGATGTTTCCCTTCACCCACTATTTTGCTACTCAGAGATATTGTCAGCAGTGTGCTTAAGCCACATTTTACCAGCTCTTGAGAGTCAGTTGTGCATGTCTCTTCCCAATCCTATGTTCATTGAGATCACATTGGTAGCTTGAAATTGGCCATGGTAAGAGAATTTACAACATGGAAGTTGGCAAATGGTATGAATCAGGGCTTTCCCCCCAGAGTCAGTTGTTAGACATTCACCAGCACACAACTGGCTATAGTTTATATAGGAAAGACAGGTTAAATACTCCATTCTTCCCCCTTTATTTGCCAGCTTTCAAGGTAATGAATTGGTTCCCTAGCATTTTCCAAAGATAAATAAGATTTTTATATCATTATGAATTCATGGAATTAAACATACTAGGTGAGTTTTAATTCAGTGCTATTATATCCTCATTGAGGCTCAGATTATCCCCACTTTGGCCAGTGTGGGGATATGATAGATGGGGCTCCAGCAGCTAGTTAGGCTTGTGATTTGTTTGAATTTATAGCCACCATCTTATTATTTGTTTTCTATTTGTCTCACCTGTTTTATATTCTTTTCTATAGTTTTCCTCACCTTATTTTGGATGAATCAACTATTATACACTATTCCTTTTTTCCCTTCTCTGAACTTGTTAATTATACATTTTTTAATTATTATTTTAGTGGCTACTCTAGAGCACAACATATATTCAAGCTCCTTATGTCCTTTTGTTCCCTAGTCTTTAGCATAGGTTTCCATCTTTAAGATCACCTCATGGTCCCAATGGCTGCTACAGCTCCAGCTATTTTATTCACATCCCAGATAACTGGAAGGAAGAAATGGGGAAGGGCAAAGGGGGTACATTATTAAAGAGCTTTCCTGGGAATCTTTTCCCAAGAGATTAAATCCCAATGGGCATCTTTATCCGGGGTGCAGACTAGGAAATGTAAAGTTTCAGTTGGGCACAATACCCAGGACTTTGTTACTAAGGAAGAAGTGCAGGATGGATACTGGGTAGGCAATGTGCAGTTGCTGCCTTACTTTAATCTCTTTAGATCTCATCTGAAAAAGTAGGCAGTTAGACTGGAAAACAGCTAAGGCTATTTAAGAATTCTAAGCATAGTCAAAAAATACTTTTATACCTCTGTCTTCTTAGTAATTAAATGACAAATGGCAACTTTTTTCCTTAATGAAAATTCTTTTTACCTTTCTGACCTTTCAAAAACATATTTTTATATTGTGAAGAAAATTCAGTGTCAAAATCTAATAGAGAAGTACACAATTGAACAAAGCTCTCCATCTGGCTTTGTGAAAACATAATGTCCAATACCCTCTCTCCTCAACTCTTACAATAATCTGGAATTTTTCAGCAAAATTTTCTGAAGTGAGACATTTTTTTAAGACTTTGGACAAAGATTGTTAGAATGGTGGTGTTCAGGTGTTTCAGAAATGCAGCTGAATGAGAGCAATACAGTGATCTGTCTGTAGAAAGGGATGGATGGTGTGGATACAAGTATGTAGGATTATAAACTGAGAACTGTAGGGCTCAGAGGGACCTCACATGGAACCAATTTTCCTTGTAAGGGAAGGAAATAGAGGAGTTAAGAACTTTTGGAGGGTCACATTTGAGTAGAGCTGGCTACAGATCAAGTTGCTCCCCTCTATGGATAACACTGAGTCATATCTACTAATACCACATTTGATAGGGCCTAGTTTTGCTTTCGTTGGTTGTAAAGTCAGGCACTCCCACTTTTGCCAGTGCAGGAGGGAAGGAACCCTAACCTAAAATGGAAGTCTGACTTCACTCCTGAAGTCTTCCTTCTATTGCCTTCAGCTCTGCTTTCGAGCCATCTCCAGTCCCATTGGTTGTGGCTCTGCCCTTGAGGCCCACAGGATAGGCTGAATTTGTCTTGTACTACATGGGCCCCCAGAGAATGGAAACAGCCATAATCTTCCCCGATATGGCTGATTTTTTTCTCCAAGAACTCCAGATCCCCATGGGGGAATTGTAACTATTGATAACCCCTTTCTGTCACAGAGCTCATCTATAGTTGTTTGCTGCAGAGTGTCCCATGACGCACCTGCCAAGAACATGTGCTCAGAGACTGCCGCCTTGCATGTGTCCCAGGAGTACTTCCCTTTGAATGGAGGGTGCAGGTGCTGCAGCAGCCATTACAGAAGCCGAAGGCCCATGGGTGGTAAGGCCTCATACTTACTTTTCTGGGTTTGCTGGACAGACTGCCCTTGCTGATTTGGATCTAGATTTTAAAGTTGCAGGGCAGTTTGTGAGCAAACTAAAAATGCTTACCGTATACTGTGAAGATGGCACACTGTAAGACAAGTAGAACCTTCCATTTGTTTTTCTGGTAATGGTGAGTAGCTGTGTCCAGCTATCCATAGGCTAGTTCCTCCAGATACTACAGGCTGTGAAGTATTTTATCCAGACAGGGACTCAGTCTATCTCCAGGATACAAAGATAACCTTCCCATCAATGACTCACAGAGGAACAGAGCTGGGAAGAAATCTGAGGGACTGGCTGGGTGGGCCCCTCTATGGATGAACAAATGATGCACAGTTATATCCGCTGTTCCAGTATAGCATCTGCTGTAACTGGTCATACAGACCGATAGTCCATTCTTCTTCCTTTTCAAAGGAGTCATTTCCATGGAAAAGAAACCCATAACTTCAGCTAAGAGACTTCTGTCCCCACCCCGAATCTCTGTTTCCTTGTCTGTAAATTGAGAGAGATGTCCTTAAAATATCCAAGACCTGTTTTGAGTTCCATGACAAGTGAGACTAGAGTCAAAGATTGAGCTAGGGATAGGATCTTGGCATTCTAGGATCCAGCCCAGGGCCAAGCATATACTCCTTGCTGCCTAGCCTCATCTCCTGCCCCTACACAGCGAAATAGAAAGAATCTTTCCTTGTCTTTTCAGAACTTGTAATACAATTATTCTGATTACTACGGAGAGCACTTACCACTAAACACGAGGATTCATTTTCTGTAATGCTGATATTTCATATCAGGATCCTTTTAGGCTCAATTAGCCTCATGGAAGATAATGGAAGGCACTTGCAATCTGTACTTTTAAATATACATGCAGTTGTTTAGACACCTTTTGTTTGTTCCTCAATGCTGCTCCATGAGAAAAGCAAGTATAAAGGTGCTTATATAAAACCCAATATTAATAATTAAAACATTGCCTGATTAGCTTAAGTACTGATGGCAATACTATTGGGCAGGTGCTTTATATAGAACCCCCCTGAAATCTGAGCAACATTTAAAGAGGACCGAAGTCCACAAACCTAAACCGATTCAATTACTGATAGGTATCGATAAACACATGAAAGCATATTTTAGCTTCACTGGTAATCACATAAATGCAAATACATTTTTAAAATGATGAGATATCATTTTGTTACCTATAAAATTAGTAAAAAAGTTTTTTTTTCATGATGCTCAGTTTGGCAAATGTGAGGCAAAATGGGTTCCTGTATGTGCACAGCGAATTGATTCATTTCTCCTGGAATGCAGTTGAACAGTATGTATGAAGAGCCCTTTGACTCAAGAATTCTACATCTATCTATCTATCTATCTATCTATCTATCTATCTATCTATCGTCTATCTATCATCTATGTCTTTTTTGAAGATTCATTTTTTTTGAGAGAGAGAGAGAGTGCAGGCAGGAAAGGGGCAGAGAGAGGGAGAGAAGCAGACTCTACCCTGAGCATGGAGTCCCGTGCAGGGCTCGTCATGGGGCAGTTGTGGGACTTGATCTGATGACCCCAAGTTCACAACCTGAGTTAATATCAAGATTTGATTGCTTAACCAATGCACCACCAAGTTGCCCCAAGAATTCTGCTTTTAGGAATTTTACTCTAAAACATAATCAAGGAGGCAGATGTTGATTTATGCACAAAGGTGTTAATCATAGCAATTTTAGGGGGAAATTGGAAACAATGTCTAAAAATAGGTGAATGATTAAATAAATTACAGTATGTCTTCATGAAAGACCATTTTGAAGCATTACTGATCATGGTTTTAAAAACAGTTAACATGGAAAATGTTAGGCTATAATGTCCAGTCAAAAGAGTAGAATACAAAATTGTATGCCACGTAGTCAATTTTGTAAGAAACAAACTAAACAGAAATAGAAAAAGATGATGATATATAGTAAGATTATGGGTTTTCTTTTCTAAACTTTTCTGTATTTTCTAAATTTTTTATCATGGATGTGTATTATTATCATAATCAGAAAAAAAAACCCAACAAGCGTTATAAAAAAGAAAAGAAAGGCCAGGGGTAAGGTAAATTCATGATGATATCAAGGGTAGAAGTGTTTGCAGAGACCATAGAGGTCCATCTTGCCCTTCCCAGAGCAGCTCAGAGACGTCCTTATTTTGATGCAGAGCCACAATAGTCAAGGAAAGTCCAGTATGCATAAACACATCTTTAAGCCAGCTGTGAATTCACTTTGCTCCTTCCCAACATCACTTGGGGCTGCTTTCCTGAACACAGCCCCTCACAACTGAACCACCTTAGCATTTCTCATTCTTAAATGCTTCATGAATGTCTCATGAACACTGTGTTCTAAACTGCCCCTTCCTTCAGCCACTCTGAACTCTGGTTCAGACTCTGCTGCAGGTTAAGAGGGAACAAGGTGCAGGAAGACCACTACACCCCTCCCCCCCAAAAGAAAGGAAAAAGCACCAGGCTAGCCTCACCTCCAAGGTCTGGAAGAAAGGGGGATAATGTATTCCTGCCATTCCCCACTGGCTTGACTCTCCCCATCCAAGGCAGAAACTCCAGTAGGGAGAAGGTCATAGCAGCAGTGGAGAGGTGACAGCAGCCCACTACACTGCATGAAAAGCAGTGTTCAGCTTTAGGTAATGATCTTTCTAAGAAATCCTAGGGATCAGAGAGGGTCCAAAGACTGGGACAAGGATGAGGAAGGATCTTTCCTAGAACTATTTTGAGGGAGCCTGGCTGGAGAAGTGAGGACTCAGAGTATCAGATATCACCCCTGTCTAGAATGAAAGGGGGGTTAAACCTACTTTACAGTGACCCCAATGATAGAAGCTGAATCAACAGGTAGAACTCACAGGGAAGCAACTTTTGACTCAATACAAACAGGCACTTATTTTTAAAAATATTTTATTTATCTATTCATGAGAGACAGAGAGAGAGAGAGAGAGAGAGAGAGGCAGAGACCCAGGCAGAGGGAGAAGCAGACTCCTCACAGGGAGCCCAAAGTGGGACTTGATCTGGGGTCTCCAGGATCACACCCTGGGCTGAAGGCGGCACTAAGCTGCTGAGCCACCAGGAGCTGCCCCAAGCAGGCACTTATAGTTAAACATAATGTACTTAAAACTTGTTTTGTTGATTATATAATATTTGCACATGGTAAAAACATTGCAAAGCCACAAAGAGATGTACAGTGAAAAGGAAATTGTCTTCCTACATCTGTCCCTCAGCCACATGTCAGTCCCAAGCCCCCTGCCTCCCGCCAAACTACCCACCCTTCCCACCACCAGGCAACCAATATTGGTAGTTTCTTGTATATTCTTCCAGAAATAGTCTATGGTCTTATGGAGTCTAAATACATGCATACTAAGGCAGGAAACCACAAATGTTGGAGAGGATGCAGAAAAAAGGGAACCCTCTTACACTGTTGGTGGGAATGTGAAATGGTGCAGCCACTCTGGAAAACTGTGGAGGTTCCTCAAAGAGTTAAAAATAGACCTGCCCTACGACCCAGCAATTGCACTGCTGGGGATTTACCCCAAAGATGCAGATGCAATGAAACGCCGGGACACCTGTACCCCAATGTTTATAGCAGCAATGTCCACAATAGCCAAACTGTGGAAGGAGCCTCAGTGTCCATCGAAAGATGAATGGATAAAGAAGATGTGGTTTATGTATACAATGGAATATTCCTCAGCCATTAGAAATGACAAATACCCACCATTTGCTTCAACGTGGATGGAACTGGAGGGTATTATGCTGAGTGAAATAAATCAATCGGAGAAGGACAAACATTATATGGTCTCATTCATTTGGGGAATATAAATAATAGTGAAAGGGAATATAAGGGAAGGGAGAAGAAATGGGTAGGAAATATCAGAAAGGGAGACAGAACATAAAGACTCCTAACTCTGGGAAATGAACTAGGGGTGGTGGAAGGGGAGGAGGGCGGGGGGTGGGGGTGAATGGGTGACGGGCACTGAGGGGGGCACTTGACGGGATGAGCACTGGGTGTTATTCTGTATGTTGGCAAATTGAACACTGATAAAAAATAAATTTATTATTAAAAAAAATAAATACATGCATACTATAAGCACATGACACAGACTATTCTATATATATCTTTTTTATTCAAAACGGTTTAAGATTATTCTTTATTAATCCATGGAGTACCACCAACTTCTTTTTAATGATTGTATATAACTCTTTGTATGACTGAATTATAATCTATGAAGGTCTCTTCTTAGTAGGCATTTCGGATGTTTTCAGTTGCCAGCCATTATATAAAATACTTCAGTGAATATCTTTGAATGTATGAAACACATGTGTAAATACTCTGTAGAGCTAATTCCTAGAATTGAAACTGTTAAGAGATCTTTTCAATATAAAAGTTCAAAAACATTTAATAACATTAAAAAATTCAGAAGATACAAAGGGTATGTGTGAAAGGTTAGCTTTCGTTCCAGTCCTTCAGCCTTTTTTAGTTCTTTTTCCCCCTTATCAACCAGTGTTAAGGGTTTTGTATATATTCTTGAATACTGATTTCTTTCTGTTTTTAAAAGTGCAAATGGTAGCACATTGTATTTGTGATTTTGTGCCTTGCCTTTTTTTTTAGATTTTATTTATTTATTCATGAGAGAGAGAGAGGCAGAGACACAGGTAGAGAGAGAAGCAGGCTCCATGCAGGGAGCCTGATGTGGGACTCAATCCCAGGTCTCCAGGATCACACCCTGGACCGAAGGCAGCGCCAAACTGCTAAGCCATGGGGGCTGCCCTGCACCTTGCTTTAAAAAAACTAACAACATATCATAAAAATTGTTTTCAATGGGTAGTAGCTAAAGAGCTTTCTTTTTCTTTTTTTATAGTTATATGGCATTTCATTAAATGCATGTGCCATAATTATGATGGGCATTTTGGTTGTTTTTTTTTTAATTTTTATTTTTTAAAGATTTATTTATTTATTTATGATAGAGAGAGAGAGAGAGAGAGAGAGAGAGAGAGGCAGAGACACAGGAGGAGGGAGAAGCAGGCTCCATGCCGGGAGCCCGATGCGGGACTCGATCCCGGGACCCCAGGATCGCGCCCTGGGCCAAAGGCAGGCGCTAAACTGCCGAGCCACCCAGGGATCCCCCATTTTGGTTGTTTAAAATGTTTTGCTATTGATCCACATTTAAAAATTTTTCATAAAAAATAAAAAAATAAAAAAAATAAAAATTTTTCATAGATATTGCTAAATTGCCCTTCAGAGAAAATGTAGCAATTTACACTCCTGCCAACAAAACATGAGTTTGTTTTTCAACGTCTCCAACAACACATGTATTAGGAAACTTCCAATCTTTGCCATTATGTTAGATAACATGATATCTCAGTGTTGCCTTTATTTCCATCTCTTATGAGTTTGATGGAAATGAACCATTTGTAGATGAACCATTTATAATTGCTTTATCATGAATTAGCTATTCCTATCTTTTGCCCATTTTTTTATAGGGTTGTTGGTCTGTTAATTACTGCTTTTTAGAAACTTTGTATATATGTATATATATGTGTGTGTATATATATATGTGTATATATATATATATATTTAGAAACTGCATATATATACCTTATTTATTTATCCCTTATTTGTTATCTGTATCGTATTTTCCCTAACTTTTCATTTATCTTTTGACTAAGCTTATGTTGGTTTCCCCCATGCAAGATTTTTAATTTTTATGTAAAAATGTCTATTGATCTTTTGTTTAATGTTTATGATCCTTCTTGTACATTAGCCAGTATTTTCTTCTAGTACTTTTTTGATTCCACCATGAAAATATTTGATTCATTTGGATTTTATTTTAAAATGAAGAGTAAGATATAAGAAGTAAGATAGGGATTCAACTGTTTTATTTTTTCAGATCATCATATAATTTATTTAAACTTCAGGGGCTCCTGGGTGGCTCAGTCAGTTGGGCCTCTGCCTTTGGCTCAGGTAGTGGTCTTGGGGTCTTCTGATCAAGCCTGAGTTGGGCTCTGTGCTCAACGGGGAGTCTGCTTCTCTTTCTCCCTCTGTGATCTCTTTCACTCTCTCTCAGATAAATAAAATCTTAACAACAACAACAAAAAAACCCTCAGAGATGTTTGAGGGTCAGGACCCCATGTGATTCACCTGTGTTCTCCATAGCACTCCTTACTAATACCTAGCACTTGATGAGAATCAAGATATCCATATATCTGTGTTCTGAGCGACTCCAAAGCTCTGGAACTTTCTAGGACACTATCACCATTATAGCACATGCCTTACCCATACTCTCCTAGTCAATGTTATTTTAATGAATGAATAAATGTGGATGTATTTAATTTGGGCCACATCAGGCTAGCAAAGCACAGGAATTCACAGAGCCCAGTCAGCCCAAGTATATGCCTCTATACATCCAGCGTGGGGCTGGGCCATTGCATTAGACAAAGCATAGCTCTGCCACTTAACCTCTGACCTCGAAGTAATAGTTTAACTGTTGTGTACTTCTGTTTTCCTCATCTGTGGAATGGGATAACAAAACCTAGCTCAGAGGAGTATTGTGAAGGTCAAATGAGATATTGTCTGTATAAGGTCTTGAAGGACATCAAGGTGATATGCCCTAAGGGATTATGGCTCAAGTGTGGACAATGCAGATACCATTAATGGCACATACCTAGTTATATGTCGTTTCCTGGTAGGACTGAAAGAGGAGGAGGCTGGACAGAGGACAGAGTTGTTGGGAGATGGTGGCTGTAAGTAGCTATTTCTGTTCCCCAAGTGACCATTCTCTAGGCATAGACTGAAATTCCCTCTGGAATCACACTAATGGACACATTAGTATCAGTTGACAAAGTATGCTCTAAAATGTTCTCCCATTAAGTTTCATGGAAAGTGGCAGGAATTCATGGACCATTATAGGAAATCTTCCATGACTTTAGCCTCTATAAACCGTAGGCTTTAGAAGGTCAGGCTATGCCCCCAACTGTATGATGCACAAAACATCACTTATTTTAAGACAGAAGGTCTGTAAAATCAGGTTATCCTTGTCTTGTCAATACTAGGATCAGAAAAGGATCTTTTATTTTTGAAAAAAATGTATGTTTTAATAATGGATAATTTTGTGAATGCTTGCTGTTTGGTTTCAAGCTAATCAGCATGTATAACAGTCATTAATCGGGGTCTAGGTTATATATTTCTTCAGTGTCATTGTGTTTTTTCATAATCCACAACTTAAATTTACAGTAGTTTCAGCATTCTTTCACAAAAAGTTCATCTCTTTTTATATTTATCAATCTACATCTTTTAAAAAGAGAAAAGAAAAAAAGAGAAGAAAGACCCAAACTCCACAAATTGTGAAAGAAAAAGCAGATTTAAAGTGTTAAGATCCAGGGATCCCTGGGTGGCGCAGCGGTTTGGCGCCTGCCTTTGGCCCAGGGCGCGATCCTGGAGACCCGGGATCGAATCCCACGTCGGGCTCCCGGTGCATGGAGCCTGCTTCTCCCTCTGCCTGTGTCTCTGCCTCTCTCTCTCTCTCTGTGACTATCATAAAAAAAAAAAAAAAAAAAAAGGTGTTAAGATCTGGCAGGTTCTTTTTATTTTTTCCGAGAGGGAAGGGGGTTGGGGAAGCGTGGAAGGAAAGAGAGAATCCCAAGCAGACTCCATACCCAGTGCCAGGCCCACTGTGGGGCTTGATCTCATAACCCTGATATCATGACTTGAGATGAAATCAAGAGTTAGACACTTAGTGGACTGAGCCACCCAGGTGCCCCAAGATCTGGGAGTTTCAAAGCGTATAATAATAGCTGCTTTTAATCAAATGTCTACAATACCCTGATTCTCTGCTAGGTGCTTTATCCTTATTTAATTTGATCCCCACAACACTCCCCAAGGTCAGTATTATCTGTTTATTATGATGTGAAAACTGAAAGGTTACATTAGTTGTCCAAGGTCACAAAACTAACAAGAGCAAGAGCTGGTATTCAAGCCACGTCTGAATCCATGGCCCGGATCCTTCCCAGAGCATCCCTGATTCAAAGAAAAGACTAAGACACAATGTCTCGGTACGTAGTCCATCGTAACAAAACATGAATAAAGCCTTGTTTTTAACAAAATCTAGGTCATCAATCTCTCTCCCTATCCTACACTGAAGATGGAAGAGAATGCCTCCAACACACTCCCCTGTGTCCAGGGTTTCTCCATGAACTACTTCCAGAATTCATGGTTGTAAAAGAGTGTTTTAACTGAAGAGGGTGTAGGCTAGCACTGCCCCTAGATCTCCCTTCAGTCAGATTTGCTCTGCTTATACCTGTCTTCTACATTGAGCTTCTATTTAATAGGCTTTGAATTGAATAAAGGATTCTACTGGTCTACCCTTCACCAAAGTTAGAAAAATACTAGGGGCTTCTGGCTGGCTTAGCTGGTAGATTGTGCATGCTGGGTGTGGAGATTACTTAAAATCTTAAAAAAAAAATTAAGATATTTAAAAAGTCAAGGTGCCATAGGGGCACCTGGCTGGCTCAGTCATGAGACTCTTGATCTCAGGGTCGTGGGTTTAAGCCCCATGTCAGGCATAGAGTTTACTTTAAATTAAGTTAAATTAAAAACAAAAACACTGATGTAGCTCAATTCTTTCTTTTATAGATGACACTCAGACCCAGTGGGCTTGCTAAAATCACCAAGAAAGGTAGGACAGATCCTTTTCTCTTTAAAGTTTTAATTTCTGGGACACTACAGGGAAACTATGGAATGACAAAGACAACCATCATGGGAAATATGTCCTAAGAGCCTTTCTGGCTTGTCAACCCAATAGCGGATGGTGGCTGACCCAGATTTAAGTTATGACTATCACCTGCTACTGGATTATTTTGATCAAGTTATTTAACTTTGCTGAATCTCTTCATCAGCAAAAGGAACACTCTAATACCTGTTTGTTGGGGTTTTGCCATAATTAATAGTGTATTTAAAATACCCGGCATGGGGATCCCTGGATGGCTCAGCGGTTCAGTGCCTGCCTTCATCCCAGGGCGTGATTCTGGAGTCCCAGGAAGGAGTCCCGTGTTGGGCTCCTGGCGTGGAGCCTGCTTCTCCCTCTGCCTGTGTCTCTGCCTCTCTCTCTCTTTCTCTCTATCATGAATAAATGAATAAAATCTAAAAAAAAAAAAATACCTGGCATATAATAGGTTTTCCTTTCCATCCTTGGAATCTTCCAGTATGTTGTTCACTGTCTGGGAGTTCTCTTCTTGCTCTCTTATTCAGGGAGCTAACTTATAGTCACTCTTTAGTTTTGTTCATTTCTTTCCTGGGTTTGAATCTAAGGTCTTAGATTCTAATTAAATGACCTTGGGAAAGTCTCCTCATCTATATAACAGGGGACCTAATAACATATATCACATAGAATTAAAAAATGAGATGACATGAACTGCTTAGAACATTGACTAACATTGACACCCATGAGCCATATGGGTGGCTCAGCGGTTGGGTGCCTGCCTTTGGCCGAGGGCGTGATCCTGGAGACCTGGGATTGGGTCCCACATCAGGGTGCCTGCTTCTCCTTTTGCCTGTGTCTCTGCCTCTCTCTCTTTCTGTGTCTCTCATGAATAAATAAATAAAATCTTTTGTTTCAAAAAAAAGAACATTGACTAACAAATATTAGGTTTCAATAAATTTTAACAAGGGCAGTTTGTGGGGTCCACAAAATAATTCTGGGTGACTCTCTTTCCTTCATAAGTAAGCTATTCACATTGCCTGGAAGCTTAGGATCTTAATGCTTTGTTCTTGGAGTTCAGGAATTTCACCAGGGCATGTTTTTAAAACTCTGTTCTGCCAATCTCTGTCTTTTAATTGGTATATTTAGACTAGTTACATCTACTGTAATTATTGAAATATTAGGACTTAAGTCTGACATTTAATTATTTATTTTGTTTGTCCCCTATTTTCCATTCCTATCTTGCATGCTTCCCTGTGAATTACTTGAGCAATTTTTTAGAATTCCAATTTGAATTGTCTATAATGTTTTTTAGTGTATTTCTGTATAGTTTTTTAGTCAAATATAAAGTTACATTTTTTTGTCAAATATAACTTATCACAGTTTACTGATGCTGACATTTTACCACTTCAAGTGAAATGCACATTTAGGTCCCTTTACCCTCTCTCCTTTTTAATATGATTGTCTTAAATAATTCAAAAAAATTTTTAAAAGATTTTATTTGTTTATTCATGAGAGACACAGAAAGAGAGAGGCAGAGACAAAGGCAGAGGGAGAAGCAGGCTCCATGTAGGGAGCCTGATGTGGTACTCGATCCTGGACCTCCAGGATCACTCCTTAAGCCGAAGGCAGACTCTTAACCGCTGAGCCACCCAGGTGTCCTGATTATCTTAAATATTATATACATTGAAAACATCTAACAATATTATAATTTTTGTTTCCAATACCAAACATAAATCAGAAAACTCAAGAGGAAAATGACATTTTATTACACTAACCAATATTTTTATTCTTTCTGTCATTCTTTCTTTATTTCTGATATTCCAAGTTTCCTTCTTTTTTTTTTTCTTTTTTAAGTTTCCTTCTTTTATCATTGCTTTTGTGTTTGAAGAATTACCCCTAGTCATCTTTTCAGGGAAGCTTTATTGGTCATAATTTCCCTTAGTTTTTCACTTTTATTTCTGAAGGATATTTTTTTGCTGGATATAGAATTTTAAGTTGATGCTGATTTTCTTTCAGCACTTGAAAAACATTGCACCACTTCCTCTGGCCTCCATTTCAAATGAGAATTTGGCTGTCATTGGAATTGGTGTTCTAATAGACAGTCCTCTATAAGCCATTTGTCATTTCTCTCTGCTATCAGACTTTTAAATTTTTCTTGTCATTAGTTTACAGAAGTATAATTATGATGCCTTGATGTGAATTTCTGTTTCTTTGTGTTTATCCCTTCTGGAATTTGCACAACTACTTCTTCGAACTAGACTTTTGTCTTTTGCCAAATTTGGGGAATTTTCAGCTATTATTTCTTCAACTGCTTTTTCAGTCCTGCTTTGTCTCTCTTGCCCTTCTGAAACTCTTATGAGTCTTAGCTGAACTCTGTTCTTTTTTCCCCCAATATATTTTTCTTAGTTGCTTGAATGGGTTGTATTTTATTAATCTTCCCTTAAATTCACCGATTTTATCCTTTGTTACCTCTGCTTTACTATTGAGTATATCCAGAGAGGTTTTTTTTTTTTTTTTTAAAGATTTTATTTATTTATTCATGAGAGACACAGAGAGAGAGAGGCAGAGACACAGGCAGAGGGAGAAGCAGACTCCATGCAGGGAGCCCAACGTGGGACTTGATCCTGGGTCTCCAGGATCACGTCCTGGGTCAAAGGCGGTGCTAAACCGCTGAGCCACCAGGCTGCCCTATCCAGAGAGTTTTTAATTTCTTTTGTTGTATTTTCCAGTTATATCATTTCCATGTCATTATTTTTTAAAAATAACATCTGTTTCTTTGTTGATATTTCCTATGTTTTCATCTGAGAACTCATGATTGCTTATTGAAGCATTTTTAGGATGGCCACTTTAAAAACATTGTCAGATCATTCTAGCATCTGCAGCTTCTCCATTTTGGTATCTGTTGTCTTTCCTTCATTCAAGGTGAGATTTTTCTGGTTCTTGGTATGATAAGTGATTTTTAAAATTGTATTCTGGACATTTTGGGTATTATGTTATGAGATTCTGGATCTTATTTGAATTCTGTTTTAGCAGGCCTTGGCAGACACTGTCCTGGTAGGGAAAGAGAACCGTGCCTTGTGACCACTGGGTGGGGATGGAAGTCCAAATCCCCACTCAGCTTCTGCTGATACCACCCTGGGGCAGAGTGGGAGATGTGTCTTGTGACCTCAGGGCAGGGGTGAACATTCACGTTCTCTACTTAGCCTCCACTGACCAGGGGTGGGAGAGTGGGAGTAGGACCACTGTGTGTAATTTTTTACTCTAGTGTTTGGCTGGAATGGGGTACATGTTGTCACAAAGACTTCTGTCTTGTTGGGCTGCTCTTTCCCATCCCTTTGGCTACGGAAATCAGACTTTTCTTGAGGCCTTTTTAAAAAAAAGTCTGTGCCCTTTGGCATTTCCTAATTGTGGGCTTCTCTAGTGCCTCGTTGGGGATATATAGGATGCAAAAAGAAAATCCACGGAATTTGTTGCCATGTTGTTTTTTGAGCCCTGAGGTGCCTGGCTGGTTTGCATTCTCTCCATCATTCAGAATTTCCTTATGTTTGTTTTACACATGTGTCTAGAGGGTTTAGCTATATTTAACAGGAAGAATAGGGAGAAATATGTTCCTCTATCTTATCCAGAACTGGAAGTCCTAGGTATATGATTTTATTTTATTTTTTTATTTTATTTTTTATTTATTTTATTTTATTATTTTATTTTATTTTATTTTATTTATTTTATTTTATTTTATTTTATTATTTTATTTTATTTTATTTTATTTTATTTTATTTTTTTATTTTATTATTTTAATTTTTAAGTAATCTCCACACTCATTGTGAGGCTTGAACTCACCACCCTGAGATCAAGAGTCTCATGCTCCACCAAGTGAGCCAGCAAGGTGCCTCCCTAGGTATGGTATGTGTTTTAAAATTACTGCTGAATAGCATTCAATGTCTTTTTTCTAGCTGAAAATTCAAGTTGCTTAAAATCCCTAAAGTTTTCTTCTTTTACTTCTTTGTTTTATTTATTTTTTATTTATTTTTTTTATGATAGTCACAGAGAGAGAGAGAGAGAGAGAGAGAGAGAGGCAGAGACACAGGCAGAGGGAGAAGCAGGCTCCATGCACCGGGAGCCCGATGTGGGATTCGATCCCGGGTCTCCAGGATTGTGCCCTGGGCCAAAGGCAGGCGCCAAACTGCTGCGCCACCCAGGGATCCCTTCTTTTACTTCTTTGATGATTGCTTCACCCCCTTATTAATTTTGCTCCATTTGCTGCTCTATTATGTTTATCTCTCCTAGATATATCAGCCATGGTTTTAACCTTTTCACTCATAACTTCCATTTCTTTGTATTTTTGGTTTGGTGGGGTTGTTCTCCTTTTTCATCTTTCAGGTCATTAAACCAATTTTCAGTGGTGTTCATTCTATTTTTCACTTCCACAATTAAAATGTTTAAATTTAGAAATTGTCTTTTTAACTTCCCAAAACCATGTGTCTTCATTCTGATTCTGTCTTTTTAATCTCTACTTGAATCTCAGAATTCTTATTTTATTTTATTTTTTATTTATTTATTTTTAAGATTTTATTTATTCATGGGGGCGGGGGCGGTGCGCAGAAACACAGGCAGAGGGAGAAGCAGGCTCCACGCAGGGAGCCTGACATGGGACTCGATACCAGGTCCCCAGGATCGCGCCCTGGGCTGAAGGCGGCGCCAAACCACTGTACCACCGGGGCTCCCCTCAGAATTCTTATTTTAAAAGCTTACTTTTTCTTTTAAACCTATCTCAATATGCGTAATCTCCTCTAGCTATTTAGCTTGGTCTTCTTCCTTCAAGCTATGGAGTCTCCTTAAATGATCTCTGATCTGCTTTGGCCACTCATGTTGGCACCTGGGCAAATCAGGATACGATGGCCTTTTGGGTAGCAACAGTGTAGCAATCATGAAAGCAAAGGAAGCTGATGCTTCTCCAGTGGCCTAGTCATGAACGAGGCTGGTCAGCTGGGCCTACCATGCTGAGGTGAGATGGCAGAGGCTTCTAGGATCTTCAGACATCTCAATATGAATAGGGGAGGGTTGGGCTTCTGTGTGCCATTGTATAGGTTGTCTACACTATACAAGGGTACCTGGTTGAGAGGATCAGTAGGAACTAAAATCCACTTGCTGATTGTATACCATGGTGTGGAGCTACATCTGCCTGAAGGAAGGGAACATTATTTTCTTGTTTTCACAAAGGCATCTGAGGAGGAGATGCTTTTTTTCTAATCCACATAAAGGTGCTGTATGAGCTAGTAGTGGCCCTGGGAGGGGTAGTTTGGCCCAACTGTGACATTCCCCTCTAGGAAGATAGACTTCAGCCAAGGTAGGGGTTTTCCCTCAGGGCTATGAGCAGCAAGTGGGCAGGGAGAGTTTCTACTCACCTGTGAAAGGGTCCCACTCTGTTAAAGCCAGCTGGGCCTCTCAGGTGGCCCCAGAATCAAAAGGCTTCACTGGAGACTCACTAGCAAGACAGGTACTTTCCAGGCCCCTGGGAGTTGGTCCTCCCCACAGTTTTAAACAGTGTGGCAGAGACAGCATCCTCCACCAGTCCTGCACTGGTTCAGTCTCCCTGGGTATATGTGACATCTCTTTTATGTTCTAGCTCTAGGCCCTCACATCCTACCCTCTCCATTCATTATATGTCTCCCAGCATGACTTACCTGTATATGGAGCTGGCTAAGAAAGGGAGTCAGTTATAGGATGCAGGACCACATCTTTAGAGGACCCCCTGGATAGTCACCCTAAAATGATTTATGAAATTTCTCCATATTATGATTGTGTTGCAGCCATCTTCCTCCCTGCAAGGATAGAGCTCTGTTACCCAGATAAACTTGAATTTGAATCCTGTTTGTTAGCTGTGACCTCATATAAATCATTTGACTTCTCTAAGCTTGTCTCAGCTTATACTCCTGTAAAATGGGGATAATAATGTTTGTGTTGCATAACTTAAGGAGCTATTGAGAGAATAAAGTGAGATGTTTACTTTGTCTGGGGTTTTACAAATGGTAAAGTGCTTTGAAAAGTATAGGAGCTGAAGAAAGTGATGATGGAGGGATGGTGGCATCTGCCTCTTGGGCTATGGGGAGTAGAGAAGTAGTGTGATTTAAAGCAGAATCCAGCCTGTGGTAGTTGGAGCAGATGTAGTGGCAAGACCAGAGTAGGGCCATGCTAGACACTGGCTATAACACCATGGGCATGCCATTGGAACTGATCTCCCAAAAGCTGCACCAATAGAGAAATAGAGAATTTTAAAAAGAATTAAAAAAGGAAATAGATGCTGAAACCACTTCTATTTCCAAAGCTGTTCCTTAGAACACTGAAAGATTTATCATCTGGGGAATGAGATTTAAAACTTGTCTGACAGGACACATAAAGAATTCAAATATTTTCAAAAAATTGTGATAATCATTCCTGGCTCTATCCCATCCTTTCCCTCTGTTCCCAACCCAGTCATGAAATCCATTGCCATTAGCAATAGAGTAGAATATCACTTTCTTTATCAAGAAGCAGAGAATATGATTAGGAATAGGGAAAGAAATGTAAGCAGACAAGGCTGATTGGAGAACTAAGGAAGCAGTCCAGAGAGGAGACATACTTTCTACATCCCCATCCCCCAATCCTCCTAATAAAGTAAAAATGGGCCATATTTAGGAGCATGAGTGTGATAAGGAGTCAGGCACAGTTTGGAGAGTACTGGGAGACAGGGCTCTCTTCACTAATACACAGAAAATGGACTCTCTCACCTAACTCTTTATTCATTGTATTTTGCAGTGAGCTGGAGAGTTCATTTTTAAGAAGTGAGTGGTGAATGTCCGCTCCTGTGTCCTCTAGGATTCTAATCTTGGGAGTAAGAACATGTTGTTTTTATGTCATCATTTCTCTCTATAGAGCAACAATTTACTTGTTCTCAAGAGGTAATATAATCCTCATGATAAGCACCCAGTTTCTTTTGCAGAGAATAGCTGAACCTCTCTTTCTGAGGAGATGACACTTTAGCTTCCTTATTCTCAAATAATCGTTCAGTTTGGAGTTCAAGAGATCTTGGTCTATAAGGTATCATTCTCTCCTTTTACAGAGAAGAAGATAGTATCTCAGAGAGGTGATGTGACTTTCCCCTAGCCACACAGCAGGGTAAGGACAGAACTGGGTTTTAGAACAGGACACTGCTTTTCTACAAGCAGCTCACCATAAGTGCAGCCTTGGATCTCCTATAGAGCTACTCCTAATGGTCTTCCTGAAGTACTCCAACAGTTCATGACCTTTGGCTCATCCTAGTTTCAAAGTAACTGCCTTTGTTATAGTTCAGTATTAAGTAGGTCTTGAATATTAAAGATAGGTATTTAGTTTTTGTGGTATAATAACACTCTCATAACCAAACCATTGCATTCCCTATCCAGTCTGCATTTGTGTTTATAACACAAGGCACAAGTCCATAGCTGGCAGTCAACAATGTTGGATGAATGACCTCTTGGAGGCCTATTAAGGAATCATATCATTTTAGATCTGAAAGAAACCACCAAGGTCATTCAGTCTCACTTCTCTTGTCTTCTGTAGCCTGAAGAGTAATAGGACTTGGGCAAGTAGCAAAATGGTACTAGTTTACCCTGTTTCCCAGACCACTGTTCACATTTTTGACCTGCACTGCCTCTCATTAATTTAACACGAAGGCATTAAAATTGCCAATGTATTTGTGTATACAAGTATTGGTGTACTGTATACTTGTGTACTGGTATACAAAACAGAAGTTTCTAACATTGGGATTCCTTGGTGGCTCAGCGGTTTAGCGCCAGCCTTTGGCCCAGGGTGTGATCCTGGAGACCAGGGATCGAGTCCCACATCGGGCTCCCTACATGGAGCCTGCTTCTCCCTCTGCCTTTGTCTTTGCCTCTCCCTCTCTCTCTCTCATTCTCTCTCTCTCATAAATAAATAACATTTTTAAAAAAGTAAACAAAAAAAAAAAGAAGTTTCTAACATCTACTGTAAAAACACTACTCCATACAAAATGATAGGGAAAGGTTTAAAAAAATTTTTTTAGCCATAAGGAATTTGATCATTCAGAGGAAGAGCAGAAACTCATCCTAAATCACTATAGGCAGTAAATCTGAAATTTGAAGCAGTAAACTATTCTATTTTGGGAACAATAGATATAAAATCAGGAAGAGTTAGGCATTCCAAGAAGGAAATTATATAGAAAAGCTTACTATTAAGTCAGCTCTCAGAATTATTTGAATGCAAAGGAGATTAATATGGAGAAGGGGAAGGTATGGGCACTTAGCAGATAACAAATGGCACACTCATGCCATAGAGAAAGCAAAACTTTTAGCTGAAATGGTACTTATGGGAAATAAATTCAAACCTCAGATGTTTTTAGTCAGGAAGTCTCATTAGGATGCAACACAGCTTCTCATTATGGGTTATTACATAGTGTCACTAAAAAAAGGAGAGACATCTGAGAGGGACAAGGCGTGATCAAATAGCCATATGAGAAATTTCAGTCTTGCTGTATCTTGCTCTATGTTAATATTGGATCATTTGATGGTATTCTCTCAACAAAAAGGACTTCAGAGTGACAAAAACAGAGATTAAAAGTGATCTAGAGTGAAATGACAGCTGTTAGGGTAAAGTTCTTTTGAGAAGCTTATGTATATTTTATTCATCGACTTATTTATTCATTCAACAAATATCTATAGAGTCCTAGGAAGATAAAAATAAATAAGATAATTGTCTTTCTCAAGGAGGTTTCAAGAAGACAGATATGTAAATAAATCATTGTAATGTAGTGTGCTTGGTACTTTATTTGAAGAACAGCCCAAACACAGTACAGCCACGAAGGAGGGGCTGGGAAGACCTTATAGAGGAGAAGATATTTTTCACCAGGATTTAAAGGAAGAAGAGTGGGATGCCTGGGTAGCTCAGTGGTTGAGTGTCTGCCTTCAGCTCAGGCATGATCTCATGGTCCTGGGATCAAATCCCACATCAGGCTCCCCACAGGGACCCTGCTTCTCCCTCTGCCTATGTCTCTGCCTCTCTCATGAATAAATAAGTAAATAAAATAAAATCTTTAAAGGAGGAAGAGTTTGTCCAGCAAGTTGTAGGTAAAGTGGGAAAAGAGAAAGCCTTCTAGGGTGAGGCATCAGCTTCTGCAAAGCACTTAGTTGTGGGGGGATTTAAAATCCCCAGTGAGGCCCCGTGCAGCTGTTGATGGGCTGTGGAGTCTTACATGAATGACTGCACTGCCTGGAGCCTCAGTTTCCTTCTGTGAAAAAGGAGCATGGGTGTCCTCACCAGGTACACTGATTATAAGCACGACTAAGTGCTGGGTAGCAGACAATGAACACTGTTACATCTCTAGTCACTCTTTTCAGAAGATCCCTAGATTTCAGGTATTCTTACCTATGCTCCCTTTGCAGAGGAAGAAACGGAAAACGGAGGGGTTGTAGAACCTTCTCACACTGACACGGCTTAACAAGAGGCTGTGTTGGGAGTTGAGGAAAGGCAGTTTGGCTCGAGACTGTATATTTTAGCACTACACTCCATGGCTTTCCTACATGAAATGCTATGTGTAAAGCACTTAACACAGTGCCTGGCACACAGTAGTACATTAATAAATCGTAGCTATTTTTACAATTGTGAAATATGATGTGCCCTAGGAACGTAAGGTATTTGCTGTAAGGTAATAGAATGATGTCTAGACAGCGCTATAGCCATATCAAGTCAGATTACTGAGGGCTTCATGCCACGCTAAGCACTTAGGATTTTATCACAGGGTCGAGAAGAGACAATGAAGGTCTCTCAAGCAGGAGAGTGACTTGCCAGATTTGTGATTTGAAAAGATCCCTGGCAGCATGTGGAAGAGGAATTGCAAATAGACTAGACTAGAGGCATAGACTTCAGCTTTGATGGTGAGGCCTCACCTAAGTAAGGCACAGGCAGCAAGCAAGATGAAGAGGAGGAGACATGGATAAGATGTGTTATGGAAACAGTGTTGACTGGACTTAGCTACCAGTAAGATAATGAGGGCCAGGAAGAAGGAAGAGTCTAGAAATCCCCCCTGGTTTAGGTTTAAGTGCCACTACCATTAGAGATATGGAAGCAATGCAGAAGGGGCAGTTTAGGGGGAAAGTTGTGGTTTAGTTGTGGCTCTTTTGAGACTGGGGCACCTGAAGAGGATTCAGGAGATGTCCAGCTGGCAATTAGGTTTCTGGGTTTGGAGCACAGAAGAAGGATGAAGCCATGCATCTGATAGAATTGCTCAGTGAGAGGGAAGAGGTAAAAGAGATCAAGAAGGGACATGAGGAGCATTGACATTTAAACAGCCAGCAGACAAGGAAGGCTGAAGGAGAAGAGCAATCAGAATGGGAACCTGGGCAGAGTGGGGACCCAGGAGTCAAAAGGTAAAATTGTTTACCCATTAAATCTCCTGAAAAAGCAGATGCTTCTGGCATTGGCAGCTAGGACACAGAGACGGAAAGGAAAAAATTCCATGGGCAAAATCTATACACACTGGCCAAGAGGGTTGAGTTCTTATTTTCCTTTCTGCCAGGTGCCTCCCTTAGTCCATAATAATTTGCTTTAGGGAGAGTAATTTGGTTATTAATCTTTATTTATAACACACAATTAAAAAAACTAAACTCTAGAGATCATTGTAGATGCACTGGAGTTGTAATAATGTGGACAGGTACAACACTTGAATTTTTTGGAGGCTTACTTTCTTTCCATAGTGGCTTGAGAACTTTTCACTTTTTTATCCATTTTTTCCCTAATGGTGCTTATCCAAAGGCAGAATTTGGTACACTGTGTCTAGAGTGGAGACGGGTGGGGAAGCAGACCCCAAAGAATAAAGGGCTAACTCAGCCTGGATCTGGGTGGCAGAGGAGCTGGGGCACCGAGAGAAAAGAGATCTTTGAGGCACTGAGAGAAAAGAGATGTTGCAGATTGGTTAGGAGGCCTTTCAAAGACAGCCTCTGAGGAGAGAGGTTTGGAAAAGAGGCCTGGATTTGGAAGTAAAAGAGAAGAGGTAGGTGCTGGAGTGCTGTTCTTCACCTGGGCCAGGTAGGCTCCAATGGCTGCGATGCTGTTTTTGTTTTTTTGATGAAGGACACATTTATTAACTTACATTTGTGCTTCATTCCATCACCAGAACGATCTAACATACCAACCTGATGGTGCCCCTTCCCTACTCAGAACTCCGTGTACCTCTCCTTCAGCTCTCAGCTTCTGTCCTTCCCTCATTGGGATGCTCTCATTTTGGGGTCTTTGTTCCTGTGGCCTCTGCCTAGAAAGCTCTCTCCACACTCCTCCCTTTCACTGGCCAAGCTCCTTGGTCTTTCTAGGTTTCTGTAGAGAGGAGGCCTTCTTCCCTGGCTCAGACAATGTAGCTGCCCAGCGACGGCACCCTGGGATCACAAGAAGTGCCCTGTATTAACAGCCCATTAGACAGTACATTCCAGAGGGCAGGGAGAACGTTTAATTCGAAGCTGTATCTCCAGTATCTAACATGGGGCGGGGATCCAGTAGGCGTGGAACAGATGTTTCAGCAAAGAAAAGAGGTCTTGGACAGAGGTATGCATTTGGGAAGGATAGAGAGGTGGTAGGACCGGAGCCAGAGGAGTCGTTAAGATGGCCCAGGGAGTCTGAAGAGGGCTGAGTGCAGAGTCCCGGGGCACCCCAGCATTTTAGGGCTTTGGGGTTTGAGGAGCCCTCGAAGCGACCAAGAAGGAAAGAGCAGGGAAGTTGGGGGTCACTTGCATCCCTCAGAGTCCTACATAGCTGGAGTTCTTCAGAGAGGCCTTGGAGTATGACAGCCAGGAGAAGGGTGGGGTGAGAAGGCCGTGCCTGGAGACTAGGTTACAGTTCTGGAACGCCGCGGGGCTGGGTGACCTTGGGGAGCCCCTACCCTCTCCTGGCCTCAGTCTCCCCGTGGGTACTCCGCGGACGCTGCGTGCCCAGGTGGGGAGCCGCCGAAGGCCGGCGGAGGCAGGGCCCGGGTGGGAGCGGGACCGCCCACTGCGGCGGGCCGGGACCTCCGGGGCCCGCGGAGGCGGCGCGCGGGGCTCCTCCCCCGGGGCGAGGGTCGCGGCGCCGGCAGCTGGCGAACCCGCAGCTGCAGCCTCAGCACCTGCCGCGGCCAGACGGCGCGGGCGCGGCCGGGCCCTGCGCCCCCGCGCCCCCCCCACCTCCGGCTGCAGCCGCGGCGCGGGAGGCGGAGCCCGAGCCGAGCCCGAGCCGAGCCGCTGCCCGAGCCTTGCCCGCGTCCGTGCCCGCCGCCGGGCGGGGCCGCCCCTCGCCGAAAGCGTCAGCTCTCCGGGTCCGCGTCCGCGCGGCCGGTGCCTCCTCTGCAGGTAAGGGCGAGGTCCCGGCGCCGCAAAGTTTTGGGGGGCACTGACGGTCCCCACGCCCCGGGCCTGCGCCTGCCCGAGCCTCTGGCCGCCTGTTCCTCGGCTTCCTCCGCGCCGCCCTCCGCCCTGCGCTCCGTTTGCACCGCCGGCCCCGGGTGACCCGCGCCCGCCTCCAGCCCTCGTGTCCCCATCCCTGTGGGAGACGCGCCCGCGGACTCGCTCAGGGCCTGCAACGGTTAAATTTCTCACAGTATCAGTGTGTTGCTTAAGTTTTTGAGATCTGCAAAGAGCGACAAACCGGGAGGCGGGAGACCTGGGTTCAGGTGCGGCCGCGGCCAGCGCCAACTTTCTGAGTGACCTCGGACTAGCCAGCCCTGCCCCGTCTGGACAGCCACGCCTGGACCAGGAGGGGTTCGCCAGGGATGATCATCTGAAGTGCATGCCGGTGTTGCCATTTTGTGAGTCGGGGCATCCCTGAGTGTCTCAGCTCCAGGGCTCGGGGATAGAACCCACTGAAGTCAATCTGGGGCGGGGTGGGCCATCACGTTGCTAACCAGCAGCAGTTTGGGCTGAGCTGCAGGAGGGTTGTTGAGTCAGTCTCTGGGAATAGAGGGTGCTCCCAGAGCTAGGAGTCCGGGCTCTGGGTTTTGGTGACCCCTCTGCCACCCACGGACTGTGTGACCTTGGGCAAGTCCCCCCCCCCCCCCCCGCTGGTTTTGCCGCCCACGAAGTGGGGAGGGAGGAATGTGCACTAGATGATGGTTGTGGTCCTTCCGCTGTAAACTCTGGAGAAGTAGAGTCTTCCAGGTCTCTCTATTTAGGGTCAGTTTGGAACTCTTTCACAGTTTTGGAACATCCACCTATAGCACTTGCAAATGGGAAATAAAGGCAGCATTTGCAGTATGCTTTGGGAGTCTCGAAATAGACATGGCAAGGATTGGTGAATGCTGCCCTTCCCTCCTTCAGTGCTTTGGACCATCATAAAATATTCAACAGCATAATGATTTGTTTTCAGAGTGGCTTATAGATCAGGAAGCGTTTCTGTCTGTGAGTTGGTTATTTTTGTTAAAACCTCAAAATAATTTGAAGAAAAAAAAATAAAGCACCATTGTAGGGGTCCTGACATAGAGGCCAATATCTACCTGTTCCTAGCCTAAAGTGATGTTTTCCAGTCAAGATGATGTAGAAAAACACTCTAAATCAAGTACTTTTTGGTGTGTGTTCAACATAGGCATGGTTGGAGAGGCCTACAGTTTGGCAAGTACCTATTTTCTGGAACAGGTGCGTTCTGGTGCAGCCAGAAGGAGAACTCTCTCATGCAGGAGAACAAGCATGAGGTAGTTAACCCATGTCCTTCAAAGTGAGCTTTGTGCTTTTGCCCAATCTCCTGTCCCCCTTGTGCTGCAATTAGCGTCTCCCCAGTGTGTGAGTGAAATCTGCTACTGTGAAAGGGTTCTTATGGAAGTGATTTTATTATTTTATTTCCTTCCTAGACTTCCTGGTTTTAAGTTTCAAGCTTAATGAAATCAGAAAACTAGTAATAGTGCCCTTTGTGACCAGGGCAGGAAAATAGCAGAGTTGTGGTACATATGTTTGCCTTTTCCCAGCCATGCTCTGTAGTGGAAGCTCATTTGTCCAGAGCCCCTGATAGCTCAGATGCATTAGAATGCCACCAGTCACTTCCCTCTTCCTTCTTCAATGGTTCGGTTCGGCAAGTGCTTTCTCACCACTCCTTCGGGAGGAAACAAATAGGAAAAACACCAATAGGCCCTTCCCTCAAGGAGCTCAGGGTCTAGTGAGGAAGAAGGAGGAACATACCACAGGCCATTCTGGGAGTATTCCTGGGGGACCTCTGGGAACACTGAGGAGTGTGGATTTTAACTGGAGTTAATGGGGAAGACTGTGTCTTGGAAGGTGGAAGGAGGAAGAGGATTTCAACAGGTGGTGGAAAGTGGAAAGGCCATTTTAGGTCAAGGAACTGGTGTGAGCAAAGGTACAGGGTCAGGAGAACTCAGGGCCCAAATGGAGAACAGTGGGTCAAGTGGAAGTGAGGGGAAGGCAGAGCACAGAGTGGAGCACCGTGGGGTGCAGGAGGCTCTGAACCTGGGCTTGAATCCACACTGATTTGGGGGATATTGGGCCTCTGAACCTCACTTTTCACATTTGCAGAAGGGGAATTATAATTCCAAATATACAAGGTTAAATGAGATCATGTATAAAGTGCCTAACAGAGTGTTTGTATAATGATAGACACTTGATAATCGTGCCTTTTATTAGAGTGTTCATGGGCAAGCTCCATAAGTGTTGCTAGACACCAATAAAGTGAATGAATGGTGTCTTTTGTTTTAGCATAGGTATTGACTTGGAACCTCACCATCAGACTGGAGTTCTTGTGACAATGCAAGGGCAGGGGCTTTTTGTCATTTGGGGGTGCTCAGATCAGACGCTGACATCAACAGCAGACAATGCTCTGTAAATACTGTTAGGTGGTGGGAGGCCACAGAGAAGTTAATCAGAACACGCAATCCCTGCCTCCCATAAGCTTATCACTATGTGCTCAAGGACCTAGGTGGGGGGATTTGACAGTCAGACACAGTTATAAATATATCAGCATTGTCCATATATGCTGGGAACCGGGCACCAGCTCCCATCTGCCTTAGTGTGGGTTGCTGGGGATTTGTAGTAGCCAAGGACGGAGAATAGGACAGGAGGGTGAAGAAGGACACTGCAATACTTTGTGAATCTGTGTCCACCACATGGCAGTCATTCTACCGCCCTTCATTTGTTCATGGAACACTTATTCACAGAACACCTTCTCTGTGCCAAAGAATGATTCTAGGTGCCCCAGGAATATACTGGAACAAAAGGGAAGATCCCTGCCTTCCTGGAGTTTATATTCTAATTAGAGGAACATAGTAAACAAGTAAACATATAAATAATTACAAATTGGCTAAGAGCTGGGAAGGAAACAAGCAGGGTAAAGTGAGAGAAGGTAATGGGAGTGGCAAAGGAAGGTCTGTTGAACCACTGGGAGCTAAAGGAGACAAGGAGCCAGTCCAGACTAGAGCTGGGGGTAGGAGTGGGGGTGGCATGCAGTCCAGCTCAGTAAGAGGCAGGGTCGCTTTGGTGTGAGAACACAGGCTCTGGGCCACGGTGTCTGTATTTGAATACTGGCCCCACTGACAACTAAATATATTCCATTGTCAGGTTATTTAATCTTCTGGGCTTCAGTTTCTTTGACTGTAAACTGGGCATAATAACCCTACTTGATAGAGTTGTTTGGGGATTAAATGGATTGATATATGTAATGTACTTGAAATAGTGCCAGGTATGTAGCAAGCACCAAATGAAAGTTAAATTAAGAGGGGTGGGGGGATGGAGGGAGGTGGGGCGAGGCAGCAAATGCAAAGACCTGGAGGCCTGAAAGGCTTTGTGTGTTCTAGGACCAGACAGGCTGTGTGCGTGGGTATTATCACTACAGTTATGGGGATACTCCAGAGCAGGTTCTCTGCTCCTTCAATACAAAGCTATGTTTTAGGAATCCTGAAAAGAAGAATACCCAGCCATAGCATGGTCAAGCCTAGAGTGGCATGGTGAGCTGCTGCCCACTTTGGGAACATCTCACTGTAGACCTCCTTCAGTATCTTTCCCTCCTTCCCTTCCTCTCTCCTTTTCTTACCCTCCCTCTCCTGCCCCTTCTTCCTTTCCTCTCTGTCCCTACCTCCCTCGCCTTCTCCCCCGCTCCTCCATCTCCTCTCACTGTAAACCCTGAAGAGTAGTGCCCCTGGATTGCTCACTGATATGCAGAGGGGAAACATGCTGAGTGGCACCAAAGCCAGCCTTGCACACTTGCTGTGTGATATTCTCTGGCCAGCAGTCTTCCACTCCCACCCTGGAAATTCCATGGTAGTGGGGGCAATGTGGGGGATGCTACATAGTCACCCACAACCTTATTCTCTCCCTTGGATCCCTCTTTATTGAAATCCAGTCACTCACCAAGTCCTGTCGTTTTGACTTGTGAAATCTCCCTCAAACATGTCTCCACATTTCCATTCCCTCTCTGAACATCAGACTTCTGTTTTGTCTAATGTATGGCCCAGAGACCTTCAGTGGATCCCTTGCATGTGGATAATGAAGTCCAGAGTCATCAGGCCCGCAGACATGAAGGCTGTCTCCATTTATTCTCTCAGTCCCCCTCCTCCCTCACCGTGTCCTCCACACTTAATCCCTCCAGCCATTGCCTCTCCATCTGGCTCCTCTGCCTCATGTACCTCAGCCCTGGTGATCCTGCCCACGCCTGAGGGCCCAGCTTAAACCCTGTATGCCCTGGCAGCCGTCTTCTAGACCCCCTCGTCCCAGGGTTCTCGTCTGCCCCTGCTCTTCCCCTGCATTTAGTACATCTCGTAGGGAAGCCATTGCTGTCAATCGTGGAGGATTGGGATCCCTGGGTGGCGCAGCGGTTTGGCGCCTGCCTTTGGCCCAGGGCGCGATCCTGGAGACCCGGGATCGAATCCCATATCGGGCTCCCAGTGCATGGAGCCTGCTTCTCCCTCTGCCTGTGTCTCTGCCTCTCTCTCTCTCTGTGTGACCATCATAAATAAAGAAAAAATTTTAAAAAAATCGTGGAGGATTTTGTGTGCCGTCACTTATGCATGTGGCAATGGCTTTGAGAAGTCCCTGGGAGGCCAGACACAATGTCCCTCTTACCTCCGCCTCACAGTCCTTCTCATAGACCCTAGCCCTAGTGCAAGCTTGATATGTGTTTGCTGCAATGGATTGACAAAAGCCTGTGCTTTTCCTGAGATCTGAAATGATTTGAGTCATGCCAGAAACATGATGCTGATGCTCAGGGCTTGTGGTCCCCAGTTGAACTCACTTGAGGCATTCTGATGCCTTGAAATGTAGGCCCTTCATTTGATGAAGAGTTGATGTTAACTCAAACAGGAGTCTAATTTTAATTTAGCTTTCCAATGTGGCCAACTTTTAATAAATATACTGTGAAAAAAGCTAGATAAACTCATCAATAATTATTTATATTATGAAAGGATTTTTCACCATACCAAAAGAAAGCTGGTATGGAAAGCTTTCAAATATCCAACATGGGGCAGCCCAGTGGCTCAGCAGTTTGGCGCTGCCTTTGGCCCAGGGCATGATCCTGGAGACCTGGGATTGAATCCCACGTAGGGCTTCCTGCATGGAGCCTGCTTCTCCCTCTGCCTGTGTCTCTGCCTCTCTCTGTCTGTCTCTCATGAATAAATAAATACAATCTTAAAAAGAAAAACACAAAAACATCATGCCTGTGAACTTAACGTTATTCAGTATATAAAATTTTGATTTATGCACAGCTGTTGTAGCCCTACTTCTACTATAGTCTAGGATATACACCAAACTTAATATGCATTCATAGAATAATGATGTCTTAAATTTGTTTTGCTAACTACAGATTACATTATGTAGCTCTGCAAATAGGAGAGTTTTAAAAATAATGAACTATCTGCCTGAAGGACAATGGAAAGCCCTATTTGGTGCTTGGCCAACTAATGTGAGGGCAGTAGCCGTTAATTTCACTCAAGTGACACAGTATTTTCAGGGACCCACCTGATGTTTGGAGACCTTTTTGCCATGGCTAGAAATGGTTTCGGCTTCTAATCATTTCATAAGCTGGCTGATAAATGATGTGTGTGCTTAACAGTGGTTCTTTTAGAAAAAGGGTGGGGGGGGACACTAATTACAGGCTAAAAAAGATAGGGTGGCAAATCCAAAAATATGAAAGTCTATTCTTTTGACCTCTCTTGAGGAATGATCTGAGAAGCTCAGCCATTTCAGTAAAAAGGTAACATGGCAAATTTTCAAAATTCTGAACAGAAAGAGCTTCAGAGGAATCCACCCGGATGCAATGATGAGATTTTGACTTAAGAGAAGACAGATGTGCAGGCAGATGAGAAATGCTATGCTTCCTGTTCTCTGAGTATCCAGAATGTAGGGTGTAGGCTAGCATTTGTTACAACTGGCGATAACAATATCCTTCCCCTTGCCCCAAAAAAGCCCTCTCCAAGACTAAGTTTTGAGCATTAGCATAGGTAAGCTTCTGAGCTACTGCTTTGTTGTTTGATTTGTTCCAAATCTAGAATTCAGAAGAATGCAAAAGGAAAAGCATTTATTAAAATAAACATGGAGTCTGTTTTCTCTGGTTTTCCCTGGAGGAGGAGATGAGGCCCAAAGCTCCCTTGGTACTGGGGCATGGGCTCTTGGCTCCTGGTCAGGGTAAAGGGTGATGTCCATATGGAGATATGTGCCCTTCCCTCTTTCTTCTTTCTTGGGTGTCAGAGACATTTGTATATAGGAGCAGGAGGAACTATTTCTTTTCTGAGTTCATTTCTGGATAGTTACAGTACTAAATTTTTTGGGTTTTTGTCTTTACAAAAGCTGTGTGGTAAGTTCCTTAGTTAGAGCACTGCCTGTCTATATGCCAAAAGCCCAGGCTCATGCAAAATATTTTACAGGATATTTTAACTAACAGAACAGTCATAGACTTTCAAACAGGATTGCGAACTCCGGAGATGATCAAGTATATCCTTTTCTGGTGCAGGAATTCCCCTAGCACACCCCAGCCTCTTTCTGCTTGGACCTGCCAGTCCTGGAGGCATTTCTATTCCATTGTCAATTGGCTCTGATTATTAGAAAGTTCTTCACTGGGCTGAACTAGACTCTCCCTACAGGCTGGGGCTGCACTGTTGGCCTCTATTCTGCCCTTTGAAGCCCCACATAAAAATCCATTTCTTCTTCCCCATGATAGCCATATAAGCCATTTGGACAATTAAAGACAGGGATCAGGTCCCCGAGTCTTTACTTCTTCAGTTAGAGTGTCCCAGTTTATCCAATTCCCTGAAAAAGACAGAACTAAGAATTGGACATAGTGACCATGCAGGTGAGATCTGACCAGCGTGGCGGGGTACAAGACCATGGCAGCCTCACTTCAGAGTCTGTCTTTGCATTTAGCACAACCTGAGGCCCAACTGAGTTCCTTGTGGGCCCCTCTAGAGTTTTTGGGGGAACCACATGCATGCTGGTGTCAGAGAGACCTGGGGGGGTTGCTGTAGAGGAGAGTGTCAGGGACCAGTGGCTGATGTGGAGTGGCTCTGGGTGAGGCAGCCCCCTCTCCGGGACTCAGACCCCTCATCAGTCTGATAACTTCTAAGGCACTGTCTTAGTCTCCTGCGGCTGTAGTAACAAATCACTGCAACCCTGACTAAAAACAAAGCCCAAAAGTCTGAAATCAAGGTGTAGGCAGGGCTGTACTCCCTCTGGAAGCTCTAAGGAAGAATTTCTTCCTTGCCTCTTCCATCTTCTGGTGGCTGCTGGCATTCCTTGACTCGTGGCCAAACCCTGCCAGCTCTGCCTCTCTAGTCGCAACGCCTCTTTCTGTCTGTGTCAAATCTAGCTCTGCCTCACTCTTACAAGGATACTTTGTCATTGCATGTAGGGCCCACCTGGACAAACCAGGATAAGATCCTCACCTGAACACTCTTAACTTAATTACATCTGCAAAGATCCTTTTTCCAATTAAGGTGAGATTTATGGATTCCTGAGATTGGGGCATGGACATATTTCTTAGGGGGCCACCATTCGGCCTTTGACTTTCTACTTTCTCTTTATGTGACTGTCTTCTGTGGATTGTATTTGAACCCAGCTCTCCGGGGTCCCCAGCTTCAGGTCTTTATTTTGGAGGTTTCATGTGTCTTCCTTTCTTTAGCATGGCAGCTGCTGCTCCAAGGTGCCCTGTTCTGCAGATGTGGCCAGGTCTTTCTGGTCCTTTGGTCTTCACCGGCATGCCCTGGCTAGTCAGTGAGTTTCTATCAATAGGAAGGAGAAGCTGTGCTATTAAAATGTTCATTACCAGTTCTTAGACTTAGGGGAGATCCCATAGTGAACGCGCTCTGTATAGAGAAGAGACATAGAGAGGAAGATCGAGTGTCCTTGTGTTTTCCTTCTAATTTAGTCTGAGATTGGCTCATTGAGCTGGAGGCAAATTATTTACATTCTCAGTGACCAAGTACATATCTCTTTCTGTGAAAAACCAGGAAATGCTTCTTCACAGCTTTCAGAGTGTGTTGTAGTGTGGTCTTCCTGGCCTTTAGCTAGCCTATCTCAGAAGTTCAAGGCCCTTTAAGTGGAGTCTTTGGCCTCTGCGGGCTTACAGGCCCCTCAAAGGCAACACCAATAAAATACGCTTTTCCCCAAAGAGTGTCTGCATCATTTTGTTGGCAGTTGACATGCCAAAGTACCAAAAAGGCCTGGGGCAAGCAGGAGGGTTGGGTTTGGAGAAGCTGGGAAGAAGTAGCAGGAGGATGGTGGCCTAGGTGAGTCTAGCATTGAGCAGTTCCAGACTCTGCTCATGGCTGTCACTGCTGCTCTGGGATTACTGACTCACACTTGCCCAGAGCATGCTTCTTGACTGCTACTCCTCTCAGTTGGACATGCTTTGGTAAGAAAGGTCTGTGCAGGGGGTAGAGGCATGCGGGGGTGGGGAGGAGGGAGGAGACAGATGACTCAAACAGTCCTGCCCCATCTACAGCTGGTAGCAAGTCAGTGTGGGGCAGGGTGCTGCATGTTACAGAGACCTGCAGAGGGCTGGGCATGCCTTGAGTGAGATCCAGGAAGGCTTCCAGAAGAGACTGGCATAGAGAAGTTGGACTCTAGATTGCCACCTTCTTGGTCATCCAACCAGACCTGACCTGTACTTTGAGTTTGAAAAGGATCTTAAGGATCAGCTTGGAAGGCAGATATTCCAACTTCACTGCTTGGACCCCTAAGGGGGGTGGGGAGCAGTTGAGAGAACTCTGCTTCTTATTTTGCTTACTGGGTTTAAAAAGAGTGATTTCCCATTTTGACAAGGCTTGATGGAGCTGCCTACAAATATCCCCACATCAAAATGCCCTACTTTGTCTAGGAAGTCTTTTCCAGGCTAGAGGAGCAACTCCCCAGACCATGTGGCTGAGAGGTGTTTCCATGTAACACCCCCACTTGAGTATGAGCTCTTCTCAGACAAGGGCTCAGTCTGGTTCAGTCCAGAACTGAGAAGATGCCTGGTCCTGGGCACAGACTTGGTATACAGTGCTGACCGATGAAATGAAAGATGTCATTATGATGACTACCTGCCTTGCATCTGACTCCAGCTGCCCTCATTGCTCTTTATGGTCACCCTGGCTATATTAAGGCCTCTGTGTTTCTCTGTCTTTTACCTGCTTCTGCAGGTACCTGTCAACCAAGTGCTAGCATGGAGTGGTGTCTGTTCTCTGCACTTTTGGGAGGCAGGGAGGCTGCAGACCTAACATTCAGGCTCTAGAGGTGCTGTCTCTTGTCCTGGGACATGGCCAAGGCCACCTGTAAACTCACTCACTCAGTCTGCCTGGCTCTTCCTTGGTCCCCTGTAGCCTCAGGACAAGGATCAGAGAGTCAGTGGGGAGCAGGCAAAGTGCCGGAGTTTGACTCAGTGAGACCTGGGCTTCCTAGCTGCGTGACCTCAGGCACATTATTTCCTTGCTTACTTAGTGGATCATCTGTGAATGTTAAAATTACAGAAGACATGAGGAAGACACAACCACTGTCTTCTACCTAACCATGGTAAGTTTTCAATAAATGTTAATCTCCTTTTTATGTTAGCTAAAGGGCTAACAAGGAGAAGAGGGACAGCTTCTATGAGTTAGAGGCTGTCTAAAACCAAACTTTGTTTCCCTCCATCCTTTCCAGTTCCATCAAGCCCTTCAGCCTCCTAATTCCTCAAGCATTGCTACCATCTTTGATTTCTTCCTCTCTTTCACCTACTGATTATTATCAACTAACTCTCTGTGTATATTTGAAGATGTTGCTTCCCCTGCCTCAGTTCTTTTTTTTTTTTTTTAATCTGCGGACTGGGTTATTTCTAAGGTCCTTAAGGGCCCCTGCATTTAATTCCACAACATAGATTGACCATCCACTTTGGGGGGGGGGTGAATGTTCTAGGCCCCAGGGCACATAGGGATGGAGAAAAAGTCACCAGTCTTGTTGCAGAGGTCACAGCCCAGTGTGGCGACAAACAAGCAAAGCAGTGTGCTCAAAGCTCTGGTAGGGGATGAATCCAGAGCCAGGGGAATCTGAACCAGAACAGGGAGAGACTAGTCACTTGATGAATGTATGGGCTCTTCGGCCTCAGGGAAGAATTATCTAGAAATGTTTGCTGCTGGCACGAAGGCATTAATCATGGAGACTGATTCCTCCCAGGTGGCATTAAGATTTTCGCTTTCAATTGGAATTATCAGATGGAAATTCCCAGCAGAGATGACATGCATTAGGGACCTTATTTCCTCTCTTCCTCCTGCTTTCCTGCAAAGAAAAAGAAATCCAAATCTCCAGAATACATTGACCTTTATGCACAGAAGCTCTTGGGATACGCAGCATAGTTTAACAAGTATCGTTTGTGTGCCTAACTGAGAAATGTCTAAGCAGATGCAGAATTACACGCCTAAAGAGAATTAATCTATTTTTTGTCATGATTGTGTTCAGAAGCTAATTTTCAAAGACCATCTCAATGTTCCCAGCTGTCTGGATGATAGTTAGAAGCACACGACCTGTGCACTCCCATCCCTTCTCTTGTATTTATTCTGTCCCACGTAATTTGGTTAGCTTTTACTGGTTGCCTATTATAAGTTAAGCCCAGTGTTGAAAGGCTATGGGTATGATAGAATATATCACTATCCAGAAGTTTCTTTCCAGCTGGACTGATAAGACTTAGCCCAGGAATAAGCAAACAGAGCCATCTATTCATTCGAGATTGCTGAGTACATTGGTGTGAGTGCCAGGATTTCAGCTCCAGGCAGAGAGGCCTGGAGAGAGGGTGGTGAGGGTGATTCTCAAGAAGGTTTTTGGAGGAGTCTGTATTGGAGAATGGCCAGGGATTTCAAGCAAAGTCAAGGTGCAGGGAAAAGAACAGGTTAGCAGGTGAATTCAGCAAGGGCCAACTTTTAATTCTCAACCCCAGCCCCTCATTCTCATGTCTTAAGAATGAAAATAACATCCAGATGACCAAGAGACACATGAAAAGATGCTCAATATCACTTATTATCAAGGAAATACAAATCAAAACCACAATGAGATCACCTCACACCTGTCAGAATGGCTAAAATAAAAAACACAAATAGCAAATGTTGGTGAGGATATGGAGAATAAGGAACCCTCTTGTGGGAATGCAGACTGGTGCATCCACTGTGGAAAACAGTATGGAGATTCCTCAAAAAGTTAAAAATAGAACTACTCTATGATCCAGCAATTACACTTCTGGGTATTTACTCCCCAATACAAAAACCCTAATTCAAAGGGATACATGCATCCCTATGCTTATAGTAGCATTATTTACAATAACCAAGATTTGGAAGTAGCCTAAGTGTCCATCTGTAGATGAATGGATAAAAGATGTGGTATATATATACAAGGGAATATTTTTAAGCCATAAAAGAATGAGATCTTGCCATTTGCAATGACATGGATGGAGCTAGAGAGTATGCTAAGCAAAATAAGTCAATCAGAGAAAGACAAATACCATATAATTTCATTCATATGTGGAATTTAAGAAACAAAACATATGAGCAAAGGGGGATAAAAAGAGACAGAAACCAAGAAACAGACTCTTAACTATAGAGAAAAAAACTGGTGGTTACCAGAGGGGACATGAGTGGGAGGATGGGTTAAATAGGTGATGGGGATTAAGGAGTGCACTTGTGATGAGCACTGACTGGGTGTTGTATACAATGGAATCACTGTATCACACACTGAAAACTATTGTTATAGTAGTATGTTAACTATACTGGAATTTTATAAAAAGAATGAAAATATTTCTTTCCTATATGATGCTTCAACAGGCCTCAGGACCTTTGCTCATGTGATTCCCTCTGCCTAGCCTGCTCTTTCCCTTCATCTATCAATAAAACTCTGAGGTATCTTTCAATTTAAGTGTACTTCTGTTCAGGCCTGAACAGAAGTTCAGGCCTCATTGACCCTCCCTCCCCTGGCTTCTCATAGTTTTGTTTACAGTTCTCTCTCAGTATGGTTCCTGAAGCATTCCAGACCCCAGGAGATATCAGGTGAATAAACTGATGGCTGAATAACTGATCATTGGGTTCTGTGTCTGGCTTAATTGCTGGAATTGTGAAATGTATGCTGAGAAAGAAGTGGAGGGCACCAAGGTGAAAATGTGGATGGTAGGTGCTGAGCCACCGAGGTGGGGTCGGGGGGAACGCCCTTTAAGGGGGAAGAGGACATTGGTTTTCTAATGAATAGAATGTACACAGTAAAAAAAAAAAAAAAAAAAAAGCCTCTGAAAAACAACAACAACACTGTAGACACAGAGCATTTGGGAAAAACTCTGCTTCTGGAGTAATCAAAGAAGGCAACACCCAAATAAGGGCAACATTCCCTTTATAAACTTACTAAAGTAGGGGTCAGTGAGCAATTAGGGGAGGTAGCTCTTCTATGACTGAAGGAGGGAGCCTGCAATAGCCCTTCTGAAGGGCAATTTGTCTAGATCTTAAGAGTGTAAAAACTTGTGTAGTTTTTCACCCAGCAGCGCCACTCCTAGGAAATTATCCTAAGAGAATAATTAGCAGTGTATTATGTAAAGATATATTTCAATATTGTAATGCAGACATTGCTAAAACAGACCAAATATCCAGCAATAGGGTGTTAGCTTTAAATATGGCAATCCTATCAATAAGATATGCAAAATAATGTTGTACAATAATAAACACATAGGTAAATGTTTAAGAGGTATTGTTCTAGGGGGAAAAAACAGACTATAAGCCAACACATACATAAAGTTCCCAATTACATTGAAAAAATGTATTTTCACACATAGAGGCTGGAAGGGTAATTAGCAACTTATAGATTGAGGCAGATAATTTTTATTTTCTTCTTTCCAAAGAAGAATAATTTCAAAATTTTCTACCAGACTCATGTATGACTTTTATAATGGTGCAGGGATGAGTGTTATTTAAGAAGAGAGAAGCAACTGGAGGGCATTCTTTGAGCTTCAGTGCGTTGGAAGCAAGATGGGCACATCATTTATCTTGCAAATGCCAGACAGGTAGTGTTTTCATAAGGAAGAGTGGTCTTGGGTCCATTTGTGTGAGTGTATTTATAGACGTGAAAGCTTTGGGGGAAGGAAATTGATTGATTGTTTTTCCCCTTGAACTTTTGAAATTATCCTTTCCACTCCATTTGTAATTGAGCCTGAGGAGGCATTCTTATTTCTTCCTTTCTTGGGCACTGCATTAGACCTAAAAATGTTAACTGGTGTAGGATGTGGGTTTTGCTAAAATGATTCCCCTTGAAGTCTTCACTGGACTTTCTTGAGTGCTAAAAAATTGGAGTTTCAAGGAAGACCACCTTCTGAAATCTGTCTTGTTCTTCTGCCTTCCGCCTGGTTCATTTTGCCCCTGCTCTCTGGCAGCCCTGGATAACCCGTCAGAAGCCAGGCCCTGAATCATTGGGATCATGGGTCCCATCGGCAACATGTAAGAAAGGGGCTTAGGGTCAAGCACCTGCTTTGGGTGCTGTCTGCTGGAAAGGTTTATGTAGACGCCAATCTGGCATCACCTTATCCTGTGGACGTAACATTAGTCTGCAGAAAAAGAGATCAGAGCTGGGTAGAGTCTCTTTAAATATTAATACTAGTGATGCCTTTTGCCACACATCTCTGAAGAGCTCTGAGCATTTCAGACATTACCTCATCATTAATTTTCACAGCGTTCTTGGGTGAGAAGCCGATGGCAAGTCTTATGGTCTCCATTTGGGACAGAACATAGCAAATGCTTCAGATAGTTGATCTAAACTTAGGAGTGGTCCTGACCAGATACCAACTGATAAAAAGAGTGGAGGCACTTTTTGTGGCATATTTTTCTACAGTTGTCACTCATCTCACACACGTGGGATTGCCTTCCTGCATGTTGCTCCACAGCATTAATGGGGGCCTGATGTGAGCAGGTGCAGGGCTGAGCACTGTGGCCGGGAGCAAAGGTCAGTCTCCTTAGTCCCACACTTAAAGCCTTTGGTGATAGGGCTTCTACCTGCCTGTCCTACCAGAAGTCCCTCAACCCTATTGCACATCTCCTTGGTCCTTCCGTCCATCTTCCTGGTCTTCAGGGTAGCCCTGGGCCATCTTCCTTCTGTGCACTTTCTCTGTCCTCCCCAGCTCTGCAGGTGTCACTCTCCTGCCCTCCGTGGCCTGGTCCCCCGCTCCACGGAGCCTGCCCTGAGAGCACCCTCCTGTGTCCACAGCTGCACCTGAGCTCCCATCATCCAAGTCTAGCAGCCCATCTGCTGTGGCCCTTTCTAGTCTCTACTTGGTATTTTAGGGGTTTGGGTACGCTGCTCAGTGACCTTTCTTGACTGCAGGGATGGTCCGGTTCATTCTTGTATCTCTCAGTGACTTGCCCCTGTGGGGTGCACAGGACCCAGGGCCCGGATAGAACCCCGCTGGGCCTGACCCCTCCTCTGGTGCCAATCACCGAGGCCCCTCACTGCCTGCAGGCCTGTTCTGTCCTCTCAGCACCCACACCCCGTTCCACCCATCCTTGTGGTTGAAAGTCCTTCTGTCACAGAGATCTGGAGAAACGGGCAGAGAGGGACCATGGAAGGGTCTTCAGCAGGTGACCTCTCTGCTTTTGTCTTTCTTCACCTCTGGGGTACAAGGCCTCCTACTGCTGGAAGGGCTTTCTCCAGAGCATTTTCTCCATTCATGAGCCGACTCCAGGGCTGGGACCGCCACGGGCTCCACCTGCGGCAGGTTGTGTGAGGCCGGGCAGGTCATTTAATCTTCCCGTGGCGTCATTCCCCCATCTGTTGAGGGGGGATAAAGTGTTTAAGGGTGACCTACCTCCCTGGGAGGCTTATCGACTTAATGCTATGCCGTTCACTTTAACCCGAGGCAGCTGGGCAGACCTAGCTGGGGAGCAGGCACCCAGTCAGCGCTGCAGCTGCACACTGGCCACCTTGGGACACCTCAGGTGTCACAGTCTCTGTTGCCCATGGCCCAGTAGCAGCCAGGGTGCCGCAAAGAACCTGTAGGGTTTCCTCTCTGGGCTAGTTCACATGGCTGAGGGAGATAAGAGCGGCATCTGGAGGCTTCTGGGCCTGTGGTGCTGAGGGGGAGAGAGTGACTCCTGCGGAGGGCAAGGCTGAGGCTGCCCAGGATCTGCAGGAGAGGGGGTCCCCGGGCCACTGCGGGGACCATCCCGCTCGGCCCACATGGCTGGGTCATCAGCTTTACGGGGGCTTATTGACGAGCTATGGGAAGGTCACTTGATACTCCCATTCCTGTGTCCACGATCTTGGGAAGGCGGCCTTTTCTCTTTAAAGACAGCTGTGTGCTGGGAAGCCCAGGAGCAGTGTGGGGAGGCAGGGGGGGCCAGCGCGGGAAGGGGGGCCGGATTCTCTCCTTGGACGACTCCCCTCAGCTCTGCTCCACTGGTGAGTTGTTTTCTCATTCTGTAACATGTCCTGCTTCCTCTAGAGGGTTGCAGAAAGGTAGGTGGGCTTTTTAAATTGTAGCATTTTTTAACTTAAGTTTTTAATTCCAGTTAGTTAACATACAGTGTTATGTTAGTTTCAAGCATGCCATATAGTGATTCAGCACTTCCATTCGAGACCCCAGCTCATCATGATAAGTGCCCTCCTTAATCCCCATCACTATTTCTCCCAACCACCGGCCCTCTAGTATCCATCATTTTGTTGTCTATAATTAAATCTGTTTCTTGGTTTCTCTCTTTTGTTCCCTTTGCTCGTTGGCTTGTTTCTTAAATTCCACATATGAGTAGAATTATATGGTATTTGTTTTTCTCCAACTTATTTCACTTTGTACTCTCTAGCAACATCAGCATCATTGCAGATGGCAAGACTTCATTCTTTATGGCTGAGTAGTATTCCTAATTGAGTATTTTTGCTGTATATTTTAAAAGCTATTTCCATGGTATAATCTGAATGCTCATTATTTGTGAAACCTGTTTAAGTGAAGGTTCTTTCAGTCTTCATAATTGCAATTATTTATTCTGGGTTCTTCTCCCATTTAACTGTTATTTCTCATTTTAAGTTTCCAAATTGCGGTACCTTTTTTTTTTTTTTGAAAAAAAAAAGATTATTTATTTGAGAGAGAGAGTGAGACCACTCTAGTGCATCCGGGTACAAGTAGGAGGAGGGACAGAGGGAGAGGGAGAAGCTGACTCCTTGCTGAGCAGGAAGCCTGAAGTGGGGCTCCATCTTAGGACCCTGAGGTCATGACCTGAGGCAAAGGCAGAAGCTTACCCAACGGAGCCATCCAGGGGCCCCATATTGCAGTATCTTTAAGCATCTTCTATAGAGATGGGTAATACTTCGTTTTGGAATTAAATTGCCAACAGGTTTTCTACATCATGAGATCATAGGATGTAAGACCTGACCCTGGAGATTTTTCTGGTTGAGCATCTCTGTGGTTCTAATGGTGCAGTCCTGAGAAGGTAGCGAGGGTCTTTAGCTACCCAGCTATTAGTGACAGAAGCAGAACTCAAACCCAGGTCTCCTAACTCCCTTGTCCGTAACTCTCCAGGCTACCTGTAGTATTTAGTTTCTGAATTACAAGTGAGAGGGAAAAATCACGGTATGATTTTGTTTTTCCATGTGCCTGCCTGAATCTGATTAAAAATTAGTTTTTTTGGCTTTCTATATGCCTGTGTTGAGGGACTCCTGGGTGGCTCAGTCAGTTAAGCTTCTGCCTTCAGCTCAGGTCATGATCTCAGGGTCCTGGGATCGGATCCTGTGTCAGTCTCACCGCCTATTAGGGAGGGGAGGCTGCTTCTCTCTCTGTGGCCTCCCTACCCCTGCTGAGGCTCTCTCTTTCCCTCTCCCTTTGAAGTAAATAAATAAAATCTTTAACAACAACAACAAAATGCCTGTGTCATGTACCACAGCTGATCCTCCTACCTTGAACCCCTTGATTCATTTGCCCATCTACACGGAGGATCCCTCAAGTGAGGTCCCTATCAGCATTATCTGGAGCTTGTTAGAAGTGCAAAATCTGAGCCCCACCCCAACTGAGAGACACAGAACTGGGCATAGGAGAACTGTGTTTTAACAAACTCTGCAGCGACTCAGTAAAGTCAGAACCACTGCCTGGCAGGACTTCATCGTACCCTCCCTCTCGGTGCTTGACAGCAAGTGCAGTGACACGCTTGGTTCTCGTGGATTTTGAGCTGTCTTCCTTGAAGAAGGAGCTCCTTTGTTGCTGCTGCCAGGTTTTGATGAGCATCCCCCTCCTCCACTCTGCTTCCTTCCTCCTGTACAACACACACGCACACGCATGCACGTGCACAAGCTGTCACACATGCACATCCTGCAGGACTGAGAGATCTCTGGGTAAATAATGAGAGTAATTAGGGGGTTTCAGTAGAAACAGGTTTGTAGATCAAATGGTCTGACCACTGGATAGAGTTCCTGTGTTTCCAGACTTGCTTCCTCTCTAAGCACAGTGATAAATTGGGTGGCTGCTGACCATTTTGTACTGTTTGCTGCCATTTGTTAGTCATTCAGGATTGTTTAGTACCTTCTGTTTGCATGACATATGTTCGGTGTGAGGGGAAAATGTATTGGTTTATAGTTTATCAGGAGGTAGAGATTTTGTTCAGAAATAACTGTAAGAGGGCAGCCCTGGTGGCGCGGCGGTTTGGCGCCGCCTGCAGCCTGGGGTGTGATCCTGGGGATCCGGGATCAAGTCCCACATTGGGCTCCCTGCATGGAGCCTGTTTCTCCCTCTCCCTGTGTCTCTGCCTCTCTCTCTATGAATAAATAAAGTCTTTTTTTTTTTTTTTTTAAAGAAATAACTGTAAGACAAGCCAGCCAGGTATCAACAGAGGGGAATCATCTCCAGTAAAGGCTGTGGAAGCCTGGAGGTGGTGGGCAGCCTGTGTTATGGAGGACATCACAGAGGACTTCGTGGAAGAGGTAGCATTGGAGTGAGTCCCACAGGGAGGCAGGATTTGGACGTGAAGAGTTTGGGGGTGGGTAAAGAACATTATAGGCAGAGGTGGGAAAAAGACAAAGGCACAGCAGGGGCTCTCGCTGCATTCTGATGGGAGCAGGGGTTATTTGAAGGTGATTAGGAGGAAATGAGGCTGGCTATTCAAGTAGGTCAGTGCCAAAAGGAGAAGGATCTTTAACACCCACTTAGGAGTTTGTTCTTTATCCTGAAGGCAATGGGGAGCCATTGAAAGGGTTTGAATGAGGGCAAGGCATGAGCAGAGCTGTCTTTTAGTAAGAGTAATCTGCCATCAGAGTATGAAGTAGACCGAAGTGTGTGAAGGGGAAGTGGGGAGGCTTTGTTTTTATTTTGTAACTGTTTGCCGCAGTATGTTGATACATTAAACAATCATCTTAATGTTTAATTAGGAGGTAATTGCTTTTCTTATGGTGGTCATTGAATTTTGAAATAAGCTTCCAGGGGCTAGATTATTGTCCAGGGGACACAGTTCTCATTTCATAATGAGAAATCTGCAAGAAGATAGAAATTGCTCAACAGAATGGCTTTATAGGAAACGTCCAGAACTTCTTCCTTCTTTTTCTTCTCTAACATTTTCTTTTAAATAAAAATATTTGTATTCATTTTACTCAGTAATGACCTGGTAATGTCAGGTCATATAAAATCTAAACAGCAAGCACCCGAGATGTGGCTCTTCCTTGCTGCTTCCTCCTCTGCCTCCTAATCTGTTTTCCATCTCAGTCAGGGACTTGGCTTTGTTAAAGCACCTGAATCTTGCTCATTTCACAAGGATCTGCCTCCTTCCAGCTGCTCCAGTGGGAAGAGTTGTAGCAAACTGGGATGCCATGAAGTTCTAGATGTGCCGTGACTTCTAGGATTTGCCTCTAGGGAAGACTGTGTTCCTGTTGATTACTTTCAGTAGGGCAGCATTTCTGGGGCCCGGGCTTGTCTGGTTCGCACCATTGGTTTCAGTTCTTGAGCTAATATTTCCTGAGCGTCTGTTAAGCACTGAAGACTCATGGTGACTCAGACGCCCAAGGCCCTGCTCGCAAGGATCTTCTATTCCAGCAGGGGATATTGTAAATAGTCAAATAGAGTTGTGAGAGAGGGAAGCAAGCCACAGAGGGAAGAGCACAGCCAGCAATGACAGTGGCCTGAGCAAAGGCTCAGTGGCCAGAGCAGAAGGGAAGAGGGGGTGAGCAGGGCTGGACGACCCTGGGAGGGGAATACAGGGGATGCAGGAGAGTAAAGAGCCTGGAGAGCTGAGTGGGGCCTGAGCAGACAGGGCCTTGAAGGTCTATAGAAAGCACAAATCTGAAAATAGTAGCCACCATTTGCAGAATGCTTCTCACCAGGCGCTGTTAAGCAGTTTCCATGCATTAACTTAGTCCTCACAAAGAGCTGGTAAGGCTGGTACTGTTGTTGTCCACATTTTACTGGTGGGGAAACTGAGGGACCAAAGGCTTAAGGAACCTGATAGTCACAGATCTAGTAAGTGATAGAGCAGCCATATGAGCCCAGGTGGACTGGCTGCAGAGCTTGCACTGCAGACCCTAATCAATTATCCTTAAAGTGATGGGGTGATTCATAGGGTTTGATGCAGGGTCTGATTTGTATCTTAGAAAAGTTGCCATGGGGCACCTGGGTGGCTCAGTTGGTTAAGCAGTTGGCTCTTAGTTTTGGCTCAGGTCATGATCCCAGCCAGGGTCCTGGGATCAAGCCCCACTACAGCCTCCTCACTTAGTGGGGAGCCTGCCTGAGGATTCTCTCTCTCTCTTTCTCTCTCTCTCCCCCTCCCTCTCTCCCTCCCTCCCTCCACCTCTCCCCCCATTGGGTTGTGAAAGCTCTCTCTCTTTCTCAAATCTTAAAAAAAGAAAAAGATGGCAGTGTGCTGTGGAAATGGCTTGGCAGGAGAGCAAGACTGGAGCAGGGAGAGCAGGTGCCATGTGACCCAGGTAAGAGACCTTGTAAGAGCCTCAAGTTGTGTGATGGCAGCAGAGGTAAAAGAAGTGGTAACGTGGGAGATGTTTGAGGGTCGCAGCAGCAGGGGCTGGAGAGTGGTGGGGTTGGCAGGGAGGATACCAAGGCTCTGCGACCAACCCCCAGGTTCTAGGCTGGGGAGTGGGGTGTTCATGGTGTTCCCGATGGGCCCAAGGTGGGCTGGTTTGTGTGTGTCACAGGGGAGCCGACAAGACGGCTGAGCTCTCTGAGCCAGAGCATGGAATCTGAGGTGCAGACCTTCAAACCCTTCCAGGTCTGCAGGCAGGAGTTAAGGAGGCCAGGGGAGAAGGGGCAGGTGGTGCACGGGCCCTGGTGCCATTCCCCTGTGAGCCTCTGTCCTCGGAGCTTAGATTCAATCTCTCTGAGACGATCTCTCTGATTTTTAGGTGTCGTCGTGCACAAACAGTAATAATGGGGTTTTAAAAAGAAATGAGTAAGTTTACTGCTTATTTCCAGCATCCAGATCAGACTTGTTTTCCGTCTCTGTGTCTGTCCAGCGTCACTTTATAGTTGTGCTCAGAGCACTGTTATGCCCAGAGCCGTATCTGTATAGATATGGCTTTATTGCCTATTTTTTAATACCTTACTTTATTGCCTATTTCTAAATACCTTACATTAAATCAATTGCTGCTCCTGGAATGTTGTATAGTTTCTTGGCTTTTTTTTTTTTTTTTTTTTGAGGATTCCCCACAAAGGATGAGCTGTAACTTACCCATTCTCTATGTCAGTTGATTAATTTCTTGTTCTTTCAGATGGTGACTCACCAAGCACCTGTGGCCTAGGCTGTCCCTCCTTTCCTTAGGCAAAATCCCAGCCATGGCAACTTCTGTGTCCTTCCAGAGAGGGGTGACCCCACTGGGCACTTGTGAGTTCAGGGGACAGAAGGCAGAATGCTTCTTTAGGGCTGAATCTCTGGTTTCTGGGCCCTATTGTTTCAGTGACCTACCTCTGAGCCGAGGTGGCATTCATTGACCATTGTCAGCACTGCCACCAATAGCTGGCATCCAATAGCTGCCATCCCCCAACAGCTGATCTGATTCCCTGCATGGTTTGCTCTAAAGTGGGCAATTGTACAGGAGCAAAAAGAGGTTTCTGGGTAGAATGCTTAATGAGGGCTTAATGAAGCCAGCCAGAGTGGCCTGCTGGTTTGAACCCTTGCACGGGGGCCCGATTGGCAGGCAGCACCTGGCACTCTTGGCTCCCTGACAGCCATCAGCCATTCCTGAGCGCCATGCAGCGATGCAGGACCCATGATATGCCACTGGCTGGCAGGAGCCGTTTCGTCGGTCTCTGGAACATTGTAGATGTCCCTGTCTCATGGGCCCCACACCCTGCCAGGAGTTATTTGTCTAGGTGTCTTATAGGCTCTATCACACTGTGAACTATCCAAGGGCAGGGACTGTCTGATGACCCTGTCTCCTCTACCAAGGCCATCACCAGGCCCAGTCTCAAGAGGTGCTTGATGAGTTGAATGGAAGGCATTGATTTGGGACCAAGTTCCTTGACTGAAGATGGTGGAGACCTTTCAGCTCAGAAGACCCAGGGACTAGACTTGAACTCTGCAGAGCAGAGACCCTGTCTCCGACCACTGCCAACTTTATGGGAGGATGAGGACTTTGAGAGAAGATCTAAGACCTCTCTGGCCAGGACAGAGCCTGTGTCCCAGATCCCGGAGGCTGGGGCTCTGGGAATCGTGTGGGACCCAGCTCCGGATGCCAGTCTGGTTCTGGGCTATACCTGTGGTAGTTACTGTGCATCCACTGATGGATTTGGGGATCCCGCCTTCCTTCTGTGGATGAAGACACAGGCCGTCAAATCCAGCTGCCTCCTTTGGGCACCTGCAGGAGTTGTCGGTCTGCATTTCCTCAACACTGCATTTGCTGTGGTGCCTCTGGTATCAAACATGTCCAGAAGCAACTGCAAAGTAGTTGGCTTGCATGACAGTTGGTAGTAAAAAACAAGTCTGAGGGCTGAGTTTATGTTCCACTATTTTGTGAATTATGTCCAGGTGGTTGTCAAGAGAATTTTTCTTAACCAGATGAGGGCATTTGTAAAAACCCACAAGTCTATGGGGAGGGAAAGAATTTTACACTGAATGTCAAGGACACACTAGACACTGTGGGATCTGGTGGTGTCTGGCTGGAGAGGCCTTCCCTGGCTTCAGGGTCAGCCTGAGATCCTCTGTGGCTGTGTAGCAACAGGTGGCAGCAGGGAATCTGTTATCACCAGAGTCCAGTCGCCAAGTCTGTGGCCCCTTTCAGGGTTGGTCTTTTGGTTGTCTTTGCTGTGTTTGTCATGGTCACATATTCTTTTGGTAAACTTTATACACATAAACTTCACCTTTAAAAAACTGTTTAAAAATGCACAATTCAGTGGCATTAAGTGCATTCACAATGTTGTGCTACCATTACCACTATTTAGTTTCTGAACTTTTTCATCACCTCAATAGGAAACCTTGTACCCATTAAACAGAAACACCGTATTTTGTCCTTCCCTGAGTCCCTGGCAAGGAGTAATCTGTTTTCTGTCTCTGTGGACTTACTTAGATATGTTTTGTAAATGGAATCGCCATGTTGCCTTCTGTGTCGGGCTGCTTTCACTTTTTGAGGTCCACTGATGTTGTAGCATGTGTCAATATTTCATTCCTTTTTATGACTAAACAGTACTTCATAGTATGGATATACCACAGTTTGTTTATGCATTCATCCATTAGTGAACCTTTGGGTTGTTTCCATCTTTTGGGTATTGTGTGAACATTAATGTATAAGTTACTGTTTGAATATCTGCTTTCAACTATTTTGTGTGTATACCTAGGAGTAGAGTTTATGGGTCAATGGCAATTCTATGTTTAACTTATTGAAGATAAGAATGAGAAACTATTCTCATTCCCCCTTTGGAACCTTTCTTCTCTCCAGGCTCTTCTGGTGGTTCTCAGGCCTTATTGACTATTTCTTCTCAGTTTCCCTCATGATTCCTTTGTGTCTTCAGTCCCTCAAATGATAGTCCCACCCAGGCTTATTCCTTCCGTCCTTAGCTCTGCTCATTCTATCCTAGTGGTACTCAACTCTGGCTGCACATTACAATTACAGGGGCTCCTTTAATAAATCCTGCCCAGGCCCTTTTCCAGACTAATTAAATCAGCATCTTTGGGCAGGTAGAGGCTGAACATTGGTGTTATTTAAAGGACCTCAGTGATTTTAATATGCAGGACCTTTTAGGATATTCATTTATTTGCATGGTTTCAGTTTTTATTTTCAGCTCCAACTATCTAATGGACATAATTCTGAATATTTATAAATACCTCAAATCAGTATTTGAGCCTCTTTCAACCAAACTCATCTTTCTTCCTGAAGCTTCCCTTTCCCAATATTTCCCCCTTTGGTGAAAGGGACCACCATCTCCAGCCATCCAAATCAGAAATCAGACATATTGTGCCTTTTCTTTCCCTGATCATCCAATTTCCACTGATTGATTAATTTTATTTAATTATTCATTACCTAGTAGTTAGGAATAAGGGCAATTGGAGAGAAATGCCATCTGGGATTTATGTTAGGTATTAATAAAAGACAGAGATGATACAGTTAAGTAATAATATAGATAAGAGGATAACCTGTAATCAACAACATTATTATAACTGTCATTATGAAGGACTTTCTGTGTGCTATGGGTTCTGGTAGTACTTCATATATATTATCTAATACACTGGGAAGAAAGGGAAGTCAGCCTACTTCACAGATGTCAGTACAGGTTTAGGGAGGCTGTGGTAGTTATCCAAGGATGTGTGGATAGCACATGGCTGGTCAGAGTTGGAATTGGAATCCAGGTCATGTCAGGCCTCATGCTCTTGTCATGAGAGGTCACTGGGGAAGAGCCTTGAGTCCAGCAGCACTGTCAAAGATGGAAGGAGGAGGATCAGGATGTGACCACCAAATGAGATCATCCACACCCATGAGAGTGTTTTGGAAACTGTAGAGGATGGTGCAAAAGCCTGCGACCTTTGTTCCTGTCTCTTGCAGATGTCTTCTTCCATTCTGCTCTGAATTACAACTGGGTGTTCATAGCTCTGATTCCCTTGGTGAATTGTAGACTCCATGCAGGTGAAAACTATGCTTGCCGGTCTCCCAGTCCTCCTCAGCCCCTGTGCCTAGCATGTTGTTGCTGATCAGTAAGCGTCCTTGAATGAATGTGTGGATGTTAGTTGACTCAGAGGTAGAAAGGGAAGCAGAAGCTGTGGCAATGTTTGTCTGAGTGTGTCACAGCCAAGCACTTTGACTAAAGATTCACCTTAGAGAATTGGGAAGAAAGAGGGGAACTCTGTGGCCCCCTGGAGATAGGAGTGGGGAAAACCCATAATGAGATCTCCAAGTAAAAGCACTTCATCCTGAGCCCAGACCTGTAGCCCATGGCACTAATAATCTAGTTCTCTTTTTTCTCCCCAGCACTTACACTTTCTAACATTCTCAATCAATTTCCTTTGCTAGCTATGTTTATTGTTTCTTGCCTATTGAAAGCCTCAGCTGGGCTGTAAGCTTCAGGAGGGTGTCAGTATTGTCTTTTTTTTTTTTTTTTTTTTTATGTGCTTCTGTTCCCTACCTCCTCCAGCCTAAGCAAACACCAGTTACTGTCTGCTGCTGTAGATCCACCTGTTCTGGACTTCCTTATGACTGGAATCATATCAGCTGTGGCTTCTGGTGAATGGCTCCTTTCACTTTAGGACAATGTTGTCAGGGTTCATCCATACTTAACCCCTCAGAAAAGGAAGGGACATGACTTGGATCACATGTTCTGCTGGTAGCAGAGCAGGAACCTGATTGCAGGGCTTCTGTGTCCTTATCCAGTACTCTGGATGTCCAGGGTGGAGGCAAGGGGTTTGGCAGCCACAGACAACTCAGCAATGACGTTTGCCATCCACCTTTGAGGCTGCTTATGGGGCCTCTTTAAGCTTGGTTGTAGGGAGGTGACACCTTCCAATTAGTGTTACTGTTCTCACTGTACTGCCCTTCCCCATATCCCTTCCAGGGCTCACTGTCCATCTGATAAAGTAGATAACTTGTGTGACCAGCTTACAGTCTTCTGCATGGAGTGGCCTGGGAATCTAACAGGAGAAAGGCACAGCCTGGGTTTCTACTTGGGGTGGCTATTCCTGTTGTCACCCTGCAGCTCCCAGAGGGCTGTGCAGAGGCCATCTGTATTGAGCTAGAGAAGAGGCTATGCCCTTCCTAAGAGATGTCTAAACCTGTCCTGCGCATGTGAAATCTCAGTGGCATGACAATGCCCGAAATCATGTTTCCCAAAGGCTTGTCTTTTGTGCCACATGGCACCAAGATGGTTTTAGATGACATGTGAATTAACATTTTTGTTTAACCATACTTATTTTAATATCTACCATGAAAAAAAAATATGGCATGATCAGATCTGTCATTTAATGAACGTTCTTGTTTAGGATAAAGCTACAGAGGGAGTACTACACATAGAACCTTCTTTACACAGATTGTGTGTGTTGCAGGTGTGTTAGTCTGGCTGTTTGCTGACATGGCAAGAGCCATGAGGGCAGTTGTCATTTGGGAACTGCCACTCTGGGGTGATAATGATCCAGGGTACTTTCCCATGGTTCACCTCCCACATCTCCTTTACACTCGTTGCAAGGTGAGATGGCCGAGGCTCCAGGTGACCAGAGCTCCTTTACATGACTGAGGGACTTAAAAAACTAGAAGAACCTGCCATGAGATCCTGGTTTATTTATTTGTTTATTTCCTGACATCTATGATAAATCTTTATTTCAGGCATTCAAAGCCCTTTTCTTAAAAAAAAGGGGGGGGGGGGTTCCTGCTGAAGACAGATGCTAAAAGAGGGGGAAGAAGGGAAGATGGAGGAGGAAGAGGAATAATGTGTGGTGTTATTTCAAAATAAATGAAAATAAAATAAGTCTATTTAACTTTTGAGTCTATGACCACAAAAGAAATGACTTGTGAAGTCAGAATGTTGGAGGCTATGTTGCAGTGAAAGACTTGACTGGGATCCCTATGGAGGGAAGAGAGTTGCCGCTCCTTCCTGGGGCCCTGGTTGCAATTATAGTTGAAGAATAAAAATGTGGCTTGATGGGTAAGTCCTCTTCCTTTCTCATCTTAGTCTGAATTCCTTTTACAATGTTAATGTAGATGTAAGATCCCAGCCCTTATCTCTTACTGAGCTGTGACCACTGAAATGAACCAAGGCAACATCAATTGATTGACATCAGAAATATAAATAGGAGTTTACCTAAGAATTTATAAATAACTTTCTTTTATTTTTAGAACATTCAAGAATTAAACTTGCCTATTTTTCTGGTGTTCTGATCTTACCATAGCATTTCAGACATCCATAAACTGCCATTATTAATTCAACAAATGTCAGCTGAGCTCAAGCATTTTGCTAGGCCCTCATAAAGAAACAGGACACCTTTCTCCTACTGTCAAAGAGCTTACAATGTAGGGGGCAGAAAACAAGACCTGAATCCATAGGAAGTGAGGAATCATAAGACGAGCATAGATGAGTGGGTCACCTGCTGGATGGAAGAATAAGACATAACATAGCAGTTCTGCAATCAGGGCAGTAGGAAGAACATGGTAGACCAGTAGGCAGAAACCCATCCTGGATGTGGTAGAGCTTGAATTGGGTTTTGGAGGTTGGATAGGATTTGAATAAGTCTCAGGGAGTGGGGAGATCATGAACAAAGGCACAAGGAGGGGCCACCTAGGGCTGTTTGAAGGGATCAAGAGTCATGGATTTGGAGAATTAAGTGATAAGAAGAGGATGGGACTTCAAAATGAAATAATTACAGATTCCCACCATGTGAGGTTGTCATGAGTAGTAAATGACATGCTATAGGTTACATACCTGATGGTTTCCTTCCTTTTTCCAAGTTGGTCAGGAAAGCAGTAGTGGGAGATTGAGGAGAACATTTGGGAAGTGGTTTGATTTTGAGGATGGGAAGCCTTGGAGTACCTAAGGAGGGAAATGAGATAATACAGTTTTAGAATTGGCAGATACTTAGAGAAATTCACTGCTAAAATGAAAGAGATAGGGAGAGGTTTGGTTACTGTCTAATTCCAGGCTTAATTAGAGACAAAGCCAGGAAGAGAAAGCAGGTCTCCTGACTTTAGTTCAGTGTACTTCTCAGCATTCCTTAGGTTTGACCTAGAGAGATGTTAGAAATGCAGATTCCTGGGCACCACTGAATCAGAAACTCTGGGCAATTTGTGTTCAAAACATTTTTTTTAAATTGTATTTATTTTAGAGAGACCGAGCCTGAGTGAGTTGCAGGAGGGGGTGGAGGGAGAGGGAGAGAGAGGATCTCAAGTAGATCCCCACTGAGCATGGAGTCTGATGCAAGAAGGGCTCCATCCTACCACCCTGAGATCATGACCTGGGCTGAAATCAAGAGTTGGACACCCAACTGACTGAGCCACCCATGAGCCCTACAATTTGTGTTTTAACTAGCTCTCCAGATGCTTTAATGTTTTTAGGGAACCAATGTTCTTGGTTTTACTAAAAAGGAATGAGGGGAGGGTTACGAGAAAAGCAGGTTCCTTATCAGAGTTAGGGTATACTTAGCACCACAGGAAAGGGTGAAGCTCAGTGCCAGAGGTTAAAAGAAGCAGTGTCTTTTTTAAAAACTGAGAAAAAGTTTCACATACCATAAAATTCACTCATATAAAATATAGAGCTCAGTGGTTTTTAGTATTTCACAAGGTTGTACAATGGCTATGTTCTAATTCTAGAGCATTTTATTGTTCCCAAAAGACATCTCTTATTCATTAGTAGTCTATTCTCTTTTCCCCTTCCCCACAGCCTCTGGTAACCACTAATCAGTTTTCTACATGTATTGGTTTCCCTATTCTGGAAACTTAATGAAATCATATAATATGTGGCCTTTTGCATCTGGTTTATTTCACTTCACATGTTTTTAAGGTTCATCCATGTTATAAAATGTGTCAGTAGTTCACTTCTTTATATGTCAGAGGTAAACTTCTTATACTTCCAACTTTTGCTTCAGACAAATTTGGTGATACAGCTGAGCTCACACTACCTCAGAAAAAGAGATTTCAAAAAAAAAAAAAAAAGAAAAAGAGGTTTCTTTGGTAACATTGCATAGAACTTTATAGTTCTCAAAGAATCATCACAAGTAATATAACATAAACCTTAAACCAACCCTGGAACATAGCTGGGCAGGGTTTTACAGATGAGAAAAGCTGAGAGAAGTGTTCTGTGCTTGTCCGGTGTACCACCTTGGCCATTCATCGATGTGTGAGTAGGAATTTGGATGGTGACAGGAAGGGCATGAAGACAAAGCAGAAGAAACAGCATCTGCAGGGGCATGAGGATGTGAGAAATCAAGGCCTATTTGGAGAACAAGAAATAATTCAGTTCTGCTGGAGGTCACAGTGTGAGGGAGATGAGACAGACAGGTGGGCAGAGGCCAGATCACAGAAGGCTTGACTGCCTCTTGAGGCCAGGAGGGAGGCAGTAGGCTGGAATGGTTGGGTCCAGTTCCAGAAATAAGCAAGAAATTCTGATTTGGAATCCAGTTATTGCCATTTCGTTACCATGTGCTCTTGGCCAAATTACTTTAAATTCTTCCTTCCTCAGTTTCCTTTTTGTAATGAAGAATGTAATAAGCATTAAATAAGGCATATGAATTGCTTAGGCCAGTGCCTGGTTCATAGCAAACATTAGTATTGTTAATATAGTTGTGTTGTTAATATTGTAATTCCTGAGCTCAGACATTATCCTAAAGATAAAGAGGGAATTGTCTAAAGATGAAGAGGGAAAATGAGTCACATGATTAGAATAACATGTTATGTCATGTCACTTTCGTTGCCATATGGAAGGCAGATTGATGGAGGGTAAATCTAGAAGCAGAGCCTGACTCGGAGGTTATTATAAGAAGTCACAATCAAAGTTTGAATATGGCCGTAGCACTAAAAAAGGAAAGGAAGTGAGAGATTAAGATAACTGGAAGCAAAGTCAAAAGAACTTGGGGACTGGATCAATGTGGGGCATGAAACGAGGTGAGTCAAGAATAATTCTGAAAAATTAAATGGTAGTCTCCTCAACAAGATGTTCCATTTGGAGGAGGGGATTTGAGGAATGGAGCAAAGAAAGATGGTGAATTCTGTTTCAGATATAATTGGCTCAAATGCTTAGGAGACCTCTTGGTAGAGATCCTAGAGAGTCAGTTGGTTCCCAAGGCTGCTGAAACTGTGGGAATAGAGGACAGTGCTTATGGAGAGTGGTTAGAGCAATGAGTCTCAAACTTTGCTGTACGCTGGAATCACTGGGGAGGGGGGATTATTTTTAAAAATCATCAGTGTCTGGCTCGTACCCTCAAACATTTTGATTTAATTGATCTATGGTATGATCTGGGATTGTTAACAGCTCCAGAGGTGATTTTAATATGTGGTGAAGTTTTGGAACCACTTGCTGAGAAACAATAGGTACCGTTTATTTACATGACATTGCAGCTGAAAATCAAAACCAAGAATTTGATGATGGGGGAAGAGGAGTTTGTGGAGAAGGCTTTAGTAGGTTTATGTAGTCTGAGATGCTGAAGGAAAATGAAACCGATATCACAGGAGCCAGGAGAGGAAGATCAAGAAGTTTTAACACTTTATGTATATTCGTTTAAGAAAAAAATGCTAGTTTGGTCATTTATTTCTCTCCTTATTCAAAAGACTGGATATTTGCCAAGCATTTGGTTTCTTATGTTGTTGGGTTTTTTTCTTGTGTCAACAGTTAGTTTATGTCCTTGGACCTTGTGTATATTGGATATTAGGTGTTGTAAAAAGGTTTATTTATATCTTATTACTTTTTTCTGTTTATTACTAGTGTGTAGAAGTTCCACCATCCCATTTTGTGTTCCATTCGTCCATTTGTCACTTATTTATTTAACAAACACTGATTGAATTTATTGACTATTTATATTGGGAGCTGGAGGTGACTCAACTGACTAAAAGAAAAAACTTTAAAAAATTTGGGGGGGGGATATAATTATCTTATGTTTCAAGTTTTTATTTAAATTCTAGTTAACTAACATATAGTTATGGGTTTCAGGATTTAAATTGTTTGTAATTTGCCCAAGACCAATTTATAATCTGGATTATCTCACCTCCTAAATCACAGACTCCCAGAAGGCATATAGGGATTTAGTCTCCATCCAATTTTGACTATCCTCTGTAGCTTCCCTGACCTGCTAATATCTTGTATAGTTTTTGCACACCTTGCTTATGAAAAGATCTTTCTCCTTCAAGAAAGCCCAGTGCCATTTTGATAGCTCTGATTATGAAAATGCTTTACAAAATGAACAAAATAGTTAAAAGTTAAAACTAATTTCATGATCTCATGGAAATTCATGACACTATTCAGTCTACTTTTGTGTATGTTTTAAATTTTTCTTTAAAAATAGAAAAGTTATTTTTTAAAAGATTTTATTTAGTATTTATTTGAGAGAGCACACACAAGCAGGGGGAGGGAGAGGGTGAGGCAGACACCTGCTGAGCAGGAAGCCCAAATGGGGGCTCAATCCCAGGACCCTGGGATCATGACCTGAGCTGAAGGCAGACGCTCAAGCAACTGAGCCACCCAGGCGCCCCTAGAAAAGCTCTTTATGTTGAGTTGAGATTTGTCTTCTTGAACTTCAATGAATTGTCTTTTTAGGGCCATTCAGAACAAGTCCAGATTCCTTTCACCCATATAGTCCATTCCAATATTTGTGATTGTTCATAAATTCTAAGTTTCATAACTGAACAATTTTGCATAGGTTATTTTTCTCCAATATTTTGAAATTGAGGCCCATATGCAATAATGCCACCTGTTGGCACTGGTGGTTTCCATGCTTTTACTATATATATTCTCTTTCATGTTGCACTGGCTGGCAACTCCAATGTTGTAATGAATATTGTAATTTTATTTTCTCTTTTAAGTAGAATGCTTCTATTTTTCTTTCTAAAATAATATTGGGGGCAGCCCAAGTGGCTCAGTAGTTTAGCGCCACTATCAGCCCAGGGCGTAATCCTGGGACTCGGAATAGAGTCCCATGTCGGGCTCCCTGCTTGGAGCCTGCTTCTCCCTCTGCCTGTGTCTCTGCCTTTCTCTGTCTCTCTCTGTGTCTCTCATGAATAAATAAATATTTTTAAAAAAATAATATTGAATTACTTATTTTTTAAATCAAACAAGATTAGTTTCCAGTATCTTATGATCATTTACTTTATTATTTTTTGAGATAAATAAATATTTATTTATATTTTGTATAAATATTTACTATATTAATAAAATATATTAATAGTTTCCTTAGGTTGAGATTTTCTTTCTTAGGATAACCAGCTTGACTATGGTATGTTATCCTTATAATGTGGATTTTGCTGGAGGTAATTTTTTAAAATTAAAATAGCAAGCATATTAGGAACTCTCTATACAAAAATAGAGAGAACAGTAAAATGAACTTTTACCTACCCATATCCCAGCTTCAATAATTAACATTTTCTGGTGATTATCTTATTTAGGAATTTTTGCGTATTTCATGCGTGAGATTGACCTATATCCCATTTTTAGTGAAGCTATGTCATATTTTAAATGCAGGGCTATCTTTGCATTTTTAGAAGAACCTGGTAGCATGCTGTCATTTTTCTCTGTTGAAGAATATTGTCTATTAATTTTGGGGAGAATTTGAAATAATTCTTTGTAAACACAATAACACATCAAAATCTATGTAGGGCACTTTTTCCCCCCCAACAGACTTTTTTTAAAAATTCACTTTCTAAATTTTTTCTGCAGGTATAGATTTACTTGGAATCTCTATTTCACATTTTTAGTCCTGGTTCTTTGCTTTTGGAGGTAAAGGTGGTGAACTACCTCAGTTTCCTGAAGTTGATCAGCCTTGTCGAAGCCACAGAATAAATGAGCCACATATGCTGACCACTTTGCCAGGTACCTCTCAGTACCAGGCACCTCCTACCACGAGTCACAGAAAAGAAAGGGGCTAACCCCTTTCTGCATTTCATTCATCTGAATGGGGGCTGAAGAGGGGGCTGCATTTCATTCATCTCTCATTCTTGGTCATCTGCACCAAGTGTTTTTTTCAGTAAATGAATGTTTCCTGTATTTCATTTTTTAAAATACATAGTATCTTCAGCACATCCAAGAAAAACCAACATCAACCCCTCAGTCTCTTGAGTTCCCAGAGGCTACCAGGGGGTTTCACTGTTAAACTTCCTATTTTTATCTTCCTGCATGGGTCTTAGAGTCTTCTCCTATTAAGACCCTATATGGGAAGTATACGTCTTCCACTATGCCCAAGGAACTAGTCTAGGAAAATCCCTTGATAGGTAAGAGTGCACTTACATACTGAAATGTTAATGTGGAAATCTTGGAAGGCACCATTCTGTGAGGCTGACCCTGTTACCCAGGAGTCTTCCCCTCAGGAAAATTAAGTACTTACTAGGAAGACTCTAGAAAGAAACATTCTTAATGTATCTTCCAAAGCCACCCATATTTACTTAGCTTATCTAAATTCCTTATGCCTGGGGCAGCCCCGGTAGCGCAGCAGTTTAGCGCCGCCTGCAGTCCAGGGCGTGATCTGGAGACCCTGGATCGAGTCCCACGTCAGGCTCTCTGCATGGAGCCTGCTTCTCCCTCTGCCTGTGTCTCTGCCTCTCTCTCTCTCTCTCTGCATCTCTATGAATAAATAAATAAAATCTTTAAAAAAAAATAAATTCCTTATGCATGACACAGATAGCACTCTCTAGTATTTTTTTTTTAAGATTTTATTTATTTATTCATGAGAGACAGAGACAGAGGCAGAGACACAGGCAGAAGCAGAGGGAGAAGCAGGCTCCATACAGGGAGCCCAACGTGGGACTCGATCCCAGGTCCCCAGGATCATGCCCTGGGCTGAAGGCAGATGCCCAACTGCTGAGCCATCCAGGTGTCCCAGTGATGAAACTTTTGATAAAAACACTGTCAGCAGTAACTTAGTAGTTGTTAGACAATGTATCTAAGAAACTTTGGGACTTAAGCAAGCTAATTTCCAGGGAGAATGCTAAAAATGTCAACTGGTTACTCCTTGCTAAGTATAATAAGGTTTTCCAAGAAAGAGATAAGCTAAAGAAAGAACTGGTCATTTTACAAACAGAATGTAGAGGGAATATAGCTGCACCAGGAGTTGCTAGATTAGAAAAAAAAAAACTTTTTCAGCTTCAGTCTCCTTAAAAATTTTCAAAATAAAATGTGCCATGGACAAAGATCATATTAAAGGAGTAGGTATAAATCCCTTTCTTTAGAGCTCTAAAGAAATTAAAGCAATGTTTAAGTAGACATTCTCAGTTTGACAAAAGGTTTTCAGGAAGTTGAGGGGCATGATCCCACAGAATTCTGATCCCCAAATAGTAGTGGCTACATCTAGAGAATAGTCATGCCTCAAAAGACAATTGTGGGTCTGGGCTTCAGAGCTTGGAATGAACTCTATCAGACATACCGAAACCTCATAAAATTTTTAAAAGTAAGTTTTACTGCCTTAAGAACTGTCAGGCTAGACTCCTGGGCTGGCCTTATAACTTGCTTAACCAACAGAATGGAGTGGAAAAAAAAATAAAAGTGCTAATTCAAGGGGCCCTGCATCCTCTGCTCTCTTTCTTTGTTTTTATTATTTTTTTATTATTTTTTTATTTTTTTATTGGTGTTCAATTTACTAACATACAGAATAACACCCAGTGCCCGTCACCCATTCACTCCCACCCCCCGCCCTCCTCCCCTTCTACCACCCCTAGTTCGTTTCCCAGAGTTAGCAGTCTTTATGTTCTGTCTCCCTTTCTGATATTTCCCACACATTTCTTCTCCCTTCCCTTATTTTCCCTTTCACTATTATTTATATTCCCCAAATGAATGAGAACATATAATGTTTGTCCTTCTCTAGTATTTTTTTTTCTCTAATGCTTGTCTGTCTTTGATCATTTCTCATTTTGTTAATATTTGTACCCTTGGTTTATTGGCTTTGTCAGTCTTTACAGTTTTTAACACACATTAACTTTGCCTCTATTAAGTGAAATTTTATACTAATTTTCCAGTTTATTTCTGCTTTTATTTTCAATTTTGTTTGTTCACTCATCCAACAAACATTTGTTGAGCCTAGGTGACAGATCCTGGGAGAAAATAGAGATAAGACATGGTCTTGGGATCCCTGGGTGGCGCAGCGGTTTAGCGCCTGCCTTTGGCCCAGGGCACGATCCTGGAGACCTGGGATCAAATCCCACGTCGGGCTCCCGGTGCATGGAGCCTGCTTCTCCCTCTGCCTATGTCTCTGCCTCTCTCTCTCTCTCTCTCTCTGTGGCTATCATAAATAAATTAAAAAATTTTTTAAAAAAGACATGGTCTTTATGTTCACGTTGCTGACAGTGTAATAAAAGGTGAGAAGAAGTAGTGTAAGAGAAAAGAAAACACTTAAGTTGACAAAAGACCTTCAGTTGACAAAAGACCTTCGTTAGTAGGTTAAAAAAAATCACAAGAGGACTCCGTGGGATGTCTTTCAGGAACACGGTTTCAAATACCACTTGTGAAGCTTTTGTATTCTCCAGAGAGAAAAAGAGCAAACTTGAATCTATACCTAAACAACATGCTGCAAAACATATGAGCCTAATCTTTTCTTTTCCAAGCAGACATATTCTTTTCCCTTTTTAAAACAAGTTTGAAGGGTGCTTCAATCTTTGAAATTTAAGAACTTTAGTTGATGTTTAAGGAGCCTTCCTCAAGGCATTTATTAGTGAGTTGCTTTTTCTGCTCTTTATGTTTGAAACAGGTATTTTTCAGCTCAAGAAATTTACCTTTGACTCTTGGATTTCAATTTTGTGCCTTTCGTCTTTCCTCTGCTATCCTCTATTAAGTTAAATATCACCAATCTGATTCTATATCTGATAGCTTCACTTAAATTGCAAATTTTCTTTTAAATTCGCATTTAGTGTAAGTGGTTTTTGGCTCTTGAGTTTCTCTTCTATCCTTTGCTGCCTCAGTTGATTATTTTCATCTCTCAATAACCGGTTCTAGTTGCTTGAAGTCCTTTGCTATAACCTCTTATTATACCTTTTGAAGGATTTATATCCTTAATTATAAATGTGCTTTTAAGATAGCTGTCTCCCTAGTCTCTTCTCCATTTGCAAAATATTTTGAGAGAATTTACTTTTTCATATTACTTTGTCGCAGACAACCAGAAGTGTGTTCAGTTTGGGGATTCATGCCCCTTATAGGACTTTGCCAAACTGGTGTGTGCCCAAAGGAGGGTGATCCAAAGTGGTCTTGTCATATGAAGAACTGTGGAAGGAACTGGGGATGTTTATTCAGGGTCAGAGGAGACTTGAAGACAACAAGATTGCTATGTTCAAATCCAGAAAGGCCAATATATAGAATAAGGAGCTGATTTATTATAGATGGTGGTGAAGGGGTGGGGAGAAGTGGTCAGAGGGTAGCACTACTCCTGAGGACTGAAGCTGCAGAGAGGTAGAATTTAGCTTTATGTGAAGAAACTTTCTAGCCATAAGAGGGGTCCAACATGACAGAACAATTAAAGGTCAGGTGACTTCTTGGCAGTGGGATTGCAGAAAAGATTCAAATGTTTGAGAGATTATCTGGACTCTTATTTTCTTCCATTAGCCCAGCAATCCAGAGGCTTATATTAAAACCATTAGTAGGTCATTTTCTGGACTTTAAACTCTCCTGCTCAGACCTTGCTGAATCAGGGAGCACTTTTAATGGCTTGGTTGATGCAGTCATTTGTTTGGTCTTCAGGGATCCCTGGATGAAGGCATGTGCCTTACCCCCAGTCCAGATCTATAAAGCAAATTAATTCTTATCATTAAAGCCATATATGTTTATATAAGTCAGTTAACTAAATTGTATTTGGCAGTAGTTTTGTAGCAATTCCTTGTAAGTAACCATTGTAGTTTGGTGACCTTCAAAAGGAATGGAAAAGCTTTTGGATATGTCCTTTCAAATATGCCTGAGATCCCTGACATCTTTGTAGTCATTTGGAGACTAAAACAACAAAGAGGTCAGAGATTTAGTATTTACTAGAGCTGTAGCTATTTCAGGATTTCCAGCTGCCTAGGTGATGTGGATCTTAATTTAAAGACAGAGCACAAAAAATATCATTTTGCCTGGTTTCTAGATCTAGTTAGAGACCTCAGGCTGCATGGGTGGAAGAAGCCACAGAAATCATCTGGTACCTATATTCCATTGCAGTATCCCTCTTATATCCATGTAGTTATTTAGCCTCTATTTGACTATCGTTGACTAGGATCTTGCTCATTTTGGAGCAAACTCATTCCATCCTCAGATCACTAGAAACATTAGAAAGATCTAGGATTGGGGCACCTGGGTGTCTCAGCAGTTGAGTGTCTGCCTTTGGCTCAGGTTGTGATCCTGGGATCTTGGAATCGAGACCTGCATCAGGCTCCCTGCAGAGATTCTGCTTCACCCTCTGCCTATGTCTCTGCTTCTCTCTCTGGGTCTCTCATGAATAAATAAATACATCTTTTTTAAAAAGATTTATTTTAAAAAAGATAAAAAAGATCTAGGCTTAGCCTGAGCTAGAGTCTCCTGCTCCATGGCATTCCCCCCATTAATCCTGGCTCTGCACCTCAGAATCGTATGAATTATGTCTCTTTCACATGGTGGCCTTTTGGTAGTTTGTGAACCAGCATCATACGGGCCACCTCCAAATCTTAGTCAAATAAATATTCTCTGATTTTTTTTTTCAATGAGTCTTCATATGATTTGGTTTTAAGTTTTCTTACCATCCTAGACCTTTATGGGAAGGTGCTGAAAGTTTGTTGCTTAGAATAGAAATAAGACAACATTAATATCCATATCCTGAAATTGTCACCTGACTCCTATTAAGGGCCTGACTGAAGCAATTAATATTTGAAAACAATATCCTGTAGGCCTTGATGAGTGTTTATCCTTCTGTCCTTTGTGACCAGTCTCTCTGTGTTGTCAGGATGCTAGAAGGTTCTAGCACCATTACCTACCCTCCATGGTAGGTCTCACAGAAATATGATGTGATTTTTGTGTCCTTGGCGAAGTGACATTAAATAATCCTTATTATGAAAGAGATTTACAATAACAAGAAGGCAAATGTTCCAGTAGAAAAATAAGGAAAAAATAGAATTTGGAAAGTAACAGAAGAAGAAATATAAGTGACCACAGCTCATGGAAAATGTTCAGATGTCATTAGTAGTTAAATAACTTCAAATGAAAACCATAATGAGCTCTGATATGGAAAGATGTCCATGACATATTCACAGGGTAAAAAAATGCAGACTATTGAGTATAGAATGATTCTATTTTATTTTTGTGGACTATATATTTTAATATATGTAATATGTATGGGTATAAATTTAGTGCAAAGTTGGTGTACTAAATTTAATTTAATTTAAATTTAATTTAATACACATATATATGTATAATTTTTAATGTGATAGAATTATGTGTATATTTATTTTTTCTATATTTTTCAAGATATACATATTCCAACAAATAATTAAATGCTACTTTTGATCCTATTAGCAAATATTTTTTTAAATGATAATATTCAGTGTTCACAAAGTCTGGCAGGGATTGAAAACCACTACCTTCTTGGAAGCAATTTGACAATACACATCCAAATTCTCAAAAGTGACACATGCTTAAATTCATTAATTTCACTTTGAGAAATTATTCCCAAGAAAATATCTGGGAAGTAGTCATTTACCATGAATAAGGATGTTCATTGTAAAGCATTTATAATACTGAAAAATTGCAAATGGTACAAATGTCCAAGGATAGATTTACTGAATAAATTATGATATGGCCAAAGAAAATAACACTATAGAGCAATTTTAAATGATGATGTAAATGCTTAAATATTAATATGGAATGATATTCATGAACTACTAAGTGGGAACATTATATCTTGAATAAAAATATGTAGCATGTAAGCATCAAAAAATGAAAAATTAATAGTTGATAATTCTGGGAGGTATGATTGTAGGTGATTTTATTTTCATTATGTTTTTCTGTGTGTTTTACTATAAGCATATGTTCAATTTTTAAAATTTCACTAAAATAATTAACAATAGCTAAATAGTTTAAAAATAGAATAGTACTAAGGGCTTTTAATAGAACTCAGCAGTCCCTGCCCCACTTTTCCTTAGCATCTAGTTTCTTAGAGGCAACCTCTTTAAGCACTTCTAGCTGTATCCTCTGATTTTTCCCTCCATATTTCTGGGAAATATGCTTGTATTGCTATTTCCTAATTTATTAATTTTAGACATTATTATAGTGGATGAGGACTTAGCTCTTATACCAGTACACTAGAGTGTACACCTTCACTATATCCTCCCCAAATCATATCAGTTATTTTTGAGAAATCATTTTTCAGTGTTTACATTATTATGACAATGTAAATATTGTTCATTTCTGAGACAAGTGGTGAGCTAAAATTTGGTTTCCTTGGGTGACTTAGTTGGTTGCATGTCCAACTCTTGATTTTGGTTCAGGTCATGATCTCAGGGTCATGAGATCAAGCCCTGTGTCAGACTCTGTGCTTAGTGAGGAGTCTGCTTAAGATTATCTTTCTCCACTCATGGGTACTCTCTTTCTTTCTTTCTCTCTCTCTCTCTCAAAATAAATCTTTAAAAAGTTGGTTTCCTTTATTGTACAACTTTTTGTTTTCATAATTCTCTGGTTTTTATTTGCTTAACTTTCCATGAGCTTATTGCTAATTCTTTTCATACCCTCTCCAACAGCCTCTCAGTGAATTTTTCTGCAGAAACACTTAAGATAATCTATATTTATATTCTTTTTCCTAAGACCTTGGTCTTCATGCACCAGTCTGTAAGGTTGCTCTCTAGGTCTCATGTACAGGTGTTACCATAGTATATACCTTCATAGTCATCCTGGGTAATCCCTTTGCCTCTTGTCTGTATTTTCCCCAATTCCTGGATCCCATTATTTTCTTTATTTACTTCCTTGTTTTACTGGAGCACATCCTCTGTGAGCATCCTAAGAAAGGATATATGAAAGGTAAATTTTTTGAGACATGAACATCTGAAAACATCTTTACTATTTGAATGGTAGTTTAGCTGGGTATAGAATTCTATATTGAAGTGATTCTTTGAGGCGTAACTTCAATGTCTTCAAGCTTCCATTGTTACTAAGAAGTCTAATGCCATTTTTATTCTCAGTTGTTTATATGCAATCTATTTTTTTCTCTGGAAGTTTTGAGGATATTCTCTGCCTTTAGCTTGTGAAATTTTATAGTATTATCTCTTGATGTGAGTCTTTTTTCATTTATTATGCTGGGCAGATAATAGACTTTCTTAATCTGGAAACTTAGGTTTTTAGGGAAATTGTATTGAATTATTTTATAATTTTCTTACCTCCATTTTGTTCTCTCCTTCTGAGATTCCTAGTTAGATGAATATTGGGCCTTCTGTATTGATATACATTTCTATGCTTCTCTGTTTTCCCTGTCTTTGGCTTTTGGCTACTCTTTCCTCAATATTTCATAGACTTCACTGACACTCTTAACTTTTTAATTAAACTTTTAAATTCTAGCTATCTTATATTTAATGTTCAAGGGTTCTCATTCTTTTCTCCCTTTTTCAAAGAAAATCTTCTTCTTGTTTCATGGATGTAATATCTTTTTAAGGATCTATAATATTTTCATTCTGTTTCCTGCATTGTCTGTTTCTTCTGAGTTCTTCTGTGTGATATGTTTTTCATAATAATGGCTTTTCTCCAATATAATTCATATGTAAGAAACTTTGTATGTTGTGTGGGTTTCACTGCATAATAGATTTCAATGCATGATCAGGCAGCAAGTTGCCAGAAGTGTCAATATCTGAACGTCTTTCCTATGGTTCTTTTTAATTCTCCAGAAAAGAATTATCTAGTCTTTTGCTTGGTATTTATGGTCTTAGCTGCCAGTATTTTGGAAACTGGGCAAAGGAAAAGACCAAAAATCTTGTCATTCAGTAAGAAGAGTTTTACTTAATCCTTCTATTTTCAATCCTGGAGTCTCTATTGTGCCTGGTCTCCCTAATTCTGGAGCCTCTCTGGTTTGATTTCTCCAGATAATAAGCCTCTTGTCTCTAGTATGGTGGAGAAGGGATGGTTGTCTAGGTTGGCAAGTGGCATGGGCTGGGGACTTTGAACAAAATTGCTGCTTATAGAAATCCATTTTCATATTTCCAGCCCTATGCTTCATCTCTGCTTTCTCCCATACCTGTTGCCTCTAGTTCTTGGGCCATCTTGGGGGAGAATCAGCTCATTTTTCATCAGAACCCCTCTGTAAAAGCACATAGGTTTCTGTTTCCTCTTCTCTGAATAGTTTCTATCTTCCCAAAATTGTCTACATCTCTCATCTATCATCTTCTCTCTTGTTTTGTTTTTCCTTATTCAATGGGTTTAATCCCCTTTATATTCCTTTGCTGGAATTTATAAGGTTTGGGAAAGGAAAAATTAAGACATAGTTTGAATTCACTGTGTTTAATTAGAAATCTTATATTCATCTGTAAGGAACTTTGTATGTTGTGTGGGTTTCACTGAATAATAGATTTCAATGCATGATCAGGCATTAAATTTATAATTTTAAAACAGTGAACTGTCTAGAACTGAAGACAGCATTCAGGTCTGATGTCCCTACTGTAGAAGAAAGCCAGACTGACACATCCTTGAATGTAAATGGAATTTATTTTTGCTTGTAGCTTGTTTTTTGCCCATTAATTTGTATTTGGCTGCCATTTAACTGAAAAGTGTAAATCTCCCACTTTCAAGGTCAGGTTGGGTGTCCTGCTTTCATTTTTTTATGCCCTGGCTAGTGCACTCCTGGGCAGATCCCACTATTACTCTGTTAATTGCTGATAGATTCTATTTGCAACATTTTGTTTATTTACTTTGATATTCACAAGAGAGATTGTATTTTTATTTTATTGTACTGTTTTTATCAGAATTAGTATCAATGTTCTACTGGCTATTCAAAAAGATTTTGGGAACTTTCCATGTTTATGCTCTAGAATAGTGAAAATAGCATTTGGGGAAAAATAAACTAAGCTGGTTAAAAGTAATGTGGTATCCAGGATTGGACCCTGGAACAGAAAAGGAACATTAATGGAAAAACTGGTGAAATCTGAATAAAGTCTAGAGTTTAGCTAATATTGGACTAGTGTTAATTTTGATAAAGATACAACGACTATGTAAGATGTTAATGTTAGGGAAAGCTGAATGAAGGATATGTGGGAACTCCCTGTATTTTCTCTGCAACTGTTTTATACATCTAAAATTATTCCAAAATAAAAAGATTATATTTAAAATAAAAAAATTATCAGAGTGAGGCACATCTTATAGATTTGTAAGGATTCACCTTTGAATCTGTCCATGCCTAAAACTTTTTTGTAGGGGTGGCTCTTTATCAACTTTCTCTTCTATGGTAATTGTATTTTTAGATTCTGTGTCTTAAAGGGTTATCTCATATCATTTATCTTTTCTTTACAAACCACTGTGTCATCAAGGTTTTAAAATGTATTTGTGTAGTGTTAAGCAATATAATCTCTTATAATTCATTTTTATTTTCTCTGTATCCATAGTTATTTCCCAATGTCATATCTTTATTTCCCCTAATGTCAAATCTTACTTTGTGTGGATATTTACTGAGTTGTGAAATTAATTTGGTGAATTGAAACCAGTATTTTAAAAAGTGAAATAAATTAGAATAGAAAAATATATACTGTTTTATAAAACTTTAATCTCAAGCACGTGTGTCGTTTTCTTGGTAACTTGACAATACCTATCAAAGCACAAATGCATATAACTTTTGACCTAGCGATTCAATTTGGGAACTTATCCAGATACATAATCACATACATGCAGAAATGATATATGTGCAACATAATCCATTACATCATTATTTATAATAGTAAATGATTGGCAGTAATCCAAATGCCTATCAAGAGAGGACTACTTTTTAAATTACAGTACATTCATACAGTATAATACTTAGGGGTTGTCAAAAAGAATGAAGAAGCATTTTATGTATCAATGTGGAAAGATACCAAGGATATATATTTTAAGAAGAAAGCACACTGGGGCAGCCCCGGTGGTGCAGCGGTTTAGCGCTGCCTGCAGCCCGGAGCGTGATCCTGGAGACCCGGGGTCGAGTCCCATGTCGGGCTCCCTGCATGGAGCCCGCTTCTCCCTCTGCCTGTGTCTCTGCCTGTCTCTCTCTCTCTCTCTGAATGAATAAATAAATAAATTTTTTTAGAAAAAGAAGAAAGCACAGTGCAGAACAAGGTGTATGATATACTATCCTCTGTGTTATTAAGAGGAGGACAAATGAAATCTTTGTTTATATTTGTTTATATAAACTTTGTAAAGAAAAAAGAGAGCAGTGATTATGAATGAGTGTGGGAATTAGCTGTATGGGAACAGCACAGAAGGGAGACTTTTGACTGTCCTTTTAAAATTATTTTGGGAAGCGTGGGTGGCTCAGTAGGTTAAACATTTTCCTGATTCAGCTCAGGTAATGATTTCAAAGTCCTGGGATTGAGTCCCACATCAGGCTCCCTACTCAGCAGGGAATCTGGTTCTCCCTCTCCCTCTGTGCTCTCCCTCTTTCTCTCAAATAAATAAGATCTCTAAATAAATAAATAAAATTATTTTGGCAAGAACACACTTAACATGAAATCTGCCTTCTTAATAAGTTTTTAAGTGCACAACATAATAATGTATATCTTCTTTGTACAGTTTAGGGTTTGAATTCTACAAATAAATTATCCTATTCAAAAATTCAAAATATTCAGCAAAAGAAGCAACAATCAGCAGAATAGGCACAGTGTGATTAGAATGCTTCCATGTACATGCAACTCCCAATGCAGGCAAAACTAAGCTGTGCTGTCTAGGGATGCATGCGTAGTTGGGGGCAGCAGGCAGTGTCATGTGGCAAGGTGTGTTTCTTATGATAGGCCATAGTCACAGTTTGAGAAACCGTCTCTATTTTATTCCCTAGTCCTTATCTTTAACTCTTTAAGACGTGAAAAGTGAATGTGTTTCCCACAAGACCATGGACTCCTTAAGCAGAGGGCTGCTATAAACTTGTTCACTCCAGGAACATTGAGGACTTGTTTATGTTAATTTCAAAGAAAGAGAACCCCAGTTATTTGATCAGCATGTCATTAAATGGGCAAATACAGGAAACATCACAATGATTTGTCAGAATCCTCTTCCAAATATTTGGTTAGCTTCTTAAGAAAGCTCTTCTTCTTTTTAGGTAAATGGAAGAGGTGGAGACCAGTTTATTCCAGACACGGAAAGCACACAGAATAGAACAAATGGTGGCAAGATGGCTACGACGTTCGCGGGACAGCTCAGCCCGGTAAGGCTCCTGGGCTAGCAGAGATTTCTGTCAAAGATTTGGTGTCCCTGTGGGAGGAGATTTTGCAACACCAGGGATTGCTATCTCCAGTTTGCTTTGTACTTACACCATACGGTGAGGAAGGCATAAAGAGATTGGCAATTTTGCTGGAGTGCCTGTCTATCCCCCATCCAACTCTTCCCTCTTTGTCTCTCCACACACACCCACAATGTACGCTCACACCAAACTCATACACACATTCCCAGAGACAAACACTCGCACACAAATGAACTTATACAAACAGACACACTCATACATACTCATGTGTGCATCTGCTTTCTGGAATATACACTCACTCATACACTTGTAAACACTCACTCAAGCTGTGTCTCACAGACACACCTCTTGTCTTAGTACTTGATGCAAGGGTCAGGCAGTCTACTATTTATACTCTTTCCCCATCTTTGTTTCCAGCAGCTGTTCCTTCCTTGCAGTCCCTATTTCATTCTAAACAAAATAAAATGAAATCAAATACAGATCTGATTTGACTGCTACAGGAGAACTTAAAATATGTTCTGTTTCGAAGTGTTCATTTTCCATCTCAGATTTCCCATCTGGCCCTGCCACAGAGATGAAATATCATGTGTCAGGTGTTTCTGAGACTCACAGTCTTCCAAAGGAACTGGAAACAGCTGTTGTGCTGCTGAGCGATAAACCTTGCTCAGGACCGGGCTGCCCTGCAGTCAAGTGCTCAGATCCTCACACACAGCAGTGAGATAAAGCTTGTAGGGTTAGCCCTGTGTTACAGTTGAAATACCTGAGGCTCAGAGAATGACTCGTTTAAGATCATCTCCATCCCCTGTTCAGAAATTGTTGATAAGTTCCTTGTTCTTAGAGGATAAACATTTTTGGTTTGGCATTCAATGCTTTCCATGATTGACCTAGTCCTTTACAGCTGTCTGTCTTACTGCTGGGCTTCCTTCACATCATACTCCAGCTAAAAGGAACTATTCATTGTTTCCCTACTCCAAGCACCCCTTCTTCTCCTCTCATCCCTTAGATCAGAGCTCTTGTGCCAGATCCCTTCCTCCCAACTTCATGCATATGGAACATACCTGCTGCTCAAGATCTGGCTGAAATACTCGATCTTCCAGGAAGTGTTCCCCAAACCATAGCTAGACTTGACCATTCCCATGGGACCCCATAGTATTTGACTGGTAGCGTCGGCATCATGCTCCACCTGGTGTGTTCAACCTATTTGAGCACATCTCTTTTTTTCCTCATGGACAGTAAGCTTTGAGCACAGGGACAGTATTGGCTTCGTCTCTATGACCCAGAGGTGATTGAGCTCCAGGAGATTGATTGCATGTAGTCAAGTAGTACTTGATGGTGAGTGGGGAAACTGCTAGGTGCGTTGCTTCCTAAAGTGGCTTCTATAAAACCTAGTCCCGTCTTATGCTATTCCACTAAAGTTTGGAAGTGACACGGACCATATTCCACTCCTACCCACCTCTGCTTTCATTTTGCACAGTGCATTTTAGCTCTATGAATTCCTGCAGAAAAGAGACCTGTGTAACTTTAACTTTTGCCTAAATATTTGATGTTGGTACTCTGTAATATCCTGCTTTTGCCACGGAATGTAAATAAAAGATGACATTGACCTGTAGGAGGTTGTTTTATCCAACATCTTATTTGAGATATACTTACATATCATGAAGTTTATCCACTAAACATATACAAGTCAGTGATTTTTAGTATATATTTAGTATATGTACAGGATTGTACAACAATCACCACAATCCAATTTTAGAACATTTTCAATACCACAGAAAGAAACATCATACCCATTAGCAGTCACTCCTCATTTGCCCTTCTCCCATCCCCAGGGAACCACTCATGTAGTTTCTATCTTCATAGATTTGCCTATTCTGGTTATTTCACATAAACAGAATCATATAATATGTGGTCTTTTGTGCCTGGCTTCTTTCACTTCACCTTCTGTGGTCAAGGTTCATCCATGTTATAGCATGGATCAGTGTTTCATTTTTATTACCAAATAATATTCCATTATGAAATATTTTCCTTGTCTGTTCATCAATTAATATACACTTGGGTTGTTTCCACTTTGGGGCTATTGTGAATAATGCTCCTATGAACAGGTGTGTACAAGTTTTTGTTTGAACATATGTTTTCATTTCTCTTGGGTATATACTTGGGAGTAGTATAGATGAGTCACATGGTAATTCAATATTTAATCTCTCGAGGAACTGCCAGACTGTTTTCCAAAGTGGCTGTACCATTTTACATTTGCACCAGCAGTGTACAAGGGTGCCATGCCTCCACATCCTTGTCGATTCTTGTTTTTATCTCTCTTTTCTGTTGTGGCCCTCCTAGTGTGAGCGAGGTGGGATCTCACTGTGGTTTTGATTTGCATTTTCCTGATGGTTAATGATGTTGAGCATCTTTCCATGTGTCTGGACAGTCATATTTTCCAAGTGCTTGAGAAAGAGGAGCAAAAGAGGGAAAGGTTCCTGGAAATATGCATGGAAGACATCATTTCTGTGTTTCTAGGATCAATTTAGCCTTGTCTAAATTGCTTCTCATTTCTAATCTCACAACCTTTATATAGGGTGGGTTCTTGGGGTCCTCAGATGACTTGAAAGTGATCAAGAGTTGAGCAGCTAAGTTTGGGGTAAATAATTCAATTTCCCAGAGTGGAGCAAATGGTACCATCCACCACCAGCTGCTTAAGAACAAGTCATCCTGACTTGTTCTCTTACTCACACTCTGCACCCACCTTATCAGCAGCTATCAATTCACCTTCAAACATATCTCAGGTCTATCCACCTCTCTGTCTCTGGGGGCACTGCCATGGTCACTTAACTCTTTGTCTGATCCAGCCTATTCTCTACCAAGAAGCTGTGTGGACTTTTCAATACACACCACTCGTGTCCCACATACTCACCTTCCATGCACCTGCCATTGTGCCACAGCCTACCAGTGCCTTTATGATCTGGCCCCAGCCTAGCTCTCCAACCTCATTTTGTTCTTCCTGCTTCCTTGGCATAGCAGGTTCTCCTCTTTGTTCCTTTCAGAATAATTAGCCCTCATAACACTTATAATAATAGATCCATTGATAACTTGTTTATTGTCTACCCTCCATCTCCTGTTTATTATATGGCCTTTCTCCTTTCAACTTACCTTCCACATATGAGACCAAGGATCACAACTGTTTTGTTTCACAAAGTATCATCAGCCCTGGAAGAGTATGTGGTATCTAATAGATGTCCAATAGATTTTTATTGATTAAGGACTTTCATAATGAGGAATTATATTATTTATTAAAATACATTTAGGGATGCCTGGGTGATTCAGAATTAAGCTTCTGCCTTAAGCTCAGGTTATAATCCCAGGGTCCTGGGATGGAGCCCCACATCAGAACTCAGTGGGGAGTCTGCTTCTCCCTGGGCCCCTCTCCCCTACTCATGTTCTCTCTCTTGTGTTCTTTCTCAAATAAAAAAAAATCTTAAAAACAAAATTTTAGGTCCTTCCTTCTTCCAAAGAAAATTTTTGATGGCTTATAGTTTTAAAACATGTAGAAAATTTTAAATAAACTGAAATGCTATACATTGTTAACCTATTAGATGTAGGATTTAACATTTGAGTACTAACGGGGATCTGAGGTTTTGACAGCCAGAGCAAGAAAAGAAAGAAGTACATTAACATGTTTTTTTCTAGTCCAGAATAAAGAAACCTAGAAGTTCATCTGCAGTCATATAATTTTACATGCACCTTTTAACAATCCTGTTATTTTTTTTTTCCAGACTTCCAATCATTTCAGCCTCTTTTTACTTCCTTTACTGGTAATTGCCATTTTTTCCCCATAAAATTTAAGCTTTATTTCTGACTCTAATTTAATTGTTTAGGAGCAAATTAGTCAAAATAGCCATTTACATTTCCAAATATTGCTGAACAGATTGATAACTTTTAAGGACCTAGGGTTCTATTAGAGCTTTGTAATGCATCATAAAACAGGTGTTTTTCTCTGGAGGTATGCCTGTGCCAACTTTCAAAGTTGCTTTGGATTTCTTAAATTTCAATTAAGTTTCAGTGGATGGTTATTATTATAATCAGTCAAATTCAGACAGTGGTGCTCAGAATGAAGTGCACATGCTCGGATAGGTACAAGCCTAATGAAACTTATAAGAGTGCAAAATCATGCAGATGTGGTGAAGATGACTACTGTCACTACCTATGTTCATATTCCAACATAAAAATAGCATGTATAGTGTCATTGCTCTTTTCCAAATACCTAACCCATTAAATGGTCACTGTAACGTGTTTTGAATTTCTGTATAAATAATGCAATAAAGGGATGCCTGAGTGGCTCAGTGGTGAGCGTCTGCCTTAGGCTCAGAGCATGATCCCAGAATCTGGGATCGAGTCCCTCACTGGACTCCCTCTGGGGAGCCTGCTTCTCCCTCTGCCTATGTCTCTGCCTCTCTCTCTCTGTCTCTCTCTGTCTCTCATGAATAAATCAATAAGTCTTTAAAAAATAATAATCAATAAAATCTACTTAAGAGCTGCAACATAGTGACATTACATCATTACCTATTTTTTAAGCATTTTGCATTGAACTAAATTGTCATCTTTTTTTTTTTTTAATGACAGACATAGAGAGAGAGAGACAGGCAGAGGGAGAAGCAGGCTCCATGCAGGGAGCCTAATGTGGGACTCGATCCCCGGTTTCCAGGATCACACCCCAGGCCGAAGGTGGCATCAAATTGCCAGGCCACCGGGGCTGCCCAATTGTCATCTTTTTAATAGCTCTGGATAGCTATAGAAATAATAACATAAGGAAGATTTAGATAATTGTATACTTTTCCACTTAATTATACCATTTTTTCCCTCCTATGAAAGTTTTGGCTTTTATGTAGTTAAATGTTATTTTCTTGATGATTTATTTGATTCCTTCTAAGCTTAGAAAATCTTCATCCCATAATTAATTAATTTCCCATTTAATTTAATAGCTTAAAAATATCTTACATTTAGTTCTTTAATTTGGAGTTTTAGTATAGGCTATGAGATAAAGAACTGGCTTGATTTTTCCCAAAACAGTAAGTAGTTATTTCCATCACCATTGACTGTGAGTGATCTTTCCTTTCTTCAATGATTTATGACTCCTTTTTTTATCATTATGAAATTCTTCTGTGAGTCGGAAATTGGATCTCTTTCTAGGCTAACTATTCTGAAGCATTGATCTGCTTGTTTTCACACCCCTGTAATAAATTTTCTATTTTTTTACCCTTACTTGCAATTTCTGCATATAAACTTTAGAATAATTTTACTATATTATTAAAACAACCCAGGGATGCCTGGGTTGCTCAGTGGTTGAGCATCTGCCTTCAGCTCAGGGTGTGATCCTGGGGTCCCAGAATCAAGTCCTGCATCAGGCTCCCTGAGGGGACCATGCTTATCCTTCTGCCTATGTCTCTGCCTCTGTCTGTGTGTCTCATGAATAAATAAATAAAATCCTAATAAAAAAACAACCCAGCATAAGATTTACTGAATTCTCTTATGCTTCATCTAGAAGTATTAGTTTTATAGACAAGATTTAAGAAACATGAAGAGGTTAATGCAGCTTGGTGCTTGGTTCTATCCTCAAGGCTTAAGAAAGATTTCTCAACTTACCTTGAATCTTAATATTAATGAACACACATGCACACGTTGCAGACATGTGCACACATCCACGCACATACACAAGCACATGTGCACACACCTACCTGTGTGCACTGCATGTGTATTGTGGCATCTCAATGTCAGAAGCCCTCCCTGTTTGTTTTACATGTTTTCCAAATGTACTTTTTCACTACAACCATAAAAAGACTATTTACTAATTATAGGGATGGCCTTATTTGGCCTTTTTGATATTCCTATGATGTAGAAAGACCACTTCAGGTATCAATTTTTGCTTCTTGACCTATGAGCAAAAGTGGGAAGATCTGAGAACAGGCTGGAAGGCTCTTGCACTGCATTTTCAGAATTGCCGTCATCTTCTGAATCTCCTTTTTAAAGTAATAATAGAATAATTGCTTCTCTCAACTGTAGGCCTTCACCCTATGACACAATATTCACAGTCTCTTCGTTGCATAGTCCCTAGAAACTGTCATAAGCATAGTCCTATGATTATGACTACATGCTACATTTCTTTCTGGTATGGACTGCTCCCTCTATTTCTGCTTTCTTTAAATAAACTTTAGATTAAAAATTCAGCTTATACCAGACTTTAGCTTTTAAAATCACTCAAGCTGAACATCTAATACAGTGTTTAAACATTGATTCAAAATAGTTTCTCCACATCCTGCTGGCCCTCAAAAATGAATTCTTTGTTGTTACAGGATAGAATAAAATATATTTTCTGATCTATTAGAGAACAGATAAAAAGCCACAGAATATCGGAAGCATAATCTATTTCCATGTGGTATTTTTTCGTTTTCAGTGTTGATCAGTTCGGTGTGAACTAATAACCCATGAAATATAGAATTTGTCTATTTGAGACTACTTTCATGGTAAATGTAATTTTTTTTCTAGTCCTACTGTAGGCTAGATTCATTTATCGGACAGGAATTCCACTAGTGTGCCCTCAGGTCTTATTCTGTTTCAATGTAAAATCATCAGAATGATCTCAGATTTATGGTTTGAAGCTGTTACAAAGGAACCAGACATAGGTTTTTGGATTATCAGTGCTCAGTTCGATATTTATAAGATGCTTCAGAGCATCTTAAATCAAATTTTGCAGCAGAGAGCATTTCCTTCAGCTCCCTGTCAAATATTAAACACTCTTTGTGATGAGAAGCCACAGTTTGGTCATGTTCTCAAACAATCCCTTTCCAAACAAAAGCTGAAACATGGCCTTTGGGGAAAATGTCAAATGCAGACTTTGGGCCAAAGCCACTGACACTGTGCAGAGATAAGTCAACACAGTGGAGCCTTGTTTGTCTACTATTGTTGAGGAATGTACCCTTCCAAAGGGAAAAGTCAGATAACTAAAGACTACACATTTGAAAAACATCAAAATGGATTCTATTTTAACTGTGCAGTATGGTTTGTTTTTTTTCTTTTATTCTCCATACATTAATAACCCTTACTCTATGCCTAGCTTTGAATTTAGCACATGGGACAAAAAAGACATGGTTTTTGCCTCACAAATTATATAGTCTAGAGAGGACAAGAGACTTCACATTGGTCATTGCAAATATTATTTATATTTTTAAAAGAGATGTACATGTTCTGTGGGTGTGTTCAACAGGAGATATTTCTGCCCAAACCAGAGGATAGAGTAGGGGTTGGGCATGTTGGGTAAATTTCTGGAGAGTGTGTGCTATCAGGGGTTATGGGGCTGGGGGAGGATTCTAGGTAAAGGGAAGAGCTTGTGCAAAGGCCAGTGTATTTGAGGAACTCAAAGGAGACTCCTTTGACTGGAACAAGAATATCGGAGAATGAATGGCTTGTTGGTCAAGGCTAGGGTGGTGGGCAGGAGCTGTATTAAGCCATATAAGGGGTTTTGGATGAGGTCATTTCGTCAAGGAAGACATCTGAGCAAGGTTGCATTTATAAAATCAATATGGGTATTGGATGGAGAAGCATTCAGGAGAAACAGAAGTGAAAAATGAAGAGACCAGTTTAGAGACTATTGGAGAAAGCTGTCTGCAGGACAGGTAATGGAGACCTGAAATTGAATGGTGGCTGAGGAGATAGAAATGGACATTTTTAGAGATCTTTTGGTGTTGTGACTGATCAGATAGTAGGGATGAGAGTGGGGTATAATCAAGGATGATTCCCAGGAGTTTTCATGATACCATTTGCTGAGCTCTGGGACATGGAGAAGATGAGTCCTAATTCCTCATAGGGCTGAGCTGTGTAGCCAATTAAGCAAACAAAGGAAAATGACAAATATTGAACTCTTGTTACTTCCATTCAAGTTGTCTGCTATTTTTTAATGGTTATATATACATTTTTACCTTTGCCAATCATTTGAGGTACTGTTTTGTTTCATGATTTCTATATACAGTATTTTGCTCAGGTATTCATTCATCTAATAAGTACAAATGCTTCCTTGTGGGCAAAGGATCTTCACTCAGCACTCAGAGAATTTAGGTCTAGAATAATCCAAGCTCTTCTTAGGAAGTAAATCTGAACTGTAGTTTAGAGGATGCTCTGAGTGGGTATGTTCTAAGCTATGTCTCCATGTATGTCTAAAGTTCTGAGGCTTGTGATATTTCATTGATGTAGAGTCTTGGAGTAATTCTTTACTAAGTCCATCTTCTGTTGAGTTATTTTGAGTTTTTTTCACTATTCTAAATGAAGTTGTGATAAATATTTTTGAATATTTAAGAAGCAGGGTATTTTGAGTTCATATTCTATTCTAGGACTTTGCCAGGCCTGGGGAACACAGAGATAAATAGATACTACCCTTGTCTTTTAGGAACTCATAATCTAGTAAGATAATTTGTGTTTTTGTTTGGGGTTATCACTTTGAGAAATGGCGGTCTGAATAGTAGCAGAAGGTCAAAGAAAATGATCACATTTTAAATTCATGTTACAATTTCCCTGATTATTTTCTAGAGAGATTGAATAGCCAATTGATAGGTCAGCCTTAAATCCCAGGGCCCGCACATATTGGGCTTTAATATTTTTATTTATATTTGGTGCTTTACTTGACATGTAATAGCACTCTGTAGCCCTTTCAATTGTACTTCTTTAATAACATTTTTCATGTTATTTACCAGCTTTATTTCTTCATGTGCAAGTTGTCAGTTCACTTGCTTTGAGCATGTGAAAATCGGTATTTTACTCCATGTATTTATGCCCATTTTTTATATATTTGTATCACAACATTTTCCCCCAGAATTTTATTTTTTTAAACTGATTTATCTTGGGGCGCCTGGATGGCTAAGTCGGTTAAGCATTGGACTTTGGCTCAGGTCATGATGTTGGGGTCCTGGGATCATGCCCTGTGTCAGGCTCCAAGCTCAACAAGGAGTCTACTTGTCTCTCCCTCTGCCTCTGCCCCTCCCCCTGCTCATGGTCTTACTTTCTCTCTCTCAAATAAATAAAATCTTTTTAAAAACTAAACTGATTTACCTTATTTTCAACAGTTTTACTGAGATACAATTTACATACCATACAACTCACTTACTTAAAGCATACAATCATTGGTTTTTAGTGTACTCACGATCCATTTTGGAAGATTTTTTTCACCCTAAAAAAACTCCATATCTATTGGCAGTCATTCCCCATTTCTTTCCAGAATTCTCTTGCTTTCAGCCGTAGGCAACCACTACTTTGTCTCTATAGATTTGCCTCTTCTGAACATATCCCATAAGTGGAGTCACATGGTATGTGTTTTTTTGTGGCTGGCTTTTTTCACTTAGCAGAATGTGTTCCAAGTGTATCCATATTATAGCCATGCATTCATATTTCATTCCTTTTCGTTGCCGAATAATATTCTGCAGTGAAATATTTTCTTTGTCATTTCATCAGTTGTTTTTTTAAATTTTTTATTTATTTATGATAGTCACACAGAGAGAGAGAGAGAGGCAGAGACATAGGCAGAGGGAGAAGCAGGCTCCATGCACCGGGAGCCTGATGTGGGATTCGATCCCGGGTCTCCAGGATCGTGCCCTGGGCCAAAGGCAGGCGCCAAACAGCTGCGCCACCCAGGGATCCCGTCATTTCATCAGTTGATGTACATCTGAGCTGTTTCCACTTTGGGGCTATTATGAATATTGTTGCTATGAACATTTGTGTGTGAGTTTATGTGGACATATGTTTTCATTTCTCTTAGGGATATATGTAGAAATGGCATTGCTGGGTCATATGGTATTTAGCATTTAGTCTTTTGAGGAACTGCCAGGTGGTATCAAGGTTGCTTTTTCTCCACATAGTTGTCAATGCTTGACCTATCTTTCTGATTGTGGTCATCCCAGTAGGTATAAAGTGGTATCTCATTGTGGTTTTGATTTGCATTTTCATAATGGCTAATGATGTTGAGCATCTTCTCATGTACTTACTGGTTGTTGGTGTATCTTCATTGTAGAAATGTCCACATAAATGTTTGCCCACTTTTTAATTGAGGTATTTTTCTTTTATAAGAATTCTTTAGGGATCCCTGGGTGGCGCAGCGGTTTAGCGCCTGCCTTTGGCCCAGGGCGCGATCCTGGAGACCCGAGATCGAATCCCACATCGGGCTCCTGGTGCATGGAGCCTGCTTCTCCCTCTGCCTATGTCTCTGCCTCTCTCTCTCTCTCTCTCTCTGTGTGTGTGTGTGACTATCATAAATAAATAAAAATTAAAAAAAAAAGAATTCTTTATATTCTAGCTCCAGTTATCAGATACATGATTTACAAATGTTTTTTTCCCATTCTGTGGGTTTTTCACTTTCTTAATTGTATCCCTTTTTTAAAGATTTAGGGATCCCTGGGTGGCTGAGCGGTTTAGCACCTGCCTTTGGCCCAGGGCATGATCCTGGAGTCCTGGGATTGAGTCCCACATCGGGCTCCCTGCAGGGAGCCTGCTTCTCCCTCTGCCTGTGTCTCTGCCTCTCTCTCTCTCTCTCTCTCTCTCTCTCTGCCTTTCATGAATAAATAAAATCTTAAAAAAATAATATTGATTGATTGATTGATTGAGTTGATAGAAAGAGACAAAGAGAGCATGAGCCAGGGGAAGGGCAGAGAGAAAGGGAGAGAGAGATTCACAAGCAGACTCAGCCCTGAGCTCTGAGCTGGATATGGGACTGGATTTCAGCATCCCAAGATCATGAGCTAAGCCAAAATCAAGAATTGGATGCTCAACTGACTGAGTCACCCAGGTGCCCCTTAATTGTGTCCTTTGAAGCATAAGAATTTTTAATTTTGATGAAGTTCAATGTATCTGTGTTTTTGTTACTACTTGTGCTTTTGGTATCATATCAAGGTCACAAAGATTTACTCCTTATTTTCTCTTAAGAGTAGTATAATGTTAGCTCTTACATTGAGGTCTATGATCCATCAGGAGTTAATTTTTGTGTGTATGAGGGAGAAATTATAAGCTTTTATGGCTTACTTTTTTCCTTGAGAGAGAGAGAGACAAGCAGACTCCCTGCTGAGTGGGAAACCGCCCCCTCCCCCAATGCGGAACTTAATCCCAGAACCCTGAAATCTCGACCTGAGCCAAAGTCAGATGCTTAACCGACTGAGCCATCAAGGTGCCCCTATCCTGTTATCTAAGTTTTAAAAGTTATATGCATTTATTTATATGTTATTAAGGGACTGAATATTTCATTTTATTTAAATGTATTAATTTAAATTCAAAGGCTGGTAATTCAGTTATTGGAAAATTTTAGGTATGTTTGGAATAACTCGGGCATGAAAATTTACTTTTAAGCTGTAAATTTTATGAAGTCTGAGTATTTCTGGTGAAAATATAGTGTCCAAACTGAATGTTCTCTAAATATGATTTAGATCACACTGGATTTTGAGGACTTAATATAAAAAAGAGTGCAAAATACCAATTTTTTAATTGGCTACATGATGAAATGATAGCATTTTGGATATATTGAATTAAATAAAAATATATTGTAAATTAAATTTAAAAAATATATTGTAAAAGTTAATTTCACCTGTTTCTTTTTCCTTCTCTCATGTGGCTGTTAGAAAACTCACATTTACATATGTGGCTTGCATTAAATTCCACTTAGCCAGCACTGTCTGAGAAGCTGTGCCACAGAAACTTTGAAGAAAGGGGCCCATTTCCAGCTGCATGATTTTAAGCAAAAGTCCCTTGAAGGAAGATTCAGTATCCTTATCTATAAAATAGGGATAATCATTGTATCTCCCTCATAAGTTTGTTAGGAGGGTTAAGTGAATGAACTATGAAAATAAGTTGGGTCACTCCCTAATACATAGTTATTGCTTAATAAATGTTATTTATGATTATTCTCATTGTTACTGCTACTATTGCTGTCTTCAATTTATCAAGTTTTTTTTAAATTCTGGAAGAATTTTTGACTGACGTATTAAATCTATATTTTTGATTAGAACTCTATATTTTTATTTTTTAAGATTTGGTCTTTCCCAATCAGGAATCCAACATAACTTTAGCCCAATTACTTGTTATTCCTTTATTGCATCAATTCATTAAGATTTATTTACTTACTTATTTGAGAGAGAGAGAGAGAGCTCACATATGAGTAGAAGGGGGCAGAGGGAGAGGGGGAAAGAATCTCAAGCAGACTCTACACTGAGTGTGGAGCCCAGTGCAGGGCTGGATCTCACAACACCCTGAGTTGAAACCAAGAGTCAGACATTCAACTGACTGTGACACCTAGGCACCCCCTTTTAAAGATTTGTTTATTTATTTTTGAGAGAAAGAGTGAGTGCGTCATCTTATTAAGAATACTTAGCACCTAGGTGTGTCTGGCTGGCTGTCAGTGGAGTATGCAACTCTTGATCTTGGAATTGTGGGTTCAAGCTCTATGTTGGGTGTAGAGATTACTTAAAAATAAAATCTTAGGGGTGCCTGAGTGGCTTAGTCAGTTGAGCATCTGCCTTCACCTCAGGTCATGATCCCAGGGTCCTAGGATCAAGCCCTGTATCAGTTTCTCTGCTCAGTGGAGAATCTGTTTCTCCCTCTCCCTCTGCCTGCTGCTTCCCCCTGCTTGTGTGCGCGCACTCTCTCTCTCTCTCTCTCAAGTAAATAAATAAAATCTTTTAAATAAATAAATAAATTCTTAAAAAGAAAAAAGAATGCCTAGCACCTAATACACATTCAACTAATCTGTTTCAGTGAGTTACCGAGTACTTTTTGAGGCTGTGTTTTTTGTTTGTATACTGCAACTCCACTAACCTTACTTTTTTAGCACCAGCAGGCCTCTTTGTTGATCATTTTCTAGTTGTAATATCATCATTTATTTAAAAACAAGTGGTACTTTTCCATTTCCTGTGTTTATTATGTGTCTTACTGTTTTTCCTTCTCTGATAACTATTATGTGCATTTTCTCTATATTCAATAGAAGTAGTGTCTAGAGTATCTTTCCTGTTGTTGTTTTTTTTTTTTTTTAAAGAGTGTAAATGTGATTTTTAACACTTGGTATAGGATATTATTATTTGGAAAGGCCCTTTTATAGCTTTAAAGTTTTGTGTTTTTTTTTAAATCAGTAATGGCTATGAGCTTTTTTCACTACACATTTTCAGTTTTCTGTTTCTTTCCTCTCAGGAGGTCTATTTGCTGACGCTTCTTAGTATGACGCATGTGCTTGCATAGATGAAATCCTCTTTGCTTCTGAGCTGGGGAGTCAGATCATCATCTGTTCAAATAGCCTACATCAGCTCTAAGCTGAGGTGTGAGGAACTCCTTGATGGATAATGTACATGAGGTTTTGTACTTGAGTTTGTCACATGCATTTGGACTCCATGGAGCAGTTTTTTATCTTTCCCAATTCTTGTTGAAATTGGAGGTCATTATCAATGACAGGTGATTTTCAGATAAGTGAGGTCCTGTTGCATTAGGCAGAGTTCCTGACAGTATTTGTTAAATGGATGAGAATAAATGATAGGGCTTAAATGCAGAGCCCCGTGGGTGCTGTTATTCCTCCACAGTCTGTTATTTATTATGACAATAAACACCACATCCCATCCCCATTTGACCTTTCTCAGAAAGGACCACTGACTTGTAGGAGGGAAAAATCATTTGCTACAGACAAATGAGAAAATAGCTCATGACTGGCATTGTAGTTTTGAGAGAGAGAAAATACAACTTTCAACCTACCTGCTTTTAGATTTATAGGGAACATGTATGTTTTTAAAGATCATTATAGAGAGAACCTTCACTATCTGGGATTTCATATTGGAATCCTCACAGTTACCAAGTTGAAATGGAAGTGAAATTCATCTTAAAGCAAAAAAGAAAAAAAATCACCAAAGAAACAATCCATCTATGGAATTAGCATTATGCATCCAAACTGATACATTCCTCGTTCCTGTTTATGGTCCCTGTTTTTCCTCTTCTGTACCTCTGCTGAAGCACTGCCTCCTGCCTGATGGCTGGCTGTTCATCCATGCACCCATGCATCCATGCATCCATGCATCCATCCATTCAGTAGTGGCTGGTGAATATCTTCTGTATGCCTGGATCTGGGATGTATAGATATGCCCTCGATATCTCTCAAGGTGCAGCTCAAATGCCCCCTCTTCCAGGTAGCGAATGTTTTCCTTGATTCCTTATCCCCTACCCCACAAACTTAGAACTGCTCTCCCCCTTCTCTGAGTGCCCATAGCACTTCAATACTTCTGTTTTCTATCATGGTGCTACATTCTACTGGATGTTTTAATCTACTGGTATTTGTGCCTTATCTCTGTCAAGAGGAGAGTTGAGCTGTGCTCTGCTCTGCATCTTTCTCCACCAGGATGCCTAGGGCTGTCCTGGTTTGTGACCATTACCTAGAATCTCCTCTGTTTCTTTTTTATATTACTTCTTCTCTTCCAGGGCTAAAGTTGCTGCAGCTGATGGGCCCGCAGGGATTCCAATCCAGACCATCACCCCTGTGAAACACACAGTAAAAATAGACAAAGATGCCCTCCTCCAGGACTATGGATTTCACATTTCTGAGAGCCTTCCCCTCACAGTGGTGGCCGTCACAGCAGGTAGGGGCTGACTGGGAAACAAGAAAGGATTTTGGCCTCTCAGGGTGGGGAGAAACAGCCCTGGATCTCTTCCCATCTCTCTGTCCTAGAATATAATTTTGAAAATGCCATCCCAGGAGGTTAGATAGGGCATATCTAATTCTGACCTAATTCTGTCTAGAGCTTTGTACCTTCCTTTGGTGCAGAGAGGGAGGAAGCCCCAAGTGCACTTGCCGATCTGAACCCCAGGCTCCTGCTAGCCTCAACCAGGCTTTTGCCCACCCATGGCTCCCTGGCCAGTCTCAGGGCAGTGACAGTATTTGGATCAGCTGGCCCTCCTCTCTGAAACCCTACATGCTCCACGCTGGGGAAAGTTTCTGGCCAGCGAGTAATAGAAATTATTGATTTGTTTTCACTTGAGTCTTTGTAAAATACAGGCTCTATCAGGGTGAAGAAGAGCAGGCTGGAAATGTCTAGTGTTTGTTTTCATACATCAGCTATGTATTGATGTTAGATCTGGAACTAGTTAAAAACTAATTTCAATTTACACACACGCACACACACACACACACACAGTTCTTTAGAGATGAATGTAGTAGATTCACTGGCCAGGTCTTTTGATTCAGGGGATTTCCACTAATTTTCTTCCCTAGGACAGTCTCCTAATATCCTCTGAGGGTGATGGATAGTAGGTACATTATCCATGTTTTGTAAACAGGAAATAGATCCACGGGAGCCCCAGGCTGGCCAGGGGAGTGAAGAGGGGGGTGAGCTACTGCCCTGGGGACTGAATCAACCTGCCATTCAGTTATGCTGCTGTGACCCATGAGGTCTGGGTCCTCCTGGCCTGAAGACCAATTACTTCTTCTTTGTCCAACAGGAGGCTCTGCTCACGGCAAGCTTTTTCCTGGTGATCAGATCCTCCAAATGAATGACGAGCCTGCGGAAAGCCTTTCCTGTGAACGAGCAGTCAATATACTGAGGTACTAAATTGCTTCCATTATCTGAAGAGTCACACAGATTATCACAGAGCAAAGACGGGTGACAGGAATGACATAATTGATCTCCTGTGGTTTTAGTAGGTAGGGTCCAGGCTCCTTTAACGTGGAATTTGAGAATTCCATCTTGGTCACTGTGTGTTTTCTTTCATCTACCTAGAGAAGGGATGAAGAGGCACTAGGGTGCTATATTTCTCAACCTCCTGTTATGCTAGACACTGGACTGGGTACTGCAGGGGTTGTAGTTATGAATAATACATGGGCTTTACCTGGTAAGGATTTCTAGGATTGTTGTAACATATGCCAAAGATTGGACTAAACTGATGCTGAATCTGTTAGCTCTTTCTTCAACTCTTCTGATAGCTCTTAAATGCCCTTGCATACACAGCCTGCTGGGCAGATATGTAGTTTCATTGATATGGCAGCAGCCAACTTCTCCCTGGTGGCATTGTGACCTGTGTAAGCACCTCGTTTTCTGTCTAGACTGTGATCTTCCTAGGAGCTGGCACACAGTGACCATGAGCCAAGAGAGTTAGCACCAACAGTTATTGACCCTGGTTTTAAGACAGGAATGTCAATGGATAGGCAGGTAGGTGTGAAGAGGGCTAACAGACTCACTCTAACCTAACAGACTTTGTCTTCCACATTGGTCACTCAACACTGTTTTGATGACTTTTATATAAATAAAGAGAAATGAGAACTTAGAGTTACAGGAAAACCAACTTGAAGATGCTTATTATGCCTTTTTTGTAAGTGATTTGGGGTTGGTTTTCATTTCTGAGAGCATCTCATGGACAGTACACACTGAATAATAGGTAACTAACAAAGAGTATGACAAAATGAAAATGCAGGAGGAGGCAGTCTTCACCCTCAGGAGGTACACAGTCTCACTGCAGGGAGATACATACACCCAGTTTAAGATTTACAGAGACTCCATCAACGTGTGGAGAACAGAATCCTTTCAACCAAGCCCAGTATTGCTTCTGGATTGCTGGAGAATAAGTTGAGTGGGTGGGACAGCTGGGATGGGACTTGGTCATTTCATTTCTACGAAATGAAGTAATGGCGGTGGAAATCATGATGTTTGCTTTCCTGATTATTGTGTGATTTTCTCAAAGATAATCAATGCCAGCAAATTAATTTTAGGTTTTCAGTGATACTAGTATTTCTGACAGGCGAGATCAAACTCTAATATGCAAAAATTATTCTCAACTTAAAAGCAGTACACTGGAATTTGGGTGTTTGGGTAACACTGAACCCAACCTGCTTACTGAGCACCTTCAATGGGCAAGAAGCTCTGTGGGGCAGAGGGACTGCATTCTCCACACACCTTCAGGCTGGTTGAGCAGAAGTGACCTATGCACATCCCTGTGAGGTTGAGGGCAGACCATGCATTAAGAGGAGCAGACAAAAGGGGCTATAAATGCTACAAATTCCTCCAACTTGTGAGGCAGTTGGGTTTGACAAAACAGAGGAGTCCAGAAGCACTTCAACTGTACTTTTAGTGCTGGGACGAATTTGGTGCACAAAGGTAGAAAATCCAGGTGAAGAAGTGCTAAGCAGGAATTACCAGGTGGGGTATGGGGAGATGCTGAGGGCTCAGCTTGCCTGAAGCACCAGATGACTAGAGGTGACGTTCTGGGAAGTGAGGCCCACATGGTGAAGGGTGTCGCATGCCCACACAGCAAATTCAGGTGTTAGTCTCCGTCTGGAAGGTCAAGCCATTGAGGACTTCTTAGCTGGGATGCTACTTGTTGTGTGCCATGTGCTGTGGTCTCTATCCTACACTGCATATGAGAGGGCCGTTTTTTTGTTTTTTATGTTTTAGCTTAGTTCCGGTGCCATTGCCGCCTATAAAGGGCTAAGTCCAAGCAAAACATGGTGCAACAAAACCTTTCTAATCCCTCCAGATATTGTGGGACCTAAATGTTCTTTTGAGAGCATTTAGAGCTTGGTTTGTTGTAGATTATCTTAGGAAAGGCCTGTTCTTATACAAAATGGAAAAGAGGCAATCCCCAGACACTTAGAAACCACAAGTTGATTTTTTTTTCCATTTGAGGAAGCAACACACCAGCAGCAATCGGCCTAAATGTTCATATTGCAAGAAGTCAAATGAAATTATTTGCAGACAGCTTCTCAATGTAGCAAGGGCAAAGAAAAAGGAAATATAGATTGATTTTTCAGTTCTGTTCTCTAATACAAAATGGAAGTTTGGCAGACATCTGTTTGATTTTTATCACTTTGGGAATCTAAAAGATAATAACAAGACAGAAATATCTAGTATCTTGATACACAAACTGGTTGGTTTTTACCTGATAAATGTTATCTATATTCATTTATTCAATTTAGTGAAATGTTTAGCCTCAGTTGTCTGAAACAGCAATGTAAGTTATCTGTGTTATTACTGTGTTTTCTCTTAAAGAATTTTTTTTTGGACATTAACCTAGCTAGTGGTCATGCCAACTGCATGAGTTCCCCATCATAAAGACTAAATTAAATCTAAGTGACTTAAGTGCCTGGAGGTATAGATTAGATGGTAGAGGCAGGGATCTGAAGATTCTCTCAAGGTGGGAGGGGCACTCTAGGACAGTGTCAGCTCCTCTGCAGAACACTGCTTTCCTCTACGTCTTTCTCAATGTTGCTGAGCCAAAGAAGCTGAAGCAAAAGAGGCTGCTTTGTAATTCTGCTGCTCTTTTTGACCTTGACCCCCCCACACACACACACATCATCCAAAGTGATGAAATGTTATCTTTATTCTGTTTTGTTTTGTTTTGTTTTTTTTCAGGGAAGCTGAAGACCCTCTTTCAATCACAGTTGTTCGCTGCACATCGGTAAATCTTTCTATGTCCTGTTAGTTTTACCTTTTTCGGACCCAAGACTCCATACCCCCTCATAGAATAAACAGGGAAGGCAAATGTCAGAGGGGACAGCAGACAAGCAGTGGGTGGGCAGGCAGTCAATGTAGCCTGAAGACGGCTGATGCATCAGTGCTGTGGAGGAAACAGGCATGGATTGGTCCAGGCTTCCAGAATTTGTGGTCCAGCTAAGGAGACAGATCTAGGATTAAGCAGAGTGGGATGATAACAAAAGCACCAAACTACAAGTTTTAAGATAAGTTTGTGGGTTAGGACTTTGGGGAAGTCATTAACTTTCAGTTTTCATTTTTTGTAAAACAGTGATGATGACAGTAATTGTCTTGTCTAATGGGTTACTGTGAAGACCAAGTGAGATGTTGGATGTGAAAGTGTCCTGTCAGCCCTGGGGTTCATCACAGGGCAAGGTGTGGCTTAAACAATGTGCTGGTAGGAAATGACAGTCCTAAATGCCACAGACCAATGAGCCCTTTATCTGTGATACAGAGAAAAGTGTATAATTAAGTCCTAACAGAAAGAACTATCAAGGAGGAAGAGTTGACAGAAAATTCTCATTTGGAGACTTTAATACATACCTCTTAGCTTTAGCCACATAAAGATAAAAAAATAAATAGGGGTATGGAGAATTTCAGTGATGCATTTGATAATCTAATCTATTGACCACATACCACTCTATCAAAAAAAATTCAATAAATTCCCCAAATAAGAAACTATATAGAGGTACCTGGGTGGCTCAGTGGTTAAGCATCTGCCTTTGGCTCAGGTCATGATCCTGGGGTCCAGGGATTGAGTCTCTCATTGGGCTCCCTGTAGGGAGCCTGCTTCTCCCTCTGCCTATGTCTCTGCCTCTCTCTGTGTGTCTCTCATGAATAAATAAAATCTTAAAAAAAGAAACTATATAAATCTCTTTTCCAGAATATAATGAAATAGAAGCTAATAACCAAAAACTTAATTAAAACTGTCCAGACATTTGGAAATAAGAATGTAATCTCCCAAGTAAAGATAGAGTCAGATAGAAAAGCAAAACTAAAAAAAAAAAAAAAAAAAAAAAGAAAGAAAAGCAAAACTACCACTATATAGACTAGTTAGAAGAAAATTTAAAATTAGAAGTGTGCTTTTTAAAATTTATGTGCAGTTGAAGCTATACTCAGAGTAAAATGTATAGCCTTAGGTGATTTTATTATTTAATAAGGAAATAGGTCAAGAGAATATTCAGTGCAAGAAGTTGGAAGAAAAGACTATAAAACATAAAGCAAAAGAGAAAATGATAAAAATTAAAATCTAAGTGATGCTTTGGAAAACAAAAGTTATAAAGTTGATAAATAAATCCCAGAGTCAGTTCTCTAAGGGAAAAAATAAAAAAGGAAATCTTCACGGAAAAGAAATAGGTGGACCCTATGTGAAGGAAAGTAGAATATTATGAAAGATAGGATGTAAAAAATTTTTTTTAATACAAAAAGAAATATACCATGTTCTTTGATGGGAAGACTGTTATGAATACATTGGTTATTCTCATATTAATGTATATTCTGAATCCAAATTCAAACTCCTGATAGGACTTGCATTTGGATTTTGGCAAAGTTTATCGAAGTGAGGCTTACCAAGAAAATCTTTATTAAAAAAGGAGAGTAATGGGGTGCCTGGGTGGCTCAGTCAGTGAAGGGGCTGAGTCTTGATTTCAATTTCAGCTCACGTCATGATCCCTGTGTCAATGCTCTTTGCTCAGTGGGAGAATTTGCTTGAGGAGTCTGTCTCTCCCTCTCCCCCCACCCCCTCACACTGCTCTCTCTTTCTCTCTCAAAAAAAATAAATCTTTAAAAGTAAAAACATTTGGACAGCCCGGGGCGCGGCGGGGGGGGGAGCGGGGGGGGGGGGCTCAGCGGTTTAGCGCCGCCTTCAGCCCACGACGTGATCTGGAGACCCGGGCTCTAGTCCTGCATCGGGCTCCCTGCATGGAGCCTGCTTCTCCTTCTGCCTGTGTCTCTGCCTCTCTATCTCTGTGTGTGTGTGTGTGTGTGTGTGTGTGTGTGTGTGTGTGTGTGTGTCACATGAATAAATGAATAAAACCTTTAATAAAAGTTAAAAAATTAAAAAATAATTTAAATTAAAAAAATTTAAAATGTAAGAGTAATAAGGATGACTTTGGTGTAATAGATTTTAAAACTAATAAAGCTAAAATAATTAAAACAATATGATATTGACAAAATGGTTGGACATGACAGTGTAATCAAATAGAAAGTCCTAGAATAGGTACTGAGATAAGAATTTAGTATGTGAAAAATATCGCATCTCAAGTCACTGGAAGAAAAGATGATTACTCACAAAATCATACTAGGACATTTCTTTAAGTATTTGAAAAAAGATAAAGTCTCATCACACCATTTGATGTAATAATAATTAAATATAGAAAAACATAAAAATGTAGACAATATAGATGAGTGCCTGTGTGGTCATAGGTTATAGAAGGAATTCCTAACTAGGGAGTGGGAGGAAGCACAATGAACAAACAGCTATTTGATTATGTGGAAAAATTAAATTTCTATGGTTCAAAAACTTTACAACACCAAAAAGCAAAGAAATTGTCTCTTCTCATTTTTGAAAAATACTGTTTTTTGTTTTTATTTCCTGGAAATAGAATAGGGGAAAAAACACCTAAATAGTATTAAGATATTTGCCATAAATATGACAGACCAAATGGTTTTATGAACAAATAAACAGAGATTCTTCTAAACAGAATTTGTCTATGAAATAATGTGAAATCAATATACAAAAAACAGTATACTGAAAGCTAATCAGTATAAATGGTTGTGCAGGTGGTAAGAGATTCTTTTTATTTAGCTGATTAGCATCTCAATGGAGAACATCTTAATCTTAATTAGGTGTTTTTTTCCCCCTGCTGTTTTCAAGAAATGAAAACAAAAGAGAACACTTGTTTTTTTTTTTTTAAAGATTTTATTTATTTATTCATGATAGCCACACAGAGAGAGACAGAGAGGCAGAGACACAGGCAGAGGGAGAAGCAGGCTCCATGCAGGGAGCCCGACATGGGATTCGATACCGGGTCTCCAGGATCGCGCCCCGGGCCAAAGGCAGGCGCCAAACCGCTGTGCCACCCAGGGATCCCAAGAACACTTGTTAAGTAAATAAGAGGAAAACAGCTTATGGTTGCATTCTTTTATTTTTTTCTAAGATTTTATTTAGTTATTATTTGAGAGAGAGTATGAACAGGGTGGGGGGGCAGAGGGACAGAGGGAAGCAGACCCCCAGCTGAGCTGGGAACCTGATACAGGGCTTAATCCCAGCACCCTAGGATCATGATCTGAGCCAAAGGCAGATGCTTAGCCCACTGATCCACCCAGGTGGTTGCATCCTTTTAAAAATGAAAAATATAGGGGGAGGAAAATTACAACTCCTGAGTTTCCCCTGAGGCTCCCAAGCAGAAGAGGATGCAAATGTTGTGCTCTGGAGGTCCTGCAGGGAAAGCTTATATTGGTCCATGTCCTGAGAAATGCTCTGAATATTGTCCAGCTCACTCAGGCCTCTGTTAGGAATTAGAATTCCTGTCTATTAGGAATTATACAAATGATCACATATGTCTTGCTTTAGTAAGGATGTTCATCTTTGCCATAGCAGATTCTTAGGCTTCTCAAATGGCTTGAAATTAATTATGAAGGATAAAATCCAAAGTTGGTGGAGGAGGGTACCTGGCTGGTTCAGTCAGTGGAGCACGTGACTCTTGATCTCAGGGTTACGAGTTTGAGCCCCACGTTGGGTGTAGATATTACTTAAAAATAAAAAAAATCTTTAAAAAAGTAAAAATCCAAAGTTGGAATAGTAATTACTACTTCTGTAGGACATAGAATTTTATGGGGAAAAATAAATATATATTGGTGCAGAGCTGTATTTATATTAATGATTTATAATATATTGGTATTAATATTGGTATTGTTATATTAATACCAATATTTAATGTCTTATTAAATCTTCACCAAAAGAAAATCGTACAGGATAACAAATATCCCCCTTTTGCAGATAAGGACACTGTGGCCTCACATGCTCATAGTCTCATACGCAGAAATCAGTGGAGCTGGGTAATTTTCCAGGTAGTCAGATTTCAGAACCCACAGTCATTAGGATTATGCTAGTATACCTCCTTAAACTCTGCTGTCTTTTTTTATTTATTTTTTATTTTTAAGGGGGAGGGGCAGAAGGAGAGGGAGAGAGAATCTTAAGCAGGCTCCACACCCAGCACAGAGCCCATCATGACCCTCAGATCATGATCTGAACCAAAATCAAGAGTCGGATGCTTAGCCAATTTAGCTACCCAGGCACCCCAACCCTGCTGTCTTTATAAAATGACACTGGCCAGTCCAGGGCCAATGTAAAAAAAAGATATAGAACTTTTTAACTTGTCCCTTTTGATGCACTTTAAAGTCTTAGTTCAGTAAAAATATGCACTGAGAAAATTTTTATCAGCTCAGGTCTGCTACTCTCTGATGAATTAATTTAGAACCCAGGGAGAATCTAAATATCCTAGAATAATGGGGAGCTCATATTGTTTGAAGTGCCTCTTTTTCATATTAGATGGCTCAGGTGAGTGGTTCACAACATGTTTTAGATGCCAGGGCATACAGATAGCAGCAAAGCTGCCATTCAGATGTAAAAGTGTGAGACCTGTGGTGGTGCCTGTGGATTGGGCATTTCTATGACAGAGCGTGTATTCTTTCTCAAAGCAGCTAGTTTCATAGCTAGGCGGTTTCAAATGTGAGAGAGGCCCTTCTTCCCTGTGACTCCCACCGACTAGTGCTAGTCAGGGCAAGTCTACCTTGTGTGAAATAGATTAGCAAAGATTTCGAGTTGTGGCCTTCTCTTCTCCAGGCTGTCTACTGTTCCATCAACTCTTCATCATAAGATGCTTCTCTGAATTCTCACTTCTCTGATAGCTTTCTGGACAGATTCCAGTTCCACAGTGGACTTTCCAAATGGTGGCACCTGAAAGGAATATAGTTCCTCCTGGGGTCAACTGGTGAGAGTACCCAGGGAATGGAGGGTGCACTTTTGACATGCATCAAAACTGCCAGTGACGCCTAAGATTGGGTTAAGATTTTAGTAGGCCCAGTCACGCTGTTGGCTTGGGTAAAACTTGTGGTTAACCAAAAACAGAGGCTGGGTTTCAAATGAATAGCTTCCAAGCCCCCATCCCATGCTGTGCAATTGAGTTTTTTGGATCCTCAGTGCCACACTTCACATTAATCCCTGTCAAATCGTGTTGCTTCAGCCCAGTGTTCTGGCATGCTGAGATTTTGCTGTCAGGGAATTCCAGAACTGAAAGGAATATTTGTACAGTCATCAGCTGTACTCATTCTCCCTTCCTGTCAGGGATCTGCCTCTTCCCACGCTTCCTCCACTTCCTCCATTACCCAGCTAGTTGATTTTCTTTAGTCTGATCCAGCTCTGGGCCTCAGTCTTGCAGGGTTGCTGTCCCCATGGCGAGAGAAAATAGAGGTTGCCTGCCCCCTGCCCACACTCCTGCCACAGATTCTTTTTCTCTCTGCATCTCTCCCTGTTCTGCCCCTGGTTTGTCATTCCTTTGAATCTTTAGCATAGTGATGGTTGCGCCTGTCACTTTGACCCTTCACTTTACTCTGTTCCCTTCAATCTTGACAGCCCTGCCCTCTTATATCCTCTTATGTTTGTTCTTAGTGATTTTTTGGCATCTGGCCCATAGCCACCCCTGCTCCTCAAGTTTTCCACACAGCTCCTTTAGATACCGTTCCTTTACTTTTCCTCCCAAACTTCTGCTGCCTATGACACCATGTAGCTCTATGTCATTCACAGGTTTGGTAAGTACACTTTCTCTGACTTCATCCAAGGCCTTGCTAAACATCATCAATGGAGACTGAGCCAAAGGGAGCCTGAGTTGCTTAGTTAGATATTAGGACAGTTTTGAGCATAGATCAACTCGTTTTGAATCCTCCTAATGGCTCTGCCTCTGGCCTTCTCCACAGGGGAATTATAGGAGACCTTATCAAACACTTTGCAAGAATGAAGGAATACTGCCATATCCACAGGACCCTGCCTTACCAATCTGGAATCCCATCTTCAAAAGAAAAATGAACTTGGTTGACTCTGACTTATTCTTGGTAACTCCATACTGGTTATTAGTGATCAATGACTAAAACTCCCTGACCATCTCTTATCTTGAATTTTGCCAAGAAAAAATGACAGGCTTACCAATATGTGTTCTCCTTAATCTTCCATGTTCATTTTCTGGGAAATTTGACACTTAACCATCTTTAGTCTTCTAATATTTCTTCCTTTTTCTCTTCTGTGGGTGATGCCAACTGTTACATATGACCCCTAGATTTACTGGGATAGGTGTCTTGAACTCATTCAAGGCAGTCTGATAGTCTTATCACCAATTTGAGGTAGCAACTTTCTTTTTTCCTTTATTTCTTCTATATCTTCTGATTGGAAAATCATTCTACTTGAAGAAGAAAGCAAATCAAGGTTAAATAATTTCTGGAGTTGAGGGATTACCACACAGGTAGACTTTTTCCCCAGGGACATCGCTATTTCCTCTTCTCTTTTTACTAAATTTTTAAAAAGCAAACTGTATATTTGAGATACTGCATCATAGTCATGAACCTGTTACATGAATGCTCTAGTTACTGTAAGGTCAAATTTATCTTGCCTTAAAATTTCAGGGTCACTTCTTCACTTCATGTACTTAATGGTATTGGTCTGTTGATATCTGAGGCTATGAGCATTATTTCCTGTAGTTTCTCTGATTGTTGTTCTATCTCTCTTCTGTCCTCTATGCAAAATGTGGTCCAGAGCTCCACCTTAAGACTCTTAATGTATGTAAACATTCCACAGCTGGCCTAACAGACTATCCAGACCAAGAAATGTAGCATGCCATGCTGGGAATGATGTATCAGAATTCCATCCAGGAAGATCACATTCTGTTGGTCTAGATCATGCAAATTACTGTTTATTGTGGTCACAATTTAACCTGATACATTCTAGGCCAGGGGCTTCATCACATACCCATACCAACCTGTGATGACTCTTTCTACCTCTGGGGAAAGAAAGTACCACCCAAAAGAGGAGAAGAGCAAAGAGGAGCCAAGGATCAATCTCAGGGGTCAGAGCTTCAGGGAGCCCTAGAGGTATTCAGATCCAATCCTCACATTGTACACAGGAAGATGAAAGGCCCCAGAGGAATGATAACTTGGCCAAAGTCATGTCACACAGAGTTATTTTGTTCACACACACACACACACACACACACATACACACATATACATGTGGTCTTATTCCATAAGAATTTGTGTTTGAGGTAGTTCTTACAACTTCACAACTGTTTAGTAACAGAACTTGGGTATTCTTGTTCACAAGCCAGTTCTTGCTTCATCATACACAACCATTTACCACCATATTGAATCCTCGACTGTCCTCAGACACATAAGAACATTGTCTGGGTTGGGATTCCTAAATTTCCTGAAGAGATCTTTAGTGGGACTATCCTTCTCTGTGGGTTTTAATTGAGTCCTCAACAGTTGTCAGGTTTATCACTTTTGTTTTTAAGAAGTGAGAAGATGTGTAATGGCTTTTACAAAAGTCCTGATCTCAAATGTGTCATGTTCATATTTTGCAGGGAGTCCCCAAGTCATCCTTCCTGACTGAGGAGAAGAGAGCCAGGCTAAAGACCAACCCCGTGAAGGTGCACTTTGCTGAAGAAGTGCTTGTCAGTGGACACAGCCAGGTACGTCACTAGTCAAGGGGTTGAAATCACTCTTCATGAAGCTGGGGAGCTGCCTCCTGGTACTTACCTCTTTGAGATTCTGGAATCTTGCAGCACAGAGAGGATACCAAAGGAATGCAATAGGTGTGCTAAAGACTCTGAGCACCCTCAATAAGTTACCTGCTGACCATGGACAGGGAGAGCCAGGAAGAAAAACACTGGGTGTTTCTCTTTTATTCTGTGACTGAATTCTCACCCATGAAATGTCAACAAGCTCCAAATGCTAATTTCTCATTTTGGCCTTGAACTTAGTGTTGCTTCCATATTGATAGTGATGGTTGTGATGAAGATTGGCTTCCCCCTACCCCAGAACCCATTTTGTATTGAACTTCTATTATATGAACCTAAACTTTTGGGGTACAGTACATAATCCTTCATCATCATGATACCCTGGAAAGGGGATATTTTAACATAAGAGGAAGCAGAGGCTTGGAGAAATTAAGAGAATTAACCTCTGAGACCACATAAAATGAATAAATAAATAAATAAATCTTTTTAAAAAATGAGTAAAAGTTGATAAAATTGGTTATTAACCTTTTCCCCTGAAAGCAGGATAAGACCCCAGAAGAATTCAAATAGTAAGCTAACATTTGCAAAATGCTTAACTTTGCTAACAGTTAAAGAAATGCAAAGGAAAATATTAGGAAGTGCCACTTTACACTTAGTAACCAAGCACAAATAAAGAAAAAAATGTAAGGCCTGATGCTGACGAAGTAGCCACAGTCATGCACTAACTGGTGGCTTTGTAATTTGGTTTCATCTGTTTTTGTGTGTGGGAGGGGAAACAAAACATAATGAGTACCATAAAAAAATGGCCCAAGGATCACATTCCTATTAATTTAGTCTATAAAATAATTTAAATGCAAAAATCCATGTGTTCAAAGTACCTATGGTACTGACATATAAAATAGAAAAAAATCTTTGAAAAGAATGCTCAATGTCTAGGGCCAAGGAGTAGTTAAATCAATTCTGATATTTCAAATCCATAGAAAATCATGAGTCCATTAAAATTACAAACATTAAACCTCTAGGAAAAAGTGTATGAAATACGTGTTGAGTAAAAATGAAGATAGAAATTGTGTATGTTCTATTATTGCCACTCTCTAAAAACGATTTACAGGTATAGATAAAAATTGGAAGAAGCCTTAAAGAAAAGTAAATGGTGGTAGTTATGTGATGCTGTTGTGGACATATTTTTTGGATATCCCAAATAATAAAGTCCCAAAGAAGAAATTTTGCCTTTGGGAAATCCAAAGATGAAGGTCATTCTAAATACCCAAAACCAGAGAAGTGAGATGAGAGCAGAGCCAGCAGTTTGCAATCCCTCATCCCAGATTATGAAGCGGCACTGTGATCTGAACTTACCTCCCTTTTCTTTCACAAAAAGACTTTTTTTTTTTTTTATTATAGAGAGTGATGAGTATGAGTCTTACCTAAAAGATACAAGTGCCCTTACAGTTAGAAGATACAAAATTCTCATCTAAAGCAGACTGTCAGGTTTTTTTGGAAACGGATGATAGGCTTCTCTATCCAAATGGGCTTTATACCCAAACTCTGCAGAGACTAAAGCGGGGGCAGTTTGAGCTCAAATCTTGGGGACTCTAGAGCTGCTTACTCACTGATTCTGGAGGATACCAATCCCAAGAGCCCTTTTTATTTGCAGCTAAATACTCAGAGGTCACTCTTTATGAGGGCCAGCTCTAGGGGGATTCCTAAGCCCAAAGGGAATCTGCCTTCCCCCACCCCAGGATGTCTGGCTGGCATGGGGTTACCACACAGATGAGTCCCATGCCTGCTTCCCAAAAAGACCTTCCAAGAGTGGTTGAATCCCTTAGGAGATTCTGCAAGTCTGGGGCGATGGTTTGGATGAATGAAGGTGGGAGCAGCCCTCTGCATTTTGATGATGCTTCACTACAGGGAATGCAGCAGGAAAATGGTAGCAGGGAGGGAGGAGCTCTGAGGGAGCTTCCCACCCCAGTCAGCCCTCTAGCCCCACCAGGAAAGACCCTCTGGGGAGAGTATACATGCTTGTCTCTGATTTATTAAATTGTATCACATAAGGGTAGCAACCAAAGGTATTGAGGTTGCAGCTGATGGTTGTGAGACCTCATTCGGACTCATGCAGTGCCATGGGTATGCTCGTGACCGGGCTCACTCTTCTCCACCATCTCATATCTGACACTTTTAGTGGATATTCCTGGAACAAAGCATGCCTGTCTTTGTGTGGCATAGACCTGGTCCACTGGAGGAATTTCCAGATGCCAAGAATCAACCACTGCATAGTGAGGAAGTTAGGATCCTGCTCTCCACACCCAGCAGGGCCAGGGGAGCTGAGGACTTGTCACACCCAGGGAAAGGAAAGGCCAGTTTCAACACTACTCTTGTGTTTTCCAGGGTAATTCTCTGCTGTGTATGCCCAACGTGCTCAAGCTGTACTTGGAGAATGGACAGACCAAAGCTTTCAAGTTTGAGGCAAACACAACTGTGAAGGTATTAAGAGTAAACTTGAGTTTCTCTCCCAGTGAGAATTTGCTGGCTCCCGGGACTCCCAGGTATCCTGCCCTGCAGCTGCCTTGGTGTTCCTGTAACCATTATGGCCTGAGTACCTGCCATAAGCCAAGCACTGTGTTACCTCATTAATTGTACAACCACCCAGCAAGATGTATTTTTATCACCATCTTCGAGGGGAGGAAATGAGGGCTCAGAGGGATGAAGTACCCAAGGTCCTATGACAAGTTGTAAGCCTTCACCCTTGACCTCTGGGCTCCCTGCCTCTTGTATGTGACTCCACCTGCTACCAGAGACTAGTGCAGCTAAAAACTAAAGCACCGTGTCAGAGCAGGCCCACATATCTGCATATTCTGTTCTGGGTTGAAGTCAGTTCAATTTATATTTAACAGGTACCTCCATATGAGGGAGATACTCCAGGGTGGGGAGAGGGGTACAAACTAGGTAAAGGGTAGTTTTGTCTTCCAGAAACTTACAGTCTAGTTGAGGGAGGTTAGACATTCAAGGAGCTCCCGGGAGTCCAGAGAAGGATGAAATAAGAGCTGCAAAGAGAGGGACAAGGAAGTGTGTTCTGCATGCCAGGGAAAGAGCACCATCTGCTTCTTTCTGTCAGTGTGTCAGAGGAGGCTTTGTAAAAAAAAAAAGCTGGACCTGAGCTGAGCTTTGAAGGGCAACCAAGAGCTCAACAGGGGAAGGTGGGGGACAGGGCTGTTGGTGGGGGTTGGAGGGTACACGTCAGTCTGAGGAAGTTACATGTCCTAATGTGAGAACCAGTAAAGCAAATGTTGCCCAGGAAGTAGTAATCTGTCCTATGGGACTGGAGCATAGGCCATTTTCTTGTGGGAGGAGTGAGAGATGGCAAGGCTAGCTGTGGAGGGTGTTGAATGACAGGAAACAGAGTTTGGATTTTATTCACAGAGAGTGAGGGACAGTGCAATGGCTTCTGAATGAGGGAGTAGACTGTGTTAGAGCGAGGCTCCAATGAAGAAGCAAATAAAGGGTATTCAGGTGAGCCAGTGCATCTATAGGTAATGGATGGTAGCCAAGACACGCACGTGTGCACACACTCTCTCTCTCTCTCTCTCTCATTCTCTCTCTCTCATGTACCCCTCCCCCACACACATACATGCACCAGCCAGTGTTCCTCTCTGTCACTTTCATTTGGCAATTCCCAGAGCTGTTCCAAATGCCCTATCCCAGTCTTCCCTCAGCATGACTTAGGAGAAGCCAGAGAAAGCCTCTCTGGAGCTGGAAAGCCCTTACTCAGAGAAGGAAGAGGAGAGAAGAATGGATTTGTTAAGCATTTACTACATGCCTGCTCTCCCAGGCACTTCCTTATGTACTATCTCATTTAATGCCCCCAGTAACCTTGTGAAGTGACAGGTGTTATCCCCATTTTGCAGATGAGAACACAGGCCCAAGAGACCTCCAAATTGTCAAGGTCAGCTAGCTCATAAGTGGCTTCAAACTTGGTCTGTTTCTGGACCCTGCCCTGGACCTTCCCACACACTATCCTGCACCAAAGTCTTGCAAATGAATTAGACAAGGTTTCTACTTCTGCCATCTTTGATCCAAGTGCATTGGAATGGAAGGGATGATTTATTTAAAGTGAGTCCCACTTTGGTGGCCAAAAAGACTTGGAGAGGATTTATAATAAAAGCACACACCATTAGATCCCAGATGATAGAGTTGGAGAAATGGGCAAGTTTTTAGCTGGTATAATACTGGTTACATTTACTTATCTATGGTAACCAAATTTTTTTAAAGATTTTATTTATTTAAAAAATATTTTATTTATTTATTCATTAGAGACACAGAGAGAGAGAGAGAAAGAGGCAGAGACACAGGCAGAGGAAGAAGTAGGCTCCAAGCAGGGATCCCGATGTGGCACTCGATCCCAGAACTCCAGAATCACACCCTGGGCCAAAGGCAGGCACTAAACCTCTGAGTCACCCAGGGATCCCTATAGGAACCAAATTTTTTAAAGCAAATCTTTTAGTTCTTTATGACAGAAAGGGCGGGGGGAGATATAAACAAATCCTGTGGGTCAAAGGAAAAATCACCATCCATTCATAATTGAATTCTCTTCCCAGCTCCCTTACCAAGAGAAGCAGAGTCCCTACATTAGAAAACCCTCTTTCTCTAAGTCAAGAAAAATAATACGACATTCGATACAGTGAACAGTTGTGTGCCTGCAAAGCTGTCAGTGACACAGCAATACATATACCAGGTCACACCTAAAGGGAGCCCAGAGACTTGGGGTAGGGCTGGGGGCAAAAGGGGAGACCTGGGGATAACTCAGCATGAACTGAGAGGAAAGTGCAGTGTGCTCAGGAATGGGCCCTGAGTGGTATGTGAAGACAGTGTCCCAGGCATGGGGAATGGCACCAACAAACACCCAAAGATGGGAACGTTTGACAAGAGTAGAGGGCTTGTGAGCGGAAGGCATTGGAAGAGGCAGCAGCAGATCAAGTGGGAGAAGTTGATTGACACCTGACACCCGAGAGCTTTGAGTATTAAGCTGAGGAGTTGGGATTTGGGCTGGGGGCGGTGGACTGACTATTCTTGAGCAAGGAAGCACAATCAGTATACAGTCAGTCCTAGGCTTAGACAGCTTTCTGTAGGTCAGAGGTCAGCAAACTTTTTCTGTAAGGGGACAGATAGTAAATATTTCAGGTTTTACAAACTGTAGGGTCTCTGTCACAGTTACTCAACTCTGCTATTGTAACAAATGGACGTAGCTGTGCTCCCATATAACTTTAATTACAAAAGCAAGCAGTGGGCTAGATTTGACCTCTGAGCTATAGTTTTCCAGCCACTGCTCTAGATGCAAGGTGGAGGTCAGACGGTGGTAGGGTGGTCAATAGGATCCCACTCTATACAGCGGAGGAATGGCTGAGCCAGACTACACTAGACATAGGAGGATGGAGAGGGGGATGGAGTCAGGAATTGGGCTTTCCATCAAGGCCAATTCAAAGGAAACATTAGATAATGTTGAGTTACAGAAGCAGATAGATTCTTCAGGACTTAATCCCTGATGCATTATGGAGGGTGATAGAGCAAGCAGAAAGAGGATTCAGAGTGGGGGGTCATGAGGAGCGAGTAGCACCTGAAACTTTGGCACCTACTAACCTGAGCTGCCAGCAGGACTTCTCTGATGAGTCTGTGATGATTATTTATTTGCTGAGTGAAAGTTTACTGAATGCCATTGAATGCCACGCTCTGGAGATCTAATGGAGCACAAAACAGACAAGGTTCATATTCTCAGGAGTTTACCATCTAGTGGGTGAAAGATAGGAAGCAAGAAAACAACTATTAGCAGCTTGCATGTATTGAACACTTGTCATCTACTAGGTACTGTTCTAAGTGCCTTCAGTGGGGAAATTAACACGCACAACAGCCCCATGAGATAAGTGTTATTATTACCATTTTACAAATGAAAACAGTGAGGCATAGAGAGAGTAAGTAATTTAACCAGGGACACACAGCTAGTAGTGGTAGTCTGGCTCTAGAACCCAGTCACTTAACTTTACTATCTATTATTAAAGAATATACCTGTTATTGAAGCACATAATATTAAATATTGATGAGGGAAATGAACAGGACCCTCAGACAGAGAATGGCCAGGGCAATCACATTTAGATGCAGTGACTGGAGAAAGCCTCTCCGAAGAGAGGGAAACATCCTTGTGAAGAGTAATGGGAAAAGTGTGCCAGATAGAGGGAACAGCATGGGCAAATGCCCTGTGGCAGCAAAGACTTTGTGATGACAAAGGCTGCTATAGTGAAGGAGGGGAACGTGGCATGGCAAACTCTAATGGCACAGCAGTAATCATCATTCCATGCTGTCAGCCACTCTGAGGCATAGGCATCATTATCCTCCATTTTGCAGGAAGAAACTGAGGTTGAGAAACGTTAGATTGATTTCCCAGTTGCAGAGTGGTGGGCTTCTGTCGGTTAACAGTTGAAGATGCAAGAGGATGAATCCAGAGATGTTGAAGAGAGGCATAAGCCCCAGCACATGGCTTCAGCCTTCCAATAAAGCAAGTCAGGATGGCTGTCTGGGTGGTGCTGGAGCCCCAAGGAGAGGGGGAACAATGGGTATGGGGCCATGAGAGGCGATGAGAAGTCCCACGTGCAGTTTGTGATTGTTTGGCCACCTAAATTGGCAGTGGACCCTGTCAGCACAGGCTTTTTTCTCCCCAGCTACACCAAGGAGCATAGAGAAGGTCGAGGAGGTCCCCCTTGCTCTGTGCCTGAACACAAAGTCCAGCCTATCCCTCAGGTGACCCTTATGCCTCTCTGTGCCTGGCAGGACATCATCCTCACCGTGAAGGAGAAGCTGTCCATCCGAAGTATGGAGTACTTCGCACTGGCCCTGGAAGAGCAGTACAACATCTCACGGCTACACCTGCTGCACGAGGAGGAGCTCATCCAGCAGGTACACCTGTTCCTTGTGAGGAGATCCTGGCTGGGCAAACCACATCCCTCAGCCAGAACCTTCAGGGCTAGGTCTCAGCACCTCTGCAGTTTTGACCCACTTTCTCGTGCCCTCACTCAGCCTGGGGATAACAGGGCAAGAATCAGGACTGATTTTCACATCAGTATGTGGGTATGTGGGAATTCCATTTCACAGATATGGAGACAGTGACTTTGAAAGATAAGGTCACTGAGTGAAGGCAATGAAACCAATAGAACCCCATCTTTTTGCCTCCAGCACTGAAGACCTTTGAGAAGTCAGGGAAGAATTTGTTGCTGGGTCTAAGCCCTTTTTTGTGAGACTTACTCCCTGAACTGGTCCCTGATGGATGGATAGGGCACAGTCTGTCTATACAACTCAATCTTTCAGCCATTCAGTGATTTGGTGTACCAAATTTTTAATGCTTCTATTCCATTGACATTGAAAAAGAAAATCAAATGAGATCCTCAAGATAGTTGAAGTAGAAAAGAAAAGTGAGGTGTATAATATTAAAACAATGTATATGATACTATTATTTATGGAAGAGAAAATAATACACATATGTAGAAGCAAATATACACATAGACTATCTCTGAAAAGGCATTGAAGACCTCCGAGCAGATTTCTTTTGGAAAGGGGAGCAACTTGACGGGGTCAGTGAGAAACTTTACTTTTTGAGCCTTTTACATTTTATACCCATGGGAAAGTCAGCAACAAAGGTCTGCAGCTGTCTTGGGAAGCACTAAAATTGAAGTCTCTGGGGACTTTATTATCTTTCTTTTTTTAAATTGCTTTGTGGAATAGCTACGAGAACAAAGGCGATTAAAAGATTAACCGTATCTCCCTTACCCATTGTAGGTGGTAGAAAGGGAGGAGTCACATGACTACCGCTGCCTCTTTAGGGTGTGTTTTGTTCCCAAGGACCCCCTGGACCTCCTGAAAGAAGACCCTGTGGCCTTTGAATACCTCTATCTGCAGGTGACTGGTCTGCTCTTCCTAAAATAACTGGTTTCTCAAAGATGGCTTCCTAAAATAACTGGTTTCTCAAAGATGGCACGTTGGGTTATTTTGAACATGAGCTTAAGGCAATTAAGCAACTCCCTGGTAGGGATTATCTTTATCAGAAGGAGAGAGGCCTGATTATCCCTCGAAATTCCCTTTCCATCACTGAATTGCTATGTTAGGAGATTTGCTATGTATTAATGAAATTTAGGCTTAGTCCTCAATGTGGATGATACATTTTCTACTGCCACTTATTTTTTTTTTAAGATTTTATTTATTTATCCATGAGAGACAGAGAGAGGCAGAGACACAGGCAGAGGGAGAAGCAGGCTCCCCTCGGAGAGCCCGATGCAGGACTCGATCTCATGACTCCTGGATCACAACCTGAGCCAAAGGCAGACACTCAACTACTGAGCTACCCAGGCATCCCTCTACTACCATTTAGAGCTTCGGTTTTTATTGCTACAAGGGGCATTAGTGCTTTGAAGCCTTATTTTAGAAATGATGAAACGGAGTCTTGGGAAGTCACATGATCTGCCTGGGTCATGCATTTGGTGGCAGAGCCTTGGTGTTCCCCCAACTCTGCCTGCTTGAGTGAGATTTATCACATCATTTTTATATTGATAAAAAAGAGTTATTTGGGAGGCATTACCATTTTACAATTGAGGTAACTCAAACTAGGTGGATTAACTTGTCCAAATCTTACAGAAATGGCGGCAGCAAATAATGACAACAACACTACTGTATATTTGTATAATGCTGTGTCCTGATGCCTGCTTTCATATGTTACCTAATATAAACCTCACAGAAACCATGGAAGGTAAACTTAACTATCTTCATTTAGCAGTGGGTAGAGTCTTAGTTCAGTGTTCAGAATCTTAGTAAGTTAACCAAGGTCACACAGCCAGGAATTGGCAGAGCCAGGTCTCAAAGCTTTTTGCCTAAAAGAACTAGGAACACAATCCATCTATTCTTGTCTCCCAATTCCTCTGATGTAATCTCTTCTAGAGCTGCAGCGATGTGCTCCAGGAGCGCTTTGCTGTAGAAATGAAATGTAGCTCTGCGCTCCGACTCGCAGCCCTGCACATCCAGGAGCGGATCTACGCATGTGCTCAGCCACAGAAGATCTCTTTGAAGTACATAGAGTGAGTGGCAGGGGACTTCTAGGTCCCATCAACAGCAGCTGTGTTGCATTTATAACTTGGCTGGCCCCTGGCCAGGATGGCCAGGTTCCACAGAAAGCTGATACTTGACTACCTACCCGTCTGTCCATTGTCTTTCCATCCATTTCCCTCCCCACTGTCTCTGACCCAGCCCACCTCCTCCAGATGTCAGAATCTGGCGGCTCCCTCTGGGGCAGAAGCCAACTGCAGATGGAAGGACACAGGATCCCTTTGTAAATTCCCAGGTCTTGAGAGAATGTCTTGGAAATCAGTTGACAATGTCCATGTAAAGCTCTCCTGAGGGCAGAAGTGCCTTAGAAATTAATTTTGTGTGAACCAGTTGTGTTGTGTTGTATTCTTTTAGGGCAGTTTCAAGTCCTCAGATTTCAACACCACCTGATGCTTAGCATAAGTTTTCATTTTGCTCTGGGCAGCATCAACCAGGTTTGCTAACCCACTCACCAAATCTCAGCTCTGTCCTGTCTGGACATGAAAATCAATCAGGGAATCATATTTAAAAAATAAAACAGATCCTTGGCTCTGTTCCTAAGGTACTGGGTCAAACCTCTAGGAAATGGAACCTGAGAATCTATATTTTTATCCATTTTTGGGGGGAATTTTGAGGCTGTGAGGCTGGTACCATTCAGAAGCATGGTCTCAGGGATTCACAGGTGCTGTGTGTTGCCTCGTTGAGAGTGTTATTTGTGATCATTATTTCTCACATATACTGTAGGGAAAAGGATTGAGATCTGTTCTGATTAATAGAATATCATACCACACCAAAAGTAATCAGTTCCCAGAAAGATAAGTGGGGTTAACTCCTGAATGGGTGTGGTTTTGTGGAGAGAGTGTATGTGTATTACATATTTATAAATGTGATATTTAATACACAAATTTATGAATATATTTTATATATATTTACATTAACATGTATATATAGATATATCTATCTTCTGTCGAAAAAGAAGCTCATGATTGCAGCATTCTATGAACACTAAGTTCCTTAATCAAATGTAATTATGCTCTTCATTAGAGCCAAGTATACTGTAAAAATGGTATCTCCAATATCTCATGGCAGGAAGGACTGGGGAATAGAGAACTTTATATCTCCAACTTTACTCCGAAACATGAAAGGCAAAGACATTAAGAAAGCTATTAGCTTCCACATGAAGAGGAACCAGAATTTGCTGGAACCCCGACAAAAGGTAATGTTGTGGCCTCTGCTGACACCAACCCTACCCCCCACCCCAGGGAAAGCATTTTCAACATTGCGTGGATTTTAGGCAAGTGAATAACTCTAAAGTCTTTTTTTCCCTCTATTTAAGCAACTTATATCTGCTGCCCAACTACGTTTAAATTATCTACAGATCCTTGGGGAACTCAAGACATATGGTGGAAAAATCTTTAATGCTACTCTAATGGTACGTATTATAGAAATGTGGACCCCCCCCACTCTTTTTTAAGATTTTATTTATTCATGAGAGTCACAGAAAAAGAGGCAGAGACACAGGCAGAGGGAGAAGCAGGCTCCTCAGAGGGAGCCCGATGTGGGACTCGATCCCTGAACCCTGGGATCATGCCCTGAGCCAAAAGCAGACCCTCAACCACTGAGCCACCTAGGTGTCCCGACCCCCCACTCTTATAAGAGACTGTAGAAGTCCTCTGAAGATCAGTGTCTTTTAGCCTACAATTCCTGAGTGCCCCATCATATACTATAATTTGTTTGGGAAGCAAAATATTATACCATCGGGGAGTGTTTATCATGCTTGGTGCCAGCCCTGTGACACATGCTGGGGGAGGCAGAACTCAGTAAGACGTGATTGCCACCCTCAATGAAGCAAGGTACCCAACAGACCAAGTGAGGCCATGAGAAAGGCACAGGACTGTTGCTGTAGTCTGAGACTGAGTCTGAAGACAGAGGGTACCACTGCTAGCTTCGGGTTGAATATGGAAAGGAGAAGGGATTAGGGAAAAGCAGGAAGGTTGGATTGGCCAGATTTCAGTATGGAGGAAAGGCATTCTGAGGGATGGGAAGTGTACACAGTTTACTCTGGTACTTTGAGTATATGAAGGTGAAGAGGAAGACTTGGAGATCGTGAAAAGGGAATGAGAATGTTAGATTGACAGCTGGGCTGGGATCCTGATTGTTCAGAAGGGAAGAACGAGGGTGGATCTGAGAAGGGAAAGGAGAAGCGAAAGAGTCCTCTGCTCCATTACTCATTCCTCCCCCAGCCTGCTTTCTGGAGCCTAAGCCTAAAGTTCTATGCATCGCAGCCGTCCATGACTGGTGGGCTGCGGCCTACAGGGACTCTCCCCTGCCTCACTGTTCAGACAACCCCAGACTCCTCCTGCACAAAGCCAGACAATTTGCCCATTTGAAGGTTTTTCAATATATTAACAAAGCTCCTTTCAGTGTATTTGGTGTGCTTCTCAGTCATTTACAGTGATGGGTCAGTTTAATCAGGTGGAAAAAGAGAATCAATGTTTGGAGAGAAAGGAAGAGCATCAGATAGTTGGGAAAGGGAAAAATAGTTGAGTCTTTGTACAAGTAAGGTGACCAAAAGGTGGACAAGAGACTAAATCACAGAAAGGAAGGCTTGAAGATACAAGAAAAACTTCTATGTTTCCAATGGGCTAGTCCTGTCCCCTCCCAGCTGTCAAGTTCCTGTCCCCAGCCTCCCTTTACTTTTTCCTATCTAGGGTGAGAACTGGTAATGGGAGAAGAAGCCAGCCCCATTGAACTGGCTCAGGGTGCTTGCTGGGTGCAAGAATGCCACCAACTGTAGATAAATAGACTCTTGTCAGGAAACTTAATGTGAATATGATACTTGGATACAAATAATTGCAGTTAGAAGTGGCAGCTCAGTGCTATCAGAGCAGTACAGAGGCTGTGGTATGGGAACGACCAAAGGAAAAAGACTACTCTGGCTGGAGGAGATAGATCAAGCAGTTGCTTTCCATAGGCAGTAGATTTTGATGGAAGCTTTTAAAGAAGGGTCAGGATTTCAGTAGGGCACAGCATGAATATGGGCACATAGGTATGAAAGCACAGGTTGTGTTTATGGAACAGGTAATGGGTCCCATGGTCTGGTTCTCTGTTGTGAAGCGTCTTATAGGAGACACGTAGATACTCTTTTAGTTGTAGATAGGGCCCAGATTGGGCTCTTGCCTAGCTTGGTAATCTAGGGAAGAGGGGGTGAGGGAGGATCTGAAATAGATATCATGGAGTTTTGCAGAAAGCGGTATCATGTCTTGCATGTGCAATGTATTTTCACTAGCTTGTGAATGAAAACTAATTCTTCTTCTACCGAATGCAGTTACAGGATAGAGAATCCTACATTGCCCTTCTAGTTGGAGCCAAGTATGGGATTAGCCAAATTATCAGTAGCAAACTCAACATCATGTCCACGTTGGCAGAGTTTGCCAACATCAGCCGTGTGGAGCTGACAGAGGAGTCCGAGAAAGTGAGCATGGTCAAAGTATATCTTCAAGACGTCAAGGTAATGCATGGGGAAGGCATTTTGAATCCAACTTCTGGAATTTGGGGCTCAATTATCCTAGGGTAGTTTATTTATGAGAGTTTGGATATTAACAAAGTCTAATATCCTGCATTTGCTGAAGAGGATTAATCATCTATCCTATACCATCAAAAGGAAAGTAATGAATATGGTGCATTTTCCTGGGAAGGTCCTAAAAGGGGTGAGGGTTTTTTGGCTTTTGGGGTTGGTATAAACTGAGCTTGGAATATATACTTTCCTTATGGGTTTTTGAAACTTAGATGGGAGCAGCAGATGACTTTATCACATGGATGGGACCAGGATGGCTGCCCAAGATTTTGGAGGGCAGCAATGAAAGTGGGTAAATGATGCAGAGTACTTCCCAAGCCTCTCTGCAAGGTCCTACATTTACCCTCCTTTGCTTTATTTTCTGACATGTTCAAGGATGGTGCTTTATTATTTTTTTTTATCACCTGCTTCCACCTTTTCCATTTGCTCTCCTTTTCCTTTTCCAGATCATCTTGAAGGGACCCCACTGTATGAATGAGCAGGGTGGGGTGGGGTGTTTGGGATGGGGATATTGGACTAGGGAATGAAGAGGCAGGAGACATTGTAAGATTCAAGGGGAGAAACCCATTGTAAGTATATGAGTGTGTATATACTTGCACGTGTGGTTGGGCCTATGTATGTGTGTGTGTATGCATGCTTATTTCAAGTCTTGAAGGTGAGAATATGAGATACCAGGAGGCCTGCCTGTGGGGCATGGCTAGACTTACTTCGAATCTCTCATTGGCCCCATGCGGGGCCAATGAGAAGTTGTCAGCCTTCAGACTGTCCCTTAGGCCTTTATATAAAAGCTCTCTTTACTTTCAAAGGTTCTGACGTTGCTGCTGGAATCCAACAGTGCAAAAGACCTGGCCTGCCTGATTGCTGGGTACTACAGGCTATTTGTCGACCCAGATACCTCCATTTTCCTGTGGCCGGGAAACAAACAACAGGTGCACCGGGTATCTGCTGAAGAAGGTGAGGTGCCAAGGCTTGCTCCTATAAGGGACAGGCCCTTTTCACAGCCTAAAGGGAGGGAGTGAATTGAGTTGAGTTGATAAGAGCTATTTTTTCATTTATTTCCTGGTAAACAGTTGATCTTTCTAAAATCCTGAATAGAGAAGTTTTCTTTGTATCTGAGAGTCACCTAAAGCCACAAAATGTGGTTGAACATCTCTGATTCCCTGTAGTATTTCCTAAAATTGTTTCTAAGATCCACTGAATTTTGCTTTATTTGCCAGCAAAAAAAAAAAAAAAAAAAAAATCATTCATTTATTCAGAAAGTACAGATGACCTAGCTTTTTATTCCATGTCTAGGTGCTCTGTTGCATTCTCGTGAATTATAATAGAAGTTCTCAGCCTTATGTGTTTAGGAGAAGGAAGTACCCAGAGATAGAAGGAAATAGAAGGAAAGAAACCATGTATAAGGAATGAAGTAGTGGAGGCCAGATGAGATGCATAGACTCCCAGGCCAGCTCCCAGTTTCTATCAGGCTTTGGCTTCAGCACTGTTAATACAGCATTTTCCCACTGGTTTGCTGATAAATGTTGTAACACTCTCACTATGGCTAATTTCAGGCTACCAGTGTGATATCATTGAACGTGAAGATGGGAAGAGATGCTCAGTAGCACAACATTGTATGGCATTTCCTCCATTTGGATCAAATGGGCATGAGTAATCTCAAGAGATTAGATGATAGTAAGATAAAGTAAAATAATTAGGAAGTGATGAATTTTGGATGCTTTTGGTTTTAACACAGTTTATAAACAAAGGATGATACCCTAGAGTCTAATCAGACAATGCAGAGTGGGGCAGTTGTGAAGGTCTGGTAGTGAGAGGGACTGCTTCCATTGGGGCAGGTGGCAGTGGGAGGGAAGATGCTCTATAGGGGGGCAATATTTGAAATAGATCTGGAAAGACTTGTGGAGCTAACCAGGCAAAGAAGAGAGGAGAGATCATTTGAAGCAGAGGGGACAACATGGACACATGACACAAGAACAAGGTCCTGATCTGTGAGAAGCTCCCTATAGTGGCTGGAGCATGTGAAGCCTACAAGGAGTAACCAGGCTGCTGAGGAGGGGTCAGGGCCACACTGACAGACCTTAACTTCTGTAGAAGAACTTAGGCTCTTCCCTGTGTAGAGGAAGCCATTAGGGGGTTTAAGTAGAGTATGATACGGCCAGAGAGAAGTTTTTAGAAATATCACGATGGAGGCTATGGTAGAAGAGAAATTGGAGGCCTGGCTCAGTGTCCCCAGTTTTCCTGCCATGAATCTTTCCAGAGTATCAGGAGCTAAATGAGTTTTGACTGTTCTAAAAACCCCATAGTATCAGTGGGTCCCCAAAGCCAGGTTTAAAGATGGTGCCAGCCTATTGGCCTCAGACACCCACATAAGGTTGCTAAGAATACAGATTCTTAGCCCCCATCCCCTAGATATTTGACTTAGTACATCAGGGTTAGGGCTGAGGATCTGTTTTATTTTTTAAATATGATTCCCCATCTGATTTTGATGCCCAGACAGGACAGAGCTGGGATCTGAGAAGGGTGTTAGCAAACCCGGGTGATGCTGCACGTAGCAAAGTTAAATCCAGCCACATAATCTCCATGTTTCCATGAAGATATAGCTTTCCTCAGAAGTAATCCTGTCTCCATTATGCAATTCGGTTGATGTGGGAAAGTAGCCCTGATGTGCAGGGAGAATGTGGACTCTGGAATCCCAAGAGTCCTGTGTCAGCCAGTACAGTGTGATCTGGGCTGGCCACCCTGGAGATGGGAGGGCAGAGAGAGTAAAGGGTGGGAGGACATGAGCCTCTGTTGGTCCCAGAATGCTGTCTTATAACCCCTGGTGTCCCTTGCATTACAGGCTATGAATCCAGGGCATGCAGTGACTCAGAGGAGTCCTCTGAAGTGGACTGCGTGCTGGAGCCTCTCTCTGACGGACACGTGCTGAAGCTGGGCCCCTGCAGACCGCTCGTAAAAGAGGAGCAGCCTCCTGGGGACAGCCCCATGCCTGAGATGGCCAGGAGGGGCCCGAGCACCTCCGGGGCCAGCAGCATGACAGACAGTGCTGAGTCCGAGGCTTCTGACTCTGCCAACACTGAGAGCCGAGGCTGTAGGACCAGTGGCTCCAGTGAGTCTATGGATGCCCTGGAAGAGGATGACTTGGACACTTGCTCTTCTAGCAGGTCTGGCTTCTTCCACTCTAACTCACCAGGCTTCCCAGAGACTCTTGGTTCCAGCAGCCAAGAGGAGAGAAGCAGGATTGAAACCAATGGCTTCCTGTGTCTCCTGGACTTGGCTCAGAGAGCCAATCATCCATGCCAGAAGACTGAGTTTTCTGAGAGCCCCACTCCTGAGACTTTCAGCTGGGGACCAGAACCAAGTGCAGTCAGGCTGGACCCTAGGCTATATGAGGGCAGCCGAACCGACTACTATAGCCTGTGCTCCAGTGTCTCCCTGGCCAGCCACCTGAGCAACAGCTCAGAGAGCACAGCTTCCCGGCAGGGCAGGGGCCTGCCAGCCTGGGGTCAGAAGGGCTGGACTGAGGCCCAACCCAGCTCTGCTCTGGAAGCCCTGGCCCCGCATCTGCCACTGGCCTTTGAGGACGGTAGCTCAGATGAGGAATACTATGATGCTGCTGACAAGCTCACACCCCCAGACACCCTCTCAGGTGAGCCCTCCCCAGCAGGTCTGTAGCCTCAGCTGACAGCTCCTGAACACCCAGCAGGGGCAGGGACCAAGCTCGAAGCAAAAACACATGGGTAAAGCAGGGTCCTTATTTGAGAAGGCCCATCTGGGCTCAGTGGACCAAATATTAAGTGTCACAACTTTAAGTCAGGGCTACAAGGGAGGTTAAGAGAACTATAGGTGAGTGGAGATGAGAGGCACTAATTCAAGAGTGGGAATCAGGAAAGGCTTCCCAGAAGAGGTTACAAATGGGCTGGGCCTTGTGAGCTGGACAGAATTTAATAGAAAAGGGTTTGAGATCAGTGCTCAGCAGAGGCAAGTGGCTGCATCATTATCAACCCTGATTCTACATTAAATGAGACTTTAATGCAAGGAGAACCCAATAGGCCATTGGTGGCCCCTTAAGAGAATCAGAAGAAAAGGCAGGGGATCTGTTGGTCCTGTTTCTTTCTGGCTCCTCATCCTTTCCTCCACAAGGAGTGTGAGATGTCTTTCCATGTAGAGTGACTTCCTGAGTTGACTTGAGATCCTTGCAGGACACCTAGATATGCACGTGCACGTGCACACACACACACACTCACACACACTGCATGCTAAAGAAAAACAATTGGAAATAAACACACAGACATTGATGGTGACCCAGCAGAAGCTGGGGAAGCTGCCGCCCTTTTATTTCTGTCTCAGCCCTTCCCTGTTGTTCCCTGCCCTCCAACAGTTTCCTGTAGCTGGTGGAGAGAGGCCAGCTGCTCCTGAGCAGCCCCTATAAGGCCACTCAAGACCCTCTATGACATGACCTCTTTCTCTCTCTCTCTCTCTCTCTGCCCTCCTAAGCCCTCTTTCTGTGTACCTACCACACAGACCTCCTTGCTGTTCTTGAAAAGTGCCAAGCTCTTTCCCATTTCTGGCCTTTGCACATGCTGCTCTTTCCTCAGAAAACACTCCTCACCATGATCTTTGGCTGCTAATTTCCCATCCATCTATCAGGCCCCACCTGGAAATTCACTTCCCCCCTGAAAAACTAACCAGACCACCAAGACTAGGGCTATGTTTCATAGCTCACCCTGAGGGCTTCCCACCTAGCACTTAGCACTGCCTATAATTGTCTATTTATTTGTGTGATTTGTGTGTTGATGTTTCTCTTCCTGACTTAAAAATTAAGAGTTCCTTGGAGTGTAGGAACTGTGTGTTTCATGCTCAGCCCTGTGTCACCAGCACATAGCGCCTGGCAATTTTGCTAAATGAAGGAATGACTTCTCCGCCATCTACTGAGTTCATTAATTGACCATTCCCCTAGAAAAGGAGAAACTTAGGAGCAGATTTGCACTGTTCTCCAAAGAACCTAGGACTTGATAAGGTTTTAAATGAGGTGCAGCCAGATTGGAAACAACTGATCTGAGTATAAGAACCCTCAGATTCTCAAGGGCTGGGATATGAACCTGATTCCTCTGGGTGATTACCTGGACTTCTTTACAAAGTGCTTCTTCACTCAGAAACATCCATCCTGGTATGCACAAAATCCCTCACATCCACAACTGAGTAGTGACACTTTTTTTAAAAAGATTTTATTTATGGGGAGGGATCCCTGGGTGGCTCAGTGGTTTAGTGCCTGCCTTCAGCCCAGGGCGTGATCCTGGGGTCCGGGGATCGAGTCCCATGTCAGGCTCCCTGCAAGGAGCCTGCTTCTCCCTCTGCCTTTGTCTCTGCCTCTCTCTCTCTCTCTCTCTCTCTCTCTGTGTGTGTGTGTGTGTCTCTAATGAATAAATAAATTAAAAATCTAAAAAAAAAGATTTTATTTATGTATTTGAGAGAGAGAGCACATAAGCAGGAGGAGGAACAGAGGGAGAGGGACAAGCAGACTCTGAGCTGAGCATGGAGCTTGATCCCATGACCTCAAGATCATGGCCCAAGCTGAAACCAAGAGTCAAACACCTAACTGACTGAGCCACCCAGGTGCCTGGAGACATGACATGTTAAAAAGATGTCAGAGAGCTTATAGAATTGCCAGCAAAGGTGAAGGGCTGGTTTAGACACAGGCAATAACCAGGCCTGGAGACTAGGTGACAGGATTCCCCACCATGTTATCAGGGTAATGTGGCTGCAAAAGATGTGCTCTACTTTTATTATTATTTTATTTGTTTAAAGATTTATTTACTCTACAGAGAGAGAGCCTGATGCGGAGCTTAATCTCACCACCCCAAGATTGCAACCTGAACCAGAAACCAAGAGTCAGATGCTTTTTTTTTAATTTTTATTTTTTTATGATAGTCACACACACAGAGAGAGAGAGAGAGAGGCAGAGACATAGGCAGAGGGAGAAGCAGGCTCCATGCACCGGGAGCCCGATGTGGGATTCGATCCCGGGTCTCCAGGATCGCGCCCTGGGCCAAAGGCAGGCGCCAAACCACTGCGCCACCCAGGGATCCCCAAGAGTCAGAGGCTTAACCAATTATGCCACCCAGGCACCCCTTATTATTTTAAATCTATGTGTTCAAGTGTGAAGTTCTAGGAAATTTGTGGCGGACTTTCTAGATAATAAATTTGGCTACCTGGCTTATTGTGAATAGGGTATAGTCATGAAGAGTTCCAACAGACTGTAACCATTGGTGAGATTTCATTCCCTGAAAAAACATTGGGATGCTGTGACCAAAAGACAATAAAATTATTGTGGACAATCAAGAATCAAAAACTATCTCCTACAATCATCATCCCTATCTTTTAGATGAGCAAATTGAGGAGGTCAAGATTTAGCATACCTAGGGTTACCCAGCCCAGCCAGGATTTGAACCCAGGCAACTCTGAGCCCTGGGTCCAAGCTCTGTAAATCTTTGTTTTTCTGCTTTTCATATACTTTTCCTTTCTTGATTCTCAGGGCCCAGAGCTGTTTCTGCTGCAGAACCCAGTGCCACAAACTCACAGAATAAGGTTAGCACTTGCACCCTTGAGGACGGCCTGAATCCTGGGCCAGATGGAAGAGAACCAAGCAGAAGGGGAGGTGTGAAGAAGTATGCTAAGACACTGAGAAAAAGAAGGTCTTTCCTACAGACTGACTACACCTGTCAAGTTTCATTTCCTCTGGTGCCATCAGCCTCGCTGGAGAGTGTGGACGACGTGTGCTACTACAACAGGGAGCCCTATCTAGCCCTCGGTGCACCCTCCCCAACTGTATCCTCTCTGCAGGACATGCACAGTGAGCCCGGCCTCCTGGAGACGAAGGCCCTGGGACTGCTGGGTCCCTTGAGGAAGCCCAAGAGCAAAAACCCAGCCTCCCGGGTCATGGAGATGGAGCCTGAGACCATGGAAACCAAGTCAGTCATTGACTCTCGAGTGTCTTCTATTTCTGCCATTCGCCTCCGTATTGACCCCAACCATAAAGAGAGTTCTGGGGATGCCCCCCTGACTGCCACTGTTGCCAGTTCCCCAGCGAGTACCCCTCACTGTTCCAACCCAGGTTCATCTGGCCCAGATAATTCTCGGGCAGAGCCTTCCCAAACCTTGTCTCCATTTCAACACTCAGATGGCAGTGCCCCCAAAGAACTCACCCTAGAGCTTGGGGACAGCACTTCCTCCCTCTCCAGTACTGACCCCAACCCAGATAGAGGCTGCCAGGCCATCAGCCCAGGGCCGCATAATGCCTCTCAAGCAGACACACTAGAGCTGGGAGGAGTCCAGTTTGAAACAAGATCAGGATCTTTGTTTACAAATCCTATGCAAGAAACTGCCCCCAAATGCACAGAGCCTTTGTTGTCTCCTCCACTCAGGCCTAGAAGTGGTGAATATGGAATATATTCAGAAGAGAAGATGGCTTCTTTCCCTTCAGAGGAGGAGCAACAAGGACAGCTATCTCTGGTACATGATGGAGAAGTTACAAACAAAAATGGCACTGATTTATTTCATGATGAATCTTGGAAAGATTCAGGTGACTCCAGGGGTGACCTGTCGAATGCTGTGCTACAGACTGGTGTCATCGCTCCAGCTGGTGCAATAATAGCCTCCCTCTCCTTGAAGTCTCCTGTAACAGGAACTGAGCAGATCCTGCCACATTCCCCCACAGACCCCAAAGGACAGAGCAGAGAAACCCCAAGCCAAACCTGCCAGGCCCAAGAGCAAAAACTCTTGGAAGAGCTGGATTTAGACCCTGATTTCTTGTTTGGGGACCAGACCATTCCATCAGCTTTCCCTCTGGAGGAGGTCAAGGCAGAGCCACTTAACCATATGATAGGGAAAGATACAGCCTCTAGGGACACTACGCAGCAGATCTGTTTTAATCCAGGTCCTTCTCTGCCAAAGCCACTAGCGTGTCCCCAAAAGGAGCCCCACTTAGAAGGCTCAAATCATTGTTCACTGTCAGAAAGCAAAGGCAAAAGCCCTAGCATCTGCCTTCCTGCTGAGAAATCTTTCCTGTGCTTTGCCCCAGAAAGCCATCCTAAAGTTTCTGCCGGTCTCAGGATGGCCACATCTTTGGGGTTTGTGGGTGCGAATGAAACAGTGGCCCCTAGGATTGGGATGGAGCAGTGCAGCTGCCAGTTCTCCTATGCCACGTGCTTCCGTGGCCTGCAGCCAGAGACAGAGGAAGAAGACAGGGACTTGGAAGCACACCCCACAGCCCCCCTCACCTCACCACCCTCTGCAGGAAGCCGGCTGGCCCTACCCTGGAGGCCTGCCCGGACCCACAGCTGCAGTGCCGAGCCCCTGCCGAGGAAGAGCCACATCTGGCCAGAGTACTGCTCCAGGGCTCTGAGACAGCTGAAAGCTGCCCCTGCCAGCACCCCAGAGGGCTTCATCCAACTCAGAGAGAGCTTACTGGAATTACAAGATATTTTAGAAGCTTCCTGGGGGAATGGGAACAAACATCCCCCGGAGAAGTGCACCTGGCACTTTTCAGAAAGCCGGAGCCGCCTCTGCATGGGTTCCCAGAAACTCCTGTCGAGCTGTCAACATGTGATCAGAATGGACCAGTCCCCTGAAGAGATGCAGGGGGCCGTGCGGGACACCTTCCAGCACCTGGTCCAGCTGGCCGGCCTGTGCTTCCAGTTCACAGACTGCAGCCGCTGCTCCAGTCGGCACAGGGAAGCAGCAGGGAACCTGAGGGATGTGGTGTACGCCTACCATCAGTTTGTAGAGGCTGCTAAGCTGACCTGTGAGAGAGGCTACCACGATCTGAGTGTGAAACTCTTGGCCCGTCGGTGCACAGCCCTCACTGCTGCCGTGTTTTGTTTGACGCAGAAGTTCCGGGCATCCGCTGCCCTGTGAGCAGGCTGCTTGCCCAGGCCCCTACCCTGCCCTGGACACTTTCCTGAAAAGCCCCTCCATTCCTCTGCCCACCCCTCCAAAATGTTTACTAGAATATTAAAATAAACTGCTGCTTCATCCTGGCCTGAATCATACAGAGTGATGATAATAAGTTGGAGTCCAAAGCATTCACTCATGGTCATTCAACAAACAGTCACTGGATACACTGCATAAGACAAGTCCTTGCCCCTGGTCAGGATGCTCACAGACCCCCCGGGGAGTACAGATCAATAGATTGCCATCAGTAAACTATGCCCTACCAGGAGCTTATACTGGGGGTGTGGAAGGAAGCAAGAGGAATTCACAAACCATCCCAAGATGACAGGAATGAGGGAGGAAGGTGGCGGTCACTGAAAAAATGGTCTTGACTTCTCATATGACACTGATTTGGCAATAACTCACACAGATAGGAGTGAATACATGTGACATTTGATAGATTCTACTTTCATAAGGTTTGGCTTGTTGGCCAGGTATTCTTGGCCGCCTTCCCAGGACACGTATAGGCTGCCACTAGGTGGCAGTAAGTTCCTTAGTTGCACGGTGACCCACTTCCAGGAGTGTGTGCTCCATGCTTCTTCTGAAATTGACGCCACATCTGAATACTGCACCCTTTTTTTTGTTGTTGTTGTAAATATCTAAAACGGCAAACATTAAAGCCCAGAATTAGATTTGCCTTTTTAAGAGTAATATTAGAGCAAAAGAAATATATTTAGTACCTTTCTCACTAATCTCAGTTGAGCCAGTTAATCTCAGTTAATTTTAGTGGGATGTTGGACAAGCTACTTAACCCCTCTATGCTTTGGTTTTCTCTTTAAATATTAATAGTTCCTGCTTTGTATGGTAGAAATATGGTAAATAATCTAGCAAATAGTAAAAGTTAATAATAACTCCCAAACTTTACGGATGCTTCAACCAGTATGATACCATTTCTTACATTTTGTTTTCAGACCCCGGGAAAACTGATTTCAAGATACCCTTGGGATGTCTTTTTACCCTGGCTTCTCTGTCGAGGCCAATTCTGGCCGAGATGCTCACATTGGGCTACTAAGGTTCATTTAAGGGGTCCCTTTGTCCTTCTGGTACTCCTGATCAGTTGTGGTCTGCACTGGCCCCCTAATTCCTCTCCTTCACCCAGAAAAAGCAGGGAGCAGAATGAGTACCTAAGTACCTAAGATCTTGGGAATCAGAGGAAAGCAATATTTTAGGAGAAGAGAAGATGCTCTTCTCACCCCTTGTTACCAGTTACTTGTTAACTAACCAGTTAACCAGTACTCGTGCCAGGAAAAGATGAATTTTCTTAGAGGCCTATTTCTTTTCACACAATATTTTGAATAACATTTAAATAAGGCCCTTGAACATAGATTTGAAGTGACTTTGTGGCCATGAAAAATAGGAACAATAGTACACTGAAATAATAAAAATTGTATGATGTTAATTAAACAGGACTTGAACACTTTTACCAGCAGAAAGCTCTGAAAAGCTATGCAACTTATTTACATGGACATGATTTATAGGTTCACAAGTTAAAGAGCTCAGGACTTCAACTCAACCAAGGCTTGAATCCTGATAGTGTTATTATAGGCACTGCTCTGGGCCTCAGTTTCTCCAATGGACAAAAGGAACTATTACTAGTCTCATTTAATGAGGGCCTACAGTGTGCCAGATGCCTTATTTAGATACATTGAATACATTTTCTTATCAATGGGACAATATCCTGAACTAGAGATCGTTATGTAATACACATTCAGTGTTATTGTGAGAAATAATCATGAAGGCAGGAAGACTGTGAAGCCTCTGGCATAGGTACTCAAATGTTTATTTCTGTCTTTCTTCACTTGCTCTCCCCTCAAATCCATTAACTTTCTTGGGTTGCTACTGTATGGAGTTGGTAGTTTACTCTGCAGTTCCCCTGAGGAGTACTAAGTTCCAGAAGTTCTGGGAAATCCCTCATTGTTGAGAGGCTAAAATGAAGGGTGGGGTGGGGGTGGTCCTGTTTAGCACTTTGAGATACATAGGCCCCTAGATGAAATACGTAGAATGTGATGCAGTGCAAGAGTCGTGTTTAATGACTAAGAAACTAGCAGACATTTGCACTTCTCTATCCTTTTCCCACTCACCATCACATTGGCTGATCTATTTCTTTATAAAAACATTTGTTACACCCATCACAGGTGATGCCTGATGCAGGATTACAGATGTAAATAATTGGATGAGAATCCTGTCTTCAAGAGCTCCTAGTCTAAGAGATAGGATGACATGTAAAGGTAGAGACCTATAATATAAGGCACTGTCGGCTCAGGACAATGAAAGAGGACATATAAGATGCTGTGAGAGCTCAAAGAAGAGAAGTCATTTTGGAGTTGTGGACAGAGTAGTGATTGTGGAAGTCTTCCTGTAGGAGGCAGCATTAATGAGAACTACTATGTCAAGAAGTATTTATGGAGTAGCTACTGAGTATCCTGTCCTGGACTTGGCAGATAGGAGGGTAAGTTTGGGATGTGTTAAGAAAGGAGAAAAATCACTCATTTGGTGATTCTATCATCAAACCATGCAGTGACATTGGGAACCAAACCATCAACATGATAGATGTTCCCTCAGGAACTTAAAATTAGTAGGAAAGACACAGGAAAAAAAAAAGATTACTGACAGGTGATATACAGAAACAAAGAGTGCCAAGATGTTGATAGGATGAGCCAATCTTACCTGGGTGATCAGTGAAGACCTCTCTGAAGATGGAAGGTTTAAGCTGAAGCCTAAAGGACAAGAAGGAGCCAGCCATAGAAAAAGTGAGAGGAAAGGGAACAGTACGTGCAAATCTTTGGTATACTTGAAGCATTTCAAGAAGCCAGGTGTGACTGGACCACAGCAAGCCAGAGGAAGAGTGATAGATGAGATTGGTGGAGCAGTCAGGAACCAGTCCAGGAAGGCTTTGGGAAAGTTAGACTTTATATCCAAGTACAGTGGGAAGCCACTAGGATTTGGAACAGAGGAGACACAATCATCTGGAAAACAGATGTCCACTGCGTGGTGGGATTTGGGGGGTGGCGGTGAAGGGTGGAAGGGGCAAGAAGAGATACAAGAGCAGTGGCAGGGAGTGCAAAGTGCAGGGACCAGTAGGTGTGATGGGAGCCACTGAAGACCATCTGAGCCACTTCCCAAGCCCAGCTGAGTGAAATCCAGGACCAGCTTCTGAGCAGAGAAGAGGTGTTATAGCTGGGTTTTAGGAAAACCCTTCTGGGAGATAAAGAATGTTTACTTTTAGCATTTAAAAATTGCTGTAGGGGCAGCCCAGGTGGCTCAGCGGTTTAGCGCTACCTTCAGCCCAGGGCCTGATCCTTGAGATCCGGAATCAAGTTCCGCGTCAGGCTCCCTGCATGGAGCCTGCTTCTCCCTCTGCCTGTCTCTGCCCTCCCCACCCCCCGCCCCTCTCTCTCTCTGTGTGTCTCTCATAAATAAATAAATAAAATCTTAAAAAAATAAAAAAAAAATAAAATTGCTGTAGTAGCCAATAAAGGATGAACTGAAGGCTTAGGGACAGGGTGGAGGTGTTGGAGGAGCTGTGGGAAGAAAGTCCAGAGAGGGAAACAGTGTGGGGTCAAGGAGGAATCCAACAGGGCTGTAGTATCTTTGGCAGGAGATATTTCCAGCTCATTCATGCTAGGGTCTCTCTGAAAGGGTGAGACCCCTGGGAATAAGGGGAAGAGTGAAGAGTGGCTGATAATTTTTATCAGACCAAGGCTTGGACAAGTCTCTTCATGTCTCTGAGCCTCACTTTCCCCATGGATCTCTGAGGTGAATTGAGTAAGGGAGAATGGCCAGAGGCTAGACTCATTAGTTAAGGCCCCAAACCGGGATATTTCTGTTCTCTGCCTGAACAGCCAGGTGGTGGTAAGGGCCGCTGTGTACTCAGGGAAGGCTGTGTCAGCTGGTGGGTTCTGTGGCTTGTAGAGGAGCCCAGGGGAGGGCAAGGCCCCCAGGCTTGAAATGAAAGGTGACTCAAGACTGGTTTCAAAAAAAAAAAGGGGGGGGGGGGAAGTGGTTTCAGGGAACATCTGGTTGAGCATCTGCCTTTGGCTCAGGGTGTGAAAGGAGGGTCCTGGGATTGAGTCCAGCATCCGGCTCTCCAGAGGGAGCCTGCTTCTCTCTCTGCCTGTGTCTCTGCCTCTATGTGTCTCTCGTGAATCAAATAAAATCTTAAAAAAAAAAAAAAAAAAAGACTGGTTGCAGCCCACTTTCCCAATTGCCCAGTTCTTGACAGCCCTCAAAACCCCTGGTTACTGCCGCTACCCTGTGAGGTCTGCGAGCGGCTGGGATTGTAATCTCCATCTCACAGCCGGGAAACAGGCTCAGACAGGCGAGGCAATCAATATCTGCGTAAACCATAGGCAACACCCTAGTGTCAGCGCGGGTGGACTGGTGGACTGGAGCTAGATGCCAGGGTGAGAACTACAACTACCAGAATGCCATTCGGAGAGGGGGCAGGAACCGGAAGTGAGGCCGGAGGCGGGGCTTGACGTGCGCCGCGGAGGCTGCGTGAGGTGAGGGGTTCAGGTACGCCAGGGGCTCGTTGCGGGGCGGGCCTGGGGCTGGAGGGGTCTGGTTTGGGACTGCCACCTCGTGCGTGGGCGGCACAGTCACCGGGAAGGTCCTCTCGACAGTCTTGTGGCCTCGTGTCCTCCACCTTCTTGGTGCTTTCCCTTGCCGCCTCCCCTCACACTAGCAGCCTGTAGGAGAGGCGGGGCCCACAGGTGGGGTACTCTCGGGTCGGGGGTCTGGGTGCTCTAGTGCTGAAGGTGCCAGAGGACTGGAGCCAGCTTCCGTGAACTAAATTTTAGAAAATGAGAAAAGCGTGCAAACAGAGGCTGGCCCATCACTTAGCGTCCAGGGATATGCTCATCAGGTGGGACTTGGGTGAGGAAAGATCTGTGGCCAACTCAGAGATGGGGAGTGGGGTGGGGAATTGATCAAGTCAGCAAGTATTTATTGAGCGTCTGTTATGTACCAAGCCTTTTTGTAGGCATACAGGGTAGTGGACAAGGCAAACAGAACATCTGCTTACATGATAGACATGGAGAAATTCAGATAAAAAGTAAGTAAAACATGTCAGATAATGAAAATCAGAATAAAATGAGGCAGGTAGTCATATAGTTATCTAGGGGAAGAGCACTGGAGGTAGAAATGAGAGCAAGTGCACAGCCCTGAGGTGAGACTATCCTTGGTATGTTAGGAGCAGCAATTAGACCAGAAAGTGCAGAGGACACTTGATTGGGGGCGGGGGGGGGGGTGGGGAGGCAGACCTTAATGATCAGTATAGGCCATTGTAAGGATTTCAGTTATGTATATAAGTGAAATGGAAAACACTGCATAATTGTGAGCAGAAGGGTAACATAATTATCAAACATTTAAGATGATGCTTTTCATTCTGCAAGGCTCAGTACTGGTCACTGAGTGTGTGCACCTGAATTCTTTATCGTCTCTTCCCTGGAAGAGCTTATAATGTAGTGGGGAAACAGACCATCCATGATGCAAGGCTGAGTCAGATAATTGGAGCCCTGTGAAGGCAGAATGGACATCATTCTCAAATCCTCAGCATGCACTGTTATGTTGGGTGCTTATTAACTGTTACAGGATTAGTAACTAATTGAGAAACTCCAATACTCAGTACTGGACTGTAACAGAGGCTCAGAAAACATCTTTTTTCTTTTTTGTAAGATTTATTTATTTGTTTTAGAGAAAGAAAGAGCGAGAGCATGGGAGAGGGGCAGAGGAAGAGAATCTCCAGTAGACTCCAAGTGGAATGCCACGCCTGACACGGGGCCCAATCCCATGACCCTAAGACCATGACCTGAGCTGAAATCAAGAGTCGGATGCTCAACCGACTGATTCCCCCAGGCGACGCCAGAAAACACCTTTTTTTTTTTTTTTAAAGATTGTATTTATTTATTCATGAGGGACAGAGACATAGGCAGGGGGGGAAGCAGGCTCCTCACAGGGAGGCCTATGCAGGACTCAATCCGGGACCCCAGGATCACGCCCTGAGCCAAAGACAGACGTTCAACCACTGAGCTGCCCAGGTGACCCCAGAAAACACTTTTTAATGAAAAAATGAAATGCTAAAACTGGCCATAGATAACATCTCACACAGATGATATCTGTGATGTCCAATTTCACATTTGTTTTCTGAGGATCAATAGGTAGCAAGCTTCTAGTTAATATTTACTGAGCTTCCATTTTGTGCCAGACCTTGTGCTGGCCTCTAAAGATACAAAGATGAAGAAGATGTGGTCCCTGCCCAATCTGCTATATTGCAGACTCTTCCGGTAGTGATTGGAATTGCCTTCATTGGATTTTCTTTTCTTTTTTTTTTTTTTTTAAAGATTTTATTTATTTATTCATGATAGTCACAGAGAGAGAGAGAGAGAGAGAGGCAGAGACACAGGCAGAGGGAGAAGCAGGCTCCATGCAGGGAGCCCGACGTGGGATTCGATCCTGGGTCTCCAGGATCGCGCCCTGGGCCAAAGGCAGGCGCCAAACCGCTGCGCCACCCAGGGATCCCTGGATTTTCAATATTGCTGTATCCCAGTTTCCTGAGAAACATCCTTAGGGACTATAGGAAGTTGAAGAGGTCTGAGATACAAGGAGGGGAATAGGAAGGAGGAAATGGGGATGGTAATGGTAAAATGCAGTTTCGTTTAACAACATTTATTCAAACACTGCTGTTTGCAAGGTTCTGTACTGTGAGTTGTTAGTGTTTATGTAAATATAAGTACACAGTCCCTCCTGCAAAGGAATTCAGTTTGGTGGGAGAGAAAACATGAGCATAGACTTTCCAGTTTTCTAAACAACAGTGGAAAACTCTACAGCCCCTCCAGCTACTCCAACACGGCTCTCTTTTCTCCTTCCAAGCCAGACTTTTTGAATGAGCTATCTACATCCATTGCCTACCAGCCATTCCCCAAAAGGCTCTGGCAAAGAGGAGGAGCTCAATGAATATTTATTGACTGAATGAATGGATAAACAGATAAAGATACAAGATGCTGTGGAGTTCAGAGAAGGGAAAGCACTTGGCTGTTAACAAACTGGCATTCATTTAACAAATTGATGTGTTTTCTCACCTTGATAACAATGAGGTTGTTAGGTATTGGACCAGTTTATCCTAAAGTTTTCATTTGTCCTTTTTTTGAATGCCTAAATGTAGAATGCAGATGATGACTCTGATGATTTGTCCAAATAAGATTTGTCCAGTCATCTAAAGGAATGGTCATAACAGGTCTGGCTGTCTTTTCTTAAAAAAGGTATTTATAATCAACATCGCTGTTCATATGTGAACACTGCAGCACTTTGGAAATGTCTAAGAATACTTGGTATTTTCCACATTTCTCTAGAAATAATATGCAGTACTAAATGTTATGTATGCCATAAATTCATAGTGATGCAGTCAATGGTATAACTAAATACATTAAAATTTGTACTGAGTATTAAAGGATTTCTAAGCAAAAGTAAACGTTAGCTTATACAAGAAAATGAACGCAAATTTCTAATCTTTAGTTTTGAAAATCTAGAATGTAATTTACTTGGCCATCTTCAGGAATATATCTGGTGGTCATATGTTGTTCACATGATATGTGATGAAAACCCAAAACTTCTCAGAAGCTTACCTTTTTAGAAAAACTAATAGAATAACACCAATTGGGGTTTGAACAGCCTGTATTTCATGTATAGTTGTTCCATGTCAGGTAAATGAATGTGTAGTTCTTGCACCAGTCCTGGCATGTAGTGTTATCCCATCTCATAGAATCGGTGACAAAGAGTTAAGTGTTTTAGCTATTACCCCACTACTCACATGTAGGAAGCTGAGAAGCATGGCTAAATCCTAAGACTGCTGTTTCCACTACAATAACTTGTGATGTCTAAATGAAAAACAAAACTAATATTTGGCCTGATTTTGAGCATTTGATGGAGTACAAGAAAAAATGAGCTCTACACTAGAAATGATTGCTAGGAACAGGAACTGCAGTCAAAACATTAGAGAACAGGGGCATCTAGATGACTGTCGGTGAAGTGTCCAAGTCTGGTTTTGGTTCAGGTCATGATCTCAGGGTGGTGAGATCAAGCTCTGATCCTTCAGTCAGGCTCTGAGCTCAGTGGAAAATCTCTACCTCTCACTCTGCCCCTCCCCCTGCATGTAAGCTGCATGTGTACATGTGCTCCTGAGCTCTCTCTCAAATAAAATAAATACAAAAAAACATTAGAAAACAAAATAGACACTATTCGGCTCTGTAAGGGGTAATATTTATACAGTTAATGTACATGCAATTTATTGGTTTACAAAACTTAGAAACAACCAAGGGGATAGACAAAGCTCAAAAGGATTAAAAATGATGACACAACACAATGTAGAACCTGTCTTGAACATGTAAAATTAAAGTTTCCGCTTACCAAAATTGGAACATTGAAGGAGGAAGAGAGAGGAAGGGAAACATAAGGGTGTTTTTGTTCAGAGCCTAACCCTGAGATTGTTGAATGAGAAGTTTAAAGATATTCTTATTAAACATAGTAAAAATATCTTCTGGTAATTATCATGACAGAGGTATGGTATTAGACTTACCTTCCTATAATTGAAAAAAAGCTGTGAAATTAGACAGGTTATATGAAGAGACTGCTTTCAGGCATTGGACAATAGGCAGGACAAGACTGTTATCCTTGAGAGAAATGAATTTGAGATGGATTATAGGCCTAAATGTAAAAGCTAAAATTATAAAGCTTCTAGAAAGCAACATAGGATATCTTTGTGCTTTTAGGGTAGGCAACGATTTCTTAAAGGACACAGAAAGCATTAACTATAAAAGAAAAAGAATGATCAATTAGACTTGATTAAAATTTTTAATTTCTGGTCAACAAAGAGCAATGTTAGGAAAATGAATAGGCAGGCCACAGATGGGGAGAAAATATTCTCAAATACACATATCTGAAAAAGGACTAGTGTCTAGAAATATGATTAACTTCCACAGCTCATTAATAAAAAGATAATTTTAAAATGAGCAAAAGACTTGGTCAGAAATCTTACAAAGATATATTATGAATGACCAATAAATTGCCTGAAAAAGTGCTCAATATCATTAACAGTCAAAAAAATGCAAATTAAAACACAACTCGGTTCCACTACATAAGAATAGCTAAGGGATCCCTGGGTGGCGCAGCGGTTTGGCGCCTGCCTTTGGCCCAGGGCGCGATCCTGGAGACCCGGGATCAAATCCCACATCAGGCTCCCGGTGCATGGAGCCTGCTTCTCCCTCTGCCTATGTCTCTGCCTCTCTCTCTGTGTGTGTGTGACTATCATAAATAAATAAAAAATTAAAAAAAAAAAAGAATAGCTAAGATTAAGAAATCTATCAACAAAAAAAAACAATAAAAAAAAAAGAAATCTATCAACAGCAAATGTTGGTGATGATGCAGAGCATCTGGGAGTCTCCTTCATTGCTGACAGCACTGTAAAATGGTACAGTTACTTTGAGAAACTTTTGGCAGTCTTTTGTGAGTTAAATAGGCAACTGTCCTATGCCCCTCAACTCTGCTGTTAAGTACTTAGCCAACAGATATGAAAACATACATCTACAAAAACACTTGTAAGAGAATGTTCATAGCAGCTTTATTCATAAGAGTCCCAAACTGGAAAAATCTCAAATATCCATCAACAGGAGAATAAACCAATTGTGATTCGGTCATAGAATGGAATTCCACTAATCAATTAAAAGGAATAAACTTAATACATGAAGCAACATGTATGAATCTCAAAAACATGTTGAGGGGGAAACTGTCAATATCACTGGTTGAATCCATTTATATGATGTTTTATAATAGGCACAGTTAATCTATAGTTATAGAAAAAAAAACAATGGTTGCTTTTGTGTGGTTGTGGGAATGGGATGGAGATTGACTTGGAAAGTGCAGAAGGAAAGGAACTTTCTAGAGTGATAGAAATGTTCCATATCTTGAGGGTGTGAGTAACACAGGCCTTATGCTTTTATCAAAAATTCATTGAACTGGTATATTTCTCCCTCACACACATTCCTGAGCTGTACCCTTAAAATCTTTGCATTTTACTGTATCTAAATTATACCTCAAAAAAATTTTTAAAGGTTGGTGTAACAGAAAAATTAAGAGGTGATTTGAATTTTTTATTTTTAAAGATTGTATTTATTTATTCATGAGACACAGAGAGAGAGAGAGGCAGAGACACAGGCAGAGAGAGAAGCAGGCTCCATGCAGGGAGCCCGACGCGGGACCCGATCCAGGGTCTCCAGGATCATGTCCTGGGCTGAAGGCAGCGCTAAACCGCTGAGCCACCCAGGCTGCCCAGGTGATTTGAATTTAAGTGTTTCATAGGGAGTTGATATAATTCAAAGGTGATGATTTAAGAAGAAATGGAGAGCATAGGATTTCATGTTAAGGAGTCTGTTATCAAATGAACTAAAAACACTTGGTTAACAAGTTGCCCCTAGAGGTGAGAGGGGTTGGAGTGAGGATCATTACCTTTCATTATAAATAGGGCTTCTTAAAAAAATTATATGCATGAATCATATTACATAGATTTACGTTTGCAGAGATAATACTTTTCCAAAGATGATGGTAGCACACTGGACTCAGAGGAGCAGCCAGAAGCAATGGACATATCATTCCTTGTGACACTTAGCTATAGATGGGAGCCATTTTTTTTTATGTACAACATTCCCAGGGATTTTGAACAGCACTTTGAAATTATGGCATTGGTTAAGTGTGCCATAGCAGTGGTTCTCCATATTTTCCTACCTCAGCACTTCTGATGGATATTAATATTCTCAATGATGACCGTGGCTTTCAGCTGCAGTGATACTTAACTGAGTTGGGAGAGGGAATAGATAGTTTGGAAAAACAAATTGTGAAACATCACCAGCAACCCAGAAGGATTCTTGGTTGGTTTCAGGAAACTCATTACCATTTTTTGGCTAGCTCTTATTCTCCTAGGATATTTCTAGTACTGGACTTTGCATATAGTAGATACTCAGTAAATGTTTGCTAAAGGAATAGTTTTGAATATAAACTGAAACATAATGGAGGAGGTGGCTTTTGCTATTTCTGTCCCGCCCTCAACTACTACATGGATTTTGAAGAGCACAATAAATGACTGGATTACCTGTGCCACTGCAGCAGTGAATAATCGTTGATTGCTTGGAGGTGTCAGTTTTGTTTGTCTTCTAAGAAGTGGATTCAGTCCTTAGTACTAAAACATTTCTGTGCTGACTCATTTCTCTGGAAGACACAGATGCTTTTGTTTGAAACATCTGTGTTAATATTTTCCACACTTTTACTCCTTCAGCAACACAGTAACACTCTTTGATACCTCTGTAAGTGAAATAATGTAACATCTCACATAATTATGCCTTTTTCCCACCTGGGTGAGAAGGACAGAAGACTAAGCACATGGACTGGAAATTGGAAGGGAGTGCTCAGAAAACAGACTCACACTTGCTGCAGGAACAAGAAGTCATCCTAGAGGACACAGGTGAAGATAGCATCTCTGAAAGCTTCCAGCTTCTACAGATCGATGTGGAATGTGAGCATCGGGAGGTTGAGACGCTGCCCACAGGCAGTGCAACGTGGTGCTCAGTAAGTGCAGCGAGTTGCCTGGCCATTGGCTTTGGGATGATCCTATGTCCCAGAGTCCCCTTGTATAAGGGTAGGTACTAGTAACAGACTAGGAGTGAGTTTGGCATATTCCAAAATTGGATGAATTTCCTGCTAACTGGTTTAAGGTTTCAGTTCCACTTGCTTCATAAGAAGAGTAAATAAAGCTCAAGGGGAATTTTTGATACACCTTGGAAGGATCAGGAAATCTAAAGTCTGCTTTAGGCCCTGTCCCTAATACATTTACTTTGGACACATCACATCTCTTTTTCTGGGGTTCTGCTTTCTCTGAACATAATCCAATCTTTTTCTAATATCTTTTTTTCTCTCCTAACTTTAAATCTGATTTAAAAAAAATAATTAAGTAACTTTTGAATATTCATTTTCCATGTCAATGCTTACAAAGTTCTCAATTTTGTTTTCTGGATAACATAAGAAAAATGTCCAAAGAAAACAGAGACACTGGGAAAAGATAGTTGCAGCAAAGAAGAGCAAAAGAAAGCAAGAAAAAGAAAGAAGAAAGGCCAATCGTGTAGAAAATTCAGGTAACAATACATCAATACATCAAATTGCTGGTGTAATCATATTTATGTCTTAGCAAACTGGTATCTGCATGTTCCTGGGAGAGTGGGAATATTGTTTTTAAGTAAAAAACATCTTGGAGGTAGAACCTTTCTATTTTGTTGGGAAATAAAGTATCAAAGCAGAATTTAGGTTGCCTTTCACAAATCTAGTGCACCTATGTGTTTATGAGCTCAGAAGCAGAAGGAATGACAAAATCAGCAGCTAATGTTTACCCAGTGCCTTGTGCTGGGCTCATTGCTGAGATTTTTACATGCATTACCCTAAGGGTAATGCTTTTATTATCTCCATTTTGTAGGTAAACTGACTGAGGCTCAAAAATTAAATAACATGCCCAAGATCATCTAGTAATAAATGAATGGATTGAACTCTGATTTACACCTGGCAATGTGCTCCAGAGCCCACACTCCTCCCCACTCTGCTGTACCCAAATGAACAAATACATTGCCTGAGTTTCAGGTTTCTCTTTGTATGCAAAAAGTACTCAGTTGGCTGGGAATATTTCTTTCTTACTGAATGTATTTCTTTATTTTCCCACTTTTATTCCTTTCTGATAATTTCACTCTAGGCATCTGCCCCCAGCACAGCAAACGTTTTCTGAGATCCTTAACGAAGGAGAGACTTTTGGAAGCCAAACACTCAGGACCAAGACTCTGTATTGATCTGAGTATGACCAACCACATGTCTAAGAAGGTAGGACATCCATTAAACTCTGAATTCCTGCTCACCTGAGGGAGGTCAATGACCAGTTCCAGCTTCTATAATTCCATAGTAAACCAGCAAAAGTGTTTAGTTTTTTATGCATTAAGCCACTCAGTTCCAAGATGGCTGTTGTTTTGAATCAGAAAGAGAATAGATAACTTCTAGTTTAGTTTGCAAAGTTTTATCTTATCTTCTTTTCTGAGCTGTACACTGTTGCCTCTGTGTTCATGGTGTCCCTAGTCTAGATGGGGCCTTTTGTGTTCAGTTCACCAGAGATGAAATCTGGCTTTCTACTGGGAAGAGAAATACTTGCCTGGTTGCATGTTGTGAGGACATGCCCTGGTGGAAGGTCTTCCTACAATGTATGTGTTTTAATGGTTTTCCATTCACCCTATTGTGAAGGAGAGATTCCACCCTAGACTGAAAAAAAAAACACACTTGACATTGGACAGATAAGAGTGATAGCAGTTTATTAGTCACCTGTACTCAGCCCAGGGAAAGGATGACACTGCATGCCATGTAGGGCCATAGAGGGTTACACTCAGGAACAGATGGAACAACCAGGGGCTGTGGGAGGCAGGCTTTGTAGTGTCATGAGCCTGGGGTACCCCCTTGGTTCCTACAGGAAGATGTGATTGATTTGCTGGGAAAAGTTCCTAGGCTAGCAGGGAATTGAAACTCACTCCTCACAGATAAGCAGGAACTATGCCTGGTCCCTTTGATAGAAACAACTCTTTAGCTAGGGCACCTTATTGAAGGGAGCAGAATTGGGAGAACTTTCAGTTGAGTTTTTCAGGGCCCACCTGGTTTCACCAGATGTCTAATCAACACACAGTGGTGGGCCTTCATTTTAGGCCTTCCACCACAAAACATATTTTTCTGTTTGTCAACATCTCTTGTTGTATGTGCTGGTGTTTGCATGTTTTTCAGAGAAATTAGAAAGACTGAAGATCTGGGGTTCTTACATGGAACCTCTAAGTATAGCCCTCTGAAAAGGTCAACCAAGAATTTTCTACTGTTTATAGTAATTGAGGTATCAGATTAAATAAAACCCAAAGTGTTTTTTCTTGGGCAGCCTGGGTGGCTCAGCAATTTGGCACCGCCTTCAGTCTAGGGCGTGATCCTAGAGACCCAGGATGAGTCCTGCGTCGGGCTCCCTGCATGGAGCCTGCTTCTCCCTCTGCCTGTGTCTCTGCCATTCTCTCTCTCTCTCTCTCTGTGTGTCTCTCATGAGTAAATAAATAAAATCTTTTTTTTTTTTTAAGTGTTTTTTCTTTTGAACCAAATCATGCCAGATTGTTTAACTACCTTTCTTAAGGGTGTTGTCTCTGAATCAGGAGGGAAAGTTAAAACTTCCAACCCTAGTAAATCTTCCAGAGTTACGGAGAAGCTGCCAAGTTTATCTGATGGAGTATTAGAAAATGTATAGTATTCTGACCTTGTTAAAGTAAATAGTAAATAGTATATGGTAAAATTTTAGATAGGAGCTAGAAGAACAATTCCATATATCATATATTAGATATATAACAACAGGTCCAGAAGGAGGGAGAATGCTCAGTCTTTGCATTAACCGACTATTTTTGGGCTAGTGTCATTACCTTAACTTTGATCTCTAAGGCAAGTTCGGTGGGGTGTAACATGCAGGCCCACATATACATACTAGCTCCTAGAGTAAAAGGAGCCCTTCTGTGATCCCTGGGTGGCGCAGCGGTTTGGCGCCTGCCTTTGGCCCAGGGCGTGATCCTGGAGGCCCAGGGTGCGATCCTGGAGACCCAGGATTGAATCCCACATCGGGCTCCCAGTGCATGGAGCCTGCTTCTCCCTCTGCCTATGTCTCTGCCTCTCTCTCTCTCTCTCTGTGACTATCATAAGTTAAAAAAAAAAAAAAAAGTTAAAAAAAAAATCCACCCTAATCGCACCTCTGTCTGCAACAAAAAAAAAAAGGAGCCCTTCTAGTTTATGAGATTTCCCAGAGTAGCATTCAGTGAACTTACTGAGTAACCATTTCTTGATAATGAATTTAGAAAGAGTGGGCATGTTTCCAAGCTAAGTCATCGGCATTTCTTTGAAGGAATTAAGTAGACTGGCTGGACAGATCCGAAGGTTGTATGGTTCAAATAAAAAAGCTGACAGGCCATTTTGGATCTACCTCACTGGATTCACAACAGACAGTTCCCTCTATGAAGAGTGTTTGAGGATGAATGATGGATTTTCTAGTTACCTGGTAAGCCTCATTTTATGTCTTATTTGAAGTGTCATTTGAAAAGTAGGTTGTGTGCTAATAGTACATTTTTAAAACTTTTTTATATTTTGATATAAAAACGTGTGAAATATTTGTTTTCACTATTGCAATCTAAAAAATGTTAGAACCTCTTATCAGTTCTTATATTTCTAAACTTTCAGCCTTCCACTGCATTGGTGATTGAATATTACCAGTCTCTAGGACTGTATTTTGTATCTTGCATATTGTATGGTAGCCTGTATGCTCCAGGAATGATTGGGGAAAATGCCATGACTCCTTTCTTGGTTATAGTAGTACAGAATTAGGGAACAGGAGTTGTGGGGGAAGAGAAAATCCCTGTGGAAGTAATGTGGATTCAAGAGGAGTTTTAGGGAATACTCAGTTACTTTTTACATCTTTCCCTAGGGTCTAATGAATGTAGTGATTGTAATGCACTCAGTAGTCCAGATCACTTCCTAAGATGTGCCACTGAATATGTCCTATGTGTTTGTGTTATATAGCTGGGACTGGACTGTGTGAACTTTCCCAGGGAGGTTCACAGAGGCAGTGAGCGTGCAAAGTATCCTGTATGGTCCTACACTGTTAGTTGTGGTCACTGTTACCGTCTTAACAGTCTGTTCTATAATACAACCATTTCCAGCTTTTCTTCTCTACAAGTGTTTTATGATTCTTTTATGTGAGCCCATCAGGCCCACTCTTAGGGCTGCGACAGGCCCACACTTAGGGCTGCAGAGTTCCCTTGCTTCCCCGTCTTCATGCCTTTCCTCCGTGACTCTCCCCACGTTCAGTGCTTCTTCCTTTTGTATGTATCAATCTCACCTCTTCTCAGAAACCAAGTTCCAGCCTTCCCTTCAGTAGAAGGTCATCCCTGGTATTGTCACTCCCTCATCTATCATCCTGGGACAGCCTTCCTGTACATCTGTTAGGGCCTCTTGTTGCTTTGTCTCATTTTGTAGGATTGAGTGTCCTTTCTGCTTCCCCTCCCCAGCTGAGCACCTTCTGACAACAGATTGTCAGACATGTATCTCCTTGATACACATAGGGGCCATACCCAGCAGAATAGATAGATGCCTGGTAACTAGTTGCTGCAGTGTGGGCTGCATCTTAACCTAGTTCACACTACATTGGATTATTTACATTTTTCAGCTAGACATAACAGAGGAAGACTGCTTTAGTTTATTTCCTCTGGAAACCCTTGTGTACCTGACTCCTGACTCAGAACACGGTATGTACTTGACTGCATGGATTCATGTAGCACTTTGTTCTTAGCCCTTGTTTGACTATTCTCTGTGTCAGAACTTGTTAAAGCCATCCAAGGCGTTATCAAAAAAAAAAAAAAAAAAAAAAAAAAGGAAAGAAAAAGGAATGAATATTAATTGCACATGTCTTATGGATGGATACATCACTATGCTTTCCATGTTTCCTACAATGTATGCACAGCTGTATAGATTTGGGTCTTCAGCCTTGGCTGGACCTTGTGAGCTACCTGGTAATCTTTCCCAGTTTCCCCAGTCAGCTCCCTTCCTTGGCCCTTCTTGGGTCAATGTTAAACACATATTTTTTTTCCAGAAAATTGACTAATTCACATAATTTTCAAATTTATTGGTATCAAGTTGATCTTAGTTTTCTTTTCTAATTATTTCACATTCCTCTGTTATTTTAATTTTGTCTCTTTTCTGGGTCCTCATGTTGATTTGAATCAACTACCTTTTTTTCTTGATCAGATATGCCAAAGCTTTGTCTTTTCAGAGAATTAACAAATCTGTTACCTTTTGGTTTTCTATTTCATTAAATTTCTACTTTTAATCATTAATAATTCTTTGCTTTTACTTTCTTTGGATTTAGAAATTATAAAACCGATTTGATCTCAATGGCCTTCATTTTTTCATTAGCTCTTGAAGATATTGATCTAAACAAAGTTTACATCCTTGGTGGACTTGTGGACGAAAGCATTCAGAAGGTAAATGTACATTTCAGACCTAACAACTGTATTTTGAAAAGTGGGGCTTACTTTCAGAGGCAGCTGCCCTATCATAACCTTATGCAAAAGGCCTGAAAACTCAAGACTAGGAAGAAAGAACCTATCCTGCCTAGGTTGACCCTTCTACTTGTGAAGCTCCCTGTCCTCATCAGCATTAGCAATCCTGACCTGACAGCCCAGTTGGGAACTGGAATGGGAATGTTTGGTAATTAGATAAATAGCCATTGTTGAGCTCCTTTCTTCTCTCCTCTTTTTAGTTCGGCAAGGGTAATTCTGATAGGATATTGACCAATGAAATATTGACTCAGCATTCTTACCAGCTATTTGTTCTTTGTGGGAGAGGAGATTGCTCCTTCTTAGGCCATCTTTTCTGCTGACATAAGACTTATTTTATAATCTCAACATCAGTAGGACAGTCCAGATTTCTTTTGAATTGGAATTTTATTGGAATGGCCTTCTTGTGGAAGAGCCATTTTACTTGCTTGGTGTGTGGCCCTGAGGGGATGGAATTAGGACAAATGAGTGAAAAGCTCAGAGAAAACTGAAAATTTGGCTATCAAGAATTTCCTTTTAATTTGTACTGTCAAAATTAGAGGTTTCCCCAGGATGCATGGAACTCCCTTTGACAAGGATTGTCCATTTGAGGACAGAGCCCACTTAGGAGGGAGGCCATAGAGGATACACCAAGATTGGAAGGAATGTTTAGAGTGGAATGGTTAACTATTGAGGCCCCTTCCCAACCCAAGGATGTTAATTATCCCAGTAATCTAAACCTTTCTCTTTAATCCTCAAATTTTAAGTAGGTAGATGATCTTTCCAGAGCTTCTTACAAGATAGCAAATAGAATTTAAACTTCAGTTCATGACTCAGGGACATCTTTAAAGGGATATTAGTTACTGTACTCCGATCCTAAATGGCCTCAGATGGGGGGGGGTTGTTGGGTTCTTATGACTCTTTTCTGCAGTTTTCAGAGCCTTTTTAATTGGGCTGTGTGCTCTCATGCCTTAATGCTGTCTTGTTGTCCATGGTGTATCTGACTTGAATCCTCTCTCTTTTCTCTAATTTGCTGTTGCCCAATGGCAATGGGCTAAAAACTCCAGATATCCAGAACTGCATCTTACTGAGTTAGGGTCAGGAGTGTTCTGATTGATTAGACTTCTTGAACTTTTGGATACAGATTGTGGCTGCAGATAGGCCTCTCTTTATTTCCTTTTTGATTGTAAGTAGCAACTAGTGGATAGATGACTCCCAAGGAAGTGAGATGTTTGCTGCACAAGCCATTTCTCACATGGAATAATATTCTGCATTATCTGCAGTTCCTTCCACTCTGCCATAGGCTACTGATATTTTTTTAAAGATTTTATTTATTCATTCATGAGAGACAGAGAGAGAGAGAGAGAGAGAGAGAGAAAGGCTGAAACACAGGCTGAGGGAGAAGCAGGCTCCATGCTGGGAGCCTGATGTGCGACTCGATCCCAGGTCTCCAGGATCACTCTCTGGGCTGAAGGCGGCGCTTAACCACTAAGCCACCCGGGCTGCCCAGGCTGCTGATTTTTAATACACTTTTCATGTAATTAACGATTAGAGATGGAAATTGGAGTGGTGGTAAATGGGGTTTTTCAGCTTGTTATACATATTACAATGACAATCTTTGTCATTTTTAAAAGGAAAATATTTAACTGTGATTTACAGAAGGTGACATTTCAAAAAGCCCAAGAACATTCTGTCAAGACAGCCCGCTTGCCAATCCAGGAATACATGGTCAGATGCCAGAATGGGAAAAACTATCATTCAGAGATATTGGCCATCAATCAAGGTACTGCTGAATGGCCTACACTTGACATGTGTTATTTCTGGTGCTACTTCTTTGCGTTGTGTTGAAGTATAAATGGCCCTTGAAGCAACCCTGACTGACTGATGTGCTCAGATTTTATTGCATACACTTGATGACGGGTATTGTGGCCTCTCAGAGGCATTTTTCATTTTCTTCCTAGATCCCAACTATGTTAATGGTAGTTGAAATTTTTCCCTTGGCCTAAAATGCCCTGTATTCAACCCATCATTCGACAGTGAATTCCCATTTGTCCTTTAGAATTCAGCCTAGGAGCGTCTCGGCCCCTGCTTGCCCCCTCTCAGCCACATCAGGGGTCCCCCTTGGTGTTCCCATTGTACTATTTTCCTCTCAGTGTTGCAGCACTGTCGGTAAAGGTTCGTATCTGTGTAGGCTGAGGTCCCTGTGGGCAGTTGGGTCCATGTGTGCTGCAGCGTAGTTTTGTTGAATGAAATATTCCAGAACACCCTTTTCCTCATTAGTCCTTTACTAATTCTTTTTCCTCAGTGTGGTCACTGTTTTCTTTTTACCCTTCTAACAGTATTTGATATCCTGTCCACATACTTTGAGACTCAAAACTGGCCTGAAGCACTGAAGAAAGGAGTTTCTTCCAGGAAAGGCTACGTTCTTCAGAACTCAGTGGAATGATGGACAGCCTAAGGAGCTGCAGGAGGCAAAGCTGCTGGAGGTGCTTTGACAGAGAAGCAGAGCAGAGGCTGGCGATGGCACACACTTGCCTTTACCTTGACATCCTGGTTCTTACCTAGAATATAAATTACTAATAACAGGGACCATATTTTATGCTCTTTTCTATCTCCCATAGTGCCTGGCTCATGGGAAGAGCCCAGATATATATTGACTAAGTAAAAAGTTTACATAACAAGGAATTAGCCCTAAACTATATGGCTTTGGATGTATTAATTCATTTTCTATATACCTATTTGTGAAATATCTACTCTTTAGAGATAGCTTAAATAATTGTTACATCAAGTTTTTCACTCAACTGTCATCATAAAGTTGTAGCACTTTCTCTAGCCTCCTCTGATGCTGCTCATTTTCCTCAACTCAGTAATATGCTTGACATGTTTCACAGGATTGACCTGTCCTAACCTAGCCCTGCTTTAAGTCCCTGTAGCACTTCATTCCCACCTTTGGCTCCTACCGTGTCTCCCCTGCTCTGAGTGTGGGAGTGGAGGCTTTCTTCCTAAAGTAGCCTCCTAATAGGACACTTTGTGAGAGTATCTTTGTATCCCTTCTGAGCTTTGTACAAACTAGATTCTTCTTATATATTTGTAACTAACGGGTCAAACTGAAAAGCAAAACCACAGTATTTAAGTCTAACGTAAAAATAACCAGAAAGTACATTGCTTCTGACGCAAGCATGTTGGATCACCTCTCATTACATAAATCTCAGTGATCCCTTCTCTCATATCTTAGTTATGTACAGTTGCTTCAGTTACTCTGACCAGTTTGGGTTAGTAAACTTGTAAGCTAAGTTGTTAGCAAATTCAGAAAATGTATTCTAGATCTCAAAAGAACCAAAACGTTACTCCTCCGCTCTGTCCCTTCCCCATCAGAATTTAATTCTTAAGGAGCTATGATCACCTTATAAATTGTATCAGTGTCCTTTTCTTAAAAACAGCCAATCTTCAGGAAACATCTTTGGGAATATATAATGCTCCTTGGTCTTTAGCACCATATTAAACGAGTTCTATAATCTTTGTCATCCAAAAGGGCCCTCCTATGGCTAGGCTTCAAGGATATCTCATACTCTCAGGGAGGTCTCTGACCCCAGAACACTGACCTGAATCATCTGCCAGGCTTCATTTTCACCTCTAAAGGCTTAGCTTAAAACACCAAACAGCATGGAAGAATTTCCTCTCCAACTCTATCACCTCTACCATTTTTTAAAAACCTAGGCATCAAGTTTTGGACTTGGCTTCAGAGATCCTCATCAGTGTTATTTATAAAACATATTTATAGGGACATCTGGGTGGCTCAGTGGTTTAGCGTCTGCCTTTGGCCCAGGGCGTGATCCTGGAGTCCCGGGATCGAGTCCCACGTCGGGCTCCCTGCATGGAGCCTGCTTCTCCCTCTGCCTGTGTCTCTGCCTCTCTCTCTGTCTCTCATGAATAAATAAAGAAAATCTTTAAAAAATTAAAATAAAAACATTTATTAAACAACAAAAAGCTGGACATACCCAAAATATCCTATAATATGAAAATAATGAAATCTATTGCCTTTTTAACAACAATCACATAAGAAATAAATGTTGTTCAGACAGAGTATATTATAAAGTAGTATAAAAAGTAGAATCCCATAATTCCAATTTGAAAAAAATTCACATACACTGTGTCCATAGTGTATTTGCTTCTTTACGTATTCTATATTTTCTTTGATGAACATGTTTTACTATTATCAGAAAATAATTGTTATTTTAACACTTACTTTGGTTTATTATAAAAGCTGCCCTTGGGCAAAACTAGAGGAGTTAATGCCAAATAAATGATCATACTTTTAGTAAACTTTATTGTAAAGAAAAAATACATCATTATTTTATAATGATTTTTCTCACCCACAAGAACATGGGTGGCAACTAGTAACATTTTTATAAAAATATTTAGGACTTTGATAAGACAATATGTACATTCACATTTTGTCTTCTGAAAGTTTAATGGGGAGAGAGTCCCCTGAAAAACTTTTCCCCAGGAAACCCATAGTCTCTTGGGTCAACTGACCCATGAAAAAATTCCATCTAACTTTCTGCCAATCTGGAGAAGATCTGTTTTCTTTGATCTGCTGTCATGTGTTCACAAGCTTCTAAAATGTTTGCCAAAATTAAGGTCTGCTGAATGGTCTTTGCCTTAACCCATATTCTTCCATTCATCCCAAATACTATCTCGAGTGGGTAGAGTTTTCCCACTTCCTGTAGGATTTCACAGTCTGGAGCCAAGAGCCTAGTAAGGAAATGGAAAGAAAATTAAATTTAAGAAGTGTGACCTGACTCTCTTTTAGAAGAAGACTCCTACTTTCTGGACAGTTCTCCATAGTTACTCAAAACCCCATCAACATCATCCAAGAATAAGGCACATGACATTTGCTGCCCCCTTTCATCCAAGCACACTTAGCAGTATACCACAGGTCACAACAGTGGATTATCCTCTACAGAGAAATCAAACTCCTGGGGCACCTGGGTGGTCAGTGGGTTAAGTGTCTGCCTTTGGCTCAAGTCATGATCCCAAGGGTCCTAGAATCATGCCCCACTTTGGACTCTCTGTTCAGTGGGGAGTCTGCAGCTCCCCCTCCCTCTGCCACCCTTCCTACTCATGGTCTCGCTCTCTTTCAAACAAATAAAATCTGTAAAAAAAGAAAAAAAAATTAAATTCCCTGTGTCACCAACTTTATAAAAACTGTATAAAGTTCTTCCCCAATACTGTCAGAGTACCTTAATTCTAGGCTTTCGAATTCATAGCTTTTTTTTTTTTTTTTTTAAATCTATGGTGCTAAAAGAACAGGTTAAGCTTATTTCCCTGACAATGTAAGTTATTCCCTGGTATTAAATTCAGTACGTGGAGAGAAGCACTGACTTTCAAACTACAAGGATGCTGCTTGGTTAATAATGCTTCTCTGTCTTGAACTAATTGTCCAAATCTGCAGAATAAATAATAAAGAGAGGCATGTAACGCTGAACTCTGAGGCTCAGGGGTTCTAGGAGTAAAGATTTTTTAATAGGTAAAGATTTAAACATCTAACAGAATCTATGTCTGGGACTATTAAATCTAGTGGGAGAGAACAGCAGGAGCCTTAATGAATGCATGCATAAGCTTGAAGAGCACATCAGCCTACCTGCATCTGGCCCCCATTACTAAAAAATTTTGATTTTATACAATTGTAAATTGCTTCTGTATTCAAATGACTTAGGAGGAAAGGCCAGTTTTCCTATTTGGAGGCAGTATATCAGCTGTAAGACAGCAGATTTTCTGGGAGAGAAAGCCAGACTCCACATCAACACAAAAACTACACTAGATACATGTGAACTTAACATATTCACATGAAGAGAGAATGGGACTAAATGCAGGAGTTTAAAATGGACAATGATTTTTAAATTTGAGGAAATTTAGACATTGTTACAAAGAGATCAAACCCCAAAGATGAGACAACTTTCCAAAAAGGTAGAATTATAAAAGAGGACAGGTGAGCCAGAAGGCATCAAGACTTACTTTCTAATTAAGCCCAAAGTCACTTTAAAAAGCAGACCGTCCTGTCCAATCACACCCATTCCACTGGCTCGTCCACAGCTGTCAATGCAGACCATCTCTGGTTCCATATCTTTATTAGCAACCACAAACTGACCATAGATGAGATCTCCAATCTAAAATGAGAATTTAAAACAGTTCATTTCCTCTCAGCAAATCACTCTATAGGTGCTGTTACTGGTTCTTTCTCACAGGCAGCAATGTCAGCCATCTGTATTTCTGTGACTAAGGGACTGTTCTCCAGAATACCCAGTCAGCCTGGAGTTGAGTCTTTAAAAAGGCAACATGAGGAAGTGTGCCCTCCTTAGACTGGGAGCTATCTCAGAGACAAGAGAACATCCTCAAAGGTTACACCATCCAATATAGTAGCCATTACCCACATGCAGTTATTTAAACTTTCATTTAAATTAATTACAATTAGACATTTAAAATTCAGTTCATCAGTTGCATCAGCCACATTTCAAGTGCTCAACAGCTACATTTGGCTAATTGCTACCATACTAGTCCATGCAGATATAAAACATTAGTGTCATCACAGTTGTTCTATTAGCACTACTCTAGGGAATTACTGAAGACTGATAGAAGACACTCCTGCCATGCATATTAATCAAAGCAAAATGAACAATGGTAATTCAGTGATACTTCATGCAAAAGCTCATAGATGAAGAAAAAAAAAAAAAACCCTCATAGATGGGGTGCCGGTGGCTCAGGTTATGATCCCAGGGTTGTGAGATCAAGCCCTACATTGGACTCTGCACTCAGTGTGGAGTCTGTTTTAGATTCTCTCTCCCTCTCCCCCTCCTCCCATTCTCTCTCTCTCAAGTAAATAAATAAATCTTTAAAAAATAAAACCTCAGAGTTGAACTTCAAAATGATGAAACAAAGGGAATGGAGGAGAATTAACTTGTTCTGTTGTGTATCTGCTATTAGTTGGTGACTGGCAACTAAAGAGAAATAAAAATATTCTTTGTATTTTAGAAGCATTTGGTCGTGGAGGGCAGTGAGGATGTACATATAAATAACAAAGTTCATTTAAGACTTTTTAGGTGCTAAAGTTATAAGAAAGGTGACTGTTGATGAGGGATGGTGTTACCGAGGTGGTGGTGGTTAGCCTGGTTCTCAAAAGATGAGATGTTCCATAAGCTAAGGGGACAGAGCAATCCAGATAAAGGGAACAGCACGAGCAAAGGTACAAGAGCAGGGACTTATGAATTCAGTAGTGCTATTAAATAGTTTGAGATAGGGGGACCTGGGTGGCTCAGTGGTTGAGCATCTGCCTTTGGCTCCAGTAGTGATCCCAGGGTCCTGGGATCGAGCCCTGCTGATGCAGGTTCCCCACAAGGAGCCTGCTTCTCCCTCTGCCTAGCTCTGTGCCTCTCTCTGTATCTCTCATGAATAAATAAATAAAATCTTTAGTTAATAAATAAATAGTTTGAGATAGTTCAAGCATAGATACAATTATAGACAAGAAAGGACCTCTGGAGTATAATGCCAATGAAATCTATAGGCTTCAAAGAAACTTTTTTTTTTTCCTCTTTTGGAGAAAGGAGAGTGTGTGAGGCTGTTGGCTTTTGAGAGGGCAAGTGTAGAGGCAGGGATGTTAATGAGGAGGTCACTGACCAAGTCTGGTAAAAAAAATAGCTAAGGTCTGAACTTGCAATATGGAGACATACAGGGATGAACATGCAAAACATCAGAGACAGAATCAAAGCTGTTGGGAAATGGTGATGTGACTGAAGTTGTGAGATGCCAGTCAATCAGGATGGATAGATGGCTGATATGGCAATTTGCACCATCTACTCCTCCTTCTTCCCCAGCTTATGGTTTACTTCCTTGTCCAGTGGATATGGACATAACAAAAAACAATAGAAAGAACAAATATAACCTTTCAACTCAGTAGAGATGAAACAGCCCCCAATATAGCAAATGTAAAATAAGTATGTGACTCTGGTTAGAGCTGGAGCACTGGAAGGAACTCTTGGACCCCAAAGTGATTACACAGACGCTCAGAGATGACCCCATAGAGCTAGGAAAATAGGTCATGCTTAGGAGACAATTTAGGTAGCCTTTTGGTTATTTGAGTGTTTCTGGATATTCGTATGCTTTTCTTCTTTTTGAAACCAAAAGTTCCCATCATTACCTGCACATTTGGTCTGTTTCTTTTAGTTGCACCTTCAAATGCCAAGTAAGACAAAGAAGCTGGCTCACTCCCTCCAACATCAACTTTGAAAATATCTCCAGACTTAGCTGTCACTATGCCGATCACATGGTCTCCTTTCACGGGGACATACTACAGAAGAAAACAGAATGAAAGAACAGTCATAGATGACAATCATTTCCAAGGTATCTTGGAAGATATCTTTAATAAGTCCTTAGTGGTCATTAGAGTTATTTAAAAAATATTTTGAAATTCAAGTTTACAAATTAATACCAATCAACAACAAATGTGATGTTACTCTCAGTAAAAGAAAAAAAAAATCACACCATAAACTCTCAGGTTTACAGCTTTTAATACTCTGTTCATTTGAGCCAGTATCCCACACCTCTTATTTCCTTATCAGAACTTCCTAGAGCAGGAATCCCTGGATGGCTCAGCGGTTTGGCTCCGGCCTTCCGCCCAGGGCCTGATCCTGGAGTCCTGGGATCGACTCCCACATCCGGCTCCCTGCATGGAGCCTGCTTCTTCATCTGCCTGTGTCTCTGCCTCTCATGAATAAATAAGTAAAATCTTAAAAAACAAAACAAAAAAACTTCCTAGAGCTTCTGCTGGCATATGAAGTCCAATGGTACAGGGGACGGGGTCCTTACAACCAAGAAAGGCTATTTCATTGCTAGACAAACTTTCCCATATTAAAGTTCTTACCTACTCTAAGAGAAATTTAACTCCCTGTTACATCCTCTTATTGAGCCTGGTTCTGGTGCTCCCTGACCTTTGAGACTCTGTAGGCAATGACCCTGTCTCACAATCCCTATCCTCTTAGACGCCAAGATTTCCAGTCTCCTTTGTCTCCTTCTCGGGCCACGCTCCATTTGCTCACAGTCCCTCTGAGGGGAATGCAGCGGTGCGCACAAGATTACGGTGGCTCTGGACCAGCATTCGCAGAGAAGAGGTCCAGGGCCCCATGCAGAGCGAGAATATCCCCCTCACGGCCGTACCACCTCTCCGGAGTCCCCCAACTCACCCGTTTCTGCTGTGAGTCCACCCAGTAAACGCCACCGCCGCTGCCGCCGCCGGGCTCCTTGTGACGGAGGCGGCCGCACTTGGTGACCAGCAGGCGGTCGCCACAGCGCCGCAGGCCCGGGCCGCACACGACGCGCCCCCGGGAGCGCGTCCCCGCATTCAGGCGCAGCGGTCGCTCCCCAGGACCCCCTGGGCCTTCAGCGTCCTCCTGCTCCGGCAGCAGCAGCTCCTCACCCGGGAGCACCACCTGATCCAGCACGGTGCGCGCCGCACGCGCCCGGTCTCCCGGCAGAGACTCGGCCGCAGCACCCACCGCCTCAGCCATACCGCGAACCTCCACACGCAACCTTCAGCTTCCGCTTCCGGCCCCGCGTCCAATCGCCAGCCTGCCCGAGGCGTTCCGTTTCCGGTAGTAGCGGACTATAGGAACCGAACCATCTGCGTCCCTGAAACCTGAGAGCTGTGGGCGGGGGTCCTGCCAAGGTGGCTGCAGTAATATCTCCCGCCCGTCACCTTTCTTGCGGTCTTTCTGCGGATCAGTACGAGAAACACGCGGCTTAAGTCGATGGCAAATACCTCACTTCCGCTGTTTCGGGCTGCACCGCTGGATACAAGACGCTCCCAAGTGTGGTTCCGTGGGAACCTCGACGACCGAGCCGAGGGGCTTCGGGATTGATCCTTTCCTTCCAAGACTCAGCCCTCTGAAGGAAAAGCATTTTCCTTTTTCTAAATAAAACCTGTTTTTATGGTTGCTAGAGAAGATATCAATTCACACTGTGGAAAACAGAGACTAGAAAGAAAATAAGAGGTATTAGTCTTGCCCCCATTTGTCTCCTGCTAGGCCGCCAGATAATTCTGTGTCGCCCAGTCTCTGTCACCTAAATAGATAGGACCTGATGAATCAGTGCATATTGGCATTTTAGTGTGTATTTCTCCGCAGACCTTTTCCCCCTGAAAATATACACATACGCATGCGAATTTTCACATAATTCACCTACCCCTACATGGCCTGGGGAAATCAGTAACTGCAATCAGATTCTTGTAGCTACATTCCTTGAGACACACTAGTTGACCAGGTGAGCAGTTGGATTCCAAATCCATAGAATATCAGGACTGCTCTTACTTGAAATCCAGGTTCCTCTGTACACCAGGATTTCCACTTAGCGGTTGGTCAAATTCCCCAGCAGGGTTGAGAGCTCCGGGGGACTGGGAGGGTTTGGCTTTGCCTTTCCCTTTGAGGCACTGGCTTCCAACGTGAATTTTTAGTTTTGGGGGACGTTTAAGACAGATCACCTCTAACTTACCTTCCATATTTGGCAAAGTGCTGGCAAGCTGACTGCGTAAGCGTATTAAGAGGCCAACTGAAACGTAACTTTTCTTGTTTTGCAGTCAGAGTGTTGTAGAAGCCTATCTTGATTGGTTTATCCTGGCAGGAGGGATGGTGCAGATTTTTTTCCCTCCTCCCACTCCAACCCAGCACTAGAGGACCTGCAACCAGTAGGTATTCGATGACCAAGGCCGCCTAGATGGTGGCTGGCCCAAGGCCATGCCCAAAGGGAGCTCAATGGCCTCTGGTCTGGGCTGGACAGAGAGGTTGGGAGTGGTCCCAGGATTGGTCCCTCCCGCACCCCATGCTGATCGAGAAGTCTTTGGAAAAAATACTTGGCCCAAACCTGGCTAAAGAGGCCTTCAAAGTCCACCACCCGATAGGGGTGGCACGTGGGTACCTCCTGACTGGTTCTCTAGTCAAGAGACGAAACCCCCCCCCAAAAAAAGAGACGAAACCCCAAGCTCCAGGGGTGGGCAGTCTCCTAAAAATCCGCAGCTGGGGTCGGAAGTGGCCGGCTGTAGCTCTGGGGGCGTGGCTTCCTCCTGACACGCCCCCCGGGGCGGGTCCAGGGGCGGGGCGCGCGGGAAGGTCGCCTTTGGTGTCTCTCCCCCTCCCCCACCCCCACCCCGCCAGCCGCGTGCGGCCCTTTCCGTGCATCTGTGCTTCGCGGCTTTGGTGCCCTGCGGCCGCGGGTGAGTGAAAGCGCACGGTGCGGGCTGGGGATGGAGGAGGTGCGCCAGCGTGCGGGTGGGTGGGGAGCCGAGGCCTCCAGCGGGTGTGCAGAGCCCGGCTCCCAGCCGCAGCCACCGACTTCTGCGACGTGCGGGGTCCCGCGTTGGGGTCCGATGGAGTCCCGGTGACGAAGCTGGCGTTTCCAGAGGGGCGTGCTGCCGTTTCTGGGTGCAGAAGTGGCCGTGGGGCTGGGGAATGCGGAGGAGCCCTGACCCATGCGGTTAACGCAGGCCTTCCCGGGTGGAGAGAAAGCTTAGCTGTTGGCCCCGGTGTTTGGGCTTCCCCGCAGATCCACCCCGGTGACTTAGGCCCGTTCCCTGTTTGGGGGAGGCCGGAGCTGTAAGGGTGATGCTGCCCTCGATGGCTCTTGGCCTACACCTCCCCAACCTTCAGGATTCTCTTCCACAAAATTACCAGATTGATGTTTGAAAAGGTTGGCAGACTGCAGCCTTCCAGACGATTTCCCAGAACTTCCTCTTTGGAAATCTTTGAGACTTGAGAAGCTGCAAAAGTAGCATTTCACGGTTGCTTTTCTTTGTTGACTGGTGAAATTGGGCCGTTTTGTTTTGCTTGTTTTTTAGGTAGACTCCACGCTCAGCGTGGAGCCCAGCGGGGGCGTAGAGATCAAGATCTGACCTGAGGGCGCCTGGATACCTAAGTCGGTTAAGCATGGGCTCTTGGTTGCAGCTCAGGTCATGATCTCGGGGCTCTGGAATCGAGCTCCGCCTAGGGCTCTGTGCTCAAAGGGGAGTCTGCTGCTTCTACCACCACCATTGCACACTCTGTCTCTCAAATAGATGAATGAAATAATTAATAAATGAATTAATAAATTCTTAAAAAAAAAAAAGACCTGAGCTGAGATCAAGAGTTGGACGCCCAACCCACTGAGCCACCCAGGCAGAGTGGGGGAGGAGGATATTGTTTTTTCCTTACAATAAACGACACTAGTTAAGCATTTGCCTTGAGCCAAGAAGTGAGCTGAGGAGTCAGCAGAATCATGGCTCCTGCCCTGGGAGAGTTCAGTGTCTCCACATGAAAATATCAAGGGTTATGGTGGCTGTAACAACCTGATAGGCTGTCAGTCCCGAGGGTAGACAGGACAAAATGGTTACCACTCTGTGGGAGGAAAGTATCAGGATAGGTGTCCCAAAGAAAGTGATAATTGAGTGAACCTTTAAGATTTTTTTGGTCTTTCTCAAATTACAAATGAACTACATGCTGATTCACATTCAGAAATTAAGAGTCTGGGCAGCCCGGAAGGCTCAGTGGTTTAGCACTGCCTTCTGCCCAGGGCCTGATCCTGGGGACCTGGGATCGAATCCCATGTTGGGCTCCCTGCATGGAGCCTGCTTCTCCTCTGCTTCTCCCTCTGCCTCTCTCTCTCTATGTGTCTCTCATGAATAAATAAATAAAATCTTTAAAAAAAATTGAGTCTATGTAAGTATTGTTAGTCTTTATTTAAATAATTTAAATATAAATGCTTACAATTGTCCCTTATAAGTGAGTCTCCTTGCTACAGATGTTTTTAATCACAAATAATCATGGCAAGTAAAAACTAAAGATGTAAGGAACAGCCATTATTCCTAGCAGTGAGGTAGCACAACTGAGGAAGTCTCTTCCTGCTGTCCAGGACTGATTGAGACTGTTGGAGAGGATGTGTCATAGCAAGAAGTCAGTGGGATCCTGTACCAGTGGAGCTTGCTTAGAAATCCACCCTCCAGGGGTGTCTGAGTGGCTCAGTTGGTTAAGTGTCCCACCCTTGGCTGTAGCTCCTCATGATCTCAAGGCCCTGAGATCAGCCCGAGGCATTGGGCTCTGTGCTTAGCAGAGAGTCTGCTTTGCCTCTCACTTTCTTTCTTGTGTCCCCCCCACACTCCCCACCATTTGAGTGTGCACATGTTCTCTCTCTCTCTCAAATAAATAAATCTTGAGGGCAGCCCGTGTGGCTCAGTGGTTTAGTGCTACCTTCAGCCCAGGGCATGATCCTGGAGACCTGGGATCGAGTCCCACGTCAGGCTCCCTGCATGGAGCCTGCTTCTCCCTCTGCCTGTGTCTCTGCTTCATATTCTCTCTCTCTCATAAATAAATAAAATCTTTTAAAAAAAGATTCAAATAAATAAATCTTGAGATGAAATCCACCCTCCAGAACTTGCTGGGACTACTAGGGTTCTGGGAAAAGCTATTCTGGGGAAGCGTTTCCTGGAAGCCTCTGTTAGAAAACTTCCAGATAGGGTCCTAGGGAAAACTGCTGGCTGCTGGGTGCTTCTGGCCACCAAGAGAGGCAGAAGCTGGAGAAGCTGCCATGCTCCAGGAGTATACCAGAATGTACACTGGAACCAGTAAGCAAAATCTATTCTTCCTGAAATGCTTCTTCAGGGTCTTCTACATATAAAGCCTGTCTTTGTGTTAGATTGCAAAGGAAAAATGCTTTAAAGGCCCAGATCCATTTTCTGAGAGCAGGCAGGAAGGGTGAGCTTAGAGCACTGTGGCAGTACACTGGTAACTAGCTCAAGGTCTCATGAAGCTGTGAGATCAATGGACTTGTCAGTAACAGCAGTTACGGTAAGAGTCTCCCCAGGTCCTGATGGCTTCACTGACAAATTCTACCTGACATTTAAAGAATACTCATTCTTTACAAATTCAAAAAGAAGAAGGAGAGGAGGAGGAGGAGAAGGGAATACATACTAACTCTTTCTATGAGGCCAGTATTACCCCAGTATCAAAACCAAAGATACGACTGGATAGGAAAACTACAGGTTAATATCCCTTATGAATATAAATGCAAAATCCTCAACAAAATACTAGCAAACTGAATCCAGCAGTATATAAAAAGGATTATACACCATGATCAAATGGGCTTTATCCTAGGAATGTAAACATCTGAAATCAATTCGTATACTATAACAAAAGGACAAAAACCGCATTATCATCTGAATAGATACAGAAAAAGCATTTTAAAAGGTTCAACAGCCTATCATGATTAAAACCCTCAATAAACTAGGATTAGAAAGGAACCTCCTCAACCTAATAAAGAGAATCTACCAAAACCCACAGCTAACATCATACTTAATGGTGAAAAACTGAAAACTTTCTCCCTAAGATCAGGAACAAGACAAGGATGTCTGATCTTTCCCCTTCTATTCAGCATTGTACTGGAGGCTCTAAAACAGTTCAGCAAGAAAAAAAAAAAAAAAAAAAAAAAGCTATCCAGACTGGAAAGGAAGAGGTAGAGCTATTTATTTGGAGGTGATATGATCTGGTATGTAGAAAATTCTAAGGAATCCATTTTAAAAAGCTGTTAGAACTAAAAAAAAAAAAAAAAAAAAAAAAAAAAAAAAAAAAAAAAAAAAAAAAAAAGAGCTGTTAGAACTAACAGATGAGTTCAGCAAAACTGCTAGATTTAAGAACAATATACAAAAATCAATTGCATTTCTGTGTGCTTGGAAAACTGAAATTAAGACAATTCCATTTATAGTATCAAAGAGAACAAAACATTTGGGGATAAGTTTAACAAAAGAAATGCTAAACCTAAACTCTGGATTACAAAACATTATTAAAAGAAATTAAGTATTTTAATAATTGGAAAGAGTTTTCATATTCATGAATCAGAAGATTTAATATTGTTAAAATAGAACTCCTGGGGCACCTGGGTGGCTCAGTGGTTGAGCATCTGCCTTTGGCTCTGGGTGTGATCTTGGAGTCCTGGGATCAAGTCCTGCATCAGGCTCCCCACAGGCTGCCTAGGTCTCTGACTCTCTCTGTGGCTCTCATTAATAAATAAATAAAATCCTTAAAACAAGATAATAGAACTCCCCAAATTAGTATACAGATTCAGGGATACCTGGATGGCTCAGTGTTTGAGCATCTGGCTTTGGCTCAGGTCATGATCCCGGAGTCCTGGGATCGAGTCCCACACCGGACTTTCTGCATGGAGCCTGCTTCTCCCTCTGCCTATGTCTCTCTGTCTTTCATGAATAATAAATAAAATCTTTTAAAATATATATACAGATTCAAAGCAATCCCTGTCAAAACCCCTACTATCTTCATTGCAGAAATTGACAAAATGATCCTAAAATTAATATGGAAGTTCAGGAGATCCAGAATAGCAAAAACAAGTAAACAGACAAAAAAACTTGAGAATCAGAACAAAGTTGGAGAACTTAACACTTCTGATTTTAAATCTTACTACAAGGCTTACAGTAATCAAGACCAGTACTGGCATAAGGATAAACATAGATCAAAGAAAAAAATTTAGATCATAGCAGTAAACCCTCACATTTGTGGGCAACTGATTTTCAGTAAGCGTGCTGAGGAAATTCAGTGAGGAAAGAAAATCTTTCAACAAATGATGTTGGGACAACTGGATATCCACATTCAAAATGATGAAGTAAACTCTTAGAAAAAAACATAGAGATAAGTTTTTGTGAACTTGGATTTGGCAGTGGTTTCTTAGAAACAGCACTGCCAAAAGCACAAACACCCAAAGGAAAAAAAAATGGACTTATCAAAATTAGAAACTTTTGTGCCTCAAAGGTACCATTACAGTGAACAGAGGGGTGCCTTGGTGGCACAGTTGGTTAAGCAACTGACTCTTGATTTTGGCTCAGGTCTTGATTTGGGGGTACTGGCATCAAGCCCTGCATTGGCTCAAAGAGAAGGCTGCTTATACTCTGCCTCTGCCCTCCGCCCCACTGCTTTTGCCTCCTCCAAAAGAAGTAAATCTAAAAAAAAAAAAAAGAGAACCCACTGAATGGGAGAAAATATTTGAAAATCATGTATCTGATAAGGGACATGTATCTAGACTATATAAACAACATCTACAATCTGGATGATGGGCATAGGGTTGTTTTTTAATTCTATTCTAATTTTGATATTTTTCATAATTAAAAAATATTGTGAAGATAGGCAAAATAGATACCTTCTTGAGGACTATGCAGCAAGGTGGAGCAAATAATGGAAAAAGTTACTGCAAAACAAAAAATAAACACAGCTTTGATCATGCCCCTTTCTCCTGTCTAAATTCTCCAGGGGGCATCCTGTCATCTATTAAAAAAAAACTAGGGGATCCCTGGGTGGCGCAGCGGTTTAGCGCCTGCCTTTTTGGCCCAGGGCGCGATCCTGGAGTCCCGGGATCGAGTCCCACGTCGGGTTCCCTGTATGGAGCCTGCTTCTCCCTCCGCCTGTGTCTCTGCCTCTCTCTCTCTCTCTGTGACTATCATGAATAAATAAATAAAATATTTTTTTAAAAAAAGAAAAAAAACTAAGACTTTGTTTGACACCTGGCCTCAGCTCACCCTGCTATCTTCACCTTGCTTCTCTCTGACTTGACTTTCTTCTGAGTGATACCAAGTCACTTGAAAATTTCTTACTTATGTGTCCTGATCTGTGCCATTCTTCATGCCATGTATGCCCTCTGCTTAAAATTCTTAATTTAGCAAACCATTCTCCCTCTCCTTTCTTAACTGTCCTTCAAAACTGGGCTGGATCACCAGCTCCTTCAAGGAATATCTTCTGATCCTGGTTTGGAGCTAACTGTCCCTCATCTGTATTTCCATAGTTCCCTATCCATAATCTATCATAGCAGGAAATATGAAATTGAAACCACCAAATTTGGGCAGCCCAGGTGGCTCAGCAGTTTAGCCCCGCCTTTGGCCTGGGACGTCCTGGAGACCCTGGATCAAATCCCGCATCGGGCTCCCTGCATGGAGCCTGCTTTTCCCTCTGCCTGTGTCCCTGACTCTCTCTCTTTGTCTCTCATGAATAAATAAATAAAATTTTAAAAATACCAAATTTATATACATCCACACACACATGCCTAGAATGTAATATATCAAAGGGCATTGCATGAAAGCCTGAAGGAATTTCTGTACAGGAAGAGCTTTTAACTTAAGATTGCTAAGTATTTTTTCAGCTTTATGAATATTTTATGTCACAGATTCCTGAAAGAGATTATTTAGCATACTTTTTCTCTAAAGTGTTTCAGGAAAAACATTCCTCTATGTGTTTGAGGAAAAACAATAATACAAACCCCTCCCCTGACAATTCACTTCTAATTTATATATATATATATTTTTTAATTTTTATTTATTTATGATAGTCACACAGAGAGAGAGAGAGGCAGAGACACAGGCAGAGGGAGAAGCAGGCTCCATGCACCGGGAGCCCGACATGGGATTCCATCCTGGGTCTGTCTCCAGGATCGCGCCCTGGGCCAAAGGCAGGCGCCAAACCGCTGCGCCACCCAGGGATCCCTCACTTCTAATTTTTATCTAAATAATGTAAATAAATGGTTCTAAAAGTCTACAAGCCTTAAAAACATTTTTTTTTTTAAGTGTAGTTGCACAATGTTACACTGGTTTCAGGTGCACAACATAGTGTTTCCACAAGCTTATGGAATGGCTGTTTTTCCAAAAGCCTTGTGGAGATAAAAGTCTATATGGCTTTTTGAAAAACAGCTATGGTTACCAGAACCTGGGAGAGGAGGGAAATAGGAATAACTGTTTAATGGGTACAGAGTTTCAGATGGGTACAGAGTTTCAGATGGGAAAGTGAAAAAAGTTTCTCTAGTTCCTAACCAAAAGCAACCACCCTTACCTGCAGTTCATTTCTTCAGTAAATACCTAGCCATTGTTTTGGGGGTGAAGGTGGGGATAGCAGCGTGGCCATCGCGGTAGGGGCCAAGTGGTATACAGACTTTGAGTTGCTCTCCCTGCCCTCTGCCTTTTACCACGGATAGTGTCTGTACCTTCCAGAGCTGAGCCTCGCCGGGAGTCCTGTGGAGCAAATAGATTCACTTGTCTTTTAAGAAGTCCACCTGCAACTATTTCAGGTGGAAACCGCCTTCTCTCTACTAGTTTCTACTTCCATTTTCTGTCTTGTGAACATTTGTTGAAAACTTTCATCTGCTGTTGTCTGCCCTTCTGTTCTTGTTCTCTGGTGGATTTATACCATATATATTAAAAGAAATATATTTTTTTTTCTTTCTGGATAGAAACCCTCTATGAGATATATGATTTACACATTGTTTCTCCCAGTCTATGACTTGTTTTTCATTTTTGTGACTATCTTTGAAGCATGTTTTGGATTTTGATGACATCAAAATTTTTACCAATTTTTTTGCTTTTTAAAAAAATTAAGTTCAATTAATTAACATAAAATGTATTTTGGTTTCAAAGGTAGAGGTCAGTGATTCATCAGTCTTATATAATACCCAGTGCTCATTACATCACATGTTCTCCCTAATTTTCATCACCTAGTTACCTGTCTCCACCCCACCACCCCTCCAGCAACCCTCAGTTGGTTTTCTATGATTAAGACTCTCTTATGGTTTATCTCCCTCTCTGATTTCATCTTGTTTTAGTTTTTCCTCATCTCCCCTATCATCTGTTTTGTTTCTCAAATTCCACATATGAGTGAGATCATATAATTGTCTTTCTCTGATTGACTTACTTCACTTAGCTTAATATCCTCTAGTTTCATCTACGTCATTGCAAATGGCAAGATTTCATTTTTTTTTTGGATGGCTGACTAGTAATCCATTGTGTGTGTTTGTGTGTGTGTATGTATATATACATATATGTGTGAGTGTGTGTGTATAGACTATGTCTTCTTTATCCATTCATCTGTCGGTGGATATCTGGGCTCTTTCCATAGTTTGGGTGTTGTGGACATTGCTGCTATAAACATTGGAGTGTGCACCCCTTCGGATCACTATATTTGTATCTCTGGGGTAAATGCCCAGTAGTGCAATTGCTGGGTCATAGAGTAGCTCTATTTTCAGCTTTTTGAGGAACCTCCATACTGATTTCCAGAGTGGCTGCACCAGCTTGCATTCCCACCAACAGTGTAAGAGGGTTCCCCTTTCTCCACATCCTCACCAACATCTATTGTTCCCTCACTTGTTATTTTTAGCCATTCTGATTGGTGTGAGGTGGTATCTCATTGTGGTTTTGATTTGTATTTCCCAAATGCCAAGTGATGTGGAGTATTTATTTATCTGTTGGCCATTTGTAGGTCTTCTTTGGAGAAATGTCTCTCCATGTCTTCTGCCCATTTCTTGATTAGATTATTTATTCTTTAAATATTGAGTTTTATAGGTTCTTCATAAATTTTTAAATATTAGCCCTTTATCTGATGTATCATTTACAAATATTTTCCCCCATTCTGTAGGTTGCCTTTTGGTTTTGTTGATTGTTTCCTTTGCTGTGTGAAAGCTTTTTATTTTGATGAAGTCCCAGTAGTTCATTTTTGCCTTTGTTTCCCTTGCTATTGGAGACGTATCTAGCAAGAAGTTGCTGCAGCCGAGGTTGCTCTGTATTTTCCTCTAGGATTTTGATGGATTCCTGTCTCATTTAGGTCTTTCACCCATTTTGAGTTTATTTTTGTGTATGGTGTGAGGCAATGGTCCAGCTTTATTCTTCTGCATGTGGCTGTCCAATTTTCCCAACACCATTTGCTGGAGATACTTTTTTTCATTGGATATTCTTTACTGTGTTGTCGAAGATCAGTTGACCATAGAGTTGAGGGTCCATTTCTGGATTCTCTATTCTGTTCCATTGATCTATGTGTCTGCTTCTGTGCCAGTAGCATGCTGTCTTAATGATCACAGCTTTGTAATATAGCTTGAAGTCTGGAATTGTGATGCCACCAGTTTTGGTTTCCTTTTTCAATTTTCCTCTGGCTATTTTGGGGTCTTATCTGGTTCCATACAAGTTTTAGGATTATTTGTTCCAGCTCTGTGAAATAAGTTGATGGTATTTTGATAGGGATTGCAATGAATGTATAGATTGCTCTGGGTAGCAGAGACATTTTAACAGTATTTTTTCTTCCAATCCATGAGCATGAAATATTTCCTTTTTTTGGTGTGTCTTCCTCAATTTCTTTCATGAGTGTTCTATAATACTGAGTACGGATCTGCTGCCTCTTTCATTAGGTTTATTCCTAGGTATCTTATGGTTTTGGATGCAATAATAAATGAGATTGACTCCTTTATATTTCTTTCTTCTGTCTCATTGTTAGTATTTAGAAATGCAGCTGATTTCTGTGCATTGATTTTAATCCTGCCATTTTCCTGAATTCCTGTTTGAGTTCTAGCAATTTGGGGATTGAGTCTCGGGTTTTCCATATAGAATATCATGTCATGTGTAGAGAGTGAGAGTTTGACTTCTTTTTTGCTAATTTGAATGCCTTTTATTTCTTTTTGTTGTCTGATTGCTGAAGCTAGGACTTCTAGTGTTATGTTGAACAGCAGTGGTGATAGTGGACATCCCTGCCGTCTCCTGACCTTAGGGGAAAAGCTCTGTTTTTCCCCCATTGAAAGTGATATTCGCTGTGGGCTTTTCATATATGGCTTTTATGATATCGAGGTTTGTTCCCTACACTGTGATGAGTTTTAATAAAGAAAGGATGCTATACTTTGTCAAGTGCTTTTTCTGAATCTGTTAAGGGGATCATATGATTTTTGTCCTTTCTTTTCTTTTTTTGTTTTTGTTGTTCTTGTCCTTTCTTTTGTTAATGTAGTGTATCACACTGATTGATCTGTAGGTGTTGAACCACCCTTGCAGTCCAGGAATAAATCCCACTTGGTTGTGGTGACTAGTCCTTTAATACTGTTGGATCCTATTGGCTAGTATTTTGGTGAGAATTTTGGCATCCGTGTTCATCAGGGATATTGGTTTCTATTTCTCTTTTTTGGTGGGGTCTTTGTCTGGTTTTGGGATCAAGGTAATGCTGGCCCCATAGAGTTTGGAAATTTTCTTTCCATTTCTATTTTTTGAAACAGCTTCAGAGGAATAGGTATTAATTCTTCTTTAAATGTTTAGTAGAATTCCCCTGGGAAGCCATCCAGCCCTGGACTCTTGTTTGTTGGGAGGTTCTGATTGCTGCTTCAATTTCCTTGCTGGTTATGGGTCTGTTCAGATTTTCTCTTTCTTCCTGTTTCTGGTTTAGTAGTTTACATGTCTCTAGGAATGCACCCATTTCTTCCAGATTGCCTAATTTGTTGGCATATAGTTGCTCATAACATGTTCTTATAATTGTTTGTATTTATTCAGTGTTGGTTGTGATCTCTCCTCTTTCGTTCATGATTTTACTTATTTGGGTCCTTTCTCTTTTTGGTAAGTCTGGCCAGGGGTTTATCAATGTTATTAATTCTTTCAAAGAACCAGCTCTTAGTTTCATTGATCTGTTCTTTTGTTTCTATTTCATTGATGTCTGTTGTAATCTTTATTATTTGTCTTCTGCTGGGTTTAGACTTTATTTGCTGTTCTTTCTCCGGTTCCTTTAGGTGTAAAGATAGGTTGTGAATTTGAGACCTTTATGTTTTTTGAGAAAGGCTTGTCTTGCTATATACTTACCTCTTCAGACTGCCTTTGCTGCATCTCAAAGCTTTTGAACAGTTGTGCTTTCATTTTCATTTGTTTCTTTAAAAATTTTTTTTAATTGGAGTTCAATTTACCAACATTTAGCATAACACCCAGTGCTCATCCTGCATTTGTTTCTATAAATTTTTTAAATTCTTTAATTTCCTGGTTGACTCATGCATTTTTAAAAAGATTTTATTTTTTTTATTCATGAGACACAGAGAGAGAGAGAGAGAGAGGCAGAAACATAGGCAGAGGGAGGAGCAGGCTCCATGCAGGGAGCCCGATGCAGGACTCTATCGTGGGACTCCAGGATCACACCCTTAGCTGAAGGCAGACCCTTAACTGCTGAGCCACCCATGCGTCCCGACCCATGCGTTTTTTAGTAGGATGCCTTTTAGCCTCCATGTATTTGAATTCTTTCCAAATTTCCTCTTGTGACTGAGTTCCATTTTCAAAGCACTGTGGTCTGAAAATATGCAGAGAATGATCTCAATCTTTTGGTACCAGTTGAGACCTGTTCTGTGACCCAGTATGTGATCTATTCTGGAGAATGTTCAATGTGCACTTGAAAGGAATGTGTATTCTGTTACTTTAGGATGGAATATTCTGAACATATCTGTGAAGTCCATCTGGTCCAATGTGTCATTCAAAGCCCTTGTTTCCTTGTTGATCTTATGCTTAGATGATCTGTCCAATGCAGTGAGTGGGGTGTTGAAGTCCCCTATTATTATTATATTATTATTGGTGTGTTTCTTTAATTTTGTTATTAATTGGATTATATAACTGGCTGCTCCCATGTTAGGGGCATAAATATTTACAATTGTTAGAGCTTCTTGTTGGATAGACCCTTTAATTATGATATAGTGTCTTTCTTCATCTCTTATTAAAGTCTTTGGTTTAAAATCTAATTTTTCTGATACAAGGATTGCCACCCCAGCTTTCTTTTGATGTCTATTATCATGATGAATGGTTTTCTACCCCCTCGTTTTAAATCTAGAGGTGTCTTTAGATCTAAAATGAATCTCTTGGAGTGGCCAACGGCTTGCAGAGCAACATGCCTAAGTTTTTTCTTTTTTTAACATGCCTAAGTTTTATTGTGACTACTGTGACACATACCTCACCCATGACTCCATCTATGAGAAAGACACACTGCAGTGGTAGGAAACACAAAGAGAAGGTGAATGACTAGTATCAGAAATGGATGGAAGAGCAGGCTCAGAGCCTGATCGACAAAACAATCGCTGCATTTCAACAAGGAAAGATACCTCCTACCCCATTCTCTGCTTCTCTTCCTGCAGGGGCAATGATCCCACCTCCCCCCCCCAGTCTCCCAGGTCCTCCTCACCCTGGTACGATGTCAGCCCCCCATATGGGGGGCCCTGCCGTGATGCCAGTGATGGGCCCTCCTCTGGGATGATGCCAGTGGGACCTGCTCCCGGAATGAGGCCACCTATGGGAGGCCACATGCCAATGATGCCTGAGGCCCCAATGATGAGACTTCCTACCTGTCCCATGATAGTGCCCACTCAGCCAGGAATGACTCGACCAGACAGATAAGGAGAGACAGGAACCTCTTCATATTCATTTTGTATTACTTGTTCTACTTCACGAGGAGATCATGGTCCTGTGACTCTGGGTGTTTTCTAACAGCATGACAAGGAAGACTTGCTTCCCCTTCCTATCAAAGAGAGAACAGTTTTTGCAGGGGAGTAGTAGAACAAAAAAAAAAGGCAATTTTCATTTGTATTGTGAAATGTGAAAATAAAATTGTCAACTGTTTTAGTTAATAAAAATAAATACATAAAATTAATCTCTTGCAGACAGCATATTGATGGATCTTGCTTTCTTACCCAATCTGATACTCTTTGTCTTTTGATTGGGGCATTTAGCCCACTTACATTCAGAGTAACTACTGAAAGATGTGAATTTAGTGCCATTATATTACCTGTAAAGTTATTGTTTCTATATATTGTCTTTGTTCCTTTCTGGTCTACATTACTTTTGGGCTCTCTCTTCACTTAAAGGATTCCTTTTAATATTTCTTGTAGGGCTGGTTTGGTGATCACAAATTCTTTTAGTTTCTGTTTGTCCTGAACAGAAACTCTCCTTCTATTTTGAACAAGATCTTAGCTGGATAAAGTATTCTTGGCTGCATATTTTTCTCATTAAGCACCCTGAATATATCATGTCAATCCTTTCTGGCCTGCCAGATCTCTGTGGATAGGGCTTCTGACAGTCTAACGTTTCTACCCTTGTAGGTTAAAGACTTTGTCTTGAGTGGCTTTCAAGATTTTCTCTTTGTCTCTGAGATTTGTAAGTTTCACTATTAAATGCTGGGGTGTTGACCTATTTTTATGAATTTTGAGAGGGTTCCCTGTGCCTACTGGACTTGGATGCCTGTTTCCTTCCCCAGATTAGGGAAATTCTCTGCTAGTGCTGTACTATGAAGAATGGTAGTGGAACCCAGTCTATTTTTTTTTCCAGTCTCTATATTGTAGAATCATGAAGTGTCTGTTTTTTTTATATAAAACAAAGTTTTCAAAAAAATAAAATAATAAAATAAAATAAAACAAAAAACTCCCAAAGTTTTCAATTTTCATTGGCCAAAAGAAAAGAACTGTTATTTATTTATTTACCTAAGAATTCAAGTACTGTGCCCATGTTCATAACTCAAATGCTTTTGTAGTTGGCTTTTTAAGCTAGCATTTGTGAGCTAACAACTTGCAGACTTTTGTGTCTGTGTGTACTTGTTCCACAGGTTTTTAAAAAATAATTTAAGTTTAGCTTTTAATTTTTTATTATGAATGATTCTAAGTATATAAAAGTTGACAGGTTCATATAATGAACTTCCATGTAGTCAATATACAGCTTCTGTGGGCACTGGTGCTGCCCCATGTACACTCATGGGAAAAACAGTTGAGTTAACCCTCAATAATCAGATTTCACCTGAAAATTTCAATTTCTGATGAGTTAATCCAGAACCTCCACTGTAGGTTCAAAGGTTGGCAAGAATAGTATCACCTTTGGGTTGCTTTTATTTTAATTTATAATCAAACCAGAAATAAACTGGGCAGTGTGCCCAGAACAAGGATACACCTGCCTTTCCACTGTCTCAGGTATCTAAAATTCAGGGATGACTACTACAGCTCATCATTAGGCTAACAGCAGGCCTCATTTTGAACTTCGACATTCATCTCCTTTAGAAAGAGCAAATGGCATTACTGAGCTGGCTCTCCTTCAGGGTAGCTGAGTCAGGCTGCCCCGGTAGGGAGAAATACAGTGGTGATATTAATGTTCCAAGACAATGTCTATAAAACTCCTACCAATAAGCCTGGTGTGGTACTTTACTCACAGGGAAGTTGTTCTTTTTAATAGTATTCTGGTTATTCAAAGGTTCACAATGAAAATGTCTACAAGTGTTTAGGGGAAAAGGAGGACCAGACCTGAGATTTATAGAGTGACTTGGAATTTAGGGGTTGTATTTTTTTTTAATTTTTAAAATATTTTATTTATTTATTCATGAGAGACAGAGAGAGAGAGAGAGAGAGAGAGACAGAGGCAGAGACATAGGCAGAGGGAGAAGCAGGCTCTATGCAGGGAGCCTGACATGGGACTTGATCCCAGAGTCTCCAGGATTATGCCCTGGGCTGAAGGTGGCGCTAAAATCCTGGGCCACTGGGGCTGCCTTTTAAAATTTATTTTAAAGAGTATTTATTTATTTATTTATTTATTTATTTATTTAAGAGTGAGAGAGAAAGCATGTATGGGTTGGTGGGGAGGGGGGAGTAGAGGAAGAGAGAGAGGGAAAGAATCTCAAGCTGACTTCCCACTGAGTGTGGAGTGTAGAGGCTGACATGGGGCTCCATGCAGGACTCAGAATCATAAGCCTGACATCATGATTTGAGCCAAAACTAAGAGTAAGATGTTTAACCAAGGTGCCACCCAGGCACCCCCTTAGAGGCTTGAAAAAGTAGTGGCCATCCTTGCCAGTGAGCTCTAAACATAGCACAACACATGATTATGATTGTGGACTCTGGAGCTAGACTGCCTAGATTTGAATCCTGTCACTACCACTTGCAGGTGCTGTGACTTACCTCTTTTGTGGTTGTGTTTTCTCATCTCTAAAATTGGGATAATAATATAACAACATAACTTGAGTTTTGAATTAATATAAAGCAGCCAGTGGGGTACCTGGGTGGCTCAGTCAGTTAAGCATCTGCCTTTGACTCAGGTCATGATCTCAGGGTCCTAGGATTGAGTCTTGCATCAGGCTCTGTGCTCAGCAGAGAGTTTGCTTCTCCCTCTCCCTCTGCCCCTCCCCCCCACTTATGCTCATTCTCTAATAAATAAGTAAAATCTTTAAAAATTACACACACATATATATGTGTATATATATATATATATATATATATATATATATATATAGAGAGAGAGAGAGAGAGAGAGAGAGAGAGAGATCTCCCCACCATCCAGCTAGTGGGTAGAGGAAGATATATACAAATACATATGTGTGGCAGCCAGAATAATATTAGGCATGTACTAAGTATTTTATGAGTGTTTGCTTTTTATTTTAAGTTTATATGGTAGGGCCATTTCACTCCTGACTACATTGTTTTCTTTGAGTTACAGAAGGTTCCCTGATTGGAATGATACATTTGCTTTCTTGGTTGTTATCTCTGATTCTTCTTGTCAATGCCCTCTTAAGTATTGGAAACCAAGCAATTATGCCACATGGGAAATGAAACTCAGAGTTCATTCTGGTACTTCAAGGGACATCTGCAGCAGGATCCTGGGAACTCTGCCATGAACAAGTCTCAACTGCCTTTTGTCTTTGTTATCTATCTGCATTTCCTCCTACCACCAACTTTCTTCCTTACCCTCCACCCTAAATTTTTTCTCTCCCTCATAACTGTTGCTTATTCATGATTTCTCTCTCACTCTGGTGTACTCATGCCCATCATGATTCCAGTGGCCTTGCCTTGTATCATACTTTTCAGCCCAAACTCTCATTGCCAGCTAACTAACTTCTGATTTCCCAATTCATAGAGTATGAATCTATGTGGATAGGGCTTTTTGGCCTGGGAGCCTAATGGCTGGTCTATGGCCTGGTTATTCAGATACTTGTCCCATCCACCTAGTGGGTAGGGGAGGCTGAAATTAAAAAGCTACAAAGTCTGACAGCCTAGACCTTCCCCTTCAGTAGGTTGTCAAATGTGAATGTGAATGTCAGGCACGTGGGCTGCTACAGGAGATACAGCCCATCCTGGGTTCCTAGAGGGTGTGAGAGGAGTTGTCCAAATCTTTTCTGTGGGTCTAGTATCGAATATGTAAGCAAATGTCAATTGATAGATTTTTAAGTGTGCCCCAGTATACTTTCATTGAACCCTTATTTTAAACCTGTAACATCTCCTTTAATTTACAGTGTATACTAAGAGCAAGGCTCTATTTTAAAAGCTTTATATGTATTAACTCATTAAGTCCTCATAACAGCTCTGAATTGAATATCTGAATTTGATATTACTATCTATACTTTATAGATGAAGCTGAGGAACCTGCTTCTGCTCACCTATTTGCTTAGTCAGGGTTTGGATCCAGCATTCTGGCTTCAGACAGCCCTACATTACACTATCTTTCATAGATAAACCCAACCACACACTTTCTAGAAAAGCACACCCCTCTTAGAACTTTGTGTGGTAAAAGGCACAAAGGAGCTGCTCATTCAAATTTATGTGTTTGTTTCCCATTCTTCTTTTAGAATATTGTTTTTTTGACATTTTTTAGTTAGACTTTTAAAAAAAGAGACAGTACTACAAAGTAGGAAGAACATAGACTTTGGAATCAGACAGTTCTGTGTTTGAACCCAGAGGTTCAAACATTTATCTGACCTCTTTAAAATAATACTACTTGGGCACCTTGCCTCATGTCACCTACCCATGTCAGACATTACTGATTATCTCTTACTGAGCCCAGAATCCCTTTCATGATTGCTCAAGACGAGATTTATAATCAGTGGGAGTTGTGCCAGGAGGTGGAACCTATTTGCCATCTTTTTCCTTTAGGCCCAGGTATACTGGCCATCCAAGCCAGTCCTTCAGTAGCCCATCCAAACCTGTCTCTGTTTCCTGTAGTCTTGTCTTTACCTTGTGACAAACAGCGTTTGGGAAAAGTTGCCTGTGGTAATCCTGACCTTGAGTCTTTATGAGACTCAGCAGGAAGAGGAGTCCAAACCCATCAGCTTGTACCCCATTCCCTACAAGAAGGACTGGTCTTTTGACATTGTAGAGCTCATGAAGGAGGTAGAAAAGGGGGTGAGACCCTCCCCTCGTGTAGGGAGTCAGCCAGTGCAGACTGGGTTGGCTGCAATGGAAGCCCTGGAACTGGTTGCCCTAGTCTGCCCAAGTTTTCTGTGGCTTCCTTTGGGGTCCAGCTGTATCCCAATGAGAAGGACAATTTTTTTCCTCTTAGGCACAGGCTCTTATGTTCTGGGACCCTTCTTTGTCACTCTGTCCTCTGCCACCTGTGAAGTTTGTTTATAGTTTCCTTTAGCACTATAATATGGTGTAGAGATTTTTCCACTGAGATACATGCTATCTGCTTAAACAATATGAGAGATGTCTTGCTGCTTCTTAGAATTACATGCTGAAAAATAAGAAAAGTAAGGAGAAAATTCAAAAATAATAAAACATCTATCTGATTCTACCCAGGTCATCTACTATTAGCATTCTGATGTGTTTTCTTTTCTTTTCTTTTTTAAGATTTATTTATTTATTTATTTACTTACTTACTTATTTATTTATGATAGACAGAGAGAGAGAGAGAGAGAGACAAAGACACAGGAGGAAGGAGAAGCAGGCTCCATGTCGAGAGCCCAATGCGGGACTCAATCCCAGGACTCCAGGATCACACCCTGGGCCAAAGGCAGGGCGCTAAACTGCTGAGCCACGCAGGGATCCCCTCTGATGTGTTTTCTTATTTTCTTTGTATGCATATACATGTAACTTTTTAAAAGTTTATTTACTTATTTAAGTAATCTCTACACCCAGCGTGGGGCTTGAACTCACAACCCTAAGATCAGAAGTTACATGCTCTTCAACTAAGCCAGACAGGCGCCCATATACATGTAGCTTTTTAAAATTAAATCATGTTATCATGGACATCTTATAGGTCAAAACATCATTATAATTAGTGGCTGCATAAAATATTATTGTATAATACAGATATTTTAATTTATTTCAGCAGTCTCCCAATCTTGGACACTTAGATATTTGTGCATTTCTTTCTTGAACATGCCTGAATTTTTTCCTTAGGGTACTTTTTAATATTGGTACTCTATGTTGCCAAATTACAAGACCCTTCTTTGAGCATAGACATTTGTTGTAAGCTTTTATTTTTCAAACTTGGTGGTAGAACTTAGAGGATTTTTTTTCCAAACAAAATCTTGTATGGAAGCCCATTATATAAAAAAGATAAAAATCCACCTGCTCCATTGGGAAAGGTTTGGAGCCCTCAGCCTCTAACTCAGTACCACTTTCACCTGTCCATTCCTCTCTACTTCCTAATCCCTGCCCCCAGCTGGTATATATATATATATATATATATATATATATATATATATATATATATATATATATATGGTTCTTTTTTTTTTTTTTTAAATTTTTTTTTTATTATTTATCTATGATAGTCATACAGAGAGAGAGAGAGAGAGGCAGAGACATAGGCAGAGGGAGAAGCAGGCTCCATGCACCGGGAGCCCAATGTGGGACTCCATCCCGGGTCTCCAGGATCGCGCCCTGGGCCAAAGGCAAGCGCCAAACCGCTGCGCCACCCAGGGATCCCTATATGGTTCTTTATAATATGTCTTCTAGCTCAGTAACAGACTATTAGCATCTTTCATCAGGATGCTTTCAACTATAGGTAACAAAACCCAGTCCAGTTCATGTAACTGTAAGGACAGTTCAGTGTCCCATATAACAACAGGATGATTCCTGAGTTATTTAATCCAGTGGCTAAGTGGTAGAGCAGGATGAGGTTCTTAGCATTTTTTGGTTCTGTCTTCCTCGGTGTGATGACTCTTGTCCCCTCCTGGTCACTAGATTGCCATATAGTAGCAGAATACATCACATCCTTCCAGGGGTTAGGAGAATGCACCTCTTCCTCATATTATTTTTAGAGTGAGAAGAAAGCTCCCAGCTGATGTCCCCTTATTTTTTATTCAGTAGGTGTCACATGCCCATTCCTAGACCAATCACCAAGAATTGGAATAGAATAACCATAATTGGTTTGGACCAATCAGGATTCACCCACTAGGGTTAGAGAAGGGCTTAACCTTCCCTGAAACCAGTGGCAGTCTGGTATCTGAACAATATCCAGGTTCTGTTGTCAAGGGAGGAGGGGAGAAATGGCTGCTGAAGCCATTAGTTGGAGCTTCACAACAATGGAGCCAATAGTTGTCTGCTATAACATCCCATTAGGAAAGATACTGAAAAAAAAAAAAAAAAAAAAAAAGGAAAAATACTGAAAAGCCAATGTCAAAATTCCAAGGCTGCCTCTTACTTTTGGCATGGCCTTGTCATGGCCAAGTCAACCTCTCTAGGCCTTAGTTTCCTTATTTGTAAACTGGGGATAGTGATAACTGCCTTCCTTACCTTACAGAGTTATGGAGAGGGATGTATGAAAGAACGTTACAAAGTACCTCACTAGGGGCACCTGCCTGGCTCAGTCAGTTAAGCGTCTGCCTTTGGGTCAGGTCATGATCCTGGGGTCCTGGGATTGAGCCCCCAAGTTGGGCTCCCTTAGTGGGGAGTCTGCTTCTCCCTCTCCTTTCCCCGCCCCCTGTCTCACTCTTGTCCTCTCCCCCTCTCAAATAAATAAATAAAATCTTTAAAACAAAACAAAAAAAACAAAGTACTTTACTAGTATCAAGGCTTCTTATTAATTTAATTCTTAGAAATAAATGAGCATCAGGCACCTGGGTGGTTTAGTCAATTAAGTGTCCAACTCTTGATCTCAGCTCAGGTCTTGATCTCAGGATTGTGAGTTCAAGCCCCACGTTGAGGCTCCACACCCAGTGGAGCCTCTTAAAAAAAAGATGAAGAAAGAAATGAGCACCACCAGGCCCTCTGTAAAAAGGTAAATCAGTAAAGCTTAAATTCTAAGAAGTGTCTTTTGGTTTAGTTATAACATTCACTGTCTAAATTTCACAAAATTACTTATCAAAAAATCACAAGTACCTTTAGAAGTAACACTATAAGTTATAAAAATACCCTAAAAGGTGAAGAAGGTATGTGTGGGTACTTCGACACCAAGGCTGTGGCCTTCCCATGATAGCATCTGGCATTCAACTGACAGTATAGTGACTAGCAGTTACTGTTACCTATTCTGCTCTTTTTTTTTTTTTAGATTTTTATTTATTTATTCATGAGAGACAGAGAGAAAGAGAGAGGCGGGGGGGGGGGGCAGAGACCTAGCTAGAGGGAGAAGCAGGCTTCCTTGCAGGGAGCCTGATACGGGACTCGATCCCCAGACCCAGGATCACCTTCCGAGTGGAAGGCAGATGCTCAACTGCTGAGCCACCTAGGTGTCCCACCTATTCTGCTCTTAATTTTCATTTTATGTTTCCATGGTGCTTCTTCCTGCGGACAGGATTTTTACCAAATATTTTCAAAATGTTGTCTCACTGGCCATTGGAATTCAGAGCCTTCTTTGCTTATTACAATGCTACATACAACAAGGAAACAGGTAAATAGAAAAACAGTGCTAAATCATTCTTAGATGAAATCCAGATGCTTGCTTGCTAGAGTTTCTTCTCACATAGTTCCACATTACTGTGGAGCTAGAAAGAAGTTAAGAAAGACTAGTTTGTTGAGACATCCTTTGGATTCTGAAGCTGGGTTCTGAATTTAACTATATAACTGTCAATATAGAACCAAAATAAGTTAGGTAATGACTGTGGTTCATCTTTCTTATGTTGGGCTTAAAAGCCCTCTGGCTCCCTATAACCCCCTAAATGAAGTTCAGGGACTTCAGCCTGGCAATCATGGGTTTCTTACTTAGGATTCAAGGTAGGTTGCTGTTATCCACACCCAAAGATACAGTGGTTTATACAAGATTTTTATTTTCTCTCTTCTCACCTTACAGTCCCTATGTAAGCTGCTAAGGACCAAATTAGTGTTGTTTACTGTGTGGGATTGCCCTTGCCTACATGTTCATGCTGATTCACCACTGCTACCAGCAAAAAGAGCAAGAAGGGGCATTTATGGATACACATTCCTTTCCTTTAGGGTAATGACATGAAAGTCACACACATCACTTCTGTCTACATCCCACTGGCCAGAACTTAATCACATGATCACACTTAGCTGCAAGGGAGGCTGTGTACTCATATGCATGGCTAAAATGAAGGGATTCTGTTACTGAAGAGGAGACAGCATGTCACAATGAGACTCTGTGGCCTGACACCAGCCTGCCTTCCCAGCCTCATTTCCCTCAGCCTCTCTGTGTGTTCCATCTGTTGGAATGAAAGTAGACCTAATTCTACTCTGAATCACTCAGGTCTCATGATTTATTCACTCTTTACCTTTGTCCACCCTTTGTTGTGCCCCTGAGATGCCTTTCCTCCTGTCCATGCCTTGTGAATCTGATCTTTCCTTCAAAGTCCATCTCACCTGTCTTTACTTAAGAGATATTTTCTTCTGTGACCCCCCACAGCATCCTTCATCTGTCCTTTTCCAGTGGCATACAGAGTGCTGACTGCCCTACCTTTTCACAGCTTCCACAGCTCCTGTCTCCTGGTGGGAAGAGATAGATCCTGTGTTCACATCTGAGTTCTGCCACAAATGATGCACATGAACCTCAACAAGTACTTAAATGTCTCAGAGCTTTGGTTTCCTTATTAGTAAAATGGTATTAATACCCATTCTGTAGTGCTGGTACAAGGATGAAATAAGGTTACATATGTAAAGTTCCCAGAATGTTACCAGTGCCAAAATGAATTCCTTCCTTCCCTGCCTCTCCCTATCCCCATGTAGTAGGTCCCCTGAGGTTAGGAGGTCTTTTTTCTTTTTCCTTCCTCTTTTGAATGTGTTAGTCCAGTACCTGGTGGGCCTCAGAAATTGTTTCTGGAACTTTAGTAATATATTCAACACATATTTTCAGAGCAACCCCTATATGTCAGGCACTCCTTTGAACAAGTCAGAAAAATTTCTAGGCTTTCAGATGTATTTTAGAGAGGAGAAAAGAATGAACAACTAAAGAAAATAAAAGAACAGGTTAACTTCAGAAGTGTTGAGTATTATGAAGAAAATAAATAGCGTAGTTGATAGCAAGAGACTGGGAATGAATGCTTAAGTGAAGGGGTAGGTGAGAAGGTGGGCAAATCTGTTGCTAAAATATGGCTGATCCAGGCAGCCCTGGTGGCTCGGCAGTGTGGTGCTGCCTTCGGCCCAGGGCATGAGCCTGGAGACCTGGGATTGGGTCCCACATCGGGCTCCCTGCATGGAGCCTGCTTCTCCCTCTGCCTGTGTCTGTCTGTCTGTCTCTCTCTCTTTCTCTCTTTGTCTCTCATGAATAAATAAATAAAACCTTTAAAAAATATGGCTGAACCTGTCTAGGTTCTTCTGACCTGATATCCAAGGCTTATGGACAGGTCCTCTCCCCTCCCTTCCTAAGCCAGCTCATTTGAGTTGACAAGGAACTCATCATTATAGTTGACCAGCCTGGCCAACAGGTGCCCATACAGCATGGTCGTCCACAGTACCTGGTACAGGGTCTACTCGAAGAACCCAGTGCTCTCTGACCAGGCTGGTGTCCATGTCCCTCCCCTGTGCCAGTTTCAGGGCATCTTCATATCTAAGGAAAAGGAAAGGTCCATGCCACTATGTGGTGCAGGGAACACCTGCTTCTCCCCAAGCCCCCCACCCCTGAGCTCTTCCCATTGCTTGAGTTCCCTTCCAGTCTCATCACTGTGCCCACCTGCTTCTTTCTTTGTGTACATGATGTTTGGGACTAGGGGTTAGCTGAGCCCCAGGTTTGTGGCAGACCTGATCCTGGATACCTGACAGACCTCTCAAATGCATACAGCTTCCTCTCCAAGTTGAGCCTTATTATAACCATTTTATCCTTGACGTTCAGTGCTGTCACTTAACATGGAGCATGCAACTAGAATATGACAGTCCAGGATCCCTGGGTGGCGCAGCGGTTTGGCGCCTGACTTTGGCCCAGGGTGCGATCCTGGAGACCCGGAATCGAATCCCACATCGGGCTACTGGTGCATGGAGCCTGCTTCTCCCTCTGCCTGTGTCTCTGCCTCTCTCTCTCTCTCTCTGTGACTATCATAAATAAATAAAAATTTTAAAAAATTGTAGAATATGACAGTCCATTTTCAAAGCTTGCACTGTTTCTGTTACATTATATTGTTTGCATTTGCCAGTGTGAATTTAGCCACTAATTATTCCTCATGGGCCCAAACCAGTTTCTTAGGTTTTCTTTTATTTCTTGCTGCTGGCCCCAAGGTGTACCTGTCTGCCTCTCATTTCTAGAACTGCCTCCATCTTATCTTTCCCACCAAGAGGGGTTGTGAAATGGGTCTCACTCCCCCAGCCAACAACTTACTATCTCCTTCATCCAAAGCCAGGCCCTTGGGTGTCAGAGGTCATGCTAATTCTTCACAGAGAAATGAACTAAGGGTAAAGACACAGCAAACATGGGTTTGTCACCACCAAACTTAAAAAGTCCTGATCCCTATGCTGAAATTCCTGATCCTCTGGGCCAGGGAACAGAAACATCAGTTCTCTGCATTTATTCCTGAGGTCGAGGGTCATCAGTCTTCCCACCCCCCAGCTTACCATCCTGAGCCCACCTGAGTGGAGACCTTGTAAACTGTTCCTAAAGGGCTTCAGGTGCCAGCCTGAAGATAATTTTGGGATGGGTACATCCTCTCCCCCTTTGCTGTGCTGAGAACCTCCTGTCTACTTGCCAGACCTTTGTTCATCCAAGATCATTGCTTCTCTGGTGGCCATAGTGTGGGCTGTCATACCATGGTTTGCTGAACTATTCTACTCTTAGGTGTTTGGTGGTTTTCAGCATTTTTCTTGAGCAAGGGTAATGATTATAAATAAAATCTTTGGAATCAAATACAGTTAGAGTCAGTTCCCAGCTCTGCCTCTTTCTAACTCTATGACCTTGGGGAAGTCACTTGACCTCTCTGAGCTTTAGTTTCTTTGCCAATAAAATGGGGACAATAATAAAAATACTACTTCCTAGGATTTTTGTAAGCAATAACAAAATGAATATGAAGCATTGAGCACATTCTTATTAGCACATAGTAATTGCTGAGTGTTAGCTATTAATTTTACATATATTATGTCTTGTGTGGGATTAATTGGGGACAAAGGGATCTGAGCTTCACTTTACTCATAAGAAAAAGTTTGGATTTGGAGTCTTTATGTACTTAGAGTCTCTGAGTCTTGGTTCTGAGATTTTTGGTGCCATGAGTATTTAGAGGAGCTTGTAGCTGAGTGAGCAAAGAAGACTTCTTTGCAGAGGTGGGGTTGAGCCAGAGTTTCAGGTTTGCATCACACCGGAAAGTTTATTTTGTCCTGACTTTGCCCCTTTATTCTAACCTTGGGTCTTTTCATTTTGTTAGGCCTTTTGTTTTCTCGGCTGTATTGTGATGAACAGAGATTCTGCTTTTGACCGTGTGTTTTCTTGCAGGTCTGCGTGAAGTGGAGAAAGTCTAACCTCTCTGCTCGGGCAAAGGCAATGCTGGAGTTTGTACTTCTTATTTCCCAAGCTGATGATGTAATAGATGACCATTTCAAAAAGCTCGAGATGCATGGCTTCAATCGGGAAAATGCCTGGGATATCGCTGCCATTTCAGCCTTTTTTTTGCCTTGTCCATCTGCCTTGCTCATTTTGTCAATCTTGTTCCCAATAAAGAATGATGTCAAAGACATCAGGAGTGAATCTGCTGCTCCCAAAGTATAAAGCCTAAACAGAAAGACCAGCGTTATTTCAGGCACATGATATTATAAGGCATCACTTAGGAAGTAATTTTTTAAAAACATCTAGTCAGTAGATAGGGAAGAGAGTAAATGAATTGGCTTTCTGTCTGCTCAATGAGATAGATCCTAAGTGTTGGGAGTATCCAGGGACATGTGATACTGGGCTTAGGGGAAACATTTGCCAATTGCTTCCTTGTGTTGTGATCTGAAAGGAACATCAAGGGAAAGAAATTCAGAGGATGCTTAGGCATTTCTGATGAACTGATATCTGTGAAGCTGAGCTGTTGAAGTTGAAAGTTTTTTAGTACTCAGAAATAGTGTTACATAGAAATTGGTCTGTATAAACTGTGATTTGCAGTCATTCCTGTTGACATGGTTGTGTTTGAAGGCTCTCAAAGGCAGTGGGTAAATAGCAGTCACAGAAAGTTTACTTTAGTGCCTTCTCAATTAACTTCTAGTAAATTTTTTTTAACTGATGGGTTGTAAAATCATGGTCATCTCAATAGAATTTTAGTCCTTAAATAATTTATTATTTTAGGTTTTAGCAAAAAATATTTGATAAGTGAGGACTCACATTTTAAATAGAAGCATAAGAAAGAAAGAAAACAAAACCTTTAGCATTACTGAATGACTTGTTTTGTGTTACAGCTGCTACTGCCCCCCCCCTTTTTTTTTTTGGTTAGCATCTCAAGAATCATTCTTATTTTCTAGCTGATAGCGGTACATGCAAACCTACAAAATTTTTTCTTCCCATTTGGCTTCTCTAGATTCTCTAAATTGTTAGTGAATATTTCTTAACCACTTTTACTACTATTACCACTATACTGTGTTAATTTTGAATTGCCTGAACTGTGAAATCTGTTACCTTGAGGCAGCACAAACTTTCATTGCAGAGCTTGTATTTTTCTGTTGGAACTATATTATAAATACTTCGGAATATGTATGTAACTTTTAAAATTGTTTTACTTAACCTATTAAAAAATAGTATTGGTAAATGGTCACCATAAAATTTTAGCCATTGGCCATAATTTAGAGGCCAAACAGGGGGCCTCTATTAAGCAGCCAGAAGTTGGGGGTCATTAAGGGACATTATTTAATTACAAAATAGACTTCTACACCGTCTACATTGTGGAGCAACATGGAGAGCATCTCCAGAGGAATGGATGCCTGATCTCTGAATTCAAGATGCTTGGTTTTTGCCTTTTTTTTCAATCAGCTCATGGACAATAGCTGAAGAACTAACTTACCTGATGGGAGGACCTGCTGAATGTTCAGCCCTTTCTGAATCTCATTCTTACTGTAGAGATCCTTCAGATCTGTCCTCACAGGATAGCTCTTCTACAAAGATCCTCCAGGTTCCTCCTCAGTCATCACATGTGAGCCTTCTACAACATAGCTCTTGATCAAGGCCTAGAAGAGTTGTCAGTTCTTATATCCACCTTTCCCTTGTACCTCAAGCCTTGCTTTATTGTAGACTCTCCTTCCCTTCCCAAGACACACATCAGTTCCCATTAACTCTTTTACAAATGAGTTCTGTATATTGATCTCTAACAGCCCTGGTGAAGGGCCTTGCACCCGTCATGCCGTCCGTGCCCTGCCTGAAACATGTAAGCAGGATTTGACCTGGGGCTCTGTTGCTTGTAAGGTTGATTTGATTTAGGTCTCCAGCTCCACTCAGTGACTCCTGCTGGATATATGCTCCTTCCTGAGGAGAGGAAGACTTCGGCCTTGATAAAATCTTGACCTTACTGGGCAGTAGCTGGGAGTTGGGCAAATATTCAGAGCACTGATAGACACCATTTTCCAGGCTCTGTATAGACCTGGACTTCTTTTTTTTTTTTTTTTTTTTTTTTTTTAATTTACTTGAGAAAGAGAGCAGGGGAAAGGGGCAGAGAGAGGAGGAGCGAGAGAATCTCAAGCAGACTCCCACTGAGCTGGGGTACCCTAGAAGGGCTCCATCTCACAACCCTGAGATAATGACCTCAGCTGAAATCAAGAGCTCCACACTTGACTCATTGATTGAACCACCGAGACGCCACAGATCTGGGCTTTTAGGGCAACGGTGAACTTGAGTCCTAGACTCCCAGTCTGAGTAGGCAATATACCGTGCCACTTACTATGTGGGACCTGCACATAATATGGAAGTTTTTTCCCCTTGTGACCTTAGAGTAAATTGGGGATAAGGATATAATCTTGGTCCACCACTTTGACTATTCAGGCCCACGCATCCCCAAGACACACAGTCACGATGACTGACAACTACAGACTGTCGCAGGGGTGCCCTGATGCTAACACTGCCCTGTGCAGCCCGAGCCCTGAGTTCTCCCAGTTACGCTCAGACACAGCTGGTCGCCCCCGGTATAAAGCACCTGCCATGGGCGGTGTCCCCGCTTTCGCGGTCCCCAACGGATGGCGGTCGCGGCGGCGCGCGTTTCCCAGCCGGCGGGGTTAGGCGGTCGCACGCCGGAAGTGGCGGCTGGAGCGGGAGCGCTGAGGTGTCTGCCGGCGGGGCAGCGGCCGGGAGCGGGGGGCGGGTGCGTCGGTCATGTTTCCCTTCGGGCCCGGTAGTCCCGGAGAGGATGGGACGGCCGGAGCCGGGGCCGAGGAGCCGGCACCCCGCGCGGGGCAGGCGGCAGCCGGCGGGCCGCTCCCTTCCCCGCCCGCTCCGCCGCAGCCCGGGGCTGACGCAGCCCCTCCCCCGTCGCCCTCCCGGAGCCCTCGCCGCCCCGGCGCCCCCTCGCTGCCCCTGGCCGCGCGCGTCGGGGAGCTTGGGCCGCCCGGAGCCCTGGACTCCTCAGCCGCTTCCGCCCAGGGAGAGCCGTCACCGCCCTCCCCGCCGCGTCGGCGACCCGGGCCAGACTGCAGGGCCGGGAGCCGGGGCCGCCACGGCCTCGGCCTCGGCGTCGGCCTGGGCGGCCCCGGCGCCCGGCTGTTCGGGTGGCTGAGAGAGCGCAGCCTGGGCCGCGGGCTGTTCGTGGACCCGGCGCGGGACAATTTCCGCACCATGACTAACCTCTATGGTTCCATCCATCCCGCGGACTCGGTGTACCTCAGCACCCGCACCCACGGCGCCGTCTTCAACCTCGAGTACTCGCCCGACGGGTAAGCGCGGCCCCTCGGAGGGCGGGTGCCCGCCTCCGCCTGCCTCTGCTGCCCGTGGGCGGCGGCCCGCTCGGGGGCCGCCGGCCTGCAGGCCCCCCGACACTCTCTGAAGCGCTCTGTGGCTGTTGGAGGTCCCGGCCCGGCCCTTGGAGGTAGGCAGGCCCGGGACTCGTTTGTGCGCCTCGGGACGCGGAGCTCTGTGAAGCAGAAATGCGTGGGGCCCGTCACCCCGCGGGTCTGCCAGAGCCAGGCCCGAGCTAGGGTTCTCTGGTACACAGTACAGGCCTAGCAAACTACGCGCTGAGGAGATGCTCATTCTTTCCCTGTCATCCCAGGCTTGCGCTTTTCTCACCGAAGCTTCTGGCAAGGGTAGGGAGCCTGCAGATTCCATGTACTCTGTGCCTGACCTGCCGTGAGGGGACAAGTGTGCGTGTTCCTTTGCTCCTGGAGGATACTAAGACGCGGCAGCGGGGTGTCCTGGGATGCGGGGCATTTGTGAACTTCCCCAGCCAGGACGACGTGCTTCTGCCTCCTGGCAGATTAAATATTTCCTATTCGGTCTCGGTTTACTCTGCGTTATGAGGAATTTTCAAAATAATATGTATTTTTTTAAAACTTTGGTGAATACACGAACAAGTTCGACAACAAAGGAAGAAAATTACACACAGCCCCACCCTGAGAGGAGATAGTTAATATAATAACTCCGACCTAATCAAGGCCTCTGGATTCTAGTCATTTGCGTAGCTGTCCACTTATTCATTCCCTCATTCAATAAATACTTGTTGAGCACTTGCTATGTTCTAGATGCAGAAGTTGCAGTGGTGAGCCAAACCAGCTAATGGCACCACCAGTCTTACTAAACTTGGGACTTACTGGTTCAACTACATGCCAAATAACCGTACTAAAAATTTCATAATGTGTATTTGTAAATCGAGATAAAGGCTTGAAGGAACCGACTGTACACACCAGGGTGTTTGAGGTTTGGCTGTAAAAGTGACATTTAACCAAAAAAACAGAAAAAAATGAGTAGAAGATGAATTCACCAAGATAGGGTGGGGGAGGAGATAGAAGTAGTCCAGATGGAGGAATTGGTATGTCAAAGGACTTATGGTTGGAGGGCCAGTATGTCATGTTAGAGAAGCTGAAAGATGATGGCTTAACAAGGCAAAATGTTTTGCTTAAGAAAAAACTAAAATGTGCTAGGAAGGAGAAAAGTAGCAGAATTTGGAATCACAGTGAGGAGGTACACCATATTCCACTTCATTGATGCATTTGCTTCTTCCTAATTATACTTGGTACTAGGATCTCTGGGGTTTCTACTTATAGCAGTTGGGTGGAACCTGTAGCAATGAATGTGCTGAATACAGGTAAGGAGGAGGAACTACTAAAGTTTATTCATGTAACCTTCCTTCCCTAGTGCTCTCTCCAACAAAGCCCTATTCCTAAAGCTCCTCCCAAAATAGGAAGAATCTCTCCCTCATAAACATTCAGTTCTTTTCTTCTCCATACCCCAACTCCTCTCACCCTCCTATCTGTTCTGTCAGGCTTTCAGAAATAGCTGTTTTTACTCTTTGGAAGTGAGATTTTAGGTACGTGATGAGAGGGGTAGAATGAGTTATGAAGAGGAAATTCCCATTGCCAGTGCTATTAGAATGAGGAATATATTACTGATAGTTTTGTTTGAACCAGGACAACATAGTCCTGTACAAACATTTTTGTAAAAAGTATTTAGGCACTCTGGTACTTAAATAATTTAATAATGTTTAATTTGCAATTGATATATACTCATTCTAGAAAATCTAGGCAATAAATGAACAGAAAGAAGTTAAACATCACTTATAATCCCAGAGCTTAAAAGGCTGTCCAAGGAATTTTGTGTGTGTGTGTGTTGTTTATATTTTAAAGGTATTTATTTAAGTAATCTCTACACCCAATGTAGAACTCGAACTCATGACCCGGAGATCGAGTCACATGCTCTTCAACTGAGCCAGCCAGGTGCCCCTGCGTATGTTTATTTTAATATAAACATGGAATCATGTTATTTTGTTGCCTGTTCTTTTTTATGCAATATATGGTGAATTACCTATGTTAATATATTTTTACATTATTTAACATTTTTCATTAATTTAAGTAAAACCTCTAGAAACATTTTTAGATTTATATCCTCATGATAATTCTCTAGAATGGGTGAAAGTTATGAAGATTTTGGAGACCTATTATTAAATTCCCCTATGTGAAGATTTTGCTAATTCTCATTCTATCACACACACATGAAAGTGCCCGTCTCCCCATACTTTTGCCAATATTACACATTGCCATTCTTTTTCATCTGTGTCAAGGTGATAGATGAAAATAGTTAAATGTTATAATTTTTTAGTATTCTTACTACGTCTAATATGCTTCAGATTTTTATAGGACTTAATTTTATAGAAAAATGACACCTGTGTTATATGAGATAATTTCTTATATCCTTCAGTTATATGGGTTAAATCAGCTTACTGGGTACCATTATCACTGTTATTTATAAGGACTTCTCAGTACAGAGAAGAAGTGACACAGAAGGTTAGAATTAAAATTAGGAATTTAATAGAGACCAGACTGGAAAAATTTGACACTAAAAAAGAAATGAAAGGATACCTGGAGTAGAGGTAATTTCTAAAGAATTCTAAAAATGTTTTTACAGTAACAATATAATCAAAAGAAGTATCACTTCCTAAGAGGACATTTTATAAAATGAAATTTGATGTTAATAGATTAGAGAATAATATGTGGAAATTTGTCAGGCTTTCTTTTATGAAAACACATCAGGCACTGCTATAGAGAGTAGTATTGGAAAATAGAAATGAAGAAATTATCTAGACTGGAGGCCAGAAAGATGCAGAGATTGGAAATATGAAGGAGGTTTAGTGACATGGCGCATAGACAAAAAAGGCATACTATATATTTGGTCAGCTCCTGAAGAAAATGAGATAATGGGAAAAATAACAAAAAAAAAAAAAAAAAAAAACAATTTGAAGAGATAATAGCTGGGAACTTGAAGAACTTAAGAAAGTCACAACATCATGATTTAAGATGCCCAATAGACCCCAAGCAGGAATCCTTTCTAGGCATACAGTGACTCTAAAACAAATATTAAAATCTTAAAAGCTAGAGAAAAAAGACCTTCAAAGGAGTACTTAATGAGAGTGATAATTTAAAAAGATGGAACTAAAATTGAAGAAAATAATAAATTTTGAAGGGGTGTTCTAAATTTCTTATTTTCTTCAGGAAGAATTTGACATATTAACTGTAGTTTTTAATGTTTGCATATTAAAGTTTGCAAGATTGCAAGACCAAAAGATAAGAAAAGATATATTATTTCCAGACTACTCGAGGAAAAAATAGTGCAATGAGAAAAAAATATTCCAAGAGAAGACAAGAAAGGGAAAGAAAAAAAGTAGAAAAGGTATAATAAATAAAAAACCAAAGAATGGCCAAAAATAAGTCTAAATATTGCTAATTACAGTAAATATAATAGTACTAGATGTTCAGTAGGATAGACGAGAATATATCAAACGCACTCTAAAGCTGGTGAGCTATATTACTATACAAACTAGGATTTAAGGCCAAATTACTAGAGATAGGAGATCACATCATGTTCACGAAAGCTCAATTCACGAGAAAGATAAACAGTTTTGAATTGAATGAGTCTTTTAAATTGAAAATCTATGAATCAAAAATTGGTAACTTAAGGAGAAAATGGACAAATTTATCATAGAGGAAGATTTTAATGTACATTATAGTATACCTCAGTCAGGTAGACACAAAACATATGATAAACACCACCGCTTAATAAAATCTTGCTCTGACCAGCAGTATACTGCATTCAGACCTGATACTCAGCTAGTACACATTGTTTCAGCTGTACCAGTTGTTAAAGTATTGATATATGTCCGTAGTGGTTAAATAGTTAACTGCCCCAAGATCACTGAATGTCTTCCATGGAACCTCCCAGAGCAACCCATTATATACCAACTACAGAATTAAGAGCTGGCACTGCAAGCTGCCAACAAACATCTCACTTGAGAGCTATAACATCAGTTCTAATTGCTCTTTATCCATGCTAGATACACTCCCCACCACAAAAAATCTTTAAGATAATACCCAGTGACCATTTGGCTTCCCTAAGTGTGGGGCTGCCTGCCTTTCACAGGCAATCTCAGAGTCATTCTCACATAGTCATTTGTGAGAACTGCAGCCTCTGGGGAGTTCCAGAGAGATGAACAGGGCAATCAGATGAAAGTAACACTATTGTAGGCAGTATCCAAACATACTCTTGGTATAATGTGTACTCCCATGACAGATTTCAATCCACAGCAGTTGAGTGGGGCCTATGGGGATGATTTATGTCAGTACTCCTGGGATACAGATCCCTAATTTTATCATTCCTATTGAATTTCACCATTATTTAGTGGGATCGTTTTGCTAAAACCCACTGAATACCTGCCCATCATGGGTGTCAGCAATACTCATTTTATTAATGAAAATGACCACCAACATAAATCTCAGTACCAGGAATATTTAATTGAGGAAACAAAAGCAGGAAGGTCATTCTGGCTTATGCTTTTAACCGCTGTATTATATTACTTCTCATCTGGGCTGAAGGATTAGGTCTGGTACAATTAAACATGACAATCAACAGATTGTTTTGTGGCATAGTTATTAATATAATTGAATACATATTTAATGTACAAAATAGCAAGTGTTAAAAAATTGTTAATATACTTCAGAAAAGCTAAGAATATTTAGCCCCATGAATAGTTCTGTTAATGTTAAATAATTTTTTTACTTACAAAGATGACAGCTAAATTTTTTTTTTTAAGATTTTATTTATTTATGTGACAGAGAGTGTGAGCACAAGTAGGGGGAGCAGCCAGCAGAGGGAAAGGGAGAGGGGAAAAACAGGCTCCCCTCAGAGCAGGGAACCTGATGTGGGGCTTGATCCCAGGACCCCAAGATCATGACCTGAGCCCAAGGCAGACACTCAACTGACTGAGCCACCCAAGTGCCCCCACTACAAATTAATTAATGTGGACATTCTTGGAGGGGCTTTATGCAATTTCCTACATCCATTCATGGTGCAGACAAGGGCATCTGGGTCAAAGAAAAGATTATGGCAACAATTTCCAAAAATTGATAAATAATGGAAATTACTAGAATACTTTGATGAGCAACTTAATTAGAACTTCACTTGGCACACATTTTTATAATCTATAGGTTAGTTTATTTTGAAGATGTTTTAAATTTTTTATTCATAGGTTAACTTATATTGCTATTGAATGTCAAACATCTATTTTTTTCAAACATTTTTTTAAAAAGATTTATTTATTCATGAGAGACAGAGAGAGAGAGGCAAAGACACAGGAAGAGAGAGAAGCAGGGCTCCATGCAGGGAGCCTGATGTGGGACTCGATTCCGGGACCCCAGGATCACGTACCAGGCCAAAGGCAGGCGCTGAACCGCTGAGCCACCCAGGGATCCCCTTTTTCAAACATTTTAAAATCTCATACTTGACTATATGTAACAGCTATCTCCTGCTTGCTTTTTTTTTTCAAACACATGTTAGATTTATAAAATTTTCACTGATAAGGCCACATTTCAAAAGATTATCATAGAAGGGATGCCTGGGTGGCTCAGCGGTTGAGCTTCTGCCTTCAGCCCAGGGCGTGACCCTGGAGACCCAGGATCAAGTCCCACGTTGGGCTCCCTGCATGGAGCCTGCTTCTCCCTCTGCCTGTGTCTCTGCTTCTCTCTCTCTCTCTCTGTCTCTCATTAATAAATAAATAAAATCTTAAAAAAAAAAAGATTATCATAGAATTAGAGTTTCTCAACACAATGTAATCATTAGAAATGAATAACAAAAAAGATAACCAGAAAAACCTCATGTGTTTTCAAGTTAAGAAAACATTTATAAATAACATATGGGCCAAATAAATGATAATGGAAATTAGAAATATTTAGCACTAAGTGATAATGAAAGTACCATATGTCTAAAAACTTGTAAGTAGGGATCCCTGGGTGGCGCCTCGGTTTGGCGCCTGCCTTTGGCCCAGGGCGCGATCCTGGAGACCCGGGTTCGAATCCCACGTCGGGCTCTCGGTGCATGGAGCCTGCTTCTCCCTCTGCCTATGTCTCTGCCTCTCTCTCTGTGTGACTATCATAAATAAATAAAAATTAAAAAAAAAACTTGTAAGTAAAACTGTACTTAGTAGGAAAATTACAATCATTAATAAACTGGAAAGGAAGACAAGGAAAATTAATGAGCTAAGTATCCATCTGAAATAGGGAATAGTGAAGTTATCTGCAAATAATAGCAAAGTAAGTTTGAAGAAAGCAGAAGGAAGGAAATATAGTAACAGTAGAATTTCAATACAAATACTCAACAGAGAAAATCTTGTCTTTGAAAAGACAAATAAAAATGAAAAACACTCATATTGATGAAGTGAATCCCCTGGGCATCAGAGTGACTCTTGATTTCGGCTCAGGTCACAAACTCGGGTGTGTGAATGGAGCCACACCTCAGGCTCTTGGTGCTGAATCTGCTTGTCCCTCTTCCTGCTCTCACAGGCACTCTCTCAAAATCTTAAAAAAAAAAAAAAAAAAAAAAAAATCCCCAGGGACACCTGGGTGGCTCAGCAGTTGAGTGGCTGCCTTTGGCTCAGGGCATCGTGATCCTGGAGTTCTGGGATTGAGTCCTACATCAGGTTCCTTGCATGGAGTCTGCTTCTCCCTCTGCCTGTGTCTGCCTCTCTCTTTGTCTCTCATGAATAAATAAATGAAATCCTTAAAAAAAATCCCCAAGTAAATCATATTCAGAGTAAAAGGGGACATAATTTCAGATGCAAGAGATAGAGATTGTAGCTTTCCAGAAATAGAGTAGGTGGTTTGGACCAACCTTTCAACAGAGAATAATTAGAAAAGCTAGAAGAAATATAAAATATTTAATGTAAGGTATAAAAAGATTATGTTTGAAGAGATTGGAAAATTAAGGCAATAGGTAAATTTCAGGACCAAGATCTACAAAAGGAGGGAAGCCAGAAATTGAGCCCACCATTTTAGCCAACTGAATTAAGCAGTATGGTAGAAATGAAAAGTATAGAAAATAAAATAATGTAAATCACTACACTAACATATTGAAGGAAAAATCTAGGGTAATTTCAATAAATGTTGGAAACCATTTTATACAACTGAAAATATATTAATGGAAAAACAGCAAATTTGAGTAGAACTTCCTTAATCCAATAATAGGAATCTACTCCCAAAAAAGAAAAGAAACTCTACAGCAAACATTGTACTTTAATGATGAAACGGTGAATGTATTCTTAAAAAAACAGGAATGAGAGGAGTGCCTATTACATTCACATTTGCATTTAACATTGTACTGAAAGTCTTAGCCAGTGCAGCAATGAAATAAGTATTAAACAAGAACAGAGCATTTGTTTATAGATGTATGATTATCAACAAAACCTAAAGTATAAAACTTACAGATAAAGTATTAAAATAGCAAGATTGATGGATAAATAATTTTAAAAATCCATTGCATTTCCGTACACCAATAACAAACAAAATTTTAAAAGAACATTTACTAGGGACGCCTGGGTGTCCCAGTCGGTTGAGCGTCTGCCTTCGGCTCAGGGTGTGATCCTGGGATCCAGGATCAAGTCCCACATCGGGCTCCTTGCAGGGAGCCTGCTTCTCCCTCTGCCTATGTCTCTGCCTGTCTCATTAATATATAAATAAAATCTTAAAAAAAAAGGAAAGGTCTGAAATGAGACAGTACTAAATATCATAAAGGAAAAATTAAGTTTGACTATATCTAACTGGTTTGGTAGGATATATGCCAAACCTTTTGCAGTACATTTTAATAGATATTGATACAGAAATATATAATTTTGCTATATATGACTTTTTTTTTCTAAGTTGCCTCATCTATGCATGTTTTTTCTACAACCAGCTCTTTTATTTAAAAATGTTTTGGGGGCAGCCTGGGTGGCTCAGCGGTTTAGCGCCGCCTTCGGCCCCAGGCCTGATCCTGGAGACCTGGGATCAAGTCCTGCATGGGGCTCCCTGCATGAAGCCTGCTTCTCCCTCTGCCTGTGTCTCTGCCTCTCTCTCTCTCTCTCTCATGAATAAATAAATAAATATTTTTAAAAAATGATTTGGAAGCACCAGGGTAGGTCAGTGGGTTAGGTGTCTAATTCTTGATTTCTGCTCAGGGGCATGAGATTGAGCCCTGCATTGGGATTCTCTCTCTCCGTCTTCCTCCGCTTCTCCCCAACTTCACTCCTTAGCTCTCTCTCAGGAGTATGCTCTCTCTCTTTCAAAAAATATATATGTTTTGGAGTTCTTTCATATCCATATGAAACTATCCCTTTCCTTTTAAATGTTGCACCATAGGGGCACTTCAGTGGCTCAGTAATTGAGTAGTCTGCCTCCGGGTCAGGTCATGTCCCCAGTGTCCTGGGATCGAGTCCCATATCGCCGGGACCCTGCTTCTCCCTCTATGTGTCTGTCATTCTCTCTGTGTCTCTCATGAATAAATAGATCTTTTAAAAAATAAAATAAAAATAAATGTTGCATCATATTGCAAAGTATTACATATCATGGCTATATAATCAATCATTCCTCCTTTCATGTACATTTAGGTTACTTTCAGTTCCTCATTATGGTGAAATATATCTTTATATATGCTTCTTTGTATTTATAAATGATTATTTCTTTAGATTAAGTTCCCATAAAAAATTGCTCAGTCAAAAAGTACACACATTAAAAAAAGTTTGATACATCAGGTACTCTCCAAACCTAAGCTGTACCAGTTTATGCTCCACTATAATGTTTGAGAGTACCATTTCCTACTATTGCCAAGAGCAGATAGTTTCAGTTTTTGAGATATTTGCTTCTAACATGAGCAAAAAGAAGTTATTTATTATAGTTTGTGTAATTATAAATAAGTGAATATCAGTAATAAGAGAGTGCTAGAAAACTAAAGAAAAATGTGTCCTTTGCTTTCAGGTCAGTGCTGACTGTTGCTTGTGAACAGACTGAAGTTCTGCTTTTTGACCCTATATCTTCAAAGCACATAAAAACACTTTCTGAAGCTCATGAAGACTGTGTAAATAATATCAGGTTAGTGTTATAGTGAAATTTACAGTGTGACACAAAATATTCTATTTTGAAAGTTAATGAAACTTTGTAATGTTTTGCCCAGCAGTGCTAGATATACATTTGTGAATTGTGAATTTTATCCCTTGTGAAATATATCCCTTTAATTACAAAACTTACTGTTAACCATTTTGGATTAGAATCTTTCTGACATGCATTTTTACTCCCATATGATTTTACCTTTTCTCTTCATATGTCAGGGTCATCATTATGAACCTCAACCATGTACTATGACAATCCTGCAATGTCTTTGGGCTAGTGATCTGTATAGAATTATGACAGTCCCATCACTAGGCTTCTCTCACCCCTAACCCCAAATCCAAACTTTTGAGAGGAAAAAACACATATGCACAGAGAACTTCTTTCTAAAAGCATGTTGGAAACTCCTTAAATTCTCAATAATCTGGGAAGTAAATAACAATTGAACAGCTTGGTGGATTAATATGCAGTCATTAAAATGATGGTCACAGGGACTACATAACAACATGGACAAATGCTTGGGACAATATAGGTTAAAATCATGATAAAAATCGTTAAAAATATGACATGAAGCAGAAGATAAGGAAGTATTTTTCAGTGCTAACATGGGATGGTTTAGAATGAATGGATAATGAATAATTTTCTGTTTTCTAAACTATGTAATAAGATTATATTCCTTTTATAATGATTACTTATAATGTTCAAAAAAAAGAAATGTGGAAATTACTTCTAGTCACGGTGACACCCTGAATTTTGATGTACCTCTATGCTCCAAACACATAGAACAATAGATTAAATAGCACAAAAGATATAGCCAGGCTCTGAAACAACATAAACATTTTTGTGGGCCAGAAGTGGAACACAGACACAAGCTGTTACAGGGCTGAAACCACAAGGCCACTGGGTTTTGAGTCTGGTACTGAAGTGTAGTAGTTTTAGTTCCTGTCAAGAATCAAAAGTACTAAAGTGCTTCATGTGAGACAGGAACCAGAGCCCTAATTACTACCAAAGCCATGCATTTGGCTAGAATACCTGTCCCATTTGTGAAAGGCCAAAAAAAAGGAAAACAACTATTCACTACCTGAGGCCATGGGTTTTGGCTGATAAGATACAACCTCATGGCCAGGAAATGAATAAAGTTATTACTGAGTCAGTGATTGAATGTATATGTATGATAGCTCCAATATCAGTATAAAACTGGAGGCCTTAATGTCATTATAAGGTCCAATTGTGGATTAGGGGTTTAGAAATTCAAGTGGGGGCAGTTATAAAATCATTAAATAGGAAAGAGAGGAAAAAATAATTAAAAACCTTTCTTACTTTAAAATAAGCCTATAACCAAAATTCTAAAACTCATGAAGACATTTAATATTAATATAAAAATCAACTAAAACAAGCATTTTTTCTGGATGAAATTAATTTTATGGAGTAGTCCAACAAAAACTTTATTTTTAAAAATAAATTATTTATTTTTTTTTGACTAGGTAATACATGCACGTGGTACAAAATTCAAAGGTACAAAAGGGTAAACAGTGAAAAGTAAGTCTGTCTCCCACCTCTGTCCCCTAGCCACCCAGTTCCCCTCCCCAGAGGCAACCACTATTACCAATTTCTTGCTATCCTTTTTGAGATAGTCTCTGCATGTACAAGCATATACACCCACACATACATACACTTTTATATAAATGGTAGCATTCTACATACACAATTATATACCTTGGCTTTTCCCTTTATAACATATTTAGAAATCATTCCATGTTAGTGCCAATGGGATGATCTTATTCTTTTTAACGGCTGCATAGTATTCCATTGATTGGAAGAAACCTTAAAGCATTTTTAGGATGCTCAAAGAAATAAGTTAACTGATACTTTCCATTTAAAGATAACTCAAAATTATGAAACAAAAGAATTGAAACAAGAAACAGGTTAATGTGGAAAAGAAGCAACTACAATTCTTAGAAATTAAAAATGTACTTAGTATAAAAAAATTAAAAGATAGGATAAATTTTATCCTTTATGCCATTGATGAAGGAATTAATGGGTTCAAAAATACTAAGAGTACTTAACTTAAAAGACATTGAGAATTAATTGAGAGATTCCAATGTATATATTTAAGAATTACAGAAAAAGAAGATGCAGAGATTGGTGGAGAGGCAGAGAATTTTAAACATTGAAGAAGCTCCTGAATCTTTGCATCAAAAGTAAACTCTAGAGTGTCAAGTAGGTTAAATAAAGATAAATTTATCTACATTTAGACAGGTTGTAGTAAAACTCTAGAATATCCAAGATAAGTAGAAAATCTTAAAAGCCACTTAAATTAGAAGCCAGATTACCTACAGAGGTATAATTTAGCATTATAACAGAAGGCTTCTCATCAGCAACAGTTGATGCTAGGAGATTATGTAGTACCATCTTAAATACTAAGGGAAAATAATGCCCAATGCCTATCATATCCAGGTAAACTATTATCCCATAATGAAGAATTTAATTAGGTGAAATGACAAATGTTATTAATTATTAATAGCAGAAAGATAATAATTTAGGTTTTTGGGGGAAGCATATTTAAAACAAAGTTTAAACTAGAAGTCTAGGTTTATTTTCTACTAGTCAATTAAAAAGAAAAAAACATGAAATTAATTTTTAGTAACGTTTACCCTCGTAGGACTAAAATATTATCATTTCAACATGTAATCATTATAAAATTTTTTGAGATATTTTAGTTTCATTTTTTAAGTAAAATTTTCAAAATCTAGTGTTTTATACTTAGAGTACAACCCAGTTCAGACTGGCCACATATCAAGGACTGAAAAGCCACATGTGGCTGATGGCTACTGAACTGGACAGTATAGCTTTAGATGGTAACAACAAATAGGTTGTGTGTAATATTGTAAGGTTCATGTCATGTTTAGGAAGAAGATAGAAATATTAAGTAATTTTAGACTCTTTCAGAACAATATATAATTAAATATATACAATGAAAAAAACTAAATTAAAGGTAAGTAAAATAGCAGACATACAGTATGTAGCTAGCTTCCAAAGCAGTAGAAGTGGGGGGACAGGGAATATTGAAAGCTTGATTAGTTTTCAGTGGAAGATAGGAAAGCTTAAAAAAGTAAGTAAGTAAGTAAATAAATAAATAAATAAATAAAACAAAGGAAAGGAAAGGAATGATAAGTAGAAAACAAGAAATAGAAATAGACCCAGTATATGAGTAGTTCATAGTAAGTATAAATGGATTGACTTCTTTATTAAAAGACACAGAAACAGCAATTTGAACAAAAACAAGAATCATCTGTATATTCCTTAGAGAGATACCACACTAAAAAAACTAATGTAGATTATCCTTATTGGACAGATGGAAGACCAAAGATTTTAATAAGGATAAAGTGTAACAGTACACATTAATAAACGGAAAAATCAACTAAGAACATATAATAATTATGAACTTCTGTATACAACTTGAAATTTGTATATTTCAAAAAACAACAAACCCAAAACAAAGCAGATAAGGAATTACAAGTTTAAATCATAATAAGAGAGAAATTTTAATACATTTCCATCCCAAACTAGTAAATCAAAATGATAAAAATTAAGCTATAAAAGTTTTTTAAATATCTTAGACAACCTTTCTACTAAAAATATAAATGAGGGATAAGATTTTTTTTAATATATTTTTTAATGTAAAGTTGAGCTGATAAGAAAGGAATCCTAGAGACAAAAATGAAGTAGAAGCCAGAATGCAAAGAAATAAACAGGTTCAGCTGGCTTTTACCCTGGCTTTTATCTGCCAAATGCAGGTGACCTTGAGCTTCTCCTTCTGATATGTATAAGGAGTTATAGTGGACAGGAGAGTTAATTCTATGGCCAGTTGAAGATGAGGAGTCTAATAGAAAATTGTACTCCTAAGGGCTATTCTTAACAGCATAACAGTGATCTAGAAACATACCACTTTGTTCATGTAGATCATGACATTGGTAGAGAAGTGTCAGAAAATTTCCTCAGTAAATGTCTAACCACAAGTCAGCATTCATGCATGTGTGGGGCCCAAATTCATACTACCATATGTTCCAAAACCATCTAGCCAGCAATTTAAAATTGGATCTAGGCTGGTAGTACTGCCAGGTACCTGCAAAAACAAATGCAAGTCTTCTCTGAGGAAGAAAACGCAGTAACATAAAGAAGTCAATTCTTTCCAAATTAGTCTATACATTTAGTGCAGTTCTAATCAAAATACCCACCTTTTTTTTTTTTTTAACTTGACTTAAAAATTCATATTGAACAGGGAAGTGCCAAGAATATCTTAGACAGTTTTGAAGGAGACTAAATTGGCAGTCTTCCAGATACCAAACAGTCTTAGGACAGGGATAGATTAAGTGCCTAAAGAAATGGGGTAGAACTTCCAGAAACAGACCCATGCATATAGGGAAATTTAATATATGACTGCAGGGGGATTACAAATTGGGGGAGGGGAGGAAAAAAGAGAATTAGTTCTATATATATGAAATAACTACGAGTTAAAGACCTATTTATGAAAGCAAACCTTTAAAGCTTTAGAAGAGATATAGAATATATTTACATTCTAAGTATGAGAAAGGATTTTTTAAGAAAAAAAAAAACATAGATTAAAGGATTGCTAAATTCACCTGCATTAAAATTTAAAACTTCACTCTAACCAAAGACATAAATAACAGTGTGAAAAGATAAGCTATAAGCTGGTGGGAGAAGATATTTTCAGTGCACATAGCCACAGAAGGATTAGTATGCAGAATATATATGACAATTACCCTGGAGCAAAACAGGCAGAGAATCATAGAAGCTAAAATGAGCAATAAATTTGGAAACATTTTCAAACTTCCTAGTTATGAAAATGCAAATAAGAATAAACAATGAAGAAATACTAAGTATTGGCAAAAATGTTGAGAAGTAGAAACTCTAAGACATTGTTGATGGAGTATAATTGGTAAAATTCTTTTGAAGAGCAATTCAGCAATATCTGGCAAAATTGAGGATCAAACAGATTTTTAAGAGATTAAAGCATGCGTAAACAAGGAGCTGTGTAAAGAAGGTTTGTTATAGCATCATTAGTAATACAAGTTGGAAACAAATCTCCATCAAAAGGAAGATAAATTCCAGTATACTCCTACAATGGAATACTATACATCAGTTAAAATAAATGAACTGGAAGCATCAGCATTTGAGATACCTCTCAGAAATTCAAAGTTGAGTCAGAAAAGCAAATTGTAAAGTGAGCTGAACAGTGCGATACCATTTATATAAAGTTTGAAAATATACAAACATAAGTTTGATGAGGGCATGTATTTGTCTGTTCTCTGCTCCCAAGCACCTAGAACTGTGCCTAGCACATAGTGGGTGCTAATTAAATATTTACAGAATAAATTGAATGCAAAACAAAACTATACATTGTTTATGGATACATACTTAGGAACTCATGGTATTAAAAACTTGCATGGGGAGTGACAAATTTTGGATAGTGGTTCCCTCTGGAGAGGGAGGGAGGGGAATGGGATTGGGGAGGGATATTCAGGGTGCTTCAGTTGTGTTTGTAATGTTCAAAAAAATCTGAAAGATAACAATGTTAAATTGAGAAAGCTGGGTGGTGGGTATCACAGGTTTTGTTATATTCTTCATAATTTTCTATATGTTTTTAATATTTTATAACTTAAAATTTTCTATCTCAAAAAAGAAAAGATGTGCTGTTGCCCCTACTCAGAATGATCTCTGACTAATCTGCTATTAGAATTTGTTCTTTATCAATGTCAGCTCTCATTTGCTGCTATCAGTGTATCTGCTTTAGTACTCCACACCTGCAAATTTGAATTCACTTATCTGTTGGTTAGAAAAACGATTTTAAAGCTTTTTTAGAAGGACATATAACTTAAGAGTTTTGCATGAGGATCTGAGGGGTCCTCTGGCAGGAACTTAAGTGTGCATTACTTACTAATAATACTAATTTTAATTTTTTTGAGTGCCTACCATGTGCCAAACCTTTTGTGAAGCACTTTTCATGCAATATTAATTCTCACAGTATCCTGATATTGTACCCATTTTAAGGAATAAAAAATTGAAGCTTAGAGATTTGTCCAACATGGTTAATATGTAGCAAGTGGTGGAGCTGGAATTCATGTTCAGTTCAGTTAGACCACCTCACTGAACTGTTCAGAAATATGGGGATACATTTCCTCCACAGTGATTTTACACATACTTAGTAATGTCTTCTAGTTCATTTCTTAGTTTTTAAGATTTGCTTATCTTGTAAACTAAAAAAAATTCATAGTTGTGAAGAATATTTTCTTTGCTTCATACGGGGAAAATGTGTAATTTAAATTCTTATGCCCATTACATAGGTTTACTTCTCATTCATGAAGGCTCTGTATGTGGATTTGAGAGTCCATTTAATGATCAAGCCTCCGTCCATTTAATGATCAAGCCTCCAACCTTCAGTTATACATTACAAGGGTAGTTGAGGTTATCATAATATTCACTTTGTGGTATGGCAGTTAAAAAATAGTGCCTATTTAAATATTCCAAGATCTGCTTTTCCCTCCCACTGTCTTTGTTGGTCTTTTCCTGATTGGTATATTTCAAACACTATAATATAAATGCAGTGCTCAACACTGGGAACATGAAATTTCTTATCTTGCAAAGGATTTCACAAAACTCTGAGAGTGACATTAGAAAACTAATCAATGACATGTAAAATCATTGGCAAATGATAGACTAGTTACCAATTAAAGAAAAGGAAAGGACAGAAATGAGGACATGATAGATAGTTCAGAGAATTATATGAATATTTCATGGGACTAAGGAAACGCCCTTGAAATGGATAAAGCCCTTGAAGGTTATATAGAAATGATTCTTTTTAAATTATAGTATAAAACTCAAAGGTGTTATATTTTGCTATCATAATTTCATTGGAAAGATTATGGAGAAAAACTCAAACATTTAATTTTTCTTATTCTAAGAATTTGCATTTAGTTAAATAAATGTAAGGTAAATGTTAAAATTTTCTTATGACTTTTAGTTTTTAAATAAAAACACTTTCTTTCCCTTGTATAATGACATGTTGGTACCTGTTTTAAGGAAATTCTATTTCAATTGCTGTTCACCAAGTATCCTCTGATAATGAAGACCTCAGTTTATTCAGATGTCCAGTTTATCCAGAACTGTTAATAGTTATATGTTGGGGTTTGATGGGAACATATGAAGCAGTTTTATATTTCATAAACTCATAGGCTTCAGTGTTTAGAGTGTCTCCTATTTATAAGAGACTATGGAGTTAAAAACACTTTACAGTTATTAACTTACTAGGCTAGACTGAGTTTTAATTTGAGAAGATTAAGCCACATCTCCAAGAATTTGTCTAACACTTTACATTCTCTACATCTGCTTGCTTTAAGATAAGAATTGTTAGTATGTTAACTGGTGTCCTAATCTACATTCTTAATTTTCTATAATTTATCTATTCTCTTCACCAATGATTCTTTAACACCAAGATTTTTAACAGGTAAAAATTTGAGGCAAAATGAGAAAACTAAAGTCAAAGTGTTGAATTTTTCATTAAGGTAAATTTATTCAATTTGAATTATTAGCTTTTGTTCCGAGATTATATTCTTTATACATCATTGGTATTAAAATATTTTTCGTTCAACAATGGTAATTTTTCAGTGGCCCTATTGATAACAATTTTAAAACTGATCCTCTACTTCATTTTATTTTATTTTTTAAAAGATTTTATTTATTTATTTGTTTGACAGAGTCAGAGAGCACAAGCAGGGGGAGCGGCAGGCAGAGGGAGAGGGAGAAGCAGGCCCCTTCCCGCTGCACAAGGAGCCTGACATTGGGCTCAATCTCAGGACCCCAGGATCATGACCTGAGCCAAAGGTAGATGCTTAACCAACTGAGGCATCCAGGCACCCCTCATTTTATTTTTTATGAAAATCCAAGAGTTTTGGAAACTGCCTACCTCAGAGATCTTTCTGAAACTCTAATCAAGTCATTCTCTTGCCTAAAGCCTTCAAGGCAGACCACTGTGGCCTAAGGCAGTATAATGCCACCAGGGTTTTGAATCCATATGTGCATTTTAAGTATTTTCTGTAGACTAAATAAAATATCTTATTTTTTTCCCTAAATTTTTAAAATGTATGAAGATGCTCTATGATGACTATCAGTTTATTTTAAAAGTTTGACTTTCCAGTAGTAGTCTTTTGTCATTGCATATATTTTTTAATCATATAATTCCTGTCAGGAAGTCATTAAAATATATTTATTTTAAAAAGCCTAAAAGTCGGGCAGCCTGGGTGGCTCAGCAGTTTAGTACCGCCTTCAGCCCAGGGTGTGATCCTGCGGACCTGGGGTCGAGTCCCACGTCGGGCTCCCTCCATGGAGCCTGCTTCTCCCTCTCCGTGTCTCTGCCTCTCTCTCTCTCTCTCTCTATCTCATGAATAAATAAATAAAATCTTAAAAAAAAAATCTGTGTGACAGGGCTTAGAGAAATGGGACACTCCTAACTATTGGTGGAACTACATATTGGTGTGTTCTTTTGAGGACAGTTTGGCTGTATGTATCAAAAGCCTTATATTTTTTTAAATCCCTTTTTAGCAAAACATTTTTATGGGAATATACTTAGAAAAATAACTAGGGATGTGATGAATATTTAGCTGTTTTTTTTAGTGTAAACTTTTTTACACTAAATAAAACTATTTTCTAGTTTTTAGTATAAACCATAGTAAAAAATTGGAAGCAGTATAAACACCCAACACTTGCTTGTTATTTTAAAAAAAGAGAAAAGATTACGGTTCATTCAGTAAATCTGTTCAGCCATTAAGAATCATTTTGTCAATAAATCGTTAACATGGCAAAATATTTATGACATGATATTAGGCTTGAAATAGAAGAATGAGGCTATCAATAACAGTGGTTATTTTTATGGTAGATTTTTTTTCCATTAAAAAATATTTTCCGGGCAGCCCTGGTGGCGCAGCAGTTTAGCGCCGCCTACAGCCCAGGGTGTGATCCTGGATACCCTGGATTGAGTCCCACGTTGGGCTTTCTGCATGGAGCCTGCTTCTCCCTCTGCCTGTGTCTCTGCCTCTCATTCTCTCTCTGTGTCTCTATGAATTAATAAATAAAATATTTAAAAAAATATTTTCAATGGGCATGTATTTATAATTAAGAAATAGTTACTGGGTGGGAGGGTACCTGAATGGCTCAGTTGGTTAAGAGTCTGCCTTCAGCTCAGGTCATGATCCCAGGGTCCTGGGATCGAGCCCGGAGTTGGGCTCCCTGCTCAGTGGGGAGTCTCCTTTTCCCTCCCCCTACTTTGTTCTCTCTCTTGCTCACTCTCTAAAATAAAACCTTAAAAAGAAAAAGCAAAGATCTTTAAAAAAAAGTAGTGATTCAGAATCACTAGAGAATAAATCCATGATGTATTTTCCTCTTATCTCTACTTTTCCACACATAGTACTCTTAACTACTGTTGCCTCTCAGAGTATACCATCCCTCTACATGCCTCTGTACCTTTGCTTATCCCTTGGCCACTTAGTGAGTGCTTGCTTCATCTTTTAAAGTCAGTTCAAATGACACCATTATGAAGTCTTTCCTGACCACCTTTTCTTTGCTTATTCCACACATTTATTTTGCACAATTATGTATTTACAATTTCTTCTCCACTAGGCAGTAAACTGTCTCACTCTTGCATAATATTTTTAAGTGCTTATTATGTGCCTACCACTGTGTGTGTTGGGTACTACAGATCTAACAATGAACTATGTAGACATTTCCCGTCTTCAAGGAATTTATAGCCTTATAAAGTTATTCCTTACACTGTTTATTAATTGTTGTGACAGAAGTGTAGTGTACTTTGGGAGATTAGAAGATTCATAAATCTACCCCAGGGTGGTTAGAGAGGGAAGGCTTCCTGAAGGGGATGATAGCTGAATAATAAAAAGAAAACAAGTGTTAGTTAGGTCAAAGGGTAGGAGAAAGGTGGTTTCAAGTAGCAGAAACAGTTTGTATAAAAGCCTGGAATTTTAAAACTGTGTTAAGTTTTAGGAAGATTGTTGGTATTTGTGGATACTGAGGGTGGTTTCTGATAAATAATTCTATTTAATTTTATCTTGGAGGAAGTTCTAGAATTCATTTCTCTCTGCAAGAGATTAGGAAGTAATGTATAACAGTGTATGTTAGAGAAAGCATCCTAATGTTGAATTAGGCAGAAATTCAAGTGTGGAAAAAAATTTTTTTAATTCAAGTGTGATTAGTCTATTATAAAAAATAATAGTATTTGTATAAAATATATTCTAAGGATTGAGAAATAAGTTTAAAATTAAAAGTTTGAATGATAGAGTATTTTATTGGTGTATCTTGTAATCTTAACTGGTCTTAATAAAATACTGCTAAGTATGATTATTTGGGGGAATGCCTTTGAATTAATAGATTAAAAATATGGCATTTTATTAGCAAATTTTATATGTAAATGCCTTCTAAATAGAAAGACATTACTTGTAGCAAAGTAAATATTTCTCATAATTATGAACCCTTTCTGCTTAACATATCTTCCTCTACAATCAAGTCTTCAAAATCTCCTGTCTCCTATTAAATTCTCTTACCATTTGTGTTTCCTATATAGATTTTTCTTCTTTCTTTCTAGCACTGTTCTCCAAACATCTACCCCTATTTTTAGTTCCAAATAAAAATCAATAATATAAAGCAGTTGGATAAAATTACATTGTGGTCCTCATTAAAACATAGTATCCTTCCCTGTGATTATGTGAATTATGCTTACTGTTTATTGATATCCATATCATTGGGTTTATATAGTTAGTTTGTGGTGCTTTTTGTTCGTTTTCTTGATTAGGTAATACAGAGACTTTCTCAAGTTTTCTTTAACAAGAGATTAAATAAACCAGTTTTTCTTTTCTGCTTTGTAGATTTCTTGATAACCGGCTGTTTGCTACCTGCTCTGATGACACTACAATAGCACTATGGGATCTGAGAAAACTCAACACCAAAGTATGCACTTTACACGGTCACACTAGCTGGGTGAAGAACATCGAATATGATACTAATACAAGACTCTTAGTAACATCAGGATTTGATGGAAATGTCATTATTTGGGACACCAACAGGTTTGTGAATAGGAGACCATGTTAGGATTGTCAACAACAACAAAATTTTTTTAAAGATTTATTTATTTGACAGAGAGACTGAGTGAGCATGTGGAGAGGTGAAGCAGAGGGAGAGGAGAGAGAGAATCTCAAGCAGACTCTCCATTTAGCACAGAATCCAGTGTGGGACTCAGTCTTATAACCCCCAGAGATCATGACCTGAGCTGAAATTGAAATCAAGAGTTGGACATTTAACTGACTGAGCCACCCAGGTGCCCCCCAAAAATATTTGTTTAAGATGGGGTAAACAAAGTCAGTGTTTTGTCCTAGCTTTCATATCTCTTTAGGAGAAAGAACCTAACTTTGAGGAAAACAATCAAAAAATGATTCCATTTTTTATTACTTGCACTTAGTCATATAATAAAACTAAAAAATTTGGAGAAAATTATATGGTAAAGAGACCAAGTAGTATTGTTAATGATGAAAACTGGTTTATACATGAGTTTCCTGAATTTAAGGGAAAATATTTTTATTTCTTCTGTGGAACTGAAATATTTTTTATTCCTCAACCTTTCATTTCTAAACCTATTTATTTTGTAATTTTTATACTCTTATTCATGCATTAAAATAATAGTTTCTCAGGTGGAATGGTACTGATCTATAGGGAAACGTTTGGAAATAATGTGTGGTGCAGTTTTGACACTATTGGGAGAAGAAAGGATTTCTACTAGCATTTTACAACAGGGATCAGAGTTTGTAAACATCCTGTATGGGACAGTTTGCACAGTAGACTAGTCCCATCTAAAATGTCAGTAATGCCTCTGTTGTGAAACACTTCAATGAAATGTCTCCTGTAGAGAAATTGATTATTTAAAGAGTTAAAGTTTGGGACACCTGGATGGCTCACTTGGTTAAGTGTCTCTTGATCTCAGCTCAGGTCTTTTTTTTTTTTTTTTTTTTTTCCAGCTCAGGTCTTGATCTCAGGGTGGTTAGTTCAAGCCCTACATTGGGCTCTATGCTGGGTGTGGTGACTACATTAAAAAAAAAAAAAAAAAATCAAGAAAAAGAGTTGAAGTTTGAGAAATATTGAAAATATACCTGTTGCTAGCTATGGTGAAATGGCAATACAATAATACACCAGGCCTACTTCTGAAATACTCTTTTCAGAGGTCATATATTAAAAGAAAGGGATATTCTTAAAGATTTCTAACTAACTATACATACTGTTTGAGCAGAGGATATGTGGATCTCTTTAGACTAAGACAAGTATATCTGTTAAAATTTAGAAGTTTATTTTTTAAATTTAGAAATGAAATTTGAATAGGAATATGAATGGTAACTTCCAAATTAGTCCACAAAAACTAGTAAAACATGATCAATCCAATAGAGGCAGAGAAGGGGGAAAATCATTTTTAAAAAAGAGATAAATCAGGAAGCACAAAAATATGGAGGCATAAAATCCAAATATCAATAATTACAGTAAATACATATTTACTAAAGATAGACAGGATTAGATTGGATTAAAAAAGGAATCCAAACTATGTTCTTTGTAAGGAACACACATCTAAAACATGCAAATGAGAAAGTCTGAAAGTAAAAAGATGGAGAAAAAATAACAGGCAAATGCAAATCAAAGAAAAACAGTTATATATACGTTAATAGCAGACAAAATAGAGTTTAAGGCATAAAGCATTATTAGTGATAAAAAGGTATTTTATATTAAAAGGTTTATTTCACTAGAACATAAAAGAATTCTTATATGCACTTAATAACATAGCTTCAAACCATAAAAAGCAAAATGGACAGAATTAGAAGAAAAAAGTGAGACTCCCCATCTTAGTGGAAAATGTTAACACCATTCTCTAATTTACTAATAGATAAAATAGACCAAAAAATTATTAAGACCATAGATTTTACTGTAATAAACTTTTTATTAGGCATATTTACAATTCTCGCAGCAAATGGTAAATACATCTTCTGAAGCTAGCTTAGAATATGTACAAAAATAGAGCATATACTAGACTACAAAGTGAGTTGCAACCAATATCAAAGATTTGTTATCACAAAAATGGTTTTTCCTCACCTCAGTATAGTTTAACATAGCTAACTAAAAATTCCCATGTTTGGAGACTTATAAACTAAATAATTCGTGGATTGAAGAAATCATAGGGAAATCAGTAGGCTAAAAATTAGTGAACTAATAAGCATTTTGCTAAAAAAAAAAACAACTGGAAAAAGATAAAAAAGAGTAAACCCAATGAAAGATATGGAACAATAAACATAAAAGCAGAAGTTAATGAAATTGAAAATGAAAATACAATAAAGTTTTTTTAAAAGCCTGCTTTTTGAAAAAGCTAATTGAATATGCAATTATCTAGGAAGATTCATCCAGAGAAATAAGACAAAGGATAATCTTAACTAAAAAAAGGAAACAACAACAAAAAAATATACAGTAAAGTAATAAGATCACCTTTATGCCAGTATACTTGAAAACTTTGGTGAAATAGTTTATTCAAAAAACACACCTTAGCAAAACTTGATCGAGAGAAATAGAAAATTTGAAATGCACCTATTACCTGGACTGATATTTAACCAGTATGCACTGATTTAGCTGAAGTCATGGTTAAAATATTAAACTAATACTTTTGTAGTTAATGTGGTAACTGTAGTTAAATGATAAATAGCCAGTATCCTAAATCATCCCCAGGTAGTTGTATCCTGGCACCCTGTGGTTACCTGGGCCCCTCTTTTAGGGATACCTCCCTCAAGATCTCCCTATGATCTAGTAGCTAAAGTCCCCCTTAAACTACCCTCACCTAAAAAAAACAAACAAAAAACTACCTTCACCTTCCCCCTCTTTTTTTTTTTTTTGGTTGTTCAGCATCTCATTTAATTCTGAGAACAGCCTCAGGAGTTAGTTAACTGTTTTCCCATTTTAGAGCTAAAGAGATCAAGGTCAGAGAGGTTGGGTAACATGCCCACATGACTGTCAATAAGACAGTAAAATATGAGCCAAGAGTCAAACCCTGGTTTATAGACAGCCAAGATGTATCCTTTGCTTATGGGAGTTTTAAAATTTTAGAGTAGAGTGATTCTAGGACCCAGTTCCAACACTGTCAATTGCATCAATTCTGACTGCTAGTTTTCATGCATTGCTTTCTGGTTACTTAAATATTCTAAATATTGCCTCTGCCATAGCCATTAAAGAAATGGAAAATATCAATTAAAATTTATTTACTAAGAAAACAGTAGGCTTGTTAGTTTTACAGGTGACTTCTACAAGATAGTACAAGAAGCAGAACATTTCAATTTTATTAAGTGTTCAGATTCCAGAAGTAAGGAGAATTCTCCTTCATGTATGAAGCTAGTATAACCTATACATAAAATCAAGCTTTTCTGAGTCCATAGCGGTAGTGTCGCGGCCGCCTGAGCCAGGGGTGTTGCGTCAAGATGCTTCAAAACCTTGTTAAAAATGTTTGGGTCCCCATGAAGCCCTACTATACCCAAGCTTACCAGGAGATTTGGTTAGGAATGGGGTTGATGAGTGCCATCATTTATAAAATCAGGAGTGCTGATAAAAGAAGTAAAGCTTTGAAAGCCTCGAGTCCTGCCCCTGCTCATGGCCATCATTAACCAGCTCGGGGAACACATGAGATGGAACGTCAGTCTGGCTGTAAATCTCTGCATGCTCTGCTAGTTGGGAACATGGAGCCCCGACGTACACGTGTACACATGTCGTGTCTGCTGCGGCATGAATAAATGTAACTGTGAGGTGAAAAAAAAAATCAAGAAAGATAACTAAGAAAAAAATTGAAATGTCTTTCTGTAATATGAATATAGATGCAAATATTGTAAATAAAAGGAAACTGAATCCTGTATGGCCAAGTTAGGTTTATGCAAGGAATGAAAGAATGATATATCTGTGGCCCTGGCTAGCTCAGTAGGAAAAGCATGTGAATCTTGACCTTGGGGTCCTGAGTTCGATCCCCACGTTGGGTGTAGAGATTATTTAAAATCTTAAAAAAGATATATCAATAAAAGTTCTATTAATATAATTTATCACATGAACAAGTCCATATGATTGTTTAAATCAAGGAGTAAAATTCAGTATTTGATCATAATTAAAAACAAAAGAAGGGACATTGTTACCAGTATTATAGAGATTAGAAAGATTATAAAGGGATACGTGAAACAACTTTATAGCAACAAATTAGACAACTTAGATAAATACCTAGAAAGTGACAAATTACTTAAACTGATTGAAGAACATATAGAAAATCTATAGACCTACATACTTAAAACAAGTAAAAAACTGAACTGGTAATTTAAAAATCTTTCCACCGTGAAAAGCCCAGATCCAAAAGTCTTCACTGATGAATTTTACAAAACATTTATAAAATAAGTAATACTAATCTTTCACAAACTCTTCCAGAAAATAGAGGAGGAAAGAACACTTCCCAACTCATTTTATGAGTCTGGTATTATTACTCTAATAACAAACCAGACAAGCATAAGAACAGAAAACTACAGACTAATATTCCTCAAAAACAAAAAGAAGAATAGATACAAAAAATCTTCAACAAAATATTAGCAAACCAAACCTGGCATCATGTAAAAAAAAGTCTATATCATAATAGAATTTATCCCAGGAATATAGGGTTGGTTTAATATCCAAAAATCAATTACTATAATAACAGTATATTAATAAAAGTCAAAACCCATATATAGGATAATCTCAAGAAAGGCAGAAAAGCCCTTGACAAAATCCAACATGCATTTGTAATGAAACTGGGAATAATAGGGAACTTTTATTCCCAGACATCTGATAAAGGACATCTATGAGGAAATTTGTGGCTAAAATTTTTTTTAAGATTTTATTTATTTATTAGAGATCATACAAGCTGAAAGTAGGGACAGTGGGAGAGGAACAAGCAGACTCCCCACTGAACAGAGAGCCTGATGATGTGGGGCTCTATCCCAGGACCCTGAGATCATGACCTGAACCAAAGAAGGTGTGTAACTAACTGAGCCATTCAGGCGCGCGCCCCTGGCTAAAATCATCTTAATGTTGAAAGACTGAATACATTCCCCCTAAGACTGGGAACAAGTCAAGGATGTCTGCTCCACCACTTTTATTCAATATTGAAGGTACGATTGCACTGGAAGTGCATCCAGGCAAGAAAAAGAAATAACAGGCATCCAGATTGGAAAAGTAGTAGTAAAACTGTCTTAATATGGAGATATGATCTTATATAGAGAAAATCTTAAGGATTCCACATAAATACTAGAATTAGTAAACAAGTTATACAAGATTAATATACACAAATCAATTGTACTTCTAAGTAATGGACAATCTAAAAATGAATGAAGAAAATTCCATTCATAATAGACTCTAAAGAAATAAAGTACTTAGGAATGGATTTAACAAAAGTAGTACAAGATTTGTACTCTGAAAACTATAAAAACATTGCTGAAATAAATGTAAGAAGATGTAAATGAATGGAGAGACATTTCATCCTCATGGATTGTAAGATTTAGGATCAGTAAGATGGTAATTCTTGGGGTGCCTGGCTGACTCAGGACTCTCATCTCAGGATTGTGAGTTCAAGCTCACATTGGGTGTAGAGCTTACTTAAAAAATAAATAAGGTTACAGAGGACAAACCACTTAAATTTTTTTTAAAGATGGCAGTTCTCTCCAAATTAATCTATAGATTCAATGCAATCCCTACCAAGATTCCAGCTGCCTTTTTTGGACCAATTATCAAGCTGATTCTAAGATTTATATGGAAATACAAATGACCCAGAATAGTCAAAACAATCTTGAAGAAAAAGTTGAAAGACGCACATTTTGAATTCCAGAACTTACTACAAAACCACTGTAATTAAGACTGTGTTTGCTGGCATGGGATAGGCGTATAAATCAAAGGAACAGAATTTTGAGAGTCAAGAAATAAAACCTTGCATTTATGATCAGTTGATTTTCAACAAAGGTGCCAAGCTAATTCAGTGCTTCAGGAAAAGATAGTCTTTCTGATAAATGATACCTGAGCAACTGGATAGTCACAGGCAAAAAGATGAATTTATAGACCCTTATATCAAAAAAAAGGAACTCAAAATGGATTTGTACCTGAATGTAAAAGCTAAAATTACGTATAATTCATAGAAGAAAACATGGGAGTAAATCTTCATGCAAACCAAAGCACAAGTGATTTTTTAAAAACTGATAAAATGGACTTGATTAAAATTAAAAACTTTTGTGTATCAGATGATACCATTAAGAAAGTGAAAAGAAAAACTACAAAATGAGAGAGAATATTTGTAAATTATATCTGATAAAGGATTTGTGCCCAAAATATATAAAGAACTCACTTTTTATAAACATAATTATATATATACAACCCAATTTAAAAATGGGCAAAATATCTGCATAGACATTCCACCAAGGAAGAGAATAGAAATGATTAATAGGCATGTGAACAGGTTCAACATAATTAGTCATAAGGAAAATATAAGTCAAAACCAAAATGAGAAACCACTTCACATCCACTAAGATGGCTGTAATTTAAAAAGACAGTAACAAGTATTGGCAAAAATGTGGAGAAACTGGACCCTTACACATTGCTTATAGGGATGTAAAATGGTTCTGCCACTTTAGAAAAGTTTGGTAGTTTCTTAAAATGTTAATCATAAAAAATTTTTAAAAAGTTAAACATAGAGCTATCATCTGACCAGCCATTCCACTCCTAGGTATCTGTCCAAGAGAAATGAACAACTATCACCAAAGATTTGTACATGAATGCTTATAACAGAATAATGCTTATATTATTCATAATATACCCCAAATGGAACCAGTACGAATATCCATTGGTAAATGAATAAACAAAATGTGGTTGTATCTATACAATAGAATACTATTTGGTAATGAAAGGAACAGAGTACTAATATGTGCTACACATAGATGAACCCTTAAAAAAAAGTACACTAAGTGAAAAAAGCCAAACCAAAAGACCACTTGTATGATTCTATTTATATTAAATGTCCACAATAAGTAGGTCTATAGAGACAAGTAGATTAGTGGCTCTGTGTGACTGGCAGTAGGAACAGAGAGAGACTGCTAGTGGGCAGGAAGGATTTTTTTAAGATTGTATTTATCTGAGAGACGGCACAAGCAGTGGGGAGGAGGCAGAGAGGGAGAAGCAAACGCTGAGCAGGGAGCCTGATGTGGGGCTTGAGCCCAGGACATTGAGATCATGACCTGAGCCCAAGGTAGACACTTAACTGACAGTCACCAAAGCACCCCAGCAGGAAGCATTTTTTTAGGATGATGAAAATGTTCTAAAGTTGGGTTGACTGGTGGCTTAGCGGTTTAGTACCACTTGCAGCCTGGGGTGATCCTGGAGATCCGGGATCGAGTCCCACATCGGGCTCCCTGCATGGAGCCTGCTTCTCCCTCTGCCTGTGTCTCTGCCTCTCTCTCTCTCTGTGCCTCTATAAAATAAATAAATAAAATCTTTAAAAATAAAAAAATAAAGTTGGGTTGATGATTGCACAACTCCATAAATTTACTAAATATCACTTAATTGTAAACTTTAAGTGAATTTTATGATATGTAAATTATATCTCAAAGCTGTTAAACTTAAAAATAGAAGAAAACTCATCAAAGGATACACTAAAACCTTTTTAAATGGTGAAACTTTTAGAAGTTTTCTCTATAGGAGTGCCTGGCTGGCACAGTTGGCTGATCTTGAGGTTGTGAGTTCAAGTCCCATGATCGTAGAGCTTACTTTAAAAAAGAAAAAAGTTTTCTTTATAAAATTAGGAAGGGAGGGACGCCTGGGTGGCTCAGCAGTTGAGTGTCTGCCTTCAGCCCAGGGCGTGATCCTGGATCCTGGAATCAAGTCCCATCAGACTCCCTGCGTGGAGCCTGCTTCTCCCTCTGCTTGTGTCTCTGCTTCTTTCTCTCTGTGTCTCTCATGAATAAATAAATATTTTTTAAAAAAACAAAAATAGGAAGTGAAAACATGGCTGCTATTACTACTACTGTTTACCATTGTTTTGGAGTGGGAGAAGGCAGGGTCCTAGTTGGTGCAGTAAAATAAATATATAAGGATTGGAAAGGAAAAAATGAGAAAATCGCATTCACAGATGATATATGATTGTATGAAGGGTTGAAAATTTTTCTGTAAAGAACTGTGTAATACTTTAGTGTGCTGTATAGTCTCTGAGCAGCCATAGACAATTCACAAATGCTGTGTTCCAACTAACTTTCTATATAAAAACAGGGAATAGTCCAGACTTGGCCCATAGAGCAGTTTTCTGAATGGTCTACATAGAAAACCATAGAAATTTTGCTGACAAATTATCAAAATTCTTAAGAGTTCATCAAGATTGCTTGACAGATCAAAATGTAAAAATCAGTAGTGTTCCTGTTTATCACAACAAATAATTTAAAAATTTTAAAGTATATAGTTTTTAGTAATTAAAAATAATTTTTAAAAACCAGAATAGGTCAAGTAGCAGATTAGACACAACTTTAAAAAATAGATTATCTATATTGTAACAGAAATGAAGAGATAGGGGGGATCCCCAGGTGGCGCAGCGGTTTAGCGCCTGCCTCTGGCCCAGGGCGCAATCCTGGAGACCGGGATCGAATCCCACGTCGGGCTCCCGGTGCATGGAGCCTGCTTCTCCCTCTGCCTATGTCTCTGCCTCTCTCTCTCTCTCTCTCTCTCTCTGTGACTATCATAAATAAATAAAAATAAAAATAAAAGAAATGAAGAGATAGGATACATGAAATAGCAGCTATGAGACAGGGAGAGTCAAATATGAAGGTTTCAAACATCTATTTGGAGCTCCAAGAGAATAAAGAAAATAGGTGAGAGACAATATTGGAAAAATGATGGAGATTTCCCCAGAATATGTGAATAATATGAATCTTAAGATTTTTAAAAAGATTTTATTTATTTATTCATGAGAGACACAGAGGCAGAGACATAGGCAGAGGGAGAAGCAGGCTCCATGCAGGGAACCCAATTCGGGACTCAATCCAACAACCCTGGGATCACACCCTGAGCTAAAGGCAGATGCTCAACCACTGAGCCACTCAGGGGTCTTGGATCTTAAGATTTAGAAAGTTAAATTAATCCCAATAAAGTAAAAAATCCAAATTTAAACATATCAGAGTGAAACTGCAAGTACTCCAAAGAAAGATCAGCCAAAGGAAAAAAAAATAAAAAATTGTCCAAAGTAACAATTGTACTATTAGCAGACTTAAAAATAGCCAGGGTTCAATAGAATATGTATCCCCAATATTTGGAAAGATATAACAATTAACCTGAAGTTACATGCTCAGCTAAAAATCTTTAATCAAAGAAAGATTTTCAGAACATAAGGGGACAGTTTACCTCATTGAAATCTTATTTAAAAATATTTAATTGCAGAAAGAAAGAATAAAACAAAGTTGGAGATGAATTAAGGATGATGAGGAAAAAAATTATCATGTATATAAGGTTAAGCATACTTTGTAAATTCTAGTTTGAAAATATAACTATCACCAAATCGTATATTTATGATAATTCTAGGTTTTGATTTCTTCTGTAGGTGTACAGAAGATGGGTGTCCACATAAGAAGTTCTTTCACACACGTTTTCTTATGCGAATGAGATTAACACCAGATTGTTCCAAAATGTTAATCTCAACATCCTCTGGATATCTCTTGATTTTGCATGATCTTGACTTAACCAAGTCCTTAGAAGTAGGCAGCTATCCTATTTTGAGAGCAAGAAGAACTACATCAAATTCAGGTAAGCTTTTCTTTTTTGATTAAACAGAGTTTTCCAGAGAGTCTCACACAAAAGGATGGTATATGCTTCCATTCTGAGAAAGACAGCAGGAAGAAGGGAAGGAAATCAGAAGATATTTTTGGAAAGCTCAGTCGGACCTTTTTTCCTAAGGAAGTATGAACTGTTTGAATCTCTGACATAGCATTAATTTGTGCTTCTGTATCACCAATGATTTAGGAGAAACTGCTCACTATAAAAATATTTTCTTTTAGTTCTTTCTGCTATCCAAAAATCATCAGTATTTCTAAATCATTGCTATCTCAAAAATTAGTGGTGGCTCAAGGTAGGATCAATCTTTAAGTGCTTCTGAAACCCAGCAGAGCTTTTATTTTATCTTAATCTTATTTTGTCTTATTTTATCTTATCTTACTTTATTTCACGGCCCTGAGAGCAAGACCTGAGCTGAGGTCGAGTCACAGATGCTTTACTGACTGAGCCACCTAGGCACCCCACCTAGCATGGCTTTTAAGATATATTCAGTATAGAGCTTTAAGTCTATATTACATCCTAGACTTCCAGATGTCTATACTCAGGTATAGACATTGGGGTGGGGAATCCAATGCAGGGCTTGATCTCTCTCAGGACCCTGAGATTATGACCCCAGCTGAAACCAAGAATTGGCCACTTAGCCAACGGAGCCACCCAGGCGCCCCTAAAGTGGTAGTAATCTTTTTCCTGTTGCTGATTCCATTAGACTTCAGTGAAATTGGAGCTCAGGAAAACTTAGGCACTATAATTTATATTATGTGATAGAGATTATATTTCATCACCTTGGGAAAAGGAGGGCTGTTCCAGGAATATACCTATTGTTTATAATTTTGCATTTTATGAACAGGAACCCAGAAAAAAAAAAGACTTAAGCATGCAAAATATATAATATGTATAAATTGCTATTTAAAATCAGCTTCAGATGGTTAGACACTCTGTTGTAAGCATAGGGCAGGGCCACTTCTGAAGACTTTTGGGAAAGTGCAGGCTCCATTGTACTGCATTTGCCCAATTTCACTGCTAAAAGTAGAAATTTAAGTTTTACCAACTTACTTGCAAAGCAAGAGATTTCATAAATATGTGAGTATAATCCTTTTACATTCAGAAATTTATTTTTAGGTTCAACATTAATAACTTTAGCTTAGTAAGAAGTAGTGATTTAGAAGATCTGGTTGGCATTTTTTTTATTCAGAAACGAAGAACATTTCTTCTAAGGGTAATTCTGATAATAAATCAAAGGGAATTAGATGAAGACATCATAAAAGTTTGGGGCCACTAGAAGAGTAGGATAAAATAGAGATTGCTATTTGGAATAATACATCAAACCCAACTATCTGATACTCATTTTGTTTTAATGATATTCATTTTAGATCAGTATAAAATTGGTATTGCATTTCAAAGATAGTATTCACATAATTTCATGAATGATAACAATTGTTTGGCATGCTCAAGAAGGATCATTTAATGCTCTCAGTAATGGAGCTGGTATTTGGACCCTATTCTAGGATTAAAAGGGCTGATGAGGGGATCCCTGGGTGGCGCAGCGGTTTGGCGCCTGCCTTTGGCCCAGGGCGCGATCCTGGAGACCCGGGATCGAATCCCACATCGGGCTCCCGGTGCATGGAGCCTGCTTCTCCCTCTGCCTGTGTCTCTGCCTCTCTCTCTCTCTCTCTGTGTGTGTGACTATCATAAATAAATAAAAAAAAAAAAAAAAAAAAAAGGCTGATGAACAACACGCTCAGTTTTCATATTTACTGAATTTTCTTGTTCCATTTTACTACGTAAGTGATGGGGAAACCCAAAGATGTTCCTGTTTTAGTTTGTCATATTTCACCTAAGTCATTGGGAGAAGAGATTTTAGAAAGGGCCCAGGCCATAGATAGAACACTTCAAAGAGCTGCCCTGCTTACCTTGGTCTTAGTTATCAGCAAGCTTTTTTTTTTTTTAAAGATTATATTTATTTATTCATGAGAGACATGGGGAGAGAGAGAGAGGCAGAGACATAGGCAGAGAGAGAAGCAGGCTCCATGTAGGGGGCCCAATGTGGGACTGGATCCTGGATTCCAGGATTACACCCTGGGCCAAAGGCAGATGCTCAACCACTGAACCACCCAGGCGTCCTATAAGGAAGCTTTAAGGGGGCATGTACTTGCCATGTTTCAGATGGATTTTAACAATATGCTTCAACTAGATGATTAAAAAGTTAAGAGACACTACTAGAGTTTTGCTGAGTTTGTCAGAATTTTTTTGTATTTTCAAGATCTGACCACTTCATCAAGTTCATCTGGTCCTCGGGTTTCTGGTTCACCTTGTCATCATAGTGATTCTAATTCATCTTCTGAGAAACACATGTCACGAGCTACACAAAGAGAAGGTAGGTTAAAAGTGGGATTTTATAATCTTGCAACAACAGGGTCTACCAAAGAGCTTTCTCTGGTTTAGTTTTAATCCATACAAATAAAAGCCAATAAAGAAGAGGTTATTCTTTGCCCCTCAGTCATTCATTTTCAGAAGATAACCAGAGTCTCTAGGGTTGAATATCTTGGGCTTAAATCTTTGTTGGAATTTGAGCTTTGGTTTTATTTATTGAACTTAGTTTGGTCTAGATCGGAGAAAAAGTAGTTAGGACATGTAGATCCCAATCAAGATTGTTAAGGAAATTAAATAAGATATGCATGTGATGGTGTTGTATACGTGATGAGTTTGTTAGGTACTTGTGAAAGTCACCTGGTTCCAGCCGTAGCTTTTTGCTCTGCCGTTTCTTTATCTGAGCAACACCTGACAGCCTTGGAGGGGTTGTGGGATAAAGTAGACTATAACCTGGCCTTATTTTGCTTTTGCCCATTTTTCCCCACCACTCTGGCAGAACTAGCTGTTTAGCTTATTCTTTCCACTCCCTAAATGAAATGCTTTCTACGTATGCAAATCCATACCAGTTTCACATCTAAGCATTTTTGGTTTGTCCTCCCCTTTGTGGACTGATGGCCAGATGTGGGTTTTGTTTTTTTGTTTTTTTTATTTGTAATTTTGGGTCACCTTTGGAGATGCACATGGCTCCTACCTAGATCTTTAGGGGAGGGACTATCCATTAGACTTCTAATTGTGTTTTTCCTGGGTGTCCTCACCTGGTAAGTGTTTGATAATTGCATACTTGATGAATGGTTTGAGAGCCCTTCCTAAACCTACAACCTATCTACTTTCCTCTGGATGTTCAGGACTATGAGACTATGACATGTAAGGTTAAAAATTCCTCCTGATAAATTTAGAGATTTATGCCCAGATATGTAACATTTTTCCTTTGATTTGTAGCATAAACTTCTTTTATAGATTCTGTTTTTCTACTTTGGCTACAGAAAACAAACCAAGGCTCTTAATAATCATTGAGAAAAACCTTTATTGAACTAAACCATCCATGAGGGAAAAAAAAAAAAAGAGTAGTTGACTGCTTGTTGCAGTGGTAAACCCAAAAATCAAACTACACAGCAGTTTCATGATATAGAGTTGGGGATGGGAGAAGAAATGATGTATGGAGAACCTAGGCAGAATATGGAGAAGAAAATGGGGCTCATACATAAAGTTGTTCTGAATGTTGGCAATCTTGGGTCTTCAGGGTGTCAGAATATGTTAGCACCATAGTTTGACAGATACAGTATTGTATAGAGCTGAGGCTCTCAAACTCCTTTAGGATTAGAACTTTAAGTGATCTCTACACCCAAAGTGGGGCTTGAACTCCAGAGCTTGAGATCAAGAGTCAGATGCTCTACCAACTGAGCCAGCCAGGTGCCCCTAGAACTCCATTTTTGACATGAAATCTGTGGATTATATTATAGCACAGATAAAGTACAAAAACTGATTCAAGTGAAATTAAAGCATTCCTTGACCAGTCTTTCCTAGCCCATCCCTATGTGGTTCCCTCCTTTTGCCAGCACTAAAGGAACTTTCAAGGAGCACAGCTCAAAAACCACTACTTACTTAATGGGTTTCTTTTCTGCTTCTGTTCCAAGTTTCAGAATTAATTCTGGAAATAGCTGTTTGTTTTTCTCTAAAATTATTATTAAACTTCAGTCACATGTGAAATCATTATTTAGGTATAGTTTGGTTATAACAATGTAATTTAGAGCTTCACAGGTTTCCATCAATGCTATAGTAATCTAAAGGGAAACTTTAAAAGAAGATAACATCTATTTGAGAAACAGTTCACAAAGGGTCTGACAGAAGGAGCTCAATCTTCACAGCATTTCCTTCCACAGGTAGAGAAGTGTTGAAATAGTTCTCTTGATACTAAATTTCTAAACTGCTTCTTTATAATGTCTGTGAAAGTGGTTCTCCGCATACCTGAGGGATAGGATGTAACTCCCAGTAGTAACGGCTTGCTGTAGCAGTCACTTTCATGGGGGGCTAGGAAGAAGGACATGATGAGCCCTAACAGAGTACCAGTCATATGTATGATTGGTAATGTCTCCCTTGTTTTAACATACTGGTATGTGAAATATTCTCCTTTGCCTCCAAAATCATAGATCTGTTTGGTTATTTATAGTACTGCCCTTGGGGTCCGTAAGTCCTGCTCCTTGCACACATGATATCCTTTTATTTTTTTTTATAAGATTTTATTTATTAATGAGACACAGAGAGAGAGAGGGGGAGAGAGAGACAAAGAGGCAGAGACACAGGCAGAGGGATAAGCAGGCTCCATGCATGGAGCCCAACATGGGACATGGGACTCAATCCTGGGTCTCCAGGATCACTTCCTGAGCTGAAGGTGGCGCTAAACCGCTAAGCCACCCAGGCTGCCTGATAGCCTTTTATTTATACAAAGGCAGTCTGCATGGCTTCCACATATTTCCTTCTCTAGAGAATATAGGTCCTCTGAGATGAGAATTATCTTTTACTTTTCTACATTCATGTCACATAACTTTGATTCTTAAAAGTTTTCTGAGTTGTAAATCTTAATCAAAAGGATCCCTAGTCCACTTTAATGCCTTAGTCTTAGGTTACTGGGATTCCCGCTACAAGAACTTGGATTCTTTAGTCCTAGTCATAACCTTTCCCCATACCCCCACCCCCAAAGACCACCCAAGCACCCCCATAGTTTTTTGTTTTTTGTTTTTTACATGTGGTAGCACAAGAGGCTGACAGTGGAATGAAGGCTGGGGGCAGTGTGGCTGTCAGAAATGAAAGCTTTGATGAGCTGCCTTAGTCCTTTGATAATACAAATCTCATACCCTAATTTTCTTATCAGGAGTATCACCACGAAATAGTCTTGAAGTCTTAACCCCTGAAGTTCCTGGTGAGAGAGACCGTGGAAACTGCATCACGTCCTTACAGCTGCACCCAAAAGGCTGGGCCACTCTGCTTCGGTGCTCAAGCAACACTGATGATCAGGAGGTAGGAGTAGCAGCACTCCACCTTTAAAGCAGTTAATTTAAAAAATAGCCATTGCTGTATGTGCTCACCGAATCTTTATCCCTTGAACCTCTCCTTCTTCCTTTGCAGCCTCCTCTCCAGTGTGGCACACTGGGAAATACTTTAAACCAGTATCAGCTCAGATTGTGCCCAGCTTAATTCTTGCCTCCTTCATCTCACCACACACCTGTTATATAATAAACTTTAGATGGAGATGCTTCAGCCAAACTGGCTAAATGTAAGGTTTTGCTAAGCCAATTGAGTACTGGAATTTGCTCTTTTTAAAATCTGGGGAAGGGGGCAGCCCTGGTGGCTCAGTGGTTTAGCGCCACCTTCAGCCCAGGGCATGATCTTGGAGACCCAGGATTGAGTCCCACGTCGGGCTCCCTGTATGGAGCCTGCTTCTCCCTCTGCCTGTGTCTCTCATGAATAAATAAAATCCTTATCAATCAATCAATCCAGGGAAGGGGCTCCCAGGTGGCTCAGATGGTTAAGCATCTGCCTTCAGCTCAGGTCAGGATCTCTGTGTTCTGAGATCAAGCCTGGCATCGGGCTCCCTGCTCAGTGGGGAGCCGGCTTCTCCCTCTCCCTCTCCCCACTGTTCATGCTCTTTCTCAATAAATAAATATAAAATCTTTAAAATAAATAAATAAAACCAGGGGGAAACTGGAAAAGGCTAAACTGATGACTAGGGAAAAGGGCCTTATATGACCTCATGAATCTTGTCACTCTGGTAAGCAGGAGTCTTGAGGATCTCACTAGCTCTAGAAGTCACAACTGAAAAGAGAGAAGAGCCTTTGAAATATGTAGGAAGAGAGATATTTTAGGGCTTAGATGTCTGAACTCTAGAATTTTGTAAATATCAAGGCTGTTACTTTCACAAAAGGGAATTATTACCATAGAAGTCACAGCAGCCTGAGGGAATAAAGGCTTGAACACATCATAGTACACAGAATAACCTTGGCTTTTTGAAGATAAGGTTTGGGGCCTGCACATTTTAGTAGTTGGGAGAAGGGCAGTGGTAGTCATTTGATTTCTTGCAACAATTCTGTGGCTTTGGCAGTCTGTTGAGCTTTTTACAAAAAGAAGTATCTAGCATTACTTGGGGCTCTTTAACTTTGGTTTGTCTCTCTTCTCTCCCCTTAGTGGACTTGTGTCTATGAATTCCAAGAAGGAGCTCCCGTGCGACCTGTCTCACCTCGTTGTTCTCTACGATTAACTCATTACATTGAAGAAGCCAATGTAGGCAGGGGTTATATCAAAGAACTCTGCTTCAGCCCTGATGGGCGAATGATCTCTTCCCCACACGGCTACGGGATTCGCTTGTTGGGATTTGACAAACAGTGCAGTGAACTAATAGACTGTTTGCCCAAAGAAGCCAGTCCCCTGCGGGTGATCCGTTCTCTGTACTCTCACAATGATGTGGTACTGACAACAAAATTCTCTCCAACACATTGTCAGATTGCCTCAGGGTGCCTTAGTGGACGGGTTTCTTTGTATCAGCCAAAGTTTTAGGCACAACTTACATCAAATAAGGAACTTTTCTGGTGTTTGACTTATAAATTACTTCAATTTAGGTGAAGTATTTTCTTTTTAGAAGATCTTAAAAGTTTGGGTCAAGATCCCAGTTCTTATGGGTCCACGAACACACCTGTGACCTGAGGACTTGGCCGTCCGGCATCGTAGGGGCCTCACCAAGTTAGACTCTACGCAGCAGCAGCTTTTGCCGCATTCCTCTGCTCCTGCTCATCTGTGCCACCTGAACTTCGGTTCTTCTGGTTATTTTGCATGGTAGCTCTTGTCAAGTTTCTTTATATCTTGTTTTTTGATTACGGTGTGAATTTTGTGAACATCTGGCAGGAGTTGTGGCTGGGTTAGGAGAAACCCATGACACTAGTATTGAATAAAACCCGGAAGTTTGATGTCAGCATACTGGTCATTGAAAAAGAAATTTCATCTTCACTTATCAGCATACTTGGCCTTTTAAAGTTGCTGTTATGTTTCTCTATAATGAGCACAGATAATGGCATTATTCTCATAACTGTTAGATCTTACAACAAAAATGTCTTCTAAGTTTCCTGTTAAAATTATACATATTTTTTTTTTCACCGTGAGGGGAATTCTGTTGTAAAACTCTAGAAAAACTACCGCCTCTCTTTGTAATTTACTTGTATGAATTTAAAAATCTCTAGCATGTGTCCTTATGTGGTATTTTGTTCCTTTTAACAGCATTTAGAAAGGAAAAGAGGAGAAGGAATGGGCTTTGGTCATTTCTCTTATATAGAAGAGAAGTCATTAAGTTAGTGTACTGTCTGGTCACAGAGTGATAAGAACAATGTGGCTTAGAGTTTGTTTTCTCTGCCAGACTGTTTGACTCACACAGGGTCACATGTTATGATACTAGGGTGGAGAGGGCAGTGAGAGTAAAGAGGTTGTGTTTTCCTCATCTTTACTCCTTGAGCCAGGTGGCACAGGCTCAACCCCCTTAGCATTAGGGAGGGGAGAACTGCAGCCCTCTTCAAGCCGTGACCTAACTACAGTAGTCAGCCACTTGGTTGTCAAGACAAAGAGCTGACGTGAAGACCTGTTGTATTTTGTTATGGAACACAGCAAGTAAAAAACATGAAGCAAGGGTCAATCACAGGGCTGTCTGCTCTGTTGAAGCAAGCAGCTTTCTTCTAGTCTCCACTTGGAATGGTATTATATTTAGGAGGGATCCACCAGAGGCTGGAGTAATTTTAAGCCGCAAGCTAGCTCTTTCCTTCTCAGATCATGTTCACTTAGGCCAGTGGTTCTCAAACATGAGGGTGCATTACAATCATTGACAAACTTGTGAAAAACACAGAAACATGGCTCTCACCTTAGGAGGTTCTGATTCAGCCAGGGAGAGGACAGGATCTGTATTTTTAATAGGAACCTCAAGTAATCTTTATTCAGGTGGTCCCTGGATCAGAGTTCGAAAAACACTACCTTAAACATCAGTAAGTACTTCTGTACCTATCAGGTGCTTAACTCCCAGAAGGCATTTTGATTATTTAAAAAAGTAGTAAATGAAATCCACTTTAGAGGTAGAAAATGTAATCAATCTCATTATTTAATGAATGAGAAAAGTTAAGTGACTTGCCTAAAGTTATCTTACAAAATTAATGGCAGAGCCAGAACTTGTCTCCTAATTCCTTGCTCAGGGCAATTTCTACTGTATTATGCTGGCTGTTAAAACAATGATTTATGAACACTTTATCTTGTTTTTAAGTTGTATTATTGGGACTATCCTTAAACTGGCCAATAGATTGAAAAAGGCATGGGAGTAGATGCTGAGAATTCCAGCCCTAAGAAAAGAATCTTAAATCTTATAGAAATGTTGAGCATTTAAGTGAGCTAAGCAACCCAAACACATAAATAAAAATGACATTTTGTTGTAGACCCTACCAGACAGCCATTCATTCACACACATGTGTAGAGGCTATGTCTTGCTTGGAACAATCCTTGGCGCTAGGACAAATTTTAAAAATTAGATCATTTTTACCAATGTTGTTAAAAAATTGGATTTTTTTTTAGCCATTAAGAAAATCACCACAAAGTATAATGAAAACACAAGTTTGCCATAAACTTTTCAAAAAACCCCACATATTTAAAGGAAAGTAATGTTTTGGAGGCTAACACACCCAATGTTAACATTAAAAATAAGCTACTAAGTACAATAATTATATTGGTAAAAAAAAGTTCCACATATTGCATCCCTTTTGGAGAGTTGCATGTCCACATGTCACCCAACTCTGAATTTCAGTCCATGATTCTTCGACCATTATAGAGTTTCTATGGTGTCATATAATCTACACACTTGATTGCTAACCTTCACTCAAAATACCTTGCAAGGTGTAGGTGACATGAGCACCAACTTTGGAGGAAATGGAGGATGCAAAAGGTTAAGTGATTTGCTGAAAGTCTCAGAGCTGGCACTGGAGGAGGGCAATATGGATTCAAACCCAGCTGTTTTAGTCTAAAGCCTGTGCTTAGAACTCAACCACTTTGCCCTTTTTTTTTTTTTTTTTTACAAAGGATGGGAAGCTGGCATGTGCTGGCTTACCTTCCACACCATCCAACGGAACCGGTGAGAAGACTGAAAATGTCCATGAAAATGAGCACCATAAACCACAGGGCACACAGACTATTCATTCCTAACTGAAAGACTTCAAGCAGGAGAAGTAGCTGTAAAATAAAGAAAAATGTGGGATAAATAGTCTTGTATAAAAATAGAGCCAAACAGATGAGAATTAAAAATAAGCCAGCAAACTCAACAAAACCAATTTTGTCCTCTTTGAGGTACAGTCATGATCAAAAAATTCATGAGGGGGATATTAATCCAGGAATTACAGGGCATCAAGAATGCTAGACTCTTGAAGGAAACTGCATCTCAATTTCAAGGTCTCATTTCACTTAACAGCATAAAATCTGTTTTTTTTTTACTATAAATTTTGTTAATCATTTTTATTCATGATAATTGGTGAATGTATTATAAATGATAATGTGGTATAATTGTTGGTAAATGTAGTATAAATTATACTTGTTTGAAAAAGCTTTCTACAGGGGTGCCTGGCTGGCTCAGTCAGTAGAGGATACAACTCTTGATCTTGGGGTCATGAGTTCATGCCTCACCTTGAGGGGTAGGTTGTACTTAAAAAGAATCTTGAAAAAACTTTCTAAAGAAATGTTATATTAAGTTTAGGAACATAAAATATATTTAGTAGTTCCTTATCTTTAATTGTGAAAATGAAGTGGCTAAAGTAGACAAGACCTCTATCTTTTGAAAATGTATGTGATCCTTTTTTCTCAGAAGCCCAGAGAACATGTATATTTTGTTATTTCTCCTTGTTATATCTAAGATGAGGCTATACCAAAAATTTTAGGGAAACAAGCAAGGATAAGGTTCCCCTCTCCTTTCTAGAACCACAATCACATATCATGGTTAAAGTTTTGTTTTCCAGAAAGTGCAATATAGGAAAACCACTCTGAGAATCTTTTAGAAGCCTAATGTTTCCCATATAAGTCAATATATGGTACTGGCATCCATAAGTATCTGTTAAAGCTTGTGTTTAGCAGGAAAAATAGTCTGATAACACTGATGACAATCATCCCCATTTAATGACCAGTGGCCACGAAGAGCTATGAAAATTCATGCAGTAATACCCTGTGTTGGTCATGAAAGAAAGCATATATGTGAATTTTTAGATAACTAATACATATCTCTTAAGTGCCAAAATTTTAAACTTGTAATTTTTGATGCAAGTGTTTCAGATATGTTAGTATACCTCCCTGCCTTCTTAAACAGCATGCTCGGTATAATTCACTTTTTCATGATGAAAAGTAAGTTATATTCATGTGTTACTACAAATACCCAATGAGCTCTGATGTATGTAAAATACTTCATAAAATGTAAAGGGCTATATAACAAACATGAGTTAATATCAATTATTGTAAAATAATTCCCCCAGCCCTGAGGTCTATATGATCATTTGCCTCAGGTTGCTGGGATTTGGGAGTTTTTTATTTAAAAATTTTTCTATCTGCTAGGTAGTTTGTTCTGTCTCCTACCACAGTATCCACCTGCCTGCCTCTAACAGGCTCTTTGTCATATGTGCTGTGTTTGTTCATCTGTTACAAGCTGGGACAAGCAATAACCAAGCCCGCTCGGTGTCTAAAGAGCTACACGAGCCCCATGTGCACAGTCTTTGAGACCGCTCTTTTGGTTGCTCACCAGCTTTCTGACCGGTTCACAATAACCTTCTGGATAATAGAAGTACCCAGGTAAGGCCTAGGCTAGTGATTTTTTCAGTTGCCACCAAGTAAAATACTACAGACTAAGGATGCTGCTACATTAAGGAATAAACAGCAACGCACCAAAGTATAGCCAAGTAACAACAAAGGCTCTGTATTTGCACGTGGATCGTTCATGCTTTAAAAAAATAAGGAGAATCAGTGGAGGGAAGGGGAACAATGAAAATTAAATCCAGATAGACTTGAGTATTTTTGATGCCATTAAACTTGGTCAATAGCCATTAAAATACATGTTTAAATTATCACACATTGTTACAGAGAGTTTTAGTTTGTACCAAAATTTATACCCTAAAGATTCCTCAGAATTTCTCCCATTCAAATGACAATAGAAATTATCAAAAGGAAAGTCTCAAATTTACCTGTATGCTGCTGCTTTAGTTGTAAATGAATGGAAATATAGGTTTTATCAAAAGCTCCAAGGAACACATCTCACATATGCACACCTCGTGTATGTATGTGTATATGAATGTCACTATAAATGAAAATGTCACCCAGAGACAATAAAATCATTTTAAAATTTAAATCTTGTTTATACTATTTAAAATAGAATCTTCAGCTTTCCTAAGTTTCTTATTTCAGTTTCATGGTGTCTACGTTAGTTTGGAAATTTGATTTTCTTTTAAATTTCACTGCATCTTCCATTTCTAAAATGTGCTTTCTGGTAAATTTTAGACTCCTATTTTTAGGAAAGTTGAGAATGTTCTGGATAATATCCTAGATACTGGAAAGTCTTCTCACTCGGCTCTGAGGTATTGTTAAGTTCTTATGCTAGACTGTAAGCTCCTTGCGGGCAGGGACTCTCACTTTTCTGCTATCCCCAGTGCCCAGTCCAGAATCTGACAGAGTAATTGTTCAATAAATTATTTGTTGTATGAATCAAATGAACTTTTTAGACATACGTGGCCTTGAATTTCCATGAGGCCAGAATGTGATGTGCAAATAGAGAAATCATCATAGTAAGATTTTTTTTCTGGTCATAGATCAGAAAAACTTTCTCATTGCTTTGGAAAACTAAAAAACTCCATTTTTCATTCAAGAAACATTTGAGGGCAGCCCGGGTGGCTTAGCGGTTTAGCAACGCCTTCAGCCCAGGGCATGATCCTGGAGACCTGGGATCGAGTCCCACCGTTGGGCTCCCTGCGAGGAGCCTGCTTCTCCCTTCTGCCTGTGTCTGCCTCTCTCTCTCTCTCGGTCTCTCATGAACAAATAAAATCTTAAAAAAAAAAAAGAAAGAAAGAAAGAAAGAAAAAAAGCAACATCTGAATCCCTACTATATGGCTTGTCCAGTACTATGGACTCAAGGACAAAGGTAACTAGGGTTGTAGCGTTGCCTTCATGAGTGTGTGGCCAGTGCAGTCATATAAGGCCCTGCAGTGAGAAAATCCCCACATTTGGTGTAAGGTTCTGCTGAAGCCATCGTAAAATTCTTAATTTTTTGAATAAGGGGCCCATATTTCTTTTGCACTGGGCTTCCAAATTATATAGCTGGTCCTGCTTCAATATTACCATGTTGACATGGTGGGAACAGTAAATATCTACTGTCCAGTAAAGATACTCACATTCATTGAAAACTAGCCATAAAGTGACTTAGTAAAATAACTTCTAAAACCTAAAATCAAGACTCTTTCCCTCCCACAAACTTTTTCACATATCTTCATTTCAGAATTAGGAAAGCTTTCTAAATCTATATTTGGCTTTTACTGCTTCAATTGAATGGTCTTGAATTCATGATGAATGTGGAGTTGTAGGTGATTTTATCTACGTACATACATACCTACATGCAATTTGAAGGTTTCAGTAAAACTTTAATATATGCACTGAGTGTTTTGGTGGAAGTCTACCTCAAGGTGCTTCTAAAAAATAAATGCTACTTTAAAACATTTGACACACTTTTTGTGTGGTTAACCTATTTGAAAGGTTGATAGGAAGCTTGCATTTAGCAGTACTTTCAAATTTTTACTTAAATTGCTTAGGTGTTACGCTCGCTTCAGCAGCACATATACTAAAATTAAATTGCTTAGGTGTTTATTTTCAGATCAGAATTAAGCATAATGCTGTGATACGGGCAGTGGCTTGGTGACTCATAGTGGTTTTCTAAACTTTTTCAATCCTATAACCCCTCATCCGAAAAAAAAATGAAGAACATACACTCCAAATTTTGATTGTTATATATAATACTGTAGTGGTCTATTACGTAAACTATAAAACATGTACGGAAAAAAGAGGAAAATTTAAAAGGACAGCATTTTTAAGAATCAAAGTTCTACATTACCTCCTGCAGGATCACCTGATGCTTCTAGGATCAGGATGCTTCCACTGGCATCTCCACTTTGTGAAGGCCACCATTCTAAGACATAGAATTGGCATTTTACACTGAAAACACATTTACTAAGATCTGATTCATTCACATCTGCTCACCAACGTTTTGGATAGTTACACGTTTACTCAATATGAATCATGTTTTGTAGAGTTTTATAAATTAGTTCTTTATTCAGTGAAAATTATATTCGCATCAATAAGCAGAGTGGATAAATTTTTGTAAAGCTATACACAGTGATTTGTTTTCATATAGGTGCCCTTAGAACAGTGTATATGTATGTCATCCCTTAAATGACATTATCTTATAAATAGTTAACAGTGTGATGTTCATTTTACCACACTATTTTAATTCACTAGGAAAATGACAATCACATTTGGGACACTCGTTTTTTAAAGTTAAGTCACTGAAGAGAAAACAGTGAACACCGTTGTATTCAGGTTATCTTGTGAAATTTAGATAAACTGATTTAGCTAAAAACCCAAAGCACTAATTACCACGATTTGTTATTCCTCTGACAGATGTTTTGGGGTATTTAAAAAGTTTTTTTTTTTTTTTAAGGAAACAATTATTTGGCGTGCTTTAATGCCAGTGGATTAATGATTTATATTAGTTTCCTATTACTGATGTAATAACAGAACTACCTACCACAAATTTAGTGGTTAAAAACAAATTTGGGGTGCCTGTCTGGCTCAGTTGATACAGCATGTGACTCTCAATTTCCAGATTGTAGTTCAAGCCTCATGTTGGACACAGAGCTTACTTAAAAAATAAAACACAAATTCATGTCCACTGAGTTTTCCTCCAGGCCCTACCTCCCTTGTGGCAGAAGACATGAAAAATGGTCTCCTAACTCCATAATGCTCTGGAATCACCTGGAAGGCCTGTTCAAACACAGATTGCTGGTTCTACACCCAGAGTTTCTGATTTCAGAGGTCTGGGGTGGGAGCCCTTATTTTGCACTTCTAACCAGTTCCCAGTTGATGCTGTACATCTGGACACAATTGGAGACCTATGAACACAGAGAACTGCAGCCAGGGGGCGCCCGGGGGCTCAGCTGAGTGGCTGCCTCTTGGTTCCATGGTTCCAGGTTACTCAGGGAAGCACTGTGGAGCCTGCTTGGGACTCTCTCTCCCCCTCCCCCCAACCATGCACACGTGCACACATACTCTGGCTTTACCAAAAAAAAAAAAAAAAAAAAAATGCAGTTAGAGTTTAATTTTTCATGGATGACACATCCCAGGGATCTCTCTGTAGATGGAGGAAGCCAGTTTAGTGACACTTTTTTAAGAGAACATCTTAACTTTGGAGGTTACTACAGATGGACAACAGTTCGTCCCGTCAGTCCGCCATTCTCCGTAGTCCTGGTCAGGGTGGCACTCCATCACTGAGAGCTGAGGCTGCCCCGATTTAGCACAACATGTAAGTCAGTGGGCAGTAGGTTAAATAAGACCATCTTACCTTCTCAGGGACAGACCTGGTGCTGTGTGGCTTATCTTCTAGCTCAAAAAGAGGCGCACTGCCACACGAACATGCTGGTGTGAGCTGTACAGAGCTCCAACTCTTGCTAACAATAAATTCAGAAAAGGAACACCTGAAACCTTAACCAGGACACACACTCAGAACATTTTTTTAAACCTTTCCTGGGGACATAGTGCTCTCCACTGAAAACCATTTATTTATTTATTTATATATATATTTTTAAACCATTTAAATTATGGGTAGGCGGGACTGCTGCATTGACATTGATTCGCAGAAACCCTTAACTATTAATAAAAGATTACTTTTTGGGTAAAATGAAGGATCCAAATTTCATTGTGAAAGGATTACTTCTTAAAAGTTAAATAAATAAAGTATCTATTGGATCTGTTCTGAAAACACTGTATGTTCTTTAGGCAGTTATGACCTAGTCTTTTATGTGTGTGTACAGACGTGCCAGCACTTAATGACTGTATGTAATTAAAAGAAGGATTTCCTGACATTTACCAAAAGTTGCAGTGTACTGGCAGGAAAATCACGATCCATTCCCCCCCCCCCCCTTTCAAGGGGCAAGTGGACCCCTTGCCACTGGGCAATCTTAGGAAGCAGCAAGTGGATGTGCCCTGTCACAGTCTGGGGCGGTGGAGGAGGTGGAGGCCATACTTTCTGATGGGTGGGAGGGCCGCAGGCTGGTGTTCCCGCCTAGCAAGGATGGCTGTGGCATCCGGGCACTTCATGGAAGTTTAAGAGGAATACACACACTGAAAGAATTAAACTAAAAAATCAATACAGTGCAGACAGCAGATACCATGATAAACTCCCTAATGATTTCTCTCAGCATTTTATTATGAAAATGTTCAACATAGAGCAAAGTTCAAAGAATTTTACAGTGAACATCTGTTGACCATGATTGGACCATTAAGTTTTTCCTAATTATCACAAATCTAATACTCTATCCATCCATCAATCCATTTTAATCTTTTATGTATTTTGAATAAACTGCAGATACCTGTACCCATCCTCCTAAAAATCCTCAGCAATACATGATCATTAAAATTCAGTATCTTTGCTTTAAATTTTCCACACAATGAGGTGTGTATTAATGGTATGTCTGCGAAGTTCAGACAAATATACACACCTGTGTTGCCCAAACCTGTATCAAGACAGAGAGTACTACCATCATCCCCAGAATGTTCCTTCATACCCCTTCCACTCTCCTTGCCCTCCCTCCCGGAGGCAACCACTGTCTACCCCCACCTCTAGCACAGGTTTGCCTTTTCTAGAAATTCAATATAAATAGAATCATATAGAAGATTTTAAAAAGACATTCCTAAGAAATTCAAAGTTATCTCTGAAACAGAATAATAATAGTTCCCAGAGAACATCTGGGATCAGAGTAGGATTTATTCGTTGAATAGATATTTACTATGAGAACCTCTCTCGTCTAAGGATACGGAGATCAGAGTCCCTGCCCTCAGAGAGATCACACTGTCTTGAAGGATACAGCACAAACCGCGGAGAGCGCACCAGGGTTGAAAGTCACCATACGCCACAGGAGCAGACCTCATCCAGCCCGGGAGCCAGTAGGGAATCAAGGGAACTTTACATTTTTACTTTGGCATTTGTCTCAGGCAGCCAACGCTCTCCATGTTTTCCACAAGTCTGGAATTTTCTAATTTAAAATTATTGTCCTTAATAGGGCAGCTTTCTAGTACTAAGCAGATGGATATATGGGAAATTTGCTGAACAAAGGAAACCAGAAAAAAAAAACTGTAAAAGGCACAAACTGAAATTATTAGCTATTCTGTTTTTCTGTAGCTTGAGTTAACATAAACTCAGATACATGTAGTACTGCCCTCAAACACAAAAACAATATGCTTTTCTGTTTCTGGCCTACAAGTAGCAGCAGCTTTGAAGGGCTCCAAACATCAAAGGCAAACCTCTGATCTTGGATGTCACCTCTGCTTTCTCAAGGCCTATCAATCCTAGGACACCTGCCAGCTTTTTACTCTCCACCTTCATCATTTACATACAGATTACAAATGAAAAGTACTTGGATCCCATACATACCCACTTTTTCCTACTATCTGACCTCAAAACTCTGGCCATTTTTTACTGGGGAGTGAGGAGCCCAGGAGAACCTGGCAATTTCTTGTTCAATTACTCCTTTCCCAGATAAGTATGAGAGAAGGTCCAAAGCTGCTCTTTCCCCATGGGAAGGGAGAAGGCTCTATATCAGGAGCCACTTAGCAAGTGTAGGTATAGCGACCCCTGAAAGAGACATGGGTTTCATTGTCCTAGTGTCGCAGGAAACACAAAGGTAGCCTTCTCCACGGAACTCAACGCATTCCCCATTTTTTGGTGTGCTTCAGATCAGGAGGTCACTACTTTACCCACAACGAACTGCTGACTAGTCATGACCAGTTCCCCAGAATGCCTGAACCGAAACTTCTATTCCTGTTGCCAGTGAAGGGATCAGTGATGACAGAAGTGGTCTGCTCTTAAGTCACTGCCTTCATGGCACTTCTACAGTAACAAAGCAGCAGTCAACACTATTTAAGATGATCGTTAGGCTCTTCAATCATTTAGGCTCATACACGTTATGGACTGAATGTTTGTATCGCCTCCAAATGTTGAAGGCCTAACCCCAGTATGATGGGATGTGGAGGTGGGGCCTTTGGAAGGTGAGGAGGTTTAGATGAGGTCACGAGGTTTTTTCTGCCACGTGGGGACACGGTGAGAAGTCTGTCCACCAAGGAGAGGCCTCTCACCAGGAACCAAGTCTGCTGGCACCCTCATCTTGGTCTCCCTAGCTTCCAGAACTGTGTGAGAAATCAGTGTTTGTCGGTTAAGCCACTTAGTCTACGGTATTTCACCATGGCAGCCCAAGCCAGGTAAAAGTTGTTTCCTTACGGAACCCCCAGGACCCATCAAGGAATGAAGGTCAGACAGGATATTCCAGAATGCCATGATCCTGAATATTCACCTGTCCTTTCATTCTCTTGACTGATTCTTTTTTACCAGATCTCTACCGGTGTCAGACACAGGGCCAGGCACTTGAGCAGAGATGTGACAGCAGAGCCCCAGCCTTATGGAGCTGGCACTCAAAGGGGCAGGAAACATCGAATAATCAGTCCAATTAAAACAGGCGGGTGGTGGCATAAGAACATACAAGAAGGGAACTGGAGTCCTGAAAGTGTGAGCTGGCTTCCCTGAGATAGTGACATTTGAGCAGAGATCGGAAGGCCTCAACAGGACTTAAATGAATGGGGAGGAGTGCTGAGCTGGGGGGTGGGGGGTACGGGACACAGGGCGGGGACAAGAGTATCCTGTGGCTGAGGGCGGGGACTGAGCAGGGCCTGGATCAGCCCTTGGAAAGGTTCCTCTTACTGCTATGTGCAGAATGGCTCGAAGGCACAGAGTATAGCGAAGTCCTATTTTATCCTCAATTTCTACTTCAAAATCAGATATGCTCACTGGAAAAAAGATCCCCCTTGGAAACCCCTGAAGCTCAATGGATTAAGTTGTGCACCCGCCTCTTGGCGATCCGGAGCAGCCCGCAGCTTGCCGGGGTCTCCCCGGCCCACTCCCAGTCATACCCGGGGGAGCACACCACTCGCTCCCCTCACCCTGCACCCCCGGCGGCTGTGGCAGGCTAAAATGATGCATCAGACGATGTGGACAACACCCCTATCATCAATTCTAAAGTTCAGGATATTCACTTTTATGATGAATTCCAACCCTGAACTGGAGTTTTAGAAGCCCTATGGTGGCAACTGCTCCCTTCCCTAGTGGTCCTCATCAGACCACCTCTACCGTCCTGGAGACAGGGAGCACCTCAAAATCCGAAGTGTACACAACAGTATATAGCTAGTATAATTTCACCATCTCCTAACAGGAGTAGCTGTGAAGTCAAAAGGAGATATTAGAAAACTCAAAAAGCACAAACATCCAGATCATTTAGCTTGGGGTAACTGTGACCCTGAAAGTATGCTACACCACAGAAATTACTGATAAGCTGAATATGCTAAGTTTATACTCAGTAGGTAAAAGTTTATTTTATTTAGGAAAAACCATATGCTTTGCAGTTAAGCTATCTGGAAAATTAACTTTTTAAAAGATTTTGAGACAGAGAGTACAAGGAGGGGGAGTGGGAGAGGGTGAAGCAGAAGCAGACTCCCCATCAAGCAAGGAGAGCCCAATCCCCAAACTATCTGAGCCGAGGGCAGATGTCCAATTGACTGAACCCAGGCGCCCCTGGAAAATTAACTTATCTGGCACTCCTCTTGACCAAGTAAGATGGATAAATGAAGGACTGTCTTACCTACAAATTATCAGGTGGAGTTGCTGAAGAGTCAAAGTAGTAGGCTAAATGTTTTCTCTCAACAAAAAGACTTCACCACAAAAAAGTGCTAGTAACTCTAATCCAACCACAAGAGAAGATCAAATAGAACAGACTTTAAAAAACCCCACTTTATTCCAAACGTAATTACCAAAAGAAAGTTAACTGACACACTTAATAAATTTCATTTAAACTCAGTCTCAAAACTAAAAAATATTAAAGAAAAACAGCTTTGTGTGCTTAACCACTTTTAATAATGAAACTTAAAAAAACCCCAAACATGTAGAGACTCCTCCACGATTTGGGAGCCATTTAGGCAAGCAAATACCATTAAGCAAAAAGACAACATTAAAAATGAAAAAAAAAATCCTCAAATTGAAGAGGAATGCCTGTTAAGTCTTTGATACGCATTTATACGCATATGAGAAACCAGAGGGTATTTTAATTTAAAGGAGGTCAAGTCCGAACGCTCACCCTTCCCTCACATGTGCTCTCCGGTCTTGCCTTCACTTTGACCGCTCTGGTCTCCCTACAGAACTTCATCCACAATGACCTGCCATTTCCCACAGTGCAGTAAGCTGACCCAGAAGCATTCCCAGTCCCATTCCAAACACATCCTCTCTGCCGCCGATTCCCTTATATGTTTGCACAGCATGAGAACGGAGTATTACCACTGTAATCGAGCTAGGAAATTTCAGGTCTCCAAAGAGGACTCTAGGTACACAATTCTGTTTTATTGCACAGTTTACAATATATAGCAAGTGATTACATAACCAACCATAAGGTAAGGTGAGTATTGAGACAAAAACATCAACTGTCTCCAACCACAAATGAAACAAAGACACAAATCTGCCACCATAGAGAGGTTGTGTTTGCTCTGTGATGCAGTCCGGAGGGCTCATACTACCCCAAGCGTTCTAAATATAGAATCCATAACATCTCTGGTGGCATCAGAGATGAAGTATGGGAGGCAGGACCAGGGTGCCTGTGCTCATAAACTGTCTGTGCCACATATGTAACAGAAAGGCCACTTTTAAAGCTCTTCAGATAAAGTTATTCGATCAGGTTTGCCTTTTCAAAATTACTAGTTCACACTGAAAGTAAAAACAAGTAGTTAGAATCTCTTATTAATAACACATTTTGACTTCTTTTAAGGTTCAGACAAAGCTGTTGGCTACCACAAGCAAGTTTATTTTTTATCAAATTTAAGAAGTCTATAGGACAAGACAAACCCATCCCTGGTAATGTATTTACAGTTTGGTCTTCAAAAGCTGTAAAAAGTGACAAAGAAATCCAAATCTATTAGGAGTTAAAATCGATCTTCAAAATGTTTTTAAACGCCACAAGTTTGAGATTGCAGAAACCAAAGTATCCCCTTTCAAATTCTCACTTCATCTGTATTTCACAAAGTGCTCTAGAACTTCAGTATCCGTCACCTCACAGGAGTGTATAGACAAAAGGAAGCCCATCCCCTAACTCACCCGCCACCCACTGAGCATCACCAAGACACACCACTGATGCTCAGACCAGGTGCCTTCATCTCCCGATTCAAAGCCAGACTCAATTCAGTAAGCCAAAGGATGCTACTCACGTTTATTTGGTGTCAAATCCTTTTCTGAAATCCTCACCTCTGTATCTTGGTTTCCAAAGAAAACTGCCATTTCCAACACATTTTGAGGGACTGTTGTAAAGCTACTGAGGCTCATTACTGCCTGGCAAGTGCTTGATAATGCTTCTCAATCCTTTATGTTGGAAGGATGCTTATTCGACCAGCCATATTGCATTTAGAGGTAAACATCTCTTTTGGGACTATCTGCCCAGAAATGGAGTAAACTACCAACTGAGACCCTGATTTTATTTTGGTCAGTGTATGCACATATTCATATGCAATTACCCAGAATGATGAAAAACTAATAGTAAGAAATCTAACAGCCATATCAGATGCTGGCAAGCAATCTTAACTACTTATTTACAGATGTGGATTTTTAAAAGGTTGATAAATTACTTTTCTAGGATGTTCCATATTTTATTAGTTAATCAATTGGTAGAGGCATTTTGCTTCATCTGGAAAAAATATTTTAAAATCTAATTCCTTTGACAAGTAAGTTTTTCTCTGTCATGTAAGGGATGAGTATGCTACCCAGCTATTATGAACTAGCAGCATTTAAAATTAATCCTTTAAATATCTTTATTTAGATCTTATCATCTCAAACTGTCTTACGGTTTTAATGATAAAATGGTAAAACTGGGTTCCCAAAATGTAAAAATCCTAATGGAAGTCTCTATTTCCAAGAGTCAAATAAAAAAGCTAACACCCTGGGATGAAAGCTATCTTGAGGTTTTTCCCTTCTGTAATGCTTACAAACCAGGGGAGAGAAATCTAGAATCCCATTAATAGACTTCCAAAATACAATTTTATGGAAGTGTTAATTTTTTTTTTTAAAGGAGAGCTTTAAGAGAACAAGATACTTCAATATGACAAACTATGACTCAAAAAACACTCCCCAAACTCCCAAAGCTCTTAAGTTGGCAACAATTAATCAAAGAAACGGATTTAACCAGAGTTTGCAATTAATATAAAATTTCTTCACAGGAGGAAACACCAGTAACGAAATCTAGGCCTCCTCATGTTTTGGCAATGAAATAAGTGAAATTAACATTAGGACATCTGGGAGGGGTTAAGGTCATATTCAGAACTAAACACAAAACTCTCCAACCTAGCAAAATGGGAGCTTTGACTAGCTGCTTGGGTCGGCCACACCACGTCTGAATAGTCTGTAAGGACTATCCCAATAGGTACTTAGTTTCAAAACTAATATAAGCAATTTATCATAAAAAGCCTACATCTAATAAGCTGTTTTCCTCTGTCCTTTGTCCTACAAGTATATGCTTATGTTTAATGAAGACTACCCTTTGCAACTCCTCCTAAGAGCAGAGAAGCAAGAAATGGAGTAAGAGAAGGAAGCCTGAGAATTCACAGGGCTCTCTCTAGGAGCCTTTTCTCTGGCTGGTCATGGCCACTGACATTTCAATACAGAAGATTTAAAGACTTGGAAAAAAGAATCATACCTTGGCTACTAGTTTTCCTTGTCAAAAGCAGTCAGATAGACAGCTATTAACCAGGCAATTAGCCCAAAGTTCTCAGATAATGATAAAAAACAAAACCAAAAACCCCTTATATTTTCCTATTAGAACCTTTTATTCTGAATTTGTTGGTGCTTCAAGAAAACAGCTTTGCCCATAATTCACTGTGCCCTGAACTAATGACACCAACGTATATTTGGCCAATTAGGAGCAATGCCAAACCACATTCTTCTTAGATCTATTCAGTTAATAAATGGCACTTAACTGATAGTTTCTTTCATATAATCTTTAACAAGAACTCATAAGTTGCATTGATTATGCCCCAAGAGATGAGGGATCGATGGTAATTCAGATGAGCACCTCTGAAAAGATTTGTCAGCTTCCTGTCCCGCTCTAGCCAGATTTTCTGGAAAACCTTGGGAAAAGACTGAAATTCCCCACCAATCTGAGACTGCATGCGAGTTTTCACAACATTAACTGGGAAAAACAAGATTCCCAACATGGCACCCAACAGACCTCCACAGATAAAATCATTGACCAAATGGGCGCTGTGAGTTTTGGCGGTAGGCAGATGCTCCTTAATGGGACCTCGAAGGCCAAAGAAAAGGACATTGCTGAATCCATTGCGGAAAAGAACAGGTACCAAGCCTCGATAATACTCTCTAATTCCATGGCATTTGAGTGCCTTGAAAGCCTGGTAAGTGTTTGTAAATTTGTCATGATGCTTATGGTCTTGAAGCAATGTCTGAACTCTTTCCAATGGAGTGAAAATCGCTTCTGTTGTGCCTGCAAGTACTGCTGCCACACTACGGGTTGCAAACTCAGGGGTACTGATATGCTTCCGGAGAAGGCAAGATAAGTCCTCGTACAGACCAAACATAAGTGCCAGTGTAGTTGTCTTCTGCATCAGTGGGGGAAGGATTCCGCGGTACAAGTTTCGAAAGCCATCCCTCCTCAACTGAAGCACTGCATCCCGGGTTTTGATTCCATACAGCTGCTGCCTAAAGAGCACCTTCTGAATGGGAAATGTGATTGCTACATTGTTGAAAGCTGCACAGCAGCCACACAAGTAATGCTTCATTTCACCAACATTTGCAATGTGAGGTGACAGATCTTGTTTTGAAGATGTTAGGATGGGCGGTCTCTTTTCATGAGCTTCTGAATCCACCATGTTGCTTAAGATCTTTCTTCTTCATGAAGGATATTTTTAACCTACGAATAACAAAATGACAACAGTTAAGCCATTATATACAGGGCTAAACAAGTGGAATTTTTCCTTCCTTAACCCTTTAATTTTTGGACACTATCACATTTTCCCTTTTAAGATTACAGCAGTAGTTTTTTCAGTATTTTCAGAGGGCCCCTGGGGGTCCCTGACACCCTTGTAGGGGTCCAGGAAGTCCTTCCTTTTCCAGCCACATATTTGTGTGAAGCTGGATTTTCTCTATGTACTTTAACCATAACAACTTCTCCTCACAGACACAATGCAGAAGCAGATAGGAAGCTCCACCTACCTTTTATGCCAGACATTACACAGACCTGCAAAACTGGAAAACATACTTTTCTCATTAATTTTTTGGAAAATAGTTATTTTTCATGAAAATGTGTTGTCTATGCTAATGTGTGATTTTAAAGTGAATCAGAGGCGCCTGGTGTCTCAGTCAGTTGAGTGGGTTGAGCGACCAACTCTTGATTTTTGGATTGGGTCATGATCTCAGAGTTGTAGAATCAGACCCTGAATCCAGCTCTGCGTTCAGGGTGGAACCTGCTTGTCCCTCTCCCTCCCCTTGCTGCCTCTCATCCTTCCTCCTACTCTTGCAATTTATCTTTAAAATAAATAAAGTGAATTAATTTTAAAACTTTGATTTCTAAGACCATAAACACTAACCCACCTAAATAAAGGCTCTTTAGGGTCACAATAATTTTTAAGTGTAAAGGGGTCCTGAGGGACGCGTGGGTGGCTCAGCGGTTGAGCGTCTGCCTTTGGCTCAGGGTGTAATCCCGGAGTCCCAGGATCGAGTCCCACATCAGGCTCCCCGCACGAAGCCTGCTTCTCTCTCTGCCTGTGTCTTGGTCTCTCTGTCTCTCATGAATAAATAAAATCTTTAAAAAGGGGGGGAGGGAATCCTGAGACCAAAAAATTTGAGACTACAGGACTAGTTCATACGTACTATACAAGACAGTATATATGATTATCCTTCCACAAAAAGACTTAAAGTCCTCTGCTGAGAACTTAAAACAGCAAAACATACATTCATTCATTGTTCACTAACACTTAGTGTCTACTCTGGACTAGGCCCTCTGCCAAATGCTAGAGATTCAAAAGCAAGGAACTCACAATTTATAGGAGACTGCCAAGGTAAACAAATACACCACAATGTAAATACTTTGTATGATAAATATGAGCTGTGGATAAGGGACTCTAAGCATGCATTTTGGGAGGCAGAAGTTGGAATAAGGTCATGGAAGGCCTGCAAGTATGTACTATACTGTATTTTCACATATTTAATTCTCAAAACAACTGCATCAAATAAACATTATTTTCCCAGTTTTACCAATGAAAAAACCAATACTCTCCTTTGTTCGAGGTACAGAAAGTAACTGGTAGAACTGGCATGGTGTGTCTGACTGCAGGGTGCATGTTCCTGCTATCATACCAAAGGATGGGGAGGCTGCCCTGAACAAAGTGGCTGTATATCAGACTGCTGAAGATTTGAAGCCCAGCAGCCTGGGTAGCTCAGTGGTTTAACGCCACCTTCAGCCCAGGGTGTGATCCTGGAGACCTGGGATGGAGTCCCAAGTCGGGCTCCCTGCGTGGAGCCTGCTTCTCCCTCTGCCTGTGTGTCTCTGCCTCTCTCTCCCTGTCTCTCAGGAATAAATAAAATCTTTAAAAAAATAAAAATAAAAAACCAAAAAACAAGAGTTGGTAGAGATATGGAGAAGTAGAGTCCCTGGTGAGAATGCAAAATGACGCAGCCACTAAAACAGAACTACAAACAACTACCATAGGATTCAGCAGTCCCATTTCTAGGTATGTATCTGTTAAGGACTGAAAGCAGAGTCTCAAGAGGTATGTGACACCCCATCCACAGCAGTAGTACTCACAACAGCCAATAGGTGGAAGCAACAGAAATGTCCACTGATGGATGAGTGGATAAACAAGACTTGGTGTATACACATACAGTGGAATGCCATGTGGCCTTAAAAAGGGAGGAAACCCCATCACATGCTATCAGACATGGATGAACACTGAGAACATGAAGTGAAACAAGTCATAAAAGGACAAGTACTGTATGACTTCGCTTATATAAAGTACATAAAACAGTCAAATTAATAGAGACAGAAAGGGGAATGGGAGTTACAGGGGCTTGGAGAAAGGGCAACAGGGAGTTACTGCTTAATGGGTATAGTTTCACACATGCTGCTATCAACTGTGGAGCATTCATGACAGATTTTAAAATGCAATTACTGTGAAGTGCAGTGCAGAGTTGAAACATAGAAAAGAATCAGAACCAGTTCCTGGGGAGCTTATAGCTACAGGAGCCACAGAAATTTAACATCAAACATAGAACACACATCCACAACCATCACCTCCCCTCTAGGAGTACAGCCTAGGGAAATAGTTATTCATACAAGAGGTACACAAAGCTTCAACTACAAGACGGTCACAACAATGCTCTTTAGAGAAATACTGAATAAAAATTAAACGCTCAACAATTCATGCCCAATTAATAAATGAAAATGTAGCCACCTGACAGGATGTCATATGGATGTTAAAAATAAGAGTAGGGGATCCCTGGGTGGCTCAGCGGTTTGGCGCCTGCCTTTGGCCCAGGGCGCGATCCTGGAGTCCCGGGATCGAGTCCCGCGTCGGGCTCCCAGCATGGAGCCTGCTTCTCCCTCCTCCTGTGTCTCTGCCTCTATCATAAATAAATAAATAAATAAATCTTTAAAAAAATAAAAATAAGAGTATTTTAGGTTCAGTAGTTTGAATTTTTAAAAATGTTAATGAAATTTTAGGTAGCAGTTGAATCTTTTGATCAGTAAATGGTATAAAAAGATTACTTTTTACTGACATGTGACAATGCTATTTTTTTTTATCTATGTAAAAAAAACCAGCAGGTCATATTTTCTCAATTTCATAATAATGCTGTTTTCCTTTTCTGTATTTTTTTAAGTTAACAGGAGATAAAGATAATGAAGGTCTAATGAGGATGACAAAAGGGCGACACTGACAGACCAATTAAGACAGTTTGCTGGGGATCCCTGGGTGGCGCAGCGGTTTGGCGCCTGCCTTTGGCCCAGGGCGTGATCCTGGAGACCCCGGATCGAGTCCCACGTCGGGCTCCCGGTACGGAGCCTGCTTCTCCCTCCTCCTGTGTCTCTGCCTCTCTCTCTCTCTCTATGTCTATCATAAATAAATAAATAAGTAAATCTTTAAAAAAAAAAAAAAAAAAAAAGACAGTTTGCTGTACCTCTCTGAGGCTCAGCTTCCACACTTAGTACCAAGGCAGATGCCATCTACTCTGCACAACCAAAGTGAAAGTCAGCTAAAGAGTCTTAACACCAATGAGGGGAGGGGAGGGGTGGTACAGGGAGCAAGGCATCAGCCTTCCCAGTGGTGTCCTTCCTCCTTAAGTTTTTAATAAAAAATGCTTTTTCTGGAGTGCCTGGGTGGCTCAGTCGGTTAAGCATCTGTCTTTGGCTCTGGTCCTGATGTCTGGGTCCTAGGATCAAGCCCCATGTCAAGCTCCCTGCTCAGCCGGGAGTCTGGCTTCTCCCTCTACCCCTACCCCCTACTCATGCTCTCTTCCTTCTGTCTCAAGAAACTAAATAAAATCTTAAGAAAAAAAAGTTTTTTCAGTTTCATTCAGACTTACAGGATAACACTGTCAAGATTTTCATTTATTTTTGTTGGGGATTTCTTCTGCTGCTCTTACACTGGTCTCTTAGCATACTAAGAAAATTAAATTCACCCAACTATTCAAAGGCACTGCCCTGTGTATCCGAGATTAGAGATAAACAAGAACCCTGGCCTTGGGAGAGATAAGACATGCAAATAACTAGACTAGTGTGATAAATGAAAGTAGAGAAATATACGCACAAGGTGTATAAAGGCCCCACATTAACAAGCTATCTAGAGACAGTGACAGGACAGGACAGTGGGAAACCAGGGTAAAGCACACTCAGCTAAAGGTGGCGGCACAGATGAAGGTGTAGGTCTTGTGTCAAAGGAGCTGCAGTGTCGTGTTCTTGAAGAACTTTTCAAATACATTCTGCTGGAGCATAATGTGGGTGGAAAAATGGTGAGTGGGCAGAGGAGGATGGGGAAGCAGCCTTGGACCAGCTTTAGGAGACCCTCAGGAAGATCCCAAGACCTGCTGACACTACTGGGCACTATATTTTTCCTTTCTCATGTGAAGCAAATGAAACAAGCTATTTTCATTAAGTGTGTCACACCAGGGTCTGTGCGTCCTCTTCCTACAAGATAGACTAAGAAGAAAATGAAACACTGAACACTTTGGCCTAAAAGTCTCTTTGTTTTGGAGTTCCAGTTGGCTTGCTCCATGTCTCTATTAGAAAACCTAAACTCCTCAGCTGAGAAAAACTGTTACTGGAAACCACTGCAGGCCCAAACTCTGCCCGAAGGAAGGTCCTGAAAGGGGTCAGGAAACTTTCCTGGGCACCAAGCCCCCTACTTACAGCATCCATCCCCAAAAGCAGGAGAGCCACACCACCTCTGCGCACCAGAACACTTTGTTCATGAAGAACATGCTCTCCCCTTTGGCAGAGTGCTGAAAGCAGCGACTTACATCTGAATGCTCCTCAGCGCTAGTGTGAATCGGTTTAAAGGGGCAGTAAAAATTGTTCCTCTGCAGTGTAAATAATCAAAGGCCTGGCTCAGGGACAGGAATTATTTCTAATTTTAGCAGGTATTAAAACTGTTAAATAATGACTTATGCTTGACTCAGAGATGCCAGATTCCTTGGAGTTGGGCTGCTTACAGATCCAAAAAAACAAATGAGTCATTTAAATGAAAATGCACAAAAGAAATATATTACTGTTTTAGGAAAAAAATTTACACGTTAAACACTATGAAAAGATTTTTTTTTAAGAGAAAATAAAGTTGTTATAAATCAGTTACATATACAGATATCTCCCCCCTTTAAGCTCATTGCCCTGGCTCAGGGCTGCGTCCAGCCTGACTAGTGGAAAAGCCTCTTTACCAATCAGCTCACTGCTAGTGACACCCACATTTCACAATAAGATTTTCTAGTAAGAGCATGGAGATATCCCCGTATTTTGAATGATTGTATATATAAAATTCTAATAATTAGATGTATTATATATAATTTATTCTGTCTCCTATTTTGGTCCGTTTTTAAGTTTGTTTTTTTCCCTTATTTCTTTTAAAGAATGCTGCATTGGGATCCCTGGGTGGTGCAGCGGTTTGGCGCCTGCCTTTGGCCCAGGGCGCGATCCTGGAGACCCAGGATCGAATCCCACATCGGGCTCCCTGCATGGAGCCTGCTTCTCCCTCTGCCTGTGTCTCTGCCTCTCTCTCTCTCTCTGACTATCATGAATAAATAAATAAAATCTTAAAAAAAAAAAAAAAAAAAAAAGAATGCTGCATTGGACAACCTTGTACCTACACCTTACCTGGGTGAACTCTTGCAAGTTTACTTGTAGGATAAATCTTTAGAATGGCATTACTGGCTCAGAGTGATACATTTTGATAGCTACTCCAAATTGCCCCCAGAAAATAGGATGATTTATACTTCCATTACATGTATGCCAGTCAATACCAGTTCCCCATCATTTCCAGCACCAGGTATTAAACTGTAATTTCTAACCCTCTGATGTGTAAAAAATCTTTGTCATTTAAAATTTTCGATTAGGGGATCCCTGGGTGGCGCAGTGGTTTGGCACCTGCCTTTGGCCCAGGGCGTGATCCTGGAGACCCGGGATCGAATCCCATGTCGGGCTCCCAGTGCATGGAGCCTACTTCTCCCTCTGCCTGCCTCTCTCTCTGTGACTATCATAAATAAAAAAATAAAAATATAATAAAAAATAAAATAAAATAAAATAAAATTTTCGATTAAACTACAGCACTTTTCATTTTGACCATATGAGTTTTTTACTAAATTTCACATTTCTAATGTGAAAACTTCATACCCACATTTCTAATAGGTAGAAAAAAACTTTTCTGGTTTGTAAAATCTTCATATATGAAGAAAATTATTCCTAGTTCTATTAATCAAATCGTGGCAAATATTTTCCCTACTTTATTATTTTTGTGATACTGAAGTTCTTAATTTTGATATTAAATCTATGATCTTGGGGCAGCCCCGGTGGCTCAGCAGTTTAGCGCCACCTTCAGCCCAGGGCCTGATCCTGGAGACCCGGGATCGAGTCCCACATCAGGCTCCCTGCATGGAGCCTGCTTCTCCCTCTGCCTGTGTCTCTGCCTCTCTCTTTCTCTGTGTGTCTCTCATGAATAAATAAAATCTTTAAAAATAAATAAATAAATCTATGCTCTTTGTCTCTAGGCTTTACAACATCCTCAGAAGACCTTCATCACTCTAATATTATGAACAAGTAATCAATCCATGCTTCACTCTATAACTTTCATAGTTTCACTTATGAACCATACTGTAATCTCTGGAATTTCAGCGTAAGGAGGCAAAGAGAAGAGATTGCCTATGGAAGTGATCAGTGCCCATGAACATGTGTGCATATGTCTGCACTTGCTCTGCGAGTAGCCCAGCACTTCTCTAGCACCAACCTGTTCTGACCCACTAAGATAGTAGGATGCTTGTCACCATCTGGTAGTGCTTCCCCATACTCTTTTCAGAATTAGCGGTTTTCCTGGCTTTCACACTTTTCCTGGTAAACTTTAGTGTATCTTTGTTATATTCCTCCCAAAAATCTTGTTGACATCTTACAGAGAAAGCAACTTCATAGATAAATTTAAAGACCTGTCACTCTTCCAAAATTAAACTGTCCTTTACAGGAATATGAGGTCTTCTTTTTTGTGTTTTTTTACAAACTTTAGTAGCATTTATAAAAATTTTCATAGAGATCTTGAATATTTCTTTTATTCTTTAAAGATTTGAGAGAGAGAGCATGTGCACTCACACAGCACGAATAAGAGGAACAGGGGGAGAGGGAGAAGAGAAGCAGACTCCCTTCTGAGCAAGGAGCTCAATGCGGGGCTGGATCCTAGGACCCTAAAATCATGACCTGAGCCAAAATCAAGTTGGAGGCTTAGCCAACTTAGCCACTCAGGTGCCCCTAGATTGTGAATTTTTTTTTTATGATTATTTATTTTATTTTATTTATTTGAGAGAGATAGTGACAGAGATGGTGAGTGGGGAGGAGAGGGAGAAGCAGGCTCCTCGCTGAGCAGGGAGCTCAACACAGGACTCAACCCCAGCACCCCGGGATCATGACTGGAGCCAAAGGCAGATGCTTAACTGACTAAGCCACCCAAGTGCCCTCTTGAGTATTTCTTATGTCTAGTATTTTACCTTTTTAGTTGCTCTCACAAATGGGCTGTTTCCTTCCAATTAATTTTTGAACTGGTTTTCATCTGCCTATGGAAAACAACTACCAATTCCTGCGTATTAAGGTTAGAACCAGCCAACTTACCATATCCTCTTGCTATTTTCCCAATTTTTTGGACTGGATTTGCTTCAGCTTCCACTATAAAGTACCACAAAAAATTTTGACTTCTCTATAATATGTATCTTTCTTCTGGCTTATTAGATTGGCAAATACTTCCTGAACAAAATTAAATTATACTAATACTGGATACCCTTATATTTTTCTTGATATCTATGGTAACTTTGCTAGGAATTACTGTTAAGCATGACACTGGCTTTTGGTGTGAGAAACAGGAAGTTGTCATAAAGTATTTATAATCCAAGTCCTAGTAGTTTCAAGTTTATACAGGGAAACAGATTACCATGACACAAAAATGTTTACTGATCAACTGGCCCCAATAAAATCTGTACCCACTCAAATAACCTTCCTGGTTCAGCATCTATTCCTACGCACCTTTAGGACTATGCTGCAAATACAAAGCAAAACATATTTTTCTAGAGCTATCACATAATTTCATCAGATAAATTACATTAAAAACCCCAAAACTGGGGACGCCTGGGTGGCTCAGCAGTTTAACATCTGCCTTTGGCTCAGGTCATGATCCCAGGGTCCTTGGACCAAGTCCCATATCAGGTCCCTTCAGGGAGCCTGCTTCTCCCTCTGTCTCTCATGAATGCGTAAATAAAATCTTTAAAAAATAAATAAAAATAAAAACCCCAAAACTTCATTCTGCACTCATCCTTAGTGTATATTTGTATTTTTATTTAAAGATTTTATTAAAAAAAATAAATAAATAAAGATTTTATTTATTTATTCATGAGACACACAGACAGAGAAAGAGAGAGGCAGAAACATAGGCAGAGGGAGAAGCAGGCTCCATGCAGGGAACCTGATGTGGGACTCAATCTCGGGACTCCAGGATCACGCCCTGGGCCAAAGGCAGGCGCTAAACCGTTGAGCCACCCAAGGATTCCTAGTGGATCTTTTTAATGTAAGCCTCTTTCTTCCACTATTTACTACAAAATTGTTTCCCATTAAAACTGGATTCCATTTTTCTAGTACTAATAATCAACCAATAAGGGCTTAGTTTTCAAATGTGGAAGGGAATACACATTTATTCCCATTTATTCCTGTTTTACTGAAATTTAACCACTTTCAAGCCTTCCCACCACTACCAAATCAGAAATTTTGGTCAAATGCTTTTAGGGAGCTACTGAGATGATCGTATGAATACTGGAGACAGAACTAGTGCAACATTTGTGAGTTGTAGCTAACAGCCTTGGTTCAAATCCTGGCTCTGCCACATATCAATGTGTGAGCTTCATTAAGTTCCTCAATGGCTCCATGGCTTAATTTCCTCGTTTATAAAATAAGGATGTTACCTACCTCATAGGTTGGCTCACTTACTTGAGTTACTACACATAAAGCATCCAAGAGCATAGTCGAGCACTAGAAGTAGTCAACAAGGATGACTTATTCTTCTCCTCTAATGTATTTGTCTATACATTACCATTATTTCTTATTAATTCCTTGCCCTTATAAAATGGTATGAATCCTCCTTGGCCATGGTGAAATATTTTTTTAATGTATCACTGGATACCATTTGCTAGTATTTTATTTTAAAATTTCACATCACTAGAACATATCAAATTTCCAATTTTAGTACCATCTTCATGCCAAGATCAAGTGTCAATGTTCCATTGGCTTTATAAAAACAATCTGTCACTTTTTCCTCCTTATGCTGGTCAACAATTTAAACCTTATCAAAATTACCTATTTTAGTATTTTTTAGTTTTTATTTTTTTATTTTTATTTTTTATTTATGATAGTCACAGAGAGAGAGAGAGAGAGAGGCAGAGACATAGGCAGAGGGAGAAGCAGGCTCCATGCACCGGGAGCCCAACATGGGATTCGATCCCGGGTCTCCAGGATCGCGCCCTGGGCCAAAGGCAGGCGCTAAACCGCTGCGCCACCCAGGGATCCCCTATTTTTTAGTTTTTAAAGCTGTTTTTCCTCTTTATCTCTTTTGTTTTGTCTAGGTTTACTGTATTCTAATTTCTTCAGCCAGATGCTTATTTTTATTTATTCTTCATTTCATAATTTGAGTGTTCCAGGAGATGCATTTTCCTTTGAACAAAACTTTTTTTTATTTTTAAAGATTTGAGGGGGGTGGAGAGCAGAGAGGGAAAGAGAGAAGCAGACTCCCCACTGAAAAGAGAGCCTAACATGGGGCTTGACCTCAGGACCCTGAGATCATGATCTGAGCCAAAGGCAGATATTTAACTGACTGAGCCACCCAAGAGCCCTTGAGCAAAACTTTTTTTTTTTTTTTTATGATAGTCACAGAGGGAGAAGCAGGCTCCATGCAGGGGGCCCGATGTGGGATTCGATCCGGGGTCTCCCAGATCGCGCCCTGGGCCAAAGGCAGGCGCCAAACCACTGCGCCACCCAGGGATCCCAAAACTTTTTAATATTACTCTTTAAGATACTCTGTGGAGAATTTTGGTCTAATTGATGGTTGCCTCATCATTTGCATCATTTCCTGTTTCTTCAACATAGTGGCATTGATTTCGAATTTGATTGTGCCCAACTCCAGAATCCAACCCTGCTTTGGCTTTGTGTGTCTTATCATATCCTTTGTTTATGCTTGGAGAAGAGCATCTTCCTAGTGGCCCACAGAAGGATCATACAAGGGTGGATCCTAATATTTGGCAACCATCGTCCAATCTCAAAAGATTTGATGATTAATTCACCCTGAAGCTGACCTTTATTAGTGGGAGAATAAAGCAGCAGCAGTAAGCTGAGTACACCAAGTCCATTACTAAGTTTTTGACCACAACAGAACAATGTAAGAGATACATACAAACCTGAAATATCCAGGCTCCATGACAGTCTTGCCACAGAAAGAAAAATAAAGTAACCAATGGTAGCCATCTTTCTGCTAGATCATGCTGAAATGCAGGTGCGGGGGTGGGGGAGAAAGAAACAAAAAACTTAAAATGGACAAAGAAATGTTCTCTAAAATTCCCTGTTTTGTCCTGAAATTTTAGTTCATTCTGGATAAACAGGATCTTGTAGCACAGATAATGAGAAGCCTTAGTTGTGATATCTAGCTATAGCCTCCTTAATTTGCTGACTGCATTGTTTTGATTTGCTTTTCTGGAAAAGCATTCTTGCTAAAAGCCATACAGACTTCCTCCTTCCTAGGGTAACAGTACTTCAGTAATTTATATAGTATAGATTGTGCCATGCAGCATTTGATGACTCCATTTTTTTTTTAAGATTTTTTTTTTTCAGCAATCTCTACACCCAACATGAGGTCAAACCCACAACCCCAAGATGAAGAGTAGCATGCACCACTTACTGAGTCAGCCAGGCACCCTGAAAACTCAATTTTTAAAACTGTTAACCTGTTGCTTACTTTATTATGCTAATTCCTGTTTCAACAGCTGTTGCCTTTAATTCAGGATACATTTCTTGTGTAGGACAGCACTTCTTCCTCCATCATTTTTATGCATATCTTATTTATCTGACTTGGGGAGAACCGGAAAAAAAAAAAAAAAAAACCCACACCCACAGCTTTTTAAATTTGCTTAAAACATACCTTCCTCCTGTTACATTTTGTGCTCCTAACCAGTTAAGGAAACCAATGGCACCCCCCCCCCCATGGGATTTCTAGTTTAAAAAAAAAAAGTCTAAAGATGCTTAAAAAGTAGTTAGGGTAGAATCTGATCATTATTAATCACTTAGTCTTCTACATCCTCACTTTTTACTGTTTTAGCTGACACACACTTGCCAATCTAAGATTAACCAACATTTTAAAAACAACTGAGCATTTTAAAAACAAATGCTTTATATCGATGTAATGCTGTGTTCTTCAGCATCTCAGGACTAAAGAATAATAAGGTCTGCAAGAATACTCAGATTATATACCATATTGTGACAATTTACAAATGTAAGAAATTTCGTTTACATACTGAATACATAACGATGCATTTTAAATTCTAAAGCCACCACCTGCAAACTGTTTAACAATCTATTGCTCCTTGATAATACAAACTAAGTTATTTGTACACACGACCAACCAAATTTTGTCCATGTTCACTTTTAATTTTTACTGGAATGATTTAGTTTTCAAAATTTTGCAAATTAAAGTTAATTCATCTAGTTTGTCATGGTTCTTTGTAACAATGGAGACTTATTAAACAGAAAACTGTGGCTAGCAGAAGTTAGCCGTTTACTGACCCTTGTATATAATTGCTTTAAGATATTTTAAAAACATCACCGTAGGGCAGCCCCAGTGGCGCAGCGGTTTGGCGTCGCCTGCCGCCCAGGGCCTGATCCTGGAGACCTGGGATCAAGCCCTACGTCGGGCTCCCTGCATGGAGCCTGCTTCTCCCTCTGCCTGTCTCTGCGCCTCTCTCTCTGTGTCTCTATGAATAAATAAATAAAATATTTTTTAAAAAATCACTACATTTAGAGCCTCAAATTTAAAAAAATAGGCCTGGGCATAGAAAAAGCAAGGTAACGAAACCCTCCTAGAGTTCACAGATTTAAAACTTTCCCTCTAAATTTTAATCTCCTGAGACTTGTGATGTCTTCAAAGAAACCACCAATGCCTGTGTGAAAAGAAGTTTTCCTTCTAGTTTCATGCTATGCACCAGGAGGGTATAAGCAGATTTTTAATTTGGTAACAGAAGCAAGGACAGTGTGCACAGTATTCTGTGGCAATGGAGTTTAGAGTTTATACTGTTTATACTGTGAACACAGCTAAATTTCTTTACTAAACTGATCTCCATATTTAAATTCCTTAACATGGGTAATTCTTCGCAATTTCCTGTAAAACTAATTTACCATAATCTCATACTGTTTGCTCCCTAAAACACTTGAGCTATCTGAATAGAAGTACAGTTAATACGGACTTTCAAGCAACTACAAGTGTCAAAATTTTGTGGCATAATTACAGTGTAAAGTCTAACCGCTCGCTGAAATTTACAGCCCACACGTATAAGCAAGGCCCAGATGTGATCCTAGCACAAAGGTCTTTGTGCAAAAACGGGGGGGGGGGGGGGGGGGGGGAACAAGTGTAATTCTCAAAGGATGCGAACTCCCACCAGTCAGCAAGTCTGAGTCAGCAACCAGAACAAGATCAGTCTGGGTTCCAATCCGAGTTGTCACACTACCTTGCTACAATATTCAAAGCAATGTCCCTACTTTAAAAATCCAATTCTCCAACCCAACTCTTTAATCTATCAAAGGAGAAACCAGAGATCTCCACTCAGGGGGGTAGCCGCTTATGATTTTTTTTTTTCTTTAGATGCAATAAGGGTGACTCCAGATCCGAAGTGCCTAACCTGTGGTCTGGAACCACGAGCGGACCGGACCGGTTCTGGTTCCTTTTGATTTCACTGAATCCTTTCCGAGGAAGGGTGGAAGGAGGCTCAAACTGGCAAGTTCACTACCCTAACCCTGCCACTACAGGGCTTTCTGTTACAGGTAGAGCGAGTAGAGGCTCTACTCTACTTAAGACCAGCTGTGCAGAGCTGACCCGGCAAAGTAAAGGTTATGCCCAAAGGGTAAATAGAACTGAGGCATCGACACGCTCGATCTAACTGCGCTCGGCGCTAACCAGTACAGAGGTTTAACATGAGCAAACCGCCCGCCCCCCGACAGCCCCGTTCAACGGAGTTTTTCCCACAACGCGATGCAACATGGTGTCGCCGCAGATGCCCTGACCGGCTGCGGCTGGACTTACCGCCCTCCGGGCGTCCATTTCCCCCAAGTGCGATGAGAGAGGAGCGGGGGCTGGGCACACCCCGAGGCCCCCGCCGTCTCCGACAGTGAGCCGGCTCGGGGGGCCCAGAACCCCGCACCCGGGCGGGCAGGGAGGGGGCAGGGACCCTTCCGCCGCCCAACGCCGCCCGCCCCGGGGCGAAGGCAAAGCCCGGCCCTCCCCGCCCTGCGGCTCGTGGGCCGCGGGAGGCACCTCCCCGCAGGGGCGCGTCCGCCGGAGCGCACAGCCTCCTCGCCGGAAGGGCTCGTTCCCGCAGCCGCCCCGCGAAACCCCGCGAAACCCCGCAAAGCCCGGCGGGAGCCGCGAGGGCGCGGAGCCGAGCCTGGGCGGGCGCTCGCCTCCTCCAGCGCCGGCGGCGAGGGCCCCGCCCGGGAGGGCGCGCGGGGGCGGCGGGCGGCCTCTCCACACGCTCCTCCGCGCCCCACTGCCCCCGCGCCCCGCCCGGCGCACACCCCGTGCCGCCAGCCCGCCGCACTCACCCATCGCCGCGGGCGCCCCGTACCGCCAGCCCGCAGGTCCGCGAGCCGGCGAGCAGCGGCCGCGCAGGCGCAGACCTTGACCGACCCCGGCGCGGGGCGTAGCGTGACGCGCTCGACGCCGCCCGGGCCCGGTCACGTGAGGCGACGCCGGCGCGCCGGCCCTCGGGACCCGCAGAGTCAGGTGACCCCGCCCGAGTGCGCCGGCCGCGGCGGGGCAGGTGTGGGGCCCTGGCGACACCTGCCGGGAGGCACCGGGGCGCCTCGGCCGGAGCAGCGGTCCCTCGGCGCCGTACGGGGCCTCGCCGTGCAGCCGGCGGCCGACGGTCCTCCAGCGGGCCCCTGCGGGAGTGGCAGTGGCGTCGGCCGTTGTGCGTGGCCCGCGCTGAAAACCTGGGAGTGCCCCGCCTCGCCCCCCTTTGTAGCCGCGGGTTAGGTTTCGTCAAACGCTCAGAGTGGCCTTTTGTCAGCTACCGATAGGCCACGGAGGAACACCTGTGTGTGCGTCAGGACGGACGCGTCGCCTTAAAGGGTCTTTCCTTGGGGCCCCTGGGTGGCCCAGTGGTTGAGCATCTGCCTCTGGCTCAGGCCCGATCCCCGGCGTCCTGGGATCGGGATCGAGTCCCCCAGGGGGCGCCCCGGGGGGGGGGGGGGACCCTGCGTCTCCCTCTGCCCATGTCTCTGCCTCTCATCAATAAATAAAACCTTTATATGTTTTTTTTTAAGGTTTTATTTTTAAGTCCTCTCTGTGCCCACCATGGGGCAAATAAAACCTTTAAAAATAAAGTCGCCTTCCTTTCAACCTCAGGCAACTTACAGGTCTTGGGCTCAACTGCACTGGGAAATGGAAGGCTTAGGTGAAGTAATAGCTCTGACACTTCTGACAGGTCCCTGGCTCCTAAGCCCCAAATCCCTGTCCAAACCCCTATCTGGCACCAACCCTTTGGCCGTTGTAAGCATCACTAGGAATAATGGCTCTAACTTGTAAACTGAGGCACACAAGAGGTGTGAGGGGTTGAAGGAAACGGAAAGGTCAGTCTGGAGAGGAGAAAGTCTTCAGGAGACTCCTGAAATGTGTGTGAAGAATAAGCACTTTACGTGGGGTTAGTCCCAAGAGGCAACTTCCACTGGAGCCAAATATTAGTCATGGGTTAGCCCTGGGTGGGTGGCTTTCCCTGGACAGCACTTTATAGATATCATCTCTGAGATTTTGTCTGGCTGCTTGAACCAGCCTGCTGCTCGGCTGCTTGGGGTGCAGGAGACCAATGCTACCTAATTTCAGCAGACTCTCCCGAGGTACCTGCTGTGTGTCCTTGTTCATGCCCCAGCTCCCCTGGGGGATCTCAAAGTCTAATGTTTATATATAAAAACAAAGGACTGAAAATTCGGAAGCATGAGGGGCCTTTCCCCTTGAGAGGGAATCACCACGGATAGCTTCATAGGGCAGGAGGTGTTTGAACTGGGCCTCAGTTGAATGACTTGGAATTTGGACTAGTGGAGAAAGTCATAGTAGCAGGAGATAAGATTGTAAAAGGTCAGGTGGTGGGGTCTGATAGTCCAAATATTGCCTGTCAGAGGCACTTGGCATCTAATTAGTGTTCAGGGATAGATTCGGGGCCCCAAGGATAATGACAAGGCCACACTAGTTTGCAATGATAAACCAGGCAATAGTTGGGGAAGGGCATTCACTTCAAAATTATGTTTTCCCTGTCTTGTGTGAATTCCTATTCAGTTGTATTATTCGAAATATAAATAAATCAGACTGGCATCCAGAGTGTTTAAACACATAAATAATTCATTCCAGATTAGAATGGACTTAGTCTCCTGTGGTAAAACCGGAAGAAAAGGGAAAGATTCAAGTTAAATATGCAGTTAGGGCACAACAGACTCAAAGGAACTCCCAGGCCAACAGGAACCCCGTGCTGCAGGCCGCAGTGCAGACCTCTGCCCCTCCCGCTCTTACTTCCTGGTCAGAGACACCCCAGGCCCTTAACTGGCTCTTCTTGGACCTATGAAGGTTGGAACTCAAAACCCTTCTATTTTCTGATTCAGGATTCATCAGAGTTAGCCTTTCATTTTTCTGGCCTCATCTTCCAATTCTTCCATTCTCTAGCCTACACATCAGCTGTCAGATTAGATCCTAGAGGATATTAGAACTACCTGTGATCATCTCACTCCAGGTTAAAAACCTCCAATGGGTCCCTCTCGCCTCCCCCAATCAATCCAGACCTCTTAACTTGGCGTGAGGGCAGATCTGGACTCCTGGTCCCTCTGCCTGTTTGTCCACCTCATGCACCATGACATTCTGTGCTTCAGCCATGTGCAGTCTCTCAGTGTTTTGCAAATCCTTGGTTCCTTAAGCCTCTTCCCCCCTTTTACCATCGACTCTTCACCCATTTATTTTTTTTTTTAAGATTTTATTTATTTATTCATGAGATACACAGAGACAAAAGTAGAGGGAGTAGCAGGCTCCATGCAGGGATCTTGGTGTGGGACTTTATCCTGGGTCTCCCTCAGCTAAAGGCGGTGCTAAACCACTGAGCCACCTGGGCTACCTGACTCTTCACCCATTTTTTAAAAGAATTATTTATTTTAGAGAGAGAGAGAGGGCAGGGAGGGGCAGAGGAAGATGGAAAGAGAGAATCTTTTTTTTTTTGGAAATCGAGAATCTTAAGCAGGCTCCTTGCTCAGTGCAGAGCTCAAAACAGGGCTTGATCTCATGGCCCTGAGACCAGGACCTGAGCTGATGCTTAACCAACTGAGCCATACCGGGGCCCAACTCTTTACCAGTTAAAAAGGTTAACCCTTTAAGTCTCTTTGCCTTCTTGGAAAAGCCTCTGACCAACCCAGGCAAAATTGGCTCTTTCCTTTGCCTTCCCATAGCACCAAGTTTGGGGCAGCTCCAAGCTCCTGCCTTATGTTATAGTCATTTGCGAGGGTGAATCTCATTCCCACTACCAGCTCCCTAGGGTAAAGCTGTTTGCCTTGTTTCTGGAAATTCCAACTCAGTGCTTGGCAGAAAAAGGGTGTTTGCCCAAGAGGGCCTGGGATCTTAGGAGAAGGGACTTAGGAGTGTTGCTGATGGATCTTTGCTGAAGCACCCTTTATTCACCTACTCCTGCCAAATGCTTTCTAGAAAGTTGTCTAGTGCCCTCAGGCTACTACATGGGCCCTTATGTCTACAAAAAAAAAAAGCTTTACACAATCTATCAGTGGCGTCTGGGCTACTGTGAGCCAAGATAAAGTCACCTGTGTGGTTATTCCCTAGCAAGGGGTCAGTGACCTTCCTTTCTCTTCAGCTCACATTCCCCAGGTCCCTGCAATCATCTGGGCCTATCTCTGACACTCCCCTTCACACCCCCAGGCTCCAGATACAAGGCCAACCGCCCTTGGTTCCCTTCCCTGAACCTGTGGTGATCTTTTACACACCTCTAAACTGCATACATTGAGTCCTCTGTGCTTGGAAGGCCCTGCCTGCTTCATGACATAGTCCTGTTAACTCTTCATTGCTCAGCTTATACAGAGGCTTCTTGCTATTTCCCCCACTGTGCTGTCAGCCCCAGGCTGGTGGTGGTGGGTGGGGGGAGCCAAGGTGTCCTTGAATTCTTTGTCTGTCTGTCCCCATGGCTTGTCTGTGAACTCCAGGACATGCTCACGTCCCCACTCATTTTCAAACCCACGTTGCTCTAGCAACTCACATGATCTGTATATACAGTGCACGTAATCGAGTCAAAAGTCCTAGCCCACAAGCCCATGGGATGGTCTATTCTATTACATTTGTTCGTTAATGTATTTCCATACTAGTGGGGGACCCATGAAATCCGTGAGTCTCAACATCTGATTATTCAAAATTTTAAAAACTAAACCAAAAAATCTCAGTGATTTTTTTTTTTTTTTAAACCTCAGTGATTCTGATTTAAATTGGTCTGTAGTAGGATCTGGGCCTTAGTATAGTTTGGGGTTTTTAAAGTTTTTTGTGTTTTGCTTTGTTTGGTTTTTTTGGACCTTAGTATGTTTTAAAAGCTACCCAAGTGTGCTGAGGTTGAGAATAGCACCAAATCCTGGCTTCTCCAGCAGGCCTAAAGATAAGAGTCACCTGAACTTGGCGAAGCCACCTGTGATCTTGGATCTGCAGCAATCGACATCACCTCCGGGGTCTTGCTGGAAATTACTCTTCCTGCCCTGCCCCAGACCTAGGACACAAGGATCTGCGTTACTGAGACCAGGTGATTTGTATGCACTTTACAGATCGAAAAGCTAGATTCTAGGTCCTGGACGGTTGGTAAATAGATCCCCAGTCCCATGTCAGACCTACTACAAAATGAGAATTTTGAGGGGAGAGAACAGTTTGGCCTGCGTACATTTAACACAAGTCCCAGGTGATTCTTCTCAGGCAATTTGGGGAGCAACAGTTTTGCATTGATAGCCTGACCCATAATAGTCACCTAAAGTTCAAAACACAGGAGTCTGCAGGGCTCAAGAAGGTATGAGTGAAAGAGCATAGAGCTCAGAGGGGTAACTGGGGTCCAGCCCTAAGGAGAGACCCTTAGTACTTGAGACAGGCACATACCAAGATCTATGAATATCCATAGGAGAACAAAAATGCAATAGATGCAATCAGGGAAGGCTACCTGGGAGAGGTGACTTACAATTCAAGACTAGAATTTAAACAAAGTAGCCTCCAGAATAAACAGAGGATGGGAAAGAGTGTGTAAGGAAGGAGACACCAGGCCTCTCATTCTCCCTGACCTTGTTCCTATCCTCCAACGTTGCCTTTGTCCCAGGCACACCTGCGGGCAGGGCTTAGGCCCCCTGGTAGCTTTCAGGGCTCAGAACAGTTGCTGACCTCTGGGTGGGATCATGGGACACCTTACTTGGCATTTAAGTGACACATACTTGTGAAATACAAACACATTTTTATCTAGCAAGGGCTGAATCAATAAAATAACATCAAACATTTGCACAATACTCCGTGGGCTTTCCAAGCAGTTACATGATAGTTATTTCCTCTGATTTTTACATAATTTGTGTGCTCACAGAAGCCCTGTGACTTGCTTGAGTTCAGAACCTAGTGAAAGGTGAGCTGGGACCCTACCGTGTCCACCATTTTTTTTTTAAAGATTTTATTTATTTATTAGTTCATGAGAGACAGGCAGAGAGAGAGAGGCAGAGACATAGGCAGAGGGAGAAGCAGGCTCCACACAGGGAGCCAGATGCAGGATTTGATCCTAGGACATTGGGATCACTACTTGAGCCAAAGGCAGATGCTCAACCACTGAGCCACCGAGGCATCCCTACCATTTTCAAGAACAGAAGCACAGTTGAGCAGTCGGTGCTTAGCACTTGGGAAAAAGATTTATGGATGAAGACAGGCAGACTGGCCCTTTACCCAAGACTCTCTGATCATATGATTTCCCTGAGGAACTTGTTACCAATATAGGTTTCTGGAGCCCACCCAAGACCTACTAAATCAAAACTTCCAAGAGGAAGGTCTTAGGAATTGTATTTTACAAGAGATGCTGCATGTTGCAAGGTCTGCATACTAGACCCAACACTTTCTGGTTGTGTACCTGGGGCAAAACTCTCCCCCTATCTGAGCCTTCAGATCCCCATCTTCAAATGAAGCCATATCCCTGGCTTGTGCCCACCTTCTGAGTCCCTGAGAAGGGACTCCCCAGGATGGCAGATCCAGAATGATAGAGGCTCATTCTCCTTCACGGAGTGGGTATGGAGTGGACAATGGAGCTCAGGAACTAGATCACCCAAAGCTCTAAATGTCACCCTCCTCCCTCCTCTCTTGCTCCTGAGAAGGGACTATGTACTTCCGTCTACATCCTGCTCACTGGGGGTTGTGACCCTCAGTGCGGTGTGAGGTACAAAGTATGAGAGCCCTGGGAAGCCATTGCTAAATCGAATTTCTACTTTTCCTCGTGGTCCCTCCACTTTCTGAGCTTCTGTGTGTCACCTGTACAGCAGGGCTTTCCCAATGTGTGCACAATGTGAAGGGCACACAGAGTGAGCCCATCATCAATGAGGACTTTTGTCATCATTATATCACTTAACGAATACTTATTGAGGGGTGCCTGGATGGTTCAGGGGTTGAGCATCTGCTTTTGGCTAAGGTCATGATCCTGGGGTCCTGGGATGGAGTCCTGAGAGTCCTACGTCGGGCTGCCCTTCAGGCAGCCTGCTTCTCCCTCTGATTATGTCTGTCTTTCTTTGTGTATCTCATGAATAAATAAATAAAATCTGAAAAACACACACACACAAAAAAAACCCAAAAAACCCCAAATACTTATTGAGCACCTACTGTTTTCCAGGAACTCTCTCAGACACCTGCTTGTGTCAAGTCTACATTCTAGGTACGATCTAGTGGGTGCAGAGAACAGATAATGAACACCATACAAGTTTAATATTTAAACAGTAAAGACATTGCATAGATTTGATTTTGATTTTTTTATTTTTAAAAAATTTTATTTATTTATTCATGAGAGACACCGAGGGAGAGGTAGAGACATAGACAGAGGCAGGCTTTCTGAGGGGAGCCTGATGCAGGACTCACCCCAGGACCCCAGGATCACACCCTGAGCTGAAGGCAGATGCTCAACCACTGAGCCACCCAGGTGCTCCTAGATTTGATATTTAAATAAGAAAGACAATAAATAGGTTTAATATTGAAGCAAACAACAAATGTGTTTTTATATAGTCAACACAACAGATGCTTGCTATTTAAATTATAACTAGAGAGTGTTAGCATTAATTTAAATAATAAAGAATGTATGGTGGAAGATGCCCAGGTAGGGGAATGGCCAGAGCCACCCAGGGCTTCAAGCTGGAGAGGAAAAGGATCTTAAACTCTGTCCCTTACTTCTCAAGATGTTTAGTAGAGCCATGGCATTTTTAATTTGTAAAATGGAATCCCTTCTCATCTCATAAAGAAGGTCCTCCTAGAACTCCAGATCCTCTTTCCTGTGAAAAACTGTGGCTGTAATGGCCCCTGCCTTTCCTATTTAAAATTCACCCGGTCTAGCTGACATTACCTGAAGGTTGATGGAGCTAAGGCATGCTTAGGGCATTCATCCAACACCATAATCTCTGCAATAACCCCAGGAGGTCACTTCTCAAGCTGTTTTACAGTGGAGGAAATGGAAGCTTTTGGGCCTTGCTGGTCACACAGCTGGAAAAAGATGGAGTTAGGATGTGAGCCTGCCCCCTCCCCCACCTCCTCAACCCCTGCCCTAGTGCTGCTCCCCTAGGAGTGGCAGCTTTTCCTCTCGTCATCTGCCTCTCAAACCCCAGGAGGGCAGGGCTCCTTCTCAGCCTCTCCGGACCCCTATCTACCGCTCCCAACCCAGGATGTCACCCTCATAGGGTAGAGGGCAAGGGGCTTGCTGAGAGTCATGCCAGGAGGTGCTAGAGATGGTGATCAACTATTTCCGTTGGCCTGGGACCATCCCAGTTTGGGCACTGAGAGTCCAGCATCCTGGAGAGTTTCAGAGTCCTGGGCAGATGCGGATGATTGGTCACCTATAAGCAGATCCCAGGCAGCCTCCTGTCCTGCCCTGATGGCCCCCATGCCCAGACTCAGACTGCCTTTGATGAAAGGAAACTGCTTAGCTCATGCCTCACATTTTTTTAAAAAAATATTTTATTTATTTATTCATGAGAGACACAGAAGCAGAGAGGCAGAGACACAGGCAGAGGGAGAAGCAGGCTCCCTGCAGGGAACCTGATGTGGGACTCGATCCCAGGTCTCCAGGATCACACCCTGGGCTGAAGGCGGCGCTAAACTGCTGAGCCACCTGGGCTGCCCTCATGCCTCACATTGGAGGCCAAGTCTAAGCTGCTGAAAGTTCTCTGATGTAACCAAACCACTCTACTCTGGGGGGACTTCCAGACATAGCAGTGGAATATAAACTTGTCTTTCTGGGAGACTAGAAGCCTTAACGATGTTCCTAGCCTCTGACCAGGAATGCCACTTCTACGAATTTCTCCTGAGGAAAAACAAAAACAAAAAACAAAAAACAAAAAAACAGAAATATGGACAGTGATTTCTTTTTCTTTCTTTCCTTTTTTTCCCCTTTGGCAGTGATTTCCAAACAAAGATATTCCCTGCAGAGCTGCTTATACAAAAACTTGAATGAGTTAGAGTAGAATATTATGCAGCTAAGAAAAAAAGCATATCACAGATTTAATAACATGAAGGCACTATTTGAAGTAGAAAATGAAATATAAAACTATAGAAATACAGCACGAGCCCAAGTTTATTTACGGGACACCTGGCTGGCTCAGTCGAAATAGCATGCAAATTTTTATCTTGGGGTCATGAGTTCCAGCCCCATGTTGAGTGTAAAGGGTACTTAAATGAACAACAACAAAAACTTTAAAAAAAAAATGTACACAACCTAACTTTAGATTTAGTGCTTTCCTTTGAGTTTAAGGTAGTTTTCAATTTTTTCCTTACATTTTCCTGAAATAGTAATCTTGTTCAGTGAGTAAATATTAATTTTATCATCAGAAAGTAATTTAAAAAAATACCACATAAAATTGTTCTGTGCTGAGCTGTTCTAATGCTGCCTACCTTTCTCAGGTGGCATGAATGAGGGGGGCTTTAGAGTAGAAGGCAGTTGAGGACAGCAGTGGATTGAAGTCAGAGGAAGCCTCCCTTCCTGCCCCTGCCTCCTCCCCACTCCTCTCCTTGGGATGTCCCTGCTCCCTGCATGCAAAGCCTGATTCAGTTGTCGCTTCCTCTGCTGGCCATACCTCTGCTGTAGCTCCCATCACCGCCACTCTGCCGGCCTCCTGTTTACCTACATGCCTGCCTGTTCCTTTTCTGGGCCTGTTTTTCTCTTTCCTTAACAGGCCAGGGACTCGGAGCTGCCCCAGGGCCTGGCTGCAACGCCGAAGGCAACCACACGAGGGCGCCAGAACCACACTGGTGAGCCTGCTTCCCGCTCAGACCAAGGTCCCTTCAAAATCGTCCCCCAGAGCCAGAGAGAGGACACCAACCACTGCAGGCCTGGGATGCTCCCACTCAGGAGGAAGCCAGGGAGACAAAATTGGATTCTAAACTCTGTCCGAGAAGAATCCCCACCCTTACCCCAGTCTTCCCAGAGCTACACTGGCCAAGGTGACCCTCTGAATGGGTGGCTCCCCCTCAAGCACCTGTGGCATGTTGAGATGGAATTGCTGTGTGGCCTTGAGCAAGCCTCCGTCCCTCTCTGGGCCTCAGTCCCGGTCTCTGTGCAGAGATGCCGTGGGGCAGGCATCTGGCTGCTCACTGACCACTTCCTGTGGCTATGGTTGAAGATGTTTCCTGTGCTCAGCTTCCTGCTCCAGGTCACCAGTTTGTCACAGGCCTTTGCTCTTTGTTAAATTGAACTGAAACAGAAAACTCTCCCTAGAACGTAAAACAGGAGTTTAGAGGTGACCACCAGAAATATTTCCTCCTTACCCTTCAGGAAATTCCTGGTGGCAGAGTACTGGCTTTGACCTTGGCCCACTCCTGGGTGTGTGTGTGTGCACATGCTTGCGTGCACGCTGTGGTGTGGTTGTGGCATGGGGCATTGGGAATTGGAAGAGTGGATTGGGGGTCAATGGAATATGGGGGAGTGAGGGAGGAAGGGGCCTGCTGAGGAGGCAGAAGGTCATGTCCTTGGGAGAGAGGGGTCAGGAGAAGCAGGAGTTCCTTCCTACATGATGAGGTGAGGGTCAGGGGCCTCTCCACAGCAGGCTTCCTGGAGTGCTGGGGGACCCTGTGTGAACTCAGGTGCCCATCTGTATTGGGTGGGCTTGGGCTGCAGAACCTCCCTTGCCCTTCCTACTTCAGACTGCATGATGATGTCATCATGATGCTAGTGTAAGGGCAAGCCATGGGAGACCCTGTGCCTGCCTCTCCTTTGGTAATCACCCTCTCCAGAAAAGAGGAGGCCATTCCCTCCTAAGTCTTCAGGGAATTGCTTCCTGCTTGGAGAAGATGAACGGCCCTGCCCTTGCCCTGCTCCATTCTTTTGCCTCCACAGGATGAAGCCCTCGGAGACCCAGTAGCCCGGTCATTTCCTGCTGCTGCAGGTTGTACCACGCCAGGTCCGGTTTACTCTCCCTGAGATGAGTAAATGCTCCCAGCACCTGTTACTCTGCCTGGAACACCCAGCCCTCAGCCTTCAAAGCCCTTTTCCTGAACGTCGCAGGCAGATTCAATTCCCCCACCTGGTTCCTCTCAGCTCCGGGCCCCACCCAATAACACCCTGCATTGGAAACTTCCTGAGGGTTCTCTCCTGTGTATCCACCAGGTCCGAGGACCAGTAGGCACATAACAAATGTTTGCTGAACAAATTAATTTGTTTTCATCTAACGAGCTCATTAGGGCTCTATCTTCCTCTTAATTAGGAAGCAGGAGGTTCTGCTTTTCCTGTAACAATTCACCTTTGGGGGATGATAGCAGACCTTAGCCTCTGCAGGCAGAAGGCAATCAAACTAGATTTCTGGGGCACACAGTTGCATTATAAAGAAATAACACACGTATGCTCAATGAGGTCCATTTAAACAAGACGACTGTATGTTAAAAGCTTCACATTAAATATACACTATTATACAGCTTATCACACAGAACTCGAGCTTTACAGGACACTTTTTTAGCGGTAGGTGGCTGGCACAGGCTCTTGGCAGCAACACACAGCCCTGAAGAGAGGGGAAGGATAGGCTGCAGGCTGTCACCCGTGCTCGGGGGGCACCTGAGTGGGTCTCCGTGGGGTTCTGGAAGGTGCTCCTACAGTGAAGGCTCTGGGCTGTGCTGGCTCCTTCTGGATAACTTGGTCCATTTGGTCTTTGCCGGTAACTGAGTCTGGAAGGGCAGAGAGACAGACGTGTCAGCTTGCTGGACGGCCGCCTGATCCAGCCAGGATGCTTCATGGGCATCGACGGGCCAACTCCGAGTGCCAGCCTTCCCCGTCTGCCGGGTTTCTGCACGCACCATCCCTGGGGCCTGTGAGAGCAAATGGTAAGCCTGGCCGTCTGTCTCTGCTAGGCCCTTGGACAAGTGACATCAACTACTTCTGAGAGTGTCCTGGGGAGCTGGCCAGAGCTTGCGGTTAAAATCTTAGGAAAGGGAATCTCCAGGTCCCGTGACCCTAGCATAAGCAGAATGCCTGGCAAGGGCTCTACCTGTTGAATATGAGGCCCTTGCTGGAAGCCAGACAAGGATTTCCCTTTGCTCACTCACTGGCCACAGAGGGCCACCAGCCCTGAGATGCCCTAGGAGGACACATGTAGCTCAGCTCCAATTGGCCCAGCCTTCCTGAAACCCAGAGCCTTTTCACCATTTCCCTTAGAAAGGCTGCTCCATGAACCTCTCTCCTGACAGGCAGGTGGGCCCTCTCTCCCCACAAAGCCTCCTTTCTTTCTGTGGCCACCATCTTGCTGGGCAGGGGAGGGGTGGTGGTGCCAAAAAGGCCCTTGACTCTTCAGTGCTCAAGGATAGAGCTGCTGAAGTGGTCGGGGCATTATGGTCAATAATGAGGCCGGCAAAGAAGGGAAAGAAAGGAAAAAAACAAAACAAAACAAAAAACCCAGTCCTGTGGCTCTGAGAAGCCCGTTAGTGGCTGGAGGTTGTGTTCTGAGACAAAATGCTGAGGGCGAGATATTGTGTGGCAGGGAGCTTTTTTTTTCCCCCTCAAAGAAATCCAGCTCATTTTTTCCATTAATTGGCAGCAGATGAAAAAAAAAAAAAAAAGCCAAAACAAAAACCAAACCAATGCCAGTAACCTGAATGTGAGTGTTTCTGAAAGGGAAAAGCCGTTTCAATTGTTAGATATCCAAGAAAACATGAATACACAGCGACAGAGGAAATGGTCACAATTAGAGGAAGAAGAGGGAGAGGTTCGTAAAATTAAGGCAAAAATTCCTTTTAGCAGCTCCCATCCTGTAAGCTGGCTCCTCTGCCGGCCTCTGTCCCTAAGGACAGCTGGAGGTTGGGCCTCCCAGGGAAATTTCAGGAAGATGCAGGCGCGAGTTGGGGGTGGGGGTCTGGGGAAGAAGTGAGGGCCCAGGAATCCCTTGAAAGAGCAAAGTCAACAGCAAAGCACCCCAGCTCCTTCTCAGACAACAGGCACAGAGCCTTTCCTGATGAGGAATCTGTTGTGGAACATCTACTGAGAAGGTTCACACAGCTCCTGTAGTGCCCCAGCCTGCAGCCTTAGAAGTGACCCGTGGGCATCTGGGCCTGTTGGGTGGGGGAGAAAGCTATTTCAGGCCCACCCCCCCACCCCCAGCTTGAGGGGCTGCTCCCACCAACCCAACCTCTAAGTGGATCCTTGGAATCCAGTCTCCTTTGGCACTTCTGTTTGGACAAGTGCCAATTCCTCACTCATTTTCTCAAACACGTAAAAAGAGAGAGAGAGAGAGAGAAATGTGTATCACTCCAGGTACTTTCTGGCTTCAAAGGACATTTTGGAAAATGCAAAACAGACAAAAGGTCAGAATGGAGTTTTTGGAGACCAGACTCAGGCTCTGGCCTATGTGGTCATTATGAGGCAGCTTGGCATGTGAGGATCTGCAGGTGGGAGGGGTACCAGGATCCAGAGACAGCCAGGGAGGACCAGGGAGGATGGCCCAAGGTGTGGACTGGGCAGAAAGACCGGTTGCCAAGGAAACAGCTTTGGCCACAAACCTTGGAAGTTCACGGCAACCCCCTAAGGGGGCACGGCATTTAGTCCTGCTCTGCCTGGCTTCCCAGGCAGCTGCATCAAGTCGTTTCTCTTCCCTGGGCCTCTGAGACCGCATTGGAACAGCGTGCCTGAAGCACCTCTGAAGCCTGGGCAGCGCTGCATATCCAGAACTGCTGGTGATGTTCCAACTCAGCCCCTCCATTCCCTGCAGACCAGCTGGGCGGGTAGGAAGACGTGTGTGCTTGATCAAGAACCCTGAAACTCCTGCCGTATCTGCATCCCTTGTGCCTCTGTCAGTAGATGGAAGCCTATGTCATGCTGCTGGGTGGGGTTCTTCTATTTCTCGCTCTTTTTAAAAAGATTTTATTTACTTGAGAGACAGCACGCAGCTGCGAGGGGAGGAGCAGAGGGGCTGAGCGCGGAGCCTCATGCATGGCTTGATCCCGTGACCCTGAGCTGAAATCAAGTCAGACGCTTAACTGACTGAGCCACACAGGCACCTGGATTCTTCTATTTCTTCCACCAGCATTTAACCACAGCGCAGTGGTGGAGTGGGAGGGGAAAGAGGGGAACGTAAGAGCAACCTCACAGCCTTAGGAGGGTCTGCAGGTGTGGGAAGGTGTGTGGGAAGAATCTCTGCTCCAGTCTAGGACAGAGGAAAGGTAGAGGTGGAATGCGGGAATGTGTATTTTTATTTGTGGGCAAGCAGTGCGGATGACCAAGAGAACCCCATGTCCCCCGAGAGGTTGGGACTTGTCTTCCCCCAGGAGCAGAGTGACATCAAGGCTCTGTAGAGCCAAGGCACTGGCCATGGAGCCTGCCAACCTGGGCTTGAGAGCCTCTTCTGCTTATGAGCTACGTGACCTGGTATAGGTTCCTCTTCTCTGTGCCACTCTTTCCCCCTGTTAAATGCCTCACAGGGTGGCACTGACCAGATGATGGGAGAGCCCTCTGCGGATTGCTGGGTGCTGTGCAGACTTGCCATCACTAGGCTGCTGTAGGCAGAGGGGAGGGCTTGGTTGTTGGGGCAGCACCTAAAGCTACCATTGCTGGGCCTGGCGGTGCCTTCCTGAAGGTTGGCTCCCAGGAGGTGAGGATGACCCCTCCGCTCCACTGATTGCTCAGCTCTGAGCTGGGGGCTCTGCCTCCCCAAGTCCTGTCATGCCGCACGTGCCCAGACACCTTGCTCTGGGAACGAACCCAGCGCTGCCCCCCTCAGAAGACCTTCTGTGGTGTATAAAAAGAAAAATAATAAAAAGGATAAGAATATATATTAAATGACTATTTTATTTACACACCCTATTCATAAATAATTGAATCCTCTTTGTGACTGCACAATGATTCCTTGAAGATCTCCTAATGATTACACGGAGGGGCTAAAAGTGGATTGGTGGACTTACATTTGTGTGTGACCATGTTCTCTCACGTATGTGCTTACACTCACACATACACACACACCAGAGGGGAGGCAGGACTACTGGGGTCTTCTGGGGTCTTGGAGAACCCGCATTTGTCTCCCAGCACTGGAAGAGGACCCGTGGGAAACTGTGCCCCCTCCCACAGGTGTGAATTTGTGACCGCTGGAGAACAAAGAGCTGCAGCCCAGGGAGCTCCCGCCCCGCCCCTCGCCCCTCTGGAGCTGCTCTCCTTTGTTCATCCTGGAAGGCATCTCTTTGGATTTGCAAATATTTTAATTCACAGAAACTCAAGGAGGGGGTGGGGGTGGGGGCTGGGGTGGTGCGTTGGCTGTCCTTCTGTCTTTCTCCAGGCTTTCTCCAGCCCCCATGAGTGGCAACAGCATTCTAGAGACATGCAGTGGTGTGCTAGTACCATACACACGACAAATTGGCCGCGGCACGCAACAGTGGCCGGCGCTGGTGGGCGCCCTCCAAGTCTGGGCCCTGTCACAGAGCAGCGTGGGGCTGGTTCATTCAGAGGGTCCGCACAGCCACCGGGTAGAGGAGGGACAAGTGCTCAGCTCCTTTGATGGGCAGCTTTCTGGTGGTATAGTAGTGGATGACTTCTGGGACACTGTCGAACGGGGGGCTGTTCTGACCCAGAACATACTTCTCTTTGGTTTTGGCCAGTTTCATGTGCATAAAGCCCTGGTTGCTCCTGCAAACAAAATACAGAGGTTATTAGGATCTGCAGACTGACAAAGGCTGAAACAGGCAGGCCGCTCAGGACCAAATGAAATGCAGCTGCACCTCAGAGCTCCCCCAAGCCCAGCATGGACTAGGAACCAGCAACAAACACTGCTGTCGGAGTCTTCTGGACCTTGAGAGCTTCTGGAGGCTTCTTCAGGAAAACAAACCCTTAGACTTGGCTCCTTTTCTTATTGCTGATGCAGACAAGTATTTAAGCCTTACATGGCAGGTACAAAGTATGTTTAAGTCCCCAATTGCCTGACAAGTGTGCAGGACAGGTCATCACCCCCACTTTACAGATGACCAAATAGTGTGGCAGGGATGATAGGAGGGCTATTTTCCAAAATCTGTTGCTCCCCCTCATAGTATTCTAGGAAGGGGTATCACTTGTCACTAGGAAGGGGTTGCCCAGCCAGGGACTACATTTCCCAGTCTCCCCTGCAGCCACTGTAGACATGTGACTAGATTTAGCCAATGGAATGTGTCGAGAACATGTGCTCTTCCTCAGCTCTGCCCCTCCACAGGCACTCTTGGTGCTTCCTCCCTCTGTTCACTGAACTCCTCCAAGGTCCAACCTGAATGTTTCCTCTGCCAGGTCTTCCAGGCTTCCACAAACAGGGCTCCTTCCTTCCTCTGACCACACTGAGCATACTCATTCCTCCCCCAGTACTTGCTTTGTTGAACTGCAATTACTTGTCTTCCCAATTCCCCCGAGAGCTTCACAGAGCAGGGCCCAGTCCCTGTGCCCACTATGCAATGGCATTTCCTGAATAGGGCAGTTCCTCGGGAGATCAGAGCAGAGCCCTATGCCCTGTGCCCCATGCAGCCTGCCAGCTACTTCTCGGATAGCAATGGTCACGCTGCCACCGGGCCCTAGCAGACCCCTCCCTCCTCCCACCCAGGTCTCTGGCCACATCGGATCACTCACTCCTGTCACAATCTGCCTTTGTCAGAGTCGCCTTTTTCTTGCCCACTCAGCTCCAAGCCTTTTGCTGCCTGCCACACCTGTAGAAGCTTGGTTTCCAAAACATAGTCTAATTTACCTTATGTTTGTCACTTAGTGAGAAAGCTGGTTCTCTGACCTCCTGCTGCCTTCTCTTGGCACTGAGAACTTGTGACCAGCCCTAGGGGCCTCGATTTCGGGCAAGGCCCAGCCCCCAGCAAGGCTGAACTCCAGCTCTCTTGCTCCAGCAGCTCCCAGAGGGGCACTGGAGGGCTTACACACATCTCTTCCAGTCAGGAGCGGGCTCCCCACGTTCGCCAGCGCCTACTCTATTAATGCATCAATTTGGACTCCAGGACCATTTTCAAATGGCAGAGCAAATGCTTAATGAAGTGCGGGCACTGAGCAATACATCTGCTCATAATAATGTATTTAGAGATGTCACCCTCAGTTTAAAGGAAATCGTTTGGAGAGCAATTATGTTTCAAGAGAGAATAATTCCTGTAAAGAACTAAAATTTAAATCAAGATTTTTTAAGGCTGACAACGTTCTAATTACAGAGCCTGTGGCAAGTTCTGCTCCTCAGTGAAGGGTCATTTCATTAGAGAATTGCCTCGACACATCTGAGAAGCAGGAGGCGCACTTGCTTCAGCTGTTAGAAAGGAAACGGTGTGCATTAAATGAAAAATGTATAGCCCCACTTAAGCGCAGACTAGCTACCCACCACACTGGAGAGATCACGGATATGTGCCTGTCTGGAAAGGATGTAATTGCTTGAACGAAGTGCTGAAAGTGTGTGGCGAAGGGAACTGGGACTAGTTACAAAGCTCTATACTCTTGTTGGAGACCACCTGCTCAGCTCCTCACCCAGAGGAGGGGGGCAAGGGGGCAGGGTGCAGGCTGGAGCTGCAGGTGAGTGACGGAGTGGGGTTGGGGGAGGGTGGGTTTGGCCTTGCACATCCATGTCTCTCTTTGTGAGCGGGTTGAGCAGGGTGGCGTTTTGGGTGCCAGACCATTGGGCTTTAATGTCTGTCACAGATCTATGGCTGGGTGCAAAGCATAGGATGTGTACGACGGGCTCACAGCAGCCAGCTGTGGGCCGAGTCAGAACGTGGCAGCTGTGCCGACAACGCAGGTATGCAGGAGGACCTGCAGGAGGAAGCTGCAGGAGGACCTCATTTTATTTTTAAGGTTAGGGAAAGAAACTTAATATGGTTTAATGGGACGTTTTTACAGTGGTTGTTCTTTTATTTTTAAGATTTTATTTATTAAAAAAAAAAAGATTTTATTCATGAGAGACACAGAGAGGCAAAGACACAGGCAGAGAGAGAAGCAGGCTCCTCACCGGGCGCCTGATGCGGAATTTGATCCCAGGACCCTGGGATCACGCCGTGAGCCAAAGGCAGATGCTCAACTGCTGAGCCACCCAGGCATCTCTACAGTGGTTGTTCTTAAAACATCCAGCAAGGGAAGTGGGCAGGGATGGTGAGAGGAGCTGATGGAGCCAGAGGCAGAAGCCAAAGCTGCTCTATTCCCAGGCCATGGGCTCAGAATGGCCACCAGGTTATTAGAAACTCCACGTTGAGGTCTCCCCATCAACAGACCTGGGCAGGGTAGAGCAGCCATTAGCACTTCCCTGAAGTGACTCTAGCACTTGTATTTCTATACACACAGGTTTGTAACTCTGAGCTAGGCTGTGCTGAGGGGGCAGCCAGTCACAAAGTCCAGGGACTGTGGCAGAGGACTCCTCCCAGTCCATGGCATGACCATTCCCCAGCAGAGTTTGGATAAAGGCCCACGAGCTGGCTCTCACATGAGGAGCTCCCTGAAGGACTGGCCCTGCCTCCTGGGCTCAGGCACTCTACCCCATGGTTTGCTGGACCCGAGGCAGTCGGGTGGTGCTAGGCTCTGTCTCTGCCTCCACTGGATCTGTGGGGGAGGATAACTGGATGACTTCTGAGGGTGCTTGCTTCTGGACCTAAGGTCCTGGATTCCGTGTATAAAGTGTAAGCTGTTGCCCACTCCATGCTGGCTCCTTGTGGGAAGTGGCCTAGAGGAGGGGTCACGCCCCATTTGTACTGCTGCCCATGGTCCCCAGTCTTATTTTCACAGGGCACTGGCCCTAATGGTCTTCACAGCCAATGTTTCTTGAGCACTTCCTGAGATCCAGGCTGTGGGCTGGGCTCTGACGCTCAGGCAGGTGGTGGCCAACCCAGGCTCACACAGCCATCAGCAGCAGTCCTGCTTCCCTCCTTGGTGGGCCTTTCCCAGGGTCCATGCTCCTGAACTCAGTACCATTCAGCTCCAAGAGAGAATCCTACTTAGTCCTCAATACTCCACAGGAGGCCAGGCCAGGTGATCGGGGAGAGATATTAGACCCTGCACAAGTGACTTCTCGACTCTGGCCTCAGTCCTCAGGTGCTGACTGCACAGGGTTGATGGAGGGCCACAGAAAGCACAGGGCGGCACGGAATGGTCATCCAGGCATTGGGGATGGCCTGTCTTGACGGGTGAAGCCCCCAGCTATGGAGACAGGGTGGTGACCCATCACATGGGGTTGGCAGACTCTGAGAAGTGAGCAGGCTTGCTTTTTGAGACGATCTGTCAAACTCCGACTCATAAAAAGATCAGCTAAAACCTTGTCAACACACAGTCAAGAGATGTGTTGTAATAATACACCCTGATCAGTAGGTCACAAGGTCCCCGTGAGTGGGATGTTACCTAATGACAGCTAAAGATTTAAAAACAGCTGCAGGATGGCTTTAATGACTCCCAACTCAATACAGAAGACATCTAGCATAAGAAGAGAAAAAATTGGAATTTCTAGGGAGAACATACGGTGCTCCAGATAACCAGCATGCCCAGGGGCGCTATGGCTGCTCTGGATAGACCTTCTGGAGCTAAAAGCCGCCCGGGGACCATCTCCTCTCAACCTCTTGGGGAACTTTAGAGGATATTGAGCTTGGGAAGGGCAACATCCTTGCCCAAGGCACACAGCAAGGTGGGGTGTAGTTGCCGCCAGAACCTGGAGCCCTTGCATCCAGGCCCAGGTGGGCCAGGTCCCAGGCCACGCTACCTCCCTGTCATCACTTCGGGAGGGCAGTGATCCCTGGGGAGCTTGGACAGGCCTCTGCCGCCTACCAGGCTCCTGCGTCAGTCCTGCCTCCTTTGATAGGACATCTTCCGAGAGCGAAGTCACAATTAAGGGTGTCTCCGGTGGCTGACCTGTCTAATGAGTCATGTAAGGCTGGGGGAGGCTGGGGGTGCTGGGGCTGTCACCGCTTTTAGATCACACATTAACATCACAAAAAGCACCTCCTCATCACCAGGATTATCAAACGTGCCTGGTGTGCCGGGGCCTAATAACAGGCCCCACCTCGTCTCATAATCACGGGCTTTAATAAAACATCACTCAGCCCGCAGCTGCCGGCCCGAGCAGGGTACAAGGCCTCACCTCTCGCTTTTAGACCTAATTGCTTGATGCATATTTCATGAAGAATCCTGAGTAATAGTTATGTTAAATCGTTTCTTTTCATGATGAAATGACTTAAAAATACTTGCATATAATATTTATGCAGAAGGCAAGGAAATTGCCTTTTGGGACCAGCATGTAGGACCTGGTTACAGGAATCCACACACAGTGAGGATCTTTGGTTCCCCTCTTCTGAAAGGTGGTTGGGAACTGCTCCCTTGACAGAGATGCCCCATAACAGCGGTCCTCAGCTCAGAGCCACCCTGGCTCCCCAAGGCACAATGAACAACACCCGTACTGCTGAAACCCCCAATGTGCGGTAGGCATGGAGCTGAGCTGTTGCTATATGTTATCTCATGTAGGCCCACAGTGATGCTGTTAACTTGGTATAACTACCACTGTATACATATGGGAAAACTGATGCTGGGGGAGGTTGTGTGCCAAGTCCCACAGGACCTGGTAGGGCTAGCTCTAAAGTCTATGTTCTCTCCTTAGCCTGAGGGAAGCATTCAGGAATCTGAAGCTACCACTGCAGGCAATCTCATTTTTCCCTGCACAGCCACCAATCCAGATGGATCCAGGTGTTAGGTGGGCCTTCGGACTTTTTCTGCTTGGAGACGTGGCTTCCCTGTAGCTCTGAGAGCTCCTAAGATCAAGAATCCTGTCTGCTCATTGTGACATTTCTCAGCAGGCCATGTCTCACTTACTTCTGGGCCCTCAGCACCTGCCTGGCTCATAGCTGGGCACGTGGTCCATCTGTATATTGTCTATCTATCCGTCCGTCCATCCATCCATCCATCCATCCATCCATCCATCCATCCATCCATCAGTTATCTAGTTGAGGGTCTGCCCTGAGCCACCAACAAGGCCCCATACATCCTCCCCTCTGGACTGTAAGCTCTTGAGGGCAGGCTGGTGGCAGTTCCACCTCATCTGTCAGTGTGGCCCAGCTAAAGTAGGAACTACTTCCCTCAAGGCCAGATAAAGTAGCTGTTTTGTCTGGGTAGCACTGGTCTTAGGACATCCAGTGAGGACCAGCTGAGCAAGTTTAGTGAGAGGGGCAGAGCCATGAGGAGCACCCAGAGGTTTACCCCTTTAGGGGGTCTAAAGTCATGCACCTCTCATGTCAGAAACAGAAGTCTCGCCTGAGGGAGGTCACAAGGAAGAATGGGTCAGGCCCCTCTTTCCTCCAATCCTTCCTGGGGTGACTAAGCCAGCCAGGGCTCCCTGCCCAGGCCTAAAGAAACCAAACACAAATATGAGACAAGTTCTCTCCTAAAGCCACAGTCTACCTGGGCATTTGAAATACCCTCCACACATGTCGTAGTTCCCCTGCCCTCTATGAGCACAATGCCACCTAGTGCTCACCCTCAGAGCCCAAGCCTCTGTTGAGGTGGAGATAGACACAGATGTTCATGCTGAATCTGGGGGGGGGGGGGGGGGGGGTGCGGTTCTAAGCCCCACCCTTACACTGGTCCATTGTGACCCGTTGTGACCCTCGTTGTGACCCTCCGTGAGGGAGCTGGCCTGGAGGGTGATCATGAGCGAGATACCTCCTACAATTGTGGGTACCTAGCTAGGGTCCTGCAAAATGCTTGTTCCTGACATAACTCCCCCCCACAGTTGGCAATGCTGCCTCTGCAAGCAGATGGCTCTGTGATTCAGAAGGTCTGCTCCCCTCCTAACTTAACTTCTCTCTGACCTCCAGCAAGATGGGATCTTTTCCTGAGTATGCCTACAGAGACATTCTTATCACTATATCTGTGAGCAGTATGTAGCCACTCCAGAAACAATCCTGAGTGCCTGAAGAGAAGCATGCTGTAGGAGACCTGGGCCTGCTCTGGGACAGAAATATTCAAAACTCAAGTGCTGGGGACCCTCAGGGGACAGGTACCTAGTTGCCATCTCCTGAGGGCCTACTGTGTGCAGGCGCTATAGCACCCGCAGATGCTGTGAACCTCGAGCAAAGGGCTCAGAGCCTGGCACACAAAGATGTACGACAATGTTAGTAGTCACCCTTGGTCCACAATTGGATCAACCTGTGGCCTCATGAAGACACTGGGAGGGTTGGGATTATCTGCAAGACATCCACGGCACAGCTGAAAAGACCAAGGGCCAGCGGGAGAAGCAACTTGCCCGGGTCACAGTGAGAGGACATCAGGGTGTTCCGAGCTAGAGGGCCAGGAAGTCAGTCGTTCTAGCTGTATGATGGGGTTTTCCAACTGCAATGCAGGAGTCAGAGGAGTCAGAGGAACGGAGGCTCCCTCCAGCTGAGATGGCTTAGGAGTCAAGGGAGCTCGGGGAAGGGGCTTCAAAGGTCACATGGCAAATACCTGCATGCCACCCACTGCCTTCCAAAATAGCCTTCACAGTGACAAGCCTAAGATGCACATGCCAAGTTATTGCGAATAAACGTTTAAATGTAAATGCTGCTGAGCCAAACGACTTGATTTATAACCAAATAATTAGACTTTCAATAAACGCATCAGCAGCAATTAGCCTTCCCGAGCAGCCCGGGCATTTCTCAAGCTCTAAGTTGGCAGCCCAGGGTGAGGGCCTTCAGTAAATCATGACAAAAAGCCAGCTCCAGGCAGAAGGAAAGCTGGCAGATGCCTCTCCCAGCAAACATGGAGAGGCATAAGGTTTGTTTTGTGCCACACAAAGCAGCAGGTAGGCAAAATGAATCCATTTTGGGCAATTTTCTCAGGAGAAGACTAACAAAGTTTTAGACAGGAGGATTTTAATGATCAGGGCTGACAACAGAGAGGGCCTCCCATTTCTGGAGGTGTGAAAGCAGGAGGGTAATGAGGTGAAAGGCTGGGTAACTTTCACAGTCCCCTCATTTGGTACTCCTATAGGTCCTCAGGCTCAGCCAAGTATACATGAAAACTGCAAGAGGAGGGGTGGAGGTTGGGGTGAGGGTGACATGTGAAATGTCAGTGCTTTGGGAAGGGGCGAGAGGGTTTGCGTGTTTTGTTTCCCTCTTTACTTCTAATTGAGGACTTTACTTTCTTTTTTCTTTTCTTTTTTTTTAAAGATTTTATTTATTTATTCATGAGAGACAGAGAGAGGTAGAGACATAGGCAGAGGGAGAAAGAGGCCTCCTGCATGGAGCCCGATGTGGGACCCGCTCCTAGGACCCTGGGATCACGACCTGAGCCAAAGGCAGATGCTTTACCACTGAGCCACCCATGTGCCCTAGTTGAGGACTTTTCTAGGAACGTGAACATGTTTTTGTGTTTGGAACAGGTGGAGGTTGGCAGTGGTGGCTGGACGGGGTCAGATGCCTGAGTTCAAACTCTGATCCCACTGATGTCATTGGCTAGGCAAGTCCCTTCTCCCTGGGTTTCAGTGTCCCCATTTGGAAATGGTGGAGGAGGTCCCTTCAGCAATAACGTTTTCAATGAGGGACATCTTGAGGTGGGTAAGGGCCACCCCAGCAGCAGCCAGGACTAGGATAAGACAGGATGGCTACACTCAATGCAGGAAGACAGACAAGTAGAGCACTGGGCACAGCAGATCCCCAGGCTTAGGGATGGGGATGACAAATGAAAAAAGCAATCCTAACACCTATGCCAACAGATGGACAGAACGTATTCACACCCAGAGCGGTGTCCATCTACTAGGACAGGTCCTTCCCAGCCCACAGTCTCCTTGGAGCAGTGGTTCTCCACTGAGGTGAGTTTATCCCTTCTGGAGAGTATTTGTCAACACCTAGAAACTCAGGTGCTGCTAGCATCTAAGTGGAAGCTCAGGGTGCTGCTAAAAAGCCTACAATGCATAGGACAGCCCCACAACAAAGAACAATCCAGCCCCAAATTCCAACAGCACTGAGGTTAAAGCCACATGCTATTTTCCAGTGCCGAAAAATCTGCATCTATGAAATAGGGATAGTGAATAGTGAGTGTTCACCCTCACAGTAGTTGTGAGAACGTCCTTGTGAATGAGTGCAAATGCTTGATATGTGTTAGCTCACCCAGTTCCATATTTAAGGGCTTGAGACACAGCACGGAATCTACCCAACAGCTTGGCTGCAAAGGGCTCCAGGCTGTTTCCAAGGACCAATCTCCCATCCTCCCCACAACCAGCAGATTGGCGGACATGCCACACTGAAGGAAGCTCCAGCACAGGGACCAGGCAGATGGTGGGCAAAGGCAGCTGTGGCAATGAGCACCAGTGGCTGAGGAGAGGACTCTGAGGGGCACAATAGTACCTAGAGGAGCTGAGCTGGAAACCTGGGGTGATCCAGGTGAGGCTAAGACACAAGGGGACACGGCACACCTGGGCGAGGAACGCAGGACAGCTCCCAAAGGAAGCACCACCTGTGGACTCCGGGTCCCCTAGACCTGGGTCTGAGACCCTGCCCTGCCCCTTTGGGCTGTGGTGCCCTTGGCCTCAGCTTCCTCATCTGCAAAATGGAGCTTGTACTCACCTCACCTGCAAGGGCTATCTGAGGTCTGAGCTGGGCAGTGCATGAGCAAGTCTGGCAGGTGCCGCAGCTCAGAGTTCTGACATGGCTTTGTTTCCACCCGCTCTGCAGGAGCCTGCATACAAGTTGCTGCCCATCTGGTTTGTCTTGCTGGCTCCATGCAGTCTGGGCTGAGCAGTGAACGTGTCTTCCCGTCTGTCTGGTCTATCATTCACACACATGTTGGCAGCCTAGAAGCCATGGATGGCTAGGCAGACTCTGGCTGTGGGACCACCTCCTCCACCTGGGTACCCACCTGGCTGGGGTGGGAGGCCTAAGCTCTGGCCCAGCTCTGTCACCAGGTGACACTGGGAAGGGTGTTTACTTCCCTGACATCAATTTCCCTGAACATCAAGGGGTATTTCACAGCACTCTCAAAAGCACATTGTTACACACAGGGGTCCACATGAAAACGCAATAGGAAGGATGAGGAAAGAAGCTTCTGTGCTTAAAAAGTACCAGTCAGGGGCACCTGGGTGGCTCAGTGGGTTAAGTGTCTGCCTTCAGCTCAGGTCATGATCCTGGGGTTCTGGGATTGAGCCCCACATCGGGCTCCCTGCTGAGCAAGGAGTCTGCTTCTCTCTCTCTCTCTCAAAATCGTTTTTTTTAAAAAATATTTTATTTATTTGTTCATGAGACACACACACACACACACACACACAGAGGCAGAGACACAGGCAGAGGGAGAAACAGGCCTCATGCAGGGAGCCCGACATGGGACTCGATCCCAGGTCTCCAGGATCACGCCCTGGACTGAAGGTGGCACTAAACCGCTGAGCCACCCAGGCTGCCCTCTCTCTTAAAATCTTAAAAAAATACTGGTCATGTATGATCTATGGTATTTATTAAATACCTATGATGTGTATTGCTCTGTATTCACCATTTATTTCTGAGGCAGACGAGACAGCTAGCAGAGGCTTTTGAGACAACTTGGTTCCCTGCCCTCGTTTTACAGGTGCCTTCGAGGCCCAGAGAGGGGTGAAGGTTTGCTTCTCTTCACCCAGTGAATCAGGGGCTGGAATACCTCTATACCCATCCCTCTGCCAGATGTAGGGGATGCTTGGCCACTACCAGTAGCCTTTATACGCTCTTGTCAGCAAGGATGGGGTATGACAAGGTGGAGGCTGGGGACGGGGGAAGGGTGCAGACAGGAGCAGGGATGCATCATCTCCCACACCCCGAATCTCATCCTCTTCCTTAAATTGTGGGGCTTGGCCCACTCTTCTCCCAGCCCACCTCCTGTCCTGGTGGGGGCCTCCTGTGCTAACTGACTGAGGGCATCCATTAGCATAGCAAGGAAGAGACTTGCCCACAAAGCACCTGATCCAACTTACAGTTTTGCTTCAAAAAAGAAAAAAAAAAGTAAAGAAAGAAAATCCAGGAGGGTCTTTAAAGACTAAAAGTTAAAACAGATCTATCTGCTCAGTGACCCTGTACCTAACTCGAGGGTATTTCATCCTCTTTGGCATCTCAGAGGGACACAGTTAACTAAGCCACCCAAACACCGTGGCCAAGGGCCTCTGCAAATCATGAATGACAGTGGTTCTCAGTGGAGAAATTCTCAACAGTCCTTGGGATCTGGGCCTCAGTTTCTTCATCTATGAAATGGGGAATAGTTTCCAATGTTCCCTGAGGTCCACTGAAGGCAAGTGAAAAGAGCTCTGCACTGCATATTAGCTACCTGGTCCTGGCCCCAGCTCCTGCCCTCTCAGGCCTCAGTTTCCCCATCTATCCAATGAAGGGACAGGACTGGAGGACCCCCAAGGTCCCATAAACCTGTAAACCTTTGAAGCTTGGCACATGGGAGATGCTCACACCACATGAGGAGGAAAGAATGACTACTTGGATATCAAACAAGAGGATTTACCTTCCTTACAGAAGGCCCAGAGTCCCAGGGTTGGAAGAAGAGTGCAAGTTTCTCAAAAATAGTTTCTTTAGGTATGCCTAAGAATGCCCACCTCACAGTCCCTCGACATTTGTTAAACCTGGAGCTCCCTGGGCCTCTTGGAATCAGAACTGCCTTTTGTTGTTTTTAAAGATTTATTTAATTATTTGGGGGGGGGCAAAGGGAGAGAGAATTTTTTTTGTTTGTTTTTTTGATGTTCAATTTGCCAACATATAGTATAACACCCAGTGCTCATCCCATCAAGTGCCCCCCTCAGTGCCCATCAACCAGTCACCCCATCCCCCCCGCCCACCTCCCCTTCTACTACCCCTTGTTCGTTTCCCAGAGTTAGGAGTCGAGAGGGAATCTTTGCTAAACTCTTTTCTAGTGTCTGCTGACCTCCTGAGGCCACCTCCTCCCACGTTCCAAAGGATAGGATCTCATGGATGTGCAAGTGTCATCGGGTGCAGATAACATTCACTTCCGGACCAAAACCAAAAGGGGCACCAGGTCCAAGAACATTAAGAAACAAAGGCCACTGGCTCTGGCTATACTTGGAAAGTTTGCAAATGCAATTTTGCAAGGTCAGTCAGCCCTTAGTAATCTGGGCTCTGGAGGGCGAGTCCTCTCGTGTTGGGCATTCGTTCTGGCAGCTTCTTGACAACGTCTGTCCACAGGGTGGAGAATTTTCTCGAAATTAAATCTCCAGCTCTTTGCTCCCTAATGAAATTGATTTCTGCCTTGATACACAACAAAGCTTTCATTTTATTATTTGGCCAGGATTTGACCACATTAATTATAGTTTTTTTTTTAGCATGGCTGCAAGTAATTGGGTTCCAAAAAGTTACTTACTATGGAACTGATTGCTTTTTAAAATCACAACTCCTACAAAAGTAAAATAGTCAACCCTCGTTTCTTCATAGAATGCTTTAGTTCAGATTAGAACAATTCAAGATAGATAAAGTATTTTTCTGGCCTGAAAAATATGAACTCCAAGTGGGATTAAGCTAACATTTGAAGACTGTGGCTCTGAAATCTGGGTGTGCCCAGATCACTCAATCTTATGCATCTGCCGCCTCAATGGTTTTATCCCTGCTTGTGTCAGAATTCCTACGCTACCCCACATTTTCAATCAACATTACTGGCATAATTCTGCTTGCCTTGGAGGACACTCTGCAGAGGCCTGTTTCAACCAATTTCTCCTAGGTACCTGCGACTGCAAAGAGCCTGCTGGGCACTGTGTAAACACATTTCTTACTGGGATGCTATGTCCCGTGTGGGTGGGGTATACACCTTTAGTGTCAAGTGGAGATGGCGGGTACACGGCCTGCCCTTTGGCAAAGCAGGAGATCAAAAGAATGAAGAACTGGGAAGGTGGAGCACTGGCATGGCCACAGGTAAGTCCCATGTCTTGTGAGTTCTTTTCCTTGAGGGCAAAGTGTGGATGCTGTAAAGAGCCAGAGAGAGCTGACTGGGACTTCAGAGTTTTTTATAAGGCATATGTCTATCCATCTGGTCACCTGGGCCAGGGTTGGGGGGTGGGCAGGATGATGTGATCGGGACAACTGAAAACTACTTGGGACCATAGGACGAAGGGATGCTGCAGAGACTTCTCTTCTAATCCCAAATCTAAGTAACCATCCTTCTACTTTGCTGATAACTTCTCAATAAGTTTTCATCTTCCACAGTCCTGATCAAATGCCACCTCCTCCAGGAAGCCTTCCAAGATGCCCTGGCCAAACTTAACTTTCTTCCTCCTTCACTTATTCTCTGCCACATCTCCCTATAATATCATAGTACTCCCCTCCTGCTTGTCTCCTTGCCCAGACTACCAGTTTAGAGTCTGACATGTCTTTGTCTTCCTGTCCAGTTAAAGGCCTAGTGCAGAGTAGGAACACAGCAGTGATAATCACACTGCTGACTTGTTTGTTGGCCCTGCCCTGGAAATCTGTGGAGAATGTGGCTGGCTGGTTCCCACGCTGGTTGAGACCATGAACAGCGTGTGGATGTTCAAAAGGAAAATAGGGGAAAAAAAAAAAAAAGTTCTAATTAAAGCATTTCTAATAAGCTGGCTTTGCCAAACCAATTGTTTCTGATATTCCTCTTGGGTGAAGTAATCTTAAAGAGAGAGAGAGAGAGAGCATTAAAAGTGGCAGAAATCACCCCTGGCTGGAAAGGAGATGGTGACTGCTCACTAGGGAAGCTGCCCAGGAAAAAGCAGGTTTGAGGCACTAAGGACCAGAATGGGGAGGCCTCCGTCCCAGCAAATTGAAGGGTGTGCATGTGTATGAATGTGACACAACACACGCTCAAGCATAGCAAAACATCCATTTTTATAGTTTTAGCATTTGAACTGTGGGAGCAAAGATAAGAGCTATAAAATCTGACATCTGATTTTATAAATCTGCCTCAAATACCAAGAATGTTTATGCAGAAAATGGGAGAAGAAAATACAGTGCTGTGGGGCTTAGAGGGTGACAGCACCCGGCCTCTGTCAGTGATTTGCCATAGGACTCCGGGGAGGTCTTTTTCCCCCATCCCAAAGCCAGGGACTTGACCCGGATGATTCAAGACCCTTCTGATTCTAAGGCCCTGACGGTATCAGGAACAACAACCCTCCATTTTGGGATTTTACTGTATGAAGCTATTTGCTTCAAGCCCTGCCAAATGCCTCTAGGTAGGAGCTAATCGTATTTCCTCTGGGGGCCTTGGAGTTATTTACCTAGTTAGAAGCAAAGTAAGACCACAATACTTTCCTGGGGCAAGCACTGAGGCTCTGCAAATAACCCCACCTGCATTAGCACAGCCTCTAAGTTTACAGTCCGTTTTCCTTCCTTCTACTGTGTTCCTGAGCCTCAGGGCTCAGGAGGCTCAGAGCTGTGAAGCCACCTGCTGGGTGACCCTCATGCAGCTCATGCAGGTGGAAACAGTAAGATTCAGGCCCTGGTCCTCTGGCCCCCTGGCTGCATCCTTCTCCATGTTGCTGCCCCTTCGCTGATGGCAGATATGGGATCTGTATCTGTTACCATGGCCGGTCCCTGCAGCACCCATATGCCCTCCCCAAGTCCCCAACCAACCCATTCCCAGATGGCTTTTGCAAAAATATTATTAAATAAGTCATATTAACAAGATGTTAGAAATGTAATTGGAAAGAAATGTTTTTCTCATTTGGAGAGACCACCCAGTGGCTCAGAAGAGAAGCTGTCCTGGGGCACGAGAGGGTTCCTGGCGACAGACGGGCAGTTGGAATGCCTCCCCTGGCGGGTGAGCCACACAAGCAGATTTACGCGGGCTGATATGAGATAATTAAAAACCAGCTGGAAATGTAATCGGGGTGGCTCAGATGCTGGAGGGGACCTGGGAGCTCTCAGGGGAGCAAAAACTGCATGCTTGGCTGGGAGGGGAGATGTGGCAGGTCAGAAAGGGAAACCCTAGCCTGTCTGTGGGCATGCTTGGCACTGGTAAGCCAGTAGGGGCTCTGGAGAATGGGCTGGCAGTGTGAATGCAGGTGCCTCTTGCCTCTGGGTTCTGAACAGCAGTGGAAAGAGGGCAGCTGGGCTAGGGAGAGCATGTTTTCCTGCTTTTTAAAACAGACCGTTTCAGATCCATGTTGCAGCTGGCGATACCACCACGCACCAGTCATTCAGAAATCTGGATGAGGTCCTGACTCCTCCCTGCCTTTTTAAAAAATATTTTATTTGACAAAGAGAGAGAAAGAGAGAGAGAGAGAACACAAGCAGGGGGAGCAGCAGAGGGAAAGGGAGAAACAGGCTACCCTCTGAGCAGGGAGCCCAGATGAGGGGCTGGATCCCAGGACCCCAGGATCATGACCTGAGCTAAAGGCACTTAACCGACTGACTCCTCCCTCTTTCTCGCGGTCATCAGTTACACCACAACAGGTCTTCCTTTCTACTCCCTCAGCCCTAGTCCCCCTCAGCAGCCAGCCTGCACTCCTGATCCGCCTTCCAGACACATCCATGGTCAGATGGGGCTTCTGTAAATCTGTCTTGCCAGCTACGGAGACCACCGTTGTCTCTTGTGAGCTTGCCTCAACCTCCTTCTCTGCCACCAGATCCCCAGATGCTCCCAGCTTCTGCTGCTTGAGAGTTGGACCCAAAGAAGAAACTGAACTCCACAGCTAAGTCATGTATCCTAACACTGTCACTTCAGAGCCAGAAAAACCCCAATGTATTCAGGCTCCCACCAGCTGAGGGAAGTAGCCTTAGGATCTCTGGCCTTCTACATGTCACCTTGGGGAAGATGCCTGGCAATGGGCTTGTGACCCAGGTCTTGCTCAGTAACTCCGGCTATGGTCCTAGGGCTACAGACACCTGCCTGGGCCCTGGCTGGGCTTCTTGGGCCCAGCTGGAGGGGAAGGCTTGGGGGTGTTTCTGCTCAGAGAGGGTCCACAGGGCAGAAAGCGGGCACTGGGCTGCACTAAAGTCCAACTCTTCACTCACTTGCAGTGACAGAGTGAGCCTGCTGCTGCATGTGTAAGACGAAGTTAATCCTTCCTGCCCTTCTAACCACATGCTAACTACCACGGTGGGATGGCTTGATATTTTTAAGTATCAGGTGCCCTGGCATGTATCACCTCACTTTAGCATTTCCACAACCCAAACCTAGGCCCCACAGTGCTGAAAACGTCAACTGCAACAGGGCATCCACTCAAGAAAGAAAGGAGTTTATGACTCATCTGGTGTCCCACAGCTAGACAGCACCTGGGCCAAGATTTGAACTTGGGTTTCCTGGGCCTGAGCCATAATCACCAAAGCATCATGTGTAGAATGAAGGAGAGGTGCCCATTTTAAGGGCAGCATCCTTGAAACTGTGTTATCACTGGCAGGGCATATTTTCCCAATAATGTTGAATACAGGGAAACCTCTACTATCCCTCCCCCAGTGCCTTTCGATGTATGTCCTTTCATCCTGCGAGGTATCTGCACTCTGAGGTTCACTGTTGTCAGTTCATCTCCTGCAAAAAGCGTTTGAGGTACCTCTGTTTTGCCTACAGCAGCAGCTCCTAACTGGCATTTCCTTTAAACTTTCTGGAAGGAGAAAGTACACTGCACACTAATTGAGCAGAAAGTTCTTTTTTCCTCCATCAGCCTGGAAAGGATGTGAAATCCTCCATATAGTGAGAGCAAGGCACAGACCTCCCCCAACTCTAGCCCTGTCCCTGCTGCCCTCTGTCTCAGCCTGACTCAAATGCTGCCAGAAAACAGGGCCTGGCCAGGAAGCCAAGAGATGGGCAAGTTCCTTTATCTCTCTGGGCCCCAGTTTTTTCTGTATAGGGCACCAAGCCAGGCGATCTAAAAGAGCTCCTTTTGGGGCCACCCGGATAGCTCAGTTGGTTGGGTGTCTGACTTTTGGTTTTGGCTCATGGTCTCAGGTCGTGAAATCATGCCTGTGTGGGCCTGCATGCTCAGTGTGTGTGTGTGTGTGGGGGGGTCTGCTTAAGATTTCCTTCCTCTGCCCCCCACTCCTCATTCGTGCATGCTCTCTCTAAAATAAATAAATACATCTAAGAGGGGAAAAAAGATCTCTGTTCTGTAAATCCCAATATTTCTGCTTAGTGTACTCAGTGCAGAGCTGCTGCCCTGGCTTGCCACAAAAATGCTTCTCCATGAGAAAATGAGGAAATGCTTGTTTTTTTTTTTTTTTTTTTTAAAGATTTTATTTATTTATTCATAGACACAGAGAGAGAGGCAGAGACACAGGCAGAGGGAGAAGCAGGCTCCATGCAGGGAGCCAGATGTGGGACTCGATCCCAGGTCTCCAGGATCACACCCCAGGCTGCAGGCGGTGCCAAATCGCTGCGCCACCAGGGCTGCCCCAGGAAATGCTTGTTGAGGTGTCCATCATCTTCAGCTGGGAGATCAAAGAGGTTGAGTGACTTACACAAGGTCACACAGCCAGGAAGAGGGCACCATGAATTTGACTCTAGCTCTGTGTGATTTGAAGTCTCAGTCATAATAATGCAGGGTTTTGAGTTACAGCCTGCATAAACTCTAAAATCCCACCCTAACAAAGAGGAGGGGGTGTGGGGGTGGACAGAGACTTCTAGGCCAGACCCAGATAATCCATAAGGCTTTGGACAACCTGAGCTCTTTCCTCAACTTGTAGTCTCTCTAACAAAGACTGCAAGTTACCACTTATTAACTGAGCACTTACTGCATGCTGGGCACATAGAAGTGCCTCACACATATTATTTTTTCACTAATGTATCTATAAAACCCATTTTACAGATGAGAAAATGGAGGCTCAGAGATGTTAAGATTCTCATGCCCGAGACCACCTTGCTATTAAGAAGGCAGAGCTGGTGGGGCGCCTGGGTGGCTCAGTTGCTTAAGCATCTGATATGATCTCGGCTCAGGTCTTGATCTCAGGGTCGTGAGTTCAAGCCCTGTGGTGGGCTCTACGCTGAGTGTGCAACCTGGGCGGGGGGGGGGGGAGGTTCAAGAGGCGTGTCTTCTGCTGCACAGAGAGCTGCCTCTCTTGGGGGCAAGAGAGGATGCTGGTGATGCGATATATTTAGTAACTGTGGATTGGAAAGTAGGAAGCTTTTCCTCCTGTGCTGTTTCCCCAGCATGGGTAGCACCTAACCCTGCCCACTCACAGCTACCTGAATCCTCCTTGGACCATGTCAAAGCCTCTCTTCCCTTCAACCCTCAACCACCACCGTCACGTTCTGGCTGACCCTCAGCTCTTTCTTCTGCACGCCCCTCCTCCTCCAGCCTCAGAGGGCCCCTCTCATTAGAGCCAGGCAGGCCTGTATGACCCTGCCCTCCTTTAGGCCTTGTTGTCAGGAACAGGGCTGGGGAAAGGACCACTGATGAAGGAAGTCCAGGCATTCTGGAGCTGGGGTCATGCAGTGCAGAGAGCTCCACAAGCATGGGGAGGCCCTGGTGTGGCCGGGGGGACTGTTCTGGGGCTCACCCCTGGGAGCAGACAGCTACCCTGAAGTACTGGGAGCCTCAGATGTTGACCCAAGGAGGGGTGCTTCCACGGTAGAGGGAAATGAAGTCTGTGCTCCTCGCTGAAGGCCAAAGAGTGAGCAGCCTTTCCTCACCCTCCACCCCCTCCTCACCCTGCAAACCTTTATTATTTCTTGCTCCTGGCTGTCAGCAGCAACAAACTAAGATTAATCACTCGCCTGCCTGCCCAGACCCAGACATGCCTACCGTTTGAAAACTCTCTCCTTTACTATATAAATCAATGGAGAGAAAAAAGAAAAACAACTCTAACAGCAATGTGCCCCCAACACCCCTGGAATGCAACCTATCTGCTCCTCCTGGCCAGGCTACACCTACTGCCCTCCACTGGAGCCCCAGGAAGCATTTGTTGATGGAGACTGGCTGCCCAGCAGGCAGCACAAACCTGCAGCTCAGAGCAGGAACCAGCCTGGTATCCTTAAGCAATTTAAGCAATCAGAGCAGGAGGCATGTTCTTGATAGATTGTCCCACCTCCTTCTCCTCTATTTGGGGGAGGTGATGTGGCCCAAGTCTTCCCACCATCCTTGGAACCTAGGGGAAAGACACCTCACCCTAACTGTGTGAAGCCCTTAACCTGGAAGTGAATTTACTAATCAAATCCCAGACCTTTATTCTGTGGATGCAGGGGACAGACATTCACCCAAGCATCCAGGAGCAGATACGCCAGGACATGTCCCCAGGGCTTCTGACCTAGCACAGCACTCTGTCCTCCAATGTCTAAAAGCTCTGGGAAAATGGAGGAACAGAGACGGGCATTATACTGAGCATCTGCTGTGGGCTGTGCATTGGGGGAACCTGCAGAGCCACGTTACTTCTTGCAACAGCTCTATGAGAGTGGTCTATGTGGTTTTCCAGGCAATGATCAGGGAATTAAAGACACTTGCCTAGCATCACACAGCAGGTAAAAGATGGAGCCAGGATTCAAACCCAGGAATCTCTGACTGCAGAGTCCATGATCCTCCTTTTACATCTTGAACAGGGCTGCCCTGGATCCCCCGCCCCTGGGATGCCTGCCTCCCAGCCTCTTGGGACTACACTAGCCTGAGTGGAGTGTTTGTGGGCACGTGGAGGCAAAGAGGGGTTCGGGAGGGCAGAGGGAGACACAAGTGGTGGTCTTTCCTTGATAATACTCACCTGGTTCACTAATGGCTCTAGAACACACCTCAGAAGACATGGCTGTATCTTGCTCAAATCCTCAAGAACATCCCCTACCTTAGAGCTAGAACCCCAATTCCTCAGCCTGGAGACCAGCATCCTATGAAGTGTTATTTGTTGTTCTTACACAAATCTGCACTTCCCTGCCCATCTATAGAATGTCCTGCTCACCCTCCAAATGCCCCCCCCCGCCTTCGGGTGCCTTCCTCTTTCATAGTCCCGAGCCTTTTCTTTTTTCTTTTCTTTTCTTTTCTTTTTTTCTTTCTTTCTTTCTTTTTTTTTAAGATTTATTTATTTATTCAGAAAGAGAGAGAGGCAGAGACATAGGCAGAGGGAGAAGCAGGCTCCATGCAGGGAGCCCGACATGGGACTCGATCCTAGATCTACGGGATCACACCCCAGGCTGCAGGCGGCGCCAAACCGCTGCGCCACCAGGGCTGCCCAGTCCCGAGCCTCTTCTATCTTGGGTAGGCCTAAGCAGTCCTGTTAGTATGAGTTCCAGATATTCCTCTCCTCTCAGGCTATGAATTCCTAGAGGGCTAGAGTCCAGTCCAGAACTGATACTGAATGGGGCAGAGCTTATGGGGTGGAGGGGTGGGGTGGGGTGAGGAAGACCCCTGAATGATCAAGTTTGAGTTGCAACCTGATGGAAACAGGCCAGAACCCAGAAGCATCTCTTAAGGTCAGAAACTGGGCTGCATTTGCAAAGGTGCTGTGAAGTTTGCCTCCAGGGATCTGAAAGCTGAAGGCCCCTTTGTGGGGGTTCCTTGGGGCCATGTCTCCCACTGGGGTTGGGATTCTCACTGCCTAAAGAAAGCTGGGGCTGGGCTCTTGTCAAAGGAATAGTGGTGTCCCCATGAGGACTTTTTTTTTTTAAGATTTTATTTATTTATTCATGAGAGACCCAGAGAGAGAGAGAGAGAGACAGACAGGGCAGAGACATAGGCAGAAGGAGAAGTAGGCTCCTCGCAGAGAGCCTGATGCAGGACTCGATCCTGGACCCAGATGTTCCACCACTGAGCCACCCAGGCGTCCCAAGGACTTTTTTTTTTTTTTAAGAGAGAGAGGGTGGAGAGGGGCAGAAGGATAGAGAGAATCTTTTTTTTTTCTTTCTTTTTTTTAAAAGATTTTGTTTATTTATTCATGACAGACATAAAGGGAGAAAGAGGCAGAGACACAGGCAGAGGGAGAAGCAGGCTCCATGCAGGGAGCCTGATGTGGGACTTGATCCCAGGACTCCAGGATCGCGACCTGGGCCAAAGGCAGGCGCTAAACCACTGAGCCACCCAGGGATCCCCAAAATCTTAAGAAGCCTCCACGCCTAGCATGGAGCCCAACACGAGGCTCAATCTCACGATCCTGAGATCACAATCTGAGCCGAAATCAAGAGTCAGACGCTTAACCAACTGAGCCACCTCGTGCCCCTGAGAGGCCTTAAGTGCCTCTGTCTGTCCGTTCCCAGGGATAGGCATCTGAAAAGGGGAGCCCTGGCACTACCCTGCCTCCCTGCCCCCAACAGCTGCAAACCCTGGTCTTTGAAGTCCTATTTCCCTCATCTTGTCCAGAGTCCTTTGCAAAAACTCATGAAAGCGGAACTTGCAAAAAGTCATTCGTAGTCCAAAGTGCCTGAAGAACCCTTTTAATTTGATTTTTCAAGACTTTTTATCCCTTTCCCCGCCTGCCTTTCCAGACAGGAAGCTGTTAGAGTGTGGTGTTTTCTTGCCAATATGTAAAGGCTCAACCCCTTGCTTCCCAGAGGCTGGCGTGAGTGTTCTGAAGGCCAATGTGTCTGTTAGCAGCTGAGAGGGAGCCTAGGGGCATGCTACCCCCCCAGTCAGGCTGGAGAACAGGGGAAGAGATAGAGTTCTGTAAGGAGGAGGGGATAAGGGCAGCATTCCAAATCAGCTAGACAGACACATCCACAGGCGGAGGTGTCTGCCAAGGAGGGGATCTAGGGCAGTGGGGTGGGCAGCACAGGTGCCATCTTGGATTGCAATGAGTGCAGGAAGCTTGTGGTGACAGATGACTGGCAGCCTAGGCCCTTCCCCCCATAGTGGGAAGCAGTCACCATCTCTTGTCAGTGTGATCAATGGTCAGCTAGGTAGCCTGAGGTCAATCATGAATCCCCTCTAGGTTGCAGTCTCCCCATCCATGAAGCAAACAATGGACTAGATGGGCCCCTACGGTTGCCTGATCGGATTGGGAGTCTGTGGCCTCTACTGCAGTCTTGGAAGTTCATTCAGCTGCCTTTTCCCTAAAATGAAGAGGATGGGGCCCTCTGTCCTAGCCACCCGGTGGGGTTGTCGTAGGGCAAACACACAGGCCTTCTAAAACGTAAGGTGCTGTGGATATGCAGGGAGATGGGGTCAGGAAGGTGGATCCCTGAGAGCGGATCCTGCACTTTAGTGGCTCCATCACTAAAAATTGACTCCCCACTCCTTTGTGAGGCACAAGACCCACCAATGGCTTTTCTGTATCTCCAGGGTTTTGCCTGGGCTGTCCCCTCCACTTGAGGTCCCCCCAGGCATCCCCGTCTGGAAACCACTTATCCTCTCTTTAAGGCTCAAGTGCATCAGCAGCTTCTCCTAACCTAACCCTCTGTGGCAGGGACTGCCCACTCCTGTGCCAACTCTGTGCAGACCTGCATGTGACAAGACCAGGCTGAAGGGGCCAGGCTGTGAGCTCCTGAGACCTCCTCCTGTGACCCGAGCTGAGCTGTTCTCGTTTCAGTTCTGTGCTGCTCTGCCCAGTGCCTGGTACAGGGGGCTCTGAGAAAAGGAGAGAAAGGGTGGAGGGCCTGTTTTCTAGGCCAGATTCCCCCAAATCCTTCCTCTACTCTAGAACATCCTCATGGCAAGACCCAACGTTCACATGAAAGCATAGCTGGAATTCCAGTGTCAATTCGCACCATGCTCCTGACAACACCATGCAAAGAGAATGTCAATCCTACCCTGCCCCTACTACACAGACCTTGAGGATCTGAGAGACTTTGCACCTCACACTGTGGCTGGCAAAGCTGCCGTTGGCCCCAAGGAGCCGTGACGTTCAGTACCAGGGTCATTCCATTTGTGGTCAAGGTGATTAATGTCAGGTATCACAGGTGCCCTAGCTGGCACCTGGACTGGTCATCATGAACTACAGCCACTCTGAGAAGCAAGCTCACCTCCCCCTAACAGGCTGCCTTGCCCAGCCACAGGATGGCCTAGCCCATCTCCTCAATTCTGGGCTTCTTCAAGGGAAATCTGACCACGTGAGACCACTTACCTGGCTTTTGGGATCTCATGGCTCTAGAGAAGCATGTAAAACTAAACCATAGCATATGTGGACAGAACCTAGTCATCTACACTCAGGCCTAATGGCAGTATTCTTATCTGGGGTCCTGGCACAGGGCACTGGTCCTCAATCTTCTCCACCTGCTCCCTGGCCTGTGAGGTGTAGGGGATCTGGCCAGAGTGCTCCGCAGACAAAGGGAGGCTGAATCCATGGACACAGGAAATCCAGGGAGTTAGAGACACCTTGATGTCAGAGGTAGAGGATCTTTAGCAGCCATCAAAGTCCCACTGAACAGATGTGGATGCTGAGACCCAGAAGGACGGAACTTGGCCCAAGGTCACACAGTAAGCAGTGATTGATAGTCAGGACTCCTGTCGAGAACTCCGGAAATAGGTCCTCCTCTCTGCTGCCCTTAAAAATAGCCTTTAATGAAACCACAGGGGCAATCTGGGGCAGGGTGGGAATAACAGAAGATAATGTTTACACTGCACTGGCTGAGCTAGAGAGGCTTTCTCTCTGTAAGAAGAGCATCCTGTGCACAGAAAGAGCTCAGAAAAGTGCTGTGCCTGCAGGGTTGTAAGGCCATGGAGTGGGGAGGCCTGTCCCTTGCTTTCTCCATTGCATGCATCCCTGAACCCTGGACTCCAAGCCTGTTACCATGAAAACAGAATCATGCTGCTGTCCATCCTTCAAGTCCTACTACCCAGGGAATGGTGTACACTGGGGATGAAAAGGAATTGTGCTCTTGAGGCTGTGATGGAAATATTCCTCTACAAATCCATCTAAGAAGTGAATTTTAGGCTTGTTTGCATCACAGAGGGCATGTTTTACAGGAGACTGGGAAATGGATGCTGTAGTATCATGGTCTGGCTACTTCGGCAACTGGCTTGAGAATTCCTTATAGGGTCCCATGTTGCTGCCTCAACTGTGACATATCCTGGGTACTCAGGAGGTCACTGTTCCCTTGCAGGCAGAGCTGTGTCGGGGTCACCACTGGGCCCCAGGGTCCAGTGGGGCCTGCCTGGTGCAAAGGCTCAGCCGTTGCCCAGTGAATAAACAGGAAGCTTGATGGGGCCTGGGCCCTCATGGAGAATTACTGGGCCTGGTTTGGGGTGCTCCATTCCCCCCTTCCTGGGGGAACCAATTAGTCATTTTGGGAACATTCCTCTGGCCAGGCCCCAAACAATGGGATTCCAGGAGAAAAGAGAGTCACAGAGGAACTCAGAGTGTGAGCATGAGGAGTACTGCACTGAGGAAGCCCAGGGAGTGATGAGCAAGCTGCCTTGGTCAGCATGGAAGGGCAGCACGGAATCCCATCTCTGATGTTATCTGCTGCCTTTACCTCTTCCAACCCTGAACAGCACCATTCACTTTAAGGTGGGAAGGTGAAACTCTGAAACAATCACTGAAGAACACCTAGTTTGCTAGGTTACCTTGGACAGTGAGCTAGGAGTAGTAGCTGAGGACCTGCTGGTCCCTGTCAATGTGGCCAGTGGTGTGCACCTGTCCCCCACGGCCACCCTCTCCTCCGTCCATGATGGGCCTCTAACTTTGGTCACTCCCAGCCCAGCCTCTCAGCCCAGTTCAGTATTGAATTTTTCTCAGCTGAGATAACCAGACTGACTCTAATAAAGCCAACGGGTCTGACAGTGGACAAAGAAGTACAGGTGCTATTTGTCCTGAGTGCCCTCCCAGCTGCTTAGAAATCCCCTCCATGTTCTCCCTAATGGCGGTCATCCAGCCCTAGTTGCACACCTCCAGTGGTGAGACACTACCTCTTGAGACAGCTTCGGATGGATCTAATTCTTGATCAGTTCTGCCAGAATTCTAACTTTCGCTCTCACTGAGCTGGAATCTGCCCGCCCTTAACTCCCATCTGGGGGTTCCCAACCACATCTGTTCCTTCTGCCCTGACAGTCCTTGAGAGATTCGCGGTTCCCACCATATTTCCACACATCCTCTCTTCTCCAGGCCGACCTCTAGTACCTCTCCTTGCTGCCCATGCACTGTAGCTTGTCATGGTCCCTCTCGGAGCAGAGCCCAGAGGACAGGGTGGGGTCAGTCCTGAGCAGAGAGTGCAGGCCAGACCCTCCCTCCTTGGCTGCACTGCTGCTACCATCTACATGGCTGACAGTCACCCCACAGCAGGCCTTTCTCTATCACATGGCCTCTAAGAACAGCAGGTAGAGCAGAGAGAAGCCAGGCAGAGGGCCTCACTGTTCCTGGTGGTCTGTGCTGGTAAAGAGTCTGGGTTTCTTAAACTCCAATTCTGACACTAACTCTGGGTCCTTGGGAAATCTCTCCTCTCTCAAGGCCTCAGTCTTCCCATGTGTAAAATGGGTTTTAGACCATTTGTTGGGTCCCATTTGGTAACAGCAATGAATGATGAAGCTCTCAAGCAAAAAAACCCTTTTCTTATTTCAGGGCTATCTATCTCAACAGTGATGTTTCATGGGTCAGAAACCCAACTGTTTACAAAGCAGCCACAGATGATAACACCAGCAGGATTCTTCCTGGCTCTCCCAGCACTCCTCAGACCCTCTGCAATACACACAGAAATCAAATCTGCCCAAACAACAGCCTGAACACAGAGAAAGGCTGCCATTCCCACAGTGGCAGAGGGGCCCCGTGGAGAGTCCAACAGCTGGTCCTGAATCCTGGTCCTGCCCCTTGAGCCTGCCAAATCCCCCCTCTGAGCCTCAGTTTCCTCATTTGCAAAACAGGGACATTATGTTTCTCATCAAAGGACTGTTGTAGGGTTTACAAGAGGGATGAGGTACACTCAGAGCTTCATTCGTTTCCTGTCTCACGGCAGATATGAAAGCTATTCTTGGGTATTTAATATTAAATCCTAGGAAAAAGTCCCTTCTCTTCTGGGGCAGAGAACATTAAAAACTCGTCTGTCTCCCAGGAGAATAAGATCAAATCGAAGAATCGAGGCTTGAAATAACTCATGCTGGCATGTTTCTGGTGGCAGTGGTGGGGGGGAAAGCACAACACTGGCGAGTCTTTTTGCCACAGACACAAGGGCCGGGCAGTGCTTTACTTGAGGCTGCCAAGGAGGGTTAAGAGGGTGAACGAGGCTGTACTTACTTCAAAGAGAGGGAATAGTCGTGCTTGCTGGTCTGGCTGTTCCGGACAAGGTAGCTGCACTCCTTGCAGAGCCGCAGAAGGTTCTCAGCATCTCCTCTGCTGATGGCTCCGTGATACCAGCTGGGGAGAAAGGAGAGGGTCAGAACCCAGCAAGGACATGACTCCCACAGCTGACATCCTTGCAAACTCTCAGCCCCCTGAGGGCAGCTGGCACATCCCAGCCTCCTCATCAAGAGGCAGGGGCACGTGTGTGCATGTATTCAGTTATTCAGTACAGAACTACCGAGTGTCTATTGCATGCTCAATCTTAGGGAGAGAATGGTGAACAAACCCGCAGCCTCCTCCCTCACAGGGCTTACGTTCCAGGGTAGGTGCTATGGAGGAGACGAAGTGAGGTTGTGTAGTTTGGAGCTATTTGAAGCACTAGCCAGGGAAGCCTTCTGGAGACTGACATTTTAGTGTGGACCTGAAGGAAGTGAAGGAGAAGCCACAAAGGACAGTGGCTGGGAAAGCGTTTCTGGCACAGGGAGGGGCAGCGAAGGCAAAGGCCCAAGGCAGGAGTGCCTGATGTGCTTGGGAAACAGCAAGGAGGCCAGCATGGCTGCAGTGAGCCCAAGGGGAGGAGTGGGCAGGGCCAGGGCAGCGTGCCTTGTGCTCAAGGAGAAGACCCTTTCTCCATCTGAGTGACACAGAGGCCATCAGAGGGTGCGGACAGGAGGGACACTGCTGCTTCTCTGTGGCATCTGTGGGACAAGTGAGAGGTGCTCATCACTCAGGAAAGCAGACAGTTGTGTGGGGTGGCCACACCAATGCTCCCATCAAGCACACATGGCACTGGCTGGGCACGTGGGAAGCCCGGCATCACTGCTTCCAGATACCGCGTGATGAGTGACAGAATCAGGAAGGCGGGGTGCAGTGGCAGATGACCTGATGGAGGCCCCTGGCTGCAGGACAAAAGAAGAACACTTGATTTTCGAAACTGGGAGAGTTGGGGTAGAATTTCAGAGGAGGAGTAATGATCACAAGACACTAGTCAGTGGGTCTACTCAAAATGCATTCCTGTTTACATTACAGTCACTAAGGAGCAGAGGCAGTGGGAAGGTGGCAAGATGGGGCCAGGAAGAGAACCATAGGTGCTGGATGGCCACAGAGGCACAGACCCTCCTGCCACTCGCCACCTGGACAGTCAGGGGCAAGCAGCAGAACCTGGCTGCACCTTGGTTCTCTATCAAGTTAGGGTCACTCCACCCCCATTTTAGGGTGGGAAGATTAAATAGGATGATGCAGAGCAGGGCTTATACAGAGCCGGATGGGAGAGTTTTAACAAAAGGCAGCTCCAAGCATCAATAAAAAATGAGTGAATTTGCAGATGGCCATGGGCAACTCCCCCAACTATCATTACTCAGGCTGCTGTTCACCCGTAGGCTGCATTTCAAAAATTCCCAGGTGTAAGCAGAGATGTTGCTGCTGCCTCCTGGTCCTGGCCCAGGAGTGCCCTGCAGATAGTACCTCTGAGAGTTCTGTTACAGACATTCTACATGGGGAGAAACATGGCACTGCCTTACACTGTACACTTTCTACCATTTATAAGACAGTGTTCTGAACAGTTAGCAGGAGTGGTGATGACATAATTATAACCTCAGAAACCAACCTGCTTCAGGAAAGCAAACACTGGAGAGTAGAGGTGAGTGTCCATGTCCACTGAGCATGTGAGTAAGTCGCTGACCGCCCAGGAGGTGACCACTCACAGCGTATCAGCCCTGGGGCTGGGCATTTCGCCAAGGGAAAGGGTAGGAGGAAGGTAGACCTGCTTTCCTTTCTAAACATACATAGAAATGAAGAGGAATATGAAGTTAGGGAATGTATGGGCTCCCATAGTGAAAGCACTTCCAGAAATGTGAGGGCTGAAGTCATATGTTAGAATGTATACACGACTGGAGTTTGGAGAAACAGCTAGACAAGGATGGAATGGACTTTAGAATAAAGTTAACAGATTTGGCAAGGTTGTTTTCCGGGAAATTTCACCTGTGTTAACACACCCCAGTGAGCAGATAAACATGCTGTTTTATTAGGAAAACAAGTTCCAGCCATTTGAAGCAAAGTCATCCTTAGGGAAAGGCCTAGAAGAGGTCTCCAGAGAAGTGCTGCTCACCCTCTGCCTCTCCCTGAGCACAGGAGCTGAGCTGGTGGCAGATGGGCCTCTGGAGGCTTAGGATCCTGGCTGAAGTGAACAGGATAAACTGCTCGCTCCTTCCCTCCTGCCCCAGCTAGTGCACACAGAGGAAAAATCAGGGACTTGAGTAGAGATTCTAAGGAGACTCAGGCTAGCTGGGGAGAAAAGAGCCAAAGGACATGATTGCAGGGGCTGGGGCCAGCCACTGGCTAGCCTGTTAGCATGGGGTTGGCCATCAGGAGACAGGGTAGGCCTGGGTGGTCCTGGACGGGGCTGAGGGCCAATTGCTGTGCCCAAGCAGACTCTGCCTAGACTGAAAACAGAATCTAAGCAAGAGGCTGTTTGGGGATGTGCTGGACTGTGGAACTGGCCAGTCAGGCCAGAATTATGGGGATTAAGAAGACCCAACCTATGCAGTACCCATTAGCTCATCCAGTATTTACTCACCTCTTACTATATCCTTGATCCTGTGGGGCTGATGCAGGGAAGAGGGAGACTCAAACAGATTCAGGACACAATTTCGGAAAGTGACAACTGCTATGTAGGAATCCTGAGTTTGTGATAGGCAGTGACTAGGGCAGGGAAAGTGCCTATGTTAAAATGAACACACAGGGGAGGCCCCCAAGGAGATGCCATTTGACCTGAGAATCTGTACCATGAGAAGAAGCCAATCATATAAAGAGCCAAAGAAAACATGTTCTCTGCAGAGGAACCAGCAAGTGCAAAGGTCCTGAAGTAGGATGCACTTGGGGTGTTCACAGAGCAGAAAGGCAGCAAGAATGGTCCAGCTCTGTGAACATGGGGAGTGGTACAGGGTGAGGGAACGGGAGGCAGAGCCTGATCCCCAAGGCCTTGTGAGCAAGGGAAGAAGTCCAATTTCATTCTAAGCATAGCAGAGGGCAAAGAGTTTTAAAAAGAGGATGTTACTTGCTCTGGATGGTCTTATAAAAGGCCAACCAGGTTATCCCGAAGAGGGGCCAGAGAGGAATGAAGTGGGAGATAAGGCAGGGGCTTCTGTAGTGGTCTAGATGGGAGGTGGCTCTGAGACAAGAGGAACAGATGGATTCAGCCCATATTCTGGGTGGAAAACTAGCAGAAGTCACTAGTTTAGATGCATTAAATGCTAGTGTAAGGAAAAAAAAAAAAAAAAAGGGTATCACAAGGACTCCAGATTGGCGGCTTGACCAAGTAGGCAGATGTGATGCCGTTTACAGAGATGGGGAAGCTGGGGGAGGAGCGAGTGTCCGGAGAAGATCAGGAGCCCAGTTTTAAACACACTAAATTTGAGATGCCCATTTGTCAGCCAAGTGCAGATGCCAAGACAGCAGCTGGATGTAGGAGTTGGGGGATTCTAGGAGAGGTATGGGCAGGGGATGCACACTGGTGACTCACTGCCAGGATCCTGAGACTACCCAGGGATAGCATGCAGCTGGAACCCGAGCCCCAGACAGTCCAAGCTTTGGGTAAAGCTGGGGTGAGGAGACAGTAGGGGAGACAGAAGAGGCAGCCAGGGAGGCAGGAGAAAAACCACGAGCAGAGTATATCTCCAAAGGAGGGAGCTGTCTACTGTGCTGAGTGAGAAAGAATGGGAGGTGATGGAGGGAGAGAGACAATGTTGACAGCTCTCTGGGGACTTCATCCATTCCCTGGACAGCTGTTTTCTTGAGCACCTATTATGTGCCAGGCACTGTACTAAAGCACTGAGGCTGAAGCGATGACCCAGAGGGGGATATCGGGTGGATATGGTCAGTATGCACGCTGTGTCCAGCCATCTCTGTATCGTGTTTTGTTTGTTGATTAAAAAGGACACAGTGATCAGAAATAAGCAAAACCTACCACCCAATCTAGGTGGCTGTGACAGACGGTTAGCAAAGAAGCCTGCTGGGAGTGCTTTCTCCATGCACTCAGTACAGCAGGCATGGGGTGTCACAAAGGAGACTGCGGCCCCCCCAGATGATAGCACATGCTGAACAGGGGGCACCCGGTACATGACATCATTCGGAAAACCCTGCATCCTGCTCACCGAGTGAGCATTTCCTGTGAGGGATGCACTGCCGGCTATGCTGAAGCCAGAACTCCCCACTAGAGATTAATACAGTACACGACACACACGGGACAGTCGCATGAGGGATCGGCTTGCTGTCAGCTCATTTCCTGTGTGAAGGGGGGTGATAAGAGTGTGTATGAGGAGAGGGGAGAAAGAGGAGGTGTGGGATCAAGTCATAGGACTGGAGTTCTAATCCTGCCTCTGCACTGTGACATCCTAGCCAAGGCTTTGTGTCTCTTGGAGTCTTGACTTCTCATCTATGTGACAGGGTTGATAACCCCATTTATCACACATTTGCTTGTTAAGAGGATGGTATACCTGAAAGCACAGCACAAGATCTAGGACCTGCTTCATCCAGTATCTGGATTAGCTTGCTGCAGTCCAGGTATACAGAATGGTGAGAAACTGAAAAAGCAGTCTGGGGGCAACTCATAGAGTGAGCGGCAGGCTAAGGAAATGAGACTTTACCCTGGAGGTGATGGGGGTGCGGGGGGGGTGGGGTGGTCACTGAAGGTTTCAGAGCTGAGTGGGGACCTGCACACACTTAGAAGGGAGGTGATCATCATGGTCAAGGGGAAGGGTAGCTAAGGGCCTAACAGTGCTAGGGAGGAGCAGAGAGGGAAAGGGAAGCAGGGATGGAACTGGGCCACCAACTGGAGGTGGGAAATCTCAGGGGAAAGGGACTGAGAAAACTCAAGTCAAGGGTGTCAAAGCCAGGGGCGCCTAGGTGGCTTAGTCAGTTAAGTGGCTGCCTTCAGCTCAGGTCATGACTCAGGGTCCTGGGATTGAGTCCCCAGTCGGGCTTCCTGCTCAACAGGGAGTCTGCTTCTTCCTCTACCCCTCTCTCCTGCTTGTGTGTGCGCACGCGCGCGGTCTCTCTCTCTCTCTCTCTCAAATAAATAAAATCTTTTTTAAAAAATATTTTATTTATTTATTCATGAGAGACACAGAGACACAGGCAGAGGGAGAAGCAGGCTCCATGCAGGGAGCCCGATGTGGGACTCTTTCCTAAGACCCCGGGATCATGTCCTGGGCCGAAGGCAGATACTCAACCACTGAACCACCCAGGCGCCCCTCAAATAAATAAAATCTTAAAAAAAAAAAGTGTCTAAGCCTTGGGGCACCTGGGTGACATAGATGGTTAAGTGCCCAACTCTTGGTTTTGGCTCAGCGCATGATTTCAGGGTCATGAGACAGAGCTCCATACTGGGCTCCATGCTTAGTGTAGTCTGCTTAAGACTCTCTCTCTCTCTCTCCCTTTGCCCCTCTACTTCTCTCAAATAAATAAATCTTAAAAAAAAAAAAAAAAAAGTCAAAGCCTTGCTCAGCAAATACCAAGCAGATATAAGGCAAAACTCTCACTATAGCTAACAAATAATTTAATTTATAAACAAAAGTAAGGGCAACAATACAGCATAGAATGAGAAAGCCTAGGGTTACAAATCAGGAGACTGTTCTAATCCTGTTAGCCACTGACTGAATTAATGGTGGCCTTGACCTTCTCTCAGCCTTAACAGAGACTGTATAGTTGAGTGGAGGCTGGGCCTTGCTCCCTTAGAATTTACATTTGGTAGGGACGCCTGGGTGGCTCAGTGGTTGTGCATCTGCCTTTGGGTCAGGGTGTGATCCCAGGATCCTGGGATCAAGTCCCACATCAGGCTTCCCATGGGGAGTCTGCTTCTCCCTCTGTCTGTGTCTCTGCCTATCTCTGTGTGTCTCTTATGAACAAATAAATAAAATCTTAAACAAACAAACAAACAAAAAACTTACATTTGCTTTTCCAGCGGGACAGCAGGATCCACTCTTTCTCCCAAGATCCCACAGAACTCAGGGCTCCCATGCTTAATGGGCTTGAAGCCCCCTCCAGGAGCTCGAAGCTGGCGCCGCCGGTCCCGGGAAGGAGAGGGGGATGATTGCCGTTTCTCGTTGCCATTAAACTGGGCTGTGGTGGAGAGAGAAAGTGCACGGTCACCAAGGGATTACTGGGTGGGGCATGGTGGGGTAACAGTCAATTGCTCCCCTTGGGGCTTTACAATTCTCAGGGGAAGAGTTCCAGGCAATTAATGAACATGGCTCAAAAGGCTCGAGTTTCCTACAGCAGGTGCTGTCAGAGCCAGATGGTGCATTCAAGGGGCTGGTTGAGTCTCCCTCCAGAGACCACTGAACTAGCCTTATCCCCAAAGGATGCCCTCTGCAATCACCACCAAGAGGGGCTCAGCATTCCCATAGGGGTTCAGCCCCCTGGACTGTTCTCAGGGAGGCAGCTGTTCCCTATTCTCTGCCTCCAACTGGCTCCCCTCCTCCCATTCTCTCATCCCCTACAGGGTATACTGGCCACATCTGCTCCCTTTCTCCTGGGACAACCCCACAGAGTTCCAATCAAGAGTCATGCCGTGTCCCCCATGTCTGCTCCTCTTCATTCAGTGCCCTCTGTATTGGCCCCACATTCAGCGAGCCCTGTCTGGGACCCAGCACCCAGGTGAGGTTGAAGCAGTGCACAGCACAGCGTGCAGGCCCTGCTACATACCTCCTCCTGGCCCCGGGCCTATGACAGCATCATTCACCACCACGGGCTTGGGGAGGGTGCCTCTCGAGGGCAGGAGCCCAAGATAACCCATAAAGAGCAGAAAATACGGGGATCCTTGGGTGGCTCAGCATTTTAGCGCCTGCCTTCGGCCCAGGGTGTGATCCTGGAGTCCTGGGATTGAGTCCCATGTTGGGCTCCCTGCGTGGAGCCTGCTTCTCCCTCTGCCTGTGTCTCTGCCTCTCTCTCTGTGTCTTTCATGAATAAATAAAATCATTTAAAAAAAAAAAAAAGCAGAAAATACTGAGCTGAACCTAGAGTTTCCAGAAGCATTCCTACAGACCAATTAGTCCACCTTGCAAGTTATCTCTCTGGTCTTTGGTTTCCTCCTCTGCAAGGGATGATGACCGTACCCACCTCATGGGGCTGTTACAAGGATTCAATTAGGTGATGTCACCGAGATCTTACCAGAGTGCCTAGCATGTAGTCACTACTCAATCAATGTTATTATAAACATTTATTTTCATTATTCTTGTGTCTGTTCAATGCGGATGCGGTACTAGTTACTTCACATAAGCTTCTGAATCAACCCAAGTTCCTCTTCCAAGCTTGCCAGTCATTAGCTGGTTGCCTTGGCTAAGTTCCTCAATGTCTCAGAGGCTCCATTTCCTCCCTCATCCTGTTACCTCGAAGATCAGATGAGAGAACACATGCGAAGGGCCCAGCACACAGACTGCTGAGTGAATGGGCCAGGCCCTGCAGAACAAGGCTTCCAAAGCCAGGTCTGGGTGCAGGCTGACAGACACACAATGGCAGAAATCTCCTCTCCAAAGAGCAAACACGGATGTGGCGAGCTGTCCTCTACCCTGGCCAGACACACGGAAATCAACCCCACACTGACGGAAGCTGGGAAGCTGGCAGAAGGTGGTGGTGGTGGTTGGGGGGAGTGGGGAACCTCACCGGCTGTGCTATATGCTGTCTGCAGGGGTTAAGGAATGTGGATGAATTTGTTCTGGGTCCCAGCCGCTGAGCGAGATCATCCATCAGGACTACAAAGCATTTCCATCCCTCTGATACATTCTTCTCCATTAACCACTATTGGAAGGCAATGGGAAGGGAGGTTCCTGCCAGTGGAAGGCTCTAGACACTCTGGACCCACATGTGTGCACTCACTCTCATAACTGCAGCAGAGGCCGGCAGCCTGTCCATCCACCTGCCCCACTCCCCAACACTCACTCACATGTGCCAGGCAAGTTCAGGGCTGGAGAAACAGCAGTGAGCAACACAGAAATCCCTGCTTATGAAGCCCAGAGTCTGAGTGGGGAGAAACACAATAAATGAGGTACGTCAGAGTTACAGCACACCATCTGCAGTAACTGCCATGGAGAATGGGAAGCACATTCCAGGCAGAGGGAAGAGGGCCCTAAGGTGGGAAAGTGCCTCAAGTGACAGAAACAACACAGCCTGGGGTAATGGAGGGTAGTGGGAGGAAACGGTGCCAGATCATCGGGTGTTGCATTTTAAAAGGACTTTGACTTTGTTCTGAGCCATTCTGATGTCCTGATGGGGAGGGTTTTGACTTGGCACTTCTGAACAGGATTGCTGTGCTGAAAAGAGATGGGAGGACAGGGGCACATGGGAACTCCCTATACTTCCCACTCAATTTCGTTGTGAACCTAAAACTGTTCTTAAAAGTTTAATTGAGAGAGAGAGAGAGAGAGAGAGAGAGAGAGAGAGAGAGATGCACATGGAGAGCAGTGAGGTCTGCAGACCCTATCTGTGCATTCACAGTGGAATGTGTGGGAAAGAGGATCCAGAGGCTATAGGCCTTTGGCCTGAGCACTGGAGGGATGGAACTGGCATTCCCTAGGAGGTGAAGATTCACAGAAAACTATAATTAAAATTCATGAGGAAGCAGGATGAAGGCCAAACTCCAACCTAGAGACACCCCCAGCCTGTGAGGCCAGGACTGGCAGTGTGGAGCAGGGACAGAGTGAGGACTCGGTGGGGGCTCTGTCTCCTTTCAGGCTACAGCTCTGTCCTGTGTCCCAACCACAGGGACAGACTGCAATGACAAGGCCCTTCTAAGGTACAGATCCTGGGTTTGTGTGTCTGAGAGAACGCTCTTCCATCTGGTCAATAACCTGGGCTTGCACAGTGGTAGTGAGAGGGTGAAGCACACAACTGGGGCCCAGGCACCCCCGTCACCATGCTCCCTGCCTGGCTTCCTAGCAATGGGCTTTCCCACCAGGGCTCTGGCTGAACCACATCAGCCCTCATGCCAACTAGTCAAATGGCGCATATGTTCTTGGGCCGAGGGATTAGGAAGGGGTGAGCCATTTGCCTTGCAGAGTCCTAGATGGGTGACCTTGGGCAGGGGTGAGCACTGGCATCAGATAGATAGGTAAGGTCACATAGCCCTTTCCTAAAGATCTGGGTCTTGACCCTAAGGTTGGGGCAATCAGGGAATGCCATTCTCAGATTGGGTTTTAGAGATGTCTCTATTGATGGAGATGAGATGTGGGGGGCTACCAAGCAGGCAGGGAGACCAGTCAGGGAAGGTAATGGAGGCTGAATCTCTCAATGATGGGAGCGATGGAAGAGGTGACTCCAACAGGACTTGACTAGCCACGGGCTGAGCCAGGTGACCCCTGTATGATGCTCCATTGAGAAGAGATGCAAGGTGGAGCAGGAGAGGGGGGCCAGGGACATGGGACCAGGGTGTACTTTTCCACAGTCCCTCCCTCTAATTTCCTGTTAGGAAGGGACAGGAGGCCATAGAGCAGGCCTCTGGTCCTGAGGGCTAAGGGTACGGAGGTGGGCAGTGAAATAGTGACATGGGAAGAAGGGGCTGGGGGGGAGATGAGGTTCTAGGCTTAGTTTTGCCACCAGCTAGGGAAAAGGAGAGACCAAATGAATTGTTAAGGCATGTTCACCTCTGACTAAAATTAGAATTTGGGGATTTCTACCAATGGAAAATCCTACCACACACCTCTTGCCACAGAGGCAGGAGCATGGAGCACTGACTGCAGAAGAAACTCTTTAGCATAACCAATGACCTGGCTGCCTGGACAGCCTGAGGCCTCACCATGAGCACTTATGGGACAGGTCTTCAGCCTGAAATACCACCACCCCATCCACAGTCTCTCTACCTAACTAACTCCATTTGCCCTTCAAGGGTCAGCCATCTCTTTTAGGAAGGCTGCTCTAACCTCACCTCCTCCCCAGACTCACCTTGATCTCAGTCTATGGCATCCTAATGGCCAGTTTCCTGGTTGGGTGCCCCACGAGTCCCTCAAAAGCAGGGGCTATACCACATGTGCCTTTGTGTCCCATGCCTAGCACATGCCTGCAACCTAACAGGCACCTAATGAATGACTGAAGAAAATTAATGAGCTGTTGTTTCACTTTATTGGGAAAAAATACCGGTTTTCATACCAGATAAACTCGATAAAACCTAGTAACATCCCAGTCAACACTGTAATTCCCCACTGAACTAATTTATACATTCGCTTGCAAGCTTAATAATATAGCCATATATTTCAGAGGGGACAGGTGGTGATGAATGACAGACTTAATTAGGCAAATCATCTCACCTAAAATAAAATATACAAACTCCAAGTGCAGTGATTCAGCAGCAAAAGAAAAAAAAAAAAAAAAAAAACAACACTGTTAGGAACAAAAGCTCCAAACACAACTGCTTTCATTCCTTCTAATTAAGTTTCTCTTTAATCTGCAATTTAAAATGGCAATTCTTTTAATTTAGTGATTTTCTGCAAAAGATAAAGACACAAACCCTCAAAAGAATATCTGCATTTAGAGAAAAAAATATGCCACCCCTGTGAGTCATTAGAATGACAGAACCTAATTAATTGCACCTATAGGCAATTACAAATGGAATCAGAGTTGTGCAGGAGGGAGGGGAGGCTCAGGTGGGAAGGACCAGGCCCTGGGAGGCAGTGGGAGACATGGCCCCACTGATGCTCCGCCAGCCTCTGTCCAGGGCAGGTGAGGAGGCCAGGCCCCTTCTCGATGCCCCAGATGTCTTTCCAAAAATTCTGGTCTAACGACAAGCCTCAGCCTTTAAGGGCCCAGCTTGGGTGCCCCCACGACTGCCCTTCCGAGCGAGGCCTTTTCTCCATCCATGTTATTAGTCTCCAACTCGGGCAGTCCCCTTCCTACTCTTATTATAGGTTTTATACCAATCGGTTCTGAAGTTTAGTCACTGCCAGTAACAGATGACAGTATCCCAGGTGCCCACGTTGGCTCTGACTCTCACAATAGCTCTGGCCCCTGTGGATGATGAGTGACGGATGGGGACTCAGAGGTGAGAAAGAACTCACCTCAAAGGGTCTCAAAGCTAAGGGGTGGGATAGGGGCAGGGGAGGCAAGGCCTGAGCTCAGGCCTGTGGGTCACTGGGGTCACCTTCCCCTCTGCCCCCCTCAGGTCCTTCCTTCCCTATGGTCAGGCAGGGGCTGTGCCTTCCTCACTCAACTCAGTCTGTGGTGCGCTTCCCACCTCTAGGCCTGGAATGACCACCCTCCTGCTCCATCCACATGATGTCTAGAATCTTCCAAGACCTGGCAAAAAGCCACCCCTTCACAAAGCCTCCCCGTTTACCGCCTGCTGAGAGCCCCTTCCTCCTCAGAAGCACTTGGCACTTCTCTTGAGGCTCCATGGGCACCCCTTCTCTCTCTTCCCCAGTCAGCCTGGGTGTTCTGTGGGGGCAGTGCCCGGGATTTATTTTCTTTCTTTTCCCTCTCCAATCTCTTGTTTGCCCCTAAGCCTAATGCAGTGCTTGTTATGGAGACGGGTGTTTAGTAAATGTTTGCTTAGATGAAATAAATGTGCTCCTTCAGGGTCCAGTTCCTTCTTGTTTATTAATCAGGGCTGGCCAGAGAAAACAAGTTCCAAAAAGCCAACGGGCCTCTAAAGCACAGCTCAGCTGGGCTCAAAACCCTTGCTGACTCCCAACTTCCCCTGGGTGGAGGGCAAACTCCTTGCTCTAGTGTTCAGGATCTTCAGTGACCTGGCACCAACCCAACCTACTGGATCCATCTTCCCCTAGAAAACCCCTCTGGGGTCCCTACCCAGCCCTTGGCTCCAGGCACAAAGAATGGCCAGGCCCTAAATCCACCATCTGCCCCTAGGGCTTTGCTTTGCCTGCCCTCTCGAATCCCCTTCTTCACTATCTTTGGATGCACAAATCCTTGCTATTCTTTAAAGTTCGGCTCCAATGCTACCACCCAGGGAAGGTTTTACCCTACACCCCAGGCAGAATTCCTTTCTCTTCTGTGCCCTGCATCCCGGGGTCTATGCCACTGTCTGATCCCACCCCAGTCTCTGGTAGTGTGGTAGGTAGGTGTCCTTCCAGAACCGGATGGAGATGGGCCTCGTACCTCAGCCTCCACTGAACCTCTGCATGGCCATGCAGCCGACTTGAAAGAATGGCCTAGGGGCACATGGGTGGCTCAGTCGTGATCCTGGGATCCTGGGGTCAAGTCCCACATCAGGATCCCGGCAGGGAGCCTGCTTCTCCCTCTGCCTGTGTCTGATGAATAAATAAAATCTTTAAAAAAAAAAAAAAAAAGGAAAAAAGGAACGGCCTATGAGCTGCAATAGGCCAGGAAACGGAGGAACCACAGCAGCTTGGCATCATGGAAAGGATATGGACTCTGGACTTAGAAGGACACATTTTGCGTCCTGCCTCTGCCATTACTGTGTGACTTTGGGCAAGTTTCTAAATCTCTCTGAACCCTAGCTACCTCTTTTGTAGAACAGGGTCGACTATACCTACAAAGGATTGTAGAGGTAGTTAGTAATAGATTGCGTACCAAAGTCCTGTTAGGCAGGCCCCTGTAAGTGGTGACCCCCTCCCCACAGTCACACCCACACTCTGAACACTCCTCTCTCATACACTGAAGACAATAAAGTGCCTTGCATAAGAAAGGTACCTTCTTTTTCCCTAGCCTCTACTGGAGTTCCTAAGCTGGAAGGTCCAAAAGGCACAACATATTCTGCTTTGTTCAGAGCTAAATCCCCAATGCCGAGAACAGTGCCTGATGTATAGTAGATAATATCTACTGAGTGAATAAATCTCCACCTGGGTCAGCAGGACCATAAAACCTCCATGCATCAATCAAGATAGGAAAAGGGAGCTGGATTACCTCCTCAAATTATTTTAAAACATTTTGAAGATGGCCTAACCTTTACTGCTTGCTTCCTCTGCATGGGGAGGCATACATGAGACCTGATGGGACCTTCTGCTCTGACCCCCCCACATAAGCCTAGGAGAGATCAGGGCACTTTGTCCAGGTTTTTTACAAACAAGGCCTGGTGTAGGTAAGCAACCTGGCCATGGTGATAGGAGCAGGCTGCCACATCAGGCAGCCAGCCTCAGCCCCTACTCCCCCAACTTCTGCTCTGGGATTTAAACCCTGGAATGCCTCCTCTCACCTGGGGGTGGGTAGGAGTACCTTTCCCTGGGGAATGGTGGGGAGAGAAATCAGTGGCCTGGCAAACATTTTCCAGTCTTCCCTACTGACCAAGGGTGTGGACAGCGGCTGCATAGGACAGGGACCATTTAAAGCCAGCTGGGAGTTAAGGAGGCCCAGGGACCTTGACGTGTTCCAAGCTCAGTGGCTATAGCTTTCTGGCTGGCTTGGAGTCTCTGACCCACCAGTTATCCACACAGGACAGGGTCCTTTAAGCAGAGGCAATGAGGATTAGACAATTGAAAACAGGACACTTGTAAGGAGCTCTCAGCCCACTGAAGAGGCTTCTTTAGGCCTTCTGTGGGTGAGGCCAAAATGAATATGGGTTGTCTCTGCAAACCACATGGAGCTCATGGGAGGGGCCTGCCCTATAGTCCAAGAACACGAGGGCACAGAGAACAGAACGAAGGTGTCAGAGGCACCCCTTCCACAGAGGTGCTGATCCCTCCATTCTGCCTACAGCCAGGCCTCGACTCTGGCGTGTGTTTGTGTGTGTGTGTGTGTGTGTGTGTGTGTAAGGCAGTGGGGAGGGCTCGGGTGGACAGGCACACAAGGGGCTGCTGCCCAGGCAGTTCTCAGCCCCCAAGAGAGGGGCAAGGAGGGAGATAGCATAGTGGTCTGGGGAGCTGGGTGGACCACATGATCCCTGGAGTCTCTGCAAACACCACAGACTTTCACGACAATGTGTAAACACTTGCCACTGCCTGAAACTGTTTCCATGACAACAGCTTTGCTGCTTCGACTTTCTAGATACACATTCTGAGTTACCTCATCTGCTCCTCAGAACAAGATCAGTATTAGAATTCCCATTTTACAGATGGAGAAACTGAAGCCCAGGGAGGTGAGGCCCCTTTCCCTTCCGGTCCAAGAGCAGGCCTCACCCTCCACCTCCCCCGCCTGTCCTGTGCATGAGAGCTGCACCTCCAGGGATTTTAAAACAACAGGCAGCTCAGCAAATGTTTGGTCTGTGTTTCAGGACTGCCAACAAGAGGCCTCTGTGTTCACCTCCCAGACACATGCAAGCCCCAGGGCACCACGCTGCCACATCTCGTGGGCAGTGCCTGAAAACAGAGATCTCCATTGTGAAGGGAGGCAGTGGTGACTCCCCGAGAAGGAGGGCATTGGACAGGTTGTGAGGCAGGCGCCGGGATGCTGCTTGGGTTGCAGGAATGCCATCCGGATTCCAGGAACGCTGTCCATGCATGTACACCCAAGCCAGGGCTAGGGAAGGAGGGCCTGGAACAGGGTGGAGTATGTCTTCATCCCCTTATCCTGCAACCCTCACAGGAAAAAGACACCTCTGTCTGGTGCAAAGACCCCACCCCAAGGGCTGCTGCTTGGCTATGGGAAATATAAGGATAAATCCTGATGAAAATGATGAAATGATCCAAATGCAGAGATCTTTACAGCTGCTGAAGCAAGCCATCTTTACTGTCATAACTCATCTTATAGATGAGAATTGGACGGCTGGAAATGGGACTGATTTGTCCCAAGTCAACAGCTGGATTTGAACTTGGACTGCAACCCAAGTCTCCAGAGGCCTTTAACAAGTACAGCACGAATCCTGTCTATAATGTAATACATTCTCAAAAAGCAGTAGTTAACAACGACAGAGATACCAAAAGTCGGTGTCCACTGAGCACTCACTGTGTCCTGACTCTCAGCACCAATTACTACTTCCTTTTAAGATGTGGAAACAGAGGCAATTGGCCCCAAGTCACCCTGTTAGCAAGTGGCAGCACGGGGCTTTAAATCCAGACCCTGTGGCTTTGGCATCTGAGTTCATGTGTACTCTGCGAATTCTGGGCCAGGCTCACCTGTCAGATGGAAAATGCCTGCTTGTGTCTGATGCAGACTGTTTCCTGATGCTTATACCTGCAGATATCCACAGACAATCACTTAGAATCCTAGGGCCAGGCAAACAGACTCTTCCCCATCCACAAGCCTCAGAGAACCTGCACAGTGGGCATCTTTGGAAATGGGTCTCCACATCTAGGAGCCCCAAAGCCCCAGCCAAGTTGTTTATAGGTTTCTGATGGCATCCCCCTGCAGATGGCAGTGAGGGAAAGGAAGAGCGAGAGGATGGGACAAGCCAGGTGCATGGCTCTCAGGGGGCTGGCATGCCACCCACTAGCACACCACTCTCTCCACCTACAATGTGGCATCTGGAAGCCTGGGCCACTCCTCAGACAGGTGGGGACACACTCTCGACTTCTTCCCAAGAATTCAGACCAGAGGTGGCAATCACGGCAGTTAACAGCTGTGCAAAAATGGCCCTCCAGGTGTAGGCCCCTTGCCTCGTTTGGAGAGAAGACAGGCATATGGCATGAAAGAGTGATATGAAAATAAACTATTTCTGGGTGAGCAGTCTGCATCATTACCTCAGAATTCTAGTGTCCTGAAGAAATCAAGGGGTTGGTTTTCCAGAGACATGATTTATTCAATAATTTAACACCTATCTGCATGTTCATCATGTGCCAGGCATGGATCTATGTAAGGGCCCAGGTGTGAACAAGGCAGGCAGAGGCTCTGACCTCACAGAGCTTAAACAGTCTCGAGCCACATGAGGATTTCTGCCCTGCCAAACAGAAGAGCAAGATTCCAGCAAATCTTTGTGTTTTTTTTTTTCACTGAGGAGACAAAAGACACAAGGAACATTTCTATCAATCAATATAATTAGTAGATCAGCCAAAGCTATTAAACACTAGTGTTTTCCTTTCTCTTTTCTTCTTCTTCTTTTTTTTTTTTTGGCTACTAAATGAATACATTCATATGTCAAGTAGAAAAGCTAACTGGAAAAACCTGTCCCTCGGTAACATATTAGCCCACAGGAAGTGAGCAATCCTGGTTCTCTTCATAGTCATTCAAACCCCCCTTTTCTCTGCAGACCTGCTGTTCGTATGTGTTAAACATTAATTACAACTGTTACTCATTACATAGCGAAAAGCTCCCCATACAAACAAAATTGTTAATTTCCTTGCAGACCCAAGGCATTCTGGGAAGCTCTCTAAGGGGCAGAGAGCATCACAGGAGCCCCGTGGGGGTCAATAGTGAGGAGGAGGTGGCATGGGTCTGGGTGTGCCAGGTGATGGTGGCAGGTCTAAGACTCCCTGAGGAACCTTCTGCAGAGGCTGAACCTATTTGTTCTGAGTGTCTGAGGATGTCAATCACAGGGCTTGGTGGGAACAGCAAGCCCAGGGGAAGTGTCTTATGCACAGAACATCAGCGTCCCCAACTCCAGAGCATTTGTGTTTGACAGTGAAAAGTCACAAGGTCAGCACAGAGTGGGCGCAACTGCTTCTGCCTCAATAGTGACCAAAGGCACATGGCACCAACACAAAGTAAAGGCAATGTTATGACATGTACCTTCCACACTTGAGATGTCAACGCAGCAGTGGAAAGAGTAAAGACTGCAGTCAGACTGACCTGGGTTCATTAGCTGTGTGACTATGGACAAGCTGCTCATCCTCTGAGAGCCTGAGTACTGTCATCTGTACAATGACAATGAAATCACACCCACCTTGCAGGGCTTCATAAGTGGTGCTCACTAAATGTTGATTTCCTGTCCTTCCTCCATTTCCCCCCTTACCTTAATAGGATTATTTTAAATTAGCCAATTGAGCTGGTTTGGAGATGACTCACAATTGTTTATGAAATAGACATACCTAGGACCTTACTTGCCCTCTCTCTGCCCTTTCGGCCTACTTGATGAGGCCAGGAAGGTGTCAAGACTTAAGAAGGTCCCTGGGTAAGGGGTGATCGACATAGCATTAGCACCTGCCCTGTAAGTGTATATCTGGCTGTTCAGAATAAACTGACATACCTCCTATACAGGGTGAGGTAGGAGCACAGAGAGGTCCCAGCCCAACCTGGGATGAGGGTGAGGAAGGGACTGCACATGTCCAGGAAGGCCTTTCTGGAGGAGGTGTTGTTGCTACTACTGAACTGAGTTGTGACATCCCCTAATACCCCCTGACCCCAACACCTAACACATAATATGTACAAGGTACATTGGAGATTCTCAAAGTGAAGTGCTCAGATCAGCAGCATCAGCAGTTCTTGGGACCCTGTTAAAAATGCAAATTCTCATGCCTCATCCCTGAAACCTACCATATGAGGAACTCTGAGGACCCAACAATCTGTTTAATGCTTCCTCTTGGTGATTCCCCTACTTGCTCTGGCCAAGCCAACCAATTCACAAGTGTGTCATGGCTAGAATGAGGAGGGGACAGAGGGGAGAAAAAGCAGTGGGGACCTTCTCACACCCAGGAATCAATGGCCCAATCCTTGGGAAGAACTGAATAAAGAATGGAAGGACTGGGTAGCTCACTGTTAAAACTACTGCTGGAATGCAGACAAGGATTTCCTATGTAAGTACTGCTTTCCACACCATCCATGCTTCTCAGGGCCAGGCCTAATTAGGAATGAGCTCTGTAAGTGAGGCCTCTGTGCCTTCCAAGTACCTCTTCATGGAGTACATTTTAATATTAAATTAAATTTTATTTAATACAATTAAACCTCCCCTGAATACCAACAACCATTCTTTCAAGTGTGACCCTTTACAGCATGCAAAAATCTTTTCATCCAGATCTTTCAGATCTTTTCTCTTGAGCATTAGAGATCCTGTTTGACAAGGGTTTTGAGTATTCCCACTTTATGGATGGGAAAACTAAGGTTCAGGGAAACTGAACAGTAAGTCTGAGGTCTCACAGCTGGTGAGTGGTGGAGTTGGCATGTGAACTTAGGATTGCCTGACTCCTTCTACTGCCCCATTGACTCCCGACATGCAAAACACTGCCCTGAGCTTTTGAGGACAGAGCAACTCATGGAGGAGCTAATGGGGGAAGGCCGACAAAGTACCTGAAGTAACTATGTTCAGCACTGAGTCGTATGTCAGTTTTCTATCTTTGCTGGGAGGCAGACCTGTCACTAGCTAAACCCAGGGCATCACCTGATAAGTGGATTCAATGGAGACATATCTTCAGTGAGTGGAAAATGAAAAAAGTGAAATGATTTTGTTCCTTTAAAAGATTTCAAGGGTGCCCTTCACACACTCCCTGCCACCCAGCTCCCTGAGCAAGCACTCGATCATTTGCTTCTCAGAGGCAATTATAAATCATTAAAGATATGGCTGGTAACTCTACTCATTGGATTAGAAGGCAATGTTGATCTATCCTGTGTGTGGCCTGATCAGCTCTGCTACGAGGTCTCTGGCAGTTCTCTCCTCTCAGGGCCTTGTTTCCCCAGCTAGACAAGGGGGAGTGGGATGGCTCTGGTCAACCTCCACCCCCATGTAGGTACGAACTTCAGGAACTTGGGGCTCCTACTGGATCCTCTGCTGGAACCATTCTAGGTGGAGAAACCAAGTCAAGTATCCTATGAGCTGCACACATGGCAGAAATCTGTATCAGGGCAATGAAAGGCACATGACATTTCCTGTGGGCTCTAACCATATTTTATGCAGCATCTCTGACGGCAGCAGGGAGCCCAGGCAGCCCCTTGGGTTAGGGCTTGGATCTGGAACTGGACTCCACAAGTTCAAATCCTGGCTCTGTGGCTGACTAGCTATGGGCCTCTTCTCTTTGGACCTCAGTCCTTTTTAGCAGTAAAATGAGGAAACTCATCTCCCAGAGGAGAGCTGTGAGGATTCAGTGAGAGTGCAGGCAAAAAGTGCTCAGGAAATGGCCAGCACTTTCATGATGTGGTGTCCCTTAAACCTCACAGGGATCCTCTGCAGCGGACACATCTCCCAGGTGAGAAAATGGAGGCTTCTACGACAGGTTGGATTTCTGTCCTCCCCGTGGCTCCTTGCAGATTAGTGAAGACACTAATCCTGAGCCCATGTCTGATTCTCTAGTCGTGCTCCCAGCTCCTCTGCTCTTGCTCTTCCCTATGTGGCTATGTCCTATGCAGGCTCCATTTGTCAATGTAACAGTCCCTGCCACAAGGCCCAGGGCTGATGAGACCCTCCATACCAACCCATGCTTCCCCAAGACAGTGTGGAATTACCCCAGGCTGCTCTTCCTGCCCCACACCAGGCAGGGAGTTCCTCTAAGTCTCTGTATGGGCCCAGAGCTGCATCTGGGGGTTTAGGGCCACTTCTAGACCCATTTGCCACCTTGCAATTTGTGGCTGTCAAGGCCCCCAGGGGGTGAGTCAAAGCAGGCCAGGAACTAAAACCATCAGCCCTGAAGGCAGGTGTCTCTGCCAGGAGTGAAGGGAGTTGACAGCTTGATGGAAGCCATATCACTTCTCCGTGCATGGTGGGCTGCAGCCTGTCTGTTCCTTATAGTTGGCAGTGCAAGAAACCTGACCAGGCACCTGTCCTGGGGCTGTGTGGGAAGGGACTCCAGTGCCAGGCAGGTGGAGGTTCTGGCTGAGACCAGGCAGCTTCCTGGAGGAAGAGTAGGCCATGAAGGCCCAAGGCTTTTTGGATACCTTGTGGTATTTCTCACTTACCTGGCCACAGAATTCCAGGAGGTGGGAGGATTTTCATTCCCAAGAAGACAAGACTACCTCACACCTTGCAATAGTTGTTCTCAGGACAACTTGGTAGTGATAATCGAGGCTTCCTGAGGCAGCAGCCCTCAGAGCCTCAGTCAATGGCTGAGCTGGGAAGGGCTCTTTCTATCGAGAATGCCAGAAGCATGCCTTTGAGAAATGCCTCATGCCATGAATGCGATATAAGACAACGCTTTGAAAGGCAGAAAGCACTTTTGCTTCATAGACTGAATCATGGAGATAATTCAGAGGCCTTCCCTTCTCCTGGTCTCTGATCAGCATGGTGGGGTGCTGAAACATGAAGCAGTGCTAGAGGTGACAGGCCAACCCTCCACTGCCAGGCAAAGCCTCTATCAGCAATCCTGTCTCAACTGAGCTTCTGCTTCCAAATTCCCAGTGAGGGGAAGCTCATTATATATTTCCAAGTATATATCAGATTCTTACCACTCACCTGGACCCTAAATCCCTCTATTCCTTTGGGTAGGCCCAGCTTTGGGCTTTAGGGGTCCCTCAAAATTCACACCCTTTGGAAATTTGAAGACGCTACCCAGCTTCCAGGCTAAAAATGCAGAACCAGAGAACACAAGTGGTGGGAAGAGATGGTAATGATTTTGCCCAGCCAACTTTATCCCATACAGTCACTCCCCAGCTGCAGATCCTGCACCCTGGGCTCCCACGGCCCATCAGAGAGTTCCTGAAAGTCTAGAAAAACCATGTGGGACATTTTATACAGGTATCATAAGGAGGACAGGGCCTAGCCAAGCACTGCCTTGCTTCCTGACAGCACTCATGACTTGCTAAAGCATGTGCATATGGACATACCCATGCATGTGCACAAATACTGTTGACTCATGTGGGAAAACTGTCCTTCATTCCTGGGCAGCCACATGTCTAGGTTTACAAATGGGACCATGGCAGTGCTTGAGCTATCTAATCGAGCCATTTCAACTCATCCTCCTTACCTGGAAGGTGGCCCATCCACCCCTCACTCCATCTTCACTCTAGGCTAGGATATTGAAGGGTGCTCCTCATCTACCAACACTACACCAACAGGCTCCACAGACCTGGGGAGACATCTGGTTATGACTAAAGACTCATGCTTACAGCATCCCTCCAGCCTGAGGGAAAGAGCTTCCTTCTCTGCCCCAGAAATCAGAACTAAGCCAAAAGCTTCTTGGGAAGAGGATAGCCAGTATACACTTGGAGCAGGCCATACAGAGAGACAAGTGACTTGATGAGACATAGACAGAGATCTGATCCTGAGTCTGTCTTCTATTGGTAGCCAAAGAAGTAGACCTGTAATGACATTTGTGATGGCAACTCACTGACATATGGCCAAGTCCAGAATGGATACTTGTGGCCCAGAAACTTATAAGGAGAGACAGTTCTTTTTTTTTTTTTTCTAGATATTTATTGGTTTATTCATGAGAGACACAGAGAGAGAGGCAGACACACAGGCAAAGGGAGAAGCAGGCAGCTTGATGCGGGACTCGATCCCAGAACCCCAGGATCACAACCTGAGCTGAAGGCAGATGTTCAACCACTGAGCCACTCAGGTGCCCCAAGGAGACGATTCTAACTGAGACATTGTGATCCTTTGCAAAGAATGTACAGGAGTTCCAAAACCCTCTCTGGGCAGAAGTGAGCCTTTTGGTCCAAGAGACTTTTGAACAGTTAAAGTTTTATAGGTTAAGTGCTTTTGACTTTAACATGCATTTGAATCACCTGGGGGTCTTGTTATTTTTTTTTTTTTTAAGATTTTATTTATTTATTCATGAGACACAGAGAGAGAGAGACAGACACAGGTAGAGAGAGAAGCAGGCTCCATGCAGGGAGCCTGACGCGGGACTTAATCCGGGGTCTCCAGGATCAGGCCCTGGGTTGAAGGTGGTGCTAAACCGCTGAGCCACCTGGGCTGCCCTATTTTTTTTTTTAAAGATTTATTTATTTATTTATTTATTTATTTATTTATTTATTTATTCAGAGAGAGAGAGAGAGAGAGACAGAGAGGCAGAGACACAGGCAGAGGGAGAAGCAGGCTCCATGCAGGGAGCCCGATGTGGGACTTGATCCCGGGTCTCCAGGATCATACCCCAGGCTGCAGGTGGCGCTAAACCGCTGCGCCACCAGGGCTGCACTGGGGGTCTTGTTTTTTTTTTTTTTTTTTTTAAAGGTAGTCACTAATTTAGTCAAAGTCCCTAATTTTTTTTATTTTAATTTTTATTTATTTATGATAGTCACAGAGAGAGAGAGACAGAGACACAGGCAGAGGGAGAAGCAGGCTCCATGCACCGGGAGCCTGATGTGGGATTCGATCCCGGGTCTCCAGGATCACGCCATGGGCCAAAGGCAGGCGCCAAACCGCTGCGCCACCCAGGGATCCCTGGGGGTCTTGTTAAAACAGATTCTGACTCCATAGGTCTGGGGTGGGGCCTGAGACCCTGCAATTCTCACCAGCTCCTAGGTGATGCAATGCTGCTGGTCTAGGGATCACATTCTGAGCAGCACAGCACCAGACCAGACTAAGCATCAAAGGTGACACCACAGTTAAGTGACCTGCAGGTGATCAGTCCAGAAGAGTGTGAGACCCCATACTTGTCTGCAGTGTTATCTCATGCCACGGGCCCTAGATGTCTGGGAGAGTGGCCACACTAGCCCTTTAATCAAACTAGTGTTTGCAGAGTAAGTTCTCAGATGGCACTGGCCCCATTCCAGCTCCTCTCATGCCCAGGAGGAGCACAGCCTCTTACCAACCATGCCAGGAAACAGGAACAGTCCCTCTCCTTCTGCAGTTCTCCCTGTGTGCATGCTCTCTCTCAATAAGTAAATAAAATCTTAATAAAATAAAAACTCCCCCTTATGGACCTTCAATGAGGCAAAAACTAAATGAGTCATTCAATGTCTCTTTGCATATGCCTAAACTCTTAGATACAGAAGAAATTTTTTTGCATCTGGTTTTTCACCTCTTAACATTAAACATAAGTATTTCCCTCAGTTGTTATAAACTCTTTGTCAATATCACCTGTTAAGTGGCTGTACACAGTATTCCCTTTAACCAATCCCTATCTGCTCAACATGCAGGTTGTTCCCCACCTTTCATGATCATAAACAATGCCTTTTCTGAATTTTAGATCATAACCCTGGCACGGATCCTAAAGGCTGGGCTTAGAATCAAAGAGTGTGCGCATAAGCTTAAGACCTGTGACACATGTGGCAGGCAACTTTCCAAAAGGTTGGGAGAGGGGTTTTAGTGCTGTGACAGATATCCAGATTCAGGAGAACCAGTCTCAGAGTGAGGTGGAGGGAGGCGCCTGAGTCATTCTCAGCCAGGGCAAGAGCCAGCTTGAGGTCAGGATGCACCCATGCCTATGCTCCATGAATGGCTTTGTGCTGGAGCTGGTACAGGAAACACAGTGGCCCTGGGTATATGCAGGCTTCTGGCAGCCATACAGCTAGGAGGAAGCACTGGGCTCCCTCAGGCCCAGTAGGAGCCACTTCGCAGGTTGGTCTTCTTGTAGGTATGTAAGAAAATTCCTTCTGAAATCTTGGCTTCGGTGAATTAGAACATTACCAACAGGACCAAGAGAAAGTCAGGTCTTCTGGGAAGACTAGAGGGATCAGAACCAAGGCCCTAACGGCTCGGCCTAGGATTTCTACCTGGCTTGACCAGGCCTACCTTCCCTCCAGGACCCTCATCATCTTTGAGTGGCTCAGCTAGATTAAAAGAGAAGACCGCCCAACAGGATCATCAAATGAAGCCCTGTGGTTTGCCTGAGCATGAGGGATTGGTACACTTACACCCTTTACCAACGGTGAGTGTCGAGGGTGGGTGGGCCCCCTCCGAATGGGGCTCCTGGCTCCTTACCTGCCAGAGCTGGGATGGTGACCCGGTTCCACTCCCATGGCTGGTCGTACTCGTCGGCGGGCCTGTCATCGTCCTGGGGCAGCTTGCTCTCCCGCAGTCGGGGGCTGACCGTGCTCTCTGAGTCTGAGTCGACACTTTGGCCCTCAGGTTCGTAAGGGGTGTCATATAATTGGATGCCTTTGTGCTGGGACCGGACACTTTCTTGCCTCTGAAATTCTGTAGGCAAAAAGGAAGGAAGCAGAGATGTAACGGATGCACAGTATGTACTTCCTCACCTGGGATCTGTCAGGTGACATTCACAGGAATTTAGTCACCAGCCAAAGAGCTGAGAACTGCACAGGAATGGGCCCCTGCGTCTGTGCTTAACTGTCCCTCCCCACCCTGAAGGCAGCGTCTCTGCTCTCACAGGGCGAGGTTTCCTCACAAAGATCTCAGGCTCTTGGACCCAATGACAGAACCAGAGGCTTACCGCTGCCATCAGAGGCTTACCACTGCCATCTGCTCAGTCACTATCGTCTGCAAGGGCTGGGCCCAGATATGTACATGATGTTTCAGGTGTGCTTTGACAGCAGCCTGAAACAGAAAGAGCCCCCACCCCTTTGCTCTACACATGAGTAGGATCTTGCCCACTAGGACTGTTCCCCATCCTCTGGACTTTCATTCCCTACCTGAAAAATGAAATTAGGCTAAATGATCCTCGTGTTTGCCCTCAGCTAACAAGTCAAGAGCCTCCCTGGGTCACTCTTTCCTCTCCTACAAATCTGCATGAGCAACCCCTTCCCTGCATTTCTGCCTGTCCCACAGCCTGCCTGTCTTCTGACACACTGAGCACATCCAAGGGACATGGGAACAGATGTCCAGTTTCACCTCTGAATAATGGGGGGGGAAACTCTTAATCCTCTGGAGAGGATGCCATGGCGGGGCCCTATGTGGGCTGAGGGGTGACTGCCTGTCTAGACCAGACCCCAGACAGGGGGCCTCCATGTCAGCTGCTGCTCATTTCTGAGAGGCCAGGCCAGTGGTGGCTTGAGGATGGATCCCAGGATGCTAGAATCAGGTGTTTCTGAGTCAAACAGTGACAGTTTACCTGCTTTGATCCTTCCTAAACACCCTCTGTGTGAAGGGGCCCGCATGAGACATGTGGAAGGGTGGGTTTGCTGTAGAGGCTGCTCTCAGGAAGCCCAGTGCTTCCAGAAGAGGTAGAGCATACACCTAAATCACCATAATTCCTGAGGCAGAGGGGCTCGGGTGCAGGGGCTGTAAGGGACCAGGGAGGGGGAGAGACATGACACGTGAATTGATGCTCTGACAAGTGAAAACAGGAGGGGTCAGCATTCCTTGTGGCAGGATGGAGGTGGGCGCCAAGGCAGTGTGGCTGGAGGGGATAGATGGGTTCACTGCCTTTCTGTTTCACTGTGGTAAGACTTACACATCATATAACTTTGTCATTTTAACCATTTTTAATTATACAGTTCAATGGCATTAAGTACATTCGCATTGTTGTGCAGCCATCGTGATGACCTATCCTCAGACCTTTTTCATCGTCCCAAACTTAAACCTTGTAACTGTTAAATGCTGACCACCCCCCACCTCTCCCTCTCCAGCCCCTGGCAGCACCTTTCTGCTTCTGTCTCTAATAATATGACTCTCCTGGAGACCTCATCTAAAGGGATCATACAGTTCTTGTCCTTCCAAGACGGGCTTATTTCACTTAGCATAATGTTTATAAGCTTTTTGTAGCATGTGTCAGAATTTCGTTTCTTTTTGAGGTGGAATAAAATTGTTTGCCTATTCACTGTCCACTTTTGCTGGAGCACTGGGTTCAAGGAGGTGAGCAGTAAGGTTTGACACCGAAGGGGTGAGGGTCATTGAGAGGGAGCTGTTGAAAAGGACTCTTGAGGCATTCTCCAAATCAGGGTAGAAGCCCACGGGGACTTCTATGCCTTGAAGAGCAGCTGACAGTACACATGATGACGTCAGCCCTTCTGAGCAAGAGCATTGTTTTTAGGCTGGGCTTCATGGTCCAGGGCCAGCTCGTGGGGATGACAAAAATCCCCATGCACACGCCCCGATACAACAGAAGCCAACTGATTCTGTGCCAGTGCTGCTAGTGTTGATGTTAAATAACATTATGGTAGTGTTTCCCAGACCTCGTTAAGTCACACACCAACTTCACGATTTCGCTGTTTTCAAGTACTGCCTGGGTTATTATTTTCTATTTTTACTCATGTTGCCTCACTTTTTAGAGTTAATAAATTTACAACCAAAATTTTGTATTACCATCCATAAGACATTATCCTTTACTAAAAACAGCTGATAAACATAAAAAGAATGATGAGAACAAAACCAAGCAGGTAGGTACTATTGCCTGCTGGGCAGCCAGCATCTGGCTTGCTTTCCAAACTGCTGAAAAGGGACACAAGGGCAAGTGCGAGCGAGCCCATGGGGTGCAAGCAGCACGCAGATACTGTCTTTGGCAAACAGTCACTTTTTCTTTTTAGAAAGAGAGCGGAACAAAATGGAAAAAACCTCACTATGTGGTTCTCAGGCCCCCTAAAATCCTGTCTCCTCTGAGAAGATGTCCCATACTTTGGCAGAACACGGCTTTACTGGGTCCCATGAGTAACCTGGGATCATTTATTAGTTTTAAGGATGATGTTTCCCTTCTTAGGGAAAGAGGAAAAGAGAAGAGCTATAAAAGATAGGAGTTGGCCACTTCAAAGTGAACACTGACTGTAAGACACGATAGACAACTCTGGAAGTCACTAAACCTACCAAACCATCTAATCTATTCTGTGGGCTTGTTGTCATCCACAGCAGCCTCATGGGTTCTAAGGAGTGCAGTCTAGCCTCCTGACCCAGGACGATCACCTTCCTCTTCACCCTACTTTACAACAGGACCAGCAATCATTAATGCACTCTACGGTTTAGAAAGCACTTTGCCTGAGAATCGCCACTGAATCTTGGGTACCACAAAGCAACACACAGATACATATCTGGGCACCAATAATCAAGTGTGCCCTTGCTCTCTCACAGAACCAGGCTGTAAGCAGACAGTCAGTGAGTGGGGGTGGGGTAAATGAACGACAATTGACAACCAGAAACCACTCCTTACCCCAAATTCCCGTTAATTTATGGAAGTCCCTGACAGCAGTGATAAAGTAGCTGGAGCAATATGCCAAATGCATCTAGTTTAGTATTACACAATATGTAGAAGAGATGGATATTCGGCATAAAAGGAAAACATGTGCAGTGAACAGATTAGCTATTAAATCAGAGGGACTTGTGCATACACCTCTCATATAGAATTTATTGTTCCAAAAGCATCTGTGCCTTCCTAAAGCTGGGTTAGTAATGGCATGCAGTTAGGGCAGAGGATGTTATAATGGTAATCATTAAAACGAGCTTCCCCCTGTAGTACATGGTGAATTCAAATTTTCATTAAGGCTGCAACAATAGGGAACAGTTAAGTAAATTATGGCACACTAACTGGATGGAATATTAAGCAGCCATTAAAATGATAAATTTGAAGATTATGTAGGTACATGGGAAAGCGTGCATAAAATTATGGTAAGTTAAAAAGTAAAATACAAGATTGTTTATGTGTTGAGTAAACTGCATAATGTGGGCTTTCTAAACAAGTCCTGGCCGATGTGAATGAGGCCCCAAAGGGAATTCTACTCCTTGCTAAGAATTGCTGAACACTGTCATCACACACTTTTGCCCACAATACCCAGACTCTGATGACAGCAATGTTGTCAGTACAGCTACATGTAAATAAAGGATCGAAAACCTGATAGAGGAAGGTAACCAGCTACTGTGCAGAGAGGAAGGAATTATTGCATAATTATTTCTGAAAGTTGTTTTAAATAATGAGTTAGGATGTCGGTAAAGAAAAAGTGTAATTAAGACAGGAGAACATGAAAGTAGATATGGTTTGAAGCAAGACTGGGCTTACAGGAGCTATGTGCATTTTGGAAGCAGCTGCCCTTTCCTGAGAAAATGTTCATTTAGAGAGCATCTTCTCTCCCAGGAGAGGATTGCCAGGGGCCCCAGGAAGTCAAGGGCCACTGCACTGGGCCAGCTCACCAGACGACACTGTCTTCTGCCTAATGACTGGGCCCACCCTCCTTATTACCCAGACTGCGATCTGTGAGGGTCGAGAGACTAATCTAATAGGGGGGCTGATGACCATATGTTTTAAGTCACACATTATCTGGACATCACCATCTACAAATTCATGGAAAATGACCTTTAATATTGGTGGCAGGCTATGATTTCATGCCTCTCAGTGAGCAGAAACATGAAATTGACAAGGTGGAGATTTCTGTTGACCTCTGGAATAGAAAGGTTTTCAAGTGGAACTACATAAAGAGAAAGAGAAAAAAAAAAAAAATCAATCAGCACTTCTCTAGAATCAGAGAATGTTAGACCTGAGCACTCACCAAAGGCACAGAGCCAGGAGGGCGAGGCAGGTGTGCTGACCAAGGGCTGAGGCTGTGGAGAGACGAGGGCCAGGGGATTATCTGAGCTAGGGGCCCAGGACAGAGCTTGGTGCAAACCAGAAGTCTCCTGAGTGGATCTGATGAGTGTTTACAGTTCCCCAAGTCCACAAGCAATAAAGGTACACTTTGCTCCGGGGCTCGCCAGCTCTGTGCCACTTCCCTCCCATCCTCCTTTTCTTTGCTTTGGCTGCCAGGAAGCTCAGAGTTAATTTTGATGCTTAACTTCACTGAGTGTTGTCTTAGATATTGTATAGATTCTACTTTGATTTCTACTATGATGGCCTCCTTATAGACATTATTTAAAATGATGGACAACCTCAAATCTGTATTTTGAAAGCAGGTGGGTATACATCTAAATGAAAAATTGTGTAACACACTTCATGGTAAATATTTTTCACTAGTAAAAAGACTAAAAGAAAAGAAATCTTTCCTTTACCTCTTTATCTTCCCTTCAGGAGGAGGAAATCTCTGAGGGACCGAGGCCAAGGAAATCATGAGCATCGCCATGTGCACTTAGCTTCCTCTAGTAGCACTGGCAACCCCCCCTCGCCCCCCGCAATCACACCCAGCCAGGCATCTACCAAATGCCTGACACAAGAGCCAGATGGAGACACAATCCTGGTCTTCAAGAAACCCTTGGTGAGGGATGGCCAGAGCCTCCAGTACAGAAATGGCTCAGGATCCTCAATAGGGAAGAGATGTGACTCAGTTGGGGGGAGCCTGGGAGGGCTTTAAGGAATCTGGACATGAGGTCAGAGCACAGTGGTTCAGCAGGGCAAGTGGATGTGTGATGGGGGGAGGACCAAAGCAAAGGCAGAGGGGCCAGAAGCACAAGGTGTATGTGGAGCAGGAGGGCTGTACAGGGGGCCTGGTGGGAGAGGAAGCCAGAGGCAGGTGGGAGTGGGTTCTGAATGCTATGGGATGGCACCCCTAAGAGTATCTAAGGAGAGGTGCCTTAGACCCTAGGGCAGGGTGGAGCTGGGCGGGGAGAGGCTGGTACAGACGTGTAGAAGCCTTGCTGGAAATGATAGACGCTGACCTGCAGGCCCCTCACCTCTAATTTTCCCAGCTGGGCTTGTCTGGGAATCCACACTAGATCCCAAATCATAGGGCAGTAGAGCTCAGAAGGGATGGATGTGTGGCCCACGAGGCCTCCATTCCTGTGCTAAGAAACCTCTACTCAGCCCACAGTAGGGTGCCTAGCTGTGCCAGCAGACCTCTCCCACATCTCGGATTGGAAGTCATGAGCACCCATGCCTGAGATGCCAGGGATGGGGGCAGACTAGACTCACAAGTTCAGGGCTGCACTACTCAAATGATGAACCCTCCATGGCCATCCACCTGGAGGGAGACAAAGCCCCAGGTCCAGGGGAGTGACACATTCAGCAGCACCATGCTATGGCTGAAAACACAAAGTCTGCCAGGCTACTGGGGCCTGAAGCCTGGCTCAAGCAGAGGCTCAAGCAGAGGGGAAGTCGCTCCTGTTTCTGCATCTCTGGACATCATTTCCCAATGATGGTAATCACCTTGGATTCATGTTACGAGAGTTAAATGAATTCACATGCATTCAAGGTCTGGAACAGTGCCTGGTGCACAAAAAAAAAAAAAGCACACTGGGACGTCACTGTCATTCTAGTTATCACAACTGGGCTTCCTTGGAACACAAGCCCAACACCCCTCCTCCTTGGCTATTGCCCTTCATGTCCCAGAGCCACAGAAGGTGGGCTTCCTGAAATCTGACAGGCCAACCCTGCCCTCAAAATGGAAGGGTTTTAACACCAACCTTTAAGCCTACTTCCATTTCTGGATCCCAAACTTCTGATTTTCGCTGCTGCTTTGGCAATCCCATGCCTCCATGTGGGAGCCCTACTCCGGATCAGCTGTTGTGCATGACGTGAAACACAGAGGGGAGGACTCAACGATCAGCAGTGTAACTACTACATTTTGTAGATTGGGAAACTGAGAGCTGGCGACAGGAAAAAAGTAGCAGGGATGAGGCCAGAGGTCCTCTAACTCCTGGACCAGGACTTCTCCTGCTGCCTTTCCCAGACACTTCCTGACATCTCTTTTATCAGACTGTCTAGTTCTTAAATCTTCTGGAGGCAGGGGCATCTATTTTAGTCGGGTCTGAGGTGTTAAAATCATACCCAGCACCACAGACTGAGTGAGGAGCTGCACAGGAGTGGCGGGTGGCTGTTCCTAATTAGGCATGCAGTTGAAAATCAGCCAAGTTCCAGGGCACCACATCAAAGGGAAGACGGGGGATGTTCATCCCCATCTGAACTGTTAAAACAGTTTCTGGAGAAAGGCCCGACTCCTGGCCGAGGTAATCCAACAGATGTCTGAATTCAGGTATCCCTTAGAGGCCGAGGTGGCGGTCTGGGGCAGCAGGAGTCTTCCTGGGTGGATGCTGCAGGCCAGCAAGGGCAGGGCAGGGAGGTTTGGTGATGAATCCTGGAGATAAACCCGACACAACACAAGCAGGAGGCCCCACCTCCTTCCTCCTCTTCTATCTAGTCTGGTTTCCGGAGCTGTCTAGAAGCCAGGAGACTAATTGGAGTTCTCTTACCATCTTTTCCAGGCGTGCACAGAAACACCCAAGAAACGGAGGGTGAGCTTTGCGGAAGCAGGGGGTGTGGTACAAGAACAATGGTCAGGGAGCAGAGAGGGCCTGTCACTGCCCGGTAGAACCTGTACCACTTGCTCTTTTATGCTAGGCCCAAGGGTGAGGGAAAGGCCCAGGTGTGAGTCAGGGAGCCCAGTGTGCTCCCATCCCTGGTCATCTGCAGTGCTGGGGTCTTCCCTTGAGGACCCCTGTTCTGGGGCACCAGAGCGAGGATGAGCTCACGCACCTGGTGACACCACATTTGCTTCCCTCGTGATTTAAAAAGCCATGTGGGACCTCTTTGCAGAGCTCACAGGCCCTCTCTGCAATTACAGCTGGGTCCTTCAGCCCTGCCTGTCACTGTACTCTTCAAGGGACTACTGTAGCGGGCTGAGACCTCTGAGAGGCTACAGGCCAGAGTTCTGTCGCCATCCCCCGTGGAGACTCACTGAGGCGAACTTGCTGCTCCAGGATCTTGGCTGCTCTCAGGCTCAAAGCAGTGCATAAATGAATCTCCATTTAGAGTTGCAACTTTCTCAAGAGACAGCTTTCTGACTCCATGTCAACTGCAAGACCCCAATTCAAAGGCAATCAAGGAAGCTGCCTGCTTTTCTTTCTCTAGCATCCACTGGGCCCTTACTGTGTATTAAGGGGGCCCCCAGGCCAAATGTTGAGCTCTCATGTGGTGTTAGACAAGGCTCCTGCCCCCACTCCCCACCCCAGGACCTCTTGGTTTCCCAGGACAGTTCAGATGCCAACATCCATAAGCACGGAGTTATTTTTTTTTTAATTTTTATTTATTTATGATAGTCACACACACACACACACAGAGAGAGAGGCATAGACATAGGCAGAGGGAGAAGCAGGCTCCATGCACCGGGAGCCCGACGTGGGATTCGATCCCAGGTCTCCAGGATCGTGCCCTGGGCCAAAGGCAGGCGCCAAACCGCTGCGCCACCCAGGGATCCCAAGCATGGAGTTATTAACAGTTAGAGGAGTTACTGACTGTGCCACCAAACCTCTCCCACATCGCAGTTTAGAAGGTTTAGAGGCCCAGCTGGGACAAATCCAGTCCTGACTGGCCTCAAGTACCCTAAGCTAGTTCAGATGGCGGCAGCTCCTGGAGACAGAAAGCAAATGCTGTCCCAAGGACTTCGAAAATCTTCAGGGAGATGGCATTTCACAGAATCTCCAGTCCTTGTGCAAGGAAGCACCTCAAGGGTCAGGGACCTGTGTGATATCACATACAGTGAATGGCAAGCCATTGCCAGTCACAGAACGGACAGAAAGGTAAAGATGAGGGGCACCAAAAGGGCAACCCAGGCAGGTCAAGCACCAGCAAAGTTGTGGCTAGAGGAAAGCATGAGGGGTTCTGAGGTAGAACCTCATACTGTGAGCTGCTTTGGGGTGCTTATGAGGAACAGGGGGTGGGGAGGTGCTAAATGAGGAGCCCTGGAGCTGGGCTCCAGAGGGCCCCAAATGCCAGGGGGAGTGCAGACGTGAAAGGGCAGGAAAGTGGGAAAAGTGGATCAGGAGCCCTGCTCAGGTTTGCGCTTTTACCCAAAAAGTCTTTTTCCGAACTGGCGGAAACACCAGGATGTGGCAATCAGCTGCCGATGGTCTGAGGGTCTGACCCTGCAACAGTTTGGGCTCCACCCTTTCAAGAAGTGGACAGAGGATGCCCAGTACTCCGGAAAGACAGACACACTTCTACAAACAACCCAAGTGCAAGCATTTCCACTGGGCTGAGGGGCAGAGGTCAGGGTGGCAGCAGCCATTCTCAAGTTGATCCTGAGAGGGGCAGGTTTCCCTTGACCTCTGTGCTGCAGACAGAGGCCAGGGGCTTGCATGCACCATCTGGGGCCTCAGCAAATGGAGGCAGATGCAAGCCCCATCTTGGGTCCTCTGAGTATTGATGGACAGTACTTATAAAGAGGGCCAGTTGCCACCTCACCACCACCACCCCCAATGGTGCAATCTTCCAGTCTGCTGGGCACGGTGAGGTCCCAGCTTCCACAGAGGCCTCTGGCCACACACTAATGTGCTAAAGCCACAGGGGACACACTTTCATGCCAGACAGCCCTCACCGAGCAGTGTCACCAGCCCATTTCCATGGAACCCCAAAGAGCAAGCCCTTGTAAGGGCTGTGAACAAACCCAAGCCCCCTCCCCACCTGACTGATAAGAACTCTGCAGGTCAGGCAAGCTGCCTGGTTCAGCCACGGTCTCAAAGGCTCCACTCTTTATAAGTTGGGGGGAGAGGGAGTGTGCATACTGTGTGTGTGTGGAAGGGAGGTGCTTGCTGTGCTAGGTGTACTGCATCTGGCTCCTCGTTTAATTCCCACAATGGCTGTACTAGGGGTGCTGCCGACATCACCACCTAAGGCAATCACACATCAAGCCAGCGACAGAGGCAGTCTGGCTCCAAAACCCACGTTCGTTCGTTCGTTCGTTCATTCATTCATTCATTCATTGCCCACGTTTTTGTTTTTTTTTTTTTTAATTTTTTTATTTATTTATGATAGTCACAGAGAGAGAGAGAGAGGCGCAGAGACACAGGCAGAGGGAGAAGCGGGCTCCATGCACCGGGAGCCCGATGTGGGATTCGATCCCGGGTCTCCAGGATCGTGCCCTGGGCCAAAGGCAGGCGCCAAACCGCTGTGCCACCCAGGGATCCCTATTGCCCACGTTCTTAACTGTGCAGCCGACTACACTGCTTTTTCACTCCAGGCTGGTGCTCCCTGCGATCCTCTGGGTCTACAGCTGGATAGATGAGTTCAGGTCAGCAAGGGAAGCAAGTAGCATTAAGAGCAGAGTCCTGGCTCCTTTGTGCCAAGTGCTTCCAGAAGGTCACTTCCTCCCTCTGGTCATCGGTTTGCTCATTAGGAAGGGTAACTCAGGTCAGCTTAGGGTTTATCGGACTAGCACCACACACAGGTCCCTAAAGTCATCATTGTGGTCAGGCACTTTGGGCAGAAAGCATAAGGAGGGGGTGCCTGGGTGGCTCAGACAGTTAAGTGCCTACCTTCTGCTCAGGTCATGATCCTGGGGTCCTGGGATCGAGCCCCACATTGGGCTCCCTGCTTAGTGGGAAGCCTTCTTCTCCCTCTTCCATTGTAAACCACCCCCTCCATTCTCTACTCGTGCTTGCTCTCTCTCTCAAATAAATAAAATCTTGAAAAGAAAGAAAGAAAGAAAGAAAGAAAGAAAGAAAGAAAGAAAGAAAGAAAGAAAGAAAGAAAGAAAGAACAAGGCGGTTTCATGAGGAAGAGGAATGCCCATTAAAGAGGCATTCAAGCACATCTTCATCTTCAGAGGGATGGCCAACACATGCTGCCAGCCTCCCAGGGCAGAGCCAGGGACTTCTTCCTGGCACAACCCTTCCCTCCACCTTTACCTGACAGTCCCCCCTTGCCACATGTCAGGTTTGCAGGCAAATTGGTCAAACCTTACCCATACCCATATGGTGGTAGTGGCAGCCCTGAAGCCAGTCATGGGGTCACTGCCTCATGCTGAGGGGTGTTGCTGGCATTGTGCCCTGTGCCCAGTGCAGCTGCCTGGCCGGAAGCAACTTGCTGAGATCTGGCAAGCTCTCTGCCCTAGCCTTCCTCAATCTGGAACTGCTTGAAGAGGAACTAATCCCCCTGGGGACTTGTAGACAACCTCAGCCTTCTGGATGGTGATGATGAGGCAGGCAGCCAAGGACCAGCCTGGCCTCCACTCACCAGCTGTGTGACCCCGGCCAGCTGCCTGAGCCATGGGGGCTTAGATTCCTACAGGTGAGGCGGAAGCGGGTGAAGCAGAGATCCCGGAGGCCTCTCTGGCTCCAGAGTCCCTCAATCTTTTTCTGTAAGAGTGAATGTTCACACATGCTTCTTATTCCAGTGCTATGGCTTCGACATGCAAACAAGGGGACATAAACGAGAGTGCCCATTCTACCCAGCGTGTGAGGTCCCTGACCTTGGCATCCTAACTAACTTCCAGCAAACTCCTCCAAAATTCAACCACAATATGCAGGGAGAATCCTGCCACCACGAGACCAGGAATTTTGGCAGGGATCCCTATCTGGCCCAGGAGTCAAACCAAATTCAATTTAAAAAACTCCAATAGCAACACTCCCTCCTTTCATATAGCACTTTCTGGTCATCAAAGCCCTTTATTATTTGGTTCTTATAACCACAGGACTGCCAACAGATCCTGGTAGGCAGAGCTGACACCTCCATTTAACAGGGCAAATGGCAGACCCAGGATGGAAAGGACTTGCCAAAGTCAGAGAGAGAAATCAGGACAATTCCCACCTGACTGGTCTTTCCAACTTTCCCGTCATGTCTTGTATTTTTTGGTGTCAAAGTGCTAAAAACCCAAAGAAGTGTTTTTTTGTTTTGCCTGAATGAAAAGTGAGGCAGGAGAAGGTGTATAGGTGCTTCTACACACAAAAATTGGAACCTGAAAACCACCACTGTTCAGAATTATTTTCGAGCAGTGATTTCCCATGAGCAGCTACTACAAATTACACCATCTATACAACCATCCCAAGGAGCATTTGGAAAGAAACATCTGCAGGATGAATGTTTTTGTGCTGGGAAACACAAGAACAGCCTCTCTTCAGGACCCTAAAAAGGTGTCTAAAGAGACTCCATGCTGTGTTCACACCAGCTCCATCAAGGCTGAGAACACAAGAGCAAAGGCACCTTGAGATTCTTGGTGGAGACAGCTGCTTCACCACTGATGCTTCTTCCTCCTGGCTCCTTCCAGGGTGCCCACGCTTGCAACTGCTGCCTCAGAGTCCCAGGTATCTGCTCAGTTTGGGGAGTTAGGTACTGAACCCCCTCACCATGTGAGTGGCAATGCAGCAGCTAAAACATGAACCCAACACTCTCACTAACACTTCCCTTCAAGCAGCCAGAGGGTGTCCCTGACATTTCTTACCACTCCCTAGCCCATGCCTCCCCCCATCCTCAATGTTAGCAGTCAGCTTCGGGACCCTGGGACTCCCTACTGCGGTTTCTAGCTATGTGCATGCTCAGCTTCCATGCCCACCCCAGCTTGAGGGCCAAGTTCAACTCCAATCCATCTAGACACATCCCCTGCAATTCCTAGCACAGAATATGGCTCCACAGATGCTCTGTAAATACTGGTTGAAGGAACAGAAACAAAGAGCCTTTTGCAAATTCAGAATTCAGCACAGAAAAAAAATTTTTTTAAATATTTGTCTACCTGAGGCAGGGAACATTATTCATAGACTGGCAGAGGGAGAAGAAACTGGAAATGGCCTTCTCAGAGAGAAAACTGGTGGACCTAACAAAAATTATTCTATGGCTTGAAGTTCCACTTCTGGAAATCAATCCTGCGGAAATATCCAGACCCTCATGCAGAAGTATATATAAATGGGTGTTTACTTCAGAATGAAAGGAAAAAAAAAAAACTGCAGGTAAAAGTCTGCAAATAGGGGAATGACGGAAATACACCGTACCACAGTCATAGTAGAGAAGCACTCAAAAGAACAGAGGACCTCGTGGGGCGCCTGGGTGGCACAGTCAGTTGGGCATCTCTTGGTTTCAGCTCAGGTTGTGATCTCAGGGTAGTGAGATCGAGCCCTGAGTCTGGGTCCACACTTAGCATGGCATCTGCTTGAGATTCTCTCCCCCTCTCCTGTGCCCCTTCTGCTCATGTTTTCTCTCCCCACCTCTTTCTCTTTCTAAAATAAGCAAATAAATATTTTAAAAAGGCCAGATGACCTTGGACAAGGTCTGTGATATAGAACAACGCTTAACAGGAGAGCGATTATATAGACAACATGCTTGTAACGAGTGGAGATGTGTAGTTCTGCAAGCGAATAGGCAAAGGCTGAATGAGCACATGAGTTGTTAACAATAATCCTTGTCTCTAGAGAGAGACTTCACCTTTTACTTCCTCTATGCCTAGTATGTTGAATCTTCTCACACAGAGCACATATTTTTTAATGTAATAAAATTTTAAAAAGAAGTTTCATATGCAGATGGCACACAGACCATCCTCTTTATTATTATTGTTAGTGGTGGTGGTGACGGCACTTGCTGAGGGTCTGCTTTGCACTAGGCACTGTGCTAGGAATTTACATGAGCCCAGGACAGAGGAGGAAAGAGGCGGCATTAGGATGAGGAGGTAATTTAGGCTGCTGGGGGAGCTGGGATTTGCCACATCTGCTTTCGTCAGAGCCCATGCGGCGCTGTGCTGTCCTTATCACTTGTTCCCTGCTGCTTTCGGGAAGCACCGGCTGTGGAATCCCCTCATCTTCTACTTAACATTCCGGTGGAACAGGCTTTAGATCAACAGCTTCTGCTTTTGTGACTGTTTCTAAACAATTTCCATTTCATGTCATGTTTACACACTTGAGGTTTAGGAAACTCTGTCCTGGCTTTTCACTCTAAGACATGCATTTTAATTATAACATGACCCCCAAACACAGTCCTGGTCATCCTCGGAGGCACTTGAGTTTTAAAGACACAGGAAAATCTGTGGTTAGAGTCTGTGCATCACAAATGATGAAAGCTTTCCCAAGACACGCAGCTGTGAGTAGGACTGATCACTTTTTGGGGCCTGTGGTTTCTCTGCAAAGGGTCCCCACTCTCCCAAGGAGCTTGCTATCTGTTCTTCTAGGTCATAAATCAAGGTAATTTCTATCAACCAATGTTGATGAGCAAGCTGTGAACCAGAATCTACCTGATGGGTGATAAGCAAAGAGGTTGCCCTTTGGGGAGGGGGTGAGCTCAGGGAAGAATGGGGTTTACACCTTGCCACCCAGTTACAGGAGTGGCTGCCTCCTGAAAGGTGGCTCCTTGCCGAGGGGATCAGAAGGGATTACAAGCAGTACAAAAGTTCTTATCCATAGGATTCCAGGTTCCAACACAAGAAATGTACTTTGGGAAATGGACTGAGAGCCCAGACTCTGGAAATCCCCGAGGCTAAAGGGAAGGAGGGAGGAGGGCCAGATATAGGAACTCGTTTAACTAGTTCATTCTTTTACTCACTCACCCTACTGAGTACTTGTGTTGCTGGTTGATGGGGAAATGTTGATCAGTCAACCCTGGTCCCTGTCCTAAAGCTCACAGCCTGAGACACAATCTTTTCTGGGGCTATTTAGTTAAGTGTGTCACCTGCTCAAGTACTGCTAGCCTAAGAGGCTTGCATTTTGGTGGTGAGGCAATGGGGAGCATTCAAAGGCTTGTGAGGCACCCAGTGGTGTGCAGGGGCTGGGCTAGTCAGGTCTCCCTGGGCCTGTTTCCTCATGTTTTGGTTTTTGCTTTAAAAAAAAAAAAAAATATATATATATATACATATATATATATATTTTTTTTATTTATGAGAGACACAGAGAGAGGCAGAGACACAAGCAGAGACACAGGCAGAGGGAGAAGCAGGCTCCCTGTGGGGACCCCAATGCGGGACTTGATCCCAGGACCCTGGATCATGACCTGAACCGAAGGCAGATGCTCAACCACTGAACCACCCAAGTTGCCCTGTTTCCTCAAGTTTTAAACTGGACTCTCACTGCTGCCTTGCCACTGCACACAGGGCAGAGTAAATGAAGCAAACAAAGACAATGGGCTATAATAACTGTGGGTCCTATGGCAAGCGTTATCAAATATTACTGGTGCCAGAATGGAAACTGGACCTAGGGAGCCCCAGAGCATATGTATGCATATAGGTGTGTGTATATTTATGTATGTACATGCATGCACAGTTACAGGCTCACAAGTGAGGCACTCCAGCAGCCTAATGCCGAACCCCTCGGGCCCAGCTCCTTCACTCCTTTTCTGTGGTGGTGGGGTGAGGGTGGGTGGAGCGCAGGGGCAGGAAGGAAGCATTCTTTCTCAGGTGTATACTCATGCAAGGAGTCAGGGGCACACCGGGTGGGTGACAGGTGAAGAAGCTTTCAAAAAATGACAAGCAGCAGCCCGGTCACAAGGAGCTACTCAAGGCTTACTGAAGACTCTGCCTCTTGCTTTCGCCTAGAGCAAGATGAGGCTGAGTACTTGCCTTTTATATTAAGTTTTGTGACCCAGTGGATGAGAACTGGGGAAGGTGGGGTGGGAAAGGAAGCCTATTTGAGTGTGGATTAAATTGGAAGAATAAGGAAATCAGAGGAAGAAAAATGAAGTTAAAAATAAGGCAGTTCCGAATTACTGCTAGACAGAAAATATAACCTCAGCTAGGTGGGAAAACAAAGCGGGACGGAACAAAAAAAATCAAGTTCCTGTCTAAAAATAACTGGGAGTCCTAATGTGGACACACCATTGAGAAATACGGATTTTTTGACATAAGCTTGAGATCACAGTCTCACTTGGTAGGGAGGGTTACTGCAGTATGGAAAGGAAGGTTCTCCAACTGTGAAACTGGCGCTAGAGAACTGAATCAACCCCAAGAGCATTCCTACCTACCAGCTCAAACACCTCCAGAAAACTCAGCACCCTAGATGCTTGTTTGAAGCTAGACCCAGGGGCAATGGGCCCAACTCAGGCTGGGGGTCAGGAGCCTATCTCCAGCTCACTGCCAGCAGACCTGGAACACACCTCTCCTTGCTGCTTTGTCATCTGGAAAATGACTAAAGGTTAGGTGGCCCAATGGTCTTCAGTTATTTACAATGGTGTTCATTTATTTACTGAATCCCTTCATTTTATTTTTTTATATATATTTCCATTTTGTACTTCTATATCATTGTGGCAATCCAGTACCACAGCAGAGTAGAAAGTGTCCACAGGATCAGATGGCTACTTCTTTTTTTTTTTTTTTTTTTAATTATTCATGAGAGACACAGAGAGAGAGGCAGAGACACAGGCTCCCTTCAGGGAGCCTGATGCAGGACTTTCATCCCAGGACCCTGGGATCACAACTTGAACCGAAGGCAGACGCTCAACCACTGAGCCACCCAGGTGCCCCCAGATGGCTACTTCTGACCTAGGTAACCTCAATGAGTCCTCCAACCTCTCTGGGCCTCCAGTACATCAATTGCCAAATGATGTATGTAGACTCAACGAGTGGGAGTAACAAACGAAGAGCATTGGGCATGTGAATGCTGTCTTCTGCACCACCCTCACTCCAGCATGTTTCAGACCTTGACCATCTTGGAATAAATGCAAATGCAATGTAACCAATTAACTTCTTACTTTCCCTGAGAATACAGTGTGCTTTAATCCCAGGGACCGAATATGCTGGCAACTCTGTCTACTGGTGTGCACATTCTGAACACCAGTGAAACCAGAGGTTTCACTTCAAGCCTGAGCCCTGCCATTTACCAGCTCATACCCTGTGGGGAGCCACTTGTCCCAGCAGAGACTCGGCAGCCTCTGCTGTGTAGTGGGGAGAATACTAATATCAACTCCATGGGGCTGTTATAAAATAAAACCAGACAAAAGATATAAAAGAGCTTTGTAAACCATAAAACCCTATGCAGATGTTACAGATTAGAGCAGCATACACATACATGTGCAGAGATAGATACACAACCTGATTTTGAGCTGACATCTTGTATAAATGACTCTCTGTTCAATTGGTTTATGTCTACAAGGACATGTCTCATTTCATTTTTCTTTTGTAGTATCAGTCATGTACAGTGCCTTTCATTGATGCTGAACAAATAGAATCAACTTCTGTCTCGCTATTCAATATTTTCCATGTTTGCTCCTAAAAGGAAGGACCCTGTAACGTATGACAAAGTTGTGAGAAGGCCTGATCGGATTCCAAGGTTCAGAAACAGGACACGGTTTTTGTGTGGCACCTACCGCGAACAATTCGGAAAAGCTCTGGGAAAAGGAGTGTCTTTATATCGTATGTAAACCCCCTAATAACTGGAACTGAAGCTTTCTTCCTGCGCGTTTCATTAAGTAGATCATCTGCTCGCATTTGGCACTTTTCCACTAGCTGGGAACCTACAAGAACTGATGTGGTATGACAGCTGAGTCGGTGCTGCCAGACAGGCTTCCTCGCTCGGAAACGGGGTGGGGGCGGCAGGAGCCGGGAAGAGGTGGGGGGAGGCAGCAGCTGTCACGTTACAACCGTGCCACACAGACACGCACTTCAGATTTCACTCACGTCCTCCTGACGAGGCACCAGCCACAGGTCACATGACTGGGGACTCCACGCTCTCGTCCTAGTCAGACAAAGAGGCTGCACCTCCCTAGAGAGGTCCTACCCTCCCAAGGAATCTCTCAACTCCCCTTTGGTGCGAGCTCTCCTCTGGTGTTTAGACTGTTGGCCTCTGGGCCTGATGTGTCAGCCATCTGCCCACCGCTGCCTGGGAGAAAGCTCTGCTGTGCTGAGTCTCACCACCAACTCAGAAGGGCTGGCCACTAGCTGCGGTCTGAAAAACTGCTCCTCCAAAGGCAGTGGTCATAGTGTGCTCCAAGCCTGAGCCAGGACAGGATTCAGGGAGCCTGCTGAGGAGCTTCCTGTCACCAAAGTCCATTAAAATCTCATTCATCTCCACTTGAAAAAAGGCTGCCTCGGCATATCTTGCTTTCCTCAGGGAAGATGTCGAGTACAATTAATAGCAGGAGTAATGTTGTGGAGGACAGAGCAGGAGTAGCAAAGAGAAGAGGGGTGACCAAACCTAGGAGGAGAATAAATGTATTGAGAAAACCCCATAAGTGCTGGCAGGGGCCCTAGTTATACACTGAAAGGGAGCAGGCTAATTTCCTGTCATTCTTATCTACTCTGGAGAGGGTGGCTGCTAGGACCCTCGATTGCACTCCCTTACATCTACCAGAAGGAATGGCTTAAGATCAATTACTCTAAGAGCCAAATCATCATCTTAGGCAGATGTCTTTCAACATCTAATTGGCTCACATCCAACAGTTCTATACAATAGGTCAAATCATTGTTTCCTGGGGGTCTAATTTGCAACTAAGTCTTCTTACAGGGTTCACTCGGAAGCTCCTGCTGTTTTAAATACATACTGGGGTGCTTTATGAAGATTTTTCTTTGTGGTGGACAACCTGAAATGGCTGTTTTGAAAAGTGTCCAAGCTAGAATGACTGCTGCCAATCCGTGTGCCCACGGCCAGCCATGGTTTCCAGGTGGGAGCAGACACAAGGTGGCCTCTGACCCACTGGCTTGGTTAAGCATCTCAATTTTCAGGAGGACCTAAAGCCTACCTCTGTCCCAGGTTCTCACCTCTGGTTCTCATCACAACCTTTGAGCACAGCTGAGACTCCCAGGGGAAGCCTGGGAGGTAGAAGGAGCACATTGTGCTGGAGGTAGAAGCAGCACATTGGGATGATGGCCTTACAGCCTGGCCAGCCGTGGATGGAGAGTCCCTAAACCAGATCCCAAGGCCTGGTTTGTATGCAGAATCTGATTAAGGCATATGGTATTCTGACTGCATAGACTTGCTTTAAGTATTTAAATAGTTCTTAATTCAGTAACACTTAGGTGAGAGTCTAAAACTCTCATCTCAGGGCACCTAGGTGGCTCAGGCTAAGTGTATGCCTTTGCCTTAGGTCATGATCTCGGGGTCTTGGGATCGAGCCCTGCATTGGGCTCCCTGCTCAGTGGGGGTCTGCTTCTCCCTCTCTCTTTCCCCAGCTTGTGTTCTCTCCCTCTTTCTCTCAAATAAATCATATACTAAAAACAAATAAATAAAACTGTCATCTCTTCAACACTGGCCAGCTCCCCAACCCTTGAATGTTATAGAGATTTGGAATCACAAACGTGATAGCACGTCATTCTATGCCAGGCCCTGGGCCAAGGTCAGAGCCTGTTCCCTATACCCCTGACCAGCAATGACCTTTTCTTCAGCTTCTCCTTTCAATACCAAGGGCCTTCAGGGCTAGGCTTAGATCTTACCTCCTTCAAGTAATGACCCTAGCCACCCTAGGAAGGCATTTTGCCCCTTTGCTGCTCACTCTAGCACTGGTTATTTGTTCAATTCATATGTCAATTAATCATGCAAGGCCTTAAGACATTTCTTTCAGTGCCAGCTTTAACTGCTATGTGACTCTATGCCTTCAACTTCATATCCTGGACTAACTTTCTAACTTGACCTCAGTTTTAGAACAGAGGCTCTATGGAATCAGTCTGTGTGCCCCAAGTGGCCCAGTGTTTACACAGTACCAGCAGGATCTCAATGAGTTTGATGATTTGATTCAGGGAAAAGATAAGCTGATGGATGGGGAGTGGGTGAGGGTCAGTTTACAGCTAAAGTACTCCCAACAGTCCTCAGGGTAAAGCCCAAACTCCTTCCAGAGGCTCAGACAGCCCTCCATGAACAGACTGTCCAACAACCTGTGGCTGTTTGGGATGCTCTCTTCACTTCTGGGTGGGGCACAAGCTGTCTTTCTCTCTCCCTGCAAGGTTGTCCCACCTCCTCCCCCCAACCCTAGCACCTATCTCTGAGCTTCCTCAGGACCCACAGCACCTGTGAAACCTGCTGGTGGATCCCCAGCACCACCATGCTGGTCCCCTCCACCCGGCCTGCTTGTCTTTCAAGACTTGGGTCAGTTTAAACTCCTGGGAAGCCTTTCCTGTCTTTTCCCTTGGAACCTGTATGATTGTGCCATCTCTATGGGGACCTTCACCCCATGAAATGAAGTCTGAAGACACTTTGGTGCCTGACCTGGTCCATGGCTGCCTCCCAGGGACTCACTTATGTTAGTGTCCTTGGTGCCTGGCACATGGGGGCTGCAAAATGACCCCTGAATGGACAAAGCTCTCCTAGAGTACTGCCATGACCCCCAAAACATCTATCTTTGTGCCTGACCTGAGAAGCCCCAGCAATGATGTCCAGCTCCATCTTCCTCCTGTCTAGTGCCTGTCACATCACAAACAGTAACAGACGCATCTCTGCTCCTTTGCCCCATGAATGATAGTCAGTTTGTCCACAGTGGACAGTGGCTTCTCGCTGTGACAAGGGCAAGTGGGAGAACAGAGGGCCCTGAAATAAGGGTGGGGAAGAATATGAGCTATGTTTTTTCCTGGCTCATGATGCCCATTGAATTCAACAAAGCAAAGAGAAACAGGGAGGCAGGAAAGCGATGTGACAGGCACTTTGCAGTTTGCTGTGGCAGGGCTTCTTTCCCTTATAGAGCAACACCCTGCTCACCTGCCTTCTTGTAAAAGGAAAGGCGATGGGGATTTACAGCATTCTTACCACTCTAAAATCTCAGATTTATAATTCCAAGGCACCAGTGACCAGCTAAGAGGGAGGAGGAAAGAAGGGAGGAGAGAGGAGAGAGGAGGGGAGGGAAGGATGGAGGGGAGGCACTAGGGACAGGGCCAGACCAGACCATTACTCTGTTGGCCTGAGCTTCCCGACCATGAATAGCTCCATAAACTGTAAACTTCCCAGAACCACAGGCGCCCTAGAGACTCACAACATCTCCCCCCCGAGTGAGACAAACCATCTCTGCATTGCCTGTTTTCAAATTCAGGAAAGTATGTGCTCCAACAGCCTTAAAATCATCCCTTTTTGTGTGTGTGTGGCTTGGTTTTCAGAGACAAACAGGAGATCCAACAGTCCAACTGATTATTAGGTTTGCAGTCATTAAATCAACCTCAAAGGCAAGGCTAAGATGGATGCAGAGGAAAGGCTCATTTTCATCCCATTTCAATGAACTCTGCCCAAGTGCCAGGCCCTGTGCTGGGCTCTGAGGAACCAAATGACTCACTCAGGCCCTGCCCATGCTGCTGGGACTGAGACTGGCTCAGGACTCAGAAGCAAGAACAAGAATGAGAGAGAGGGAAGGTGAGTGCTTGGTGAGCCTGGGGAGTGAGGAGGCTAAGGAAGGCTCCTGGACGGAGGTGACACTGAGAACTGACACAGGAAGAGCAGGAAGTTGTTGGAGGTGCTGTCTGGTATCCTGGAGCCTGCCCCCACACCACCACAAACCCAGGCGGATACAAAGGGAAGTGTGGTTTGAGCAAGACCTAGAAAGTCTGCACTTGGATCTGTGGGACCCCCTGAAGGTCTCTGAACAGAAGAATAACGAAAGCCATGTCTGAGAAGATCATGTGTTGGCAGTGAGGGGGAAGCAATGGCACATGGCCCCTTACTTGGTTCTTGAACTCCCCGCCCCATCCCCCACCCACCCGCCATCTGGCTTTACTCCCCTTTCTGAGAGTTGGCCCCCGTGAGGATGAGAGACAGTGCTGTACATAAGGAGTACTCAGGAGCTCAAGGGTTGCTCCTGGTTACTAGGATGATGCATGTAAAGAATGACAGCTCTTTAAAATACATAAGAAAAAAATTTTTTTTTTTTAGGTAGGCACAGTGAAATTTTGCTCCACTTGGAAGCAGGCTTCTGTGGAAAGACTCCCCTCAGGGAGTCTAGTGTGACTTTAGCTCAGAAACAGGTTTCCAGGGTGCTGGGTATAAGCTGCCAACACCCAATGTTACATGCTGTGTAGATTTCTGATCAGAAAGGCACCCAAAGATTTAGCCAGACCCAATGGTCAGCACACTAAAGGCCTTTTGGTTGTGGGAGTTCCTGTCTCTGAGCCTAGTAGGATCTATGTGCTTCAGTACGTCTTACTGCTACTACTGCCACCATTGGAACAGGTTAGCACTAAAGTCACCTTAGGATCAGGTCAGAGCCTTGACTTTAGAGATGGGGATACTGAGGCCCAAGAGGGGCAATGCCTTACTCATGCTCAAATCAGGAATCAGTGGATGAGCTGGGATGAGCTACTGAGATCGGGAGATTCTTTCCCCTAACCACACCACACCCTGCACCAGCTCTGCTCTACTTGGCCATTCAAAGATTTACAAGGTTCTAAGCTATAGGATCACAGCTCTGCAAAGCTAACAAGATGATCTTGCAAAGGTGGGCCCTCACTCCCATACTCCTAGCCCACACTCCCAGGATGGGGGTTTCTGTTCCTCTCTATAGCCCCAGGTGCTCAGGATGTGATGGGGAATGTCAAGAAGGAACGAGAATGGATGTCCATGTCCCTGCAATGGAGGAGGAAGAGAATGAGCAAAGAGGTCAGGAGAGTGATGCAGCTGGCACAACAGATCAGAGCATCAGGAATTTAAGGAGACCCTAGGCTAAAGAAGGGCCCCTTTAACCATGGGCCCCTTTAACCATGGGACTATCTGGCTCATAATCATGGAGCCCTGTGTTAAAATGCAGATCCCTAAGCTCCACTGAGAGCCTGCAAGGGGCAGATGGTCACATGATTAAAGGGGCCAAGATAGGGACTTGTGTTCTCAACACTGCCCACCTACTTCACCCTTGCTTCCCCATGTGACTATGGTACAAATGGATACTGAATGGCTCTGGCCTCATAAGTCTTCAGAGCAGCTTGCCCTTCACCCTGATTCAGGGTGGGGGACAGGGTGCAGACTGACACTCCCAAGTTTTAGAGACTGGCTGAGGTGAGGGGCCTCTGGGAGAGCAGATGGGGGCAGACGGCAAAGGCAGGTGTCCCACTGGGTCTCCACATCTCCTGCACTGCGTAATCCTTCTCTGGTGGGTCTGCTCTGAGGCCAGGCAGACCAATTCTGCCTGTAATTCACAGCTAACCCATCTGGGGACTCAAGCACCATTTGCCTTTCAAACTTTACTCACCATATTTGAGCCCGAGAGTAAGTTGGAGGTAGGGGGAGCTCATAAAATGAACCACAAAAACTGCCCCATAGGCATGGAAACCTGACTTATGGGGACTAAAGGGATGTCCCTTGCCCTCTCTGAGCCTTCCTCTCCTCGCTACCACATGCTCGGTCTAACTCCCCTTGGGGGTGTGAAAATCAAAGGGCCACAGATTTACTCAGTGTGTCAACATGAATACAGCATTACTATTACATAGATTTTTTTTTACCTTTTTTTTTTAAGGCTTAAGGAAAAGGTTTGTTCTTTTCTTCCAGCTTTAGAGATCAAGTCAACTCAGAGGTAAACAGGCATTATTTTTCAATGGCAGGCAAGAAAGCACTTGCATGACTCATACGTGGCTTGCCCATTTCTCCTGGAAAAGAGGCCAGGGGTCCTCAGGAGGCAACTCTGAATGGCCCTTTATAATTTTGAAATCTCAAGTGAGCATGTATGTTTATGTCAGTACTTACAAAGGCAGAAGGAACCACCCTTGTCAGGAGAGGAGATAATCGTCAAGCATGTTTCCCTGGCAGAGGCACTGTCATGTAATTAAAGATGATAATTATAGCTCTGTGTCTAGTGTCAAACCCAGGGCTCTTTCCAGACACGACTGCGGCTTTCTTGCCCTGTGTTCAAAAACACACAAGGCTCTTCGTGGATGGGGAGAGCCTATGCAAATCCAGCCCCTAACCAGGAGTGGCTTGTATGGGCCAGGCCCTTTGGAAGCTTTCACCTGGATGCCTCATCCAGGAGTTGCACCAGATACTCTCTGAGCTGGGTCCTCTGCAGTCCTCCCTTGCTGGGGACATAGAGGCAACAGGTAAGCCCTGACCTGAGAACAGGAGGAAGGACTGTTAGTCCTCCCCAGTCCAGAGGGCTGTTAGTTCCACTGAAGGCCATGTGCTCACCAGCACCCACAGCTCTAGCTCTCTCTCAGTGCCCACCAAGGACTCAAGCACTCAGCAGTGGCCCATGCATAGCCACAGAGGCCTCTGGAGAGGTCCCCTTCCCATCCATTCTGTGAGTTCTGGAGGGCAGGAGCTTCCATGACTGTCTTTAATCACTCCTGACACCTCCCTGAAAGATTTGGCTCAGAGATTGATGTAGTACATCAAAACAAGCATTGAACTTGGGAGTCCCAAGACTGGAGCTCACACCCCAGCTTGGCTGCTAGGTGACCTTGGGCAGGCTGCCTCCAGGGTTCTGAGGAAGAAATGAGTTAATGTCTAAGAAAGTACTCTGTGGTCAGTAAAGGGAAAAGTAAATATAAACTGTTATGATAATAATCCTACACAAATAACTGGATAACCGAGGTCCTGGAAAAATTAGAGAAAGGCCAACTAATCTGACAGCATTAATTAGAAGTCTACACAGATCGACAGATTTCCTGAAACAAAGATGCTTCCCCCGGACTCTTAAGCCCTGGAGAGGAAAAAGACATTACTCCCTGCAGACCAGAAGGGGCCCTGGCAGCAGAGCAATGGACCCACCTAGATGGAGCTCCCTGGAGGTGTGTTGCGGGGGAGGGCCTGCTCCATTCTCTCCCACGACTGGACAGAGGTGACAACTCCCAGGGTCTGAACCACTGCAAAGTTCCAGGTGTGCATGGAGGAGAGAAGACCGGTTGTTTATAGGTAATGAACTCCCCAGAAGCAAGGAGACACTGGCTGCAGGAGGCCTTGAACAGTTACCAAACCACATGATGGGGAACCAGAGGGAGGCCTTCCCCTCTTTACCACTCCCCATGCAGTCCTGGGCGGCCTCCACTATGCCTCCAAGCCTTTTGTTTCTTTATGATAAAACAAAGGGGTGACCACAGAGCCCTGGCCCCACAATCCTCCCTTCTGCAGGAAGATTTCCAGAGAGCGGAAAGGTTTTACCACCTGAGTACAAGCTTTCCAAACAGCACCACATGCAGTTCAGGCCAAAGTCAGTGGCACCAGCTCCTGGGTCATGACATGGCGTCAAGTTCCCTACAGAGACCGTGAGGCCTGAGAGTTTGATGGAACTAAAGGTACTCCCACCTCAGCCTTAGTCCCAGAGACTTCCCACCTCTGCCAGTGTTTGGGATTGAGCGTGGGGCATGGGGCTGGCATTCTAAAGGCAGCCTAGGGGTTTTCATTTAAAGATTTTATTTATTTATGAGAGAGAGAGAGAGAGAGAGAGAGGGAGGGAGAGAGGCAGAGACCCAGGCAGAGGGAGAAGCAGGTTCCATGCAGGGAGCCGGACGCGGGACTCGATCCTGGGTCTCCAGGATCAGGCCCTGGGCCGAAGGCAGCACTAACCGCTGAGCCACCCAGGCTGCCCCCAGGCTGAGTATATTAATGACAAACAAACCTTTCCTCCTTTCCTCTGAGTATAAATTATGAAAATAATGGAAATATGGCCTAGTTTCCTCTGAAGCTCCATTTAACAAGGCTCTTTCCACAGCAGCCTGGGCTGAGCTGAGGCTGGGCTGGAGATGGGGCAGAGATGGGTGAGCCAACAGTCTAAGCAGCTGTCTCAAGGAGGGGGAGAATTCTCTCAATGCTAAGGACCCCTCAACACAACACAGGGGCCTCCCCAGGTCCTATTAAGGCCAAGCCATCAGTTCTTCCTTTCAGGTCTACCCTTAGATCATGGGGCTGGGCCATGCCCCCTCGCTGCCTGTGCACCTATCACCCTTGCCACCCCAGGCTTCAGGTGAAGTCTGTTTTAACCCATATTCCCCAACCCAAGTGGATCAGACCATCCCCTTCCCTGTGGCCCCCAGGTACGGGCTTCTATGCCCGCATCCAATATACCTCACACATCACATGGCCACCTCCCACTAGAATGACCCTCTTGGGGGCAAGACCCAGGTGGGCTCCAGCAACCAGCACCACAGGGCCCCAACAGATGCTAGGCCAAGCTACCTCCTTGGCTTTGCCATGAAGGGCAGGGAGAGGATCTTGGTGTGGGCTGCCCCTTCTCTATTTCACTAGGCTCTGACGCCATCTCCAACCAGTCCAGTCCCATCCCCTTCCCCCAGTGGCAGCTAGGCTCAGCATTAACTCCTCCTTAGCAAAAACTCTGCAGGAGCAGCTGAGCAAGGAAGCTGGAATAAAGCTGTAGAAGAGGCCAAGGAAGGTTGGGGGAAGGAGATGGGGTGGAATAGTTGGGATGCTGTCACCCACTTGGGTGTTTTTCAGTTTGGCTGGGTTTTGACGCTGCTGCTAGCATGGCCCTGGTCCCACTTCAGGCTTCTGCTTTTTGTTATGGGGGTGGGGGTGGGGTGGGGGTAGGATCTGGCTCCCATGGGTCTAGCCCGTTTGACCCCACGGCTGCCTTCCCTATCTCCACCATGTTCAGACCCACAGAGTTCCTTTAGCCTGGCATCTTCCTCCTAGCCTACTGACCATCTGACCTGCTCCTGCTTGGCTTTGGAATATAGCTCCCAGGATGCCACAAACCCTCCCTTGTGGCCGGAGCACCTGCTTAAGCCCCTGCTCTTGCTTCCTCATCAGTGGAATGGAAATAGTCCCACAGACGGCAGGATTCCTGAATGAATGCTAACTGGTCTGGTTCTGGTTGGGGAAACAAGGCAGGGAGGATGGAAGCATGCAGAAGAACATCAAGGGAAGGTGACTGAGAGCTGGCAGGCAAGGTGGTTTTAGAAGGGAAGGACAGAACATGAGCCAAAATACTGAGATGGAGCCAAGTGAGCAAGAAATTAACAGGAGAAACTCTCCCCATGACCCCACTATGTGCCATGACTGTTGGCTGGGAAGGTGAGGTGGGGTCAGAGGAGAGGCTGTTCCAGCTTTGGTATGCGAGAGGCCAGTCTAAAGAAAGGCCTGGTGAAAGCTGAGGACAAGTAGGGCTCAGGCACGCAGCTAGAGGGGGACAGGGAGGGAAAGGTGGTGACACCAGGGGCCACAGGAGGGCAATGAGGATAGTGCCAAGACTTGAAAGAACCTCCAATCTGGTAATGAGATGCCCATAGGGTAGCTTCACGGAGGGCTCAGTGGTTAGGGCTCAGGGGCTTGAACGAATGTGCCAGTCCCTTATTGGGACTCGAGGCCTGGTGACAGGCATGAACCTACAGAGGCACAGGACAGTGCGAGTGAGCCCAGGACCCAAAGGAGAAACATGTGGACCTGCTGGCAAAGACCAAGAGGTAAGCAGGCCAGGGAGATGATGAGACCCAGTTCAAGTCCCTGAGAGCCTTTAATCTTCAGGGAAGAGTTTACGATCATTTGCACAACACTCCACCAGAACCAGCAAGTTCTGACCTGGGGACATTCTTTGCTGGAAGGTCCAGGCCAATATCTCAAACACCTGGGCGCCGACAGTCTGGGGACAAGAGTTCTAAATGCTGTGGTCCTTGCCCTCCAGGGGCCCCCAGTCTGGCAGATGAATGATGCCGCCGAGTAGTAAGTGCTGTATCAGCGTGATTGTACAAAGAGCAATCGTGGTAGCTAGAATGGGGAGGACCCACAACGAAGCTCGGGCCCCGGGAAATGACCTTCTTCCAGTGCATCATTTTTTAGGTTGCCAAGTATAATTACAAACCTGAGTCCTGGAAGGCAGAGAAGTGGCATTTTCTTTATGCTCATGCTACCTGTTTGGGGGAAGAACCCGAGGCAGTAAACCACATTAAAACACCTGGACCAAGCCAGGTGAAAGACAGCTGAAAGGCTGTACTACCCAGGAGGAGGAGGAGGTGGAGGACATTGGGGTGGGGGTAGGGACTAAACCTCAGGCACCTGCCAAGTTATCCCAGAGGTGGGAGGGCAGTATAACATCCTCGCTGCCCCTCCTCCCCCTGCAAACCTGTTGTTACTCCGAATCCCTCCCTCACACAGCCTGACAGAGGCCCTGCAGGGAGAGGGGAGCTCAGAAGGGGGCACAGTTCCAGTCTGTCTCCATGACTCAGCTTTCTCATCTGCAAAATGGAAATAATCACAGTTTCCTCCCAGAGCCTTAGGGAGATTCCTGGCATCATCTACAAAAGGTGCCCTTAAATACAGCCCTCTGTCATCTCTATAAGCTTCCAGAAAGCCAGCCTGAGCCCGAGTTAGAGGAGGGTACTAATTAATTAGTCAAATAATAGGGTGTGGGGCAAATCACTGAATCTCCTTCTTCAGATTTCTGGAGGGACAGGAAGCATGGCCTTTGGTCTCCTTGGACAGTCCTTGCAAACCAGCTCCTCTCCCCAGGCCACTGGAGCACTTCAAGGCCTCCCTCTGACCTGACTCCAGCACCTCCTGAACACCTGAACACAGAAGTACCCACATCTGAACCCACTGACTTCTCCCCAAGAACTATCTTCCCCCTTCTGGGGTAACTGACTCTGTCATCACTCACTGGGATTCCAGCTCCTCCCTGTCTCTTACCCACTGCACCCCAATGGCTGGCAAGCTCTTTCACCCCACCCCTTGGCCTAGATGACTATTGTAGCTACACAACCACAGAACCAGTCCCTCTGCCTCTTGCTTCTCTCGGCTCTAATCCATCCTACACACCCAGGGAGGCATGATTTCCTAAACAACTTCCTAATGCTTTTACACCCCTGGCTCAGGAACGAGCAGTGCTTCGCCACAGCCTCCACAGTCTGTCCCACACACAGGGTGCCGTTGGCTGGCTGAAGGACACTTGGAGCTTGGCTGCCCATCCACCCATGGGCATGCCATGAGTCTCTCTGAATCTATCTCTGGACAGGCATTATCAACAGTTTCTGTGCCATCAGATCTTTTTTTTTTTTTAAGGGTTTTTAAAATTTTTTTTTTTAATTTTATTTATTTATGATAGTCACAGAGAGAGGCAGAGACATAGGCAGAGGGAGAAGCAGGCTCATGCAGGGAGCCCGACGTGGGATTCGATCCCGGGTCTCCAGGATCGCGCCCTGGGCCAAAGGCAGGCGCTAAACCGCTGCGCCACCCAGGGATCCCCGCCATCAGATCTTTTAATGTCTCTCTGGGATTCATTCTGAAAGACAAAGGTCAGGGTGGGCAGGTAAGCTCCTCGATTTCAGGTTCCTTCCTTTTTTTCTTCCTGTGGCAGAATGCAGTTTTCTTTCAGAACTTTCAGGAAAGAAAAGGGATTATGAGGTACTTTCCTGAGGGTCTGGGCCCTTGTTGCCAAACGTCCAGAATATTATAGGCCCTTACACCCATGAGGGTGGGTGCCAGCAGCATAGAACAATTCTCACTGCTCTGAAAAAATCCATGGCAACCCCCAGAGTCCTGGCCTGCACGAAAGCTAGTAAGAGAGAGGAACAGAGCTGCCAGCGATTGGGCCAAAGAAGAACCTCTCAATCCCGCAGATAGCATGGAGACCATTCTGCCTCCTGAAAGTGGCCAGGGTCCTGGGGACAATCTCCATTCTGCTCCTGACTTTGAGTAAGCCTCTAACTTCTAGGCCTCAGTAACCTAGAGCTGCTGTGACCAGAGGTGGCAGTGTCTTAGATACAGACCTTCCTGTGCCAGCACTCCCAGAAATGAGTTTGTGGGAATTACAGTTTGATAACACTGTCCCCTTGATCCTCAAGTGTAAGCTTCATGAGAACAGGGACTTTGTTTTGTTCACGACCCCTAGAATTCAGAACATGTACCCAGCAGCACATAGCAGATGCCCACAAACACTCATCCAATGGTTAAATGCATCACACCTTGTTCACTAAGGGCCTATGACTTCAGGCAAGTGGTTCTTGGCTGGGAAGAACCAAGGGAAAGGCTGTTTACAGTGGGTACTTGTTTACTGTCTGCTTCCTTTTTTTTCATTTATTCTCCATATAGACTTTTATTCCTATACTCAGGCATTCTGTTGGTGGATATTCACTGGGCCCAGAAGAGATACAAAGATGGGTGAGATGCAGTTCCTTCTTTCAAGGAACTCTCAGCCCAGGGAGGATGGCAGGGAGAAGAGGCACCACCAGACACCCCGACGCAGTCCTCCAACATGGAGACAGAATTGGTCTTGAAGAAAGAGCAAGACACAAGGGTCTCCTGCCTGACTCTCACCCAAAGGCCAAGTCAGCTCCTCTCTCAACTCCCCACCCATTCAGCAATTGGTTAAATTCAGACTTTCCAGATCTGGCCACCTTCAAGGGAGGATGGGAGGTCTCTGATAATCCTAAGGGGGTCCCAGCAGGTCTGTACCCTAGCCCTTTGGTCCCTGGAATTAATTAGCACACTCATGCATTCAATAGCTATTTACTAAGCACCAACTCTATGCCAGGTACTACTTTAGGTACTGAGGTGCCAGCAGGGAACAAAGTTTTGCCTTTGTCAAGCCCACATGTTAGTGGTAGACAGACTATAAACAAGATAAAGGATAAGTAAAATATACAGTATGCTAAGTAGCGACCAAGGTTAAGGAACAAAATTAAACAGAGAAAGGGGGTCGGAAGTGTTTAGGATGGGTTGAAATTTAAGATAAGTGGGATCCCTGGGTGGCGCAGCGGTTTGGCGCCTGCCTTTGGCCCAGGGCGCGATCCTGGGGACCCGGGATTGAATCCCACATCGGGCTCCCGGTGCATGGAGCCTGCTTCTCCCTCTGCCTGTGTCTCTGTGCCTCTCTCTCTCTCTGTGACTATCATAAATAAATAAAAATTAAAAAAAAAAAAAAAAAAGAAATTTAAGATAAGTGGCCAGGGAAGGAAAGGCCCTTTTGAAAGTTAAGACTGCAAGTGCTCAATGCCACCTTCTCTGTGCAGTCTACACCAGTCTTCAGGAGACAGTACTACCCCTTCCTCTGCCTCTCACCAGTGTCACTCCTCTATGATGTTTTTTTTTTTAATTTATTTATTTAATTTTTTATTGGAGTTAAATTTTCTAATTTTTTAAAAAGATTTATTTATTTATTCATGAGAGACAGAGAGAGAGAGGGGCAGAGACACAGGCAGAGGGAGAAGCAGGCTCCATGCAGGGAGCCCGACATGGGACTCGATCCCGGGTCTCCAGGATCACACCCTGGGCTGAAGGTGGCGCTAAACCGCTGAGCCACCCAGGTTGCCCTGGAGTTCAATTTTCAACATATAGTGTATATCACCCAGTGCTCATCCCGTCAGGTGCCCCACTCAGTGCCTGTCACCCAGTCACCCAGTCACCCCATCCCCCGCCCATCTCCCCTTCCACCACCCCTTGTTCGTTTCCGAGTTAGAAGTCTCTCATGATCTGTCATCCTCACTGATATTTCCCACTCATTTTTTCTCCTGTCCCCTATAATCCCTTTCACTATTTTTTATATTCCCCAAATGAATGAGACCATATAAAGTTTGTCCTTCTCTGATTGACTTACTTCACTCAGCGTAATACCCTCCAGTTCCATCCACGTTGAAGCGAATGGTGGGTATTTGTCATTTCTAATGGCTGAGGAATATTCCATTGTATACATAGACCACATCTTCTGTATCCATTCGTCTTTCAATGGACACTGAGGATCCTTCCACAGTTTGGCTATTGTGGACATTGCTGCTATAAACATTGGGGTGCAGGTGTCTCGGCTTTTCACTGCATCTGTATCTTGGGGTAAATCCCCAGCAGTGTAATTGCTGGGTTGTATAGTAGCTCTATTTTTAACTCTTTGAGGAACCTCCACACAGTTTTCCAGAGTGGCTGTACCAGTTCACATTCCCACCAACAGTGCAGGAGGGTTCCCCTTTCTCCACATCCTCTCCAACATTTGTTGTTTCTTGTCTTGTTAATGTTCCCCATTCTCACGGGTGAGGTGGTACCTCATTGTGGTTTTGATTTGTATTTCCCTGATGGCCAGTGATGCAGAGCATTTTCTCATGTGCTTGTTGGCCATGTGTATTTGTCTTCTTTGTGAAATTTCTGTTCATGTCTTTTGCCCATTTCATGATTGGATTGTTTGTTTCTTTGCTGTTGAGTTTAATAAGTTCTTTACAGATCTTGGATACTAGCCCCTTATCTGATATGTCATTTGCAAATATCTTCTCCCATTCTACAGATTGTCTTTTAGTTTTGTTGACTGTTTCTCTTTAACTGTTTTATACTATAAACATCAGTCCTTTACAATCTCTTCCATGTGATGGGGGGAGGGGGCACCACCAGGGATCAATATCTGGGCACAGCAGGTGTGCTGTTGATGACTGTCAAACCTTCTGAGGCCTGCCAATCCTGTTACCAACTTTCCTAAAAAAAGTGGGCTGGCTGAGTGTGTGTTTGGAGGTGGGGGGAGGCGGTCAAAAGGGAGAGGTGTGTGTGGAGCGAGAGAACAGGAGAATAGCTGCCAGAGTGGGCCATGGTCACCATGGAAACCCAGGCTTCAGGGTCCTCACCCCCTGCTCTCATTCCTGCCCCTCGCTGGGGAGCTCAGCAGGTGAGCGCCACTGGGCTGGGTGTGTGAGTCCTGCTGTTTCTCAAGAACAGGAAAGTCATCGGGTGACTAACACAAAATCTATTTACACTTGATTATCTCCTTCCGGTCCAGTAGGTAAGTCATTCTGGTAAATGATAGACCAGCTAGGGAACTCTGCACAACCCATGACAAGCCAGGCAAAAGGGTGGAAGGGCAGGTTTCAAAACATTTCAAAACAAGGCCCAGGAGCCCTAGATTAGAGGTCGGGAGACCCATTCTGCAGCTTGCTGATGTGTGACCTTGACCAGCTTGAGCTCCAATATGGGCCCCAAGTAGGAAAAGGATTCTGGGTGGAAAGGGTGGCTCTTCAGAGACAGTTTTACCCTGACACCTCCCAGCTAGGGGAGAACTGTAACCACCAGGGCAGGCTGAAGCTTGTGGTAGTGTGGGGAGAAGGCGGTTGTGCTGGGTTGGGGGGAGGCTGGGGGAGCGAGGGTAGGGGGAAGGACCTGCAGAGGGTGAGAGTGGAGTGATGGCTCTGGGGAGCAGAGCTGTGCAGAGCAGGCTAGGTGAGCAAGAGACAAATGCTTAGACAACCTGGGAGCAGAGTCCACAGGCACTGCAGAGCTGGGAAGGGCTTAGACTTAGGGGCCCAGACGGAATAGCCCTTTACTTTCACAGCTACCAGAAGGACAGGGAGACAGGGAGGACAGTGCTGCCCAGAACCAGGGGGGCAGAGATGATGTCTGACACACGAGGGAGGTGGAAATCTCAGACAGGGTAGCCAGAATCGGCTTCTCTGTCACCTACTTGAGACTCAGAGGCTCCCTTCTCTGAAGAGCGTTTGCTGGTCTTTCATGTGCAGACCTGTAGCTCCCAGCCCTGTCTGTCCTGAGAGCAGAGAGGACAGTATGCATTCTCCTGGGAGGGTGCTAAGGCCAGCTCTTCCCCACATCTGGCAAGACCTGAGCTGGTGCCACATGGAAGTAATGGAGTGGGGTGGAGGATGCACAGATCTGACCAGGATGAAGAAGCCCACTATGACCACAGAAGCAGGGAAACTGACTGTCTATAAAGGCCTTCGTGACTCCCAGGGAGGAAGGCAAAATCTGCTTTTCCAAATGAGGGAATGGAGGCCCAGAGAGGGGGGAGCAACCAGCCTCAGGTCACACAGCAGACCAGGGCAGAGCCACACCCCACACCCTCCTGAAACAGGCCACAGCTGGAACACAGAGACTTGAACATGGTACACAACACCATTCTCAGAAAGCACGCTGCCCCTAAAAGAGCCTGTACCAGAGTGTGAAAAGATACAAAAGGCTATCCTCACCTTGCCTTTAAAATTTGTGACTGGCTTTACCTGGAGGTACCTACCAGCAAGGGGGAGAAAAAAGGGCAGCAGGCAAGTTGTGAGCCAGGAAATCAGCCATGTCAGGGCGGTGGGGTTCTGTGTGAAATGGCTTTCTCTTAAATTCCTCTTCCAATGCTATAAAGTTGACTTAATAATAAAAACATGCTTAAGACTTTTTAATGTGTAATTGCTTATAATAATAAAAATTATGGGAAAATGCTTTCAATTAATGTTTATGTGATTCATCCCATGAAATGATACTTTGCACAATTTTATAAAGGATGTTGGGGTGGGGGAATCATTCCTAAAAGGGGGCCAAAGTAAGCATACAATTCCCCGTTATTTCTGCAGACCCTCTAGGAGCACAGGACAGATGTGTGTGTGTTTTAGCTGCAGCTAAGAGCACTATTTTTGCCACTTACTTAACCTTTCTGAGACTCAGACTTGTCTGTAAAATGGGGATGACAGAAGTACCTTTACCTTATAGGCTCCTTATTGAGGATTAAATGAGCTAATCACGGTTAAGTCGTTGGAGCAGTGCCCAGCACACAGAGAAGCCTTCCGTAAAAATGAATGACCACCATTCCAGTCACCACCACTACCTTGGGTCCCAGTTGAGAAATATTCTGTGCCTTTAGGCCAATTAGGACTTCACGATCCAATCAGTCTTTACAAGCCATTGCCCCATGTGCTTCTCCTATCATTATCCTATCAAAAGCCTCATTTCCTGCCACTCCTCTAGCAGAAAGAACCCATGCCTCCATGTCTTTGCTCCAGCCCTTCCCTCTGCCTGGGCTGCCAGGCCTAGCTCCCAACACTACTCCTCCCACCTCCCACCTCACTTGGACTGCCCAAACTAGAAGTCCTTGTTCCTCCTTCAAGCTCCTAGAGATGCACTCGCTCATCTCTGTGCACCTACTACCGACCACCCAGGTCCGTGCATGTCTCTTTGCTTCATGGATACCCCTGGAGGCAGTGGCAACATCTGCCTAGGTTACATGGTTCAGTCTCCAGCACAACTGGGTGGGGGCAAGGGCTCCAGGCCAGGCTGACTAAATGTACTGTAGCGGGCCCAAGGACCACCTGCTCCACTGTCTTGCTGGTCTAGGTGGGTGGGAGCCCTTACAGAAAAGGGTCAGAGAACTCAACAGCACAGAATACCAAGTGAAGGCCCAAGTTAGGCCCTCTACTCCTCAGTAACATCTCACACCTACATGCAAAGCTGCCTTCCACCTGAGACTCACATCAGTGTTGTGTGCCCTATTTTATAATAAGGAGACTGTGGCCCTTAAGAGACTAAGCATAAGTGAGAAGGGAAGCTGCTAGCCCCAACCAGATCCTCTCCTACTCAGAATCGGTCTCAGGCTAGTCTTGGGTGTCTAATGATGAGGCAATGCACAGTGACTCAAGACCTCTAGGAGCTTAGGGCTGACACAGACCTCAGAGGTGGCTTGAGCCAACCACCCATGTACAACTTAACTACCTTTGTGATCTCCTAATGTGAGCTGTCTTGCCTCTGCTTGATCCCTCTAGGGATGGGCAACAGATGGCCTTGCAGGATAACTTCATATTTAGTCATATCTCAAAAGGATTAAGACTTTTTCGGACCCCAGTTTCTCAACCCATGAAAGGGAAACCTTGAACTGGGTCAGTAGCTTCCCCACTGGGTTTCACAGAGACCTGGAGTTTTCAGGAGCAACTCCAAAGCTGCTTTTGGGATGAGAGAGGTGATGAGGGCAGAGAGCAAGGTCCAGGCAATCCATGGGCATCTGGGAGCCAGAACCTAACTCCTGCGGATGAACACACACAGGAGTCTGTGGAGAAGGAAACTAAGGCAGACAGAGGGAAGAGGTGAGAGGAGGCCCTGAGGAAATGGGCATGCTTCTCCCCACCCTCCTTTGCAGCCACAGCCAATGCGACCCTGCTGAGTTCTCTGTTCATAAAAGCACACCTCCTCAAAGCACTCCCCTGTCCCCCAACTGCTATATACATCAGTTAATCACAGGCCAGGTCAGTTGCCCTGGGGTAGGGTCTGAAAATCAAGCCGGGGTACCCCAGGGCTGCACAGGCCCTGGACAGAATACCTGAGCCTCAGCAAGCAGCCCCACAATTCACTACCCAGCTGGTTGTCTGGGGCCACTTACTTAACTTCTCTGTGCCTTAGTTTCTGTATCAGCAAAATGGGCACTACACTTTAAAGAGTGATGGTGCGGATCCAACAAGAATTCACATCAAGTGCTGCCAATGGATGTGAGAGCCTAGCAGTGGCCCCCACTGCTGTGGCTGTCATTACTGACCCATCATGCCACATATAGTGAAAAACAGAGGCACAAAATATGCTACCCAAGGTCACACAGCCAGTTTGCAGCCCAAAGTAGCTAGAACTGTGACCAACTACCTGCCATACGGCTACTGCTTTGCAAGGGGAACTGAGGCCCAGGATCATTCAGGTGGCAATTGACCATCTCAGATCTGCTTGACTCCAGCCTGGGTTCCTTCCGCACCAGGACAGAGAGGCATGCCATCTTGGGCAGAGAGGGTATGTTCTTCCTACTAGCAGGGTTATTCTTATCTACGAAAGGTGCCTGCCCTGTTCCTAGAAGTTGTGTGCACACATAAATGTTACAGCATCAAATAAAGGTCACCCGCAAGATTGAACATAACTTGCTCTGTGCCACCCTGTGCTCCACTGCCCCCCTTCTCCCCGGGGGCCCTCATGTCAGCTTGGTGAGCTGCTTCCTGGAACATTTACACAGCACTGGCTCACCCCAGCCCCCTAGCCCTGCCATCAGTCACAGAGGTGACGTTCCACACAAAGAATTTTGAGTCAAAGGGAGCTATAGTGAGGTCGTGACAGCCAGAAAACGTCCTGTTTAACCACCTATTTCCTTAGAAACAGAAAATGTGAGTAAATTTGGGCATAGCCTCTAAGCTAGGAAAAAAGTCCAGAGCAGCAAACATAAGGATGCCTCTTTGGAGACAGAATGTATGAGATCTTAACAGATCTCTAATTAAACCAATCTGCCCTGCCTTGGACCTGCCTGCTGTGGGTGTGTCTCATCAAAAAGCCAAAGTCCCACAGGACAGTTCTATCCAGCCGAGTGGCTAATCAGCTACTCAACACTGAGGTCTGTAACCGCCCCCAGGAGGAACCGGCTCCATTCCAAAGACACCAGGCAGTATCCACAAAGTCTGAGCTCCCAGATGTCTCCTTCCACTTTAGTCCCATGTTCTGCAGTGACACAAGTCAATTCTACTTGTGTGACCCCAGAAAAGCGACTTATCCTGTTTCCCTCATATGTAAAATGAGACATCACCTCCTCTGCAGGGACATGGTGAGGCTTAAAGTATGTATGTCAAAGGGCCCGGTACAGAGCCTGGAACCTGGCAAGGGCTCCAGCCTCAGATGGTTCCTGCCATTTCCTTGTGTCCCGGATACCCCAGCGTCTAGCATAAACATACACTTCCTCTGTACTCCACCCCACAGACTGCCCTGCCAAGCACAGGCCACACTTGCCATTCTGCTACCAACTTGCTACGTATCTTTTGGCAAGTATCTCTCCCTCTGTGGACTCAGTTTCCCCATTTATCATGTGAGGCTGTTGGGTTTGAATGACCTTGAAGATCCTTTACTGCCTGGCGTCTAAATGTGCCTGAGTACCCCAAAGACACTCCTGTAACCACCACTCCTTTAACCCCAGGCCAATGCCTGTCAAATGCAAGACTGGCTGCAATGGGGCCCCGGGCTGGCACGCCCCTAGTGCTCCCCCAGAGCTTGATGTTTCACCAAGCCCAGTGGAGGTGATGGGATGTGGCAGTGGGGGCAGGCACCACCACAATCATGAGGTGAAGAACACTCCAACAGCAGACTTGCTTCCGAAAGTCACTAGAGGAGAGCAGGATCCCCTCCATCAGACCCCAGCCCCAGCCCTCTGCCTCATGCTGCCCACAGGGGCCTCTATGCCAGGAGAGATCAGGAGACAGCATGAGGCCCTGCAGAAGTCTGCCCCAACTGCTCCCTGCCTCAGCCCCTTACAAAGTGTCCAAACATACTGATGGCCAGACCGTCAGGATCTAGGAACAGGAGAACACAAGGCAGAGTTCTAGAGGCAGGATCTGATTTTGTACCTAAATCCGCAGCAACTATCCTATGTGGTCTCTGCAGCCCAATGAGCTAGCACTCAGCACGGGTCCACCATACACTAAGTGCTCAGTCAATGTTGCTTTCTTTCTTCATTGTTCTAATGCAAGAGGAATCAAGAAAATGTGCTCAAAGACATAACACCAAGCAAACAATAAGAGGGCCATAGAAAGTAGCATCTGTACCCCAAATCCCAAGACACACAAGGCACCAATTCACTAGGCCTCAAAATTCAGAGTGGCTCCCAACCTGCTCCTGGACACCGTTTTGTACTCTAGACCCATGTGGTAGTGCCCTTTTTCATGTTCCTGCCTTGTATGGGGTCAGAGGGGGCCAACTCACACGACTGTTCTTCTGTCTCCTGGCTCAGGAGGACCCACATAGGTGGTTTCCCCTCACTGCCCTGCTCATGCCCAGGGTCTGTCCAAGATGACAGATAACCTAATAAACATCCTCTCCTTAAAGATGCTCCAAGAATTATCCTGATGACAATAGACCCTCAGGATACCACACACATGGCTACTTTCTTCTGGGTCCCATACAACTGTTTGGACAAGTTTTGTTGTCAGGGACCAACAGGAAAACAGCCTCAGGCAGAAAGTCTCTGTATTTTCTATAAACTTGCCAGAGACCAGGGGGCTTTATTCTGCTTCCAGCCACATGCCAAAGATTCCCTGGTATGGGGCAACAGATAATTTTGTCCCCAATAATCTAACCCACCTCCCTCTAGTAGGTACTGAAAGCAAGGTGACAGAGTATGCTTCTTTTATTGCCCTGGCTGCTAGGAAGCTCCAGGTAAGTTTTCTATCTCAAATGCTGTATTTTACTTTTTTCTTTTCTTTTCTTTTCTTTTCTTTTCTTTTCTTTTCTTTTCTTTTCTTTTCTTTTTTCTTTTTTTTCTTTTCTTTTCATTTCATTTCTTTTTTCTTTTCTTTTCTCTCTCTCTCTCTTTCTTTCTTTTTAAGATTTTACTTATTTGTCTCACGAGAGACAGAGGCACAGGCACAGGCAGAGGGAGAAGCAGGCTCCATGCAGGGTCTCCAGGGTCACACCCTGGGCTGAAGGTGGCGCTAAACCGCTGAGCCACCCAGGCTGCCCTGTATTTTTCTTCAGTAGAAATTCCCCATGTATTTCAGGGGGTTAACTTGATTAATGGTACTTGGTACCCTGTATGTGGCCTCTCACTGCGCCCTGCCAGGTACTTCCTAATGTAAAGGAAACGTGAGCTGGTGAAGTGCAGTGAAGATTCAACACAGCACTGCCCTCCAACCACCACACATTGAAAGCGCAAACCTTCTTCTGTCGTGGATGGCTGGGGACCACCCAGGGGGTGTCCCCTCTGCCTCCCTGCTGAGTGGCAAGTCCTATGCCAGCAGCTCTGCTTACCTGTCATGATCCTCTGGGCCTCGTAGGGCTCCATGTAGCCAGCACTCTCTCCCTTTCCTGCTTTGCTCTTGAGATCATTCTTTGCATCAAAGGGATCAGAATAGTCATCAGCAATGGTCACCTGTAAGGAGCAAGATGGCAGGAGTGTGAGTCCACCTCTGGCTTTCTGTTTCACTTATTCACAGCCAGACTTTGCTCTAACAAACATAAATGGTACCCACATCATACCGGCAAGGAGGTGGGGAGTTGGAGACAGGAAACTGAGCTGGTGCCTGTCCTCTGGGAGTTCCAATTCTTGTAGGTAACAAAAAGACCCATACTGGCAGTGCTCCTTGCCTCTGAGCCTGTGCATGCAGCCTGGCTGCTCCAGACACAGCCCCGTGGGAATAGAAGGGTATCTGGGTAGAGTAGCACAAAGCCAAGAACCAGGAGGATGCCCTTGGGGAATGTGAGTTGCTCAATGGAATGGAATGGAAATGGAGGAAAATTGGAAATGAGATAGCAGAGAGCTTAGAGATGCTGACAGGCTCCTGGTGCTGGCTGAGGCCTAGAAGTGCTTGTCTAGAGATAATTACGTTCAGCGTTCCATCTGCCCTGAATCTGGAACATGAGCATGCCTTGGGTAATCAGACAACAATTTGGTGAGATCAACGCACTGCAAACATGACCATGGCCCCAGGCAGAACCCAACGAAAACACAAAAGCAGCTCAGGGAAGGATGGGCTAAGATCCAGAGAGAAAAAGGGCTTGACCAAGACTGTCAGCCAGAGCCCCTGCCTCCTAGGGGCACTCTCCTGGCCTCCTCATTTGTCCCTTTATTTAAGAAGACAGCAAATTTCTACCACAAACCAACAGGGTCACCTCAGGGTAGGCTGTCGGGGCAGGAAGGGGAGTCCTAGGAGTGGGCCAGAATCTGAGATTTGAACATTTCAGAGACCAAGTTCCCTGGAGGAGGGTAAACATTCTTGGACTAAGAGTAAACATGGAAGTTTTTTCCTCCCATTTCTTACTTCTTAAGCTTCGTGAGGGGCACACTACCTAGTGGGGAAAGAACAGGAACCTATCAAACCCGTTCCCTGTCACAGCACCTTAGCTCTACCGCAAATTCACTGTGATCTCTGTTGAGTTCTTTGCCCCTTTGGTCACATCTGGCAAAGGACAAGTCCTCAGCCTCCTGGCCAGGGCCACCCAGCTACCCCTCTGGGGAGGGGATAGGTTAGCATTTCTCTCAACCCTTAGGGTTACATGAATTGTTATTTAAATTGTGGGTTTAATTAGAAACCACAGGAGCCGTCTCTCTCTCCCAACTCCTGGAATGTAAGGCATTTAAGGGGCCTTTAAACCCAGGGGAAGAGAAAATCCCCCTTTGTCTTCCTGGTAAATGGCAGCTTATGGCAGTGGCCCTGGCAGGGTGAGCGAGTGACCTTCAGCTGCCAGGAATGTGATGCCCGCAGAGGGACTGCAGCAGCAGCCCTGTCACTGGAGTGTGGCTGGGGGTGGGGGTAGGGGGGCTGATGGGAGGCATGGCACACAGCAGCCAATGCTCCCTGAACAAGAGCAAGCTTATCAGTGAATGATCCAGGGCTGGAGTGCCTGCCATCTGAGCATGTGTGACCCTCCGCTGCCACTGTCCTACCACTGCTTCATCATGGCTGTGGGTCAGGCTGAGAGTCCCAGCGGGGACACTTCCAGATGCTGACATCGTGATCACGGCCTTTTTGAGACTCACTGAGCTCAAATGACACCAGGCAGGGGAAAAATGGGGGTGGGGGAGCACTGGGTCTGGCAATGTCTTTCATTTGATATTTCTACTCTACCATTTGCAGAATACATTAGGGAGAAAATTATACACGTGAACCACTGTCAAACAGAACAGCTCAGAGGCTGATCTGATCTAGGTTTTGTGTCTCAGAGTTCAAGGGACTAGAAGTCCAAATGGAGAAAATGACAAGCCCACTGGAGATGCCATCTATTCTCATTTCTCATCCTGGCCTTCCTTACTGTCTCTTTCCAACATGAACATCCTCCATCTGCACTAGGAAGGGAGCAAATATTTCCCCAAGAAAAGCAAATTATTTGGGGGGGGGAGGATTAGCTGAGGAAGAGGACAGAGGAGGGAGTAGGCTGCAGTATCCATAATCTAGAAATCAACATTCCAGCTCCTCTCGGAAGTGCTCTGTAATTTGCAAAGAGGGAAGGCTTGCAGGATATAAACCAAATCTTTGTTCGCCCTGGGACAGGAGCTCTGGGAGGCCTTCGGTTCAGCAGACACTATCTGTATTTTCTAATTAAAACGAGGTCTGAGCTCAGGTTGTCAAGGGGGCCCCCAGCTGCCTGCCTTGCTTACTTCCGTTTCAATAAGAATTTACAAATCCTAAAACCAGGAAAAGCCCCTGGTCCCTGCTGACATATGGTTCCAGTTATACCTGCTGACAGTTGAAAATCCTTCCATTAAAAAAAAAAGTTTACAATTCTGTTAGTTTAAGAAGCAAATCGGAAGGTTCCTAAAATGTATATTTAATCAATTTGCTTTTCAACTTCAAAGTGAGGTTGGTAAAGGGGAGGGAATTTGAGGTTTGAGCAACCTGAAACTTGGCAAACACTCATTGAGCTGTTTGACCTTTCGCAAAATCATGTCCTGGTTTTTAGAGTAAAAGTTTAACCAGGTGCTAGAGACTTGAGCAGGCAGTTAACCAGAGCGCTGACTGACTTGCCACAGGCCCCATCCACAAGCAATGTGACTGCTGTCCAAGCTGCCCAGGACTCACTGCAAGTCAGGGGGGCTGGCAGGGGGCTGGAATGAAGGCTGCTGATTTTCTGAGTTAAAAGAAAGGGAATGAGTTTCCCCAGATAAGGGCTTAGATTCCTGCTGGGGCTCACTCTGCTTTGCTTTAAAATGCCCTAAAATCTAATTGAACAATTCAACCAAAAGGAAGCCAGTCAGGACTTCTCTGAGGGTCAGGCCACGTGGGCATGGGCGCAAGAGAAGCTTTCCTTGATTTCGAACTTGGATTGGCAAAGACCCATAGGCATCAGACCCTTTCATGTGGCCTGCTCATGGTCCCACAGGACAGGCACAGGGCTGAGATGGGTCCCAGGCCACTGATCTCACCACCTCCACTATGGAACTGGGCAGCAGTAAAAGCAGGCTGTTAAAGCCCATCAAACTAGTGGGTCATGTTTGCTTTTTTGGCTTCCTGGGATAGGTGTGCTGGTCCATTTCTGAAAAAGGAAGAGTTATGGCTAAACCCTAGGCAAGGCTTTTCTTGCTTTCAAACAAAACTGGACACCTTGGGTCAGCCTGGTCAGCTTATAAAGCCGTGAAACTGGGGGTCCTTGAGATACCTGCTCCAAACTCTTGTTTTGTAATGGCCCATGGCAGCCCAGAGGGTTCTAGAATGCCACCATGTTTGCTGCCTTTCTGACAAGGCTCTGTGAGCTAGCTGCAGACTGGGGAGTTGGCTCCACATGCCTCCTTTCTGGTTTGCACATACTGCTCTATGAAACTGGTCCCTCCCAGTAATATGGGGCCTGGGTGTTTTTATCTCGGGAATTTAGCTTTGTGATAGGAAGTCGTCTTCCTGTTCACGCCCAAAGGGAAGCACTTGAGGAAGATGGGTGTTGCCACTTGACCACACATGGCCATACACTTTTGTGAGACAGCTGCACGTGTGGGGAGAACCAGGTCCTCACCACATGCTCTCAATAGAAAGGTAAATTGGCAGAGTCACTCTAAAGGACAGCTTTTGGCAAAACCCATGAAAATCAAAAAATGCACATAACTTGACCCAGCAATTTCACTGCTCAGTATTTATTCCCAAATGTGCACAAGGTGACAGGCAAGAATGCTCACTGGAGCACATAATAATAAGAAACTGTAAGCACCTGCTATATCCATCAATAGGGGAATTGCTAAATAAACCATGCTAGCTCTACACTATGAAATATGCAGCAGATTAAAAAAAAAAAAAGCAGTTGCTCTATAGGCACTCACATAGATCTCCATGACACAGCTTTAAATGGAAAGAAAGCAGGCTGTGTAATGATAAACACAACATGATACATATTTATGAAAAATAAAACAGAAACCTTTATTTAATGCAAAGAAAAGGTCTAGGGACACATAAACTTTATTTTTAAAAAATTTTTTTAAAGGTTTTCTTTCTTAAAGTCATCTTTACATTCAACATGGGGCTTGAGCTCAAAACCCCAAGGGATCAAGAGTTGCATGCTCTACCAATTCAGTGAGCCAGGCAGACGTCCCTAGGAAGATATAAACTTTAAGCAGATATCTCCTCTGGAATGAGGAGGGAAGGACTGAGACCGGGTGGTTAGAGGAAATCAAAGGAGACTTGTATGTAATGTTAACACATTTTTCAAATAAGGAAAATTTATTAATGTATTACATGCAAAACATAACTTCTAAAAAAGTTAAGCCTCTTCATTGGCTATTTTTGGTGCAGTAGATAAACTGTTTCCCAAACTTGCCTGAAGATAGGAATGGCCTGGAATGCTTGTTAAAAAAACAGATTCTGAGCCCCAATAATCTGTATTATTTAATAAGTAACCCAGATCATTCTTACCAGGAAAGTTTGAGAAGCTTTAAGTGAGAGCCAGCACCCTCCCCCACCAATCTACAGCTAAACCTCCAGATACCACTCTGGAATTTCACTTTCCCCAGGTATTTCTCTGCTGTGTTCACTAAACTGAAGCAAGAAGTTGATGTTAAATGCAGCTTTTGCTTGCTTTCTTCCCTGGGGATTAAGTGGAGTGAGAGATGACCCAACATGCCTTGGTCCATCTCCAGAATCTAAGACGTGGAGGTAATGGCATTCCCTGTGCAATTCTGAGGGCTGGCCCCACATTAAGCAACACAGCCTGGGCAGGGGGGAGAGGGTTACCAGGAAAAACCCTGCCCTGCCCTACCCTGCCCCACCTCAGGAGGGGAGCCCAGGCCTGATGATAGTCTTGGCCATGAGGATGTGTGAGGCTCTCTGTTCTGAGGCACAGACCCCTTTGGGCCAGGTCTCCCTGGCTCTCAGCAAACTCTCCAGAAAGATCACACAGGCCCAGTAAGGGCTGATAGGATGGTGGAGAGCAGTCACTGCTGAAATGCAAGGAGCATCCCTTATAAAATCACTCCAACCTTGCTAAAAAGAAAAAAAAGATGACAAGAGCAGAGGAATAGTTGCCAGTTTCCAGGAATGGGTGACCTGCACTGTTCCCACTACCCACGGGTATATCCTCTGGGCCACAGGGTCACTTCCAAGTGCTCTGCTGCTTGTGGGAACTGGCAGCATCGAGCTGCCCCAACCACCTGTTGGATGAGGCAAGGTAAGTCTCCCCCATGATGTGCTGTTTTCCTCTCCCAGGGAAGTGAGGGGCAGCACCCTATGAGGTCCTAGGTCCTTTGCAGGCCCATGACTTCTGCTCTACCCCAAAGCAAACTGCATACGAACACACCTGGGAATGCTCTACATGGTTCCAGATAGACCATTTCCTCATCAATTTGCCATTAAGACCTTATATTATTTTTCTTAACAGTTTGGGGCACCCAGATCTCTTCAGAAATCTGACGAAGTTGTGGCTCTCTCCACCACGTTTATGTATGCCTGCAAAGTGAGGGCACATTTCAGAAAGGTCAGGAACACTATGTTAAGACCAAGCCCCCCAAGAACAGCTAAGACAAGATGTGCTCTCTATGCCTTATAGGGGCTGTGGGTGCTGACTCTATCATGATTCAATACACATCATTTGCCCCACTGAAAATACACTGTGGTGTGTGACTGGCCTGCCATTTGTGTGGGGAGTGTGGGGGCACGGGAAAGAGCTGCCTGAAGTGATCTGCTAGGGCTTACAGTCACACAGCACTCAAGGCAACCTGGCCCTTTCTCTCACTCTGGAGGCCGAGAGGGCTCCTTGAAGGTGATCAGACAGCATGCAGGGCATGAGGTGGCAGCAGCCAGAAGGCCCCGTTCCTGTGTCCCCCATTAGGGGACTAGATTGGAGTCCTGGTCCTCCTTTGAGATCCACCATGACACAGGCCCTGGGGGCATATTGTCCCCATGATGGAGGCTCTGTTGCCATGCCAACAGAGAGATAACTAAAGAAACAGGGTTCTGGGGGTTTGGAGAGTACTTTATAAGACCAGTAGGCTGTCCAGTGGATGTAGATGTTCTGTAGAGACCCAGAAACTATATAGAAGCAAGCTCAGTGAGAAAAGACATCTAAACTCAGGTAACTCTGGGCAACCTGCTTTATGTCTCAGTTTCAGCAATTTACCCAATTAACCTGTGCAATGGAACAGACTGTCTGCCATCTCAGTTTCACATGAATGCTGTGAGGAGCAAATGCTCAGATGATTTGCAAATGTGTTAACAGTTTATAAAGAAAAGGCTACGGTGGCACCTGCTGGGTGCCCAGAATGGAGCTAAGGACTGAGGAGAGGCTCTGCCCACAAGACGCGGAAATTTAGTAAAGAAGACAAAACAAAAGACCCGAGAAGAAGTCCCAGTGGTGACAGAGGAAACTGGCTGCATTTAAATCATGTCAATAGTTGTCACTGCGCTCAACCACAAAAAGAAAAATGCTTGTGAGCAAACCTTTACTCCCCTTTTACGCTTTGGGAAAAGTGTACCTTCTGGTCAGGTGCACCTAAGAAGAAGAGAACTTCTTGGGATCCTCAGGGCTACCCTACCTGTGTGCTGGGAGACAACAGTGTGCTCCAGGGCTCCGAGTAGTCCAGAGAACCAGGCTGTAACACACACGTGCTTGTGGGAGTGCCCTAAGTGGAAATACGAGCAAGCACCACCTGCTTGCCTCTCCCTGTTCCTGGTTTTGACCATCATAGACCAATTCTCCTTACAAGCATACCAATAAATCATTTCTGACGTGGTAAGGAAATTAATCTGGGGAAGATTTAATTAGCTACATTCATGTATTCAGCACAACTCCTGGAAATCAGATGGTGGGGTTGAGGGGGAGGGCGCTTTTCCACACTGACCTAGGACTGATTTCCTCTCCTTCTTCTGAGGTCTGATTCAGCCATGCAAAGTTACCTCAAAGTTCTAAACTCTGTCTTTCATGCATGGAGGTCAAGTGCTTCCTGTGGTGGGGAGTTCATGACTTCATAATTCAGCTATTTGGGATAGTCTTCCCCTGGCAGGTACCATTCATTTCTTTGCTAAGACCTATTGGGTGCTCTATTGTGTATGCTTCTTTAAAGATCAGCCAGTTACCTGCCCCCCCCCCCCCCCCATGTCAGGAGGCAAGGGGTGTTTCAAGTGGTCTCCACTGGTCTTTCCAGTCCTGCCCCTCCCACGGCCACAGCCGCTTGCCTAGACACCTACAGGCTTCAACTTGTTAGGAAAAACGCATTTCAAATTACAGCCTCTGTCAGCTCCTCTTAGGCCCTGCTTGCTCAGCCCCTCTCCTTCCCTCCCTCACACAGTCTCTCTCTCTCTCTCTCTCTCTCTCTCTCACACACACACACACACACACACACACACACACACACCTTACCCTCTCTCCATTTAACTCTGTGGAGAAGGCTCTGGGTCCTGGGTGGGAGGCTGCTGGAGTGGAACCCAGCCCAGCCCTGTTTACTTCAGAAGCTTGCTGTTAAGTGGTAGGGACTAGCTTCTAAACATCTCTCAAGCAGTAGAAGGTTTTATTTTGAACTCAAAAATAGCTCAGTCCTAGAATTTCTTAATTGATCTCAGCTAAGCTAGAGCCAGAATTCAGTGCATCCCTCCTGAGGACAGAAGCACATGGGTCTACAGTCATGATGTCAGAGCAAAAGAGCCCTGGGAGATAATGTAGTCCAGTAGGTTTCAAACTTTTATGTGTGTAATTGTGTAAAGGAAATCTCACATGGAGTCCCAACATGTGTCACACTGCCTACAGTCTGAAAAGCATGAATTCACTGGAGAGAAAGAGGCCCTGGGTGGGCGGGTGGCAAAGGTCAATGCCAGAAACAGGTAATTCAATGTTTTCTAACACCCAGGTCCACGCTGTTTCTCAAGTACCTATATGGCTATCTAATTTTTCTCTTAAAATCATTCCTAACATGGGGCACCTGGCTGGCTCAGCCAGAAGAACATAGGACTCTTGATCTTGGAGTCCTGCCCCATGTTAGGTATAGAAATTATTTAAAAAAATAAATCAGGGCAGCCTGGGTGGCTCAGTGGTTTAGAGCCTGCCCTCAGCCCAGTGTGTGCTCCCGGGGCACCGGGATCGAGTCCCACATCAGGCTTCCTGCATGGAGCCTGCTTCTCCCTCTGCCTGTGTCTCTGCCTCTCTCTGTCTCTCATGAATAAATATATAAAATCTTTAAAAAATAAGAAATAAATCAGGAATGCCTGGGTGGCTCAGTGGTTGAGCATCTGCTTTCAGCTAGGGCCGTGATCCTGGAGTCCTGGGATTGATCGGGCTCCCTGCATGAAGCCTGCTTCTCCTCTCTCTTCCTAGGTCTCTATCTCTCTCTGTCTCTTGTGAATAAATTAATAAAATCTTTTTAAAAATAAATCAATTTAAAAAATCATTCCTAAGATTGTAAATTTGCACAATCGCTCCCCTTGCCCTCAGGAAAAGCCCCTTACTGTGTCTTAATGAGGACCGCCACCCATATCATTCACTCCCAGGGTTTTGGCTCAGCACTCCTCAGCCCTCCAACAAACCCATCAACTTCCATTCAGCTTCCCAGACAGTCCTTTCTTGAAAACTTCTTGCTCAAGTGGGCTAAGTGTTCCTCCCGTGGGTTTGGGGTCACTGCATAGAAAATGCTCTCAGACCAGCCCTGAATCAAGAAGGGTAAGATCAGGGAGGCTGGCTGGCTCAGCTGGTTAAGCATGTGACTTTGGCTTGTACTCTAAGATTTTAAAATAAAATCTTAAATTAAAAAAAAAAAAAAAGAAGAAGGGTAAGATCAAGATCAGGCTTTTCTTCTTTGTAGGACACTCAGGGCTGGAAGGGTAGGAGAATTATCACTTGGAGCAGAGACACAGGATGGCCCCAAAAGGCCTTTAAACCACTCTGTGCCTCAGCTGTCTTGTCAAAATGAACCAATACTAAGTGATGTACTTAGAAAGGGCCCAGCACACAGCAAGCACTCAAGACATGTCAGGTGTGACCATCATCACCTCAACCCATCATCTGGCCTGATGGATTCCTTCGTCTTACAGGGGGAAGCAACTGAGGCCTAGAGTGGGGATGGGGCTTGTGGAGGTTGTCTGGATATCCAGAAAGATAATGAGTCATTGGGGTGACAAAACCGAACTCCCAGCAAATCCCAATCACAGGAGAACCTGTCATTTGGTTATATATATATATATTATATATAATATATATATATATTATAATACACACACACACACACACACACACACACACACACATATACAGCCTGCCTGCTTCCAAAATGGGTTTTGAACAACTGAACTCAAGTCATTTTTCTTCTCCTGGCAGGCCCGGCCCTTCTGCCGCTCCCTTCCCAAGAAAGGATTGGGAATGCCCGTGAGGCTTTCTCACGGTAATAGAAGACTCTGTACAATAAGAACAACTTCTCCAGTGTTCTCACAGGAAAAGTATGTAAAACAAAACAGCGGAGCCTAGAAGCCAAAGGCCTTGTTGAGGGCTATGGTACCTTTAAAAGCCAGGCCTCTCCATGCAGGCCATGGAGATGAGCAAGAGTGCCTGGGTGATGGGGTCTCTCCAACCCATGTGATTTCTGTGCCCAGAGATGACCTTAAGGGGAGAAGGGGCTCCAACCAGATACAGCCCATGTGATTGGTGACAGTAGCCCAGGATCCAAACCAAGTGAAGGAGCACTGTTCTTTGAATGAGTCCCACTAGGATGATGCATTCACGTTTCTAACAGCAAAGCAGGTTGGAGCATCTTTGAAACATAAGCAGCACTAAACAGCTGCCCTCCCCCAAGAGTTACTGCCTTTTTATTGAGGACACGCAGCATCGGCCATAATTACCACCACCGCATTTGAGGGTTCCCAATTATATTCCGCTTAATGGTGGGTACTCAATAAACAGTGATTCACTTTTTTTAAATGGTGCCATCTTCTCAAGTCCTCAAGCAACCAAGCTTCAATTAACTCTTTCTCACGTGCAGACCTCTAGGCTAAGAAACTGTCCCTGAACTCCAAAGCACTTCTCATATGTACTCAGCACTTTCCAATGTACAAGGGGAATTACCGGGGACAGAGCTTTGTAACAACACACCTGTCTGTAACAGTGTCAGTGGCTTATTCAGCCATGTGCATCCCATCCTCACAACATGCCAGGTAATGGGCTCTGAGCTGGGATGCGGCAAGGAGCAAAGGCAGGCCTGTTCCCCTGCCTCACAGAGCTTCCAGTCTTCTGAGGGAGTGGAATGTTAATCAGTTCCCTTCCCTGGAAAGGGCAGGAGCAACTCAGCCAGCATGTGGCAGGCAGAGGAATAATAAGTGCACGGGTGAGGTCCCTTCGCACCCTGTCCTGAATTGCAGCTATGTGGACACCTGTCTGCTTCACCAAACCTAGAGGCAGGTTCTGGAGCTGGTTCCCTCTATACTATAGTCAGCTCCAGCATGCAGTGGGGCTCTACAAGGTGTGCTGGGTAGGAGCCAGGGTAGGCAGGGATGTTAGGAGTGGTACTGGTTTCAGAGGTCAGAGCTTCAGGGCTTCCTGGCTTCTCACCAGCTGTAGGGCTCTGGGCATGTTTCCCACCTTTTCTGAGACGGAGTTCACCCATCTTCACTGGGAGAACATCTTCCTCCTGAGGTAGGAGGAAACTGAGTCAATGGACCAAAGGATAACACAATGGCTGGCACACTGTTGGCAAGGGTTAGAGGCACTGGAAAATATGGAAAGGATGCTATTCTCATCTTTGAGATGCCACCAACCACATATACTTTAGTTTGAGTTCCCCCAGACACAGGCATGGAAGCCAGGATTCAGGTGTAAGCCCTTTATTTGGGGCTTAAAACTTATGAGTGGTGTGGAAACGAGCCAGGGAAGGGAAGGCAGTAGAAAAGTTGGGTAATCAAACCAGGTACCAAGGAGAGCAACCTTCATCCAACAGGGAAACTGGGAAATCATGCACAACGCACCCATGAGAAATTACTTTACCAAGGGCAAAGGAGCTGGGGGGGGGGCGGGGGGCAGACAGCAGCTAACTCCTGGAATCACCACTGAAGTTTGGTTGTGGGTCCCTGCCCTTGGCCTCTCTCATGTGTTCATTCAGGAAGGGTGGCTATTGCCATCCCAGGTACTTACTGCATGAAGCCCTGGGGCAGATCTGGGTTCAAGCCAGCTGTAGAAGGTCAGACTGGTGGGGCAGGAGGGACTCTATGGGGCCTGACAGCATCAGCTGCCTAGGGCTGGGAAGGGCCTCAGAGAGAGGGAGAGAGAGAGAGAGAGAGGTGAACTCACAAGTCCCACCTGGCAAGTTTACCTAAGTGAAGTAATAGGAGAGCCAGTCAGATCAACCTGGGCTCCTGTGCCCTGGACTTGCCCAGCTCACTGGTCTCCTCTGAAATTCAGTTTCCCATCTGTGAAATGGGAAGAAGGATCTCCCTGTCTCATCCCCTTCCTGGGATTTCCAGCAGATAATGGCTTTGCAAATGCAATGGGGACTGTACAGAATCTAGGAATCAGGCCATCCCCAGAAGCCACCTTCCCCAGTGCAGGGAGCCTCCCTAGATGAAGTACTATCGGTCATTTTCTCCCGGGCCAGAGGATCAAGCAGGAAGCTCCCTGAAGAAGCATCTGGACAAAACCAATTTTGAGGGACCAAATAGTGGCATGGCAGGTTCAGGGAGAGCCCAGAGCTATGGTCCCAATGAGCAGGCTGATGTACCATATGAGTATCTGAGAGGGCATTGCGGGGCAGACGGCACCACAGTGAGCCTGTGTGTGGACAGGCCACAGCTCAAGACTGGCTAGTGTTGCATCAAAGCATTACAGCATCCCCCTTCTCACCCCACAGCCGGGGATGTTGGCAACCCATGCCGGCTTACGACCCTTTGGACAGAGAAGCAAGTGGCCTCCGTGGACACCTTTCCTAACAATCTAAAAAAGGAATCTCCCAGGGATGCCTGGGTGGCTCAGTGGCTGAGCACCTCCCTTGGGCCCAGGGCGTGATCCTGGAGTTCCGGGTTCGAGTCCCACATTGGGCTCCCTGCATGGAGCCTCCTTCTCCCTCTGCCTCTATGTCTCTCATGAATAAATAAAATCTTTTTTTTTTTTTAAATGAATTTCCTCCTTTTTCAGACATCTCTGGCTCAAGGCACAACCAGAAGTGCAGAAGAGAGAAAACTCCGACCTAGTAATACCCATGAGTAATACTCATCCAGGTGAGTTACCTGAGGATATCCACTGTGCAGCAAGAAAAGAGGTTATGGAATCTTTATGGATTAAAAAAATGCTTTTTGGCATCTCAGCAATTGACAAAAATCAGGTTTCAAAAGAGTACCTTTTTTAAAAAAAGATTTTACTTACTTTATTTACTGAGAGTACACCTGGAGTGGGGGGAGGGGCAGAGGGAGAGAGAATCCCAAACTGACTCTGTGCTAAGTGCGGAGCTAAGAGCTCCCCATGGGAGCTCAATCTCATGACCCTGAGATAATGACCTGACTCAAAATCAAGAGTCAGAGCCACCCAGGTGCCCTTCAAAAGAGTACTTTTAGGAGGATTCCATTTTTTTAAAATGTAACACTAAAAAAGGGGGAGGGGTAAGAATGAGAAATGTGTTTCTGTGCCTAGAAAAAGGACTGGAAGGAAATTAAGTAAAGCACAGCGCCCATGGCTGTGCACACTGGCTCCCTCCCTCCCTGTCACCTGCTGGTCCACAAGGCTTCTCTGATCAAGCCCTCTAACCCAGGGAATGGACTAGTAGACACACAGGACCACTGAGCTTTCAGGCTCAGGGAACACTGTTCCACAGTCACACTATGGCCTCAAAAGCCTTGCCTCCATGGTACCAACCCCCTTGCTGTATCCTACACAGAGATGCCTAATTTGTAAACATGTGATGATTTCAGACCACTGTGGCCTTTGCCCTGAAAACCCCACAATGCTGCCACAGCGCCTGAAGCTTTCAACACCAGGGCGGTCTGATTGGTTCTGTTCATCTCCACCACCGCCCCCCGCCATGTCTATTCACAGCATAAAGGGGTACAAGCAAATGCTGGATGAGTCAGTGAGTTAATGAATCCAGGGACAGTCTGTTGGGCCATTTCTCTCTGCTGGGAAGCCCAGTGTCCATGCACGTAAGGAGTCTCTCACGGTAGGGCACTATAAACAAGCACATTTTTACCTAAGCACTTGTATACTTCTTGGCTTAGCCACTTCCTGGCTTGTATGACCTGAGGCAAGCCATGTGACTTACTTGACCTCTCTGTCCTTAGTTTCCCTCATTGATAAAGTTTGAATAATACTAAGATTTCCCTTATGAGGTCACTATGAGAATTGTTCCAGTATTTGTCAAACGCTTAGAACCACGCATATAGTAAAAGTAATAAGCATCACTGAAGTATTCGGAAGTGAACGTATACATACATGCCTAGCATGTGCACTTGCACCTAGGCCTGCATGCACATGAATGCCCACATTCCCACGTGCTCCAGCACAGAATGGACCTTGATTTTGCTTTTCCCAGATGTGTTGTGAGGTCACGGCCAGTGGGCATAGAAAGAGAGGGGCCACAGTCTGCCTTAAGCAAAAATAACCCACTGAGCAAAGTCCAGCCAGTACCCTCACTGACAGCCAGGGCGCTGTGGACCCTGGTCACTCACACCAATCCAGTCATCTGCCTGGCCCAGGCTCTTCTTCCCCAGCTTGCTGCTCTGGGAGAGAACACCCGCCCCACCTAACCCTGTGACAGGTAGCCCCAGACCTGCCAGGCCTCAGTGAGCCACAACACCTCTCTCTGGGGATACGGAGTTACCAGAGCAAACACTGGCAGGCGCAACCACAGAGAAAGCCCAGATAAACACTGCCTGCCTTGCGTCCTTCCTGTAGGTTTATGCGAGGCCTCACCTCTATAATCCCCTCCACAGGGCTTTTTGCTTTGACCTCAAGCTTCCACGGGGAGGGTGGGGGAGAGCAGAGGACAGATGCTCCAAGAGGGGATTTCAGGGAGTTTCAAAGACCCAGTCCAAAACTCTCTATTTGTGGGGCTTAGTACAACAGGTTCTTATCTGGACATGCCAGTACTTCAGGAGTTTGACATTTATGGTGGTGCCCAGGGCCAGCAACAGAGGCACATGGCCTCTGCAGTCCTATGGGGGCTCTGCTCTTGGTTCCATGATCTGTTGCCACCTTGAAATTATTATTAATAATTATTATTATGCCCTGGTGGGCCCCACAAGTTATGCTGTTGATCCTAATGGTCTTTCAATATCCAGAAGTTTCCATGGGGAACTTGAGGCCCAAACTCTAATCCCTTCTTCTCTCCACCTGGGCATCACTGGCTAAGTCACACTCCCTGTCAGGACCGTAGTTTCCCCATCTGTAAGATGGGAAGGGTTAAAAAAAAAAAAAAAAAAAAAAAAGATGGGAAGGGTAGAGTGACCCCTGGGGCCAGAATTTTGGATTTCACAGGCCACTATAATTACCAAAAAAGCAGGGGGAAAGACACAGGATCACAACACTAAAAGAAACCCAACTACGGTCTGTCCTCAATGACATTTTTGAAAGGAAAGAAAAATAACAATAAATAGTAAAAAGGAAATGGAGAATAAAGCACAATCCTTTAAGGAATGAATGTAACTTTACAAAAAACTCCCTAACTCCCTAAAAGTAACTTTCCATTTTTCTAATTGCAGTAGAGGTTACTACGCTTTGAGGGAAAGCCCTGGATACATGGGCATTTCAGTCCTTCCAACATTATTTTGAAAAGCCAAGGCCTCCTTTAGGTTGATGTGCATCTATGGCTTAAGGATGCTGGCTTTTCCTGCTCCCCCTCCTCTCTCCTCACTCACTCCAAAGGTACATTCTAGACCACCACTGAGGACTGGTCTCTATGAAACACCAACACAGTGCTTGACAGCAGCCTCATGAATCACGCACAAACTGGCCCTAATTTATTAGTTCACATGGTAAAATTACCTTCCGAATGGAATGTCATAAATCACCCACTACCGGAAACGTTCTATCCTTAAAGGGAGGCAAAGGTATCTTGAACTGAATCCCAGACTTATCAATTTCAAGAGCAAACTTTGATCCACTGCTGCTGTGTTAATCAAGTGATCTGGGAGGCCTAGCCCCTTGCTGATAGCACAGCTGCCACAAGACATCCCAACCCTCCACCAGTTTTCTTTCTTCACATATCTCTCTGTGGAGCCATGCTGAAGCCAACATGACTCACAGGGATGACTCCTGGAGACAAGGGTCCTAAGAACCTCAGACTAGCCCCTCCAAGAGCCTGTGCATTTTAGAGGATTAGAACTGGCAAGAGGCTTACAGAGGTGATGCTGACAATGAATAAAGAACCTATTATGTGCCAGGCACTTGACTGTGTGCTTTCACATACATGGTCTTATTTCATCTTGCTAGTTAGTTACATCATGTCCAGGTGACAAAATCAAAGCTCAGAGAGGTTTAGTAGTTTTCTAAGGCCACAGAGCACATAAGGAAGTGCAGGCCTCATTCCAAAACTTTGGCTCTTCTATGCCACCCACGGCCTGTTGCGTGAGTTTCTAATATCCTGGATTCCTTTCTCGACAGCAGGAGGAAATCTCTGAAGAGAGGTTTGAAAGGAAGAGGAGAAAGCTCTGCCAATTTGGCTCGGATGTGCCAACCTCGGGCAAGGGCCACCCCTGACACTCCCTCAGTCAGCTGGGTGCTGGAAGTCTCCCTTCCTCTTCCTCAGCCACCCTATGACTGTAGCACACCTGTAACCTGCCTGGGCCACACCTGGGGAAGCAGCGGCTTCCGCCTGCAGCCTGTAACTCTGTGTTCCACTTCCAGCAATTTCCTCCCTCCATCCCCTACTGCCTCATTCTTCCTGCCAGAAAGATCCCACCTCCTCCTCCTCCTCCTCCTCCCCACAACCACCACCAAAAATAGCACAGCAGCACACAGGCAGAGTCCTTACATTAGAGGGAATGAGGCAGTGGAGAGGCCCCAGGGCCTCTCTCCCCACATCCCCAAACCTTTGCACATGGAAGCATCACTCAGCATAGGAGGGGAAGGAGAGCTAGAAGGTGAACGTGACCTCACCTCTTGCTTCATTAATAAGAATACTTGGATAGTGCTCAGCATGCACTAAGTTATTGTTATTTTCAAGGAGGCCTGTAAAGTAAGTCTCATTTTTCTCATTGTAAAGTGGGAGGGAATTTTATGGTAGAGTTGGTTCATTTTTCATCTCATTAATGTTAAGCCCAGTTGGATTTGAAAAATCTAAGTGTCCACACAGACAGTGAAGACCAGAGAAACTGGAGGTGTCCTGCTGGTAGGAGAGGAGGCTTGGGGTCAGGGCAGCCAGCATGAAATCAACTATGTGCCCTTGCGGCCCAGAGGTGGTGGTGGTGATGGTGTCTGAGAGGGGGTTCAGGAATACTCCTGGGATAAAAGTGAACACCCCATCATCTTTGTGGGGGTCCTATCGTGTCCACTTCTAGGGGATAACACAGATGATGTGGGCTACCTGATGGGGGACCGGCGGGGGAGGATCCTTTCAATACCCCCACCTACTGCAAAAAAGAATGAACTCCTTGGAAACATTTAAACCAATGCCCCAGTTGACCAGAACTGGGTCTACCTAAGTGGTGTGGCTATATTCCCATCTCCCCACATTTCTGTCATGTCCATCCTCCAACCAATCTGTGGGCAACAGGTCTAAACAGATGGTGGTCCTGAGCTCCCTATCCATCCTGGACCCCATACATGGAGCTGTCACAGCTCAGGCATCTTGGGCTCATGGACCAGCTTGGGCAGGCTGTACAGCTCCCACCATCTTCCCTGCAGCCTTGGCTGGGAGAACTGGCATGGTGAGTAAGGCAGGGAGGCTCCTCAAAGGCTACCTTTTCCACCCAAGAAAAATTTTCTGTAAAATACCAACCCTCCCCAGAACTACCTCCCAGATTTAAGAAGGGGAGAGGGAGCTTGGGTTTTAAAAGAGAAATTGGATTCCCATTCATGAACTCCCTATACCAAGGGCACCTAACAAGTAAAACGGGTTCTGCCATTGATTAAATGAGCTGGGGTAATAATGGGGTTCACCCTTCACCATTAAAAATATTAACCTCATTCCTGGCCCAGTGATAAACCCATAAAGTCAGGGCCCACAAAGCTCTCTCAAGACCACACTTCCCATCTGCCATGTGAGAGGAGTGGGTACACCCTGGGGGTAAGCCAAGAAAGGACAAAGCCCTTTGAAAAGGACATGGACACTCCACAGAGCCAACTGCAGGTGGGCAGGAGGGAGAAATAATGCCATGACTTGCCATGGGTATGCAAGAGCCCAGGGGGTCTCATCTGTCTGGGGTCTTAATTAAAGTGATACTGTCACATGGTCCAACCTAGCTTCCCAAAAGCCAAACCTATCCACGGGCTGTGTCAACTTCTGCTACTAGAGAGGAACATTGTCTCCCTCTATTTATTTAGATTTATTTTTTTATTCATTCATGAGAGACACAGAGAGAGAGGCAGAGATACAGGTAGAGGGACAAGCAAGTTCCCTGCAGGAGCCTGATGTGGGATTCAATCCCAGGACACCAGGATCACGCCCTGAGTCGAAGGCAGACACTCATCTGTTGACCTACCCAGGCGTCCCCTCCCTCAATTTTAGATTAAGAACTGCCACCAGGATGACAAAGAACCCAGCCTCCATGTCTCATGAACATAGTTGAATAGACCACGGAGCACTTATATTTTAGAGAATATGAAGAGGCATGTGTGCACAGTGCAGGATGGGTGGCTAAGCCCTAGAATAGGACAGAGATGTGTTCTCTGGGGTCGGAGAGGATAGAATGAGGACCACACAGTAGAGGTGATGGAAAAGATTTCAACTCAACTTGAGGAAGAATGTTTGATCAGACAGAGCTGGTCCAAACAGAGCAGGATGTCCTGGGGCGCCTGGGAGGCAACTCTCGATTTTGGCTCGGGCCACGATCCCAGGGTCGTGAGATCAAGCCTGTGTCAGTCTCCACATTTAGCTGGGAATCTGCTTGAGATGGTCTCTTCCCCTCCCTCTGCTCCTGCCCTGGCAGGTGCTCTCAGTATCTCTCTCTCTCTTTCTCTAAAATAAAGAAATCTAAAAAAATAGAACAGGATATTTTGAGACCTAGTGAGCTTCCAGGCACAGAAATCTCCAGGTAGAACTCGGTTGAGCACTCAGCCAACAAAAGGACCTAGATTAAGATTCTCTGCCATTGGAAATTCCATGTTCCTCCCAGGATTTCTGTGTAACCCCAAAGCATGAGACCCAGGATCTGAGAGCTAGTGTTGAAAGAGCTGGTCCAAACTTATAAAAGTGTATTTCTCTTACTTCCACAGGAAGCCCCCAAAACTTCCCGGTTTTAGGGCCCAAAGGTGCTGCTCTACAGTAAAACTGGCTTATTTCCCAAAAGCGCATGAGGGTGGGAGGTTAGCTAAGCCTGCCTTGGGAGAAACGGCCATCTTAGATGAAGATGAGACACAGCTAAGCTAAGATGAGCTTAGCATCCCCAGATAGCTCCACTCCAAGGTGGGGACCCTGGCTACTCAGGGGAGGGAAGGGTTCAGCCTAAGCCTAGACAGGACCTCCCAACAGCAGGTGTTAGGTTGGGTACTGTGGGAGAAGCATAGAATCACATTCAGCAATGCCCTTGCTAGGCTAGGTTCCAGGGACACAAGAACAAATAGAGCTCAGTGTCTGTCCTCAAGGAGGGGGATGTCTTATATGAGAGATCCCCAAATTTCTCCTATACATAGCCAAATAGTAAATATTTTGGTTTGCAGTCTCTATGGCAACCACTCAACTCACTTGCCACTGTAATGCAAAAGCAGCCATAGGTACAACTAAATAAATGGGTGTGGCTGTGTGGCAATAAAACTTTATTTACAAAAACAGCAGCAGGACTTGGCCTAAGGGCCACAGTTTGCCCACCTTTGGTCTAGTCCAACAGTTCTCAACAGGCTGCACATTAGAATTACCTGGGGAGCTTTCACAAATAGCAATGCTTGAGCTCCACCCCGAATTCCACTTTAAGTGGTCAGAGGTAAAGGGCCTGGAATCTACGTTTTCTAAAACCTCCCCCAGGTGATTGTACCATGGAGCCAAGACTTAGAATCATCTCTCTAGCAGAAGAGAGGCACTTGTAATCCCACTATTATCTCACAATAATCCATTGGATTTCACAAACCCAGCCCAGGGGAAGTGACTCGCTCAAGGTCATACAGTGAGTCAAGAGACAAGGATTCCTAGCCCATGAGCGTTGCCCTGCACCACAGTAGATGCATAGATGGGCTCACACTCCCATCTCAGAGTCTGAGATGCAGGTGCCTTCTAGCTCATACTCCCTCATTCCAGGACAATGAAGACCCTAGAAAAATATACCAACCACATTCACCCAACCCACTCTAATGCATGGGACCTAGCCTCCCCCTAGACTGAATGTCAGTGACCTCATACTAATTACCAAAACACCTCCCTTTCTTTTGAGAAACAGCATTTTAACCAAAGTTTAAAAACAGTTTATTGGCATCTGGGAGGAACAAAAGAGGACTGTAAAAACTGTATTTCCTCAGTCCTAAGAAGTGCAGCCACAGGAAACTCTTTACCAATGACACCACTAAAGACCTGCCAAAACGTGCCGCCTGCCCAGAGTTCTGCCCACACAGGACTTGGGCACAAGGAACCCCCCAGAGCCGTGGGGAATGTTGCAAGAGCTTGGCTGACGCTGGGCAGCCACTGGCAGTGATGATCTCAACGTCTACAGAGCAAATGCACTCAGGCAGACAGGGCAAACTTAGGCATCCCTGACCTTGCAGGAGCTCTGCGGGTGGCCAGAGCGCCTCTAAGCCCCAGACCCTCCTTCCTCTCCATGGAGCCATAGGACAGTGAGGGGATCAAGACAGCAGGGATTACTACTGTAATATACTGCAGTAATAGCTACCCGGGGCTTTGTTCGGTTCCCTTAATACTCCTAACAACCCTATGGAGTGGGTTCTTGTATCGTTCCTGTTTTACAGATGAACAAACTGAGGCGCAAGGTGGCTGAGTAACTTGCCCAAGATGGACAGTCCGAGTGAAGACTCAAGGTCAGCAGCTCTGTCCCAGATGACAGCTCAAAGGATTTCACAGTGAATCTACCAATACGCCTAGCAATGGTTGGGGCTCAGCTGTATTATCCTAGCTCTGTCTGTACCTCCACTCAGCCTCCTAGGCCACACTTGGGGGCAGTCCCATGCTGGGCTCTGGGATACGAAGCAGAATCAGACACTACTGCGATCCTGCAGGAGATCCAGGCTAGTCAGGGGGAGGCATAGGTTCACAAATAGCTGTGAGGGGACAAAAAGTGACATTTCACATCCTGTCACACTCTAACAAGATTTTTTTTTTTTTAATCTGGCTCTTGTCCCATTGCCTAAAGTTAGTTTCACTTAGTCCTGACAAGTTGTATAAGAGTTTTTAAAAATCAGGTCAAACCACATTTGGAGAGCTCCAAACAGCTCCCAGAATTTTATCCTTCGCTTACTCTGCAGTCTGGGCTTGGCTGTCCGGCTCCCACTCTCTCCCGCCCTGTGCCCCCATAGATGTGTGCTCCCGCCCATGCATTCCAAGCACGCCAGCGTTCAGCAGCCACAGAACAGGGTGGGTACACAGGCAGGCTGGAAGGGATCACCAGACTTTTAAGAGTGCCATGAGGCAGGCCTTTTCTTGTAAAAGCAATGGACCCAGGAGCCCCAGTCACCAACTCTTTCCATGTCAGAGGTCTCTGACTCTTCCCAAATATCCATGAAGTCATCACACCATGATTATAAACTTCCTAAACTGGAGCTCCAAGGTGGGGCCCATGTCCATGCAGCTTTCCAGTACCTGTGTCTCATGCAGGGCCCAGCACATAAAAAGGTGCCCAGTAAATGAAAAAATAAATTTTACCAGTGAGGAAACTGGCTCAGAGAGATTAAGAAACTTGCCCAAGGTCACACAGTGAAGGGAGACAGCAGGCCTGCCTGGGGACAAGGAGAAGCTGGGTGTAGAGAGTGATAGTGGGCAGGGTCCATGGGTGGTGGTGACTGGAAGATGACAAGAAGAGGGGAGAAAGGCAGATAAAGCCTCAGGGAGGAAGGGCCTGACCAAGAGAGAACAAAGACAGGCACCAGTAGCAGGCTAGAGAAGAGCCAGAGGGAGTGAGAAGATAGAAGTTTTTGAGACAGATTGTCAGCTGTGAAGAACAGGTTTCTAAACTCTTGAAGCTTATCAGGCAGGGCTGGCAGGAGGGCGTGACAACCCAGGACAATACTGTGCAGGAAAGGGTTTGCCACAGATGGTTTTCTTCCCTCGAAAAATGTAGATAACTTGTTAGAATGATGAGAAGCATCCTTAAGATAATGTGCTCTGTCAAATGCTGCTGTAAGGCCTTTATGCCTGTGATACGGTCCCCAAACCAGGTGACTGGAGTCTTAAAAAAAATTCAAAACTCTGTTCTGATTTGTCATTTGCATCTAAATCAGAAGATAACTGATAAAACGGGCTCTTTTACAAAAAAGTGCACTTTGAATGAGAAGCCCAAGAGAAAGCTGAGAGTAGGACTTTCTTACAGTAAAGGGACACCTGGGTGGCTCAGCAGTTGAATGCCTTCCTTTAGCCCAGGGCATGATCCCGGAGTCCCAGGATCGAGTCCCACATCAGGCTCCCTGCATGGAGCCGGCTTCTCTCTCTCTGCCTATGTCTCTGCCTCTCTCTCTGCCTATGTCTCTGCCTCTCTCTCTCTGTGTGTCTCTCATGAATACATAAATAAAACCTTAAAAAAAAAAAAAGACTTCCTTTCGGTATGGCAATGACTCTGTCATTAGCCTGTTTGTGCTGCAGCAGATTTCAAGGTTGCTAGATCCAAAGAAAAGGGGTCACAGCCAGGGCCAAAGACTGTATCCTATTTTGTGGCAAAGCAGTATGTGAATGAATGGATTCCATGCTTCTTGGCTCAGGCACTCTGATTTTACAACCCTCTGCCCCTCCCTCCCTGGGCCCTCCCCCATCTACAGAGCAGAGGTCACAGAGCCACATGGTCCCCTTGTAATCCCTACTTCCTGTAGATGCCAGTCTGGCTTTCTGAACAACCTCTTTAATTTGACCACACAACCCGCAGTTGCCCGGAAACGACTCTGGGGTAAGAAGCAGTTCAGGGAAGCTCAACTACCTTTAAGGCCGAGATGACCCCTCACTGGGGCCTGCCATCAACAGCCAGCCCTGGCAGGGGCCGTGCACAGGGAGACCCGGTTCTGATAGGCCAAACCCTCTCCAAGGTGGCTTACAAGTGAAAGGAAAGGGGAGAGCCCGAGGAATTCCGCCAGGGGGCTCCTGACAAGTCTGGCAGCTGGTGCTCTGCCCTCCACAAATCCCTGGGCCATAGTTTTATTTTAAGCCAGAATCGCTGGTTGGGGTTCTGAGGCCACACTTTAGAGCTGAGCCACGGATAGCAGCGTTGAGAGCAGCCCAATTCTCGCAATAAAACTGTTCCCAAAAGACAAGACTTGTTATTTGTCCTCAGAAATTCGCAAATTACCCCCACAGTTCCTCCCCTGAACCTCAGTTCCCTCAGAGAAATGCACACAGTGGCTGAATTTCAGACAGGCAGAGAGAGCCGGGCAATGCTAGCTCGTAGTCCTGCCTGGGCTGCTGGCTGGCAGCGTGTCTGACTCCGGGGGGAAATCTCAGCAGCCCTCATGGGGAGAACAGAGCGCTGGTCACCTGAGGGCTGTCGGGAGGAAATGAGACTGTGTGTGTGAAGCCACACAAAGGTCAATGAGGCCATTATCACTGAAGCCAGGCTGCAGAAGGATGCCTCCTCAGACGTGAATTAGCATATGTGAGGTGGAGGAGGGGATGCAGAGAAGGGACAAGTGCCTGGGCTCAGACCACTCTACTGAAGGAGATGAGGCAATCTCCTGCAAAGCTGTCCTGGCCACTGAGCTCCACACTGGTGAGGGTGGGCAGCTCTCTCTCCCGGGTTCTGGTGGAAGTGAGGGACAGAGCAGTAAAGAAACCAGGTGATAATGTCAGGTGGGTGTACAGCCAAGACTTGTCGAAATGGAGTCTGGGGTAGATTCTGAGGGCTCTGCTTTGGGGCTTTACTGGAAATGAAGAACATGTCAATGTTTTGAAGTGCAGGGGTAACATGCTCAGCAGGATGAGGGGTGATGCACTGGATGCGGGGCACTTGTGGGGTGTGGCATGGGAATGCGGCCATACGGGGAAAGGCAACAGGGCTGAACTAGAAGACACCTGCCCCAGAGATGTTTACAGGAAAGTTAACTTCGAAGACTCGGTGGTGGGACCAGAACAGGTGAAGTCTTAGGACATTTATCCTAGTTTAAGTCCTCTCTTCTCCAGGCTAAAGTGCCACAGCTTCACTTCTTCCAGCCAAGGATGGAGGGCCTTAGTGCAGTCACCACCAGGTGCTCTGTTTTTTCTCTACATACTAAGAAATGGACCCTTCTCACCAGATACCCAGAAAGCCCTTTTCACTGATCACTTTACCTTTGCCTGTAAGGGCTCTAGAGGCCTGAGCTGCCTTTCACACCATCACGCACATGTACGGATGAATCTACCACCCAGCAAGGAGCTCTGTGCAGCAGTGGGACTAAGTCATGACACTGCACAACTACACATGAGGTGGGGCAGGCAGACACAAGTAAGGCCCAAAGGCAATACCCCCAGGTGGGGAGCAGAAGAGAAAGACTGTGCCCGAGTTTTGCTGAGTGACAGGATCTGAGCTGAACCTGAGTTTGCTAGGCAGGATGAGGTGGTGGGAGGGACAGGCCATGCCAGCCTCAGGAATGGGCATGGGCAAAGCTGCAGAGAAGTAAAAATTCAGTGAGTTTAGGGAAGGATGCTCTCCAGCCTAGCAGGAAAAGGAAACAGGGACCACCTTCTATGGGCCCTTGAATGCCAGGTTATAGCAACTCAACTTTATTCCAGAAGGCAGGAGGAAGTCACCAAAGATTCTGAGAAGCCAAGTAACCAGATCACAGTTGCACTTCTACTGGAGGCGTGTAATGTCAGCTGTCCTTCGTAACAGGGTTGTAGGTGGGGCCGGCTCTGAATGCACAAAGCACTGCAGAGGAGATGGTTACGGTAGGAACCTGTGGATTGCCAAACTGTAGCCAGCCACAGTAAGCTTTTAAACACAGGTTTTATGAATAGTGCTTTGGGCCTCAGTGGAAACAACCTCATTCTCTACCTATTTCCTTTCTCATTCTTCAATTTTCTCCCGAGTTTCTGAGTATGGATCTCATGAGGAAGTCATTAGCAGGAGCTGCAGTCTGTTCTAATTATAAAGCATGCTATCAGTGCCAAGGCAGACGAGGGGATCATGCCCACATCTGGCCTCACAAAGACACCAGGGTGCGGGGTTAAAGCAGGCCAACGGTGGGACAAATGCCATGTCTGTCCTGCGCTGGGGTGTTGCACCAGTTACTTACACTCCTGTGCCTGGATCATGAAAGCACCTACAACGAGGGTTGTTGCCAGAATGAAGCAAAGAAGAGCTTAGCACAGCACCTGGCACAAAGTAGGAGCTTAGTACGTATTAGGGAAATCACCCATTATCTTTGGTTGTCATTTAACTGCAAACCTCAACTCCAAACTGTGCACATGCCCTTTAATTACTTAGGGACTGTTGTGTGATGACTAATATACTGGGTTGGGAGTAGGGAGGCCCAGCCCTGCTCAGGGGGCTCCCTGATTTTGGGTGATTTCCAGCAATTCTCTTCTCTACCCACAAGGCCCGCTCTCTCTGCCTCCTGGAGCAGCTGAGACAATACCAATGTGAGGACCCAGGGCAAACTATAAAGCACCCACGTGAGGGGTCAGTGCTCCCCTGGCTTCAACTCCAGCTAGGAGTGTAAGAAGGGATCTGCCTCAGTGGGAGAGGCATTTCCAACTTGCCCATCTGTTGGCTTCCCTCAGAAATCACTGTGACAGGCTCTTCGAAGGCCAGCCCAAGGAAGCAGATGCCACAGCCAGAACAGCAGGGGCTCATTTCCAGCCTGGCCAAGCATGGGCTTTCCTGGGGTGACACAGCCCAGCCTAGAAATCAAATTCCTGTTAATTCCCAGTATGGGCAGGGCCCTAAGTTTTCCCTGCATCCCTATGGTAACAAAGGCCCAACCAGGAGCCTCTTAGATCCATTACCACTGTTATAGAACCACACCACTTTGGCCAGGCCCCTGGAGCCCCTCAAATGCCTCTCACTGCCAGATCACCCATAGCCCCACCTGTTCTCTCTCCCTTTTTTTTTTTAATATTTTATTTATTTATTCATGAGAAGACACAGAGAGAGAGAAAGGCGGAGACACAGGCAGAGGGAGAAGCAGGCTCCATGCAGGGAGCCCGATGTGGGACTCGATCCTGGGTCTCCAGGATCACACCCTAGGCCGAAGGCAGGCACTAAACCGCTGAGCCACCTAGGGATCCTTCCCACCTGTTCTCGTTATGAGCTCCAAGCCTGTACCTTTCCCACCTGTAGTTCTATGATTTGGGCCAAGCTATGCTCTCCGCCTGGAGTACTCTCATTCTTTCCCCAGCCACTTTTCAGAGCCAGACTGAAACCTACTCCCATCTCCTCAAAGGAGCCTGCCCAGATCCCCCTCCAAGAATCAATCTGATGCCCCTGAAAAAAACAAAAATCCAATGCCCCTGGAACCCTGACCATCTTGCCATGCAGTGGAAAGCCTTGTGTCTGCTGCCCTGCCCCTAGTTTCTTTCCACCTGCTCCACAATGCCCTGTTCTATATTCCCCACTGTGCCTGTGCCAAGGGGCTCACCCAGCACCCATGTAGGGAACTGAACCTCTAATCTCCCCACCAACCCTCACGGACAAGTTAACTGCTCTCCATACTCAGACTCCAGGGACTGACATCTTAACCATGCATTTCTCAGTCTGGAAACCGTGAGTTGCATCCTCCCTGGAAAAGTGGTCTCTGGGGGCAGAGGGGCCAAATCACTTAGCTGAGTGGCCAGCTGCCTTGAGGCAGGAGAAGCCCAAGGTGACTGAGTCTGGGACTGCGTAGTGGGAAGGAGAGAATCTGAAGGTCAGTGGTATTCCCGCCACCCACCCCCACCCCCACCCCCCAACACAGGAACCATCAACTGAGTCAGCAGGTCCCGGGAAGAGCTGGGGCAGGCGCCTTTAATCCTCCCAGAACACGCTGGCAACAGGGAAAGCTCAGAGGGCCTCACGTCGAGGCCACAGCCCCTATGCTGAAGCCAGCAAGCTGAGGCGGTGACCTGGAGAGGCAGGCAAGCCCTGGCTCTGCCTGGCAGCCCACTCCAGCCTGCCACTGCACATAAATTATAGGGAGGAGGCCGATGGCCAACTGGCTTCAAGGCCAGCCCTGCCTTCTCTCCAGCACAAGGAAGCTTTGTGCAGCTCAACACCTCATTATCTGGCATCTCAGCCACACCGGAAAGGGCAAATAATGGGGTAAGCGCGACACATGTTGTACAGACGTCCCTCCCTGCGCAAACCTGTCCTAGAGTCCCCACTCCTGATGGGGTAAGGCTCAACTAACTCCTTTGTATGGTATGTGCAGTCCTCCAACCTGGCCACAGATCTTTCCAGGAAAACCTCCTCCTGGTCTAATTTATTTATTCATTCAAGAAATCTTTGTTGAGCACCTACTATATGCTGGGCATGATGCTGAAGGAGCTGAAGGATCCTTAGGTCCCACCACCCCAAAGCCTGTGTAGATCCCATACAAGCTCCTACCTTGGAACTGTGCCTACAGGAGGTGCTCAATACTTGGTAGCTGTTATCGATCCCACTTGCCCCTAAAGAGGGAGGAAGTTGCTCTTCTCAGATGCCACTTGCCCACTTCCTTGTAAATCTTACCAGCACACACTAGAAAGGTAGGCACCAAAGTCACTCTGCTTGTTGGCGGCCCACCAAATACCTATCATTTAGAGTGTGCTGGCTGTTCTGGAGGGCACTGAGGCTTGGGGTGTTACCCTATTCTGGAGTTACTGAAGTCTGGGGACCTGGGGTTTCATGATACACGGGATCCTAAATCAACTTCCGTGAGGCCACTCGTATGACAAGCATCCCCAGGCCCACTCCAAGCTGTGTAAAGTATTCTCACTGCTACTCTCCTAGAGCTGTGACATATTTGACTGACTGCTCCTAGCAGGAGCACGGACATGGGTATAGAAAGAAAGGAAGGGTGGGAGATCAGGACGCCTCCTCAACAACTGAGTTGAACTGGTAAGGATGAAGAGGATAAAGGTACAATGCATGTAAAGATAGAGGGGCACATGGATAAAATCCTCGTAGAAGGCAAGAGGTTTCCAGCTGGTGGGCCAGGAAACATGAAGCAATGGGAAGCCTTTCAGAGAGGTAAGGGTCAGCTTGAAATTCATGCTATGAGTCTAAACATCATAGAAGCCAATGAAGACTGTTTAGGTAAAGACATGTCCAGAGTCACTTTTGAAAGACAGAAGATGAAGGATCAACCAGAAGAGTCAAGACTTAAGCACGGTGGGATGTCAGGTATGGGGTTTTTCTCTTGACAGCATTTGAAAAAGCTGTTAACAGTAAGCAATCTGACAATATATCAATTTCCTATAACTTTATAATGAGCCAGGCTGTACAAAAAGAGAGATTGCACACAAAACAACATAGTTGCAGGAAAATATGGTGCATCTTTAAAAGACTTATACTTTTTGATGTGAGAAGGAGGACAACTTCTGTGCAACTAAGTAATGATCAAAGATCTCATGGCATGTTGAGGTCAGAGACAGCCTGCAGGAACAAGGTGGTAGGAGGGGACTTCCATACAATTAGGAGATTTGTATAAAACACAGAACAAAGAGAACACAGGCCATGATTATAAAGAGATTTTATTTTTTTTTAAGATTTTATTTTTAAGTAATCTCTACAGCCAACATGGGGCTGGAACTTACAAGATCAAGAGTCGCACACTCCACTCACTGGGCCAGCCAGGCACCCTGTGCCTAAGGTTTTTGACCAGAGGTCTGCAAAATTTAATTTTTGTAGTCCAGTTTTATTGGAACACAGCCACACCTGGTCATTTATCTATTGTCTCTGGACATTTGTGTACTACAAGGTCAGAACTGAGCAGATGCAACAGAAACTGTGTTGTCCAAAGCCTAAAACACTTACTGGCTGGTCCTCTATAGAAAGTTCACTGGCTCCTGTGTGAGACACCTGGAGGCTCACACATCCAACAAGAACAAGTGACCACCATGGGAAGCAACATACTTATTCCCCAAGCCCCCCTGGGTTCCTCTCTGAGTCTGGCCCCCACAGGAGGCCACACATTTCTTTGAACGTCCTGGGGTGGCAAACCTTCCATACACTAGATTTCATTTCTGGAAATTGCCCAAGGCTTTTCCAAACCGATTCAGGTGAAAAGGTGGGTGATCATGCCAAGGAATGAAACATGTGTGCTTGCCAGGGGCAGGACGCGTGCCTTAAATGCTGGATGAATTGAAACTGCAGCGAGAAATGTGGTTTCATTATAAAGTTGTGTAACTTTATTTCTTGTGTCTTATTAATTGGGGACAACAGTCATCTGATGGTTGGGCCTCAGCCTAATAGTAAAAAAGCCTCGGTTGCTTGTGACTACCTCTTACAAGACTAACCACATTCCACAGGAACCTGCATGGGGGGAAAGAGGGCGGGGGGGGGGGGGGGGGCGCGAGATGGCTGTCCTGGCAAGTTTTTGAAAAAGACAGGGCCGTGTGACAGAGATGAGCACCTGGTTACTCTATATGTGGAGACACTAGGGCTCAGGGAGGGGCTAGGGCTTGTCCAAAGTCACTCAGCCATGGAACCCCGAGGTTCAATTTGTCCAGAATGGCTAGTGTTCCAGTTCTAAGCCGGAGGCTTAAGGAGTACGTCAAAAATGAGTACATGTTCTCAAGGAGCCTGGTATCCAGTAAGATGGGAATGTCAATAAAAAAACAAGGCTGGGGATGTCTGGGTGGCTCAGTGGTTGAGCTCAGGTTATGATCTGGGAGTCCTGGGATTGAGTCCCACATCAAGCACCCTCCCCTCGAGAGGGCAGCTCATAATCTCAGGCATGAGAGTGAGATATTTTCTTTTTGTGATAGTCCACGATCCTTACCCACAAGTACCTACACCCACCCTTCCATACAGGAAACTCTTCAAGACTGCAAGGCTTCACTGGGCACCTGTCATGTGCAAGGCCCAGTTCTGCCTGCCTCCTACCGGGAGGTTAACAGAGGGGAAAAACTGCAATCTGCCTTTGGAGCAGCAATATTCCCAGTCCCCTCTCCTGGCTAACTCCTTCAACTGACCACAGTCGTAAAGACAGCACAAATAGGAACGGAGAAGCAGAAGTAAATGAAAAGCAGGTTGTTCTTTTAGAGACAGCCAGAATAGATTTCTTCCAAAGGGGCAAGGGAAAATCCCCACACCTTCCCAGGTCAGGAATAATGCCAGTAAACCCCTCCACAATGGCCTTTCTCCTTTCAGGGAATAACCCAATGCACCAGCGGGAGTTAAGTGAGAGACGGGGTGCAGTTGTGGCTTCCTGTGCCTAGCAACACAGTCCAATAACAGGTCCCTGCCAGGCTAAGGCTGTGACCACAGACACAGAGAGATGATGTCCTGTTGGAGCACCGAGGGCCAGTGTTGGCACCGAGCAAGCCTGGTGAGCTTATAGAACAAAGGGCTTGTCACCACTTCCTGTGATCCTCATCGCCCACATTCCAACACAATGAGACACTCTCAGCCCTGGCTTTGACGTTCAGCAACTCATTCAGACAGCGGGGCTGAGAGGCAGAGAGCCTGCGCTGGCTTACCTTCCCATTCTCCTTTGCACTCGACACAGCATTAGCTTGTAAAAAAAATCAAATAAATTATAAGTACCTCTGCTATTAAATAATGTTTGTTTTTAAAAATTGAAAAATACCCAATCTTCCAATGACGACCATTGTTCACATTTGGATCTATTTACTTACAGCCTTTTTTCCACAGGAGTATGTGGGAACGGGGTAGGGGGAGAATATGAATTTTGGTTTTTTATATCTTAGCCTTTTCCTGCTTGACTATTCTGCAGTGGAGTTACTCAAATCAGCTTTGGTTGGCTGCCTCCCTTTCCACTAGGTGCACAGGCCCCATACTGGCCATTTCTCGTGGTTGGATATTTAGGGGATTTCCAGTTTTTCACTTTCCCAGCTGCAATAGGTTACTGGTAACTAAATCACTGTGACTCCCTTTACTTTATCCTTAGGATCAATTCCTCTGAGGGGAAATTCTGGTCATAAGAGCAGCAACTTTTCAGCTTCTCTGTGTTGTACCCTCACTGTTCGCTGCCACTCTTTCTGACTTGGAACCAAGTTGACAACATTTTTAGGGCAACCCTGATTTATTAAGTCCTTTCACAGCAGCCTTAACAGCTGACTTCAGGATAGGGATAAGCGCTCTTAAAGATGGGAAGATAGGCTCAGAAAGTTCAAGCAACTTGTCCAAGGTCACAGACCCTCAACTTTGAATCCAGACTAAGACTAGTAGTGCTCATTCACTGCCCTATACTCCTTCTCTCATAGGCCCCTAGGCCAGCATTTGAGCAGTACTTTGTGGATATTTAAAAATCAACACATGATGGGCATTTGAATGGCACATTTGGTTGAGTATCCGACTCCTGATTTCAGCTCAGGTCATGATCTCAGGGTCCTGGAACTGAGGCCCCATACATCAGGTTCCCTGCTCAGGGCAGGTGTCTGCCTCTTTACCTCTGCCCCTCCCTTTGCTCATGCTTTCTCTCTCTCTCTCTCTCTCTCTCTCGCTCTCCAAAATAAATAAATAAATCTTTTAAAAAAATAGAAATAAAATTGATGACAATCGGTAATATACACAGCTTGCTACAAATCCCCGACACACCCTATGGGGGTATCTGGGTGGCTCAGTAGGTCATGATCTCAGAGTCCTGGGATTGAGTCCCAAGTTGGGAATCCCCACTCAGCAGGAAGCCTGCTTCTCCCTCTCCCTCTGTCCCCCACTTCCCCATAGTGCACTCTCTCTAATAAATAAAATCTTAAAAAAAAAAAAAAAAGACACACCTATGATTTTAGATCCATCTGTCAATGCCAGTCAATGTTTTGACTATCTAGCTGCAGACCAATGCAGGGAAATGCCACAGTCCTTCAGCAAAAGAATTCTTTCTTTCTTTCTTTCTTTCTTTCTTTCTTTCTTTCTTTCTTTCTTTCTTTCTTTCTTTCTTTCTTTCAGTTTATTTATTTATTTATTTATTTGGGAGAGACACACAGAGAGGCAGAGACACAGGCAGCGGCAGAGGGAGGAGCAGGCTCCATGCAAAGAGCCCGAGCAGGACTCAGATCCTGGGTCTCCAGGATTACGCCTTGGGCTGAAGGCAGACACCCAACCACTAAGCCACCCAAGTGTCCCAAGAGCTCTTTCTTTTATCCAGCAATGGGGATGATTCTCTTTTACCACTAAAGAACTCAGCATTAGAACATGCCATGCCTCTAACGGCTATCAGAATAAACTTTATAATGACAATCTCACTTGTCTCTGATGTTTAGATTGTGAAGGCAAGATGTCCTTAGACTTTACATTCAAACAAGTCTTTGAAATTCAAATACACAGATCTTCTAAGGAAGCTTGACTTTTTCCTACAAGAGAAGTCCTAATTTCCCTTTTAGAATTTTTAAAGAAAAGGTTGGGGGAGACAAGAACATATAAAGTTTTTGTTTTGTTTCAGTACCCTTTACATATCTAGAGTCCCTTCCCCATCCATAACTATAAGGTGATCATCAGGAATGTCCAGAATAAAATGATTCTGAATGAAAGTGTGCAACTGAAATTTACTCTCAGAGTAAGAAATGTTTGAGTGCAAACAGAACCTCAAGCTGTTGAACTTGAAGGAATACAACATTCTGACGTGCTTACAAAGTTGTGGAGAAATAGGTAAAACCAGAAGAAACCATCAAGAGCAAAGGGTTATGGGGTGGCTGGGTGGCTCAGCTGGCTGAGCATCAGACTCTTGATTTCCACTCAGGTCACAATCTCAGGGTTGTGAGATGGAGACCCACATTGGGCTCCACACTCAGCATGCAGTCTGCTTGTCCCTCTCCCTGCTTGCTCCTCCCCCATGCTCGTACTCTCTAAAAAATAAATAAAATATTTTTAAAAGATAAAAATTCAAAAAAAGAGCAAAGGGTTACGAGATTTTCTGGGATAACCATTCCCCAAAGGTTCAAACAGGAAAAAAATGGCATTCTAATTTAAAAAGAGAGGAATGGAATAGTACAAAAAAAAAAAAATCAAGAATGAGCCCTCACCCTTATCCACTGACTACCCACTTCTTACTACCAAACTGGCTATTCAGCAGTCCTATGCGAGCTGTTACATTCAGCAATTTCTGCTTCCTCTAGAGGCTTCATGTCTAATAATCTTTAAGGCCTCCTCAAAACAAAGGATAGAAGTTCCTCAGCTTTTTCAAAACCAGGCCCACTTCTATCCTAGTGTGTGGGCGACAGAGAATCAGAATCAAGGGTGCAGGCAAAAATGAGAATGGGATGGGACAAGGGGAAGGAAGACCCCAGAAGCAGACCTGGGTTTGGTGTCTGCACTCTGACAATATTCAGGCCCAAGGCCTGTGTATGTGATCTGAGCCTTGACAATGTTCTCAGCCATCATGTGGGTGACTAGGAAGTGATGACACCAATTCCCACCATCTTGTCACTTTGCAGTCACACCACAGATGGCTTTCAGATGAATCCCGAGCCCCACAGAAGCTCAGCAAGCAGGAGTTGACTGACAGTCCAATTCCCCAAGCGCGTGCCCTGTGTGTGCAGCACGAGCCCCCTGAGCTGGACCCAGGGCACATTACTCCTGGGGCTTTACATTTACAAAGTGTTTCTTCTGGACTTGGAAAGCATGCTTTGCCCACCAGAGGGGCCTCTCTGATTCAATACTGAATATGGAAGGAGTTGGTCAGGGATCCTCAGGGGGCCCTTCGGCTGAGCCCAGCAAACATCATCAAGGCTAATGTTTCTTCCCTCTGGGGACCTGAGGGCTCCTGAGCAATTACTGCTTCTCGCAGAACTTCTCCCATGGAGGATGTCTGTCAAAGGTCAGCATCCCAGCAGTGTCCAGAGCCCCAGCATTTCCTTCTCCCTTTTGCATTCCCTTCTTAAGGCTCCAGCTACACCACTAGCAGCTTTACCATAGCTTCCTTCTACCTTCTTACCAACTGTCCCAACGTCCCAGAATGCCTCCAACCCTGGAGATGCTGTCATCCAATGGCAGAATTAAGCTTCAGTCTGAGGTTGGGGGGCCAGCTCTGTGGACCCCCAGAACAAACATTGCCATCTCCCTGACCTGCCCAGCTTCCCTCACAGCACAGACTGCCCATGTGGTGGCTCTGCCCTTGCCTGCTCTGCGTTTCTGCAGAAACAATGAGCTGAGGTGCTGTTGGACTCACAAAAGGCCTTCCCGCCCAACTCTCACACAAGCGCCACCGTGGAGATGTACCTCCATTTGCAGCTTGGGGCCCAGGGACTCCTGGCACAAGATATGTCTGACAGAATGTGGACAAATGCTCTGGTGGACCAGGTAATTCATAAACTCCCACACAAGGCATCTCATCTGTTGACAAGGTGATCCGGGAAAACCTGTCCCCTTGGCAAGTACTCAATTTTCCTCCATTGACCAGTGTCATCACAAGCTGCCTGAGCAGTCAGTCACAGTATTTCACAGCTTAAGGATGCAGACTGGGGTTAGGCCTTTACTGTCACTACCTCAGGCATCCCAGTCTCCTAACTGGGGTCCCCACCTCCAAGCTCTGCTTAGGCCTCACCCTCTGCACCCTCTAACCAATCCTCTTAAGCTACAGATAGACAGGTTTTCTTCAAGCACAGATCTGTCCCTGTTACTCCCCTGCTCTACCACTTCTCGTTACCCACAGAATAAAGGCCACATTCTGTGGTCCGGCCCTCAGGACCCCTGCCACTTGGCCTCGGCTCCCATTGCCGCATCTTGGCCCTTGTACCTTCTCACAGCCTCTCCCTCAGTCACCTGAGACCCTTCACAGTGCCCCCTCCTGAGACACTCTCCTCACATCCACTGATGTCTATGTAACCAAGTGCTCCCTTTCCACCAAGGCCCTGCTCCCTGCTGCCTCCTTCATGAAGCCTTCTCAGTGCTCCTTTGGCAGCATTATCCTGAGAACATATATAGAGTGCCTGGCCCAAACTGGACACTATCAACTCTACAGGTTTTATTTTTTAATTTATTTTATTTTTTATTTTTAAAGATTTTATTTATTTATGAGAGACAGAGAGAGAGAGAGAGAGAGGCAGAGACACAGACAGAGGGAGAAGCAGGCTCCATGCTGGGAGCCTGATGTGGGACTCGATCCTGGGTCCCCAGGATCAGGCTCTAGGCTGAAGGCGGCGCTAAACCACCAAGCCACCCAGGCCACTAACTTTACGGGTTTTAAATGGCTCTGGCATCCCAGTTTTGAGACCACCAGGTGATACAGAAGTGACCTATGTCACTGGCTGTGTAGTACAGAGGATATATAAGCTAGACTAACTATGTAGGGGCCCCACACCTGTAGCTAGTACTAGCTATGTCACCTATGATCTATGACAAGGTACCAAAAACAAAACAACCAACCCCCCCCCACACACACATACACACACAAAACAAAAAACGTTTGCTTCAATTTCCTCATTTGTAAAACTGGAACTCTTAATAGAACTTACCTCCTAGGGAATGCTGTGGGGTTCAGTGAATTAATATACATAAAGCACTAAGAACCAACCACGTGATGCTCCAGGGATTTTTACTTTTACTCTCCCACTGCAGGGAATCATGGGTCAACACAAACTGACCATGAAGATAAGGGCAGGGCCCCTTTTTAGAAGATGCCCTCCAGGCTAGAAAGTGTAGCCCCACTGGCTTGAATGTGACTATAGGAAGCCCAGAGTTCTAGGCTGGGCTGAGAAACAAGACAGACTGTAGCCAAAAGAATATAAAAACATTCATAAAAGCCCTTCCTACATGCCAGGCATTATGCTCAACCATTTAAACAAATGATTTTATTAAAGCCTCACAATGACCCTATATACTACCCCTGGACCTCATCCCCAGAATATTTTACATTTATAAAGGGGATTCCAATAGGACCACATCAAAGACCTGCCGTGAGGATCATACATGGAAACTGTTATATAGCTGCAAGGCACAGAGTGAGCAGTCAGGATGCCATCTATTACTGCTAAATTCATATTATGACAGATGCAGCATTCCAGGCCTGGAAGTTAATCATTTGTCCCAAGTTACTAAGCTTCCAAGCACCAGGGCTGGGATATGAATCCAGACTTCTGACCCCAAAGCCGGTGCTCATTCACACAACCATGGTTGGACACCACAGTGTTGAAATCATTAGGGTTCTATAGTGTTGAAATCAACAGCTGTGGGCACCTGTGTTCGTGGCCTTGCTGGCCTATCCCCGACAAAGATCCAGGGCATGCTACTCTCAGCTGGGTAGTTTCTGTTCCACTTCCTCCTTGTTCAGGACTGCGGTCTTGGCAATATCCCACCTCCTTCCATGGAATCTACTTCTGACTGCTCCTCCACTCTCTCTGCTTTTCAGACCCCCCACCCATCCACCTGGGAACCCAATCTTGTTTCCTGCTGGGTCATGTAACTCCTTAGTGCTAACTTCAGCCCACTTGCTTGGAACGTGGTCTAGACTGCCAACTTCTGTCCAGGAATCTCCCAGACTTGGGATCCATCAGTGCCCTCCACACTTGTGATACTGGAGGGTCCTTGCCCTTAGCGGTTGGTGTCCTGGCCGAGATTCTGGCTCTATGCGGAACAGTTAAAACCTGCAGCTTTCCCCTGCCTTTGAAGATCGGATCCCATATAAGAGTGTCTCACACATCTGAGGGGCATCATGTGGAAGAACTAAGATTAGACTGGTTCTACTTGACCTCAAAGAGCCCAATTAAACCAGCAGTGTCTCCAGAGAGAAAGAAGTCAGCCAGCAGAGTCCTGTAACACCAAGTACTCAACTAAAAATTGGAGTGAAACAGCAAAAAAAAAAAAAAAACCTTGCAAGCCCAGCTGTGCAAAAGAGTGGGTGGCTATGTGGCCCAGGAGGTAACAAATCCCATCATCACTGGAAGTTTTCAGGTGTGGATGCCAGAGGGTTGGATTAAGTGACTCTAGGCTCCCCTGGATCTCTACACTAAGGTCCAGGACAGCAGCTTTCAACCTTGGCTATATATCAGAATATCTGGGGACCTTCCCAAAATACTGATGCCCAGGGAGCCATGGTATTAATTAATCTGGGGAACTGAAAATTTTCAAAACACCTCCCTAGGTGTTTCTAACACATTACGAGGGCTGGTCTAGGGTTCAATTATGTGGTGAGACACACAGTATAGTGAATTAGATAGACACCCTCAGTCTCTTAGAACCATAAAAATGTTCAGTGTTCAAAAATCTGCATTTTTCTTGATTTATTCCCTGTGAATACTCCTGGACTTAATTTGAACTGTTAACACCAATTCATTAATGTCACAAACCTCACAGCAGACACTGCAAGATGGATTATCCTGACACGGCCTGAGCCAGAAAAAGGAGAACATATAGCAAGGGCTCTAAAAGGGTCTCTTGCTGATCGAAGACACAGGACACCTGAGCTGAGGGGGACAGGAAAGGCTGAGGGTGTGGGGCGAACTCTGAATTCACATCGCTTGAATTGGATTTTGGTGGGTGTGAAAAAGATGCAAGTGACCAAAATAATGCCACACCTTCAAATCTTAGCCTTTTGCCAAGTCTGAGCTCTTATCCACAGTGAGCTCCACTACTGTCTGTGCCCAACGTGGGGTTTGATGCCTCTCTATCATCACACCTGCCTCTCTACCCTTATACTGAATTCTGTCTGTCTGGCATTGGAGAGAGCCCTGAGCCTTTCCAATATCCCTCCTGGGGTCTGAGGGAGAACACGAGTTTACTCATCTCTCGATGTGGGCGGGGCTCAGCTTTGCACTGGAACATGGTAGGTATCTAAAAAATGTTTGCTGCACGGACGACTTAATGTTGCATCCCTTTCTCCCCCAAGTCATAATGTGAAAACTGAGGTAGACACACCCAGATAAGGTCACACAGGCAGGGCAGACACAGAAAGTGGTCGCCCCAAATATATACAAACATCCAGCTCCCTGATCCTGGATGGGGATGCTGACTCCACCAGGAGCAGACCAGGACTTTCCTGGCCTCATCCCACCCACGGTGTCATGCTTGGCATCCAAAGATGAAGTGCTAATACTCAGTTACTTCCCTCAGGTGTCAGGAGTTGAATGTGTAATAAGCGCATGGGTATCTGCTGAGGGAAGGTGTCATTTTTATAAAGACAAGGTGAAATCATCATTATCATAATAGCTGATAAGACCTAAATGCAGTCATGGCGAGACAGTCAAAATATTGAAACCTAAACAGGCACCTGAAGAAACACAGATCATAGAGCCAGAAACGAGGAGAGGATATCCAGACACAGACCGGTCATTCAGAAAAGCAAAATTATAACTCTACCTCGTACCCTGAAATCAAACTCCAGACAGATTAAGATTTCAACATTCAAAAAAAAAAATCAAAGTATTAGAAGAAAATAGCGTATAGATCGGAATAAGGCTTTTTTGTTTTTTTTTTTTAAATATTTCATGTATTTATTCATGAGAGACACACACACACAGAGAGAGAGAGAGAGAGAGAGAGAGGCAGAGACACAGGCAGAGGGAGAAGCAGGCTCCATGCTTCTGATGTGGGACTCGATCCCAGGTCTCCAGGATCAGGCCCTGGGCTGAAGGCAGCACTAAACCGCTGAGCCACCCGGGCTGCCCGGAATAAGGCTTTTTTAAGCAGTATACTCAAGAAATCATGAAGAACATTGAGAATTATTTAACAACAGAAAACAATTCAGTGTTAAGCAACAACAATCACCAAACACAAAACTGAAATTAAAATTATACATCTGTAAGAAATATTCTGCAACCCACAACAGCAGGTAAAGGGGCTGCCATCCTTATTCTACAAAAAGCTCTTACAAATTAATAAAAAGATAAACCCTGCAGTTGAAAGGATAGACAGAAGATATAAGTATATAATTTTAAAAAAGAAACACAACTGGTCAAAGCATTTAGGCACCAGTAACCCAAGAAATTGCAAATGAAACTAAATTGGACTAGAGTAAAACAGGCGTAAATGTGTGAAGTCTTTCTAGGATACAATTTGAAAGCACGCATCAAAATTTTTCTCTTCTTATCCAACAATCCTCCTTCTGGGACTCAGTCCCAGGAAAGCCATCACAGACTTCCACTAAGAATTCAGTTACGAGGATATTCATTAGAGCAATGTTAAATTAGGGAAGACTACGGAAAGCCTAAATGTACAAACAGAATACTATATGGATATTAAATTACTGTTGTTGAACGTTTAAGATAATGGAGACATCTCTCCATGTCTTTAAACAAAAAGATACGTACAATATTACTTAATTTTTGTGGTGGGAAAAATGTATACATATGCACCGAAAAAAGGCTAATGGAAAAACAGTGAAACATTAAAGATGGTTTTTTCGAATTATAGAATTAGAGTTGGTTTCTATTTTAGTTTTGCTTATCTGCATTTTCTACACCAAACTTGTCTTAGTTTTATTAAAAGGGTGGGGCGGGTAGTTCACAGATAACAAACATTGAAACATATAAAAAAATCCAAGCTTGTGGTTCTGAGGAACTACCTGAGAACACAGCCAACTCACAACTGCCCCCCACAGAAGGGCAGGTAGAGGCTGCACCATTCCACAAATGCCACGCAGGCTCCAAATCACATGTGTGGCTTTGGAATGCACCAGAAGGATTATGGGGATGTCTGGCTTGCTGGGAGTTCACATCCAAAAAACAGTGAAGCTTCACTGTAAAGAACTTTCTGGTCATTTTCATTTTCAGAATTTAGTCATGGCCTAAAGAAACCAGGAAAGTCCCATTCATCCTACTTCTGTTTGCTTCCTCCCTGTAGCGCACATATTGCTGGGCCCCACATAAGGGAGAACTTTCCCAACAATCACAAGTGCTCAGCAATGAAATGCTCTGCATAGTAAAGCAGGCAGGCTCCAGCCCTGTCCCTGGAGACTTAACCATGGCACTCATCTTTACCCTCCCATGGTGCCCAGCTCAGACACGCGACACAGCAGGTGGCCTCTTCTGAATTTGGAGAACTAGGGCTATTTGAGACCAGTAGTCCGCAAGGCCCTTCACACACAAACCGCCCCCCACATACACACCTTCCTCCATCACCTGCAGTCCCACCCAGGCGAGCCTCGGGCTCTGGCCACACCTGCATGCACCCAGCAGCGCTCCACTTCTGATCTCACCACCGTGGACAGGATGCCTTCTGTCTGGGATACCCCATTTGCACCTTCCTCTGAATCTACCTCCCATAGGGTCAGTTTCCCCAGCTGGGACAGAGGTCACCCATGCCTCCTTCAGGTTCTCAGGAACCTCATGGTCCTAGAGGACAGTGTGTGGCCTGCTCTTAGCCCCAGGACTACTGAGCTGTTGGGTCAACTCCACTGGCTGAACTATATGACCACTCCTCTGGTGTCCTCATCTCTGTTCATGACAAGTTATCCTCTCTATGGCTCAGGCCAAAACCTTGGCTCTCCTCCCTCTCACATCTCACACTGCATCCACTTCTCAGAAAATCCTGCAGTCCCATCCAGGACACAGCCTAAACACGGCGGCTTCTCCTCACCCACCACTAGAGTTCCTGTTCCGGCAACCACAGGTGCTTTAGAGGGCCTTCTCGCTTACCCCTATCCCCCTAAGCTGTTCTCCACTAGGCAGCCAGAGTGATCCTCTCAAAACCAAAGTCAGAGCTGGTCATTCCTCTACTCCTAGCCCTCCACTGACTTCTCATCTCACTTCTCACCCAAAGTGAGAAATCTTTCCAGTGCCCCCAAGGCCCACCACATTCAGCCTCCCCAGCCTGCTTCTCCCCACCTGCCCTGCCCAGTCATGTTTATTTCCCTGAAGCACCTGAGCCTGCTCCTGCCTTGGGCTTTTGCCCTGACTGCTTCTTCTGAGTGGAATGCCCTGCCCTTGGAGCTATGAGAATCCTGCCATCACATCCTCAGCAAAGCCCTCTGAGAACCCATCTAAAGCAGCACCACACCCCAAACTCTGGCCCTGCTTTATCCTGCTTTACTGTTTAGCCTCTTTATCCTGCTTTACTGTTCTTCACACTCTCTACCTAACACACTACATTTGATTGATTCCTCTCATAAGGGGGCAAACTCAGGAAAGCACAAACTTATGACCCCAAGATCAAGAGTCACATGCTCTACCGACTGAGCCAGTTAGGTGCCCCAGGGGAGCACAAATTTTTATGTTTTGTTCACTGCTGTATCACCAGTACCTCAGGAGAACAATACTCAGCACCATAGCAATGCTTGATAATGTCTGTTGAATGAATGAATAAATGGGGAGAAAGGTATAAGCTCCCACAGCCCAGCTGAGGACTCAGGGTTCAGCAGTGGACCAGTGATATCCACTTCCACCAATTCCACCCACCTGTCAAGTCGCTTCTCCCCTCATTCACCTTGAGAAGCCTCTTTCTGACCATTACTCTTAAACCCTGCTTGGAAAACACAGGGCGTGAGTCACTGCCCACAGCCCTGACTAATTCTCTCTCCATCCCTTGGACCCACCTCCAAGATCCTTCCTCTATAGCATAATGGGAAATCCAGAGAGGGCTCCCCTTGGAGAAAATGGAAAGGAACTGAATGATTTAGAGGAAAATTCAATTCTTCCTGGCTCAGCAGTTGAGAAAGCAAAAAACTCTCAGGAAGCTAGTGCCTCTGAAAGTGAAACATTAATAGAAATATTACTGGAAAATACCAAACAGGAAAAGAAGGAAAATTCCATTGTGGAAGTGAGGTCCTCTGTCAATGCTCCTTAATGGTCTCAGTAAAGTATTTCAGAATCAAAACATGGAAAGAACCGGAAATCAATCAGGCTGTCACCCTTCCTGTGGACTGGAGCTTTGGCCAAGCCATCTCCACACCCGCAGCACAAAGGGCATTGGGCTCAGAACAGAAGGTCCACAGCCTGGCCACTGGCTCGGCTAGTACCTGCTGGGAAGCAGGGCAGGCTCCATTCCTCCTGAATGCCTGTTTCTCCATCTGTAAGATGGGGGTTTAGCACCTTCCTTAGGACTGACTCTAAGAAGCAAACTAACTACAGTATAAAAGTGCCCTTAAGTTATGAAATACAGATGGGCACCTGGGTGGCTCAGTGGTTGAGCGCCTGCCTGCCTTTGGTGCAGGGCATGATCCCAGAGTCCTGGGATTGAGTCCTGCATCTGGCTTCCTGCAGGGAGCCTGCTTCTCCCTTTGCCTTTGTCTCTGCTCGCTCTCTCTCTCTGTGTCTCTCGTGAATAAATAAATAAAATCTTAAAAAAAAAAAACGGAAATCTAGGAATCAGTTGCTCCTACAAGGCTAATGGAGGGCATTTCTTATAAAGAGCAAATCCAGCCACAAATAAGGCAGAGAAAATTCAGGCATGAGATTGTGCAGCCTAAGGGAGTGGATAGTACAGTAGCTAAAATCAAAGACTCTGGATCCAGTTTCGAATCTCACCTCTGCCACTTGCTGGTGGTATGACCTTAAGACAAGTTACTTAACAGCTCTGTGCCTCAGTTTTCTCATATGTAAAATGGGAATGACAGTAGCACCTACCTCAAAGGATTTGGTTGTGGACTAAGAGTTAATGCATAAATAAAGCACAATGAATTGTACCTGACTGAGCATGTATAATGGAAGAATTGCCTAATACTACTGTGGAAAGCTCCCTCAACTGAAGTGACCACTCTTTCTTTACTCAAATGCCTCTTCCTCCAAGAAGACTTCTCTGCTTCTTTCAGTTAAAAAATACAAAACCGAAACCAAAACAACCTCCTCCTCACCCTACTGTTCCTTTGGCTCCACGGAATCAAGGTTCTGCCCAGAACAGCATCTGTGCCAGGATGGCTCTCCGCTCACATACACCACTTTATTGATAAAATCTGCCATACAGATCTGTGTGCCCACCTAGTTCCCGTGTCCTCAGCAAGAAGCTCCCTTTCGGCAGGCACTACATACCCCCTGGCTCATCCCTGTACCCACACGCTCAGAAGTTATGAAGTCAGAGACCACAGCACCCTCTGTCTCCATCCTATAGGAAACCCACCACCACCATCAGAATGCCAACAGGTGATGCCATCAGCCAGCCAGCATCCCAGCTCTCTGCTTCAAAGTGATAAATCCCAATTTATTTTCTAAGGCCAAGCCTGATCTCCTCCTCCTTCCATAGGCCACTACCTCTTGGCTTTCCCAGGATGAGATGTAAAAGTCAGCTCCAAGATAAACCACCCAGGGGAGCACTTGACATAGTCAAGTTGAGCTTTGCTAAATGACCAGAGGAAGCCACACCTGTTTCAGATTTGCCCCTTAACGCCTATTTTATGGGTCAGAAATGCTTTGGGGGTGGGGAGAGGATGAGGTCAAGTCTTGGAGGTTAAGACAGGGGAAATCAGTTCTGTTCTGAGATTGTCAGATTAGAGGATGGTCACCTGATCTCCTTTAAGGAAACTTAGGTTCCTTGTTGATAAGCCCAAAGTGCCATTAGTTTTTTTTCCTCCTCTTAAAACATCATGCACAGCCTCACCAATCCTTGGAGAGAGGGAATGCTCGGTGTTAGAATGAAAAGACGTGACAGTTACAAGACACACATTTTCTGCAGCTGTCCCTTGAGAAGCGCCAACTCTGTATGCAGAATTTCTCTATAAAATAATTCAAGGGCTATATTAACATCTCATTTATGGAACTCAGAGGCAGATGGGGGAGGGAGAGAGAAAAGCCAGCTCTGGGGCCTCTTCTGGGGACCACCAAAGCCCAGACTAAAAGAGGTGGGAATTAGGGCAGAGGGGTGCAAGAAGAGAAACATTAAGTGAAAGGAGGAGACACTTAAATCACATTACGGTAAATAATCAGAGCCTTACCGTCTCCATTTAAATTAAGGAAAATAGAACTGATTATAAAAAAAAAAAGCATAGAAACTTGGAATTCAGATTGTACAGATGTGACCCTGGTTCTATAATGGTATCTGTGGGACATTAAGCAAATTATTATCTTCCGAAGCCTCAAACCTATAAAGTAAGGGCAATACTACCTGTGCTGGATGGATCACATTAATGGCCTTGATAATGGCCTGTCTGTATCCCTGCCCTTTGCCCTGTAACTTTGCAGCTCCTCCTCTCTCCCTGAATCCTGGCTGGCCTTGTGACTTGCTTTGATCAACACAACGTAGAGGGACAGTGTCCATTTCCAACCTCAAGAAACCTTACTGGCTTTTCTAGAACCCTGCCACGCTCATATGAACAAAGCTACCCTGATGGAGGATGAGATACCATATGGAACAGAGCCCAATTTTCTTAGTCCAGACCATCCTAAACAGCTACCCCTAAACATGTGAAAGAGCCCAGCAAGGATCAGCAGGGCTGCACATCTACCCTGAATACAGATGCATGTGTAAGCCCAGCAGAGACCAGAAAAACTATTCGGTTGATGTGTGGGCTTGTGAACAAATAATAAAGGCTTATCATTTAAAGCAGGAATTGGAAACTACAGACCACAGGTCGGCTGCCTGTTTTTGTAAATTAAGTTTTATTGAACAGCTATGCCCTTTAATTTATATATTGTCTATGGCTGCTTTCTAGCTATAAAGGCAAAGTCAAACAGTTGTGATGGAGACTGTCTGGCTTTTGAGCCTAAAATTATTCACCATCTGACTCTTTAAGAAAAGTTTGCTGGGATCCCTGGGTGGCGCAGCGGTTTGGCGCCTGCCTTTGGCCCAGGGCGCGATCCTGGAGACCCGGGATCGAGTCCCACGTCGGGCTCCTGGTGCATGGAGCCTGCTTCTCCCTCTGCCTGTGTCTCTGCCTCTGTCTCTCTCTCTGTGATTATCATGAATAAATAAAAAATTAAAAAAAAAAAAAGTTTGCTAACCTCTAGTTTAAAATCACTGAGTTTGGGGTTATTTGTTATGCAGCAATAGCTAACTGATGTAGTATCTAAACCTCTTCTAGGAAAAAAAAAAAAAACCTCTTCTAGGGTAATTATGAGGATTAAATGACCAATTAAGTGGTTAGCATGAAGCCTAGAGAATATTTCTCTTTTGGCAAATCAATGGAGAAAACTGGGTTTGATAGGCAGCATTTCTCTCACACAACTTTCAAGGGACAGGACTTTAAAGGATAAAGTATCCCAAGCCAAATTACAGATACCAACTTTGGCTCTTACCTTTTCCATACATTACTTTCTATGAACTGGAAAATATGTCCATTAACCAAACAGAAATTGATAACTCCTGTTTGACTCTGGCTTCGATCAAACCACACATCAATGACTGCATGTGAAAAGGCCCAAAAGACCATTTTCAACTCCCCAACAAAGCACATGAGACACTCTCTTCCCTTTCTGGGTCCAACCTCCCTCATCAGCACCCACCACGCCTACCCCTCTGAGCCTCCAACCATTCTTTCCCAAACATCGAAGCTCTGTCCCAAGCTGTCCTATCCCTTAATGTATGGGCAGCCCTTCTCCCTAGTTCCCTTGCATAGGAAATTCCCACTCATCCTTTTTTTTTTTTTTTTAAAGATTTTATTTATTTATTCATGAGAGATACAGAGAGAGAGGGAGAGACCTAGGCAGAGAAGCAGGCTCCCTGCGGGGAGCCCGATGTGGAACTCGATCCCAGGACTCTGGGATCATGCCCTGAGCCAAAGGCAAATGCTCAACCCCTGAGCCACCCAAGTGTCCCATCCCACTCATCCTTTGAGAGTCAGCTCAAATGTTACCTCCTCCTGAAAGCTCTCTTTGACTTCCTAGAGTCGAGGCCCTACCAGCCCCTTGCACATGCTTTTCTGTTTGGGCATTCCTCAGGTCTCCTTAGCTGTTATGTCTCCCAGATTAGACCCTGAGAAGCTGGTGTTCAATGCAAACTGAGAAGCTTCCTTTTTGGAAAGCTGGCCACCCTTATTCTCTGAATATCCCCTGTCTAGCAGACGAGCAGAAACTGTTTGCTGAATGTTTAAAAAAAAAAAAAAAGTTAGACATGCTATTATTCGTTAGGAAACATGTTATTTAACTCAACCCTGTGGATGCTGACAAAATATAAAGTGTTGGTACACATTAGCATGTATTTAAAACCCGGGAAACTGATGTCATCATGCATCTTGACCTTCTCAGTTGTGGTGGAAACGTTTACTTAATTATGATAAAAGAAACAAGACTTCAGCAGAAAACGTAACGGGAGGAGACCTGTTCAGCTGCACAAAGGGAGACCTACCAAGTTACTGGCTTTTTTTGTCATCATCACTTCTTTATAAAGACAGCCTGAAGGAATGATATTTCTACTAAAGTTTCGTTTTCTCTTCCCGGGAGCTCAGGTCCTCACTGTCTCTCCCCTGGATTCTGTCTCCTAACTCTGACCCCATCTCCCCCCACCCATTGTGGCAGCTCAGTCATGTCTGTCCCTTTCTTGGCTCACCAGTTTCAAGGACTCCCTGTGGTGTCCAAACTTAGCCCCCCACTGATTTGATGTCATTTCTCATTTCTCAAGAGAGGCCCAATGCAAAAAGCTCTGGTTTTCAAGAACACACTCCATACTGAAGTTCTGTGTGTACATATACACACATATATACCCCACACATACATACATGTGAAATTGCATACACACATGTACACAGAGCACTGGTTCAGAAGTGCTGCTGCAGGCTATAGTCAGCACTTCCCCTGTGCTGAAACTCCATTTCCATCTCTAGATCCAGCTCAAAGCTGCCTCCTCAGTAAAGACCTCTCCCAGACAAAACCCCCGGGGAAACCAATGATGAAGACAGCGTGTGACAATCTCCTCCAGAGACTTAGGCCAGAGATTACTGACAAGTCTTCTGCAGCCTTCATTCCTTCCTTTCACATGATTCTAAAAGGAATAATGTCCACGACTGGATGCTTGGGTGAGTGTGGGTGTGTGTGTCACACAACTCACTGGGAGAATAATATGATGCCTAAGTGTGTGACATAGGGAGGCACGAGGAAGGGCCCCCAAAGATAAACCATAGTGGGAGGTGGCACTGGATGCATTAAAACGACGATCTGTAGGCTAACAACTCTCCTTCACACCACAGTAACTCCCAACTCTAGCCTGACATTAAAAACACAGGGCTGGGCACACACAGAGTGGGAGTGTGGGGAGGCATTCAAAAGCCTTATAGGTTCTTGTCTTATCCCCAACAGATGACAAAAGGAAGCTGGGCCTGAGATTAAGTGGGGCACTAGAAGTGGGTTTTCCTGGATCCATGGGGAGGGGTAGAAGAAAGGCTCCAAGGTGTTCAGGGCTGGATCTACGATATGCCTGGCCTTCCAAAAGCTGTCCTGATGAAAATAATGAGAAAACCAGCCTGGGTTCAGATTGCCTGACCAGGAATGGGGGTGAGTGTTGTCCCCAGATGAGGAGACAGCCCCACACAGAGGACAGAGATGAGGGGATCTAGATCTCTGCATCCCAAAGCAATTTTAACCAGAAGACCCAGGAGGAAGGTTAAGGAGAAGTCACTATTACATCAGTGGTCCTCAAAGTGTGATACTGGGATCAGCAGCAAAAGATCACCTGGGAACTTGTTAGAAATCCACATTCTCAGGACCCACAGCAGTCTGGATGAATCTGTTTTAAAGAACCCTCTAAATTCTGGTTTGAGAACCACTGCACAGTGTGACCCTCTGTGACTGCCTCCCTTCTTTTTTTTTTTGCCTCCCTTCTTCCTTGTTAGAATATCTGGTAGCTGAAACTCCTGTCTCTGGATCGGAACAATTTCTCAAAAGATCAAAGGGCTCAAAGTCACAACCCAGTAGGTGAAATGCAGGCAGGAGTGATCAAAACACTCTATCTGCTCACATCACTTAGCAGCTAAATCCCTTCACTGGCCTTCACTGTGCTTAGCATATATGGTCCTCCCTAACTTGGGCCCTGCTGTCCCTCTGGGGTCCTGTGCAACACTAACCTCTCAATGACAGCCACAGGCACTTTGCCTGCATCCCCTAAAGTGCCAGCCTTTCTTTCTGTTCGCCCATCATAGTTACTGACCCTCCTCTCCCACAATCATGGTTGTCCATGACCACCCCCACTTCAGCCCTCCTGTAACAGCACCCCCATCACAGCACTCCTCATCCACACTGCAACCTGGACCATAAATTTCACAGGGGACTGCTCTAGCACCTAGCAGAGGAGGGCAGAGAAAAGACCCATAAAAAATACTTGATGGTGAGGGGTGCCTGGCTGGCTAAGTCAGTGGAGCATGCAACTCTTGATCTTGGGGTTATAGATGTGAGCCCGACACTGGGTGTAGAGATTACTTAAAAATAAAATCTTAAAAAAAAAAAACAAAACATGATGGTGAACAGAGCCAACTCTTAAACACACTTGACATTCCAACTATAAGACCTTATTATCCCTCAGTATTTGAAATAGTCTTAATTGAAAAAAAAGTCTTAATTGTAATTAGGGGGGAAAAAAGTCTACTAAAGTTTTGAAAGCCATAAAAGAAGGGGGCGCCTGAGTGGAAGAGCGTCTGCCTTCGGCTCAGGTCATGGTCTCAAGGTCCAGGGATGGAACCCCATGTCGGGCTCCCTGCTCAAGGAGTCTGCTTTCTTTTTGCCTCTGCCCCTCCCCACTCATTCTCTCTAATAAATGAATGAAATCGTTTAAAAAAAAAAAAAAAGGTAAGAAAAGAAAGCCATAAAAGGTTTTACAAGCAGTGGGAGAGAAAGATTTGCCCACTGGGGTGCCCACTGGGGAGGTGGTTGTGGACTAACAGGGGGAGCACAGGAGTCTAGCACTGGTAATCTAGGAATCTCTCCATCTTCAAAGGCGGGGCCTTACTCAAACCAAGCATACCCAGGAACTTCAGATTCTCCTAAGCCAGCACCTCGCCAAACCTGAGCTATATCTAAGGCAGTAGGGAGCCTCTTTGGTGTTTCCCTCACAGATCAACAAGTCCTTGATCCTGGAGGCTCCCAGAGAAACCTCTCCTCCTCCAAGGCAGCACCTGGGTGGCCACCTGGCTCCTAGCTTCTTGTAGGAAGCCCAGAGTCTATGCTTCCAAGTCATGCTCCTAAACCGGCCCCATCACTGCCCACCCTGCAGACCCAGAGGGGAGGGAATACTCTTGGGACCTGGGACCTCAGAGAGGAGCAGCCAGGCAGAAAAATTAAAAGGAGGGGCATCACCTTACTTCTGCCTGGAAAACAAAAACATCCCTTTCCAAGCACCAGCTGGCAGGTAAGAGCCTGTCTCCCTCCTGTCTGGACATCCAGACTTGCTATCAGTCTTCCCCAGCCCACGCCTGGGCAAAAGTTTACCTTTGGGAAAAGGTGGGGGTGACGGAGAGAACAAGAGGGACATCGGCCTGACAGACATCGCTGGGAGCTGGGCCTCAGATGTAATCAAAACACTGCCTTCCACCATAAGTAGACAGAACGAGTATTATTTTATGCGGGAAGGGAAGGTGTCACAGGAGTGTGAAGGGGGAAGTGAGAGGCCCAGTCTGGCTGTATTGGTATGCTTCAAAGACGGGGATCAAAATGGTCTAATGTTAGGGAGGGGGGTTGTCACAGAGTCGCCCCCCCCCATTCCTGGGACAGTATGGGGTGGGGGTGGGATCAGGAAGAAAGAGGTGAGGAGTCTCCTTCCAGCCAGACGGACTGGCCGACCCCCTTCTGTGCACGGCCGGGAGGAACTGACTGGTCGAAGTGGAAAGCTCCTGGAGGCAGCGTATTTCAACCGGAAAAGCACGCGTGGGGGTTCCCGGTGCAGCTCCAGTACAAAAGGCCGCTCCGATTAGGAAACCTGGAGCGAGGGGTGGGGCAGGGCAGGGCTCCTAGAGGGATTTACATATATACGTTTAAAGACAGCCGGTCCGGATCTGCCACCAAGAATGCTGTGTAATATCGGGCGAGTCCCTTCCCAGCACTGGACCTCAGTTTCCCATCTATAGAATGGGAGGAGGGAGTAGCGAAGGAAAAAACGCTCCTCAGGATCCGTGCCAGCTCTGACTTTCAGACTTTAGGTCCTGGGGGACGGAAGGGCCGTCTGGGTGTTTCTTGGACAAGGATGGCGGGGCACCCTCGTCAGGTTACTTCCGAAGAAGGCACCTGGCTGAGGGGCCATTTTAGGGGCAGCAGACAGAGAAACGGTGCCAGAGGCCGAGGATCCGGGGGAAAGAGCGCGCGAGAGGGCAGAACTGGGCCAGGCGTGGGAGCCCTTACCCCAGGGTCCCGGCCCGAAGCTGACGAAGGAACCAGAGCGTTGCCTCAGTTTCCCCGTGCGCACAGTGGCTCCGGAACCTGGGGTGAGAACAAGGGGCGCCTTACCTTGTCCTTCTTGCCGGCCCCGCTCTCCTCCGCGGCCGAGGCGGCACACTTGTTGAGCAGTTTCTTGCCACCGCAGGCCGTCGGGCTCCAGGTGCGGCCGCCCGAGCAGGCCCCCCCCGGGAGGTCTCCGGCACCGCCCGCGGCGCTCTCCACCTTGATGAGGCGGTGCTTCGGGGAGATGTAGCGCACCTCGGCCGGGGTGGCGGGCCGCCGCTCGCTGCTGCTGCGGTACAGGTGCGGGGAGCCGGAGGACGAGGACGAGGACGCGGCGGCGCCCGCGCCCGAGGAGGCGCAGCAGCAGCCGGCGGCGCCCGACGCGGACGAGGCGGAGAAGGCGCGCTGGCCCCCGCCCGGCTCCCCGCCGCCGCCGCAGTAGTCCAGGCGGCACATGGCGCGCAGTTTGCGCAGCGACGAGCCGGGCCCGTTGTAGGGGTCCTCAAAGTCGCGCTCCTTCTGTGCGCGGTAGGCGCGGATGAGGTCGCTCGTGCTGCCGCTGTCGTCGGGCAGCGATCCCGAAGAGGTCGAGAAGCAGGAGGCGGCAGTCGGGCCGCAGGACGCGGAGGCGCCCGCCGGGGCCTGCGGCACCGCCTGGGGGGCCTGCGAGGGCCGCTCGCCCCGGCGCCGCTGCTCGCGGTAGTCTGGCCGCGGCGGCTGCGGGGGGCTCTTGGTCTTGCTGTTGCCCAAGCTGAAGTACTTGTTCAGCCACTTGGCCATGGCGAGAGGCCGCCTAGGGCCGCGGCGCGGGAGCCCGGTCCGCCGCCGCGGCCATTCGGGGAGCAGCGCTGCGGCCCAGGTCCCTCGGCGCCCCGGCCCCGGCCCCGGCCCCGGCCCCGGCCCCGGCGGGGGGCGTCCGGGGCGCCCGCTCCCGACGCCAAGTTCAAGTTCTCTCCGCCGCCTCCTGCCGGCCGATCCCGGCCTCCAGCAGCTGCAGCACCGCCCTCCGCCTCTGCCTCGCGCCGCCCGGGCTTCGGATCGCTCGCCCCTCACGGGCGCGTCTCATGGGATCCCGGCCCGCGGCCCCGCGGAGAGCGAAAGGCCCGGGCGACCCCGCCCCCCGCCCCCCGCCTGGGACGCTCTGGCCGTGCGCTCCGCGGCGAGCGCGCCCCTGCCCCGTCGGAGCCGCAGCCTCCGCCTGGGCCGGGATCTGCGGCTGCTGCGGGAACTTGTCGGCGTCTTCAGCCCCCCCTTCTTCCTTCCCGAGAGCGCCGGGGGGAGCCCGGCCCCGCAGCCGGCGAGCCAGCGGGAGGGAGAGCGAGCGAGCGAGCGACGGAGGAAGGCAGCCGGCGCCCGCCCGAGCCGCGCTCCCGTGCCCGTCCCGGCGGCGCCTGCCGCTGCCGCTGCCGCCGCCGCTGCCGCCGCCGCCTCCCGAACCGCCGCGTGTGTGACACCCCGGCGGCCAGAGCCCGCCCCGCGCCGCGGCCCCGCCCTCCCGGGGCCCGCGCGCGCCCCGCCCCCGGCCCGCCCCCGCCGGCCCCGCCCCGCCCACCCCCACGAGCCGGGCCGCCAGACCGCGGCCTAAGCCCCGCCCCCCTCGTGCCCGGGTCTTCAGGAGGCGCAGCTCTCCACCTCAGCACGCGCCACCCCCCGCGGCCGCCTCGGCGCCAGCCCCGGGGTGGCGCCTGAGGGCACCGGGGGCCGGCGGCGCTCCAGGCCCCGCCTCGCTCGCGGCCCGCCGCCGCCTGGGGCGTGAGGTCGCCAGCGCGAGCCCGCCGCGCGCGGAGGCCGGAGCCGGGCGCGTCTCCTGGAGCCCGCGCTGTGAACCTCAGGGACCCACTGTTGGGGGCGGGGCGCGGGGGCGAGTTTTCCCGGGACATTTCTGGTGTGACAGTGTGACACCGTGGGGGACGCGGTGCCTTATCCCTTTCTTGAAGGGACGGAGACCCCGTTTCGGCCCCCGCGTCCCTGACCTTCGGAGGAGTCTCTCTGCTAATGAGCGTGTTAGCCCTCGAGACCACGGAGGCGGCCTGGAGGGGCGGCCTGGGGGGGCTGCTGGCGGGCCGGGCCCCAACCGCAGCGCCCGGCTGAGGGGAAGGCCTCGGCCGGACTTGGCTTCCCCTCTCTGAGGAAGTCGGGGCGTTCACCCCTCGTAGGGCCGACCTGTGGCCCAAAGGACCTCTGGCCACCCACGTGGGCCGGGCTGCCACTTCCCGGTCTGGTGGGGCTGAAAGGATGTCATTTCCACCAGTCTCTACTTTGCAACCCAGGGTCGTCCTTTGATTAGTGACCAGAGCTGAGGAAACTGAGGCCGAAGGAGGGGCCCAGCTAGGCCCAGTGAAGCTTTTTTCCGGGAGGCGCCAGGTTCCCCCGTGGAGCCCGAAGAGCTGCGTGGAAATGAGGTAACCGCCACTGGAGCCGGTGCTCCTCTGAGTGTGGAGCGCCGGAGGTGCGAGAACTGAGGCCCGAAGTCTGAGGAATTCTCTAGGAAGGTTGACTTATTAGCCCCGTGGCCCACATCGTTAATAATCTTCACTTGCTCCCTGTGTATTTTAATAGATGGGTTTTGGCGGGATTCCATTTTTTTCTGTCTTCTGTAGGAAAAGTGGGACCTGTTAGGGCAGGCTGAAGGCCAGAGGCTCTCTAGGCCAGGACACAGCCCTGGCCACACTGGAGGTGGAGGTCACATTCCCAGTCTGAGAGCTCTCCCGTCTTCACCGCCTGAGGCCACAGTGGGGCAGTGGCCGAACCGGGGCTCCAACTTGGGTCTTCCTCTGAAGCTCCGTCCTCAGCCGCACACAGTGATGTAATGGAATTGACTGCAAGTTGTCCCTGCAGGATCAAGCCATTTGCTCCTTCCCTCTTCGGTCAGACAGGACTGTTATCCTCCATAAGCCAGTTAATTTTTTTTTAAAGATTTTATTTATTTATTCATGACAGAGAGAAAGGCAGAGGGAGAAGCAGGCTCCACGCAAAGAGCCTGATATGGGACTCGATCCTAGAACAATGGGATCACACCCTGAGCCAAAGACGGATGCTCAACCGCTGAGCCACCCAGGTGTCCCCCCAGTTAAGGTTTTTTAAGCCCACTGTTCATACCCCCACAGCCACAGACACCATCTACACAACCCCTTCATTGCCTGGGATCTACCTACTTGGCATTACTCAGGAAATAATCTAGTGTCTGTGTGTGATGTGTCAGGGGGATGGTGGAAGAACCAGAAATTGACTTGGACTAAGATGTTTATTTTGGGTAACCCTAACTTAAATATCTCAAATTACCCTTTAAATCACTCCTCTGCTGTATAAACACTTAATTATTCTGCAAGTAAGGGAGGCCCAAATAGAAGAAAACCCAAAAGGCAAAGACATCCTCGTTGTAAGCCCCATCTCTCAAGCAACCACAAATCCTCTCTGGCTCCCTCCCTTCCCATTTTTGCTTGTAGGCTCAGTAAGGAGGAGCAGCCAGACCCTGGCAGCTGGCCAGGCTACTCAGGATAAGAAAGTCCTCTCCAGGATCTGGAAACTCGTTCCCTGCATGTGTGTTGCACATGGAAGAATTATCTTCGCTTTTTCCAAAGGTTTAGGAAGAGAAGTTATATTTCACAACTTATTTTTTCGATTTCACTTTCAGCAGACCATGGGGTTAGACCCACTTTTCCATGTGATGCCTCTGCTGGGGTATAATTTGCAAGCCAAAATTATTGTAATGCTATAGTATTATGCCAAGAACTTCCAGAGCACTTGTGTATCTGCTCAACCCCAACACGTTCTGTATATAATTAACCCTACTCATCAGCCCAGCAAGTTGGTGTTATTCCCAGCTTACAGATGGGGTAACTGGACTAAGGTAGTATTTACTTCAAGCAGGCAGAAACATATGGATGTTTTCCTTCGGGAACTAGTATAGACATACCTTACAAAACAGAGTCAGAAGTAATCATTCTGAAAGGAAACAGAAAAGTTTCCTAAAGATGATGTTGGAGAAGTAGTATATCAAATGGCTCAAAAAGACAGGAACTTGGGCAGCCTCAGTGGCTCAGCGGTTTAGCGCCACCTTTGGTCCAGGGTGTGATCCTGGGGACCCAGGATCGAGTCCCATGTCGGACTCCCTGCATGGAGCTGCTCCTCCCTCTGCTTGCGTCTCTGCCTCTCTCTGTGTGTGTCTCTCATGAATAAATAAATAAAATCTTTAAAAGAAAAAAAAAGGACAGGGACTTATACGGAAAGGATCAGAGCACTATATGGCGTTAGAGCTAAAAGTCTCTCCTTTCAGAGTGCCAGCCACCCCATTTCACACTTCATTTGACTAAAAGGAAGAGATTGAATCAAGGGACACACCTGGGATTGGTACCAGGTCTCTTAGTATCACAAGCCCAATTCGATGCCCATCACTGGTATTTTTTACTTTTAGCTCCTGCCTACCACAACCCCCCCGCCCCCGGCCCTGCACTGGTCTCTGTTGTTCTTATTGGAAGGGTTGGGTATGGCCCTGTTTCTGTTTCTGCCCTGTCTCAACTTCTCATTTTAGACTAAGGTGGGGACGTGGCAGCTCTTTTCCCTACATCCTTATTTCCAGTATCTGGAGGTAGGCCATGTCATTGATAGAGACCTGGAGAAATGATGCCACCAACCCAACAGACTCATCGACTTTCAGTTCAGATCATCAAATGTTAATGTCTCCTGCTGTGTGCTGGGCCCCAGGGCAGGAACTGGGCTGAAATCATAGTTTGGGGAGTCTGTAGTGCTCTAAGAAGATCTGAAGCAAAACCCTCAGTCATCCTTGACACCTTCTTTTATTCCTGTTTTCCCCAGCTCTTCAGCAAGGGCTTTGCAGAATCCTACCACTTCTTACCACCTCCACTGCTTCCACCCCAGCCCAACATTCCTTTATCTCTCTTGCCTGCCTGGATCATCGCAGGCATGTTACCCACTTCGCTGCTTCTGTCTCAACACAGCAGCCAGTGATCCTATTAAAACTGAATCTGATTATGTCCCTCCTTTGCTCAAATCTCCCATTAAATCTCCATGTCCCTAATTAAGAAACGCCAAAATTCTTAGAGTGGCCCACAAGGCCTTATATGACTTAGTCCCCTCAAATTCCTGACTTCATTTTGTACTGTCCTCTCTCCTGCTTTAGCCAGGCTACCTCTTTCTGGTATTTCTTGAATACTCTCACCTTGGAGCCTTTGCACTATATCTCCTCTGCCTAGAATGCTTTCCCTCAGCTGTTCCTGTGACTCATCCTTCACTCCCTCCAGGTCTATATTCATTCATTTATTTTATTTTTAAAGATTTTCGTTATTTATTTGTGTGTGGGGCAAAACACACACACACACACACATATGAGCAGGGGGAGGGGCAGGGGGGAAGGACAAGGACAAGCAGACTCTCCCCTGAGTGCAGAGCCCTACTCAGAGTTCGATCCCAGGGCCCTGAGATCATGACCTGAAGTCAGATGTTTAAGTGGTGGAGCCACCCAGGTGGCCCAGGTCTGTATTTAAATGTCATGTGCTCTGTAAAGCCTCCCCTGGGCACCATATCTAGGATTGTTGTTCCCATTCAGCACTTCCTATGCTTTATTTTTCTGAGTATTGCTTAGACCCATTTCATGCACAGCATATTTTACTTATTTTTCTTGTTTATTATCTTGACCCACAATGGGAAAGGGATCTTTGCTTTTTCTCACTGCATATCTCCAATGTCCAGGGCATTGCCTGATATCAAGTAGGCACACAATAAGTATTTGTCAAATGAATGAGTGAATGTGAGTGGTTGACCACAGAGGGCAGAATGGCAGAGGACTAAAACTTGACATCTCTACCTTGGACCTGATACTAGTGGTTATTAACTTTGGTCTGGAGGTGGGAACATAACAGACTTGCTGCGTTTTTGAAGCAGATGTGTTCTAGTGTTCTGTTCCCAGGCTGTGTCTCTTAAGTAGAGGAAGCAGAATGAGGTTTATGCCTATCTTCCAAGCATCCGGAGGGAGTTCCAGGAAGGTTGAGGCATCCAGGTAGCCCTTTTCACAAGAGTCCCAGTCGTGCTGACATGCAAGGCTGTCTGCGCCTCTCTGAGCCAGCTCTGTTCTCTCCACCTCAGGTACAACTAATCTTAGGAATCTCATTATGGGTCCAAAGATAATCCTCTATATCTAGATTAAAGGCTATGTTTTGACCATTACCGCACATTGAGCATTGAGCCGACAGTTTAATTGAACTGTTTATGCCGCTGCCTTGATCTCTTCCCAGAGAATTTACAACTAATTCCGAGTGTCTCTGCGAATTAAGTGGGCCTCTCCCAACATGCTTTGCTTGTAGTTTGCCTGTGCCAAATCCCACTTGTCCTTGTGTTACCCAATTATGGGTTCTCACTCACAGCTGTCTTTGACCAGTACTACTTCCAGTCCACTTCCTCCCTTAGGTGGCCATTAAGATATGGCTATGAGAAGAGCCATATCCTAGGACAGCCTCTGTGATACCTGCAACAGTAGAATCGGGGGTGGAGGTGAGGATTGGCACAGGAGCAGAGAGGACAGGATGTAAATCATACTGAGTCCTTTGAAGTCTCCTCCAGGCAACTGACAATAACCCTTTAACAAGAAAAGGGTACAAGTGTCTTTAGCACAGTTAAGTGTGATGGAAGGAAAAGAACTCTGGACTGAGGTCAAGACTCCTGAGTTCTTATCCTGACTCTCCTCTGACTTCCTATGTGACTTGGTGTTACTATTTATAAAATAGGATAATTTTTGGCAGATAATTGTTTCTCATTCTGTGTTGTGGAAGTGTCTAAGGGTAGGGTTGCCAGATCTAGAAAAACAAAATAACAATAACAAAAAAGGACATCCATGCAAAATTTCACTTATAGGGAATATTATTCATTATTTATCTGAAATTCAAATTTAGCTGGGTGTCCTATATTTATTTGTCCGTGTAGGAGATAAAAAAGGCTCCCAACCCCTAGCTCAGCCTCTGCTAATGAAACAGACAACAGCAGATGTTCTTAACCCTGGGTGAACATTCTAATCACCTACAGAGCTTATACTGTACCCAGTGACCATTCGTATGCCAGACCAGTTACATGAGAATTTCTGGTGATGGATTCAGGCATTGTATTTTTTTTTTTTTTTTTTAATAAAAAGACTCCCAGGGATGCCTGGGTGGCTCAGTCAGTTGGACTTTCGACTCAGGTGGTGATCTCAGGGTGGTGAGATGGAGCCCTGCAGCAGGGTCTACAACTCAGTGGGGAGTCTGCTTGAGATTCTCTCCTTCTCTCTTTCCCTCTGCCCCTCCCCTGCTCATGTACACACACATACATACACACAATCAATCAATCAAAATCTTTTTAAGAAAATCCCTAGGTGAGTTCAATGTGCAGCGAAGTTTGAAAACCACAGCTTTCAAAGTGCGGTCCTGGGCCAGAGCTTCAGCCTCACCTGAGAACCAGTTAGAAATACAAATTGTCATTCTGATTTACTGACTTTCAGAATTAGAAGAAGGATTGTGGCCCAGCAAGCCCTCTGGGTAATCTGCTGTAGCTAAAGTTTGAGAGTGACTTTGTAACTTCCTTAGATGACAATAGGGCCCTGTTTTTTGGGGCCTGATCTACAAAAGGGTCCTAGGAAAGCAAATTAGTTAAATTGCTTTGCGGTGGTACATCCTAATGGTCAAACCACCTGTCCTCTGGCAATTGCAGCATAAATTATGGAGGTTGAACCCACTGGGTGCAGTAGCTTTTTCAGTCCCAGCCATCTGTTTAATTGCAGTCTTGAAGGCTACCATTGGCACCTGCAGCTTATGGCCAGTAGGACAAGTTAGGCCAGGAAGAGCCAGAAGGGAGCCAGAAGTATCTGAGGGCGTAAAGTTCTGGGTCAGGCAATCTGAAGACCCAGCAGAATAGGCTGTGGAGCCCATGGGCAAGGAGGAGGCGGAAAGCATGGCAAAAAGAAACCACAGGTTGGGGATACATTAGGTCATCCCAGGTTCCAATGAGGCTGGGGGCAGTGAGAATCAGGGATGCTTAGGCGGAGTCACACTGCTTTGTGAAGAGCCAAGGCCAGGACAGTCCAAAGCTGATATAGACTGGAGGAGATGGGTGTCTGAGGTGGAGAAGGGAGGCTATCCTTGCTTTGTTTTGCTTTTTGTGTTAAAAGGCAAGTAGTGTTCAAGAACAAAGCATTTTTCTGCAATCCCGGAGGACTTAAATGCAAGCCTACTACCACCACCAGGTTTTCTCTGGGGGGGTCTCACAAGTCAGATTTGTTTCTGGGATGCCAGATGCCCAGGATATGTGACTGTCCTGTCCTTGAGAGACATCTGGAGGGGGGTAGCAGGGGCTGTGCATTATTCATTTCTGTCCATCCCCATGCTTTGCTTAGTGCCTGCCAAATGCTAGGCCCTGAGTAACTGTGTGTGGGATCGAATCCAATAGAGATCCAACAAATCACCTTTCTTAACTATGAGTTATCACCTCAGACCCTAATAAACCACACCACTGAGAAAGCCCAGACATTCCACATGCAAAAGGGTACCTGTCACCCTTGGAGAATCATTGCAGACTCTCCTTCTTGTTGTCTTTCTTTCTTCTTTCCTTCCACTGAACACCTCTTGTGTGCAAGGCTGGATGTTAGACTGACCAGCTCTGCCTCAAGGACTTTTGCTCTGTGGGTAACTACTGAAAAAGGAGGTATAGAAGTCAGGACGCCTGGGTGGCTCAGCAGTTTAGCACCTGCCTTTGGCCCAGGGCATGATCCTGGAGTCCTGGGATTGAGTCCCACATTGGGCTCCCTGCATGGAGCCTGCTTCTCCCTCTGCCTGTGTCTCTGCGCCTCTCTCTCTCTCTCTGTCTCTCATGAATAAATAAATAAAATTAAAAAAGAAGGTATAGAAGTGGCAAACCTTGGGGATCCCTGGGTGGCGCAGCGGTTTGGCGCCTGCCTTTGGCCCAGGGCGCGATCCTGGAGACCCGGGATTGAATCCCACGTCGGGCTCCCGGTGCATGGAGCCTGCTTCTCCCTCTGCCTGTGTCTCTGCCTCTCTCTCTCTCTCTCTCTGTGTGTGTGACTATCATAAATAAAAAAAAAAAAAAAAAGAAGTGGCAAACCTTGAAACCTCCAAGGTCACATTTACCTGGGTTTTAATGCGAATGACTTTGTGCTAGTGTGTAAATCTCAAGAGTTTGATCTGATTCTCCTCATCTCCAAAATAAACTTCAGAGTTCCCGAAGAGGTGAAATATTACTTTAAACCCCACGGTTGGAAAAGTGATTTATAACCTGAAAAATGAACAAGAACAAAAAAATGTTCTTTTGATGCAATTTCCATCCTTTCACTTTGGCTGTAACATTTAAAGACAATTTTTATTTTTTTAAATTTTTAAAAAAGATTTTATTTATTTATTCATGAGACACAGAGAGAGAGGCGAGACATAGGCAGAGGGAGGAGAAGCAGGCTCCATGCAGGGAGCTAGATGTGGGACTCAATCCTGGGTCTCCAGGATCACTCCCGGAGCCAAAGGCAGATGCTTAACCTCTGAGCCACCCAGGCATCCCTAAAGACAATTTTTAAAAGTCACTTTCCATACATAATTTTCTTCCGCTACACTTTCTTTCTTGAATTAAAATGGTCACCATGTTGCCATCTGAGGCTTTCCTAAGTGGGATGCATTGGTCATAGCCAAAGCCAGGAAAGAGTTAAAGTGCAAATGGCTATCTTCCGTCTCAGTTTGGGGGTGGGGTGGGGGTGGAGACTGCCCAATTGTCTGTCCTTCTCTTCCCCTCCCTAGGGCTGAGTGCAGGATGTTGAGTCTCCCAAAATAACTCAGACCCTGAGGGTAAATGCTTGCTGGGAGCTGGTTTGGAATAGAGAATTTTCTAGATCAGAGGGGAATTTTTGAGGCCAAAAGATCTGATCTCTTGGGCTAAAAGAGAGGAAGGAGCCCAGCTACCTCGTATGTATATCAAACATCCACTGACCAGTCCTCACCAGGTCACAGGGAAACCAGGTGCCAGCTTCTTTCATCCAGGTGGCATCCAACAGAACTATCATACCCAGAGTGAGTCCCATAAGGCCAGTGGGCACAGCTTGGAGAGACAGCCACTGACAGATGAGGGCAGAATCTAAGTGAGCCTTAGGTCACTAGAATTTCTGGAGCTCTTGGAATTTATAAGATGATATAGAATCACTACTTAATTGCACTTGTTCAGAGGCAGGAACTGTTGGTTTTTCAGTTTCCCTGAGTCATGGTGAAGAAAAGGCATCCTTCTGGAAAGAAGTCCTCAGAGCCCACTCTAGTCCCTTTGGTCCTAAAGTTCAGATAGTGATGAATTTGGAGGCTATGGACTGTGGGCTCACTTTATCCCTAGGCTGGAGCAGCATTTCATTCATATACTTTGGGTCTGGACCTAGCAAAGCCCAGAGAGAATCATTGCTTTCTTTGTGAGTTTCCCACTTTTATCCCTATGTATAGTTCTCTCCATATTTCATTTGCTCCCATTTGAGGACACCTTTTGATAGGTATAGCCTTTTTATGTTATTGTTGGGCTCTAACCACAAGAATTCACTTCTCCAGTAGACCACTTTTGCTATAAAGTAGCACATCCACCATGGCCATGGTGTGGGTTGTGGTGCTCAGACTTAAGAATCAACTAGAAAACAGTGTTTAGAGTGTACACTCCCAAAATCACTGTAGAGGAGCTAATTTAAATCCTAATGGTTGGGGCCCAGGAATTTGCATTTTTACATGAACCACAGCTAAGTCTGCTCATATGGGCCAAAGACTCCACTTTGAGAAGCTCCGGCTCATCTCTGAGCTCCAATCTGTGGCATGAGCCAACAAGTTTTAGGTGGAGGTATTTCTGACTTTTGTTCCTGTGGTCTAATGTTCAGAGGGTCAGCCAGCCTGTTTCTTAGGCAGGCAAGCTGGCTTTGCTAAGTGTCCCTGCAGGGCATCATGTAGCCTCAATTGTGTACTCAACAGCATACATGGATGTTCTTATTTATCCTGAGCAAATCTCCCTCAGTTGCCAGTTTATTGGATTCTGAGAAATGGAGATAAGGCAGGATTCGGGATGGGGGAGTAGGTGGGGGCGGGGGGGAGAAATGTGAACACTAACAGTGCACTGGCCATGGTGCTCTGGGCTTCACACCAATGGTATCTACCAGTGTCCTGCAGAAACACTCATAATGGGTGGTGACACTGCCATTTTCCAGCTGAGGAGATGAGGGCTCAGAGGTCACACAGCTAGTTGTGGTAGACTCAAGTATGTTCAACTTAATGGCCTTCCTCTTGTCTTTTTCTTGAGAGTTGGAAGGAATGGATGCATTTATACTTTTTCCCTTTTTATTTTGAAAAATTTCAAACTACAGAAAAATTGCAAGAATAATACAATTAACCCCATAAACTCTTGGTTAGCATTTTGCCACATCTGCACTCTGATCTAATTTCCCTAATCTATTTCAGAATTTTGAAGTATTGTGTTGAATTACTCCTAAATATTTCAGCCCATCTCCAAAGAAAAAGGGCATTTTCACAAAACCACAATAAAATTATCATACTTGGGATGTTTAACATTAATACATTGTAGAGGCTGCTTTTAGACAACAGGCTTGAGCAGTGGAAACTCGATCAAGGCAGAAGGGCCCACAGCAACCCCCTGGCTGAATACAGACAGGCCCATCAAGCAACCCACCTCAAAATATCCATAGGCCCTAACTAATGAATGGGCTACTTACAACCAGGCACAGTTACCAAAAAGGGGGGAATTCCATCTGTTCCCATACCACCTTACCTTCCCCCTTCATATACAACACCCACCCATGCATCCTTTTAGACAGTGTCTCCTTTACTATCCTGCCCACTGCTCCCTTGTGGTACATTCAATACCCACTGCCTCCTGGCAGTCTCTCCTATGTTGTCCTGCCCCCACTCCCTAGTGGCACATTCAGTAAACTTCTGTCTCCTTTGTTCTACCTTGGGTGAATCTTTTACCACACTCACCACTGGCTTTCCCTGATCATCATCCCACATTTTAGGGGCCTCCATCTAATTAGGAGAGACCCCACATACATTTCTATTTAATATCTGTTTTATGGTACCAATTGTTTATATAATGTTTGTTATAGCTTTTTTGATTCAGCATCGAATCCAAGCTCACTGCATTTACTTACCACATCTCTTTAGTATCTTTTCATCTAGAGTGGTATTCCAGTTTTTTTGTTTTTTGTTTTCTTTCATAAGATTGACATTTTTTTAAAAATTTTTATTTATTTATGATAGTCACAGAGAGAGAGAGAGAGAGAGAGGCAGAGACATAGGCAGAGGGAGAAGCAGGCTCCATGCACCGGGAGCCCGACGTGGGATTCGATCCCGGGCCTCCAGGATCGCGCCCTGGGCCAAAGGCAGGTGCCAAACTGCTGTGCCACCCAGGGATCCCTAACATTGACATTCTTAAAGAGACCTGGCTTGTTGTTTTATAGAGTATCCCTCAATTTGATTTGTCAGATTTTTTTTCACTTTCCAGTGAATATTATTATTTGGATTGTTTCCTCATGACTATATTTTTCTCAGGGCTTCATGTCAGAGGGACAAAAGATATGCTCTTTTGGTTGTTCTCCATTGTTTCTTGCCAGATGAGGATATAGTTCGACCTTTTAAATTGTTAAAAGGACTCTAGTGGCAGGAAGAAAAGCAGCATAACTTTGAGGGATGATTGCAGGTTTTGAAGAGCAACAGCAGCAAATTCAAGTCCTGGCTCTGATCTCTAGCTGATTGACCTTAAATATAATCTACCAAAATACCTTAAATACAACTCAAAATATCCTGTTTCTTTTTCTAACACACCCCTCAAATGCACCTTTTACTATGCTTCCACATTTCTTCCATTCTAGGGCACTTCTATGGTTACTGCCTCCTTTCCATTGCCCACACCCTAATCTGTTCCATACATACTACCACTGGTTGCCCTAAAATATGTCCCTTGCTATTATATTCACCTGGCCTCCTTCCTCACTACATCAAGTCTGAATGCCTGGTATTCAATACCTTCCATAGTCTGATCTCATCCCACCTACCTGAATTTACCTCCCACTGTTTCCCATGGGGGAAGTGTGATTGCTTTTGATTTGGTTGTTAACACATCTTTTGTCTTCCCTCGGTAGAGTGGTGACCCTTCTCTCTCCTCCACTGCTGGGTACATATACATGTAGCCATTAGGGTATTAAACCAATGGAATTAAAGGTAGGGAGGTATTTAAATTTTTAAAAAAGATTTTATTTATTTATTCATGAGAGACACAGAGACATAGACAGAGGGAGAAACAGGCTCCCCACAGGGACCCCGATACAGGACTTGATCCCAGTACCGGATCAAGCCCTGAGCCGAAGGCAGATACTCAACAGCTGAGCCACGCAGGCATCCTGAAGGTATTTAATAAAGGGAATTAAGGGGCATCTAGCTGGTTTGGAAGAGCATGCAACTCCAGGTCTCAGGGTTGTAAGTTCAAGCCCCATGTTGTATGTAGAGATTACTTAAAACCTTAACAACAACAAAAAAAAGGGAATTGAGTGCTTATAAAATCATTGGAAAGTCTGAACAAATATCAAGAAGGTCACTGGTTTTGTCACTAGTTTTCATAGATACAAATTTGAAGGAACTTGGGAAACCAGTAGAGATGATCACAGCTGCCTTCAATCCTGAGGCCCAGGATTTTCAGGAAAATACTTCGAGGCTACTACAAAATGTCATCTGCCTAAACCTAAAGTTTGATATTGCCAGAGGGGCAAAAATCTGACTTCTGCCTTATTCTGCCTTCCATATTTTGGCAAGTATTTCTCATTCATGTGTTCTACTCTAGGATCTGTAGATAGAAATTCTGGGACGCGTGTTTCCAGGCTTCTAGACCCTGTGATATAGGAAAAAGCATAGAAAGAATGCTGTGTCTGAATATCTTGCCCTGGAACTCTTCTGATGGAGGAGTGAGGAAGACTCTGGTTTCTGCGTCACAGCTGAAAGTATATGAAACTACTTACTGTAGACGACATCTTTCCTGACTTGGAGGAAACTCAGATGTGGTAGGAAAGAATGAGGCCCACAAAAGATGAGAAGAGTGAAAAACAGACTGGAGACAGAGAGAGAGATAACAAGCTGATGATAAGATTGTGTCAGCCCTGGATTTAGTCATATGACCTTTTGCCAGTACTATCCATGTCTTTCTCAGTTACTTCAATCCATAAATTTCTTTTTTTACCTAAGCTAATTTAAGTTGGATTTCTGTTACAATTAAAAGGGTCCTAATGTATAGCAGGAGAGAGACATGTAAACATTATATACTCAGAGTGTGGTATGTGCTATGCAAAGAGGACTAATAAAGTGGTATGCATACCCAGAGACTCTGTAAGAAGGGAGTGCATCTTCATTTTGTCTTGGAAATGTTATTTTGGCCATAAGTGTTGTTTTTTTTTTTTTTTAAAGATTTTATTTACACATGAGAGACACACAGAGAGAGAGAGGCAGAGACACGGGCAGAGGGAGAAGCAGGCTCCATGCGGGGAGCCCGATGCGGGACTCGATCCCAGGTCCCCAGGATCACGCCCTGGACTGAAAGCGGTGCCAAACCACTGAGCCACCTGGGTTGTTGCCCTTTTGTAAGGTTTTTTATTTATTTGTTAGAGAGAGAGCACCAGTGTGTGTGTTGGGGAGATGTGGAGCGGCAGAGGGAGAAGCAGACTCCCTGCTAAGCAGAGAGCCCCGATGCTGGGCTCAATCTCTGAGCTCAATCCCAGGACCCTGACATCATGACCTGAGCCAAAGGCAGACGCTTAACTGACTGAGCCACCCAGACACCCCGATTTTAGCCATAACTTTTATCTTAGTTGTGATTTCTCATGGCCTTTGTTTCCTTCCAGAATACTCCTCTTCCTTTTTTTCTTGTGGTATTATGATTTAGAATAAGAAATACATATTTGGTCTTCATCCCGTTCCTAGCACAGAGCTTCCAAGACCCTTGGAATTTCTCAAGTGTTAAGAGCATAGAAGTGCAGTGTTGTCTTTTGTTATTCATAGCAAGCTCTTTTCAACCACACCTGTTTATGTTAATGAGGTGCTTTGGAAAGCCCTAAAAATGGGGGCTGGTTGCCAGGGGAACCAACCTAGTGATTAGAGCCTTGAATCTGTCAGGATCCACCCTCCCCTCCTGGAAAGGGAGAGGGGCTGAAGTTAAATTAATCACCAATGGCCAATGATTTAATCAATCATGTTTAAGTAATGAAGCCTCCATAAAAGCCCAAAAAAGATGGAGTTCAGGGAGCTTCCAGGAAGTGTGAGAAGAGTAGCATGAAAGCCCCTCACCCCTTTCCACTTACTTTGCCTTAAGCATATCTTCTATCTGGCTGTTCCTGAATTATATCCTTCTGTAATAAACCTGTAGTCTAATAAATTAACTTTTCCTGAGTTCTGTGAGCTTCTCTGGGAAATTAAGCAAACCTGAGGAGGAGGCTGTGGGAACCTCTAAGTTAAAACGGGTGAGTTAGAAGCACAGGTAACTTGTAGTTGGCATCCAAAGTGGGGCAAGGGAGGCAGTCTTGTGGAGGCAGATAGTGTGAGATCTGACACTATCTCCAGGTAGTGTCAGAACTGAGTTAAATTTTGGGATATCCAGCTGGTGTCACAGAATTGCTTGATATGTGGAAAACCCACACGTCTGTGTGAGAAGTCGTGTAGTAGTATGATGAAAGTAAAGGAGACAGATAGAAATGTTTTTTTTTTCTATACTTTTCTGTTTACAAGATACTTTCTGTCTTCCAAATACCAGTTCAAATCTGCTGTTTCCGGGGGCTTCCATAACTACTTCACCCCATTTCTGAATTCTTGAAGTTCTTTGCGCAGAACAGTTGAACATAAAATTATTTTACAAATTTTTTATGTGTTTTGACTTCTTTTATTAACTGTAAACTAATTCCTCAAGGCCATGGACTATATCTTACATCTTCTCTGCATCCCCCACCCCCAAGTTTATCACCTCATGGTGCTCAATTGATGCTTGGGAAGTTGATGGATTGATTTGCTTGAAGGAGAGGCTGAAGTTGTCATGGGCAGTTAATTGGAGAAGTAGGAGGGGAAGGGAGAAATTCTGTCCAGGTACTAGCCATCCAGGAATAAGGAAGCCTTTCCAGAAAGAGTAATTAAGCTGGCTCAAATGTGCTTGGCACTAAGGGGTGGACCTGGAGTCCCAAGCTGTGCACCTTTCTAGTGGCCACAGGAGGGCGGCAGAGGGTATGGCCCAAGGTGTCCAGCTATAGATAGGTTGGCTAGATTAAGCCAACCAGTCAGCTAGCTGAGTCCTGTTGGCAAGGAGCTCTTGGTCTAAGTAACTTGCACAGCATGAGGTTGGCCTCCTAGCAGAGGTCTTGGAAAAGAGAGTGCCTGGACTAGGGATGGGAAAGTCAAAATACGAACAGGTGGGTGGTGGAAGTCAACAGGCATCTAAGAATGATCAGAACCTCCAAAATCAAAGCAGTGAGTGAACTTTGAGATCTGGATATTCTCTTAAGGACAAGGGAGTGCCTCAGTGCCTTGGCAAAGGAAGCAGGAAATCCAAACATGGTATAGTGGTAAGGGCAAAGTCTGGAAAGCAAGAATTCTGGAGTCCCATCTCCAAGTTTGTAGGTCCTCAGCCCTGATAAATGCTTTTGCTCAGATGACTTTTTCCTCTCTGAGCCTTGGATGTCTCATCTTATACAAAGAGGATTGGTGTCTGGAGACTCAGAGACCAGCCCTATCTTTGCACTGGGCGCCATGGTGGCCAGGGATCCTTCCAGCTTGAATGGTCTCATGGGTTATGTGAACAAAGCAGCTCAGTTGGCCATAAAGACATTTCTTCATTACGCCTGTTTGTGTACACCTGCTGTCTTTAAAACTTTTCATGGGCCCTGACCCATGGATCAGGGCTGCTCAAAGACCTTTATAAGAGCTAAACAGGCTAACTTTGAGATGTACCACTCCATGTCATAGCACACATCCCACTGTAAATGCAATTATTTTTGCTTTAAAATAAATTAAAAGATTAAAATAAATAATAAATTGATTAATTAAATTTAATTGATTAAAATAAAATTAATAGATTAAAATAATCTTAAAGGGTTTTCATAATTTTGCTTTTAAAATTATTTTATTAACTTAATTTTCAGTGGCTATTATTTCTCAGAAATCATAGTACATAGTTAGGAATACCTTGAAATGAGAGGACCCACTAATTGTTTTCAAATATAATAAACTTTTTATAGCTACCAAATCGAACAACTTAGGGAATTGACATAATAGTGTATTTTGTGAACATTTAATTAAATTTTGAGTTTGGAATTTTCATTTTGTGTCTTGGAGTCAGCAAGAACATATGCCGGTGTGAGCATTTTTCTAGGCTCTTGAAAAGCTTGTGTACCCTCCGTCCTGTGTGTGTGGTACCTGATGAATAAAACCCTCCTGCCTGAGGCAGCTGAGACAGAGTTGAGAAACAAAAATACTATATTTTGTTTTGTGTCCCTGGTCTGGGAGCCTGAGCAAGCTCTGAGTGCATCCACAGGAGAAAGATTTCCCGCCTACTTCCCTTTAATCTCTGAAACTCCATTGTTGCCATATCTGGCAGCCGAGTCATCCAGGCAGGCATTGAGGGGGCCTGAACCTCCCTGCTCTGGAAATTTTATGAGGACAGGCTCCTCCCAGCCCTTTCAGGCAGACCACATTCAAGCCAAACACCGTCCCCATTGTCAGTGTTTCTGCAGAAATAGGTATCTCACAAAGGGCAATATCTCACCAGAGAATTTGTTTTCTCTTGCTGATAATTTCTCTCCATAAACATTTTTGAGAGAGATGAATAGGTGTACCTTTCTGGAACAGCAGGCAGATGCTGGGGCGTGAAATGACTTTGTGCAACATGTTTTATGGATGAGGGGAGGGGCCAGAAGGCCACCTTTTATTTCCCCAGCCTCTGACCTGGGTGCAGATTGTCAGGTTCCTCTTCTGCAGGGGACCATCCGCTTTACCCACTGCTGCTCACCTGAAGCTTTAAAGGCCCTGCTTGGGTAGAAGCTACAGAAAGAGACTCCCAAAGGGTTGGCACAAATTGCCACCCATCTGTAACATTCTGGGTCCACTACGAAGACCTAGGTCCCCCAGGTACATTTCACAGCTAGTGCCACAGTCTTCAGATGCTTCATTATGCAGATTTTTTTAAGTTTTTCTCTCTCTCTCTATATATATAACAACTATGAAGAGAATGAATTCCTTTTCACCGTGGTGTTAATGAATCTCAAAAGAAAAAAAAAGAGATGTGATCTCAGAAAAATTTAGAGAATATAAAAATGGCAGTGACTTTCAACAAAACAAGCAAATGTGGGATTTTTCTATTCATCTCTGTCTGGGGGATGGGGGAGGTGATTGTTAATAACAAAGTGGCACCAAATAACTTGCTGACGGTTCATCAGGGTCCTTCTAAAGCATGGAGTCAACAATGCCAAATAAGTTATGAAGGTGACAGGCCATACATGAGTGATGGGAGGGGTGGGAGGTAACACAGAGCTCAGGCCCAGGGCATAGGCTTCAGAAAGGTTTATCCCCATCCTAGAGTAGGGATGCCAGATTCAGCAAATAAAAAGGTAGGACCCCCAGTTATATTTGAATTTCAGGTAGCAAATTTTTAGTATATTTGAGACATACTTATGCTAAAAATTTCAAATTTCAAATTTCAAAATTTATTTGAAATTCAAACTTAACTGGGTACCCTGTATTTTCTCTGGCAACCCCACCCCAGAGACATCAGTGCTTCTCTCATTTCCCAAGTACTTACACATTTCTAGGTTCAAGCTCCACCAGAAAGAGACTCCCACCAGTTTCACCTTTTGAATTCTACACTGTCTTATACAGGTCCAGTACAAATGCCACCTTTTTGGAAGACATTCCCCCTAAATCAGTTCTTCCTTCCTTTCTGTCCCCTTGCCCCATTGCATTTTATTTAACATTTTGGTTTATATTTAGTTGCTTATAAGCCTGTTTTCCCCTCCAGACTGGCAGGCAGTATCCAGATTCTTTTTCCCATGGCCCACAGTATAGCTTCACATGCACCTCATGTGTAATATGTACTTTGAATGTTTCCTGAATGAATGAGTGAATGAATGATCATAGGTAACATACTTTGAGTGTTATGTGCCAGGTGTGGTTCTCAACACTTTTCATGGATTTAATCTTTGACTAACAGTCTCAGGAAGGCACCATTTTTATTTCCATTTCAGAGATGGAGAAATGGAGTCACAGAGAAACTAAGTAACTTGCTATGGTCATATAATGAGTAAGGAGCCTAGCTGGGATTGGAACCCAAGCAGTATGGCTCTTCACCTCTGTAATACATTGAACAAATAGATGAACAGAAGAATGAGTAGAAGAACAAATGGAAGAATGCATGAGCAGAGACAGCAAACAGGTATTATGATAGGAGGGCATAAGAAGGGGAACCCGGGATCCCTGGGTGGCTCAGTGGTTTGGTGCCTGCCTTTGGCCCAGGGTGTGATCCTGGAATCCCAGAATTGAATCCTACATCGGGCTCCTTGCATGGAGCCTGCTTTTCCCTCTGCCTGTGTCTCTGCTTCTGTCTCTCTCTGTGTCTCTCATGGATAAATAAATTTTAAAAATCTTAAAAAAGGCAGGGGGGACCCAAGGTAGATGTTAGGAGAGCAGAGGCTGGAGGAGTCAGGGAGATATTAAGGAGGAAAGTTGAGGGATGCACCCAGGCACATCAGTGACTTAAAAGGCAACTCAGCAGTGGAAGAAGCTGATCTCTTCTGGTTTCTGCTTTGGAAATCAAACCTCTACATCTCTGCAGGGGCTTCACTGTAACTTTCTTCCTAGCTTCCTGCTCCCACAACCCTTCTCTTCCAGGGGCAGAACCCATCCTCTGCTCTTTTAAAAGGTTCAGACCAGTGGGACTCTAAGGCCAATCCTATCTTTTCCCCAGGGCTCTCAGCTAGGGGTCAGTGGGCTTGGTGCCAGCACCTTCTTTGTCCCTGGGCTCCCATTCTTCTATGGTACACTTCTGCCTGGCTCTTGCCATGGGTGTGACACGTGTGTTGCACAAAGGAACCAATGTGCTCTGTGGGAGGGTGATTATGGACCCCAGTCGGAGCACTGCCAAGATTATTATAGTAACATAATACTTCCTCTTCAAGTCTGTGGAAACAGCAGACAGTGGCCTGTTCATACTGTCAACCTAGTCTTTTTTTTTTTTAATTGTGGAAAACACAAAACATAAAATTTACCATCATAGTCACTTTTAAGTGTACAGTTCATTGGTGTTGAGTATATTCACATTGTTGTGGAACACATCTCCAGAACTTTTTCATCTTGTAAAACTGAAACTCTGTGCCTATTAAACAACTCTCCCCTTCTCTCTCCCTCAGTTTGTGGTTGCCACTCTTCTATTTATCTATGAATTTTACTTCTCTGGGTACCTCATATAAGTGGAGTCATACAGTATTTGTCTGTGACTGGCTTATTTCACTTAGTGTAATGTCCTCAAGGTTCATCTGTCTTTTTTTTAAAAAATATTTTATTTATTTATCCATGAGAGACACAGAGAGAGAGAGAAGCAGAGACACAGGCAGAGGGAGAAGCAGGCTCCATGCAGGGAGCCCGACAACGCGGGAATCAATCCCGGGTTTCCAGGATCACGCCCTGGGCTGAAGGGGGCGCTAAATCGCTGAGCCACCCAGGGATCCCTCATCTGTCTTGCAACATGTGGCAGAATTTCTTTCCTTTTTCAGACTGAAGAATATTCCATTGTATGTATATACTACGTTTTGTTTATCCATTGTTGTCAATGGACTTTTAGGTTGCTTCATGTCATGGCTTTCGTGAATACTAATGAATAGTGTTCACATATTCCTTCAAATCTCTGCTTTCAATTCTTTGGTATATATACCTAGAAGTTGGATTGCTGGATCATATAGTACTTCTGTCTTTAACTTTTTGAAAAGACTCTCTGTTGTTCTCCATAGCCATGTCACCATTTTGCAATCCCACCAAGTTTCTCCATATTGTCATCATCAGTACACATTATGTTCTGTACTTAATTTTTTTTAAGATTTTATTTATTTATTCATGAGAGACACAGAGAGAGAGAGAGAGAGGCAGAGACACAGGCAGAGGGAGAAGCAGGCTCCTCGCAGGGAGCCCGATGTGGGACTCGATCCTGAGTCTCCAGGATCATGCCCTGGGCTGAAGGCGGTGCTAAACCGCTGAGCCACCCAGGCGTCCCTAATTTATTTTTTATAACAGCCATTTTAATGGATGTGAGGTTGCCTGGAACCTGTTGTTTATGAGGAAGCTGTGGTTCTGGAATAGCTTAATGTAATCTCCAATCATTCACTGGAATGGAGCAATGGGGAAAGTACACCACCATGCTATGGGCAGATAAGCTGATAACCTAAGGACAGAGAGCTCTTCTAATTTTGCCAATGACTTTGTGACTCTGACCAAGTTGTGCAACCTCCGAGTTTCCATCTGTTCACTGGGAACAAGGCCTTCTTGATGACATACCCTTCTCCCTGCTCCACCCTAATGTTTTCTCCAGGAAAAGAAAGCAAGTGAGAGCTGGGGGAAAGACTTGTTCAGTATGACTGCACCTCAACAGCCAGCACCCTGAATATGTTTTTCCACACACTTTCTTTTTGTTATTAAAATGAATTAGGCTTAAAAAAATTTAGAAAGCTCAGGAAAGCATTAGAAGTAAGGAAGTATTTATCCCTCATTCCATCACCCAGAGGCAACCACTGATAACATTTTGGTCTGTTTTTTCTAGTTTTCCTCTTATGGGAAGTAAACTCTAATCCTTAAGAGTCCCTCTTTTTCTGAAGAAGAGCTACTCATTTCCACAGTAATCAGTAGCAAAGTTAACTCAATTTCTCAAATAGATCTTCTTTGTGCTAGTTCATTTCTTAGATGTGTCACTTTGAGTGAAAAGCAGTTAATTACAATGGAAACGCTGCTTAGAGACGTCTTATGAAATTATGTTAATATGTATAGAGAGACAAAAAGGAAAGGGAAGGGAGCTGATGGGCGAAACAACTGGTCTATTTAAATGGATAATTTCCTTTCCTTTCAAGTTTCCTAGTTGAGGGTCTCTATATTTATAAAAGAACTAGAAAGCTATTATTGTAGTTCCAATTTGTCAAAATCAGTAAAACTCAACTGAAAAGCAAAGTTGATAAACCAGCAAAAAGGCAACAAAAGAATGACTTTAGTAAACGTTGTATAATTAAAAAAAAAAAACACCGTTACATCAGTTCAGGAGAAAAAAATCTAAATGATAATCTGAAGATTAAAGAAGGTGGAGTGGGAGAGCAGTGATTGTAAAGGTACCCCCTCAGGAATTTCCAGCCTCAGCAAGAGATGCCTGGGGATCTTTGGGGCTGGTCTTGTATAAAGGAATTGGGCTTTGGGGCTGTGGAGACCCAGTTTAGTCTTTATAGCTCCACCTGGCTTGGACCCCTACGGGATGGCCTGACCTGACTTCTGTGCTGGTGGAATAATGCGTGAAAGGTGTTTAGCACAACACCTGGAACAGAGGAAATGATCAATAATTGTTCAGGATAATTGCTATTATCTGGAAGGGAGGAGGGAGTTGGCTCTTGAATCTTCTTAGTAGTGTGGTGGGGGTTGGGAGTCCCACTTGGAATAGGGGCAGTGGTGGGGAGCGGTCCCTTTATATACTTACTAATTCCTTCTTAATCTAGGCTTCCAGGGCCCCTGATTGGGAAAGGCACAAGCATACATGTGTGCACACTTGTCAGTGTGTGTGTGTGTGTGTGTGTGTGTATTGGGGCATATAGGGTGGGGAAGGCTCAGGGAGGAGGAATATATTTATTATGCACCTGCTATACACCAGATATTGCATTGAGCATTTAAAAAACAAAACAAAACAAATCCTGTGAAAGAGGTTAGGTAACTTGACCAAACATCTGGACCACGTTTATCTGCCTGACCCTAAAATCTAAGGACATCCCCTTCATTTTCTATGGACATATAGAGAGATGTCATCCATGAAGTTTTAAGACTTCAAGTCTAACCTTGCCTCTGATAAGGTTTCAAGAGGCAGAGTTTTCCCAATTTGAGAAAAATCAGAGATTCTCCATTTTGGGTGTTAAAGGGTTTTCTGCCAGTGATAGGAAACACACTATCACTGGTTCCCCATCATCAGTCAAGGCCTCTCCTCAAAGGGGCTGAGGGTGCTGGCATGCACTTGCCAGAAACTTTCTCCAAGGCCAAAAGGGAAGCCAGGAGGCCTCCTGGTCCCTGCCTGGTGTGACACAACCACTAGGTAAAAGGGAAGCAAGCCCCAACCTGCAGGCCAAGCTGTCATACAGTGGGGCAGTGGGCAGGCTGCCATCCTTGGCATGACTGGGGCCAAATTTCTTGCCAAATGGGCTTGGGTTTCAACATGTTGGGAGAGCCCAGGAGCCTGGGAGCATAACTTTGCTGTCAACCCTGGAGCTGGGCCAAAGAAGACCCTAGAGAGTCTGGCAATGCCGCAGCTGGAAAGGGACAGGGATAGGCACTGGGATCCTGGGACGTGGCCCCCCATGGGGGAATGCAGAGTACATCTAACCCTAGGGTGCTGGGGGGCGGGGGGACAGGGCATGTCAGAAGCTACCCTAGGATGGAGGTGAGCTTTCCTCAGGTATTTTACATGTGAGATCTTAGAATTTAGATTAGAAAGGTCTTTAGAAATGATCTCGTCTATAAATAATCTATTCTTGCTGAGCCTGAGTCAAGAGAGGAGATGAAACATATTGTTTAAGAAAATGAGCTATTTTGAAGTGTATTTTAGAAAGATTTACATTTAAAATTATTGTAGTTCTTAATTTATATCCCAAATAATTATAGTTTTTAACATTTGGCCCAGGGAAAGCTTCAGTTATCAGTAAATTTTACTTAAGTGGAATGGAGGGTACCAGATCTTGCTGTGTAATGATAAGAATCACACTTAATGAATGTTTTCTGTATTTCAGGCCCTAGTCTAAGTGCTTTACTTGTATTAACTCCTTTTGATCTACATAACAACCCTATGCAATGGTACAAATACTACTTTTTCTTTGAATATGGAAACATTGAAACACAGAGGGGCTTAGTAACTTATCCAAGGTCACAGATTTGGTGGAACTCAGATTTGAACCCAGGGAGTCTATTTGGCTTCCGAACCTATGTTCTTAAGCACTGTGTTCTAAGATGTCCCAGACAGTAAGAATTTACTTTCTTTAGATATTTTACTAAGTGATCATTCATTCATGAAAGGTATTTGTGGAAACTATCACAGTAAAATTTTGGGGGTCAGTCAGAACAAATTGGGAGGACTGGAAGCTTGGCATCTTGACCCTCCCCTCCCCCGTGCAATATTACAAATGAGAAAATTAAAGCCCAGAGAGGTGTAGTGAACCCTCTAAGGTTACAGCATGAAAACCTAACTGGAAGTCAGAACTTAACGTCCACACTGGGTTTTTCCCAATATATCATTCTTTGTTCTTTTTTAAAAACATTAAAAAAAATTTATTTGAGAGAGGGACGAAGAACATGCGAATGGGATAAAGGGCAGAGGGAAAAAAGGAGAAGGAGAGAATCTCAAGCAGACTTTGCCCTAAGTGCAGAGTCTGTTGCAGGGCTTGATTTCAAAACCCTAAGATCATGACCTGAGCCAAAATCAAGTCAGCCACTTGACCCACTGAGCTACCCAGGCTCCCTGAGATGCCGTTGATTTAAAAAGTGCTATATGAAGGAAACAAAGATTTGAGTATCATGGATGGATGTTGGAAATACTGCAAGAACTCTGGACTAGGAATCAGGATGCCTGGCTTTGAGGTTTGGCTCTTCTACTGGCCAGCTGTGTGGCCTTAGACAAATTGACACACCTCTCTGGGCCTCTTGTTTCTCATGCATTAAATGGATTGATCAGCTGCTTTCCTGTCTTCACAGGATTTATGTGAGGCTAAAAAAGAACAAGAGTGAATATGCTTGGAAATGACAATGCAGTATAAAGATGCAAGGGATTACTGTTGTTGCACTGAGTTAGATCCAAACCCATGCAGTTCTGGATTCCCTGCCTTGGTGATAAATGGTGGCATGAATGACTTTATTTGTTCCCTTCTACCATATCAAGACTTGTTCCTGAAAGGGATTTGTATGGTAGGAAAATAGATCTTAGCCCTGGGGTAGCTTCCAGCCCCACATGTTAGCTCTTTGGAGCACTCTGTCAGGGATCAGGAGCCTGGGCTCTGGAGCCCATGCTACCACCAACAAACTATATACCCTTGTGTGCCTCTTACCTTCTCTGCACTGTAGCTGGCTTTAATGCTGATGCCACAGCAGCAGCTTAAATGCAAGGAGCTGGATCAGCTCTGGGATCTGGGAAAAGAGGGTAATGGGAAATATGCCTACTAAGAGCCAGGCCGATTCAATGCCATTTATTTCCTTTCATTCATTCAGTCTGTGATTGTACCAAACTCTGTGCCAGGTGCTAGAACCAGCCATAATCAAGACAGACCTGGTTTTCTGGAGATTCTAGTGAAGCAGGAAAGACAAACATAAAGCAAATGTTCATACAAATACAGAAAGACAGTTGTGGAAAAGGACAAGAAGGAAAAGAAGAAAGTGCTATTGGGAGGGACCAGACCAGCTTATTATAGTTGAAGCTTGCCAGATAACAAGGAGATAGCCAGCTGGAAGGCGACAAATTTTTCATGAAAAGGGAATAGGTGTGAAGGCCCAGTGACTAAGAAAGACAGCAAGTATGTACAAGGAGTGGTGAGCAAGGCTGGCCTGTTGCTGGTGTGGATGTCCAGAGGCTGGCTGAGCCCTCTTATAGGCCATGGTGAGAAGCAGAGGTCTTAACCTTAATCTTGGCATCTTTTTATCTTGGAGTATCAGCTCCAGAGGCCTCAATCTTCTGAATCCAATCAGAATTTCTTATTTTATGGATAATCTGATGTGAACATATTCAACAAATACAATAAACATTCACTGTGGCTGGCCCTAGAAAAACAAGACCTAAAAAGAGACTTTGTCCCTGTCCTTCTGCTCCCCATCTGGAAGACAAGCTGGGGAGAGGGCAGCAGGTAAGTATTGTACTAAGTAACTCTAAACCAAGACAGACTGATATGAGTCTGCAAAAGAAATGCAAGGGCTAAGGTTCAGTGACCAGACCTGACAGTTATAGGAACTTGTCATGTTAATAGCCACATCTTTGAAACATTTGTCACATCCACTGGGAGTGTTTCCAGAAAAAAGTATACTTTAAGCTTAGCCTTGGACAATGATAGGACTTTTTATTTTTAATATGTTTTTTCTAATTTAAAAATAATATATGGTCCTAAAAGAAAATTTGATAAATACCTAAAAAGGTAAGGAAGATAATAACAGCCACACGTAATCCAGAGAAACCACTGTGAACATTGTAGTGAGTAACATTCCCGGCTTCTTACCTAAGTTTAACGACACTGAAATCATTGTACAGATGCAATTTGGCAGCACACTCTTCTTTTCCTATCATATGTGAAGAGTTCTTTCCCGTATCATTAAACATTCTTCAAAAACATAATATTGAATGACTGTTCACTTTTCTGTTCTTCAGATTTGTGAAACCACTTCACTATCATCAGACATCTTAGTAGTTTGCAAATTTATTGCTACTATGAATAATGCTAGGGTGAGCATCTTTGTATGTAAAACCTGATGACATCTGTGGCTTCCCTGAGGGCAGATTCTGAGGAGTGTAATTCCTGGGGAAAGAGTGTGAGCATTGCCATGGCTTTGGATACACATTGACCATCACACTCCCACCAGCACCAGAGCAGCTCTCCTATCTCACTGCACACTTGCCAACACTATTTTCTTTTTTTAAATCTTGACCATTTTGATGCAGGAGAGCAATACTCTCTTGTTGCTTGAGTCTACCTTTCTTTGATTAAGGATGAGCCCAATTATAACCAGCAGAGCTGGAAGTTTGGAAAGAACACAGAGAGAACAATTGGAAGAAAGACTTGGCATGACTCCTCCCCAGGCAGCTCCATGGGAATCTGGAGTGTTTAAGGGGATTGCACAAAGGCTGCCTCAATGTTAGTGGTAACTCCATCCTGTTCTTGTGGGCACTTGGAGCAGCAGTGGCTCAGGATACCTTCACCCCCAGGAGAGGGACCCTGAGATATGATTTTGTATACCCCAGGATGTGCCTGGGAGGTGAGAACCCTAGCCTCACCCACTTTTCTAATCTCCAGGACAGATCTTTCTCCACTAAATTTCCCTACTGAGAGACAGAGCCTACGTTCAATCTCCATGAAAAGTGAGATATGGGGATATAGGAATTGGAAATAAAAAATTGTTGAGAGGGCAGCCCAGGTGGCTCAGCAGTTTAGCACCGCCTTCAGCCCAGGGTGTGATCCTGGAGATCCAGGATCGAGTCCCACGTCGGGCTTCCTGCATGGAGTCTGCTTCTCCCTCTGCCTGTGTCTCTGCCTCTCTCTCTCTCTCTCTTTCTCTGTGTGTGTGTGTGTGTCTCTCATGAATAAATAAATAAAATCTTTAAAAAAATTGTTGAGAAATGCCTTCAGAAATAAGACTTTATATACTACTAGAAGCATAAATTGGTTCAACCTTTTTGGAGGGCAGTTGGGTAATAGGTCTTAAATCGTGAAGTATGAATACTCTTTAGTTTTTTATTTTTAAAAATATATTAGAGGAAATTAAGAATGCAAAAACATGTGCCTCAGGATGTATACAGAAAGAAATATTTTTGGTATTTGTGAAAAAATTGTGGAAACAATCTTAAGTGGGTATCTTCTACATGCTTAAGAAATAGAGATGTTTGTATGAGAAATTTAATGGAATTCTGGATTGAGGAAGGCCAATACCAGCTAAGAAAAAACTCGGGAGAATATCTGGGAGGATTTCCCTGATCAACATGAGGATGGAACCCTTTCTCCCATCCCACATCTGACATGGGCAGTTTGCAAGGCGAAGTATGACTTGTGCCTAATCTGGGCATCCAGCAATGTGGGAAGGGTACCAGGCCCACTCACTTCAATCTGTGCCTCTCACATGAAAAATAAGTCATTCTTCCAGGAAGATGAGGGACCTGTCAAGCAGTAGTCCCTCCTGGTTCCTCTCAAGCTATTAATGTGGCCAGTAGGATGACAGTTACTTCATATTGGCCTGAGACATTCCAATAGAGAATTGGAACATCCCATTATTAGACAGGTACTATCCCCCCAGCCCCCAACATCATCATATATCTTTCATGTGATTAAAAAAATAAAGGGGATTAAGAGTACACTTATCTGGATGAATGCTGATAATATGTAGAATTGTTGAATCATTATATTGTACACCTGAAACTAGTACAGCATTGCATGTTAATTTTAGTTTAATAAAAAAAAATTCTAATCAGGGGACAAGTCACACTAAATTTCTCTCTCAGAAAGACATATTGCAAAGAAAAAAGAAATATTAGAAAATACTTAATTCCAAATAACAATGAGCTTTGAGAGGACATGTCATTTATTGTAAAAAGCATGTAGTGAGTGCCCATCATGTGGTATGGTGAATGAGATAGGCAAAGTCCTTGTCCTTATGGCATTTGTCTTTTAGGCAGGGTAGAAAGCACAAACAAGGAAGCAAGTCATAAGTGGTGGGTATGGATCAAGCCAAGTGCTGTGGAGTAGGCAAATAGGCTGGTGAGGCAGTGACAGGGAAGGGAAGGTTTCTCCATGGAGGGGATTGAGAGCTGAGGCCTGATGACTGAGACTGAGTAGCCCTGCAGGGAAAGGTGCTCTGGGTAAAGGGCATAAGTACCAGAACAGAACAGGGGTGTGTCAGTTCATAGCAGGGAGACTGATATGGGCCAGGGTCATCGGGGTCTGATTCAATCTAAGTGCAACTGGGAATTATTGAAGAGTTTTGAGTAATCTCTACACCCAATGTAGGGCTTGAACTCATGCCCCGAAGATCAAGAGTTGCATGCTCTGCCAACTGAGCCAGCTAAGTACTCCTATTAAAGAATTTTAAACAGGAGAGGAACTCATATACTTCATGTTTTCTACTGTTGATTTTTGTTGATTATATTTCTTTTTTTTAAGGATTTATTTATTATTTATTTATTTATTTATTTATTTATTTATTTATTTATTTATTTATATTATTCATGAGAGGCACACAGAGAGAGAGGCAGAGACATAGGCAGAGGAAGAAGCAGGCTCCTCACAGGAAGCCCGATGCAGGACTCCATCCCAGGACCCTGGGATCACAACCTGAGCCATGGGGCAGACACTCAACCACTGAGCCACCCTGGCATCCGATTGTTTGTATTTCTCGTTTACTGGGTATTTTTAAAGATGAAGGTATTATTGATATATCATAAAATTCACCCTTTAGAAGTGTACAAGTCACTGGTTTTTATTAAATTCAAAACATTGTACAGCCATCGCCATGACCTATTTCTGGCACATCTTTATCATCCTAAAAAGAAACTCCACATGCATTTGCATCACTCCCCATTTCCCACACTCCATGAATCCACTTGTTGTTCCTATGAATTTGCCTATTCTGCATACTTTATAGAAATGGAATCATATAACATGTGGCCTTTGTGACTGGGTTCTTTCACTTAAGACATTTTCAGCTCCATTTATGGCATGTATCATTCCTCTTTTTTTTTTTTAATTTTTTATTTATTTAGGATAGTCTCACAGAGAGAGAGAGAGAGAGGCAGAGACACAGGCAGAGGGAGAAGCAGGCTCCATGCACCGGGAGCCCGACATGGGATTCGATCCCGGGTCTCCAGGATCGCGCCCTGGGTCAAAGGCAGGCGCCAAACCGCTGCGCCACCCAGGGATCCCTCATTCCTCTTTAAGGCCAAATAATATTACATTGTATGGATTTACCACATTTTATTCATCTTTTCCTCAGTTGATGGACATTTGGATTGTTTCCACATTTGGGTTATTATGAAGAATCCTGCTATGAGCACTCATGTACAAGTCTTTGAATGGACATATGCTTTATTGAATACATACTCCCTGGATTCCTGCAAGTCTTTGGCTAATTTCCAGAGTACAGAAAAAGTTGATTCTGACAAATTTTGCCAGTATTCTCACTGCTTATATGGAGAGGATTTTTGGAGATTCTTACTATGTCATTTTGCTGATGTCATTCTGGATTACTTTATTTTATTTTATTTTTTAAGATTTTATTTATTTATTTATTCATGAGAGATATACAGAGAGAGGCAGAGACACAGGTAGAGGGAGAAGCAGGCTCATCGCAGGGAGCTTGATGTGGGACTCAATCCCAAGACCCCGGGATCACGACCTGAGCCAAAGGCTGACGCTCAACCACTGAGCCATCCAGGCACCCCTGGATCACTTTATTTTAAACCTGTATTGGGTATTTGATGAGTCAAAATGAATTGAATTTTAAAGGTAAGTAATCCTGAGATTTGTCTTTTAGATCACTGCTATGGTCAGCAACATCACCTGCTTCAGTTTTTTGTTTTTCCAGTAGGCCAAAGGTTGAATAAAGTAAGGGGCCAACTAAGCAAGTTAGACCTTTAGTCAGCCTCTGGATAGGGTGTTTGAGCTGGGAACGGTGCATTTGTACTTCTTGGAGAGATGGCATGGTTCCCACAGAGCAAGCTACTGATTTGGGGAATGACTCTGAGTTGTAAAGAACCCTTGGCTGGTGAGAAGTGGTCAATTTGTGTCTATGGCTGGTTCTGGGACCTTCTTCCAGGCCTTGAATCCCCAGGTTTGTAATTTAGCATGGCCAGCATTCCCCAGCAGCTACTGGGGTGCTCTGCCCTGAGAAGGCCATGGAGCCATGTGATGGAGACACTTGATTGCACATCATAGCTTCTGCAGGATTTTCTGTTCAGATAGATTGGGGACAGTGCTGTCCAACAGCAGAGGGATGTATGAGTTGATGTCTCAGAATCTGTCACTCCTGAAGCATGAGGTATGATACCTTCTTCAGGGTTGGTAGGAAGCAGACGTTATTCATGCCCTTATGGAAGATAGAGGAGCCAAAGCCAAAACAGGGCCAGAACCATCTCAGCTCCCTTTTACCTGACTCTAAATTCTCAAAAGCACTTGGCTAGAGCTCTTTGCATTCCAGTTTCCAACTGATTTGTCTTCTACATGGCCCTATAGCATGGTAGGGTTTATCCAGGTTCAATTTCAAGTCCTGCTCTTGGAGCTAAAAATCCAGGTGCAGAGCCCTGGCTTAACAGAGGTAAATGAAGGGAGAGCTCAGGAGACTGAGTTGATGCTCATGGATGAGAAGCATGAGGAGCCCCCCTCGCACATGTTAGAGCTGGCCAGGTCATCGTGTCTTCAGATCTGCCCCTCCTTCATTCTAACCTCTGCAAGGAAGGCCCTGCCCCAATCTAGCATAAATTGGAACCCAAGTTTTCTCCTAGATTCTTCCCCTTCCTTCAGCCATGTCAGTCAATCAATTAGTCAATCATCAGGTCCTCTTCAAGAAAACCTCAGGATAGCTCTCACATGTGGCCCTTTTTGTCTGCCCACTGATGCTGGCTTAACTCCAACCTTCATCATTTCTTGTCCTGGTCTTTGTTACAGCTTCATGTCTGTCCAGTGACAATCTTAATTGATAGTCCTTAAGTTCAGACTGATCATGTTAGCGCTCATGTTGCCGTATCTCCATAGCCTCAGGATAAAGCATAGACACCTTCACATAATGTTCAACCCACCACTTAGAGCTTACTCTTCTCCCAGGTACTCCTCCATGTTCCAGCCATATGTCACTGCCCCTGGCTTTGTTTGTGTTGATCCTTTGTCTAATGTTGCCATTCCTGGCTTGTCTTTTGTTTTTGTTTTTTTTAGAGCAGTTTTAGATTTACAGAAAAATATATCAGAAAATAGAGTTCCAAAAAAAAAAAAAAAGAAAGAAAGAAAAAGAAAACAGAGTTCCCACATACATCCCCTCTCTCCACAGTATCCCTATTATTTATATCTTGTATTAGTGTAGTATGTTTGTTACAACTGATGAACCAATATTGATATGTTATTATTAAGTACATACTTTACATTAGGTTCATTCTTTATGTTGTGCATTTTGTGGGTTTTGACAAATACATAATGACATGTATCTACTATTAGTGTATCATACAGAGGAATTTCACTGCTCTAAAAAATTTCTGTACTGCATTTATCTCTTCTTTTAATTCCTCAAAATCACCTTTTCTGGCATTTTATATGTCAAAATCTACCCATTCTTTAGGGTCTTATGTAGATACTACCTCCTCCATGAAGCCTTCACTGATTTCTTTCAGTTGAAAATATTTACTCTCTTCTCTTAATAATCAGTAGCATTTATGGCACATCTTTTTTGCCCTGGGTGCTATGTCAATCCTCTCTTCCATATACCGACTCTGTTGAATAGATTTTGACTTACAGATGAAGAAACAGAGGCCCATTTATTCAAATGACTTGCCAAAGACCACACAAGTAGCAAGCTTGAAAATTGAGATATGAACCCAGGTCTGTCTGCCTCCAAATCTTCCCAGAGCCCTGTTGTTAAGACCTTGACTTATTTCACTGTCTGCTTTCCTCTCTAGACTGAGAACCTGAGATAGGCACCATTTTCAATTCATCTCTGGGTCTTTATTTATTTATTTATTATTTTTAAAAAAAATTTTTTTTAATTTTTATTTATTTATGATAGTCACAGAGAGAGAGAGAGAGGCAGAGACATAGCCAGAGGGAGAAGCAGGCTCCATGCACCGGGAGCCCGACGTGGGATTCGATCCCGGGTCTCCAGGATCTCGCGCTGGGCCAAAGGCAGGCGCTAAACCACTGTGCCACCCAGGGATCCCCATCTCTGGGTCTTTAGAACCCAGCATAGGACCTAAAACAGATCTGGAGTTCAAGATAAATGTGAATGGATTGGAAAATATTTTGTTCACTGAAATTCTAATAAACTACTAGCTGGAAGTGCTGAAGAAAAACAAAAGCAGGAATCTTTGGACTGTCTGCATGAAAAGATATTTGCCCCATATGCTCCAGCAGACCCTCTGAGCCAGGGCTTTTGAACAAACTTGTTAATTCTAGTGACAATGACCTGGTGTGTGTTTGTGTGTGCCTGCTAGTATGAGAGATCCCTCTCCCCCACATCTAGGACACTCGAGAGGGAAATGGGCTCTTTTTTTATCTCAGCCTGGAGAGGGCTGGAGAGGCCCAGCCTTCCCGTTGGGCTTTGCTGGAGATGGGCCAGGCCCCTAGTGTGCTCACGTGTGTGCACTTGAGCTCCAGAGCCTTCTCTTCTTTGTCGATCACACCACCAGATGCATAGTTCTCCTCTCCACTAATGCAATTTATATGTCTGAGCATGAACAGAGGATTTGTGAGCCTTCAAGGCTGGGGCTTTGGAAATTACCTTGGCAGGCTGGGGCTGCTAGGTAGAGACTTGGGGTTTTAGGAGACTTTGGGGGAATTATTTTCAAAAATGGTGAGTCTCCTCCTGGCAGAAGGAAGAGCCATCCCCACCCTGCAAGCTCCACCTCTCCCCAGCCCTTTTTAGAGTCCCTTTTAAAACACAACCGATAAGACTTTCTAGTTTAACACTGAGCAGGATGAGAACTACACAAAATGGTTGAACAAAGGCTCATTTAACAGGTCACTGGGTAGGGAGGTAAAGGAGAATGAGAGCAGGTCAGTCTTGGGTTCATTGCCAGAATTGGGCACTCACCAGCTGGAGGTGTTAGTCAATTTTTAAATCTCAAACTCAGCTCCTACCTGATGAAGTTGAGAGAAAGAAATATTGTACCCTAGTAAGTGGATCTCAAATTGAAAACAACACATACTTTTGTGTCCAAAGGACCTGTGTGATTTCAGACAAGCTACTTGACCTCTCTGAGTCTCTTTCTGTCATTTGTAAATTTGGAAATAATAACAGCCACCCTGCAAGTGTTTGAGGAACTAAATGAGATAATGTACAGAAAGTGTCCAGTGTAGTGCCTGGCACCCAGTAAAGAACTCAGTGATCACTATCTCCTTCCTATCTCCTTCTTAGCACATGCCAGTCTCTCCCATCAGCCCCATTGGAAGGTCTTAGTTACCACCTCTGTCTTGATGGCTCCTCACTCACATCCCACTCCAACCCCCATCATTTCTCTTGATGACAAGTTTGCAGACTTCTTTTCCTCCTGCTTTCAGGGACTTTACTGCCTTCCATGCCTATCTAGAAAAAAAACTCTTTCTTTTTTAAGTTTAATTTATTTTAGTAATCTCTACCCCCAATGTGGGGCTCAAACTTTTGACCCCACAATTAAAAATCACATGGTCTTCTGCCTGAGCCAGCCAGGCACCCCTAGAAAAGGCTGTTTCTGAACCATATTGACCATGTCATTTTCCTGCTTAAGAAACCTGTTATGACTGCCCTTTGCTTACAAGATCAAACCTAAACTGCTTATCGCCTTCCACCTTTCCCACCTTACTTTCTCATTCTTTAAGAAGGCTGGAGTATCAGATTTGATGACCATGGCTCCTGGTTTTAAGCATATGTTGTCCATATTTCTTCTATATCATTATTGATCTTTCTCCCTCCCAAGATGAGGATGATTTTCATAGTGAATTTTGAAAATGATGGTTTCTTGATCTAGTTTAAGAAATATTCTACGAGGGATCCCTGGGTGGCGCAGTGGTTTGGCGCCTGCCTTTGGCCCAGGGCGCGATCCTGGAGACCCGGGATCGAATCCCACATCAGGCTCCTGGTGCATGGAGCCTGCTTCTCCCTCTGCCTGTGTCTCTGCCTCTCTCTCTCTCTCTGTAACTATCATAAATAAATAAAAAAAAAAAAAAAAAAAAAAAAGAAATATTCTACGAGCAAACAAAATAGCAGTTTTTTCTTTATGCCTTGAAACCACCTGAGTATTGCTATGGATTTATTCACTGTTTTCCTATGAGCCAGCTGTAGCCATAGAATGATCAGAACATTCTATTTCTCTGTAATTTCTCTGTGCTGGGTTACAGGCCTGGAAAATGATAGATGCCTAAAATTGATCAGGGTAATCGATGCCACGTGAAGTATTTACACATGATGGATGTATCATCTACCAGATGTGAGTGTTCGCAATGGTTTGCTTGTTTATAAAACCCCTGAGATCCCATTTGTATTAGTGACTAATGTTTGCACACGGGGCTATTTGCAGTGTTTCAGAAATGACTATTTATTCGACATGACCACCTTTCTCCTTTACTTCTCCATTTATCACAAGCCTTGCTACCCTTCCCTACATAACAAAACCAGGGTTTTCTTCAGTCTTCTCTCTCCTTGACCTCTGTGATATATGGGGGTGGTTTTGTTTTGCATTTCCAACTGGTCTTCTGTCTCATCTCTCCCTCTAATTCAAAACTTACATGTTGCTGATGTTTTCTCATGAGTCTTTGACTACCCATTATTGTACCTACAGTATAAACTCTAAACACCCTGGTTTAATACTTAAATCCTCCTTAATCTGGTCTCAGCTGATCTTTCCAGCTGTATGTATTACTGAGAACCCGAGCATTAGACAGAGATACTCTTGTAAGTGACAGAAACCCAACCTAATTAGCTTATACCCACAAAGATACTTATTGAAAAGTCTCAGGACAGGACACATAATGAAGAAAGACCTTCCTGGGCCAGCCCAGCTCTGGGGATCTCAGAGGACTGGAACCAGGATCTCCAAAACCATCAGTAACTCCCATCACACCATTTCTGCTTTCTACCCATTCCTGCTTGTCTGGTGTGATGGCTTCATTCTCTCCTGCAGACAGGTTTTCTCTCTGTAATAAGGAATATGGGCACTGTTACCTTAACTCCTCAATGGGGAAAGCATGCCTTCTCCTGACTACACTGGGGGAAGGGCCCTGACTGGCTGGCTTAGGCCACCACATCCTTGGTATCTGGGTCATGGTGAGTGATAAATGGCCCAGCTGGCATGGCTGCCCCAACCCTGTGGCCAGGAGGGTAGGGTGGGATCCTAGAAGGGTGTAGGGGTGTGTGCTGGGCACACAGAGCTATGGCTATCATCTCTGTTCCCCTGACTAGCTACAGCATGTGTTCCATTCATTTAAGCACTTACTGAGTGCTAGTGCTGTGTGCCAGGCTCCCAAGCCCCTCCTTCACCTGAATTCGCAGTCTGGTGAAGGAAATAAATATCCAACAGATCATTACAATGCAGGATACAGAGTATGACAATAGAGACAGGCTCAGAATGCTGTTAGAGCACAGGCAGGAGGCCTTGAACTCAGCCTGCATAGTCTAGGAGAATTCTTGGAAGAGTGACGGGAACAGGAGGCTCAGAATAGCAGGAGTGAGGGAGAGAGGGGCATTCTAGGTGAATGACAGTGTGAAGGTGTGAAACTGCGGGCCTGTGCCCAGAAGCGGCAGCCCAGGAAGGCTAGGGCACGGAAGGTGAGGCGGAGGGGGGTGGAAAAGGTAGGCAGGGCTCACAAGTGCTCCTTTTTTGCCTTTGCACATGCCCCTCCTTCTTGTCTTCCACACTGTGAAATCCAACTCAGCTTCAAGACCAAACTCCAAAGCTGTCCTATCTTTTTGAATCCCTCAGTGGCGAATCACAGCTTACTCAGGGATTGTGCAGCATCTTGCAGGTGCCTCTATACTAGACTTCTGTTCTGCCTTGCTTTCAGCTATTTATTTACACATCTGAGATCCCTTGCTACATCAAAAGAACCTTGAATGTAGAAACTGTACCCTAAACGTCCTTCTCTCTCACACAGCACGACTTAGCGTAGGGCCCTGTTCAGTGTTCAGAAAATAATTGTTGAATTGTGATCACTCGGCTAATTGCACTTTTTTCCCCCTTGGGAGCAACTATCAAAATGATATTGGTTTCATGTAAGCAGAAGGGATTTAAGAAATTATTTATCAACATTTTCTCAACATAGCCAGTTTTTTTTGTTTTATTTTTTGCCAAAACAAAAAGCTTTATGGATTTTACTGATTATAAAGTTGATAAATATGCGTATAGAAAAGGTAAGTGATACATGAAAGCCTATAAATAAATTTAAAACAACACGGAGCACCACCCCCAAGAGGCCAACCACTGTTAACATTTCAGACAACAACCTTCCAGACATTTCTCTTATAAAACCAGCTATAATTAATATATAACTTTATAAGAAAGTAGTACTAAATGCATCATAAGCCAGCTTCAGAATAATAAGTGCAAAAGAATTTAACAGCTGGGTAAAATCTGCTTCTTTCTAGATAATCTAAATGAGTTCTTGATGTTCTCTGAGGGATTAAACAAATCCTCAATATTTACTTTTAAAAGTTCTATCTGCTCTTTCCCTTATTGAGATATATTCTATGCACATAAAATTTACCCTTGTAAAGTGTACAACTCAGTAGTTTTTAGAATACTCACAGGTTGCGCAACTATCACCGGTATTTAATTCCAGAACATTTTTATCACCCCAAACAAATTCCATAGCCATTAGGCAGACAGTCAGTCTCCATTCTTCTCTCTACTTAGCCCCTGATAACCACTAATCTATTATCTGTCTCTATGGAGTTGCCTGTTTTGGACATTTCATATAAATGGAATCATATAACGTGACTTTTGTGTCTGTCTTCTTTTGCTTAGCATAATATTTTCAAGGTTCAGCATGTTGTATGCAGCAGCACTTCTTTCCCTTTTATTGCTGAATAATATTCTACTGCATGGATATACCACATTTTGTTTATCCATTAAAAATTTTTTTTTTAATTTTTATTTATTTATTTATTTATTTATTTATTTATTTATTTATTTATTTATGATAGTCACAGAGAACGAGAGAGGCAGAGACACAGGCAGAGGGAGAAGCAGGCTCCATGCACTGGGAGCCCGACGTGGGACTCGATCCCGGGTCTCCAGGATCGCACCCTGGGCCAAAGGCAGGCGCCAAACCACTGCACCACCCAGGGATCCCCCCCCCTTTTTTAAAAATAATTTTTATAAAAAATTTTTTTAAAGATTTTATTTTATTAACATTTTTAAAAAAGATTTTTTATTTATTCATAGAGACACACACAGAGAGAGAGAGAGAGAGAGAACCAGGCAGAGGGAGAAGCAGCCTCCATACAGGGAGCCTGATGTGGGACTCCATCCTGGGTCTCCAGGATCACGCCCTGGACTGAAGGTGGTGCTAAACCGCCGAGCCACCCGGGCTGCCCTAAATTTTTTTTTTTTTTAATTAGAGTTCAATTTGCCAACATTTAGCATAACACCCAGTGCTCATCCCATCAAATGCCCCCCTCAGTGCCCATCACCCAGTTACCCCAACCCCCACCCACCTCCCTTTCCACTACCCCTTGTTCGTTTCCCAGAGTTCGGTGTCCTCATGTTTTGTCACCCTCACTGATGGATTGGAAGAATTAATATTGTGAAAATGTCAATGTTACCCAGGGCAATTTACACATTTAATGCAATACCTATCAAAATACCATGGACTTTCTTCAGAGAGTTGGAACAAATCATTTTAAGATTTGTGTGGAATCAGAAAAGACCCTGAATAGCCAGGGGAATATTAAAAAAGAAAACCATAGCTGGGGGCATCACAATGCCAGATTTCAGGTTGTACTACAAAGCTTTGGTCATCAAGACAGTGTGGTACTGGCACCAAAACAGACACATAGATCAATGGAACAGAATAGAGAATCCAAAAGTGAACCCTCAACTTTATGGTCAACTAATGTTTGACAAAGCAGGAAAGACTATCCACTGGAAAAAAGGCAGTCTCTTCAATAAATGGTGCTGGGAAAATTGGACATCCACATGCAGAAGAATAAAACTAGACCATTCTCTTACACCATACACAAAGATAAACTCAAGATGGATGAAAGATTTAAATGTGAGACAAGATTCCATCAAAATCCTAGAGGAGAACACAGGCAACCCCCTTTTAGAACTTGGCCACAGCAACTTCTTGCAAGATACATCCATGAAGGCAAGGGAGACAGAAGCAAAAATGAACTATTGGGACTTAAGATAAAAAGCTTCTGCACAGCAAAAGAAACAGTCAAGGGATCCCTGGGTGGCGCAGCAGTTTGGCGCCTGCCTTTGGCCCACGGCGCGATCCTGGAGACCCAGGATCGAATCCCACGTCAGGCTCCCGGTGCATGGAGCCTGCTTCTCCCTCTGCCTATGTCTCTGCCTCTCTCTCTCTCTCTCTCTGTATGACTATCATAAATAAATTAAAAAAAAAAAAAGAAACAGTCAACAAAACTAAAAGACAAGCTACAGAATGGGAGAAGATATTTGCAAATGGCGTATCAGATAAAGGGCTAGTATCGAAGATCTATAAAGAACTTCTTAAACTCAACAGCAAAGAGACAAACAGTCCAATCATGAAATGGGCAAAAGACATGAACAGAAATTTCACTAAAGAAGACGTACACGTGGCCAACAAACACATGAGAAAATGCTCCACATCACTTGTCATCAGGGAAATACAGATGAAAACCACAATGAGATATCACCTCACACCAGTGAGAATGGTGAAAATTAACAAAGCAGTAAGTGAGAAACGTTGGAAAGGGATGTGGAGAAAGGGGAACCCTCTTGCACTATTGGTGGGAATGTGAACTGGTGCAGCCACTCTGGAAAACTGTGTGGAGGTTCCTCAAAGAATTAAAAATAGAACTACCCTACAACCCAGCAATTGCACTGCTGGGGATTTATCCCAAAGATACAGATGCAGTGAAAGACCAAGACACCTGCACCCCAATGTTTATAGCAGCAACATTCACAATAGCCAAACTGTGGAAGGAGCCTCAGTGCCCATCAAAAAATGAATGGATAAAGAAGATATGGTCTATATATACAATCGAATATTAGGCATTAGAAACGATGATTACCCACCATTTGCTTCGATGTGGATGGAACTGGAGGGTATTATGCTGAGTGAAGTAAGTCAATCAGAGAAGGACAAACATTATATGGTCTCATTCATATAGGGAATATAAAAAATAGTGAAAAGGGGATCTCTGGGTGGCGCAGTGGTTTGGCGCCTGCCTTTGGCCCTGGGCGCGATCCTGGAGACCCGGGATCGAATCCCACGTCGGGCTTCCAGTGCATGGAGCCTGCTTCTCCCTCTGCCTGTGTCTCTGCCTCTCTCTCTCTCTGTGTGACTATTATAAATAAATAAAAATTAAAAAAAATAGTAAAAGGGATTATAGGGGAAAGGAGAGAAAATGAGTGGGAAATATCAGAGAAGGTGACAGAACATGAGAGACTCCTAACTCTGGGAAACAAACAAGGGGTAGTGGAAGGGGAGGTGGGAGGGGGAACGAGATGACTGGGTGATGGGCACTGAGGGGGGCACTTGACGGGATGAGCACTGGGTGTTTTACTATATGTTGGCGAATCGAACACCAATAAAAAAATATACAAAAAAATAAAAAAGAAATGATGTTAGAATCCCAATAGCTAATATTTTTTAGTATTTCCCCTACCACAGGCATAGGGTATTGATGTGATCTCCTTTAAGCCTCATAAGAACTCTTTGAAACAGCACTATTATCTTGGATAGATGAGAAAATGAAGAATGGAGCTGTAAATCAATTTGTTCAAGGCTCCCCAACTTGTAATGAACAAGCCAGATATCAAACAAGGTCCACTGAACTCTGAAGTCCACTCCTATTATTACTGTGCTCCAGATCCATCGCCAAGGAGCTACAGAGAAGAGAAAGTTGAAGGAGTAAGAGTAGATAAACACACCTGAATGTAGAGGAAGAGAAAAGTGAGAGTGTGGCAAACTCTGAGCAGTATAAGTTCAGTAGGGAGTTAGAAAGGAGCAGATGGAGGCAGAGTGAGAATAGAGTCTTTGTCACAGAAGTCAAAGTTGGAGAAAGTTTCAAATCAAACATCAAGATGAGCCTTGAAGTCAATCCAGTTTGTTGTGTGGTGAAGATGTGCTGATCTCAGTAAACACAGGAAAAAACTTGGGTAACAGTAACCCCAGTGTTTGCAGTGCCCAGGCTGAGTGAGAATGCAGATGAGAGCTCTAGGTGGGGAAGGGCCAGAATGGCCAAACCTGGAATGGTGTTTCAGGAAACACACACTGACACTCCAGGAAACAACAACAAACTCTGAGGATGGAGAGAAAAATCTGATTTCCAAGTTGCATATTATACTACTAAATATGTCCAGTTTTCAAAAACAACAACAAAATAGAAGACATGCAAAGAAAAAGGAAAGAATGTATCATACACAGGGAGAAAAAAAAGCAATCAATAGAAACCGAAAAGAAACCCAGGCACTTGATATCAGCTGTAAATCAGCTATCTTAAATATATTCAAAGAATTTAAGGAGGGGATCCCTGGGTGGCTCAGCGGTTTGGCGCCTGCCTTTGGCCCAGGGCGTGATCCTGGAGTCCCGGGATCGAGTCCCGCGTCGGGCTCCCAGCATGGAGCCTACTTCTCCCTCCTCCTGTGTCTCTGCCTCTCTCTCTCTCTCTGTCTATCATGAATAAATAAATAACTATTTTTAAAAAAGCAAAAGCTATTTAAAAAAACCAAAGAATTTAAGGAAACCATGTTGAAAAACCCAAAGAGGAGCATGAAAGGGGCACCTGGCAGGCTCAGTCAGTAGAGCATGCAACTATTGATCTTGGGGATGTGAGTTTGGGCACCACATGTGTGTAGAGAGTGCTTAAAAATAAAATCTTAAGGGGCATCTGGTGGCTCAGTCAGTTAAGTGTCCAGCTTTAGCTCAGGTCATGATCTTAGAATCCTGGGATGGAGCTCCGCATCAGGCTCTGCACTCAGCAGGAAGTCTGCTTGTCCCTTTGCCTCTCCCCTTTGACTTGTGCATGTGTGATCTCTCTCTTAAATAAATAAATAAAATCTTAAAAAAAAAAAGTGTGAGGATTATATCTCAGCAAATAGAGAATAACAATAAAGAGATAGAAATTATAAAGACAAACCAAATAGAAATTATGGAGTTGAAAACTACTATAACTGAAATGGGAAATTCGGGACACCTGGTGGTTCGGTGGTTGGGCGTCTGCCTTTGGCCCAGGGTGTGATCCAGAAGTCTCAGGATTGAGTCCCGCATTGGGCTCCCTGTAGGGAGCCTGCTTCTCCCTCTGCCTGTGCCTCAGTCATTAGGGAAATGCAAGCCAAAACCACAATGAAATACTACCATACACCCATTAGGATGGCTATAATAAAAAAGACAGACAATAACAAGTGTTGCTGACGATGTAGAGAAAGTGGAACCCTAATATACCGCTGGTGAGAATGTAAAATGGTGCAACTACTTTGGGAAACAGTTTGACAACTCCTAAAAAGTAAAGCATAGAGAGTTACCATATGACCCATATATTTTATTCCTGGGTATATACCCAAGAGAAGTAAAAACATGTTCAAATAAAAACTTGTACATAAATGTTCATGACAACATTATTCATAGTAGCCAAAAAGTAAAAATAACTCAAATGCCCATCAATTGATAAATGGATAAACATGTCTGTGTCTTCCTCTGTGAAATTTCTGTTCATGTCTTTTGCCCATTTCATGATTGGACTGTTTGTTTCTTTGCTGTTGAGTTTAAGAAGTTCTTTATAGATCTTGGATACTAGCCCTTTATCTGATATGCCATTTGCAAATATCTTCTCCCATTCTGTAGCTTGTCTTTTAGTTTTGTTGACTGTTTCTTTTGCTGTGCAGAAGCTTTTTATCTTGATTAAGTCCCAATAGTTCATTTTTGCTTCTGTCTCCCTGCCTTCATGGATGTATCTTGCAAGAAGTTGCTGTGGCCAAGTTCCAGAAGGGGGTTGCCTGTGTTCTCCTCTAGGATTTTGATGGAATCTTGTCTCACATTTAAATCTTTTTTTTTTTCATTTAAATCTTTCATACATTTTGAGTTTATCTTTGTGTATGGTGTAAGAGAATGGTCTACTTTTATTTTTCTGCATGTGGATGTCCAATTTTCCCAGCACCATTTATTGAAGAGACTGTCCTTTTTCCAGTGGATAGTCTTTTCTGCTTTGTCGAATATTAGTTGACCATAGAGTTGAGGGCCCATTTCTGGGTTCTCTTTTCTGTGCCATTGATCTATGTGGTCTATTTTTGTGCCAGTACCACACTGTCTTACATCATTTCAAACTCAACCTATCATAAACAAGTTCATAGTTTCGATTCTAAACAAAGCCTTTCTATCTTCTGCCTTCTCCAGCCCTCCAGCCTCCTCATTTTGGCCTCCTCATTTTGGGGGTCACCTCTGACCTGGTCTTGTTCACTAATAATGATAACATCCAACATGAGCAATGTCACCAGAGCTTTTTCATGCCCAGGTTCCTATTGTCCTGCATCGTGGGGCATCCTTCGCTTGATCCTAGTAACTTTTCTTTCACTGTATCCCTTTCCCCATCTTTTTTTTTTTTAAAGGTTTTATTTATTTATTCATAGAGATGCAGAGAGAGAGGCAGAGACACAGGCAGAGGGAGAAGCAGGCTCCATGCAGAGAGCCCTACGCGGGACTCGATCCAGGGTCTCCAGATCACGCCCTGGGTTGCAGGCGGCGCTAAACCGCTGCGCCACCGGGGCTGCCCCCTTTCCCCATCTTTTCTTCGACCCTCACTGACTCTGTCCTAGCTCTGCCCTCAATAATCTCTGAGTGCAGTGACAGCTCCTGATACCACAACTGCCTGCCTACTTCACAGGAGCTAGGGTTCCAGACACCTTTCTGTGGTGTCTGTGTCTCTTGTTCTTTCTTCTAGCAAAGTGGAGCCACACACTAGTCAGGCAAATGTCTGGGGAGGGGTAAACACTAATTTGGAGACAGAAGTTCTTGACTCTAGAACTAGACTCTGTCATGGCTTGCCAGAGAACCCAGGCAAGCCCTTTATGTTTTTTGGTCCTTGGTTTCCCCAACCATGCAATGGAAATGAAGAATTTAAGAAAATTCCTAGCCAATGTCCACAAAAGCAAAAGTGATCAATGATACCCACAGCTAAGATTCACTGGCTGAATTGGGGAATCTGAGCATCTATATCCTTCCAAATCCTGGGTTGTCAGAGCTGGAGCTGGTGCTCAAGATCAGTGTCTCCCAAACCCTTCATTTTATAGATGCAGAAGCTTAAGCCCTAAGAAGGCTTGAAGCTCTTCCCTCTCTACTAGGCTGTGGAGTTTTTGTAAGAATGCTTATAATTCTTGGATGTCTTAGCTCATAAACAGGGGTTTTCCTGGAGCTGGATTTAACATTTTTTAAAGAAGATTTTATTTATTCGGGATGCCTGGGTGGCTCAGTGATTGAGCGTCTGCCTTTGGCTCAGGGCATGATCCCACAGTCCTGGGATCGAGTCCCACATCGGGCTCCTTGAATGGAGCCTGCTTCTCCCTCTGCCTATGTCTCTACCTCTCTCTGTGTGTTTCTCATGAATTAATAAATAAAATCTTTAAAAAAGTCTTCTTAAAAAAGATTTTATTTATTCATTTGAGAGAGAGAGAGAGAGAACACAAGTGGTGGGGAGGGGCAGAGGAAGAAGCAGACTTCTCACTGAACAGGGAACTGGGCATGGGGCTCGATCCCAGAACTCAATTCCAGTACCCCACAATCACACCCCTGAGCCAAAGGCAGACGCTTAACCGATTTAGCCACCCTTCCCTCTGTGCCCCCCAGTGCTGGATTAATAAGACCTTGAAATTGGCATCTACCTTTTAAATTCCAAGGAAAATTCACTGATGGATAGAGTAAGAGAGAGAGAGAGAGAGATGAGAGAAGATAGAGAAAAAGAGAATGAGATAGGGACAAAGGTGATAGAGGGACAGAAAGAGTGTAAAATGATCCAAGTCCGGGCAGCCCTGGTGGCTTAGCGGTTTAGCGCCGCCTTCAGCTCAGGGTGTGATCCTGGAGACCTGGGATGGAGTTCCATGTCGGGTTCCCTGCGTGGAGCCTGCTTCTCCCTCTGCCTGTGTCTCTGCCTCTATCTCTCTCTCTCTGTGTCTCTCATGAATAAATAAATAAAATCTTAAAAAAAAATAAAATGATCCAAGTCCAAAGAAACCAAGAAACAGAAAGAGATAAACTGTGTGAGAGATGCAGGAACCAGAGGTAAAGAAGACTACAGTAACAGAACCCTCTCTGTATATTACCCATCTCCTTCCTCAACCCCAGCCTGGGAAATGTTTCAAAGGTAAAGACAGCTATTGCTCTCTTTGGGTTCTTTGAGGCCTATAGGATGACTTGGCCCCAGAGGCCTTTATCCTAAGACTTCTTTCTGAGAGCTGGCACTTGAGCTTTTCAGTTGCTATAGCTTGGGCTAGCAGCTATGTGTATATGAGGAGGGATTTTGAGAGAAGTGTTGAGGTTGATCTGATAGTTCGTCTGGGTTTTCAGGGGCTGTAGAAAATGCTCAGGAGGTCAGGGGCATCAGGAACTCTGGGCCTGGTTTGGGGGATTAGGTCTGGCATTGCCTGGCTGGGGGTCTTAAGAAAGTTTTCACGTCATGATTTGGATTATATGATTCCTGAGTCCCTTCTAGTTTTGAACTTCATGACTGATGGAGCAACTGGACTTAAAGATAAAGGGTTCCATCCCTTCTTCTTGAGTGTTTACTCCCAGTTGTTACTTTGAGATCATGTCTGCTGTCAAGTATGTGAGCAGAAAGGGATTTTTCCATCAAGGAGAATAATTCCACCTATGGATTTTTCCAGCAAAGAAATCTTGGTAGAAATGCTTAATCATAGACCATCAGAACTGGAGGGACACCAGACACAGTTTTCCCAAGTTCCCCATTGCTCAGATGGGGAGAAAGATATCCAGAAAGTCATTGTTAGAACAGAAGCTAGAACTTGGATCTGCTGGGTCCTGGCAATGTCCCTAGGCATCAGTCTGCATGCCAAGTGATAGGGAGGGAAGTTGGGAAGACAGGACTGGGGTTTCTTAGCCAGCAAGAATAACTAATGTACTGGAAATATCCCCAGAATTTGATGTTGGGTGGTACCATTTCTCTCTTCTTCTCCCCTATTTTTAAATTTATTTCTTTATTTTTAAAAAATACTTTATTTATTTGAGAGAGTGTATGCACACACACATTTGTGAATTGGGGGAAGGGGCAGAAGGAGAGAATCTCAAGCAATCTCTGCTCTGTGTGTAGAGCCCAATGCAGGGCTTGATCCCATAACCCCAGGATCAAGACCTGAGCCAAATTAAGAGTCAGACACTCAACCAATTGAGCCACCCAAGCGCCCCTCACCTGCCTTAAATTAGGCTGTTATCCAGAGCTTCTGGGACTGCCCCACCTCATCACCCTAGGAACTAGATGCAGCTGGTGACACATTTTATCACCATCTTTCCATGGTGGTGATAGTGGTGCATACTTTAACTTCATTCACCAGGAGCTCAGGCATTAAGCTCCTTTGTCTCAAAGCCATGACAGCCACCTGAGAACTATCTTAGAGGACATTGCTCCATAACTAGGCTTTGGAAGATACTGGACAATGGCTGAAGAAGGCAGCAGTCAGCGACAGTCAGGGAAATGAAAGGGTTGTTAAAGAGACAAATCCGAGACATAAAAATCTGCCTACATTACACACCACAAATCACTAAATGTTGGATCTGACTTCCTTTCATGAACATTCTGAGGTTGTCTTTTCCTTATCTCTTTACTTATTCATTCATACACATACTTGTTAACTCATGTAACCAACCAGTCATTCATGGTGCATGTACTTAGGAGTGGTCATGGTTGTAGATGTAGGTGGCCTTGGTGATGGTAGTGGTAGTAATTGGGGGTACTTTTGTTTGTGGTGGGTGGTATTGATGAGTGCTGGTGATTATGGTGGTGCTGATGCTGTAAAATGGTCATGAGGTGGTGATAGATTGGTAGTATTGGTGGTGATGGGTTGTAGTGGTGGTAGATGGGTGTTTTTTTTTTTTTTTTTCCCTTGGGTGATATTGGTGGACAGTGGCGATTGTTATGTTGGTAGAGTAATAGTGGTAGTGATGGTGATGGTGTAGTTGTGATGGTGGTATTGATGGTGATGACTGGCGATGGGTGGTGGTGGTTGTGTTAGTAATGATAATAAGTGTAGTGATGTTGGTGGAGGTCGTGGTGGTAATGTTGATGGGTAGTGGTAGGTGTTGTTGTTGAAAGGGGGAATAGTGGGGACATCTGGGTGGCTCAGTGGCTGAGCAACTGCCTTTGGCTCAGGGCATGATCCTGGGATCGAGTCCTGAATCAGACTCCCTGCTAGGAGCCTGCTTTTCCCTCTGCCTGTGTCTCTGCCTCTCTCTTTGCGTCTCTCATGAATAAATAAATAAAATCTTAAAAAAAAAAAAAAAAGGAAAGGGGAATGGTGAGTTGTTGATGGAGGGACTGGAAGTGGGGAATTGGGCAGTGGAGATAAATCACCCAGTTTGGGCCTTCGTGCACTCACAGTTTTTGGGGAAAGGAGGTATGACCTGGACTCAACACTAAAGGTACAGATAGACAATGCTCAAGGATGTGGAAGAAGGAAAGTGAAGAGCTCCGGGGACTCGGAAGAGATAGAAATTCTTGGCTGGGGATTAGTAAGCTCTTCCTGGACATTTGAAGAGTGGGTAATGATAAGAAACAAAAATCTACATAAAATTAATAGTTTTATTGTTTTTATATTTGTACTACCTGTTAATTAAATAGAACCAAGAAGTACAGAAAAGTACAAAGAAGAAAAAATTTAGGCCAGCCCGGGTGGCTCAGAGGTTTAGCGCCACCTTCAGTCCAAGGCGTGATCCCAGATCCTGGAGACCTGGAATCGAGTCCCATGTCGGGCTCCCTGCACGGAGCCTGCTTCTCCCTCTGCCTGTGTTTCTGCCTCTCTTTCTCTCTCTCAATCTGTATCTCTCATGAATAAATAAGTAAAATCTTAAAAAAAAAAAGAAAAATTTAAATTAACTCAAATCTTACTTTCTAGACATAAACACAGGAGAGGAAGTTCATCTTTCTACTCAGAGATAGAGGTTGAGAGGATCCCAGCTCAGAACGACTTTCCCTTCCAGATGGAGGAAACAGTGAGGATGGAATGAAGGTGCCTTAGGGTGGAGATTGATTCTTCAGCAGAAATGAGAGCCCTGCCCTCTCTGGGAGGAAGGGAAGTGGCACCTGGGGCAGTGAAAGCAGAAACACTGTTCCTAGAGTTGTCCAGGGGTGAAGTGGGATGGGGTGGAGCAGAATGGGCTCTCCCTCTGCCTGCCCTTTGTTCTGTGACCTGCCTGGGTGAGCAGATAAGCTTTGCTGGATCTTTGTGTTCTGTATGTCACTCCTGCACAGAGCTATTGAAGTGTATCATGCAGCCTGCTATGGAATCTCAATAAGCTAGAGAGATCTGGAAGGGAACGAGATCAGATTCCTTTTCTCTTCTCACTCTGGCCCCACCCCTCCCAGAAACCCAGCATTTCTGATTATTTGTGGATCTATGTGAGGCAAAAGGAGCACAGTTAACAGTGACCTTGAGGGAAAAGACCTCTTGGGATCTGACTGAAACTAAGGGTTACCTGGAAAGGTTGGGGTGCCAAAAAATGCCAGAATTTTAAGAGCCCCTTTAAGATAATCAAGCCCAGTTCTTCTCAGTTCTTCCTTCCTTGGGTACTTTTTAAACTGGGCATCCTTTTGTCAAGAACAACATCTTCAATGAAACTCCAATATCGACACCAACAAAAAGGAGGCTGCTCTCACTGAAGCAAAGGAAAAAGATTCTACCAGTTGAGACTTTGGTCAACTCCCCCCTGAGCCTTGGACTGAGGTGAAAAGGGGATGATAGTACTTGTCTGTCAGGACTCTTGGGAGCAAATGTGATGATAATGTGTAAAGCTCTTGGGACTCCCTCATCCTGGGAGGCCCTGAGGGCTTCTGAGAGGTTTGGGGTTCACTCTGGACTCTGCTGGGGAGGAGAGGAACAGGAGTCGGAGCTTGGAAGATGACCCTGCAGAGCACCCAGGCAGGCAGGTTGTCATTCTGACACTAGGTCCTGTAACCAAACTAATGTGAGTCACTGACAGAAACTACACCGGGTAGAATTGTCACACAAAGTAAACTTTATTTGTAGCAAACAAGGAGATCATGGAGAATAACTTCCAAAGCTGTGACCCCTAATAGGTTGAATAGATTCCTTTTATTTAGGGTCAGGATGAATATTTAGGGAGGGAAGCCTTGTCATTGTATGAAGAGATGGGCATGAAGGCCACTCCCGCACCTTAAGGAAGCATGCCTATATATACAATGTATGCTATGTATGAAGCTTGGGTTCCTCCCTGGGTAGAAAATTTCAATATTTTAATGAGGTAAAGGCAATTTCTGGTCATTCCAGAGGTCACTCCATGGTCCATCTACCCAGGTGTGAGTCGAGGATTTAGCTCAAACTGGACTAGGTGGTCTGGGCCATCAGAGCTCTCTTCCTTCAGGTAGTAATTGCTTGAGGGGTGGTTTCAATTTTCATCACAGGATGTCATGCCCATAGAGTCTTTTGCCTGAGTTAAGAGATGAGATGGAAAAAAGTGCTTTAAGGAAAAATGTGGGACAAATGAAAATGGGTACATGCAGGTGTTCAGTAAAGGTCAGGTCTTGGGGTCTAGCTAGTGACAATCCTAGCCAACTCCTGCCTCTGGCAGACAGCACTCAATTCAACATACTCTTCCTTTCCACCTAAGTCTTATCACCACCATGGAGTGACCTCAGTGTCCCCAGGATTTACTCCACTGGCCCCATAGCCTAGGATCATCTTTTTTATTTTACATCTGTGTGTATGTAAGTAAGAAATCTCTACCCCCAACTTGGGCTCAAATTCCCACCCCTGGGATCAAGAATCGTTCTTCTGACTGAGCCAGCCAGGCACCCCTGGGATCATCTTTTATAATAATAGGAGCAGGGATCCCTGGGTGGCGCAGTGGTTTAGCGCCTGCCTTTGACCCAGGGCGCGATCCTGGAGACCCGGGATCGAATCCCACGTCAGGCTCCCGGTGCATGGAGCCTGCTTCTCTCTCTGCCTGTGTCTCTGCCTCTCTCTCTCTGTGTCTATCATGAATAAATAAATAAAATCTTTAAAAAAAAAAAAATATAATAATAGGAGCAGCTAGTGTTTAGGGCATACTTGCCTTGTGCCAGGCACTGTTCTAAGGCCTCCACATATGTTAGTTATCTCCTTTGATACTCCAGCCACCCTCCCGAGGGAACACTCTTCTACCATTCTGCACTCAAGGAAACTAGCATAGAGAGGGTAGATTATTTTTTACCTAAGGTCATGCAGATCCTAAGTAGCAGAGCTAGGATTTGATGTAGGCACCTATGTGCTGGAACCTACACTCACCAGTGCTTTCCCCAGTCCTGAAATCTCAGCTGTGACATCTCATTCGCTAGCCACAGCTTTCTCTGCCCCTGCTCTCCGACCTTACAGGGACTCTGGGCCCTTTTTGTAATCTCCCATTTGTACTCAGTTCTTTTGTCCCTCCTGTCTTTACTTTACTTCCTTATCATCTCAAATCCTTGGACTTGTACTAATAAACTTACCAGCTCTCTGAAGCCCTAGACCTGCGTCCATGTCTGGTGAAAAACACAGCTTCTCCTATCTGGAATGAAGAGAAAAATTGCTCTTTGGAAAGCTGGCTGCTAAAAAAAAAAAGAAAGAAAAAAAAAAAAAGAAAAAAGAAAGCTGGCTGCTATGGAACCTTCTGGAGGTCTCTCAAATTCTTCTAGAGAGATTGTTTCCTTTGCTTCAGAGAAGCTCCTTCTAGAGCCTTTAGGTGAGACACAGAGGTGGGAGGGGCTAAAGCAGAACAGTGGGAGTGGTCAGGGGAGATTACTCACAGCCTCACACACCTCTAGGGGTCCACCACATTGTTACTAGTGAGCCTTCTGTGGCCTAGCATATTGAAAAGGGTTTCTACCCCCTCCCACCTAGGAAGGGTCTCAGCAGGGCAGATCATGAAGGACATTGTTCAACATTCCCCCTGGAGTATGAGAGGGGATAGTTATAGTCCTGCCTTAAAATCTTTATCTACCTGAACAATGCAATCCAGAGTCCTTACCTTGGACTCTCCCATCCATCCGAATCACACTGTTTCAAACACACTAGCTTCCAACTTGCCTCAGACACCAAGTATAGTGGGGCTTCAACACCTGCCTTTGTACCTATGTTCCTCCTGCTGCAACATGCACCCCTAGATCCCTAAGCACCCTGCTCCTTCATTTCATTCAACCTTTGTTCAAATGTCTTTTCTTAGAAGGCCTTCCATGACCCATGTAGCTAAAATCGCACACTGTTGTTCTCTCTCCTCATTCTGTTTAACTTTTCTTTAAGCCCTGATCACTACCTGGTATCAAACAAAGTATAATTTACGAAGAGTCAAAAGTCTGGCTCTCATACAAGCAAGCATCCAATGGGATGTGTCCATGATTTATTTAACTTATTAGTGAGGGCATCAGCAAGATGACAAAGCTGGTTCAAAGGGGGTATGAGATACATATAATCAATGGAAAAAGAGTGCCAGAATAAGATTGTGGAGTTCGATACCAAATTGGTTAATGTCCTGTAGCAAAAAAAAACTGCAGCCTTTGGGGTTATCTTTTCTTCCAGGCAGAAATCATTTGCATCTCTGCTGGACAAAAATCACTTGCAGCTTATCCATCTTCTTTAAGTTAACATTTCACTTCTTAGAATCTGGGCCCTAATCAATAGCAAATGGTCAAACAAAAGTTACTCTACTAAAACAGCACTATCCAAAAGAACTTTCTACAGTGAAGGAAATGTACTATATTTGGGCCATCCAGGATGATAACTCCTAGCCTCAAGTGGCTAGGCAGTTCTTGAAATGTGTTCAGTGTGACTGGGAAATAGAATTTTAATTTTTGGTGTTGTTTAAGATTTATTTTAGAAAGAGAAAGAGAGAGTGTGCATGCAGGGGGGCAGATGGAGAGGGAGAAAGAATCCTCAAGCAGACTTCCTGCTGAGTGCAGAGTCCAGGTGTGGGCTTGATTCCACAACCCTGAGATCATGACTTGAGCCAAAATCAAGAGTCAAACACTCAACTGATTGAGCTACCCAGGGGCCCTCAGAATTTTAATATTTGTTTAAGTTTCAATAAATATAATTGAAATACTAGATATATATTATATCTGTGTATATACTAATATACTATGTAATGTAACATAATAGAAATATAATGTGATATAATTTAATATGATACCAATATAAATTATTTGTAAATATATAGTTTCTTATATTAAATATATTTCATTATTTCATATAAATTCAATAAGTGAACTTTTCAATTTAAATGGTCACCATCAATTTTAGCAGCTGCCTTATTAGACAACACAGCCCTTGGAAGTCAGAGGACATTAGGCAGCTTATTAGACAATACTATAGTGCAAAAGGACTTATTTTCATGTTTTGAATAATTTTTCTTAATTCTGACATCATATTATATGTTTACTTGTTTGTTTGTTGTCTTTTATCCCTACTAGAAAGCAGCTTTGTAATGGCAGGGACTTTGCATTGTTTTCCACATCTCCCCAGCACTTCGAAGGGGTGCCTGGGGCATGGCAGGTGCAAAATCAATAACTGTTGAATGAATAAATAAATGAGGCTAGAGTCTTACCAAAAAGCAAAGCGATAAGGCTCTCCCCATGGTTAAGTCTGGCTGATGAGCTTTAGCTAGAGTGAAACCTGATATTTCATTTTAAATGGTTCTCTTATCCTGTAAGGTAATTCCCTGCTGTGACCCTCAGACTTGCAGTGAATATATGTGGCTCTGGTTAATGGTCCTGGGGGAGGGGGAGGGTGAAGAGTTGCAGAGGGGAGGGCTGGATCTGGAGGATGGTGGTGAAATGCTGCGGGTGAGGGAGGACTGTGCTGGGTACAGACACTTATGGCCAGAATAGGCAGAGGACTTCCTAGGGGATTGGGACCTCAAAATACCAAGGAGAACCTCAGGTATCCCAAAGTTAAGGAAAAATGGATCTATTTGTTTGCTTTGATAGTGTATTAGTCAGGGTAGACAAGTTGCAATAACAGTCCTATAATCTTGGTGGTTGTGGGACGCCTGGGTTGCTCAGCGGTTAAGCATCTTGCCTTTGGTTCAGGGCATCATCAGTCCCACATTGGGTTCCTTGCAGGGGGCCTGCTTCTCCCTCTGCCTTTGTCTGCTTCTCTCTGTGTGTCTCTATGAATAAATAAATAAAAATCTAAAAATTAAAAAAAAAAATCTTGGTGGTTGAACATAGAAAGTTCCCAGGCAGGGCCCCAACTTTAGAGGACAGGGCCTAGTCAAGGTAAAACCAACTCTTCACCTATTTATATAGACTGAAGGTGCAGTGGAGGCAGCCCACAAACCACTTTCATCTGCATTTGAGCTGCCTTGGGGCCTATATTTAAATGTGGAGGTGTCTACTCAGAGAATTTACATGGGATCACCAGGAATCTCTCATGCTCTCAGTATAGAGAAGCCAGGAGACCACAAGGCCAGACTCCCCTTCCTTATGCCTCCTCTTAGTTCCTAGCATCTTTCCACAGCACAGATGCCTGTTGGGCCACACCTGCCCTGGGTCAGAGAGATGGTTATTTCTGCCCAAAGTCCTCTGACCCCACTTTTCCAGGCCCCATAAAAGATGAGGCCTGTTTCCTAAGGATGGGAATGGTTGCAGGGTTGGCACTGGGAAGAGGCCAGGGTTTCATCTGTAAGGCTCCTTGGCTACCCATGGATGGCTGACGATTTTAAGTTAAGTGAAAAGGACTGTTTCTGTCTCTCCTCAGGCTGGTCGTCAAATGCCCCTGGCAAATGAGATTATGAGGTTATTGAGCTGCACTATCCCTGGGAGGATGAGGACCCAGAATTGTTACTAGACTACCTCCCAAAAAGACAAAATTTTGGATATTAAGGGTCCTCAGCAATCACCTGGTCTCACCACTTGTGCAGAGGACAGACCTGGACTTGGAAATGAAGGGACTACCTGGGACACACAGAACAGCTGCAGAGCTGGACCTTGAACCAGGGTCTCCTGACTCAAAGACAAGGATTCTGCCCCTTTCCTCATTCCCAAACCTCCCTCAAAGGCACTTGTTCTTTGGACTTGTCCCCTGTCCTCCTGCCCTTTTCTCTACCATCAAAGGGGCCAAGATGAAGTGGGAGGAGGAGAGGTGGTGGGATGTGAAGAGATGCCTTTTTAGGCTGCAGGGAACTGCATTCTATGGCTGGAGCTAGAGAACTTGTCCATGAGGTTCTCATCTCTGGGTGTCATCTCATCCCATGTCACTCTGCTGTCTGAGCTGAGGGCCTTGGGGAGGGTGGGCAGGTGCTGGTCTCAGGCTGTGTCTAGGACGAGGGTCCCAGGCTGCCATTTGTCTATATACCCCTGATGTTCGTACTACACTCCCTTCTTCCACCCCTGGGGATTCCCTATATCGTCTCCTCCTTTCCATGTAATAGAGGGTCTACCAACATCACAGTTGGAAGCTTCCTTAGAAATTGCCTAACCCCCTTATTTTACAGCCTGGAGAGAGAGGCCAGGGATGGGGAGGAGGTTGGCCACACAGCCAGTCAGCCAGTCTAGTCCCTCTAGCCACAGGGACCAGAGGCTAAAGCTTCTGAACCAGCCAGGGGTTTTCCAGGGCTTCAGGGTATATCTTGGCCATTATCTTATCTTGTCAAATCTCATTAAGGTTAAGGGGCTGGAGAGGTAGCACTGAGATGGGATCCTCAAATCAACTTTAGAGCAGTTCTTGACTTGTACAGTGTATCTTCTGAGACAGACTCTTCTCCATTCCTATAACCCTCACCAAAGCCCAGGCATGGAAACCACCCTGGTTGCCCCTCTGCTGGTCAGGCTATTTGTGCAAGGTCCCAATACAAAATCTGGGCAAGGAAAGAGTGAGTAATAGTGAGTACACTACTCCTTTGGGCTTGTGCTCCTGGAACCAAGGAGGATGAACAGGCCAGAGAGCTAGAGAACTTTACCCTGTCAGCTCTGGGTCCTTTGGGATTTAGCTCTGACCCTGTCAGCATGGGTCCTTTGGGATTTCACGGAATTCTCAAGAAGGGAAGGTGGAGGGAGATTGGAACAGGGGCAATGGCTGGGATGTCTTGTTACCCCAGGAAGATGAGGGCATATAATGGGGCCTCATCCTACAGGGAGTCTTCCAAGCTTGACTTCAGGATTCCTTACGGCAGAGGTGATATCAGACTGCATTTGGTTTATTCATTTAGGATACTTTTGGTTATCACGGAAACTCAGCTCAAACAAGGTAAGGCCAAAGGGGAAAGGAGGTTATTGAGAAGACACTGGACTTTCCATTGTCACTAAATTGTGGAAAGGCCTTTCTCATGGCAACAAATTGTGTCCCTGTTGACTTTAGGAACGTGGAAACTTGAATAAAGCCAAGAAGCTCCTCCCATCTTTCATCTCTGCTTATCTGTGTGTCAGCCCCACTGTTTAATGGCTTCTTTCTTTCTTTCTTTCTTTCTTTCTTTCTTTCTTTCTTTCTTTCTTTCTTTCTTTCCTTTCTTTCTTTCTTTTCTTTCTTTCTTCTTTCTTTCTTTCTTTCTTTCTTTCTTTCTTTCTTTCTTTCTTTCTTTCTTTCCTTTCTTTCTTTCTTTTCTTTCTTTCTTTCTTTCTTTCTTTCTTTCTTTCTTTCTTTCTTTCTTTCTTTCTTTCTTTCTTTCTTTCTTTCTTTCTTTCTTTCTTTCTTTCTTTCTTTCTTTCTTTCTTTCTTTCTTTCTTTCTTTCTTTCTTTCTTTCTTTTCTTTTTCTTTCTAGATTTATTTATTTATTCATGAGAGACATAGAGAGAAGCAGAGACAGAGGCAGAGGGGGAAGCAGGCTCCACACAGGGAGCCCAATGCAGGAATCAATTCCGGATTCTGGGATCATACCCTGAGCTGAAGGCAAATGCTCAACAGCTGAGCCACTCAGGTGTCCCTAATGGCTTCTTTCATACTAGCAGACACAGTGCTGACTACTACTGAGTGTCCCACAGCTCAAGGCTTTGCTCCAAAAGATGGATAGTTCCCCTTTCTCTAGGTTCAATTGGGAAATCCCTAGAAGGATTCCAGCTGGCCTGAGTTGGGTCAGTTGCCCACCCATAGCCCAGATTACAGGGTGTTGGGAACTGTCTCCAGAAAACAGTGAACCAGAGACTTCTTTAGTAAAAGGTGAAAGATTTATACAATCTGAAGAGAAACCAGAGTATCAGGGACTTCTTTAGAATGCTCATTGATGTTTCCTGCATGCCATGGTATGTGAGGACTGAGCTGTGAGCAGCCTGGGATTTTGGGCAAAGCACAAGGCAGGAGTGTTCTATGCCTGAAAGAGAGAGACTGGGATGAGAGTCGTTTTAGGATCAGCTAGAGAGAGCAGATTGCGCAAAAGCTTGGAGGGAACTGTGAACCTCTGGTGCACAAGGCAGGTAGCAGGTGGTGAGACTTATGAACAAGGCCCTGGAGTCTTAGAATGCACATTCTATCTTGGTTTTTTGTTTTGGTCACTTCATGTTATATACATTTCTCATAAAATTAGTTTTTAAATTACAAAAGTGACACATGTATATAGTAAAACAAAATGCAGACTACTCAAAAAGGAATAAAAGATGAAAAGTAAGTCTCCATCTTCCCCCCAGGCTGTCTTCCTTGAGGTAACTGCTTTTTACAATTTTCTTGGGAATTCTTCCAAAAACTTTAATACATATATAATTGTGTATATGCATATATTTTCAAATAGACAAGTGGGATGGTACAGTGCCTCTTGTTCTATGCCTTACTTTTTTCACTTGATGCTGTATTTTGGAGATACTTTTCTTATTAGCATATATAGAGATTGTTCATTCTGTTTCAAGAGCAGGATGGAGTTCCTTCCGTAGGGGAGATGGGATGGGATTTGTTCAACCACTTCTTTACTGCATGGACTTACTGCTGTTTCCAATATATTGTCATTAGAAATAATACTTTAGTGTACCTTTTAATACATTCATCTTTGTGCATAGGTGGAACTATCTTTGTACATTAAATTCCTAGCAATTGGAATTCTTGGACTATCACAGTATATATACATTTAAAGAGAGTACATAGTATTAAATCAAATTATTGCAGTATATTAGGGTATATACATTTTCAAATGAGGTAAAGACAAGTTGCTCATCAAAGAAGTCCCATAAATGTTAATATTTCAGAACTTGGGTAGGAGATACACAGATATTTATTTTATTATTGCCCATATTTTTCTGTATGGTTAGATAGCTAACACACATGCACAAGAGGTTACAATATTCCCATAACAGTAAATAGCATGCCCTATGCCAACAGGACATTGATGCAATTTTAAATCTTTGCAATCTGGATGGTAAGAAATGGTGTACCTCTGGGATCCCTGGGTGGCACAGTGGTTTGGCGCCTGCCTTTGGCCCAGGGCGCTATCCTGGAAACCCGGGATCGAATCCCACATCGGGCTCCCGGTGCATGGAGCCTGCTTCTCCCTCTGCCTATGTCTCTGCCTCTCTCTCTCTCTCTCTCTCTCTCTGTGACTATCATAAATAAATAAAAATTGAAAAAAATTTAAAAAAAAGAAATGGTGTACCTCTGTTGCTCTAATTGCATTTACTTAATCACGAGGATGGCTAATCATTTTTTTGGTGAATTGCTTTTTCCATTTTGATTGAGTCACACTTCTTTAAAGCCTATGGGGTATTTCATCTTATGTGTGTGCCCTAATTTACTTAACAATATTCTTATGGATTATTTATGTTGTTTCCAAATGACTGTGAACTTCTTTGTACATAAAGCCTTTTTCTCTTCTTCTTTTAGTCTTTTTTTTTTTTTTTTTTAATGTATCCTTTCAGAAGATGAATTGCTAGGTCAGTAGTGTGGATGTTTTTATGACTTGATAATACTGTCAAATTTCTTTCTTAAAGGACAGTATAATATATAATACCCCCAATTTCATTATACTCTTATCAGCATTAGGTATTGTTAATAAGAATTAAGTTTTTCGGGGATCCCTGGGTGGCTCAGCGGTTTAGCGCTTGCCTTTGGCCCAGGGTGCGATCCTGGAGTCCCGGGATCGAGTCCCACATCGGGCTCTTGGCATGGAGCCTGCTTCTCCCTCCTCGTGTGTCTCTGCCTCTCTCTCTCTCATGAATAAATAAATAAATAAATAAATCTTAAAAAAAAAGAATTAAGTTTTTCTAATTTTATAGGTTAAAAATAGGGCCTTAATTTGTTTGTATTTTTTATTAGCAGTGACATTGAATGTTTTAACACATGTTCATTAATTAACTGCATTCCTACATTTCCCAGCTGCCTGTTCCTCTTCTCTGCTCATTTGACAGATAGCACATTCTTATACAAAGAAAATAAGACTATGTTTTATCAGGAAGACCCCTATTTTCTAAGGTACCAGGAACTCCTGGGAGGTTACTGACTGATACCAGGTTATCAAGTCAATCTCTCACATGAGAACATGGGGTGACAGTGAAAGAGCAGTGTAGGTGGGAGAATTGGGAGTACTACTGTAGGTAATGATAGTGGGTTGCAGAGGTGAGAGAGGTGGGAAGGAAACTGTGGTCAGGATAAAAATTCATCGTAGTACAGAGGACGTGCAGGGCCCAGAGTTCTCCATCTCTGAACTTCCAAATAGAACTCTGGGTGACCCGTGCAACCATGGCTATATTTCAGAATTCCAACCCTGGTGTTGTCCTTTGTCCTGGAGGAGGTCTTATTCCAAGGCCAGGGCTGCAGAGTAGAATATGGGTTGGGATGAGGGAGGATTACTGTTACTGTTACCAGCTATTGGGCATCCTCCCCCTTCTTTATCCAGATAGCCACTTAAGCTTGGCATTATAATGAATAATTTTTATAAATGAAGTTGATATCTAGAGTTATTGTTTTAATTTATATTTCTTTTATTACCACTTTTCATATATAGAGAGACTTCTTTTATCATATTTTATATTTAGGTATGTATATATGCACATATATGTATGGTATATATCCATATCATTTTATTACTGCTTTTCATGTGTATGTGTTTCCTCTTTCAGAGGGATTTGACTGTTCATATTCATGCTTTTTTTTCCCCTTTGGCATGTTTTACTGATTTCCAAATAATCTTTATATATTAAAGTTACAAGACTGTCATATTTTTCATAAATATTATTTCTAATTTGTCATTTATCTTCTTTTTTTAAAAGATTTTATTTATTTATTCATGAGAGATACAGAGAGAGAGAGAGAGAGAGAGAGAGGCAGAGACACAGGCAGAGGGAGAAGCAGGTTCCATGCAGGGAGCCCGATGTGAGACTTGATCCTGGGACTCCAGGATCACACCCCGGGTCAAAGGCAGGCACTAAACCACTGAGCCACCCAAGGATCATTTGGATAATTTGATAATTTATCAAGATAATTTGTCATTTATCTTCTAATTTTATCTTTTCACCTTCTGTTACTGAGATGCACAGACTGTGTGAAGTTTGATGAGTTTTGACAAATGCATATACCTGTGTGACCCACATTTCTATCAAAATGTAGAATATTTCTGTCACCCCAGATAGAAATATCTCTTTTTTTTTTTGGTTTATTTTTTTATTTTTTAGTAATCTCTATATCCAACATGGGGCTCAAACTCATGACACCAAGATCAGAAGTCATATATTCTTCTGACTGAGACAGCCAGGTGCATTGACTCCTCTCACCCCTACCCCTGGAAAGTTTTATGTCCCTTCTTAATCTTCAGCCCCCACCTGCTCTGCCAGAGGCAACCACTGCTCTAATTTCTATCACCAGTCTTGCTTGTTCTAGCTTTTCATGCAAACGGAATTATGATGTATATACTTTTCTGTATCTAGCTTCTTTTACTCAATGTATTGTGTTTGGGATTTAGCCATGTTTTTATTATTGATATACTTTGTTCCTTTTTATTGCTTAGTGGTATTCCTTTTTTTAAAAGATTTATTTATTTATTTATTTATTTATTTTTAATTTTATTTATGATAGTCACACACACAGAGAGAGAAAGAGAGAGAGAGAGAGGCAGAGACACAGGCAGAGGGAGAAGCAGGCTCCATGCACCGGGAGCCCGACGTGGGATTTGATCCTGGGTTTCCAGGATCGCACCCTGAGCCAAAGGCAGGCGCCAAACCGCTGCGCCACCCAGGGATCCCGATTTATTTATTTTTTAAAGATTTTATTTATTCATGAGAGACACAGAGAGAGATAGAGAGACAAGAGACACGGGCAGAGGGAGAAGCAGGCCCCCTGCAGGAGCCCGATGTGGGACTCAATCCCCGGACTCCAGGATCATGCCCTGGGCCGAAGGCAGGCGCTAAACCACTGAGCTACCCTAAGATTTATTTGAGAGAGAGAGCATGAGTCTGTGTGGGGAGAGCAGATGGAGAGGAGCAAGCAGATTCCCCATTGAACAGGAAGTCTGACTTGGGGTTTGATCCCAGGACCCCGAGACTATGACCCAAACCAAAGGTAGACATTGAGCCACCTAGGCACCTTGCTTAGTGATATTCCTTTGTGTGAATATAGCAGTTTGTTTCTTCATTCTCTATTGACATTTGGGTTGTAACTAGTATTTAGCTATTATGAATAGTGCTCCAATGAACATTCTTGTATGAGTCTTTTTAAAAAACTTTTCTTGGATTAATATCAGGATGGCATTGCTGGATTATAAAGTAAATGTACATTTACATATTTTAGAAACTGCTAAACTATTTTTTAAATTTTTATTTGTTTATTCGACAGAGAGAGAGAGAGAGCGCGCGAGAGCACATGCACAAGCAGGGGGAGGGGCAGAGGGAGAAGCAGGCTCCCTGGGCTCGATCCCAGGACCTTGGGATCATGACCTGAATCGAAGGCAGACACTTAACTGATTGAGCCAGGTACCCTCAAACTATTTTCCAAAGTGATTATACCATTTTACATTGCCACCAGCAATTTCTCCATATCCTTGCCAACATTTGGTGTTGTAAATTTTATAAATTTTAGTCATTTTAGTGGTTTGTAGTGGTATCTCATTATAATAAAACATTTTCCTGATGACTTAGTATTTGAAAAACTTTTTCATGGTTTTATTGGCTATTATATTTATAATATAATAGTATATTTGATTTAGAGACTTTAAATTTTATGTAGTCAAATTCATTACTCTTTTAGGAAATTTATTGCTTTTATACTGAAAAATCCTTTTTAATACAGAAAGCTAGTAAATATCTTTTATTTATATTTCCTTCTACTACTTTATGGTTGAACTCTTAAATATTACATTATTTATTTATTTATTTATTTATTTATTTATTTTTAAGATTTATCTATCGGGGCACCTGAGTGGCTCAACCGGTTAAACATCTGCCTTCGGCTCAGGTCATGATCCTGGGGTCCTGGGATCAAGACCCATGGCGGGCTCCGAGTTCAGCAGGGAGTCTGCTTCTCTCTCTCCTTCTGCCCCTCCCCCATGCTCTCTTTCTCTTTCTCTCTCTCAAATAAATAAATAAATAAAATCTTTTAAAAAGAAAGCAAGAGAAAGAATGTGCAAATGTGCTGAGGGAGGAACAAAAAGAGGAGGTGAGAGAGAATCTCCAGCAGACTCCCCACTGAGCATGGAACCCACACAGGGTTCAATTCCAGAACCCTGAGGTCATGACCTGAGCTGAAATCAAGCGTTGGACACTCAACTAAGCCACCCAGGTGCCCCTACACTCTTCAGTCTACCTACAGTTTCAAATAGTTGAAACTATTTGTCCTCACCTAATTAGCCAACTGAACTATATAGTTAATAATCATTTCATTCTTTTTCCATTTATTTGATTAACCATATTTATCTTAGGCCAACCTTTAACATATTTAGATTTGTTTCTCTATCACTGTATTACTATTTGTTTTTCTTTATTTCTCTAAAGATTTTATTTTATTATTTATGAGAGAGAGAGAGAGAGAGAGAGAGAGAGAGGCAGAGACAAGGCAGAGGGAGAAGCAGGCTCCATGCAGGGAGCCTGACATGGGACTTGATCCCGGGTCTCCAGGATCAGGCCCTAGGCTGAATGTGGCGCTAAACCGCTGAGCCACCTGGGCTGCCCCAGTATTGGTTTTTCTACTAATGGTGTTCTAATTATTGGAGTTTTATGGTTTATCAAGTAAGCAAATTTACCTTAATTACTTGTTTTTTCTTCAAAAATTTCTTAGCAATTCTAATTCATCTGTTTGTTTAATCTAACAGTAATAAGCTGAATAATATACTCCCCTTCCCCGCAATCTGTGTCCTAATCCTTGGAACCTGTGAATGTTAACTTATCTGGCAAAAGAATTTTGCAGATGAGATTAAGTTAAGAATTTTGAGATGGAGAGAGTATCCTGGATTATCCAGATGGGCCTAATGTAATCACGAGTCACCCTATAAGAGGGAGGTAGGAGTAATAGAGAAGATGGTGGGAGCAGAGATTGGGGTCATGGGGCCATAAATCAAGGAATATCAGTAGCCTCTAGAAGCTGGAAGGCTGGAAGAGACAAAGAGCAAATTATCTCCTGGAGACTTCAGAAGGAAGAAGCCCTGCCCTGTCAATACCTTGATTTTAGCTCCTTAAGACTCATCTCAGACTTCTGACCCTCCAGAACCATAGGGGAAGAAATTCATGCTGTTTAAAGCCATTAAGTTTGTGGTTAATTTGTTACAGAAGCAATGGGAAACTGATACACTGGTTTAAAAATTAGTTTTTAAAACTAAGTTCTAAATGTCCCACGTGTTTTTTATTAGATTGTATTAAGCAGAGCATTTAACTTGGGAAGAACTGACATTTTTATACTATTCAGGCTTGCTAACTAGACTTCCCAGGAAAAAGTGACTCCCTCTCACCTCTTTGACCATTTCTATCCATTGCCTGCTTTCTTAGTTTGGGGTCTCCAGAGGTAGACCTGGGGTAAGGGTTTGAGTGCAAGTAGTTTATTCAGAAGATGATCCCAGGAAACACATATAGCAGAGTGACAAAGTGAGGCAGGAAAGAGAAAGCAGCCAATAAAGGGGCATCATGAAGCATGCATCTCTGGGTTCCCCCAAATCTTCTTGAGGGAACAAACGTATCACCTCAGTATTGGAAATGAAGGGGCATCAAGGTGGGGAAAGACCATCAAACCTGGTGTCATCAGCAGACGAGTCCTGTCTCTGTAGCCACTGGCTGTGAGGGCACTCAACTTCCTTCCCTTCACACATGTGCCCAGTGTCCACATGTTCCCTGCCTCTTCACAGGGAGGCAAGGCTACAAAAGGGGATAGAGCTAGCTTAACTCTGCACAGGATGTGGTGGCCAGAACAGCTTCCTAGAGGAGGTGAGCTGCCTGCTAAGTATCTGAGTAGCTATAGCTGATGATTCTGTCATTCTTCCCATTGCGATGAACACCTGGTTTCCAAGTATCAGTATATGCTTGCTTCTCTTTGCCCAAAGGCTTATCCTGCTGACCAGAGCCCATGGCAGGCCAGAAGTTCCAGAGAGCTAAATGTATCCTCCCCAGCAGCCTCCAACTAGTGACCAATAGTGTGTGCATACCCCAGCAACCTTGCCCAGGGAGGAGGAGGATGAAGAACTTTGACCCCCAGAGCTCCCCAATGGGTTGAAGCTTGACCATGCACCCTTATTGGCTCCTTTCCCTTCCCTGCCTCACCTCATGCTCTTCAACAGGTGTTTCCTGGGGTCATCTCCCAAATATATTATTTAAAACTGAATCCTTAAAAAATAAATAAATAAATAAATAATAAATAAATAAATAAATAAATAAATAAATAAATAAATAAAAATAAAACTGAATCCTTGTCTCATGGTCAACATCTAAAAAAACCCAAATAAGACAGTAGGCAGTGGACCTAAATGGCCAGAGGAGTGAGATGGAGGCATTCCAGGCATGTGGATCAAGAGCAGGCCTCACTGAGCTGAGAGATTTTGGAGCCTAGGTGGGGGTGAGCTGAAAAGATTTTGGCCTTCTTTATACTTTATGTTTCTATGGCTCTACCATTATGGTGCTTGGTTGTTTGGGGTCTGGCTCTGAAACTGGGATCCTAATAGGGATTCTGGCCACTGAGCAAGCCCCTCTGTGATCCTGAGAGGATTAGAAGTGAGGCTTTTCACATGTCTGGAAAGTGGCTTGTTCAATTTCATTGAGACAATAGGATCCACGAGCCACCGAGACTTCATTGTGACAGGAAAGCTGACAACAAAGGCTTCTGGTAGAAAGAACTCTCCATTCAGGAGTATTTAATGTGTTCCTGGGAGGGGAGAAATATCAGTGGAGATTGAGCTAGTGCTCCAAGGAAGGCGTTCTGTTGAGCCCTCCCTGGTAACCATGGGGATGGAGGAGAGCCTGAGCCTGGTAGGATCCATATCCCATAAAAATGTTGGCGGCTGGATTGGAAGATGAAGGGCCTGCAGATACCTTCCGACACCATGTAATTTATGGGGTAATCAGAACTCCTCCCGAAGGGCTGTGAGGGAGGAGGAGCTGTGGTTCAGAGCCTCCAGGGCTTGGTCGTTTAATGAGGCACTGGGAGCCCATAAAGATTTAGATCAGAATGATTTCCCCATTTAGGGTGTCTAATCTATCTTAGTACCACCCCTAAAGGATGCTCTTCTCTGAAATGCTTGGAAATCTGGATGCAGAAATCAATGACCCAGCATTTGAGGGATACTGCATAAGGACCCTGCCAAGGAGTCTGTCCCGAGGCTGAAAATCTCTGTCTTGACACTTTCCCCTGGTTACTGCCAAGGAACTGAGAGAAGCTAAGACTCTCAAGCTGGAAAAGCTCTTACAGAGGGAGAAGCTAAAGCCCAGAGAACTCAAGTGACTTGTTCAAAGTCGCACAGTGTGCCGGGGACCATTAGCACCAGAGAAAAGGTCAGCTGTAATTAAAAAGAACCATTAGGTTCAGAGGACAGAACTGGCATGATTCCTTCTTAGAAGGCAATGGACAATCTATAGGGTGCAGAAGACACAAATAGTACCTGTTGGGGTTTTAAACTTGAACATTTAAATTTCTTTTCTGTTTTTAAAAGATTTTATTTATTTATTTATTCATCGAGAGACACACACAGAGAGGCAGAGATAGACAGAGGGAGAAGCAGGCTCCCCACAGGGAACCTAATGTGGAACTCGATCCCAGGACCCCAGGATCACGACCTGAACCAAAGGCAGACGCTCAACCACTGAGCCACCCAGATGCCCCTTTAAGTTGCTTTTCCAAATGCACTATATATTACAGAGCAACATTTTCAGAATCTCTAGTGATTGGTTCATCAATTAAGAAGGATCCTATTAATACATGGTGACTGTCTCATGAAATATATTAAAAATGGCATCTGTGTGCCTTAAAGCTGAGACGTTTCTGGTGTCTGGAAACACAATAGTCTGAAACAAAATGGTGAGTGAATATTTGCTGAATCACCCATTAACCATCCTTCGAAATAACCATTCTTAGTATTAGGATATAATCTGACAAGCTTTTGTCCCCCCCCCCCCCGAAAAAAAAATATATATATTTTTTAAACTGGTGTCAGCTGTATTTAGAGGATTGTATTTTGCCTGGATTCTAACTTACCATTTAACAGTCTCCACAGAGATAAATTTAGCTGCATTATATTCCATTAAAAGGTTGTGGCATAATTTATTAACCCATTTCTAGGTCATTTCCAATTTTTCAATATTATAAATAACACAGTGATAAACACCCTGGTGCATAAATCTTGGGCGCCACATCTGACTGCATTTGAGGTCTGTTCCCAGCAGCAGAAGCAATCAGAAGAGCCTCACCCTCCCTGCATTTCTGGCACCAGGCACCCAGATGTTGCAGCTCCAGCAGCACTCAGCCCAGCCCCTCTCTTGGCTCCATGGTCTTAGCATCCTGGAGGATGATCTAACAGGGTGGAAGAGAAAGCCCAAGTCTGTGGGAATTCGCTGATTGTACTGCTGAGCTCTGTGTCATTGGGCAAGTCCCTCTGCCTTTCTGTGCCTTGGTTTCCTCTTTTATAAAAGGAGGAGCATGAGCTAGGTCATTGGGTTTCAATTTTATTTTTACAAACCCTTTTTATTCAAAGGAAAACCTACATAGAAGCCAAAGTTATAGACCAGAGAAGAGAGGAGTTTCCTTGGCTGGGGTCAGAACCCTGCCTGATTGTACTTTTTCACCTGGCAAAATTATCGAGTGCCTACTATGTGGCTAGCTCTGTGCTAGGTGCTGGTTGCAGAGAATGAACAAAAGTATTTGACATTTCCCTACACTCAGATCCCTTAGGCCCCTTGCATGGGGTGGGTATTTAGGATACCATGGGGGACTGCTGACTGAATTGATATTGACACAAGCAAGGACCCACCTTTTTATGACATTCACTAAGTATATACTTAATAGGGTGGTCCCTGCATTAGTTGAATTGCTCCAGACTCTGCTATGTTCCAGGGACAGCCTGCCTGATTCCACCATGTCTAGTGGCTCGTTAGCCCTGAGGTGGCTCCCCAGAGCCCCAGGGTCTGCAGATTCAGCCTGAAACCTGAAGCCTCTGTCCATTCCAGCAATACCACTGTTAATACTGCTCATTCCATTGCTACTACCAGCAACCGTCATTCACTTGTAGAAAGAAGCCTGGCTGTGATTTATGGAATGAAGCTACAGGAAATGGTATTCACAAATGGACTGTGAGTCTTTCAGGCCCTACTGGGGATGTCAAACACACCCTTCTGGCTTCCATAGCTTGGTGATTGGCCAGGAGTGACTCTTGTAGCCCCTCTTTGGTCTCAGTTTCCTTGTCTGAAAGATAGGTCATCCTACCTTTCCAGACAGGAGTTATAAGGATGAATTGAGACAACACGTGGGAAGGTGTTAGTGTTACACCCCTGGTACCCAGTAGGTGCTCAGCAATTAGGAGTCCTCTTCTCCTGTTCCTCCTCCTCTTTCCTTCCCCTTCCCCCCACCCCTGCCCTGGACAAAAGTGCCTCACAGTCCCAGCTTCTTTGAGCCTACTCCAGAGGTTTGAACTGCAGCCCAGGGGCTTAGGCAAGCAGTATGGGTTGGGGGGCAGTCAGCACCCAAGCAGATGGCAAGCCCCTGGGGCTCTGGGAGCAGGATCTGACCCCCAGGCAGGCCCCGGTCTAGGCTGAGTATGGGAGCAACAATACACCATCCCTGTGGGCTAAGGGAGTGGGCATGGGGAATGGGAGCATTGGATTCTTTTGTCTGTTGTTCCAAAATCTCAGCAACTTCTGGGGAGAGCAGGTATTATGTCATTAAGAATTTTACCTTCCAGGGGATCCCTGGGTGGCTCAGCAGTTCAGGGCCTGCCTTTGATCCAGGGCGTGATCCTGGAGTCCCAGGATCGAGTCCCATGTCGGGCTCCCTGCATGGAGCCTGCTTCTCCCTCTGCCTGTGTTTCTGCCTTTCTCTCTCTCTCTGTGTCTATCATGAATAAATAAATAAAATCTTAAAAAAAAAAAAAAGAATTTTACCTTCCAAACTGGGGAAAGGGAGGCGTGTGAAGAGAGAATACATGGGCTCCTGTCCTGCTTCTGTCACTGACCACTGTGTGACTGTGGGCAAGCCCCTTTCCCAGTTTGACCTTCAGTTTCTGTCTCTGTAAAATCAGGATTTGGTTCAGAGCATGCTTAGCAGTTATGATCTGCCAATCTATGACCCCCACCTGGCCCCTGGAGGTGCTTTGCCTGTGTCTGAGTTCTGTGTGTTAGTGGGATGGTTATGTGTCTGCAGCTCACCAGGCCCACTGGCCCATGAAATCCTCAAGGGCAGGGACTGTGTCTGACCTATCTTCTCTGTGCCCTCTAGGGCCAGATCTGACACTGCTCAGCTTGTGTCTGGCTGAATGAGGGAATGAAAGGCCTTTTGGGTGGAGGCTGACTGGCCAGTGTAGCCATCTGCCTACCCTCCTCCTCCCTTCCCTAGCAAGGGAGAAGTCTGGGGAGAAGGCTGGCTGTCAGGGGCACAGGCAGGTTTCCTGCAATCTTGTTATTATTTTCGCCAGTGTAATGCAGGGTTTGTCTGGGTGACGGTAGACAATAGTATACAGGGCTTCTTATCAGCTTCTGGATCTGTCTGCTTGGCCAGGCTGGGTTTCCGGAAGTCAGGGGCCCAGTCAGATTCCTCTTTATGTCTACAGGGTCTGGCACAGAGTTGATGCCTAGTGAGTGGGTGGAGGAACCATCTCATTGTTGGACTCCCTCCTCCCCCATTTAAATTTTCATTTGGACAGCCCCTTAGTAGTGGTCACCAAGGGCCAAGCCTATGAGGCCAGGCTGTGTTCTACGGGCGGACAGAGGTAAACCTGACTTGGTGCTGAACCGCGACTTGCTTCCAGCATACCCTGGGAGAGTCTGACAGTGTATTGCAGGGGTGATGGAGCATAGAGGAGGGAGAGAGTAAGTGGGGACATGAAGCAAGCTTCTTAAACCACAGGCCTTAGAGCCAGACTCTGTGTGTGTGTGTGTGTGTGTGTGTGTGAATCCCAGCTCTGTCCTCTGAGCTCCGCAACATCAAACAAGTCATTTCATCACTTTGTGACTCAGTTTCCTCATTTGTAAAATAAATAATACAGGTAAGAACTCAGAACAGTGTTTGGCAGAGAGTGAGGAGTCAGTATGTATCAGCTGAAGGAAGGAAAATATTGTCACATTTGACCAGCCTCTCCAGGAGTCAGGAGAGGGACCCCCTACCCACTGCCAGGCCTCTATGGTCCCTGGGCACCTTTTCAGAATTCTAGAGCTCTGCCACCCAGTTTGAATACTGTTGATCTAGGAGAAGACATGCCCAGAGAGGGCCAAGTACTTGTCTGAGGCCACACAGCTAATGGAAGAGCCAGGGCTGAACCTAAGAGCTCCTGCCTTCCAGCCTAAAACATCTTTCTCCTTACCAGGCCACCTCTTTTATAAAAGCCCCACATCTGTGTCCCACTTGCATTGATCACACGAAGGCCCATGTGAAATGTTATTCAAAATTTGTCTCAAAGTGAGTGTGCAAGCTTGCTTTCACTGACCATGGCACCAACAGGAGTTGCACTGGTCTTTTTGGAATTTAAAAGACTTTCTCTTTGTAAGTGAATAATTTAGTTGGTTTTGCTATTATGCAGGGGGATGCCTGGGTGGCTCAGCTGTTGAGCGTCTCCCTTTGGCTCAGGGCATGATCCTGGGGTCCAGGATCAAGTCCCACAACAGGTTTCTTGCAGGAAGCCTGCTTCTCGCTCTGCCTATGTCTCTGCCTCTCTCATTTTGTGTCTGTCATGAATAAATAAATAAAATCTTAAAAAAATAAAAATAAATGCAGGGAGGTGTGATCAAATGCCTTCCTTTTCTTGCATATGTCATCCAAACCAGATGGAACCTGGATTGTCCTTTTTGAAAATTACCTGCCCTCCTCTACTTCCCTTATAAAAGCCACTATTCCCTTCTCGGCCAGGACCTAAGGCCTTCATGAGTGTCCTTTCACCTGTCCTGTCATCTTTGTCTCTTTCCTGCATGATAGAAATAGCTGCTTCTCTGTGTCTTGGCTTATTATTTTGCTGCCTCCCATTTCTTTCTTTACAGAGCTAAGGTGCATTAAAAAAAATCTCCTCACATCTTTTCCCTACTCCAGACCTTTTCTGGCTTCCCAAAATTTGGGGATAAAGAGCCAAGATCCTTAGCTCATCATTTAAGGTCTTTGTGATCTGACCTCAGTTTACCTATTCAGTTTCACGTTCCTCCTTCTTCCAAGACACAAATTATTTATACCTTACAGATAAATCAAGGGGCCACCCAATTATTCAAGTCTCTTAGGTAAAGAAGGTTGCTGCCAATGAAGTCACAGGGTCCTGGCAGTCGGCTTATGTTAGTTTCCTATGGCTGCTCTAACAAATTTATTTATTTGTTTGTTTATTTTTAAATATTTTATTTGTTCAGGAGAGACACAGAGAGAGGCAGAGACATAGGCAGAGGGAGAAGCAGGTTCCCTGCTTGGAGCCTGATGCACGACCCAAGCCGAAGGCAAATGCTCAACCACTGAGCCACCCAGGCGCCCCTACTCTAACAAATTTAGCGTCTTTAGACAACAGAAATTTATTCTTTTAGGGTTCTGGAGGTCAGAAATTCAAACTGAATCTTAGAGGGCTAAGTCACATTCAAGGAGAGGCTCCAGCCCCCTGCCTCTTTCAACTTCTGGTGGCTGTGGGCATCTCTGGGCCTGTGGCTACATCACTTCAACCTCCTCCTCCACAATCACATCGTCTTCCTCTCTTCTGTGTGACGTCTCCCTCTACTTCCCTCTTATAAGGACACTTGTGATCATGTTGAGGCCCCACCCAGGTAATCCAGGATAGCTTCCCTGGCATACCTGCAAAGCCCCATTTGCCCTATAAAGTGACATTCCTTGGTTCAGGGATTAGGACCTGGATATTTTGGGGGTCATTCCTGAGCCAAACACAGGACTCAAAACAAAACAAAACTCCATGATGCATTTCCATAGCCCTCTCACTCATGAGACACACTTCTTCCTGGCACCCTGAAATCATTACTTACCTGCTGTGTGCAGATTTCTATCCTTTTAGTTTGTATTTAAGCAATGGGGAGATACGTCTTATTCTTTTAAAGCAGGTTACATTGGATTTTGGCTAACACTGGATATCTCTGGATATCTAACAGATTATGTTATTGAAAAATTAATTGGTGTCTTGTTTTGTTGACTCCTGTGGGCTTTCCAGAAGGAACAAAAGCATTTTCTTCCCAGGCTTCAGCATAGCCTACAAAGCTCCCTACCCAGGGAGGAAACTGCCTGTGTTTCTAAAGGTTTGAGACTTTCGTTTTGTTTAATTTTTCGTTAGAGAAAGGAAGCAGATTTTCTGTCATCCTCTGGCCAGTAAACTGAGGCCCTCCTTGGGCAGTGATGGTTATCTTGAGTTGCTGGAGGGAGGGCATGAGGCTTTGTGCTCTGGGGTCTGGTAGTTGAAGAAGAGAATGTCCAAACCCAGGGCACACTGTCTATCCTGTTCCCCTTTCCCCATTCCCTACTATGGGAGGGATATTTTGCTATCATGAATTATGCCATTATGAACATTCTCAGGCATGTCTCCCGATGCACATGGGTTTCTCAAAGATGTACCTTAGAGTGGGAGTGCTGGATCACATGGTGTGTGAACAGTCTTATAAATTAAAGCTAAATCAGTGACTGCTCCCACCTGGGATGTGTGTATCCCTTACTTCTCCACCATGTGGTTTCCCTCTACACCCTCTATCTGCAGAGGCTAAGAACGTACCAACTGGCCAAGCAGAATAAGAGTCCTAGGCCCGGCATCACAAAGCAGAACTTAGAGGAGTTGAGTTAGAGATGAGAGGCATAGCAATTAATTTAGAAATAAGTGATCACTGTGTTGACCAAATAAAAAGCAACGGGGCTGTTGTGGGCTGAAGGTCAGCCCTTTAAAACTTCTGCACTGCAGCTTGATTTCCTACTGATCTTGGCATTGGCTTGCTCTTGCCTGAGGAATGGTACATCTTTCCCCAAACGAGGTGCTCTCTGCCTCCAAGCTTTCATTTCTGCTTTCTCTCCATCTCAATTCCCCTTCTTACCTAAAAACCCATTTCAGATACAGCCTCCTTCATGGCATTTTCTCTGATCTCTAGGTGGAGGTAATAAAAATATCCTTCCCTTGGGTTCCATGGCCCTGTATCTGCCCTCTGTCCAGCAACAAGCTGGACATCACAGTTGTGTTGGTCTATGACTCATCTCCTCACTCAGAATTTTTTTTTTTGAAGTTTAGGAAAAGCAACACAGCAGTATGAGAATAGAGAAAATAATCACTTCTATCCCACTGCTGGCAAACTTTTATCATGTTAATGTATTCCTTTCTACCTTTTCTGTCCACAAATTTTGAATTTGTAACACATTTGTAATGCAGTAAATGTTTTATTTTTTAACCCTTATTAGGTCAAAGGCTTTTCTCCAATGTTGTGTCTATAGTCTTCATCACAATTTTTAATAGTTACATGTAGAAACTTAACCTAAATTAGCTTAAGCATAAAAAGGATCTTTGTGGGGAGGATATTGAGGCATCTCACAGAAACCAACAATAGGTATGTGGCTAGGCTTTGGGGACCTCTGGAACAGGGATGCAAATGCTATGAGGTGTACCTTGTGTCTGTGTTAACTTCATTCTTTCCTTCTTCCCTCAGCTGACCAATCTCCTGTGTTTTTCCTGTCCATGTGGCAGAAAACACCTACTTACTGAGCCCAACCTTTACCTGTGTCAGTCCGGGCACCCACCAGAGACTGGTCCCCCTTTTTCAGGGAGAAGATTCCTCTTATGTTTGTAGGGACAAGGTCCTATTCTACTAACGTGAGTTATCATTAAATAGTCAGGTGGCTGGTATAGAAAAGGGGTCCAGGGAAGAGAATCCCATGGTGAGATTTTATGTTGCTTCCAAATAACTGCTACTGTAGTAATGTCATATATTAGTATATAAACTTTTCCTTATTTTGAATTATTTTCTTTGGTCCAATTGTTAGAAATGGGATGCCTGGATCTTAAAGTTCATATATTTTTATATTCAATATCATTATCAAATTTATTTCAAAGAGTTATTCAATTTTACCCCCATCTAATAGCAGTGTGCAAGAGTCATTTCATTGTACCATTGAGAGCACTGGGCATTATGATTTGAAATAGAAATTTTACTATTTTAATAATCATAAAAAGATATCTCATTGTACTTTTTGTTAGTATTTTTCTGGTTACTACCCTTACGGCTGACAATTTTCCCATATATTTGTTTTATTAGAAGGTATGACCGGGATCCCTGGGTGGTGCAGCGGTTTGGCGCCTGCCTTTGACCCGGGGCGCGATCCTGGAGAACCGGAATCGAATCCCACGTCGGGCTCCCGGTGCATGGAGCCTACTTCTCCCTCTGCCTGTGTCTCTGCCTCTCTCTCTCTCTCTCTCTCTCTCTCTCTGTGTGACTATCATAAATAAGTAAATAATAAAAAATGTTTAAAAAAAAAAAGGAAGGTATTCCCTTTTGGGAGTCGTCTTTTCCTGGTTTTGCCCATTTATCTAGTGGAGTGTTAATTCCTGTTCAGATATAATTACCTCTCCCTTTCATGTGTGCATTTCACTTTCTCTAACTTTCTTTTGGGGCATGAATCGTGGTCTAGCTTGTATTATAGTTATTTGTGTCCCTGTCTGATGTTTTTTATTAGATTGTAAGTTCCTGATGGAAAGAGCCAGGCCTGGACACCAGCCTAGCATGAAACCTTGTCCTAGTAAAACCCTCAGTAATGGTTATTGGATAAAATAAGCATATGGTTCCATTCTACATTATGCAGAAGTAATTGTGTAGCCCAAGTAGTGCCGTGTACAGGCTACAAGGACGTGAGAAGCACAGACTTCATTCAGACTGAAGATCCATTATATGCTCTGGTCTAGAAGTGCCCTGGTACAAGCCTTCCCAGAGCTACAGGACAGTAGAGGAGAGAGAATTAAACAATGATTGCATAGCCTATGATAAATCCTGCCTATCCCAAAGAGTTCCATTAACTCTAATGGGGCAGGAGCATAAATCCAAAATTATCCACATCAGGTATCAGCATACTTTCTGTAAAAGGCTAGATAATAACTATTATAAGCCTTATCTGCCACATACAGTCCGTGTCATATAGCTTTCTTTGTAATTTTCTATTCTTCTTATACCCCTTTAATAATGTAAAAACAATTCTTAGCTCATTGGCTATGCAGAAATGGCTGTGAGGTGTGCAAGCTGTAGTTTGTCAATCCTAGACTAGATTCTAGAGTCACAGAACATGTTAGCTGGAAGGGTCAATAGCCTCATTATTATACAGATGGGGGAACTGAGTCCCGGATGGCAGAGTTATGTGTTGGGTCCACTTGCTGATACCTGTGCTGAGCTGGGCAGCTGAGGGCTTTGCCTGGGCTTTGGCATGGTCCCTTCTGCCTGTCTTCTGGGATAATCTTCTCTGTTCCTCTTGTTTGTGCTATTGCTAGTGCTAGTTTTCCTCATCTTGGGAATTCTTTGACCCTATGTCCTCTTGAATAGGCGTTAGTGGTGATGGAAAAGATGGAGCAGCAGCATTATTAATTAATGCTTGTGTATCCCAAGAATTTTGTTGAGTGTAAAAGTGTTTTACTTATTACAATTGATTTTTACAGCAAAGGTGACATTCTTTATTCAACTGAATCATGTATGGGGCAGAAAATACTAAATATAATTGATTCCTCTCTCTTGAGATAACCCCCCTGACAAGTACACACTCAGCAGGACCTGAAGCTGCTTGTTCTGTCTCTAGAGGCTTCCTCTAGCTCAGTGCCTCACGCAGTCTCAGAGCTGGAGGGGCTGTGGAGTCTCCCTTGCCCTCCCTTCACTATGCAAAGAGGTAGGCCAGAGAAGGTGTCCTACTGAAGCTGTCCCTGATGGCGTGTTACCCCAGGGTCACAGGGTCCTTGCAGATGCCTGGGCATTCAAGGCATCCAGCTCCAACCTGGTCAGGCAACATCTGTTCAGCTGTGGGTCTCCCTGGGCCACCATCTCTGCTTTTGTCAGGCTATTTCCAGCAAGAAAAGCTCCCCCTACAAAAAGTGTCTTTATTACTCTCTCTAGAAATGTTTTGATACCCAAACTTGGAATGGGCAAAATTTACAAGCAACAAGGAATGATGTGACCTTGTAATCAGATTGTTAGTTAGGGGGCTGAGTTTCTGGCTTTCATACTGCTTCTGCCCACGATGTGATTTGGGGTGTCTCAACCTCTCTCTAGGCCTCAGTTTCCCCTTTAGTACTAATAGAGGACTGATATGCATGTTCCTTGGTGTGTTTTGTTTCTGACAGCCTGAGTACCTCCAGGGAGCTCCTGGGACATAGATTGCCCCTACCCAATGCTGCCATCTTCCTGCTTAGATGGTCCTTTTAGTCTTCTGACCTCTTTTTTTTTTGCATTTCTGCCCCACTCATGCTAAATGAATGATCAAAGCACTTTTCCTTACAGGCCTTTGTGCTTACTCTCCCTCTTTCTAGAATGCCCCCTCCTCCCCTCTTCATGGGGCTAACTCTGCCAGACTTGCTTGGATATCCACTGCTCTGGTAAGTGCTCCTCCAATGAGTTCTCTCTGCTCTTCCCACACTGGGTTGCAGTGGTGGGTCCAAGGGGGATGTGGTAGCCTCAGCTCTGATTCTTCTCCGTACCACCATGCCTGTCATGGGTCTGAATACCAGTCAGAGAGATTGAGACCTGGCAGGAGACAGAGTAGGCATGGAGAGAAAAGAAGATATTTATGGAATGACTGAGCCATCTTTGCTTTCTAGATAAAGGAGGTTCTGGGGCTCTGACTGCTTCTGCTGTCTGCCCGTCTCATCTCCTGGCTCCATTTCCCTGAGCTCCCGGGGACCTAGGAATGTTGATTCATTTGAAGGGCCTGCATGAGGGAATTAGGGCAGTGGGGCAAGCTCACAGGCTGGACAGCAGTACCCCTTGGTCCCTGTGTGGGACCAGTGTGTCACTAGATACTCATGGTCACTTGTAGCCACTATGTTGTACTGTTCCAGGAAGGACCAGCAGTGGGATCAGGATTTGGGGAGGGAGGTCTTCTTTGGGTGGGGCAAAGGGTCAAAGGAGCCCTGGCCCTAGATTAGGGTTCAAGTTCAGCTCTGCCTCTGATTTTCTGGGTAGCCTGGAGCAAATCCCTATTTTCCTCTGGGCCTCAGTCTTCTGTACATTAAGGAGGTCAGAAGGGATGATCTTTAAAGCACCTTTCATATCAAAAAGGACATGAGGTCCTATGACTCACATACTGGGAGATGGGATAGAGACAGAAGCCATCCCATGGCAAGATGATAAACATTGCAGTGATTCATTCATCCTGAGGCTGTTCTGGAAATGGGTTGCTATAGATAGGGGCAGAGCTCAGCACAATTCCAGCAATCTGGACAGAAGGATCTGGAGATAGCCACATACCAGCCAGGGTAGCAACACATGGCACACTATTCACACTTTGGAAATGGGCCTGTGAATAGCAGCACCATCACTGTCTCCCCAGGCCTGGGTGTGTGTGTGAATGCATGTGCCTATGTACAGGCAAGCGAGTGGACAGGTGTGCCTGGGAACATGTGCCTGCATATGAATGTATGCCACTGATGCATGTGAAAATATGTGTAGTATGTAAATGAATGAATGAGAAAGTATATTCATGTGTATTAAGGACAAAGCATTTTATATAGCTTCACTGTTCCGGGCAAACCAAGATCGGTGTTTCTTTGTTTATTTCCACATACCTGTGGGCAGACACATTCCTTGGTACGTGTGTGCACACACACATACACACACAGAGCTTCCAGGAATCAGCTTCAAGAAACATTCCTGCCTAGGGATGCCTGGTTAGCTCAGTGGTTGAGCATCCACCTTTGGCTCAGGGCGTGATTCCGGGTCTAGAGATAGCGTCCTGCATTGGGCTTCCTGTGGGGAGCCTGCTTCTCCCTCTGCCTATGTCTCTGCCTCTCTCTCTATGTCTCTTACGAATAAATAAATAAAATCTTAAAAAAAAAAAAAAGAAACATTCCTGCCTAATGTACTCCCACCCCATGCTTGTGATCAACCCCATTCTTTTATTTTTTTAAAAGATTTTTATTTATTTGAGAGAGAGAGAGGGAGAGAGAGAGAGAAGGAGAGAGAGAATGAGTGGGGGAAAGGGCAGAGGGAGAAGCAGATCCCTGCAGAGCAGGGAGCCCCGACGTGGGACTCTATCCTAAGACCCTGGGATCATGACCTGAGCCAAGGGCAGACAGTTAACTGACTGAGCCACCCAAGTGCCCTAATCAATCCCATCCTTAAACCCCTTTCTTTGAACAGTGCTTCTCAGATTTTAACGTGCACATGAGCCATGTTAGAGATCTTGCTAAAATTCAGGTTCTGATTTAGCAGGTCTGGGGGAGGAATTGAGGGCAACTCTGACAGGAATTCAGGTGTCTGAACTGGGCCACAGAGGGCAGTGGGGTCATCTGATTTGGACTCTCGGGTTTCATGGCTTATTTTTTGCCTTTTTCTAGAGCCGTGGACCTCAACTTCATTCAGAAATGGAGTGTCTGGACATCATTGTTCCTTTTGTAGTTCACTGGGAAATCTCAACATGCAAATGGGAGGGATCCCTGGGTGGCGCAGCGGTTTGGCGCCTGCCTTTGGCCCAGAGCGCGATCCTGGAGACCCGGGATCGAATCCCACGTCAGGCTCCCGGTGCATGGAGCCTGCTTCTCCCTCTGCCTATGTCTCTGCCTCTCTCTCTCTCTGTGACTATCATAAATAAATAAAAATTAAAAAAAAACAAACATGCAAATGGGAACCAGAAAAACAGTTTACTTGAGGGAAACATGGCTCTTTTCTGTATGCAAAATATAGTAAAAACCATATGCTCATGGAAAAGTTGTTGAACTTGCAATTTTATTCTTTTTCTTATTAATATTTATTTCACCATTTGCCATTTGTTCACTTATTTTGTGAAAATCTCCACTCAAAAGTAGATAAGCAATTGCAAGCACTAGAGTTTTAAGGAAAATATCAAATAAAAAATTTAAATTCAGAAAATTCTCTCCGTGAATTTAATGTTATTATCATTATTTGGAAATTGAGAAATGACTGGCACCATTGAGTGGGATGACCCTATCCAATTCCTGAAACACCGGAACTGGAGAACTTTTCAATTTCCTCATTCTCTCTGATTCTAGAAACATGTATAACCTGAATTTCCTGGTCCTCACTCACTGTGGGCACAACAGAGTTTATATTAGCAATAACTTAAATTCTGCTGAGTCTTCAGCTACCTTTCACATTCTCTCCAGGTTCTTCCCTGAGAGTCTCCCACATTCATGCAATGGAATGTAAATAGAGATGGTGTATAAGTGCTTTTACTTTAAAAAAAAAAAAAAAAAATATATATATATTTATTTATTTATTTATTTATTTAAGAAAGAGCACGCACACAGAGGGAGAGGGAGAAGCAGATTCCCTGCTGAGCAGGGAGCCCAGCCATGTGGCTCAGTCCTGGGGCCCTGAGATTATGACCTGAGCTGAAGGTCAGGCATCCCATGAAGTGCTTTTACTTTTATTATTATTTTAATATTTTATTTTTAAGTCATCTCTACATACAACATGGGGCTTGAACTCATAACCCTGAGATAGTCACATGTTCTACCCACTGAGCCAGCCAGATGCCCAGGAAGTGTCTTTAAAAGTAGGAAGATATGCTCCTCTTTCTCACATCCTGCTCACTGGAATGCAGCTGTGGTGGCTGGAAGCCCTGAAGCCATGTTGGACTATAAGCTGACTTTTGGAATGCATGGTAGAGTAACAAGATAAAAAGAATATGGGTCTTTGATCTTGTGGTATGCCATAGCAGTCCAGTATTTCCTATTGCTGGACTTACCAAAAGTAAGAGAAGAATAAATTTTTATCTTGTATAAGTGCCTATTACTTAGGGCTTTTCTTTTCTTCAAAGTGAACCCTACCTCAGCCAATACTGATGCCAAAATAGAGTTGTGTCTTCTTCAGTCTTCCTGTCCAGAGCCTTGCTGTGTCTATTCTGAAGTGAGGACAATGTGCCCCTCCTTAATTCTGCTACCACTATTTTACTTGGACTCCACAGTAAAAGGCCTCCAGCTTTCTTTCTCCTGTATTCTTTTTCTCTGCTAACAATGCATGATTCCAGGGCTTCTCATACTTTAACTTACATACACATCACTGAGGAGCTTGTTAAAATGCAGGTTCTGATTTTGTAGTTCGGGTGGTGGGGCTGGAGAGTCTCAATTTCTAACAAGTTTTCAGTTGGCATTGCAGCTACTGGCCCAGACCACAGTTTGAGTGGTAAGGTGTTGGAATGCTCAGCTGTGAGCTTTTTGCAGGCATGGACCATGTGGAAATCTCACCTGTTTCCACAACACTTTGTACACAATAGATGCTCAGTGTATGCAAGATGAATGACTGAGTAATAAGCAATTAGTATGCAAGATGCCAAGAAGTCCTGCAGAAAAGAAACTGCTACTGTTTACTATGCATATCTCAAATTTATTTTTACTGAAACCCTATTTTCAGAAATACCTATTAACATTCTGTGGAAATAGTGCTCTGAAAAACCCACTACGGCAGACCCTGATTTACAATGGGGTTTTCGTCAACCCTGTAACCAGAGTGAGCCAATCTCCATATGGGAGTCTCAAATCCAGGATTCTATTTGGGTGTCTGCTTCAGCAATTAAGAAAAATTGTTTCAGCTCAGACTCCCTGTACCCCGGAGGGTCTGCAAACTCCTTGAGGGGACATATTTGAATGCATTAAAATACAGGAGCCAGTGCTATTGCTCAGTTGTTCATTTCTCCTCTTCCCCTGGCAGTGCTCAACAAGCCTATGACCCCCCCAGGGCAACAGGAACCTGGCCCGTCTGTCAATTAGCAAGTTTCTGCGGATTTGTCCAAATGTCTTTGTTCCTAGGCTGAGGCAAGGAGGACGTCTGGGGAGGAAGAGGAAATGGGAGGATTTTGAAGCTAGGGAAAAAGCTGAGTTCGCCTCCAGGGATGATGTTGACTAGGTGAAGCCCTAGAGCTTTTTCCTGTAAAAGAAGCCTCCTGGGCTCTGGATAGGTCTGCCTTCACCAGCTTCAAGGGGAGGGGGAAAGCTGGGAATTGGGGCTTCGTCATTCCTCTGTGGGAGCATTCTCAGAAATGTAGGCCTGGCTGTCTGCTCAGGAAACCAAAGGGTGGCCTGTAGCCCTCAAATTGTCAAATTCACAGGATTAAGTCATGGGGTCTGTGCAGACTGCATCCCTTGAACTAGAACATAGGCAACTAGCCCTTTGTCCTAATATGGATCTTCATATCAGCTCTGGATCAATAGGGAAAATCCTATTCGACATTCTGTTACATATGTCAGAATATATGGCCCCTATGAAATAAAGGCAGAAAGCCACAGGAGTAGAGGGACAGACATTGTTTAAAATGCCACAGAATGAGATTTTTTTTTAATTTTTATAAATTTATTTTTTATTGGTGTTCAATTTGCCAACATATAGAATAACACCCAGGGCTCATCCTGTCAAGTGCCCACCTCAGTGCCCGTCACCCAGTCACCCCCACCCCCGCCCACCTCCCCTTCCCCCACCCCTAGTTCGTTTCCCAGAGTTAGGAGTCTTTCATGTTCTGTCTCCCTTTCTGATATTTCCCACTCATTTTTTCTCCTTTTTCTCCTTTCCCCTTTATTCCCTTTCACTATTTTTTATATTCCCCAAATGAATGAGACCATATAATGTTTGTCCTTTTCGACTGACTTATTTCACTCAGCATAATACCCTCCAGTTCCATCCACCTCGAAGCAAATGGCGGGTATTTGTTGTTTCTAATGGCTGAGTAATATTCCATTGTATACATAAACCGCATCTTCTTTATCCATTCATCTTTCGATGGACGCGGAGACTCTTTCCACAGTTTGGCTATTGTGGACATTGCTGCTATAAACATCGGGGTGCAGGTGTCCCGGCGTTTCATTGCATCTGTATCTTTGGGGTAAATCCCCAGCAGGTCGTAGGGCAGATCTATTTTTAACTCTTTGAGGAGTCTCCACACAGTTTTCCAGAGTGGATGCACCAGTTCACATTCCCACCAACAGTGCAAGAGGGTTCCCCTTTCTCCACATCCTCTCCAACATTTGTGGTTTCCTGCTTTGTTAATTTTCCCCATTCTCACTGGTGTGAGGTGGTATCTCATTGTGGTTTTGATTTGTATTTTTTCCCTGATGGCAAGTGATGTGGAGCATTTTCTCATGTGCTTGTTGGCCATGTCTATGTCTTCCTCTGTGAGATTTCTGTTCATGTCTTTTGCCCATTTCATGATTGGATTGTTTGTTTCTTTCCTGTTGAGTTTCATAAGTTCTTTATAGATCTTGGATACTAGCCCTTTATCTGATACGTCATTTGCAAATATCTTCTCCCATTCTGTAGGTTGTCTTTTAGTTTTGTTGACTGTATCTTTTGCTGTGCAAAAGCTTCTTATCTTGATGAAGTCCCTATAGTTCATTTTTGCTTTTGTTTCTCTTGCCTTCATGGATGAATCTTGCAAGAAGTTACTGTGGCCAAGTTCAAAAAGGGTGTTGCCTGTGTTCTCCTCTAGGATTTTGATGGAATCTTGTCTCACATTAAGATCTTTCATCCGTTTTGAGTTTATCTTTGTGTGTATGGTGCAAGAGAGTGGTCTAGTTTTATTCTTCTGCATGTGCATGTCCAATTTTCCCAGCACCATTTATTGAAGAGACTGCCTTTTTTCCAGTGGATAGTCTTTCCTCCTTTGTCGAATATTAGTTGGCCATAAAGTTGAGGGTCCACTTCTGGATTCTCTATTCTGTTCCATTGATCTATGTGTCTGTTTTTGAACCAGTACCACATTGTCTTGATGACCACAGCTTTGTAGTACAACCTGAAATCTGGCATTGTGATGCCCCCAGCTATGGTTTTCTTTTTTAATATTCCTCTGGCTATTTGGGGTCTTTTCTGATTCCACCAAGAATGAGATTTAAAAAAAAAAAAAAAGATTAAGTGAAAAGAGAATTAATGAGAAAAGGAAACACTGTAAGAGAAGCTAAAAATGTAATTACAGAATTAAAACTCACCATTAATCCCTTGGTGAGATTAAAGAATAGAATTGGTGCTGTAAAATATTAAATCAGTGCTAAAGAGGTCAAGGTCGAAACATCTCATTAAAAATGCAGGGAAGAGGAGAAATTAAAATGACAAGAGGAAAGTATATAGGTATGAAGACCAGAGAATAAAGCAGCACCACGCAGACACTCCATGCTTCTCTGAGAGTGGTACCAGCGAGAGCCATCATTCAGTAGATAAGAGAACACTACACAATCCAGAGAATGCCACTTGGAAGAGATCAGTATGTGCCAGGCAAAAATCGCTGAAAATGCACCTACATTGACACCTTACAAAAATATTTGAAGAATTGGGCTTTTAATAATCCTGCAAGTATACACACATCCTAAAGAGGAAACCTACATAGGAAGAGAAATCAGACTGGCTTTAAACTCTTGTCCTTGATTTCAATAGAGAATGTTTACAGAGTTTCCAGAAGAATAAAGAAAAAGATTGTGATCCAATAATTCGATGTCGCACAAAGCTACAGTTAACATTTAAAGCCTTAAGAAAGATACCTTCAAATATGCAAGGGTTTAAAAACATACCCTTTTGAATAAAGAACTTGGAGAAGTATTCATGATTGTCACAAGATGAACCAAACTTAGGAACTCAGTGGGAAAGCCCTGGTACCAAAGGACAGGGGGCAAGTGCCTGTTAAACAGAGAAAAATCTTAGAAGTTGTAGAAGTGGTCCAAAACAGTGAAAAGTTAAAAATAGTCTCAAAGAAGAAGCAAAAAGAACTCAGGAAGTACTGATTTACTCTTGACTGATACTTAAAAAAAAAAAAAAAAATGTGAGTTAAAAAATACTTTTATTTTTATTTAATATAAAAATTTTTAAAAAATATATCTTATTTATTTATTCATGAGAGACACACAGAGAGAGGCAGAGACACAGGCAGAGGGAGAAGCAGGTTCCATGCAGGGAGCCTGATGTAGGACTCGATCCTGGGACTCCAGGATCACGCCCTGGGCCAAAGGCAGGTGCTCAACTGCTAAGCCACCCAGGTGTCCCAAAGAATACTTTTAAAAAATATAACTATTTGTTGAATTATAGGCAGAACATATATATCATATATTAATATACATAATAAAAATGCATTATAATATATAATACATAGCTATGTATAATGTAATATGTATGTATATATACACATACACATATTCTCTCTCTAGAGAAGATAAAAAAGAGGGAATACATGGTCAACACACCAACAGTAAACTCTAGAAAGAGCAAGAATGAATTAAAATTATCTGTAGGTGATAGAATACTAAATATGTATTATAATAATAAATGCAAACGGTTACATTTCTTTAAGACAAAAATTCTTAGCTTGCTGTCTAAAAGAGAAAATTTTAAAACAAAGTGAAAAGGGAAAGTAAAAAACAAAAGTGGAGTGCCTGGGTGGCTCAGTCAGTTGAGCGTCTGACTCTTGGTTTTGGCCCAGGTCATGGTCTCAGAGTTGTGAGTTTGAGCCCCATGTTGGGCTCCACTCTGGGTGTGGAGCCTACTTAGGATTCTCTCTCTGTCCCTCTCCTCCCCCCAAGTAAATAAAATAAAATAAAAATAAAAATAAATATCCAGCAATTCCACTCCTAGGTATATACCTAAAGGAATTGAAAGCAGGGACTCAAGCAGATATTTGTACATCAATGTTCATAGCTGCATTATTCATAATAGTCAGAAGGTGGAAAAAACACCAGTGTTCATAAACAGATGAATGAATAAGCAAAATATGAGATATACATATGATGAATATTATTTAGTCATAAAAAGGAATGAAGTTCTTGTATATGCTACAGCAATGATGAACCTTGAAGACATTAAGCTAGTCGAAAGAAGCCTGACACAAAACCATAAATATTATATGGTTCCACTTATATGAAGTACTTTGAATAAGCAAATTCATAGAAACACAAAATAGATTAGAGATTATCAGAGGCTGGAGACTATAGAGTTTCTTTTTGGGATAATTAGAAGTTTTGGAAATAGTGGTGATGGTTGTAGAACCCTATGAATGTAATTAATTCCACTGATTGTATACTTAAAACTGGTGAAATGGCATAATTTAGGATTGAAAAAATATAAGAAAGTAAATGAGTGGGCAAGATTACATCAAGCACATACAAACAAAGAAAGCAGGATCTCAAATCCAGGCTAAACAGGATTCAAGGCCAAACAGGTTAAATGAGACAAAAAGTTTTACCTTTGATAAAGAGTGAAGTTTCCTTGAATATATAACTATCATAAATCTTTGTGTAATAAAAAACAGCATCAAAATATGTAAAGCAAACACCCACATGCACACACACATGCATTATTATTAACCAGAGAAAAGATAACAGGCTCATCTAATTGAGTAAGAGACATTTGCCTTTTTCCATCTTTACTCTCTTTGCCCCAATCCAAGAGAGGAAACACAGGGTGGGAGAGTGGGATATGTGAGGAACAGAACCTTACCACTAGCTTTCCACACTTATAAAAATCAGGAAATTAGCATTAGTACAGTAGTACTGTCTAATCATCAGATCCTATTCACATTTCACAGAATGTCTCTTACAGCAAAAGGAAGCAGTTCAGCATCACGTATTAAACATCATGTTACTTTTAGTGATGTTTCTTGTATCTTTGGTCTCCTTCATTTTGGAAGTTTCTTAGTCTTTCCTTGACTCTCATAACTAATATTTTTGATGGTTATGGGCCGGTTACTTTGTAGAGTATCTTGCGACTGTTGGATGTTTCCTCATAATTAGATTCAGCTTATGCCTCTTAGGTAGAGAGTCACAGAAATATTGTTGTGATTCTCTCATTGCTTCCTTACTGTCTTTCAGATGGCTTATGATTTTGATTTGTCCAATTATTCACAGTGTTCATGTTGGTCACCTAGTTAAGGTGGTGTTTGCCAGACTTCTCCATTGTAGATTTCTTCTTCTTCTCTTTGTAATTAATAAGTATTTTGTGGGGAAATACTTGGAGAGTGTGTAAATATCTCATTCTCATTAAACTTTCAATGTATTCATTTATTAATTTATATCAGGTAGACTCATGGTTTCCTGTTTTATTTGATAAGTTATATATAGTCTATTACTGTTTATTTTGAAAATCCTCCCAGAAAAGCAGGACTTCAGAGTAAGGGCCCTAAGAAAGGGCCCTTTTGCTACCATGGGGAGTTACCTGCAGACAAGGTTATTGGTCTTTATAGAAACAGTCTCAGTCCTTCTGTCTTCCTTCCTTGTCCCCAGATCAGAACAAAGTAAGTTCTTCCCAGGGAGAAGAGGACAGAAAGAGGAAGGCTGTGACTTGGGTTGAGGGGATACCTTCATGCATAAGTACCTCAGGAGTTAGCTCCTCCTCCCATACTTCTGAGGACTTGGATGTGCTTCTTGTCTCAATGGCATTGATTCAGACCTTCCCATCTTGCCTGCTGCATGGATCCGATGACCATCTTGAATTCAGACATCTGATCTAAGGAACTACAGATAGGGGCCTATTGCACCTAATGCATTGCCTTTCTTGCACAACTTATAGTTGGCGATACCCCACTCTCTTTCTCTTCCTCCCTCTCTAACTTTTTCTTTCAATAGGTTTAATGACATATAATTCACATATCATCCCTTCACCCACTCAAAGCGTGTACAATCCAATGGTTTTTAGTAAATTCACAGGTGTGTGTGACCATCACCATAGGCAATAGAACATTTTTATCACCTCAAAAAAAAAAAAAAAAAAAAGAAAGAAAGAAAGAAACCCTGTGCTCTTTAGCTCTCATTCCTCTTTTCCCCTCATTCCCCTGTCCCCCATGTAAAGCAATCACTAACCTACTCTTTGTTGCTATAGATATCTCTATTCTGGACTCCATATGAATGGAATCACATAGTATGTAGTCTTTTGTTACTAGTTTCTTTCACTAAGTATAATGTTTTCAAGGATCATCCTTGCTGTAAGCATGTAGGAGTACTTCCTTTCTTCATCACCTCTCTGGAGGGCAGTAAGCAGGCCAGATGTGGCTCCACAGAGTGGAAACCTCCAAGTCCAGGCTCATGGTGAAGGTTGTCACTTTGTTTCCAGCCAGGGCATGACTTATGTCAGACCATTTCACTGCTTCCTCCTTAGGTGGTTGGTAGACTATAGATCTGTAACTTCAGATGACTTCTTGCTGGCCTGATGTGGACTGTCTTTGTACTCTATAGATAGGCACCTATCCAAGGCCATATCACCATCTTGTTCTTAACAGAAGTCATCTGCTGTTTCTAGGCATTCTGGATGGGCTCAGCCTACTGTTAATTCATGCTGGCCATGGAGAGAATCAAAAAGTATTTGTAGGTATCTACACATTTCTGAAACTTTTCTGTGGGGTTCTATGAGTTCTGCATTTTTCTTAGCAGTCTTGGTTAAGGAAATGTTCTAGACAGGCTTTGACCTGCATGTGCAGGTGCCCATGCTGCAACTGGAGTTTAAAACTGGTAATAGGGTTAGCCTGGACTTTTTAGTAATTGAAAGTGACCAGAAAGCCATGTGGTCTGTTCAAATGTCATTATGGGACAGAAAGGAGTGATTTAACAGAATTTGTTTGAAGGTAAACAACTGGACCAAAACATAAAACCATTTTATGTTTATAGTCTGCTGACTTTAGACCGTTCAATAAACTGGTTACACACTTAAGAATATAGAGGCAGAAGTCCCAAATGAAATAATGTTCAATCCAGTAGTATGTTAAAAGAATAATACATTACGACCAAGTTGGTTTTTTATTTCAGGAATGTAAAGATGGCTCAGATTAGTATGTACATTAATATAATTTATCATGGTAACAGGTCCAAAGAAAAATTTTGGCAGGAGTTCAGGAACCTGTTCACACAAGACCTTTTTACTCCCTTAACTGTGGTGCCGAACAGAAGCTCATTGGACAAAGGCAATGTCTGTTTGGGATGGCTGTTGATGCTTCCTTGATAGACTTAGCTCAAAGAAGCCATTTTGACAAGTATGCTTCATGTGACTAAAAAGCCACATTGCCTCATTCGGTAGCAGCAGAGGAATTTAAGCCCTTGAGGAACAATTTCTTTTTCTTTTTTTTTTTTTTAATTTTTATTTATTTATGATAGTCACAGAGAGAGAAAGAGAGGCAGAGACACAGGCAGAGAGAAGCAGGCTCCATGTACCGGGAGCCCGACATGGGAATCGATCCTGGGTCTCCAGGATCGTGCCCTAGGCCAAAGGCAGGCGCCAAACCGCTGCGCCACCCAGGGATCCCTGAGGAACAATTTCTTGAGTGTGTAAGAGAGTCCTGAAGTTCAAGGTGACAAGACTTGCATTTGAGAAACTCTTCAGGCTCCATTTATAATTCTCTATGGGGCCTATCAAGGTTCTCCAAAGACTTAGAAAAGGAAATTGTTAGAAACTGGAGCAGCAAGGGGCGCCTGGGTGGCACAGTTAGTTGAACATCCAACTCTTGATTTCAGGTTGTGTCATGATCTCAGGGTCCTGGGATTGAGCCCCATATCAGGATCTGTGTTCAATGGGGAATCTGCTAGGAATTCTCTCCTTCTCCCTCTCCCTCTGCCCCTTCCTCTGCTCACACACTCTCTCTCTCAAATAAATAAATAAATCTTTAAAAAAAAAAAACCTGGTGCAGCAAAATATGTAGTCCAATGAAGGTGAGTTCAGAGATTTGCAGGGCATCAGGGCAAACATTGGACTCAGCTTTGAAACCTCTCAAGACCACAGCGATTTTGCTGTTTGATTCAAGATGGCTCTCAGTTGTATAGTTTTTGAGATGTACATATTGAGATGTAATTTACATTCAATATCACCAATTTTCTAATTTAATGGTTTTTTAAAAAAGATTTTATTTATTTATTCATGAAAGACACACAGAGAGAGGCAGAGACATAGGCAGAGGGAGAAGCAGGCTTCCCACAAGGAGCCCGATGTGGGACTTGATCTGGGGACTCTGGGATCACTCCCTGAGCCAAAGGCAGATGCTCAACCACCCAGGTGTCTCTTTAATGGGTTTTGACAAATGTTTTCAGTTGTGCAACCACCACCACAATCAAGATAGAACTTTTCCATTGCCCAGAAATTTCCTTGTATTTCTTTATAGCCAGCTCCCTTTGCACATCCACAGGCAGCCCCTGATCTGTCTTCTAGATGTATTTACTGGGGGTCTTTGGAGCTCCCTGTGCATGGCTTCTCATCTTTGTCTTTCTATACTGCAGATTCTAGTTGTATCTGCCTCCTTGAACTCTGATCTGTTCCTCAACTCAGTAGGTCTATTGGGCTCGGTGTGTATCCTCCTCCCTGTGCTAGGAACTTCTCCTAGGCAGTCAGGTAGGATAGCCATAGGCCTCATCTCTTGTTTTTCCTGTAATCACAGTCTTGTTTTTCCCTGAGTCCAGTATCTGTAAACAACACTTTACTCATTTTGGTGGCTTTTAGTTGTTTAGGCTAGGAAGGCAGTTTCTGTGGCAGTTAATCCTTACAGAATAGAAGTGGAAGTGTTCTCACTCATATTTTGCAATTTGTCTGACGATCTCATGTTACCTGGAATTGGAAGCTGGTGGCCACTCCCTTGAGGGAGGTGTTCATTGGCCCGTTGCCTCCTCAAGGCATGAAGAAATATAGAGATACCTTTCAATGATAATGATTCATTTTGAAATAATTTTAGATTCAGTGAAAAGTTGCAAGACCAGTTGTACAAAGAACTCCCATTGTTGTCAACTGTCCCAACAAAATCTCTGTTCCCTCTCTGGTGTAGGAGCAATCTAGGCTGACACGTTACATTTAGTAATCATGGCTCTCTAGTCTCCTTCAGTCTATAGCAGCTCCCCCAGTCCTTACTATTCATGCATGTCTCTGACAGCTTTAGAGGGGACAGGCCTTTCTTTCTGGGGTAGATTCCTTAGTCTGGGTCAGTCCAATGTTTCCTTGTGTTCAGACTTAGGCCCTTTGCTCTAAAGAATAGCAACTATATAACAATAGCTATCATCTAATGAGCATTTATGTGCTAGGCACCATGCTAAGTACTTTACATATCCTAACATAATTCTCAAACACTGTGTATTAGGTACCATTATTATTCTCTTTTACAGTTGAAGAAACAGTATCTGTGGTGATAGTTTTGGAGCAGGACACATTAGATCCACCTGTTCAGTCTTCTTAACTACTAAAAATATTTTACAGTTAGTGCAAAAAACCCCACAAAAAAACATGAGAGACATTAGCCAAGGAAAAGTTAAAAGCAGTGAACAGAGTGGTTTGGATTTTTCTTTTGCAGCTCAAATGATTCTGTTTGTGGCAACTAATGACCCAGAGATTCCATTTGATACTTTAGTAGATAATGCACCTTAAAATCTGCAACCATTTTAAATTGGGTCAAAGACACTTATTTAAAGCCGCCAAAGTTGTCAAAAATAAACTCCATGAAACCTCATTATTTCTACCCGTGTTAGGTCAGGTCATGAAAGGAAAAAGAAAAATAATGACTAAAAATGTCAACCCAATCAAAGCTATCTGAAAATTTGCCAGTGTGAGGACCAACCCCAAAGAGACCTAGAATATGATCTCTGTGTATAAAGAAAAACTTACCAGAGGCATTATTAAAATATGAGAACTAATGGAACAATTTTGATACTGGCCAAAAATTATGGGACTAAAATATTTTCAAATACCCTTGAGAAAGACCATAATTTTCTCATGTATTAATTATAAATTAAGCACTGTCTATCAGTCTGTTTCAACTCTTAATGAGTATTTTTATCTGAGTTCCTTTTTATTAAATCTCCCTTGGGAGAGGAGTGGTGGATTTACAGATATTTTACTAGGGCTCGTTTATTATGGGCCATTTGCTATGGTCGTAAATTTTGTGGTTGAATGAGAATGAGGAAGGAGTGAAGCAAGAAGTGGATTGAGGCTGAGAAATAGGTTGGGATTAAAGGTGGCCTTACACCAAAAACAAACAGCTTTTACATTTTGATACAGCTCAGAATGAGCTGGCAAAAGTACCACATTAAAACGTCCTTTGAATGAAAAGAGCAATATTAAAATGGACTATTTCACTTGTTCACTTATCGTAACACACACCTCAATTCACAGGATTTGTGGCACTCACAGGCATAACACTTGGTGTGCTGGCTTTTTCTGAAGACCCTAAAAGCCATGGATTGGAATCCTGAGTTGTGAGGCCAGCATGCTGAACCAAGATACTGATCTAGTGAGTGAACCTAGCAGACTGCCTGCTGTCTAATTCTCGCTGAGGTGGTTTGGTGTTCTCAACTCATCATTTAGGGAAATGCCTCTGCTTCATTGATAAAAACTGTTTTATTTTGGGGGCATCTGGGTGGTTCAGTGGGTTAAACATCTGACTCTTAATTTCTGCTCAGGTCATGATCTCAGGGTTGTGAATCAAGCCCTGTATGTATCCCTCTGCCACTCCCCCCATATGTACACACACACATATTCTCCCTCGAAAACAAAAACCAAAATTGTCTTATTTTTTTCTGTTGTGTATGTGTGTGCACTCTTGGTGCAATAAATGGAGATACACAAAACTTTAATGAAATCTTCAAAAGACAGTTAAATAGTAGTGGTGAGGAATGAATAGAGGAAATACCAGTGTCTTGTTAGGAACGTGATTCCAGAAGTCACAAATCTACCTGTTTGAGTTCATTATTTTTGTGGTTCAGCACTGTTTTGGAAAGTATGGCAGAAAGGATGATTTCCCTTTCTTCTATATAATAGAAATCCGTTTTTTTTTTTTTTCCTGAGCATGTGGTGGCCCAGAAGAAAGACTATATTTCTCAGACCTCCCTGAAACTAGTTATGGCTGTGTACTAAATTCTGCCCAATGGGGTAAAGTAGGTTATACCCTTAAAGGGAATGGGCATGTTCACCCCTGCTCCTTCCACCTGGGTAGCGTATGAACAGGTGGTTAGGCATCTTGAACCAGGTGCACAAGGAAACCCCATGGCGGCTGAGCAATAAGAAAGAGGAAGTCTGGGCTTCTGACAAATTCATAGCCATACCAGCCTAGACTTTTATACATAAGAGAAATAAACTTCTCTTTTGTTTAACCCATCGTTAGTCTGGGCTTCTGATGCATGTATGTTGATCCATGTCTTAACTAATACTGTGGGTAAGTCAAGGATCTATTGTAAGGATCCATCACCAAGCTGTGAATTCCTTATTATGATCTCTCCTATATTACCCTCCAGTTCCTCATGGTGCCCTGGGCCCTGGCACAGAGTGGGTGCTTGAAAAAGTTTATTGAATGAATGAGTGAGTGAGTGACTGAATGTGCTGTGCTGTGAACCAGCCTGTGGTGGGAGCTGTGATAGATGCATCATAAGAGCTGTGGAGGGATAGCTGCCTCCCAGTTGGGATTTACATCTTTGCAATTTGTGTTTGGATGTTTATAACAGACAAGTAACAGTGACTTATCCACATAGTGATTGGTTTTTTTTTTTTTTCACATGGTAAGGGTCTGGGGGTGGGTAGTTTCTGAACTGAGTTTGGTGGTTCAGTTTCTACCGTTACTTAGCCTCTTCCTCATGGTCACAAGATGGTAGCCAAACTCCCAATATCATGTCTATTTTTCAGGGAAGCAGGAAGTCAAAATGGTGAAAAGGAAAGCCAGGGGCACCTACATGACTCAGTTGGTTAAGCATCTGCCTTCAGCTTAGATCATGATCCCAGAGTCCTGGGATTGAGTTCTGAGTCAGGTTCCCTGCTCAGTGGGGAGTCTGCTTCTCTGCCTCACCCCTGGCTTGTGCTTTCTCTCTCTCTCTCACTCTCTCTCTTAAATAAATAAATAAATAAATAAATAAATAAATAAATAAATAAATATGTCTAAAAAAAAAAGAAAGGGAAAGCCAGCCAAGCTTGTACCTTACTAAAGAGCTCAGGCTACTCTGCAGAGCCCAGGACATGAGTACAAAAGGAGATCCAGCTACCATATGTTTATCTATTTAAAAGTTGTAATTCAAGCCAGTGTACTATTAAATAACATATATTCATCTTCCTGCCTTGACAAATATACCTTCAAAATGACAAAATCAAGAATATATGTCAAGCCATAATTTTTATATGACTGAAAATCAGTAAATCACCAAAGACAATTGAATTTAATTATGACTGAATATATCTGGGTATACTGCTGATGAGCTGGCGAAGTCTGAATGAATAATAAAATCATGGTATACATCATTTATAAGTTACATATTCATAAAATTTATTTTTCTTGCTTTCGTCTCAGCAAAATTCAATGATTATATTACCAAGATTTTTACAAATTTTGGATTCTATTGACAGTAATGATCTGAAACAGAGTTTGGCAAACTGTGACCTGCAGGCCCACTGTCTGTTTTTGTAAATAAAGTTTTATTTGCACATAACCATGCACATTTTTTTTTTTAACATATTGTCCTTGGCTGTTTTCATGTCAGAGCATCAAGGTTGAGTACTTGTGACAGAAACTGTATGGCCTACAAGCCTAAAATATTTACTCTCTGGCCCTTTAAAGATTTATTTATTAATTTGAGAGAAGGAAAGAGCACATGAGTGCCTGTGTGGAGGAAGGGCAGAGGGAGAAGGGGAGAGAGAGAGAGAGAGAATCCTCAAGCAGACTCCCCCCTAAGCTGAGCTCAGAGCCCAAGATGGAGCTTGATCCCAGGACCCTGAGATCATGACCTGAACCAAAATCACAAGTGGGCTGCTCAATTGACTGGGCTACTCAGGCGCTTCCTCTCTGGCCCTTTAAAGATTTTATCTATTTATTTATTTGAGCAGGGGTGAGAAACAGAGGGAGCGGGACGAGCCTCTTGGATCTTGAGATCATGACCTTAGCCAAAATCAAGAGTCAACCTACTAAGCCACCCAGGTGCCCCTCTGGCCCTTTAAGTAAAAGTTTGTCAAACCCACCCTAAAGGATTAAAACATGAAATGTAATTGTAGTGAAAGTATACAAGATTTCCATCCACAAATATAAGTCAAAAATAAGCATAAATTAAAGTGAACATAAAAATGAAAGAATTAAAACTGCTTTCACGTACATTTTCTAGAAAAGTTATTTTTTTCTAAAGAAGTCATAATTACCTAACAAACTGAAAGATAAAATACAAATTATAATCCATGTATAGTAACACCATTTAAATAAGTTCATTTTATTTTATTTTTTAAAATGTAATTTAAAAATGTAATTAAATCTTGTTAAATATTTCTGTGAAAATAAAACTTGGCATGCTATCATTCAACATCCACATGATGGCCAAGGTAAATACTTCATACTGTGCTTCATGCAGATTTTGTCTAGACCCACATACATGTTTATTTGAGAGTAATATGAAGTGTTGAGTATCGCAGCATGTTCTTTAGCCACCATGTACAGTGGTTGTGAATGCTCTGCTTACCTTCAGGAAGGTACTGGAGCCAGAAAAGAAGCCAGAAGATGGATACTTGGCTCAATAGGAAAATGTAGTTTGTTGAGTAAGAATATAACATTCATGCTTTATGCTGGAAAGGAATTAACAAGGTCACTTGCTTTTTCCATCACTTAAGCTCTTCTGCAGTTGGGTCTTTCCTGATTTCTGAAATAATATCCATTTCCAGTGTCATGAGGTGCCGAAAGACAGAATTTCCAGACTGAGTATGTTTCAAGGAAATAGGTCAATGTGATAGTGTGTTTCCCTGGGGCCTGAATGGTGTTTGTAATAATAATGGATGTTTAGGGTTTAGATTGCAGTGCATCAGTGTATCAGTGTTACGCACTTAATCCCAAAAGATAGGGACAATCTTTGTGTTTATTAAGTGTATTTTGGGGGGGGCAGCCCTGGTGGCAGGGCGGTTTAGCTCTGCCTGCAGCCCAGGGCGTGATCCTGGAGACCCTGGATGAGTCCCATGACGGGCTCTCTGTATGATGCCTGCTTCTCCTCCCTCTGCCTGTGTCTCTGCCTCTCTCTCTCTCTCTCTGAATAAATAAATAAATAAAATCTTTAAAAAAAAAAAGTGTGTGTCTGTGAGAGAGAGAGAGAGAGAGAGAGAGAGAGAGAGAAAGATACAAGGCCTGGAGCCAGCAGGGTCTGAGAACAGACATTGCGCACAAGGGTTTCTCAGAAACCCCACCCAGATGATTTCTTTTTACATCTCGTTAGCCATGACTGTATGCTGTGGACACCTGTGGCTGCGATGGAGCCTGGGCACATTGTTAACTCCGGAAAACCAGGAAGAAGGGGAAAGACTATGGGTTTGGCTATGAGTAGACTCTCACAGTGCCCTTTTCTCTCTACTCTTTCTCTGTGGCCTTGACCTTCTCTCCAACCTCTTTTCACTTCCTCCAAATAGAGGTCCTCTTTTCAGTGCTTCCCTCTTGAGCTAAGAGTCTTCATCTCTCTCCAAGCCACTCCCAGTCAGCGCTGACCTGCCCTAAACAAAGAAGCCCAAAGTGGGAAACCCCAAGTGGCTCCTCATTGCTCCCCAAAGCATGTCATCATCTGTGGGTCCAGTGGTTGTCACAGAGCTTACTGGCATGAGCAGTGCTGGGGGTGGGCAGTTGCCACCTGTCTCCCTGCCCCCCCTTCACCCAGGCCTTGTTGCCAATTGGTTATTGATCATTGTCCTCTGAAGAGCTGCTGGAAGAGTTTGCTGCACCTGGATAGATCAACAAGCAATGTCTTCTCTGGGAAGGTGAGGGCCCCCATCTGGACAAACCACAAAGATCCAGCTGAGGGGGGGAGGTGCTCAGTTGGGTCCTTCTCCACTCTAGAATCTTGTGCCTTTCAACATTAATGTAATACAGAGAAGGGGATTTGGGAGAGCATGACTCAAGACTAGGAAGGAGAGATACTTTTTTTTACATAATCAGTTACTGGAGATACACTAGGAAGAAATCACCTTTTGTGGGCTCAGAAGTATGACAGCGTTTTAGCTATTTCACCTGACCTTAGACCACAGTGACCTTACTCCACTTCCTTTTTACCCTTGGAACTTGGAGCATCCGCTACCCCAACAAGCAGAACTCAAGCAGAGTAAATGGTGACTGACAGCTGAACCTGAGCGCTGGAATTTAGGATGAGGTGAGAACACTGGGGGAAGAGATTGGGCTCAAAGGAGCCTGGAACTGTGGGGTGAAAGATTGGGAATGAATGGGAGATTGTCTAGGGAATAGCTATGCATATTTGTCATACCAAGGAAGACGCCAGGCCATCCTTTCCCCTTATGGCTTTCTCTTTTTGGGGACTTGCCATTCTGGAGACACACATGTGTTCAGGGGGTGGATTTCCTGGATGTCTAGACAGACAGCCTTATTGGAAATAGATTGTGTGTGTGTGCATGCGTGCATACACATGCGTGTGTGTAAACATCTATTGATAGTCATGCCCAAGAGTGAGTGTGCATGTACATGTGGGCGTCTAGGTACAGTCAATCCTCCTGTCTTCCTTGTGATTAGCCTCTATCAACTTTATCTCAAGATCTGAATGCACAGGTATAAGAATCAGGGACCCTGAAAGGACAACAGTCAAAAAATTAATATTACTCCAAGGAGAAGCCTCAGGGAAGCAGCTTTGCAAGCTGAACGTGCTGCCAAAACATAAGCCACAGGGCTCATGCCAGCCAGGGTTTGGTACTCATTCTCCTGGGCCAGATCTACCAGAGGTCATTGATGAAGGTCAGTGATAAGCACAGAGTGGCCAGACACCAGGGACCTGGATTGGAGGTGAAATGAGCTTGTTGGAGAGGCAATGCAGGGGCAGACTGCTCTTCTCTGCCTTCCAGGCTGCATCTCACACAAAGGGAAGCCAAAGTCTTGCTAATTCCATAGGAATATGGTGTGGTATGTATATATGTATATGTGTGCATCCATGTAAGTTTGTGTGCATGTGCACACACAGCACACACATGTAGATATAGGCACATATGTGTACGAGTACATACATGTGCACATGTATGCACTTGTGCCTGTGGGTGCACACACTAATATACCTGTGATAAATGTCATAGGTGGGGACCCACGTTATCCCTTTGAGCCAAGAGTCATAACCAGGGTTCATGCTTGGGTGCCCATAAATTCCCTGAGATTACATGCCAAATTTTTTTAGCCTGCGTATTTTGATTCAGGTGAAGCCCTAGTTTTTCTCAGATTCTCCAAGTTGCCACATGGTCAAGGGCTGTGATAGGCAGAATGATGACCTCCCTAATTCCCAGAACCTGTGAATATGTTATGCTACAAGGCAGAGGAGAATTAAGGTTGCAGATCAATTGCTAGTCAGCTGACCTAAATCATCTAGTTGGGCCAGGCCAGTGTAATCACAAGAGTCCATGGGGCAGGGGGCAGAATTGCACTGGGAGTGGGGAGACCTGTATGTAGCCATGGCTCCATACCAATTTGCTGTAGGACTTCAGGCTAATCGCCACACCTCTCCACCTCTCTGGACCTCAATTTCGTCATTGTTAAGTGAGACAGTTGTACGAGATACTTCAGGTCCCAATGCTCAGTGACTCCTGGCAAGAACAGACATATATAAGCTCAAGTGGCTTATAAGACTCCAGGAACAACCGAGAAGGCAGGAGGTGCCACCCTTCCTTACCCCTCCCCCCTACTTACCAGCCTTCATGCTACATTTTGAATGGGGCCGAAAAGGCTAGAGGGGGGCCCAACTTTGTCAGCAATGCTGAGAGGAGAAGAGAGTCAAGTAATTAGCAAGAATGTGAAATTAGAGCATGAAAGAGTGCAGGGGAAGGGAAGACCCTGGGGGGAGCCCAGTGTCTTCCCACCTCCAATATCCCTGAGATGCTACCTGGGGTCCTTCTTAGCTGTGCAATTTTGATGGCAAGGCTGGTGTTCACTGGCAGTCATATGTATCCAGGAAATGACTTTATTTCCTTCCAGTACCTGCTCTGAGGGGTCTGGTGGGTTCCTCACAGCAGTAGGCAAAGGCCTGAATCTTCCAACCTGCCTAGTCACTGCCTCTCTGGGCTGTTAGGAGAACCCTGGAGCTAGTGAGGTGAGACCGAGCTGTCCTTTCTGCAAAAGTATTTCCCTCAGTCGGAGAACTGAAGCTCCTGTTGTACTTCACTCAGTGGCAAAGAAGACTCCATACAGCTAATGTAGCTTCTATCTACACTTGGACCTGAACCTCATGCTGTAGCCCCTTGTGACTCCTACTGCAGTCTATGGCCCAGGAGCTTCTATTTCCCCTAGGAGCTCATATAAATGCAGAATCTCCTGATTCATGTGCACACTCAAGTGTGAGAAACTTTACTGCAGAGGCCATAGCTTCAGCCTCCTTCAGCTGCATCCTCCCCACAGGGCTGAGGACCCGCCAGAACCAGGCCCCTTCTAGACCTCCCTCTGGTGTTCTCCACCTTGGGATCTCCCTCCCAAATGGACTAAGCCTGCTTCTAGAACCTCACTCGCCTCTTCTGCAAGACTGTTGAACTTCTGGTCTCAAGAGATGGTCAAAAGGTAACTGGGGGTGGCACAGGAGCTGTTGGGGTGATGCAGACCTTGGGCAGGAGGGCTTAAAGTCCACACTTGTGTACATACTCGTACAGTACATGATGGAGTCAGGGATATGGGAGGGTGAAAAGAAAAGGAGCAGGTGCTGTGGGCTACAGGACTCCTCTTTTATTTGTCCTGGGTTCTTCTATTGTCAGGGTTGGCCTGTGTGATTTTGTAAGACAATTTTTCTAAATATAGGCTGGGTACATATCTGTCTATGGCAGTTTATTTTGGGGGGCGTGTTGTAAAATGATCCTTTTTTAAAAAATTTTTATTTATTTGTGATAGTCATAGAGAGAGAGAGAGAATGAGGCAGAGACACAGGCAGAGGGAGAAGCAGGCTCCATGCACCGGAAGCCCGATCCCGGGCCTCCAGGATCGATCCCGGGTCTCCAGGATCGCGCCCTGGGCCAAAGGCAGGCGCCAAACCACTGCGCCACCCAGGGATCCCCAAAATGATCCTTTATTGAAATATTTTTCTTTGTAGTTTTTATTTTTAAAAGATTTTATTTATTTATTCATGAGACACACACACACACACACAAAGAGAGAGAGAGAGAGAGAGAGGCAGAGACACACAGGCAGAGGGAGAAGCTCCATGTAGGGAACCTGACGTGGGACTCGATCCCGGGTCTCCAGGATCACACACCCTGGGCTGAAGGCGGCGCTAAACCACTGAGCCACCCGGGCTGCCCTCTTTGTAGTTTTTAATTAGTGGGGCATTCTACTGTACCACTACTGATGTCATCTATGATGTCGTGAGGGTGGTGGGCATCAACATTGCAGCCCACAGACTGGGCAGTCCCCAGGATCTCTTTAATGGTTCCAGTAAGTTGTCTGGCTAAAGATTAGTGCTGCATCTGTCAGGCAGTGTTGACAGTCTCATCAAAGGTGACTTTTCCACTGTGCCTAATCTAATGTTTTTCTGCTTCTTTCTGTCTCCTCGTGGTTCCTTGAGGGTTGTGATGATTAGGGCAGAGGCAGAAGATACCACTGCAACCTGGGCCTGTCTGTTCTGAACATTCAGTTTCACTGTAACCCTCAGACTGTTCCAATCACCGGTTGCTTTGGTGATGTCATTACCAACTTTTTTTGGAGACAGGCCCAGGGGGCTGATCTTCAGGGCCAAGGCAGACATGGTACAAGTGCACCTCAGGTATATGACTTTGATCTCATTGGGGTTGAACTCAGGCTGCATGGTGGAGGTGGCTGGTGTCAGATGAACCCAAATTTGAGACAAGCGAAGACAGTAGGAACTTCCCCTACTCTGAGTCAAGAGCCAAAAGTATGATTTCACTCTTTTTTTTAAATTATTTTTTTATTGGAGTTCGATTTGCTAACACATAGCATAACATCCAGTGCTCATCCCATCAAGTGCCCCCCTCAGTGCCCATCACCCAGTCACCCCAGTCCCCCACCCACCTCCCTTTCTGCCACCTCTTGTTCGTTTCCCAGAGTTAGGAGTCTCTTATGTTCTGTCTCCCTCTCTGATATTTCCCACTCATTTTCTCTCCTTTCCCCTTTATTCCCTTTCACTATTTTTTATATTCCCCAAATGAATGAGACTGTATAATGTTTGTCCTTCTCCGATTGACTTAATTTCACTCAGCATAATACCCTCCAGTTCCATCCACGTTGAAGCAAATGATGGGTATTCGTCGTGTCTAATGGCTGAGTAATATTCCATTGTATGTATAGACCACATCTTCTTTATCCATTCATCTTTCGATGGGCACTGAGGCTCCTTCCACAGTTTGGCTATTGTGGACATTGCTGCTATAAACATTGGGGTGCAAGTGTTCTGCCGTTTCATTGCATCTGTATCATTGGGGTAAACCCCCAGCAGTGCAATTGCTGGGTCGTAGGGCAGCTCTATTTTTAACTCTGAGGAACCTCCACACAGTTTTCCACAGTGGCTGCACCAGTTCACATTCCCACCAACAGTGCAGGAGGGTTCCCCTTTCTCCACATCCTCTCCAACATTTGTTGTTCCCTGTCTTATTAATTTTCACCATTCTCACTGGTGTGAGGTGATATCTCATTGTGGTTTTGATCTGTATTTCCCTGATGGCAAGTGATGTGAAGCATTTTCTCATGTGCTTGTTGGCCATGTGTATTTGTCTTCTTTGTGAAATTTCTGTTCATGTCTTTTGCCCATTTCATGATTGGATTGTTTGTTTCTTTGCTGTTGAGTTTAAGAAGTTCTTTATAGGGACGCCTGGGTGGCTCAGTGGTTGAGCATCTGCCTTCGGCCTAGGGTGTGATCCTGGAGACCTGGGATGGAGTCCCACATCAGGCTCCCTGCGTGGAGCCTGCTTCTCCCTCTGCCGGTGTCTCTGCCTCTCTCTCTCTCTGTGTCTCTCATGAATAAATAAATAAAAATCTTTTTTAAAAAAGTTCTTTATAGATCTTGGATACTAGCCCTTTATCTGATATGCCATTTGCAAATATCTTCTCCCATTCTGTAGGTTGTCTTTTAGTTTTGTTGACTGTTTCTTTTGCTGTGCAGAAGCTTTTTATCTTGATTAAGTCCCAATAGTTCATTTTTGCTTCTGTTTCCCTTGCCTTCATGGATGTATCTTGCAAGAAGTTGCTGTGGCCAAGTTCAAAAAGGGTGTTGCCTGTGTTCTCCTCTAGGATTTTGATGGAATCTTGTCTCACATTTAGATCTTTCATCCATTTTGAGTGTATCTTTGTGTATGGTGTAAGAGAATGGTCTAGTTTCATTCTTCTGCACATGGCTGTCCAATTTTCCCAGCATCATTCATTGAAGAGACTGTCCTTTTTCCAGTGGATAGTCTTTCCTGCTTTGTCAAATATTAGTTGACCATAGAGTTGAGGGCCCATTTCTGGACCCTTCTGTTCCATTGATCTATGTGTCTGTTTTTGTGCCAGTACCACACTGTCTTGATGATCACAGCTTTGTAGTAGGAAAACCTGAAATCTGGCATTGTGATGCCCCCGGCTCTGGTTTTCTTTTTTAATATTCCCCTGGCTATTCAGGGTCTTTTCTGATTCCACACAAATCTTAAGATGATTTGTTCCAACTCGCTGAAGAAAGTCCATGGTATTTTGGTAGGGATTGCATTGAATGTGTAAATTGCCCTGGGTAGCATTGACATTTTCACAGTGTTAATTCTTCCAATCCATAGCATGGAATATTTTCCCATCTCTTTGTGTCTTCCTCAATTTCTTTCAGAAGTGTTCTGTAGTTTTTAGGGTATAGATCCTTTACCTCTTTGGTTAAGTTTATTCCTAGGTATCTTATGCTTTTGGGTGCAATTGTAAATGGATTGACTCCTTAATTTCTCTTTCTTCAGTCTCATTGTTAGTGTATAGAAATGCCACTGACTTCTGGGCATTGATTTTGTATCCTGCCACACTGCCAAATTGCTGTATGAGTTCTAGCAATCTTGGGGTGGAGTCTTTTGGGTTTTCTATGTACAGTATCATTGATTTCACTCTTAAGGTGGCAGTAGGTATAAGTTTTCTTAGCGGAAGGGAGAATGGGATCTGGGCTTTGACAGATGAGTTAGGAGTTCAATTGGTAGAGACTGAGGGGGATAGAACATGTGAGCAAAGATGTGGTGGAAGAGAAGTGTGAGGCATTTGTGCAGAAAGATGTACTCTTTGCTGGAGTATCTTCAGTGTGGGGCCAGATTGTGCAGATGAGGATTTGGTGATGGAGAGTCCTTGAATTTTGAGAAAGGAAGCTGCAAATGAGGGCAGTATCTTAGAAGGAGTTTCAGATGGAAGTATGGGGAGTAAGTTGGAGGAGGGGAGATTAGTAGTGTGAAGACCTGTGTTTGACCTGAATTGAAGCAGAAACAGTAGGAACTGGAGGTAGAAGTGGATACCCTGGACATCAGGCAAATGTCTGCCTGGACTTGGTGACCAATTGAATGGAGGCACAGGGTAAGTGAGCAAGAGATACTCTAAATCTTTAAGCTACAAGGACTCAGGGAGGTGCCCTCCCTCACAGAGGTAGGAAATGTGGAGGCTAAGGTGCCTGGTGCAGGGGCTTGGAGGCACCCAGCTGGGGAGCTCCAGAGCAGCCTGGCTGGAAATAGACTTGGAAGCCATCACCAGACAGATGGCCAAAGGAGGGATGATAATATGAGAAGAGAGGGGATAAGGGAAACCCTAAGAGTGCAAAGAACAGGACTGTCCTTCAGTCTGTACTGACAGGTGCTTAGAAATGAGAGCTTGGGAGGTTGTCAACAAAACCTGATTTCTCATGTATTAGGGTACTAAAGAGGTCTCTAGTGCCACTATGACAACCCCTGGGGAGGATACCAGACTGGTCAGAGGAAGCATCTGTGGTCTCTCAAGAGGGGGGCTGGAGGGAGGGTGACTTGGAGGCATAGGTGCGATGAACAGAAACCGTCCCAGAAACTGTCAGGATTCTTTTGGCTACAAGCCACTGGAAACCCACCCAAAGTGAATGCATTGGCTCCTGTAGCTGGATATAGGGCTCAAATAATGTTGTCAGGATGCATGTCTGTCTTTCTTTCTTTCTTTCTTTCTTTCTTTCTTTCTTTCTTTCTTTCTTCTTTCTTTCTTTCTTCTTTCTTTCTTTCTTCTTTCTTTCTCTCTCTTTCTTTCTTTCTTTCTTTCTTTCTTTCTTTCTTTCTTTCTTTCTTTCTTTCTTTTTTAAAGATTTTATTTATTTATTCATGAGAAACACAGAAAAGAGAGAGAGGCAGAGACACAGGAAGAGGGAGAAGCAGGCTCCATGCACGGAGCCTGATGTGGGACTCGATTCCGGGTCTCCAGGGTCACGCTCTGGGCTGAAGGCGACCCTAAACCACTGAGCCACCAGGGCTGCCCGCATGTCTTTCTTTCTTTGCCTCTCATTTCTTCCTCCTCAAGGTTGACTCATTTTCAGACCAGCTTTCCCCCTACAGAGGTTCACAGATGATTTTTTGCAGTACTTGGGCCTATATCCTTACACATTCAAATTCAGCAGAAAGGGAAAAGAATCTTTGTTCAGCATTCCCAACAGAAGGTCTGATATTCACTCTGCAGGGCACTCCAACCCAATCACTGTGGCCCAAGGAGTGCAACGCACATCTCCGGGCCAGGTAGTAAAAGTCTATCCAGACAATCTAGACTGAGAGCGGAGGCCCATGGGTTGTGCCTGTTGAAGAATGAATACTGTGGAGGCAAAAATAAATATCTACTACATCTTCCTTTCCCAAGAGCATTCTTCGATAAGAAAGAAAGAAGGAAAATTTCCAACAATGTAAGCAAGTTTGCAGGGTAAAATGAGTAATTCATAGTTATTTTTTAAGAAAAGGAACACACATGATATAATAGTTAAAAATGAAGTAAGAAACCACTCTGAGCGTGCAGGAAAATGCCTGCATCTAGAACCATGGAACTGTATTTAGCTTTGAGCTTCTTGGTGGCAAGGCAAAGGAAGCCCTGCTAACTTACAGAACTCTTGTCTGCTGAGAGAAATAGATGCACTGAACACTCATTCTGCACTCAAATAACGGATGTTGCATAACAAAATGACAACATACCTCATTGTTAATTTTTATGTGAGCTGCTGAATGTTCTTCAGTGGCTCCTACTTATAGATTTCCTCTTGCTAAGTGGACAGCATAGCATAGATCGGAGTTCAGGGAGATTTTGCAGACCCCACTCCTTTCTCCTCATTTATTTAGATCTGGGAATTAGGCTGAGAGAATCAGGTGACTGGCTGGGTCATCACCAGATTCTCAGAGCTGCTGGAGCCACTGAGGGTTGCTCTGTCCGTACTGGAACATTAATGTAAAGAGAAAGGTCTCATTTGTAATTAATCAAGCGGTAGCGAGAGCGAGTGTGGGGAGCTTGCATTGATTCCTAGCACATCAAACAAAATGGCGCCCAGCAGCCAGCTATCACAGCCTTGGAGAGGCTTGCCAAATTGGATTAGCAAACCAAATGTCGGTTTTAATGCCTGAGAGATGGACGAGGCACTTATTAAATGGTCCACAGGCAGGGATGTTTCGAGCACTTAATCAACCCTTCATTTCCCTCCTCCAGGGAACAGGGAAGCCTCAATGCCACCCATCGTGAAAAATTACCAATCCCTGCAGGATCTCTCTCTGCCACTTTCACTACAGAACGTGCATTCATTATAGCAAGAGCCCAAGGAAGACAATGTAAGGATACTGGGAAAGGGCAGCAGAAACTGCATGGTCTGAGCACAGGAGACCTGTCTGTAAGTGGACCTGTCTGTAAGTCCTGCTTCTCCAGCCTCCTGCTGGGAGGTCTTGGCTTTGTCATTCCCCTCTCTGGGTCTTAGTGATCCCTTCAAGGTCTCCCCACTATGACAAGCCCAAAACAGTGTTTTGAGGATGCTTACAGGAGGCAGTGGGCAAAATGGCTTTGCGTAGCCAATGCTTTTCTGGGGTAAAGACTTGCTACATGGCGGAGAGAGATGGGGTGTTGTTCAATTTTCTCGTTGAGGGATCCCTGGGTGGTGCAGTGGTTTAGCGCCTGCCTTTGGCCCAGGGTGCAATCCTGGAGACCTGGGATCGAGTCCCACATCGGGCTCCCAGTGCATGGAGCCTGCTTCTCCCTCTACCTGTGTCTCTGCCTCTCTCTCTCTGTGACTATCATAAATAAATAAAAATTAAAAAAATTTTCTCTTTGAGGTTTTAATTCAATCTCTGCCTTAGGGGTGGAAAACCCCCTTCCATCCTCTCATCCCTTTCCCTTCCTCTTTTCTTGCTTGAGAGTCTTAATTGTAAAGTGAGAGAGCACCAAAGAGGCACCAGAGGCCCCGCTGTTGGAGTCTTGGAGACATCCCTCTGTTTTCTCTGGTGAGATCTCTTCCAGGGTGGCTTTTGAGGTGGGAGTCCTCTTCCTTGCCTCTGATTCTCTTTCCCAAGAATGACATCCTTGATGAAGTCCACTTTTCCCCTTAAGGAGAAGCAAGCAGTAGGGGAGAAAGAGTCCTGTTACTGCTAGTTACATGGTGACTTTGACCTTAGCTGGCCCAAACTTTTCCTTATAGAGTTTGGAGAACTGAAGTCCAGACACACGAAGAGCTTTGCTCAAGATCTCAGGGTGAGTTTGCAGCAAAGCCAAGGCTGGTCTTCCTTAGTCGCTCTCCCTTGCTAACGTGCCTTAGCCCTGCCAGCCTCAGCCAAAGCTGGGACCACCACTGGGCCTGGTCAGCAGGGGACACAGTGCAGTCCGAAGTGGAGTCTATCAATCCCAGGTCTGAGGCCTGAGAAACCTTTTTGGTCATACAGACATTCCCTTTGCAGGATTCTGTGTGCACCAAGAAAGCATTCTCTGTTTCTTCCCTTCCCAGAAATTAACTTTCTTCCCTTGTTTCCTATAGTCAGAGCAAGCACCCACCTCCATCCCCAGCATCCAGGGCTTTGAAGTGGGACCTACCAGTTCACAGGTGGGTCTACTTCACTTCAAGGAAGCTTAGTAAGCCTTCCCATGCCAATCCTTATTAAGACAGCCAAATATAAACATTAAAGAAAGAGAAAGTCCTTGAAAAAAAACCGAACCAAATCCTATAAACTGCTCATTAAAATGTGGCCCTCGGGATCCCTGGGTGGCGCAGCGGTTTAGCGCCTGCCTTTGGCCCAGGGCGTAATCCTGGAGACCTGGGATCGAATCCCACGTCGGGCCCCAGTGCATGGAGCCTGCTTCTCCCTCTGCCTATGCCTCTGCCTCTCTCTCTCTCTGACTATCATAAATAAATTAAAAAATTAAAAAAAAAATGTGGCCCTTATCACTCTAATCCCAATCTTATCACCACACTTCAGTAGAACACTTCTTTCAAGCCGGTCAGAACACTGTTTTCAGGGTCCAACATTGTACCTTTGATGTTTCTGTTTCAGGGCCCTTCTCCTCACTCTCCATGGACAAGATACTTGCACTGGATTCCACTGTCAAGCCTCTCTGACTTTGCAAGGATGAGGGACAAATAGTTGGAAGGAGGAGTGAGGTAGTGCTTCCCCCGCCCCCTGCTTGGGCTCCAGCTACCCCCTCCTTCCCCATCAAAGGATCAAAGGGAGGGATGAGTTATCACCTCAGCAGGGTGTGGTGGCCCTGGCTTCCTGGTAGGAGCCGATTTCTTAACTGATTTATTTACTTCCCTGGCCCTTTTCTCATCTTTCTGATTAATAGTTTAGTTGGGGGTTCTGGGAAATTTATATCCAATTGTTACCATAGCAACCAGCTCTCTTACACAGGATACCATAGAAAATGCATTTGGGGTCTTCTGAAGGAGTTAGGTTTACAAGGATCTCAGCATATACCAGGGCACAATGGGTAAGACAATGTTCCACCAATATGAGTAAGAATTATGAGCAAGGATATGAAGTGGTCTTGCCACACTGTAAATTGGGAAGGACAGTTTTAGTGTCTTCCTTCTCCCCTTTCCTTGTCTATCTTTTCCGGGACATCTCTCCTCCTCAGTGTTTTCCATAGGTCCCCAGAAAGTTAGTTCCCCACAGTCCAAGGGGAGGGAGTCTCAGAGAGTCTCATTTCCTTTTGGCAAAAGGAGGAGTTTGTAGCAGGGAGAACCATCTGAAGATGGAATTATGGAGCCGTGAGAGGTAATGATCTCTCCATCACTGGAAGTATGTGAATGGGAGCCCATCAGAGGGCTCTAGAGAGGACTGCATGAAAGATGGCATGAGGGGTGGTATGTATGGGATCTCTGGATCCCTCCCAGCCCTGGGATGCAGGAGGTGAACTGAGCCTCCTTGTGAACCAGTTGCACCTTCCCCCAACTAAGCAGAATGTCAGAGTTGAGGATTTTAGCTCCCTGGGTGTCTGGGGTGTCCATTGTGTCCTCATAAACTAAATGCCCAGCATAATGCCTGGCCCATGGGTGAATGAATGAATTTCTTAGGGTTTTATTAAGTGCAGTAGGCACAATCTACTGTTTGTGTTCTTTTATTATGATAATAAAAACTTGCTGTTTAAAACCTGCCCAAGGGATCCCTGGGTGGCACAGCGGTTTAGCGCCTGCCTTTGGCCCAGGGCGCTATCCTGGAGACCCGGGATAGAGTCCCAAGGCGGGCTCCCGGGGCATGGAGCCTGCTTCTCCCTCTGCCTATGTCTCTGCCTCTCTCTCTCTCTCTCTCTGTGACTATCATACATTAAAAAAAAAAATTAAAAAAAAAAAACCTGCCCAAATAACACCTTGAGCTGGAAGCAGAAAAAAATGACATTGTTTATAGAAGCCCCTCCCACATATTGGAGTGATTCCCTGAATTATAGTTGAGACTTACAAGTGTTTGTTTTTTACAACCATGTGGAGGCCATGCAGCATAGGGAAAGGCTCTCTGTGGATAAGTCCCTGATTCACCCTGTGCCTCCATTTTCTCCTTTGTGAAATGAGAGTAATAGAAATCATCAGGAATGAGCAGCTGATGGGTAGAGATTGCCTACAGTGTTGCGTCCAGAAGGATTCAGAAGTTGTTTCTGGGCTCAAAGAGTATATGGTAATAGGTTAGCAATGTCTGCCCTGGGCACCAGTCGGGACGTGGGGGCTTATGTGTTTTATATTAGTCAACCCTGGCCTAGGTGATCTTGAAGGGCCCAGATAGTTCTAGATGCCGAGACTGAAGGTCACTCCAGCCATTCTAGGTATCCTCAATCATTCTTTGCTGATTTTGGCTGAACTGTCTCACATGCTTGGGGCCTTTGCTGGGACAACTGGACTGACTCACTGCCTCATCCTCCAGTACAGCCTTGCCTGGGCTTGTTCACATGGTGGGGCCAAGGTTCCCAAGAGAGCAGTGATGGTACAAGGCCTCTTGAGGCTTAGACCTGGAAGTAGGATAATGTCACTTCTGCTACAGTCTATTGGTCAGAGCTAGTCACAGTGTCTGGAGGTGGGGAAATAGACCCCATGTTTTGGGAAGAGATGCAAAATCAACAACCACAAAACAGCATAGATACCAGAAGAGAAATAATGGGGCCATGTTTGCAAACAATCTTGCAAACATAATTCCACCTTTTTAAACAAAAACCAGAGCCTTGAGTTTATTACCCATGTGCCCCAATGAGCAAGTGGGGATGAATTCTGTTCTTTTCCACTGTCTGATTCAAGCCTATTTTTAGATGTAGTCTAATAAAATGAATTTCACACCTGGGTTACTCACCCACTAACAAACACTCTATTCTTATCAATGCCTGGGACAAACTCCTAGGCAGCCTAGATTTGTAGTTCCATTACCGCCCAGCACAATAATTGTTAATTACTTGCTTTATTTGGTTCTGTTGCATTTGCCAATAGTCAATTACCTATGTTAGGTTTTCTTGTGATCAGTGGGGCTTATCCAATATTGCAGCTCAGCTCTGTTTTTGTCTCAGAGATGTCTTTTCCAAGAGAGTTAAAGAAAACCCTTGTTCACTAGTTTATTGAATATTAGCCTTTATCTGCTTATTTCAAAGGATCCTTATTCACTGCTGCAAGCACCAAAGTGCTCAGGCTGAGCTCTTAGAATCGAACAAAAGACTAGAGATAAGCCCCCCTTTGCCTGATCTGGCTAAATCCCAGTACATGGAATAGAGGAAAGAACAAATTGTGGGGTCCTGGGGCATTTGTTTAGTTCATGCCTGAATCTCTGAAACTGCCTATCCCCTTTAATCCAGCCTCCACATTGCGGCCAAGAGACCTAACACAGAGATCTGATCACATTACCCATGTTAGAGTGCATTGATGGGCCCAGTTCTCCAGTCCTCCTACTTATGTCCTGTGTTGTATGACTTTGCAGGTGCATGCCTTTGAGTGTGGACCAGGCCATGTAACTTCTTTTGGCGAGCAGAATGAGGTAGAAACATGCCATTTCTGAGGCCTGGCCTCCAGACATGTTGTATGCCTCCCTTTGTACCCTGTGCCTCTGCCATTGCCATGATCAAGGCACACCCACGTTGGCCCCGTGGTCTCAGGAGGAAAAGAGATTTGTGGAGAGCCAAACCACTGCAGCAAAGCCCAGCCAGAACCAGCCAAACCCAGTTGACCCCAGATGGGTAAGTCATAAACACGATTTTAAACTATTGAGATTTGGGGTGGTTTGTTATGTAGCAAAAGCGGATTCATCATTTTTTTTTATTTTATTTATTTATGATAGGCACACAGTGAGAGAGAGAGAAGCAGGCTTCATGCACCGGGAGCCTGACGTGGGATTCGATCCTGGGTCTCCAGGATCGCGCCCTGGGCCAAAGGCAGGCGCTAAACCGCTGCGCCACCCAGGGATCCCCGGATTCATCATTCTTGTGTGTAATCCCAGCACTGCTGGCCTATAGCTTCAGGCATAAGGTCCGGGGAAAGCCTTCCAGCATCTGGGCCCAGCTACTCCTTCTATCTTGGTGCCTCCAGCTCTCCCTTTTCACATTACATTTCAGCAATGACCCGCAATTCTTCAGATGCATCATGCTGGCTCACATTTCTCTGCCTCTGCACCAGATGTGCCCTCTGCCTGGAATGACATTCTCCTCTCCTTTGCCCAGAAAACTCCTATTCATCTGTCAAAACCCAGCTCAGGCATTATCTTTTCCAAGAAAATTCACTGTGGTCTCCTCTCCCCTGTGGTAAATCATTCTCACGTCTGTAAAAGGTCTGGACTCATTTATATGTCCACTGTTACCATGTGACATGGTATTATGATGTGGGTTCTTTTTATTTTGTTTTTGCCCATCTTTGCTTGAGGACAAGGACAGCCTTAATTAATCAATGTATTCTATTTTTTAAAAAAGATTTTATTTATTTATTAGAGAGAGAGAGAGGGAGAGAGAGAGAGGTAGAGACACAGGCAGAGAGAGAAGCAGGCTCCATGCAGGGAGCCCAATGCAGGACTCAATCCAGATCTCCAGGATCACGCCCAGGGACTGAAGGCAGCACCAAACCGCTGGGCCACTGGGGCTGCCCCATCAGTGTATTCTTAGTATCAAGAATAGCGCCTGGTTCCAGCAATGTTTGATAACTAAATGAGGTGTTGGGTTCCTTTCTTGCTGGAGGATTTGCCCGCAATGGGAAGACATCATTTCTTCCTTTTCCCCCCTAAATTCAAATGGTGGATTTGTTTATGTTGTATCATTTCACTTAGGGTCTGATTCCGCTGTAGCCGGTGCTCAAGCACTGAGTGAACAAATGAATCCTGGGTCCTATGGGTGCCCCTGCTGGGCTATGAACCCCTCCATGGCTGAAGCTGGGTTTTCTTACCTCTATACCCGTGGTGCTGGCACCAGGTCTGTACATGGGCAGTATCAGAAAGTCCATTTTTTCAAAATATTTGTATTTCTGGAACATCTATCAAGTGCCAGGCACTGTTCTAGGTGCTGTGGATAGGCGGTGACCAGATAGACATGGGTCCCTGAGCAGGCATTTTAACTGGGGAGACAGGAGAGACAGTAAATATAGCTCGGTTAAGTAAAGTGTTCCTGCTTGTTCCTGTGGCCGGAGGAATTCACTTTGCATTTGGATGTTATGTTTGTGGGTGTCCAACTTAAAAATTAACCATTTGTCAATAGTGCTCAGGAAGCTGAGGCATCTCAAAGAGAGAATAGCTGTTCTCCAGAAGAGTGAACCCAGAGATACAACTAGAGGTCGGTGCTACACCTGACATTAGCTGGGGTACACTGTGGGTGGGCAGGGAAGTTTGGAATATGAGCCCTATTCCCAATGGCTCTAAGGCACATTGCAAGTCGCAAGTGCTGATTTGCAATCGAGCTGTTTTTCAAAGGTTGGACAACTTTATATATTGCGCTCCAGGGTGAGTGGTAACAGAAATGTATTTAATTAATGATGTGGGGGAGGCCAACCAGTAAATAAATAATTACAAAGTGTGACAAGCCCTTTATGAAGGGACCTGAGATGAAGTTGGGAGGAAGGCAGGGGCCTTGAGACTGGTAAGGGCGTTGGATTTTATTGTGGGTGCATCAGAAACCAGAGGAGAGACGACATCTGATTTGTGTTTAAAGAATATCACTTCTGCTGCCATGTGGAATACATTTTTATTTAATTGAATCAAATATTTCTGGAGAGCGTCCCAACAAATTGGCTTCTAGTTCTTGGAACCATCACCTCCCCGTGCTGAATTTCGCGACCACCTTATACAACTTAGGGCCCTAATTTTCCAAGGAGACAAACATTCAATTTCTGGTTTAGATTTGCATGAGAAAGAGACCTTAATTACTCTGATCTCTAACACCTCTGAGGAGCTGATTTGAGCTTTTCAGATGCAAAGAGTGTTAATTGGCTAAGGGCCCAGCTGAGCTTACCCCTCCACCTCCAAGTGGGTAGGGGGTGGGGATGGGGATGAGGATGGGGCTGGGAGATGGGGAAGAGAGTTGGAGAAGAGGGGGCACTTCACATTGTCAGTTTCTTGGAGGTCTGCAAAAGGCAATGGAGAGATCAACACACAGCAGTTTGCCTACTTTCTTCCCTTCAAGATCCAGCTCACCCCCACTTATTCTAGAAGCTTCCTCCAGCTCCATTTCCGCCCCAGGATCTCCCCAACTGGTTCATGGATGCCAGTGCCTCCTTGGGATCCTGGTTTCTAATTACAGACTTCCCACACTGCACTGGATAGTCTGTTAACTGGGCCACCCTTCCACCTGAAAGACAAAGACCTATCTCATGCAGCTTTGCCTCCTTGCACAGCCCAAAGTGGGCACCCAGGAAATGTGGAACAAATGAGTAATAGAACAAATAGTAATAATGATAATGTTAATTATAGAAGCTGTCACTTATATAGGGCTTCCTGTGATCCTAGGCTGTTTAGTCTCAGTTAGAAAACATTTAAATCTGTTTTCCAATTCTTGCCAGAGCAGATGCACTGCATGACTCATTACTGATAGTCATAGATTTATTTGTGGGATTATTTAATTTTTACCACCTTGTGAGGACAAGAAATCTATTTTAATCACTGCACTATCCACAGTGCCTAGCTCAGTGTCTGACATATAAAGTCTCAATAAATATTTGTTGAATGAGTGAATGCTTGCATGCGTGTCCGTGATGGGGAGTTCACTGTCTCCTGAGGAAGTGCTGCTCATTTTTTAGCAGCTTTTCCTGTTGTTCCTTTTAGTGAAGCTATATTTGTTTCCATGCAGTGTCTGTCTAGTCCTGACTCCTGGCCTCCCTCAAAGACAACTTCCCTTACTCCCCTGAGGCTGGAAGGCTATAATCTATAAATGTCTCTTTTTAATTCTCTGTGTTCTTTCCTGGGTACAGCACAGCCAGTTCCTTCCTCATAATGACCTAGCATCCACTTACTGCCTCATACTGGTCACCCTCTGTGGAACAGTCCAGATTATCTACTTCCTTCTCACAGTAAAGGCCTGATATATACGTGAAGATGGGACTCTCCTCACATTTTGGGAACTGTATTGCTATCCATGCAATCCTTTCAATGCATTTACCTCTACTCTATTTAAATCCAAGAGAAAGCACCCAATATGGAAGGTCCTTCTAAGGACCAAATGAGGACTTTCCTTTTCTATGTTTTAATTTGCTTCAACGTGGATGGAACTGGAGGGTATTATGCTGAGTGAAGTAAGTCAGTCGGAGAAGGACAAACATTATATGTTCTCATTCATTTGGGGAATATAAATAATAGTGAAAGGTAATATAAGGGAAGGGAGAAAAAATGTGTGGGAAATATCAGAAAGGGAGACAGAACGTAAAGACTGCTAACTCTGGGAAACGAACTAGGGGTGATAGAAGGGGAGGAGAGTGGGGGGTGGGAGTGAATGGGTGACGGGCACTGGGGGTTATTCTGTATGTTAGTAAATTGAACACCAATAAAAAATAAATTAAAAAAATAAAATAAAATGTTGGAAAGGGGGGGGAACCCCAACAGAGTAATTAAAATGGAATACTAAAAACGTTTTTATTGACTCCAAAGAAGACAAAAGAAGAATGAGAAAAAGAAAACAAGATAAATAGAAAACAAATAACAAAATGGCCATCCTAAAGGCAGCCATATTAAGAATAAAGGAACTAAACATTTCAATTAAAGGCAGAAGTTTTCAGACTGGTTAGAGTAAGAGCTAATTACCTGCTGTCTACCACTGTCTATTTTCTTTAGACACTGCTGGACTCACTATGCAGAAGCACTAATCATAAGAAAACTAGAGTGGCTATATTAGTATCAGATAGTTTAAACGTCAAGACAAGAGGTATTATGAGAGACAAAGACGTAAACTTCATAATGAAAAGTGAGTCCATTCATTAGGAAGACAAAGCAGTTATAAATGTGAATGTGTGCAATAGCAGAGCTCAAAATACATGAGGTAAAAACTGACAGAACTAAATGGGGAAATAGATAAATCTATAACCATAGTTTTACTCTCTTCATAGTTGGTAGAATTATTAGAAAAAAAATAGTTAAGACATTAAAGAGTTCAACAACATTATCACACACTTTGACACCTAGCAACTACAGGGTACCTATATTTTTCAAGTATCCATGGAATGTACACCAGGATAGACCATATACTGGGCAGAAAAACAAATGTTAATAAAGTTTAAATGTTGAAAACATTCAGTGTGTGTTCCCTAATGAGAAATAATGATGAATATAAAGCTACAGATTTAAGTTCAATGAGCCTCAAGAACAAGAAACATGAAGAAAGGGATATCAAGGCATATGATAATGTAATTGCCCAAAAGCATTATTAAAGAGGAACTTCAAAAAAGCTGCAGGAGGAAAAAAAAAAAAAGACATGTACAGAGGAGCAAGGATGAAGATAACAGTGCATTTCTCATCAGAAACAGTGCAAGTAAGAAGACCATGAAGCCATGCCTTTGATGTACTGAAAGATAAAAAAGCCTGTCAACCTAGAATTTTATATTCAGTAAAAATATTGTTTGAAACAAAGACAAAAGAAAGACTTTTTCAGACATAAAAACGAAGGGGATTCATCTTTAATACACCCACACAAAAAAGAAATGCTAAAGGAAGTTGATCAGACAGAGGGGAAAAAGGACACCAGATGGAATTCTGAATGCACAGGAAGTAATAAAAAGTGTTAGAAATGGTAAATTTATATATATATAGTATACTTATTTAAAATTCTATAAATTATATTTAACTGTTAAAAAATTAAATGTGATATGGGATATATAAAATATGTAAACATAAAATATATAACAACAATAGCACAAATGTTGGTAGTGGAAAAATGGGTATTGTAAGGTTCTTATACTATACATGAAGTGGCACAATGTCACTTGAAGGTAGACTGATAAATATGTATTCTATAAACTCTAGCTACTGAAATAAAGCAAAGAGAAAGCAGTGATAAAAGGTGATATTTATATTCATCATTATAAAGTAATCAAAAGAACTGAGGAGGAGTGCCTGGCTGGCTCAAGTGGTAGAGCGTGTGACTCTTGATCTCTGGATCATAAGTTCGAGTCCCACATTGGGCACAGAGTTTACTTAAAAAAAAATAAAAATAAAATCTTAAAAAAAAGAAGCAAAGGAAAAAGGAAAAGGGGAACAAAGAATGGCAGGGTTAATTAGAAAGCAAATATCTAGATGATAGATTTACACCTAACTATATCTAGCTCATTAAATGAACAGGGTCTTGAGGTGCCTGGGTGGCACACTTGGTTAAGCACCTGACTCTTGCTTTTTGGCTCACATCTGATCTCAGGGTTGTGAGATAGAGCCCCACATTGGGGCTCCACACTGTGTGTTGAGTCTGCTTGAGATTCTCCCTTTTCCTTTGTCTTTCCCATTCATGCTCTCTCTAAAAAATAAATCTTTAAAAATATGTACAGGGTCTAAATGCCCAAATTACATGGCAGATTGCCAGATTGCATAAAAAAGCAAATCCCAACTATATGCTGCCCATAAAAAAACCCCACGTTTTAAATATAAAGACACAGATTACAGTAGATAGAAAAAAATATATGATACTAACACTAGTCAAAGAAAAGCTGGAATGCTATATTAATATCAGAGTATATATTTCAGAGTAAAGAATATTACCAGAGATAAAGGTCATTTTATGATGTGATAAGGGGACAGGAGCCAAGTAATCAAGATGATAGTATCCTAAATGTTATGTGCCTGATAATAAAGCTTGAAAATACATGAAGCAAAACTCATACAACTAAAAGAACTAGAAAAATCCACAATTAGCATTAGGGATTTCAGTAACCATCTCTCAAAAATTGATAGAACACGTTGACCTAAAACCAATGAGAATATGGAAGACTTGGACAATACTATCAAGCAACTTCTCCCAACTGGCATTTATTGAATACTCCTAATGCCAGCAAAATATGCAGTCTTATATGCACATGGCACATTTACCAAGATAGATTATATTGGGGGCCAAAAAATGAGTTTCAAAAATTTCGAACAATGTACTTCATAGAAAGTTTTTTTCCAGATCACACTGGAATTAAATTTTAAATCAGTAACAGAAGGATCTCTGTAAAATCCTTAAATATATGGGAACACACTTCATTTCTAAGGAACTCATGGATCAAAGAAAGAATGAAAAATGATTAGAAGATGTTTAGAACAGAATGAAATGAAAATACAACATCAGATTTGTGGGATCCTGCTAAAGCAGTACATATGGGGAAATTGATAGCACTACATGGCTACTAAAAGAAAAGTCTCAAATCAGTGACCTCAACACTCACCTGAAAAAACTAGATTTCAACAAATGAAATCCAAGTAGGGATCCCTGGGTGGCGCAGCGGTTTGGCGCCTGCCTTTGGCCCAGGGCGCGATCTGGAGACCCGGAATCGAATCCCACATCGGGCTCCCGGTGCATGGAGCCTGCTTCTCCCTCTGCCTGTGTCTCTGCCTCTCTCTCTCTCTGTGTGTGACTGTCATAAATAAATAAAAAATTAAAAAAAAAAAAAAGAAATCCAAGTAAACTGAAGAAAAGAGATAGTAAAGATCAAGGTGAAAAATCAATGAAATATATGGAAAACAGTAGGGGGAAAAAAAAAAAATCAATGAAACCAAAAGCTGTTTTTTTTTTAAAGAAGATCAATAAGAATGGTAAGTCTTTAGTTAGACTGACCAGGGATAAAAGAAAGAAGACACAGTTTCAATATTAGGAATAATAGAAGTGGCATCATTGGATGCCCGGGTGGTTCAGTTGGTTAAGCATCTGACTTAAGCTCAGGTCATGATCCCTGCCAGAGTTCTGGGCTGGAGACCTGCATGGGCATGGGGCTCCCTGCTCAGCAGGGAGTCTGCTTCTTTCTCTCCCTCTGCCTCTCCTCCCTGCCTGTATTGTCTGTCTCTGTCTCATAAATCAACCAACCAATCTTAAAAAAAGAAAAAAGAAGTGGGATCATTATAGAACTCCCAGATAATAGGATAGTAAGGGAACATTATGAACAGCTTTATGCCAATAAATCCAACAACTTAAATGAATCGGACAAGTCTTTTGAAGGACACAAATTACCAAAGCTTACTCAAGGAGAAGGAGTTAACCTGAATAACCTTTTGTCTATTAGAGAAATTGAATTCGTAAGTTATAAAACAACAACAACTTTCCCACACTGATGAATTCTACAAAACATTTAAGAAAGACATAATGCCAATTCAAGACAAATATCTCCAAAAAGTTTTAAGGAGTAGAGGACAGGGGAAGGGAATATTTCCTAATTCATTCTAGGAGGTCAGCATTGCCCTGAATTGCAAAGCAGACAAAAGCATTACATGAAAAAAAGAACTATAGTCCAACAAATCCTTATGAGCACAGATTGAGTTCAACGATAGATTAATAGGAAAATGCATCATGACCAAGAGCGGCTTTCCCCAGAAATGCAAAATTGGTTTAATATTCAAAAATCAATTAATGTGATTTACCATATTAACAAACTAAAAGAGAAAAAAAAACCCATGAGCATTTCAATTAAATAGAAAACATATTTGACAAAAGAGGGGGAAGCAGGTTCTCCACTGGGAGCCGGATGTGGGACTTGATCCCAGAACTCTGGGATCGCGACCTGAGCCAAAGGCAGATGCTCAACCACTGAGCCACCCAAGTGCCCCAACATCTACAAAATCTTAATAGCTAACATCATAATTATGAAAGACTGAATGCTTTCCCACGGAGATCAAGAATGAGATAGGCAAATCCATCCTTGCCACTTCTATTCAACACTGTAACAGAGGTCTTAGCCAATGCAATCAGGCAAAAAAAGACACGAGATGCCCAGATTGGAGAGTAAAAAGTAAAACGGTTTTCGTTCACACACAACATGACCATCTGCATAGAAAATCTAATAGCATCTACAAGAAAACTACTAGAATAAATAAGTTTTACAAAGTTGTAGGACACAAGATCATTTTATAAAAATCCAATATATTTTACATACTAGCAACAAACAAAAATCTAAAAATTACCACTTACTATAGTATCAAAAGATATAAAATACTTGGAGATAAATCTGAGGAAAGTTGTGAGAGATCAGTACCTTAAAACTATAAGATATTGCTAAGGGAAATTAATGAAAATCTTAAAAAATGAAGTTGTAAGGATCAACACTGTTAAAATGTCAGTTCACCCCAGATTGATCTTTAGATGCAACAAGATCCCAATCAAATTCCCAATAGGCATTTTTGGTAGAAATTGATATTTTGATTCTAATATTCATGCAAAAATGTACAGAGTCTAGAGTAGCTAAAACAATTTTAAGACAGAAGAACAAAATTAGAGGACTTACACTACTTGATTGGAAGACATAAAATAATAAAATATAGTGACAAAAGATATAGTAATAAAAAACAGAATATTGGCATGGAGACAAATAGATGAACAGAATAAAGAGTCCAGAAATATACCCATGTATATATGAACAACTGATGTTTTACAAAAATGGAAAGGCAATGCAGTGGAGAAAAGATAACATTTTGGGAAGGGCTGGAACAATTGGATACCCAGATGTAAAAAAAAAAAAAAAAAAAGAAAGAAAGAAAGAAAGAACCAAAGTGCCAAAATTTGGATCCATACCTTTTACTATGTGCAAAAATTAACTCTAATGTATGTAAAACCTAAAACCATAATTTTTTTACAAGGAGAAAAATCTTCATGATCTTGGATTGGGCAAAGATTTCTTAGATAATGTCATCAAAAGCACAATTCACAAGAGCAAATTTGATAAATTGGACTTAAGTTAAAAACTTTTCATCAAAAGACTTTATTAGGAGAACAGAAAGATAAGCAACAGACTGGGGAATAATATTTGCAATTCATATGTATGACAGAGACTTCTATCAGAATATATAAAGAACTCTCAAAACTCAGTAATAGGGAAATAAAGAACCCAATTCAAAAATGGACAAGAGCGGGATCCCTGGGTGGCTCTGGTTGAACATCTGCCTTCAGCTCAGGGTGTGATCCTGGAGTCCCGGGATCGAATCCCACATCAGGCTCCCTGCATGGAGCCTGCTTCTTCTTTGCCTGTGTCTCTGCCTCTCTCCCTGTGTCTCTCATGAATAAATAAATAAAATCTTAAAATAAAAAAAATGGGCAAGAACTGAACAGATGCTTCATCCAAGGAGTAAGAACGGCAACTATGAACATAAAAAGATGTTAAAAAAATGTTCATCATCATTAGTTATCAGAGAAATGCAAATTAAAAACCACAGGGAGATATATCACTGGTTGCTATTGAAGAGAATACCTGCGGTTTAAATATAAAATGGTACTATTGTCTTGGAAAATAATTTGACATCTCTTTAAAAGTTTACAGCTATCATATGATTCAGCCATCCTACTCCTAGGTACTTACCCAAAACAAATGAAAGCATATGCCCATTATAAGACATGTACACAAATGTTCACAGCAGCACTATTTGTCCATCAACAGTTAAGTGGATAAAATACAGTATATCCATACAATAGAATACTATTCTGCAATAAAAAGGAACAGACTGGTGATACAAACTACATGTCTATCTCAAAAATGAATTTTAAATTAAGTGAAAGAAGCCAGACCAAAAAAAAAAAATCCCTATATATAGTATGATTCCGTTTATAAAATTCTAAAAAATGCAAGCTGATCTATAACAACAGCAGATCAATGAGGATGGGAGTGGGAGAGAGAGATTATGAAGAACAGAGGAAACCTTTAGGAGTACTGGATATGCTCTCCTTCCTGATTGTGGTAATGATACAAATCTTACCAGATTGTATACATTAAATATATATAGTTTATTTTATGTCAGTTATATCTTGTAAAGCTGTTTATTTGAGCTTTAATAAGATACATACACATATACACACACTTCTGAGTTCTGTTGTTAATCTGCTGATTCAGATTATGTGGGGAGATCTAGGATCAATTTTGCAATTCTGATGCTGGTGCTTCAAAACCCTGTTCAGGTGGCACCTCCTCTGGGAAGCCTTCCAGGACACCCTGCTGAGACTCCCTACATATATTTTCATTCCCTGGGGACCTCTTTGAACTTTGGTTTCTTGATCTGTATAAAATGAGGTTTAAGAATACCTCAGTGGATTGTTATGAAGACTCAGTAAGACAACAGATAAACTAGTACAGTTCCTGGTGCATATTAGAATTCAACAAAGGGTGGCTACTGTTGTTGTGGCTGTCCTATTATTTCTCATTCCTGTTCTAAGAGCCCTGTGAGCATCTGGCATACCATCCCACACACTGGTAGCTGCTGTTTGAACTTCTTCCCCTAAATGATGACTTCCCTAATTGTGCTACAGGCATCTAGTTAGCTTAGCCACAAACATTTGTTGAGTACGGTTTGGGTATCAGATTCCATCCTAGGTGCTAGGGATGCAAAAATTAGGAGGAAGGGAATGGATATCAGAGATGAGAGTAAGAGAGGTACCAGAGGGGAGTGTGAGGAACACAGACTTCTGAGCCATCTGCTCTATCATATACAGCTGTGTGACCTTGGGCAAGTTACTTAACCTCTCTGTTCTTCAGTTTCCTCAAACTTAAAATGGGGATAATAGAATACCTATCTTAGTAGGCTGATGTATCATTTTATTTTGCTTTAACAACACCTACATAGTTTTTGCTCAAATAACCTGATATCTGTAAAACAGTCAAAACAAAGGACCCTGAGTATCCACTGGATTTGGCAATCAGTGGGCTATCAGAGATATGGGGAGAGCTTACTTTGGAGGAGGGAGTGGCTGGGAAAGCTGAGAAAGGGAAGTAGAGACAACTCTTGAGAACTATTTGGATGGGAACAGGGCCACCGGGGCAGGTGGTAGCACCAAGCAGAGGTGTGCAAGGTTTCTGAGACACCAGTGTTACTAAGCTGCCAGGAAGGTGCCAGGAGGGTGGGAGTGACTGCAGATAAGGGAGGGAGCAAGGAGGACAAAAAGCCAGAGAGAAGGGGAGGGACTGCATGCCAGCATGTACAGTGAAAAGTGAGAAGTGGTCAGGCAGGTGGGAGTGGCTTCATGATCATTGCTTGCTGTCCTCCAGGCTCTCTGGGTGGCAAACTCTTCTTGGGGATAGAAGGTGGTGATGGGAAGAGGGCTGTTGGGGAGAACAGAGGAAGTGTGAAATAGCTCTTATGGGAGTGGGAGAAGGCTATAAACGACTGCAGGTGGTGCTAACTGAAATTAGAATTTGGAAGGGTGCCAATCTGTGGGGGTGGGGGAAAGGGGTTGACTCACCTGGTCCAGCAGCTACTGAGGTAGTGTGAAGTAAAAGTGGAGGGTAGCATTGCTTCAAGATTGGGCTAGGCCTCCCCTCACCCGCCATTAGAACCGATTTGTTTCTGTTTGCCTCACACTGTCCTGGTTTTTAAACTGAAAGTCCCATGCCCTGGGAACTCCCTCAGGATGGTTGGTCACCCAACTGAGGAGAGTAGTGACAATATGGGGATCCAAGGGCTAGTTCCCATGATCGGCAACAAGATGAGGGTGGCATGCAAAGGGCATAAGGGTGGCCTGGACGCTCACTCAGGATATGGGAGTGGGGGAGATGAGGGGGGTAAGGACCTAATGTGTTCCACACCTGTCTCCCCAGTACCTGAATAGCACATGGCCCTCTACTGAGGCACTACACATTTCTCCAGAGACTGCAAAACTGGACCTTTACGTACCACTTTTAATTTTTACCATAGCCACACAGTTTCTGCATTAACTTAATATTCTTTAAAATCAGCTCCTTAATAAATATGTCTTAAAAGAAAGCAGTCTCTACCCTATATGGAGAAAAAGAAACCACACACGCCACCACCAGATACTGGATTTTAACTGGGTCTGCTCCCTGACAAAGGAGCTGAGCCTGGGGCTACTCCTTCTCTGTTAGAGCTGGGAGGGGGGCCAGAGTTAGGCACTTCAGATGTACGACACCAAACAGTCCTTGTGCAACTGCTCAGGGGGACGGAGACTGGAACCTGGGTCACTGATTCTGTGTTCTTTTACAACCTAAAATCGCCTTGTTTTCCTCATTTTGGAAAATGCTACATACAGCCAAGTATTGAGACTATAGGTTCTCTTAGTGTTCTCAAGAGTCAGTAATAGAAAAAAAAAAAAAAGTCAGTAATAGCCGTGCTTTTAAATACCAACATGTCATTTTGGTGGCATTTTCCTGAGAGGTCATTTATAGGCTCAGGAAATGTTATGGCTGAAATGGTCCCTGAGGACAACTGATCTAATCCCCCACTCTTCCTGCTTCCTTCCTTTCTTTATTTTTTAAAAAAGATTTTATTTATTTATGAGAGACACAGAGAGACACAGGCAGAGGGAGAAGCAGGTTCCCTGCAAGGAGCCTGATGTGGGACTTGATCCCAGGACCCTGGGATCACGGCCTGATCCGAAGGCAGACGCTCAACCACCCTGCCACCCAGGCCTTCCCCTTCCTTTCTCTAAACACACACGCAGGTAGAAACAAGCCCAGAAAGAGCAAAGACTTACCCAGGGCCACACAGCCAGAGCTTGGATTCACCTTGCCCTCCCAGCTTTGCCACCACCCCTAGTTGGCTGCTTTTTTTTCAATCTTTCCCCACTTTGCCTTCAGAGACAATTTTGCTTCTTGATTTCTGACTTCTTGTCAGCTGTGATTAATGAGGAAGGCTCTTGCATACACGATTTTCAGCTGTACCCAGTTTACGACAAACAGATTAGACCATTTAAGTCAGAATAATGCTATTTAGCAAAGCCGGATTTAGAGCTGGCAGAAATTAAGAAGATTAATTTAAAGCTAAAAAAAGAGTGACAATCATAGATCAACACCTGAAAAATCTCGCTGCCTGTACACAGCCCTAATTGAGAAGTATGTGGAAGATTCCATCCGTGAAATTCAATTATCATGCAAGCCAGAGGAAGCAGTTTCCCTGAGGAAGAAACTAGGCAGCCCAAATCAAAATGACTCCACCTGTCTGTTTTCATGTCAAAAGAGTGAGAAAACCTGTCTTGGTGACGATGAAATATGGACAGTATGCTTCAGTGTAATGAAACTTTGCAGGGGTGCCTTTCCATAATGGGATTACCTCCCGAGCTCCTGTCAGAGGTCAGCCCTAAAAAGCCTCTGGATATGGAAGTCAGAAGTCACTGGTACCCCACCCCGGACACCATTTCCCCAGCTTCCAGTGGGACTGGCTGGGGTTCAGAGACAAAAGGTGCTCTTGAGCTCCTATGCCCCTTCCACTGATTAGGAGCTTCTTAACCCAGGCAATCAGCACAGAAAACTCAAGACAGCTGTAATGATTACAAATGAGCCTATGATAATTGACCCGCCTTTTAACCACAGGGACGGATGTGGGGGTGGTGGCAGATTCATCAGCACTTGCTTTGTCTCTCCCATTGGGCTGAGGTTCCCTCAGGAGCACACAGCAACCTCTAATCTGCAGAACTGCTGGACAGAGTTCCATTTTGGTAAACTGCTTTGGATGGTCATGGTGATAAATTAAGGGCATATTCCCTACAGATGCTTAGAGGTTTACAGTGTTTTTTTTTTTTTTTAACAGTTTATTTTTTATTTATTTATGATAGTCACAGAAAGAGAGAGAGAGAGAGAGAGGCAGAGACATAGGCAGAGGGAGAAGCAGGCTCCATGCACCGGGAGCCCGACGTGGGATTCGATCCCGGGTCTCCAGGATCGTGCCCTGGGCCAAAGGCAGGCGCCAAACCGCTGCGCCACCCAGGGATCCCGAGGTTTACAGTGTTAACAGGTTTATAGTTGGAGTGTGTTCACAAGCATCAATTCAGAAAATTTGACTCTGGAAACTCTGAGATAATGTCTCCCATTACACAGATGAAGAGGCTGAGTTTAAGTGATTGGCCTCATCTGTCTGAAAGATTATTGTAGGATTCTGATTTCATGTGTTTGGCACTACCCTGGTTGATGTAGAGGAAGGCACATTCTTTCAGGAGCTCATGTTCTGGTGTGGAGGACCAGACCCAGAAGAGATTGCCACTGAAGGTCAAATATGATAGGCTCATCAGAGCAGGTGCTCAGGGCAAGGTTGAAGAGGAAAGAGACTGCATAATGAAGAGAAGCTCCAGGGGCAGGGGTCAGGTCTGTCTTCATCACTGCTGTAACTTCCATGCCCAGCAATATGCTCTGTGTAAAGCACATTTCAAAAATATCTGTTGAATAAATGGATGAATGATGAGATAGACCTTGAAGGATGTAAAGTATTTTGGGGATTTGGGGGAAAGCAAGAGTGTCAGGAATATATTGACCAGGAGAACAGAACATGCAAATCATAATGTATCAAAATTGCAGCTCTGGCTGATGTTAACAATGTGGTTTTGCTAATGTATTAAAATCCAACAATTCTTTGTGGCATTATCTCATGGAGGGTGACAGGTCTCTCCTTCACAAACACCCCCTTCTCTCAGTCACTGGGAGCATTGCTTCAAGAACCATCCATGCCTCTCCCAGTGACTTAGAGGCTCTGAGTTAGTTTCTCGCTCCAAGAATGATTTTGAATTCTAGTAGCTAGTCTCAGATTGAAGCACGACTCAGGGGAGAGGAGAAAACTCAATGCAGAGGGTAAAGGTCTGTGTTTAATTGGAGACTCGTGTAATTTTCAGTGTGCAGTGATAATCTATGAAGATGGCTCTTCATGCTGACTGTGGACTTTGAGTCCTCAGGAACACTGTTCAGAAGGTCCCAGTCTGAAGGGAAGGTCTATTGTCAGCAGACTGTGGCGCTACCTGGGAGGAGTCCTCTTAGCTACCCTCCCTGAGTTGGAAGGGATAGAGAACATGGCCTCTCCTCCAGCCTGAAGTACAATCTTCACATTGTGGTCTGAGGGAGTGGTCTAGATCTGATCAGGGTCAACACGAAAGTCAGTAATTTCATAGAAGAGTAGAAACAGTGGGGACACCTGGGTGGCTCAGTGGTTGAACATCTGCCTTCAGCTCAGATCCTGATCCCCGGGTCCTGGGATCAAGTCCTGCATCCGGCTCCCTGCTGGGAACCTGCTTCTCCCTCTGCCTGTGTCTGCTTCTCTCTTGTGTCTCTCACAAATAAATAAATAAAATCTTAAAAAAAAAAAAAAAAAAAAGGAGTGGAAGCAGTCGAGAAAATCTGCCTTTCCCTAACTGCAGACTTCACATTTCCAGCATGCGACCCAAAAATAACTGAGTTTATTAAGCACTGGTCAGCAGGGGTTTGTTGGAAAAAATGGAAGGTCACATTCCAGGGCTGGCTGGTTCTTCTCCATTGTAATTCACTTCCATTCCTGTCTTTGACTTTCTCTGTCCTGCCCTGTGCCTCAGGGATTGCATCATCTCCTTTATTCTCGGGCATCTGGTTAGGTTCAGTCCAGGGGAGGTGCCACTAGAGATTGGAGGGCGGTAGGAGGGAGAGGTCAGGGTACTCCTTCCAGGCTCCCCTTCTGCTCTGGCACCCTATTTCTGGCAGGGCCTGCATCCCTCTGTGATCATAGTGAGTGAGGGACCTCACTCTATGGCTTTAGCCTTCATAAGACTTTTAGAACACAGTGCCTTCCCCTAGCCCCCACAGGCTCACAGGTGAAGTGGCTCCCACTATGGCTAGTATCTGGATGCCTTGTCATCCTGTTCACATCTCTACAAATGGTTCCTTCACTGAGTGGGTCTGTATTTCCTGCCAAGATGCTAACTTGGCAGAGATTTCAGGCTATAATCAGGTTCCTGCCTTGTTTACCTCTGGACACCCCTGGTCTGATTGCAGATCCTGGCTTTAGAACCCTTCTGGTAGAGAAGTCCTTGTCTTCCAGGAACCCACACAGTTTGAGAGAATCCTTGTCCCCCAGCTTCTCCCTCATCTCTCACCCTGCTAGGATGGCTCTCCTCCTGGGCTTCCCTGTGTCAGGAGCCAGGGCTCATCAGGATATGAAATGCTCACACGTTTGGGGTCCTGTGGTCTTGGTTGCTGGTATGGGTATGCTGTGCCTCTGTGTTTTCCTGCCAGGAGCCTAGCCCCAGAGTCCCTAGAAATGACAAGTATACCATATGGCTCACAGGGGGAAGGTGAGGAAAGCTATGGTCAGGGAGAAGAATAACCCTACCTTCAGGCTTTGAGTATCCAAGTGGAACTGACTTTTAGAGGTGGGTAGATCTGTGGAAGAACCCTGGATCCTCTACTCACTCACTGGATGACCATGGGCGAGTCATTTCCCTTACAGTTAAAACAGGAGTGATGATGGTTTCTGAGGAGTGCTCGTGGTGTGGTGGGAAGAGCCAGACACAGCCATTCCTGTGCTCATCCTCAGATGTTCCCCGCTCTTGAAGAGCGTGCTCATGGAAAAAAAGTGGCTTCCCCGTCTCCACCTTCTCTCTCTCCTACAAAATCACCTTCATCATGCGGTATCCCAAATGTAGCCTTTTATGTTACAATAGATTTAAACCCCCAATCCCTGTCTGAGAAAAACCCAATGCTCCCCCAAATTTCTGTAATTTTCAAGAGGAGTTCTTTACTCATGGTCACCTTTGCCTCTGAGTTCATTCCATTTTTGGATCATCTTTTTATCTCACTAATGTTTCTTTCCTAAACTTGAATAACATATAAAATGCAGCCCATTTTGCAATTTTTGTGAAAACAAACCAACCTCCCCCAGAACAGAACAAAGCTTGCACTTTGCCGGGGCACCTGGGTGGATCCTTGGTTGAGCATCTGCCTTTGGCTCAGGTGGTGATCCTGGGGTCCTGGGATGGAGTTCTGCGTCAGGCTCCCTGCAGAGAGCCAGGTTCTCCCTTTGCCTATATCTCTGTCTCTCTCTCTCGGTCTCTCTCATGAATCAATAAATAAAATGTTAAAAACAAAACAAAACAAAACCTTGCACTTTGCCATGGCAGGCTGTAGACTTCCTCTCTGTATCCCATCCTCTCCCTTGCTCCCTCCTGCCTCTTGCCCTGGGAACTCCAGAGTCTCCCTCTGGTGTGCTGAACTCTGCTGCTTGATCCCTTCCTGCTCTCCAGTTCTGCTCTGGGCCACCTGTGCCTGCTTGAATCTCTCAAGTGTGCCAGGAGACAAAAGGGCCTTTCCTCTCCCATTTCTCTCCTCTTTGAATGCAGCCACCTGTGTAGACAGTACTGTTTCCCTGCATGACATAACTAGGATGGAGCACCATGTGAAATCCTAAAGCTCTACAACCAGTGACACTCTGTGTCCTATCTCTTTCCTCCACCTGTGCTCCTTCTCAGAAGTAGGGACAGAGGTGGAATGGGAGCTGCCCTCTCCAAGTCCCCAGAGCTAAGTCAGAGCCCTGATGCTGCCACTTATGTGCTAGAGACTTTGGATATTCTAGGCATGAAACACTGCATTGAAAGTTTGCCTTGAGTCTTTAGCATAGGCCAGCTGAGGCTGAAGGTAAAATTCTATAAAAATATTTGGTGGGGATGGTAAGGTGGGACAGTCTCCGGGGAGCTAGTTCACAGGCATCACACCCCACGCTGACAACACAGTGCAGCTGGGGCCATGTGGAGCCAAGTGTCTTTGAGTGGCTGACCAGGTGACTCTGGGAAGGCTGCAGTCCCTCTCTGGGCCTTGGAGTCCTCACTGTCAAGTGAACATGTAGGGCTGGGCAAACTAGAGCCCCACCCTGAGAGTTTCCAGCCCAGAGCCCAGACGCCCTAGCACAGGGGACTGTGTGCACACGCTGTCACGCGGAGTCTGCATTTTCTCCTGATCACGCTTTCTCTCACCTTGTCCTTGTGTCACTGGATAGGAGCCCATCTGTCACGCTGAGCCATCTGCTTCCTCTCCTGCCATCTCTGCTGCCCCACTCTAAGTAAATTAAAAAACAAAGAGGCAGGAAGCCGCTGACAGCCGCATTTATCCTCATTTCTGAGGCTGGCAACGGAAGCTGAAGGGCTGGCTTCATGGATCTGAATTAAAGATTAGTTAGTGCTGGTGAGAAGGTGAACAGTCTCATAGCTGTGGCATCCTGATGCTGGACATCACCACAGGTGGCAGTGAATGTGGGTTGGGGCTGAGGAGGAGAGGATTTGAACCAGCATGAGTGGCAGTGGCAGTTTGAGAATTGGACAAACAAGATTTGCTGCCTTCTCTGTGTATGACCTTGGGCAAGTCACTCACCCTGTAAACTTAAGTTTCTTCATCTGTGAAAGGGCATGCATAATCAGTGTTATTGACCTCACAGAGTGGTTGGGAGACTCTGTGGGGAACATAAAACTGATAGAAGGTGTACGGCAGGTGCTCCATTGAGAGCAGTTATTTCTGAGAGACTTACAGTAAGCAAGGAGGAGGATGAAGTGGAGAGTGGGCAGGAAGTCTCTTGTTGAGGGAAGGTCATCAGGAAGGAGTTTGTGGTCTGGGTCTCCTTGGTGGGCCTCAGTCTCTGCATCTTCAAAATGGAACTAGATCTGTGGCACCAAACTCTAGGGACAGTGTAGAAGGAGCAGAAGGAATGGGATGGACCAGTTGAGGTGGGGGGTGGTGAGCCTGGAGGACTACAGTTCAGAGGGGCAGGAGGACCAGAAGGGGGCTGCCACAGTGGCTTCCCCAGGAGATGGCTCCATGCTGGATTGTGTTACTGTTCCCCTTGTTTTCTGCCCTTCTGGTGAGAAGACTATAATTGCCCCACCTCACTGATGTCAGATGAAGCCACATGACCTGCTTTGGTCCATGAAAGTGAAAGAAAGTACCATAAGCCAGTTCTGAGTAGAGGCATTAAGAGCTGGTACGTATTTCCATGATTGCTCTTTCCATTCTTCCACAGGACCGAAATACGGTGTTCTCATCTAGTCTGGGTCTTGAAATGAAGCTGGAGTGGAATAGAGCCAGAGCTGACCCACAGTGGATATGGATGTGAGCCAGAAATAAGTGTTCATTTTGAGTCACTGACATCTTAGGGCTGTTAGCAAATGCTGACTGATTCAGGCCCCTTTGACTCCAAGTGGATTCTGACCTAAATCTTGGAAAAGGGACATAGCTGCTTCTGCCTGGATCCCTGCAGTTTCTGGGGTCTGGGCTTTAGTAATTTTGTCTGTAAATGATTGGGTTGTGAGCAAGTGAAAATCAACAAGGAAGAGGAGAGTGGGGGACAGTCTCCGGGGAGCTAGTTAGTAATCATGTTATCCCCAGCCCCGGGACCCTAAAGCACAGTGGCCACATCCTCTTCCTGCTGTTAGCCACACAGCTGTCCTATCTTCTTAGGAATCGCGTTGCCATGATTGTCAGTTGTCGGGTATGGTCTCCCCTCCTTCCATGCTGGGGCCATAAAATTCGAAAGAGGCCCCTATAACTCATTCCAGGGATTTGAGCTTAGACCTCCCTGCATATGAAAGTGTAAGTTGCTCCTTCCTGCCTAATTCTGTTGCTTACCAGCAGGAGCCCTGAAACTAATACCACCTTCCCTCCTGAGAAGGCAGGTTGGCATCTTGGTCCCAGACCAAGCAGGAAGTTAAGGGATGTTTTCCAGGCATGCATGGTTCCATCTTTGAAGTGTGTTCTGGGAAATATATTTTGTTTTGTCTCCTGGAATATTTTAGTTCTCCTTATAAATAACCACTCCTGAGAGAGGTCCTGCTGTCCATTTTAAGCACAGCTGACCCCTTTCTCAGGAGGAAGGCATGCATGTTGGGCATCACATAGTTGTGGTTTGTAGTGGTCCCAGTCACACATAAGAGCCAGCTCCTATTCTGAGCATTGGAGAGGAGTGGGTGTCCGTCAGTCCCAGAAGGACACTTTGAAATGTTCTAGAACAGTACTTTTCAAAACGGTGCTGGCAAACCAACTGCATGAGGATCACTTGGGAAGCCTGTTGAAAATGCGTGTTCCAGGGACCCACTACTAAATCAGTGAGGTCCAGGATCTGCATTCTGCAGCTCTGTCCAACTCCCTGACCCCTTTACACAGAAGGAGAAGAACCCAGGTTGCCTGATCCCCAGGTACTTTGTAGCCCCTTGGCAGCACTTCCAGTAGATTCTACTCCTTCTAGGCAAGAAAGCATGATCCAGGTTGGCTGCCAACAAGGCCAACCTGATGAGGAGGGGCTGTTGACTCTGGAAAAAAACTGTGATGAATCTGGAATTTATAATCTGGCTATTTCAGCAAATATTTGCGTGCTTTGCTGAAAGGTGCACTTTCCGATCAATTCTGCACTGCGTATTTTTCAAATTATTATTCTAAGCTTGCAAAATTGAGTTATTACTGATGTAAAAATAATAAACTCAGGAATCATTCATTATTCTCCACCCTCAGGAGTCAGCTGAGTTTTTTTTTTTTTTTAAATCAGGGAAGTCCAGGATCACCCTAAACTTCTTGACTGAAGGACTGCAGGGATGAGATGGGAACTCAGTGGAAGGCAGGCTTGGGAAAAGTAGGACCTATTGATTTTGTGGTGCATGTGGAATCATCATTGAAACATTGGTGAGCAAAGGCCAGATAGATCTGGAGCTTAGAGGAAAGATCTAGTTTGAAAACCAAAATTAGAATCTTTTAGCACAAGTAAGATGGTTCAGAGAGAGAGTTTTCTGTGAGGAGTAAGAACAGACTACATCAACCCCTTTGTCCTTCAGTATGAAATGGAGGTTCGGTACAGAAGGAAGGGTGAGTGGTGAGAGCCTGGGGCCAAATATCATTTATAAATTTTATCTAGCACCAACATTCTGCTGCTCTTTGTCATAAACATTTGTGAATTTGATTCAATTCAATCCATTCCAATTCAATTAATCTCAAATCAGTTCCATTCAATAGTCGCAGTCGCTGCACTGAGCACAATTAAATCCATCAACTATTTTCTGAACACCTACTATGCTTTAGGCCCTGGGGCTCACCAGTAAACCTGAGATGGTCCTCATCCTGGGTGGACTTCCCACTTACCATGTTTGGCAATGGGTCAGAGTGTGATGTTTCAGGTCAGAAGTAAAGTCCAGAGAGAGGAGACAATAATCCCAAGGCCATAGAGCAAGACAGTTAGAGAGGCCCAAACTGTGATTTCTGACTTCCAGCAGAGTGAGGGATTTCTCTGAAGCATGGTACAGTCAGAACAAGGTGGTAGGATATGAAGGGGCAATGTGAAAATATGATTAGCATTTTATTATTTGCACGGTAGATTGACATCTCAGTTGACTCTAGAATCCTCTTGAGGGTTTCTGGGCTCACTGCAATGATTACCGTCTCTTGAGCTGGTTAAGTGAATGAAAAAATCTCAGGACTTAGGGATCATCATATTCATTCAATCTCCTACTATTTAAAACATTGTATGTGGTGCCTGGGTGGCTCTGTTAGTTAAATGTCTGTCTTTGGCTCTGATCATGATTTCAGGGTCCTGGGATCAAGCCCCACATCTGGCTCCCTGCTCAGTAGGGAATCCATTTCTTCCACTCCCAGTGCCCCTCCCTCCTTCCCTCACTTGTGCTCTCTGTCTCTCTCTCTCAAATAAATAATAAATAAAATCATTTTTAAAAAGTCTTAAAAAAATCTTGTATACCTTCAGTGATGAGGAGCTCACTACCATCCGAGGTAGCTCATCCCTTATTCAGGCAGCTCTGATTATGGGAAATTTGTGTTTTTTGTTATATATATATATATATATATATATATATATATATATAATGAAAGGAGATCTCTCCTGCTGTGGTTCCAATCCATTGACTACTTTTAGGTCAGCTCCTGGGTCAGACCACAGATCATGTCTTCTTGCTTTGTCCTGTGACACCTCCTTTGAGGCTTGGAAGTGACCATGTCCCATTGAGCCTATCTTCTCCAGGTTGAATGCCCCAGGTCCCTCAGCCATTGGGTCATCTCCCCATCCTGTCCTCTCATGCTTGACATACTATGGTTGACCATTGTCCCTTTCACAGAGCCGAGCACAGCACTCCAGAAGTGGGGGCTGGACATATCCTGTGATGGATGTGTCCTTTAAAGCTTATTGCAGGCCAGGAACTGCCTGTTTATCAACCTTAGACACATGGCCTTGTGACCCACTGCCATCTACCAATCACCCCTTGCTTCCACTTAAAGATATAGGCACTTTTTGATTCATCCATGTATGTGAGGGAATGGTGTGACCAGTGGGGCCCAGGGAAAATGGTTTCAATCCTTTGCAAGTGAAAACCTGGGAATATAGAAGGTGTTCTATGGATTCATAGCACTCACTAGTGACTGGGCTAGTTGAATAGGTTTCATTCCCTTGCTACTCAAGGTGTGGTCCATGGACCTGCAGTATCAGCATTACATGGGAGATTTTTGGGGTGTGCACAATCACAGGCCCCATTACAGACCTCCTGAATCAGCAGTTGTGTTTTAAAAAGATCCTCAGGGACCCATATGTCCTTTATTTGCTTTTTATGAGCCCTCATTCAGGTTGGTTGGCTCAGCTTCCAGGGCACATGGATCATGCCAGGATTACCTTCCTAAAACTCAAATCTGGCCATATCACTGTGCTGCTTACATCCTTTCAAAGGATCCCTATCGCTTTTAGGGTAGTCTAACTTCTTAAAAATCATAATCTGGCTTGTACCAGTCTCTAGGGTGGCTTGTACCAGCCTCTAGGGTCTACTGGCCTACTCACTAAATGCCCCAGTCACACAACATGACCCATATCTCCCCAGAAAGGCCAGGCTGTTTCACACCTCTATGCCTTTTCCATACTGTTTCCTCCCCTATAATTCCATCTCTATACTCCCCCTGCTCCCCTGAGAAGCTTGTCCTCAGCCTTCATCTCAGCTTCAGTATTACTTGTTCTAGATGCTGTCTGATTTGTGCCTGCATCAAATGTAGACCTTCCCTCTAGTAAGCACTTAATACAAATACACTGGGCTGTTATTACTGATTCACATGTGTCTTCCTCACCAGATTGGGGATTCCTTGGGATAGAGTCTATGTCTGGTTTATTTCAGGGCCTAGCACACAGTAGGTGCTTAATAAAGGGTAAGTTGCTGAGGCAGTTAACAAAAGTTCCAATGTCTACAGGAGAGCTCAGATGGAGGGGAAGGCTTCTTTAGAAAGTTTATGCTTCATGGTTACTTATCTCCCTGCTTCTCAACACAGGGGCCCTCTCTGCCCATGAAGGGTCCTCAGAGGATGAGCCTCTTATCATTCCAACACTACTAAGTTAAACAGCAGCCAGTGCTACCCCCAAGAAATACCATGGTCCTCAGTGAGTTTCTTGGATCTTAGGCCTTTCTTAATTCATCCCACTTTTCTAAGCCCATGTAGGCTAGGCTTGACTCTCAGGAAGCTGAGATGGAATAGATCTACTCCATGTCCCAGAGAGTTCACAGCCTGGTCGGGAGGAGTCAGGCCCAAAGGACTTCCAAATGTGCTCTGAAGGTTTGGGGGTGAGAGTGCTCCACTGGACAGGATGTCACTAGGCAGGAGCAGGGCAGGGTTGGCATCCAAAGCAGAGGGAACAGCAAAAACAAAGTATAGGGAATGATTATTGGCTGGAGCAGAGGCATGTAAAGTGAGAGGCTGCTGAGGTAGGTTGGGGACAGATTATGGGAGGAGGGGTCTAAAATGCTAAGAAGATACATTGCCGACAGGGCTTCCATGTGTGGCTGTTCATGTTGTTCACTGTCCAAAGCTTGTCTTGTCTAAAGATACCATTTGTTTTGCAAGCAACCTCATTTTTCAAAAATTATGAAATATCTCTACTATAGTTTTTTTACTCTAAAGATGAGTAATATATACATTTATCATGACAATTTTCTAGCAGAAAGAAGTAAAATGTCTTGTTCTAACTAAGTTGATACATATTGTTCTATTTCTATTTTGGAAGAAGGAATACATTTTATAATCAAAAGACCTAGTTTGCTGAGTGAAGTAAGTCAGTCGGAGAAGGACAAACATTATATGTTCTCATTCATGTGGGGAATATAAATAATAGTGAAAGGGAATATAAGGGAAGGGAGAAGAAATGTGTGGGAAATATCAGAAAGGGAGACAGAACGTAAAGACTGCTAACTCTGGGAAACGAACTAGGGGTGGTGGAAGGGGAGGAGGACGGGGGGGTGGGAGTGAATGGGTGACGGGCACTGGGGGTTATTCTGTATGTTGGTAAATTGAACACCAATAAAAAATAAATAAAAAAAAGACCTAGTTTATGAAAATATAAACTGCAGGATGCAAGCTGAGACATACTCTAAAAAATATTAACTTTTAGGGGTGCCTGGGTGGCTCAGTTGATTAAGTGTCTGCCTTCGGCTCAAGTCATGATTCCAGGGTCCTGGGATCAAGCCTTATGTCAGCCAGGCTCCCAACTCAGTGGTGAGACTGCTTCTCTCTCTACCTCTCCCTCTGCTGCTCTCTCTTTCAAATAAATAAATAAATAAATAAATAAATAAATAAATAAATAAATAAATATTTTAAAAAATTCACTTTTAAATTAATTTTCTTAGTACCAATTTGACATGATGTTTTATGTAAAATTAGTAGTATAGGTATAAGCAGGAACCAGAGCTAGTATACCAAATGCTTTGAAAGCATCAAAGGAATGAAAAATTCTCTAAAGAGAAATTAAATGATAGTGTTTAAGAATAATTATTCTTTTTTTTAAGAATAATTATTCTTAATGCTAAACAAATTGGAGATCATTGATGTCAGCTTCTCTTTTTAAAAAAATTTATTTATTTTAGAGAAGAGAGAAAGAAAGAGAGCAAGATGGGGGGAGGGCAGAGGGAGAGACAATCTCAAGCAGACTGTATACCAAGTACAGAGCCTGACAGGGGGCTTGATCTCATGACCCTGAGATCATGACCTGAACCAAGAGTCAGATGCTTAACCGACTGAACCACCCAAGCACCCCATGTCAGCTCCTCTTAAGAAGTAAATATAAGGCAAAAAGAAGAAAACTCCTTTTACTGTGAATTCTATGATCAATCCATTTGTGACCCACATAAAATTTCAAAATCAATTTCTGTTTAAAAATATTGGATACAACAACATTATTTTTATAAGAATGCTTTGTAATGCTGAAAAATATCATGGTCTTTCATTCTTCTAAATGACATATAATTTGATGGGATGAACTTGAACAACTGTAACTATGTGAAAATTTACAACTGAAATTGACCGCTGTGCTATTGACGAGGCATCGATCTCTGAGCAACAAAAACCTTAAACTGTTTTCTAAACTCTCCTTTTGACATTTAGCAATACACTCGCATCAATAATTTATTCAACGCCTTTCTGAATACTTTTGTAGCTCTCAGAATGTATTTAACTTTGACAGCATTGGATGGAGAACATAGCGTCTTGAAATTAAAATGTATTTAAAATTGCTTAAGATTTATAATCAGTCAAATCTAGTAATCTTTTCTAGAGAAAACAAGGTATCGGAGCAAGTAAGCATTAGAATGATCGTAAACATTTTGTTTCCATGAAAGTGAGAGGTGTGTCTCAGTCTAAGTTCCCCTAAAATGTGAAGGCTGAAGGGCGTCTGAGTGCCACAGTCGGTTAAGCATCTGTCTTCAGCTCAGGCCTTGTTCCCAGGGTCCTGGGATTGAGCCCTATGTCGTCAGGCTCCCTGCTTAGTGGGAAGTCCGCTTCTCCCTCTTCCTCTGCCTGCCTCTCCCCCTACTCTCTGGCTTTCTCTGTGTCAAATAAATAAATAAAACATTTTTTTAAAAAAAGGGAAAGGTTGAGACAAGGGTTTTTGTGAAAGTGGTTCATTTTGAGAAACTGGCACCATGGAACTAGGAAAAGTGAAACAGGGAGGAAAGTCAATCCCTGTCCCCATTATGCAGCTGGCCATGCTGTGAGCACCTGGGCTCCATCTGGCTGGGACCCCGAGGAGCCATGTGGAATGCACCCCATGGGGCAGAAGAATGGAGGTTCTCCACTGGAGCCCATCCCCCATGGGTCAGGGGTTGTTGTTTTCTGAATTAACCTCCTTGTACTTCAAAGTTTGCACATTTGTCAGAATGTGGTATGTGACCACAGCAGAAAAGCCCCAGAGCAGAAAGCAGGAGATATGGGGGGCAGCTGAGGTGAGGTGCTCTCAGGTTACCCTTGTAACACAGCTGATTGCTTTAGAAACAGCTGGAGTGAAAAAGTGGCTGAGAGGATATGGGGATGGGGAGGGGGCACAAGAGGTGTATCAGACAATTTAAAAACCAATAATTGTATTCCAATACTAATTCTAGTGAGTAGAAGCTCAAATTTTCTATTTTATTTAAAACATTTTATTTTAGTTTAATGTACATGGGGTACACACATCTTGTGGGAACAGCTCAATGAAATTTCAAGTGTTCTTTTATATTCTATAGTTCATTTATTTTATACAAAATGACTTTGTTGTAATTATTGTTATTAAGACATAAATAGTAAGCCCACTTAAAACTTTACTTGGGAGAGGGGTGGCTTGTTCTAATTTGCATTAAGATGCCAAATGGGCAGTACTTGACCTCTGAACAACAGTGCGGTGTTTCTGAGCAGGGTAGACTTGGACACTCTTTCACCCAGTTGGGTAAGGCTTGGAAAAATTGTAGCCAAACTGATTTTTTGTAATCTGAATTTTTTTTTGAAACCCCAACTAGGAGAATTTGCCATTTTAAAGGTCCTTACAAGGGGCACCTGGGTGGTCAGTTGTTGAGTGTCTGCTTTTGGCTCAGGTCATGATCCCAGAGTCCTGGGATTGAGTTCCACATCAGGCTCCCCATAGGGAGTCTGCTTCTTCCTCTGCCTATGGCTCTACCTGTCTCTCTGTGTCTCTCATGAATAAATAGATAAAATCTTAAAAAATGTCCTTACAATAATAAGGGGACCTCCTTAGGGCAGGGGAGCCTGTTTGCTTAGCTTTGGGAACATTCAAATTCCTTCCTCTCTCCTTGACTAAAGAAGGTGTTCCTACTAGAGAACACTTGGAATTACAGGATCTAGACTAACACCAAAGCATAGACCAGAGAGCAGGGCTTCTTAATCTAGGTATAATTGAAATTTGGGACCAGATAATCCTTTGTTGAGGGGTGGTTGGGAGGGCTCTCCTGTGTTTTGCAAGAAATTCAGCAGCTTTCCTAGCCTCTACCCACTACCTCCCAGGAGTACTCAGCTCACCGCCCCCTCTCCCCCTTATGACAACCAAAAATGTCTTCAGACATTGCCAAATGTTCCTGAGGGACAAAATCGTCCCCATTTGAAAACCACTACTTTAGAGGGTAAAGGGTCCATTTGCACAGCTAATTACTTCTCTCCAATGTTTCTTTCCATAAGTTCTGCAAGTTTTTAATACTTTCCTTTTTAAAAAAAAAATCAAATGGTACAATCAGATGGCACAATATTTCCCCAATAGAGAGGACTCAGTGAAAATGATAACTCAGAGGCCTGCATGACAAGGTGGCCATGCCAGTGTCTGAGACCTGGGAGTGGTGGTCTGGAAGGGGAGTCAGGAGATTCAGTGACTAACCACTTCACACTGAAGATAGGGATGGTGGAGAGGTGGGGGGTATGTGGAGCCCAGTGTGTCTGGCCACCCAAGAGGAGCCATGATGTGAGCATTCATGGGACCCCTCGGTGAAGCCACCACATCTGACTGCTATCACAGCCATTGCCGTGATGTCCTAAGAAAAATGGGTTCTACTTCACTTCTGTCTTCCAAATCTTATATGAGTTGCCCTCTGACAAACTGTAATTCTACAAACTGCACAGGGAAGGGAATTCTGGGAAATGTAGTTCCCAGCCTTATGCAGGAGCAGTGGTTCCATGAAGATCCAGAAGAGTCCACCCCTTTGTCAACTTGGCATTCATGCAAATCCCTTCCACCTAAAACTGACTTCTGAATAAAGATAGTAACAATAACACACTCCCACCTAAAATGATGCCACTCTTCTTTATATATCTAAAGACATGCTGACTGTCCTCCCCATCCATCCCCTCCAAAGAGGAAACACAAAATCACATAGGTCATTTTATCTGTCTCTGGATATTTATGCATCTGGCTTTTTTTTAAAAAAGACTTTTATTTATTTATTTATTTGAGAGAGAAAGAGAGGGAGAGAGGAGAGGGAGAGAGCAGGTAGGGGAGGGGGAGGGCAGAGGGAGAGGGAGAGAGATTCTCAAGCAGACTCTCTACTGAACATGGAGCCCAATGTGGAGCTCAATCTCATGATCCTGAGATCATGACCTGAGCTGAAACCAAGAGTTAAAAGCTTATTCAAATGAACTACCCAGGTGCCCTTCACCCTCTCTTTTTTTGTACCCTGTACCTTAAATACAGATATATAAGGATTAACCACTATTAATATACTTCATATTAGCCAGCAAAAGAATGGGAGGGGGGAAGCAGAAAGAGAAGTTAATACTCGTAATACTTGTAAATGTATCAAAGTAAGCAAGAAACAAGAAAGCAAATGGTTCTCGTTTTGGCAACTGGTTGTGTGGCTGTAGCTGATTTGACTTCTCTCTTCTACTACACATTCCTTAATCTTTTTTTTTTTGCTTTTTAGCAAGCACTTTGGCTAGTTATGTTTCCCTGTCTGGTAAGATAATTCAAACCTTCATTCCTGAAGAGTCTATGTCATTAAATTGTGCTGATGTTTTCCATGCACTTTGACCACAGGACATGGAAGCATTAGGAAATATCCAGAAAATCTCCTGGGTCCCAGAAAGACTCCTCTTTGCCCTTGTCTTAGTGTGTTCAGGCTGTTATAACAAAATACCAGAGACTGGGTGGGTGGGTTATAAACAGCATTTATTTCTCACAGTTCTGAAGGCTGGGAGGTTCAAGATCACAGTGCCAGCAGATTTGGTGTCTGGTGAGAGCTCACTTACTCTTTGATGGTAGAAGGGTCCAGGGAGTTCTGTGGAGTCTCTTTTATAATCCCTTTCATGAGGGCTCTGCCCTTAGAACCTAATCACCTTCCAACAGTCCCATCTCCTAATATCACTTTGGGTGATTAATTTCAACCTATGAATTTGGAGAGGGGGAGAGACAAACATTTAATCTACAGCAGCCCCCATTGTATAGTAATCACTCCAGTGAGTGCAGAATGGAGCATTATGTGTCCATTGATGGAAGTAATTTTCCCTTGGGAACAAAGACTTTTATGCCAGAGAGCCCAAAGCCACAGGATGGAAACAAATATGTTGCTAGTGCATCATTAAGGGTAATAGTGATATGAGCCACTCTTGGCTGTGGGAGAAACAGTACCATACATTGGTTACTGAGTTAGAGCATATATCTCAATACCTCATTCTGTAGGACATTACCCTAGTCTTACAAAGGCTTGTTATCCAGCTGGTGCCATAAAATTCAAAAGGCCATTCCACTGTTATCAGGCCTTCTATTTCACAGTGATGGGAACATGGTCAGATCAGCAAATTTGGTGAGCTTGAAGAATTTTTCAGGGCAGTCACCTAAGCTTTATCTTTTCTTACTCAGGCTGTGAGGGGAACGTAAAGCCTGAGCTCACCGTTTTCTTTTTTTCCGATTCTTCAGCACAATTAGAAGTAGTCCACTGTCCTTATGATCGTTACTTCCAACATAATGTTCTATTGCAGCAGCTGTTTGGCTACCTGACCTTCTTTTTACAGATACTTTAGATGACTATCAGTAATAATAATTTAATATAATTTAGATGTTTTGGCCACTTTGTGCCATGGATTACCATGATGTAGCAATGGAGTCATTAACATCTTTAATTCCAATTTTAGTGAAAGAATTTCACATTCCTGTTTTAAGGATATGTTCCCCCGAACTACTAGTGATTTCAGTCAGGAACACAGAGCCTTTACAAGTATTATAGGAATAGAGGGTTTAACACAGGAGTTAGGGCTTACACAAATCTGGGAGTAGCCACGGGAGCCAGGTTCTAGAGGGAGAAGTTGAAGGGCTCAAGAAGCAGTTGCTAACCACTTCCAACTGAAGCACAGGTGGTGCAGGTGGGAAAGATGAGCTTGTGGGAAAGTCTGAGAAGCTGCATGCATCTGGCTGCCAAAGTGAGGCCGTGGAGTGGGAGCTCATGGGGAGATCTGCAAAGCCACTATATCTGTTCAAACTGCCTGGTGACACTGTCATCATGGCTGACAACCATGCCTTCCCAATAAAATGGCTTCCCTAAAGGGAAGCTAAAGCTTCTCCCTTTCAAAATTTGCATGGGTTCCTCTAATTAACAGTCTCTACTATTCTGGAACCATTCTGGAAACAGTGAACTGGGAAGTGCATTTCCAGCCTGAAACAGTAGTGATAGTGCCAAATTGACATCAAGGCCATCCAGCACAATGTCCAACAGTGGGGGATTGGTTAAATAAATTATGATATAGCCATATGGTAAAATCCCATGCAGCCTGTATCAGGATTCCACCAGAGAAGCAGCATTAGTAAGAAATACATGTATTAGGAGATTAATTGCAAGGCATTGGCTTACATAATTGTGAGGGCTGGTAGATAAGTGAAATCCATAGGACAGACCATCAGGAAAGGCAGGCTGGAACTCGGGCATGGATGGAGGCTGTGGTCCACAGGCAAAATTTCTTCTCCAGAGAAGCTTCAACTCTGCTCTTCAGGTTTCCAATCGACTGAATCAGGGATGCATAGATTATCTAGGATAATCTCCCTTACAGCCAACTGATTATGGACTTTAATTACATCTGTAGAATATCTTCATGGCAATATCTACATCAGAGTTTGATTGAATAACTAGGGACTATAGCCTAACCACGTTGATGCATCAAGCTGACCATTCCATGGCCATTTTAAAGAATGAAGTCTACTGGTATGTATAATGATACTCCATCACTCTAGTGATGGCTAATGATACTCTAGAACATTTCTTGATACGGAAAAGTGTTCACAAAATATGAAGTTAAAAAGAAAGGTTTTAAAAGGATATAGAAAGTATGATTCTCTTTGTGTAAAAGGATGTCTATTTAAGCATAGAGAAAATAGACTAAAATAGCACAGAAGAATGTTCAGAGTGGTAATTACCGAGTGCAGAGAGAATGAGCTCTGAAAATGTTCTCCTTTTTGCTTATGTATATTTCCTAAATTATTTACAATGAATAAATGATACTTTATTATAAGAAAAAAATGAATATTCTATTTTAGATGCATTAAGAAACCTTGCTAATCAAAGAACAGTAGATTCCTGCCAGGGGGTGGCGGGTGGAGAGGGAGGGCCTTCCTCTCTCCTCCTCACTCTCTCTGCTTTTCCTTCCCTATCTACTTACAGACACCAAAGTTATTTGCCAAATAGGAAGCTCTCAGGTCTTGGAATGAAATGCTTCCCTCTTATTCCTCTCTTTAACAAGTAGGAGGTGGATGCTGTGGGTAAGATTCGAAAGCAAGCGTTTAATTTAAAATACACAGTGGAGAGAACCTTTAATATAATATTAATTCCTCCTGCAAATTAGTGAGGTTTAATAACCATGTGAGCCATCGGGAATCCTGGTGTGACTCAAAATGACATCTGCATTAATGGTCTAATTAATAATGTATATGTTAATAAGAATCTCATTAAAGCCAGGGTACAATTATCAATGTACGATGCAATTCCTTAGCATCTGTGGACCGATGTAGTGCTCTGGTGATTCCGGTTGCAATTTCCAATGATAAATGGCCTTTTAAGTCTCATTAATTGATTAAGAAGGCAGCGATTGGTATAAAAACTCAACTCCTTTGGAAGTACAAAAACCACTGGTAGGACAGTGATGATTACAAATCAGGAAGAACCAGGCCAGCTCATGGCAAGCAGTTGGGGGCGCAGAGTAAGTAGGAAGAGATAGCAGACAAGTAAGCCAAACCCACCCATCCATGTCCCTACTGCACCCCAGGCCTGAGCAGTTGACTCTGCTGTTATCAATATTTTCATAAGAATTATATCAACACTGATTAATTTTTATGGGAAAAGTATTTTTCAAGGCAAGCAACATAAGTTCATTGATTTCTTTGGTCATTTTTCTCTTCAATTTAGTTGATCTCTTCTCAGCCTTACTGACATTGTTTCAATCAAGGCTGTTCAAGACTTGCTTTCAATCAAGGCTGTTGTTCAAGAAGACTTGCTTAGTCTTTTTCCCAAGTGACTCATGATAACATCTGCCGTTGTGGTTTTTCTTATGTTGGCCACGATTTAGATCAAGCCTGAGTTTCCTGGGCCATATTTAGCAAATCAATGTCAAGAAGATTTGATGTTTTTGTCAATTTTTAGTCAATGAGAATTTCCACTATGTGGGGTTTACCCTTGTCAACTGTATTTCATGCTGATTATTATCACAAATCATTTTAGTGGTACATTAGATAAACGACTGAGGGCTTATCTTCATTTCTAAGCTAACCCATGAGAACAAGTGTAAGCATATTTATGAACTAGAGGAAGACATTGGGGGAGAGAAAAGGTTGTGGGGGAAAAAAAGTGATAGATCCAGAGATGGAGACACAGAGAGATGGAGACAGACACCAAGAGGTTGTAGCAGTTTTAGCTATTGGCTGCTCTGGTTTTCATCAAGGTTTTTGCATTGGGGTCAAAGCATCTGCTTCTCTGCTCATCTAATCCCATGTTTTCTGAGCTCCTGCTCTGAGCTGGACCCTGTGCCATGGAGACTGGAATAATATATGGGGTCTGCCCTCAAGGATTCCCAATCAAGGGAGCCAGGCATGGAGTCCAAAGTTGCTAAGCACTGGTGGTGGTGATCCAGGGTGAGGGAGATGTGTCTCTGCACCCCCAGCACCTGGCACAGGGCCTGGCTAGAGAACGTGCTCATAAACAAAAGGAACTGGCCTTCTATTAACATGCATTTCTTGAAATTTTACTATGACCCAGGCATTACATTATAATCTGAAGGTACCGCTGCTGAGCAAGTAGTGCAGTGTGACAAAGGAGAGGCTAAAAGGAAACAAGCATGTTGAACATATACAAACTCATATTAAAAAATGAAAAGTATTCTCAAAAAACAAAACAAAACAAAACCCAAAACAAAAGAGTAGGCAGGAGTCTAGTAATTAATTTTTAAGACTGAAGCCAGTGCTGCTACACTCAGGGCTTATTTAGAAGGCAAGGAGCACCATGGCACAGGTGAGCAGAGTGCCTGGTGGGGTGACGTTTGATCTCATACTTGGGGTGGTTTCTCCTTTCTCAGCTCTTGGGTCTATGTGCAGGAGCTGTTACTCCAATCTGCCTCCTGGTTTTCACCTGGGAGGCAGTGGGTGCCCAGGAAGGGCTCAGGAAACTTGGGTTCTACCCCTGCCCCTGAGTGCTTTCCCCCAGTGGCTGTGGGCCTCAGTTCCCCATTTGTAGCTTCACTTTACCCAGTGCCCCTCCTCATGGGGTCACTAGTCCTTGCCATTGTGAGGTGCCAGCTGGAAGTCCCTGCTCAGAGTCTGGGGCTCTGCCCGTTAGCCTTTGATCCCTGGAACCCAGGTCCTGCTCACTTAGGGGTGGTTCCAGATAATTGAGACAACTCCTTGGACAGAGCCCACTGGGACTCATAATCTCACATCCAGTGAGGCACTTCAGGTCCTTCACCACCTGATCCAGATTCTCTTAAAATCTCCCTCCTGTATTCACCATCCTATGTCCACTTGCCCTGCTGGGATAATTTCCCCTAAAGCTTTATCAGAGTGGGGCTGTGGTCTTTCAGTTGAAAATAAAATCAGGTTTTGGGTGTCCTGGGTAGCTCAAGTCCATTGTGCATCTGACTCTTGATTTTGGCTTAGTCATGATCTTGGGGTCTTGGACTCTAGCCATGAGTCAGGCTCCCTGCTCAGTGGGGAATCTGCTTGAGGATTCTCTCTCTCTCTCTCTCTGCCCCTCCTTCCTTGCATTCTCTCCCCTCACCCCAGTAAATAAATAAGTCTTTAGGGAAAAAAAAGCCCCAAACAGCAACAGGCTCTTGGAGTCTGCAGAATTGCCTGGGTCTGTGTCCAAAGGCTGACCTGTTTGTATCGAAGTGTGGCTCGTGAGACAAAGACCTAACATTTATTAGACACCTGCCATGTGTCAGGGTCTGTGCTGGATTTTTAAATGTCTTAATCTCAACTACCTAGAATTGGATTTATTGTTCATATCTTGCTAATAAAGAAACCGAGACTCAAGGAGTTTTAGTGGCCTGTTCAAGGTCCTGTAAATACTGTCTTGGCCTTGCTTCTCACTGCCCCAGGAAGAATCTTAGGGTCTGCCCAGTGGCCAGATCTCCATTGGCCTAGAGGCATTTTGAGACTCACAGGACTTCATCAAATGATCACCTCCAAGGCAAGTGGGGGCAGCTGTTCTAGTGGGTTCTGGGCAGTAATTCCTGGCCTTACCCTTTCCCTGCAGGAGCCCCATCAGAGACCAACAGAAAAGTCAGCCCCTATAACACCCAGATTTTATTAACACTATAAATCCCCTTGATTGCCACACAGATCTTATTCTGAGATCATACAAAAGGAAGGGCCCTAGAAAGTGATCTGGTTTTGCTCCTTACTATTTAGAAGGGAAAAGGCACCTACCCCACATCACACCAGGGCATTCCGTGGCCAATCTGGCTCTGCCTCCTTTTTTGACTCAAAGGTCAACACAGGCCTGGCTCTAGAGCTGTAAGGGCTTTTTTCCTTTCTCATCTTTCCTTTAACTTTCCCTTTAAGAATCATTCTCCGCTCTCCCCTTGATAAGAATTTCACAGCAATTCACACACCCTGAGGGGTGAATGCATAGCAGATTGCTAAAGCCAGGCTGTAATTATCCATCCTTCTGCTCCAAGTGAGGAATTCACTTGCATGGGGATGAATGCTGCCCGTTGTGTCACCCATGCTAGTGTTTATTGGGCATATGCTCTGGCCTGGCTCTTTGGGGGCCTGTGGTGGGGGGCATTGAGATGATTCAAACAGTTCCATCCCTGGGGTTTCCCAGTGCAGCAGAGGACTGGAACAGAGGGAGCATGGCAAGTGTTGAGGCGTAGACCCATAAAGCCTTACATAGATTCCAGTGGGATTTGGACAATGCTGGTGGCAGGGGTGGGGCTTGGGGCAGATGTTCCATGTATGAAGTGGTACGGGCTAAGGTGTGGAAGTGGGAATTAAGGAGAGGGGTTTGGCTGTGTAAGAAGGTGGGCCAAGACTGAAAACATGAGTTGGGTCTGATCATAAGCCCTAAATAGCTGTGGCTTTGGTCTTGCCCAGTAGAGGTTATAAACAGGCTGCCCCAGAACAGACTGAGGCTTCTCATGAGTTTGCTTGTATTCTTGTTTTGTTTTTATTTTTTATTTATTTTTGTTTTGTTTTGTTCTTATTTTTAATAATTTTATTCTGGCCAACTTTGGAAACCAGATTTCACATGAGAAATGGATTTCCAACTTGTTAGAAACATCCAAAGAACTGGTAAACTTGGGCCTGTCCTTCTGCCTGGCAACATGACTGGTGTGTATTTGGGGATGTACATTTTGGGGGGACAGGGTATGTGTTTCCATTGGATCTTTGAGAGATCCATGACCTCCCCCCCAAATTAAAGTCACAGTTGAGGAAGAATACTGAATGACATGGAAACTGTGCACAAAATAATAAGCAGGGGAAAGATACAAGGAATAACTACGTGAAGATATTTTAGAAAAACATATATTCATAGGAAACATTAATTATTTCTGGGCAATGTGATTAAAAGTGATTTTTAGTTTCCTCAGCTTGCTTCCATTTTTTATAAGGAATATACATAGCAAGAAAATTATTTTTTCTAAGATTTTAATTTATTTTTTGAGAGAGAGACAGAGAGAGAGAGGGAGAGAGAGAGAAAGAGAGGGAGAAAGAGAGAGAGAGAGAACAAGCAAGGGGAGCAGCAGACAGAGGGAGAGGGAGAAATAGGCTCTCCAAGGAGCAGGGAGCCCAATGTGGGGCTCAATCCCAGGATCCTAGGATCATGACTTGAGCTGAAGGCAGATACTTAACCAACTGAGCTACCAAGGTGCACCAAGAAAATTGCATGCCCAGGGGATTCAGTTCTGAAGCTCCAGCTTTGTAAACATGGGAGAAACTACCTGGCCTTTCTCAGCCTCCCTTTCCTTTATCTGTGAGACAAGAGATTCCTTCATAGAACAAATACTTATTGAGCAACTACCATGTGCCAAGGAAATTTCAGTGGACAAAATAGACAGGATGCCTGCCCTTTTGTTAGTTCAGGTTCAAGTGTGGTAGCCATAATTCCTGCCTCACCATCCTCCCAGTGGGGAGACCACAGATGGCAAAGTTTTGTAAACCCTGACACACTGTGGTCAAGCTCTGCCTGGGTCTCTAACTCAGTTGATCTTTAGCCATCCAGAAAACTATGTTCCTCCAGCAGTTAGGTAATTGAGGATAATGTCAGGAGGGAAGAGACCTAAATTAAAGAGGTCTTCCACATGCTTCAGTTCCCTTCTAAACTTTGAGTTGAATTAAATTGGTAAAGGCCATAAGTTTGGAGCAAGAATTAGCTATAGATCTGTTGATCACACAGCCTCCTGCTGTCACTTATTCAAGGTTCTGCACATATTTGGTGAACACCTACTGGGGATACAAGGTACCCACAGGACTATTAAAGTCTAGTTGAGAATCAGACAACTATTTAGACAGAAAATCCTGTGCCATGGGTGCCTGGGTGGCTCAGTCAGTTAAGTGTCTGACTCTAGATCTCAGCTCAGGTCTTGATCTCATGGTTGTCAGTTGGAGCCCTGCATTGAGCTCCATGCTGGGCATGGAGCCTACTCTCTCTCTCTCTGTCTCTCTCTCTATTGGGCAGGCCAGTGAAGGCTCTGTGTAAGAAGTAAACTCTGAGCTGAAGCCTAAAGTTTCAGAAGGGTGAGAGTGGAGAGTCAACCCTGAGCCATGCCTGGGGAAGGAGGTAGAAGTGTTGAACTGTGAAAGGAAGAGCAGATATTGCAGCCAGAAGGAACTATTATGCAAAGGCAGAAACATGCACATGTTTTGGAGAAGGGCCCTTAGTGGCCAATGTCCAATTTAATAAATGGAGAAACCAAGGCTCAGGGAGGTCTTAAGCTTTCTCAAAGGTAAAATTGAGGTTATGTGACCTAAATGTTAGCCGAGACCCTTTTAACTCTAATAATCACAAATATGTTGGTCCAGAGAGGTTGTTATGGGAGTATTCCCATTTACTTTGAGGGAATTGAGAGAGAAAGTGACCTAACCAAGGCTATATAGCTAGTTAGTGACAGAGTCAGGATTAGAACTCATGCCCCAGACACTAAAATGCCATATGAGTTCTACTAAGTATCTTGCCTTCAATAGTAATTCTAAAGACCTGTGATGCTATCTACACCAGTAGCCCTCAGACACCTGGCAGGTTTCTAAAACCTAGTGTCCATGCAGAACCTGGGAGAATTATATCAAAGTCTCTGGTAGTAGGACCCAGCCATCAGTATTTTAAAAAAACTCCCAGGTGAGCCCCAGTGTTCCTGGGCTATGTCATTTGGGGATCTTGTTTAAATGCAGTTTCTGGAGTGTGGCCTGAGCTTCAGAATGTTTTAAAGCTTCCCAGCAGATAATGCTGCTAGTCCAGGAGGCACCTTTGAATTAAAATGGAGTCTGTGCTGCACAGTATGCTCCTCCTTTCTCTGCCACCTTTCCTGGTCTTATCTCTGTTCACACACATATACCCCCTCCTGACCTAAGGCCTTTAAATGCCCTGCTTCTGAAAACACGAGTGACACTGCTGCTGGCTTTTGTGAGGACAACAGGGGCAGAGCTGGGGCTGGGGAGAAGCAAGTCGGGCCCTAGGGCACATTTAAAGAGACCCTCCCCTTCAAACTGCTGATCCTGCACTTGGACAGACCTGAGAGGAAGTGTCTCCTTAAATTTTGCTCCCAAGTCACCTTGCCTTGCTCTAGCCTGAACCTCCCAGGACCCTGTCCTCCTTCCCCACCCCATGCTGCCCTCTCCTGAGGCCTGCCCATCATAGAAACTTTGAGTTTTTTAGATTCTGTCCTATTTTGTACCAGAAGGCAGTTACTATCTCTACCTCTTCAGCACCATATTCTTAGGCTCCACTCCCCCTTCCTAGGCATAAGGCAGTTTCCTAAAACAATGTGTTTGTTTTGTTTTTAAAGATTTTTTTATTCATTTGAGAGAGCGAGCTAGAGAGAACATGAGCAGGGTGGAGAGGGAGAGGGAGGCAGAGGAAGAAGCAGATTCCCTACTGAGCAGGAAGCCTGATGAAAGACTCAATCCCAGGAGCCTGGGAGCATGACTTAAGCTGAAGGCAGACGCTTAAATGGCTAAGCCACCCAGTCACCCCCCCGCCTCCAAAAAAAACCAATGAGTTTCTCAGTGTGGTCCCCAACCAGCAGCATTGGCATCATCTGGGAACTTGTTAAAATGCCAATGCTCAAGCCTTACTCCAGACTTGGGAGTAGGGCCTGTCAATTGTTGATTAAACAAGCCTCCAGGTGACTATAATGCCCACTCAAGTGTGAGACTTGCTGTGTTATGTTGGGAGAGAGGGATGTTAACAGTGCTAGATTCTGGGCCTGCCTGGGCCTGACTCCCCGTGACAGGGTCTCTGGCCAGTCTCCCCTCTCTCCTTCATACAAGGAGGCAGCTGTGGGAGATTGCAAAGGCTCCTCCAGCCCTGACACAAGACTTGGGATGTGCTTGCTAACCTTGTTCCACTCCACTGTGCAGTACCCCCTGGCCAACTGCTCTCCCTGGACTGACTTCTGGGGCAAGCCTGTGCATTGCAGGTTTGTCACCGTCTCCGTGGACATCATTAACTGAAGAGTGTCCTGACTGAGAAGGTCTGACTTCAGAAACAGTCTTAACAAAGAGGGATTTCTGTGGCTGGCAGTGAGAGAGGCACCATGATCTGTGGAGAAATGGCTCCACACAGGCCTGCAGCTCACCCTGCCAGGGTCAGGGCAAGCGGGAAGGGGTTTGGGAAATGCACGTTTATGTGGCTGCAGACAGGGGTAGCTCTAGAATACCTGACCTAGACCAGCCAGGCTTGCCTCTTCTCAAGTCTTGCATCCACACAAGGCGAGGCTTCCAGTGACCTAAGTGCATTCATGCATTCACTCATTCAGCAAACAGTTCCTGAGCACCTTGCATCCTTGGACCAGCTGTGTGAGTGAGGGATGAAGAGGGGGAAGGGAGACGTAGAGAGAGGAACTGTACACAGGGGCATAGGCCCAGCCCCCTGGACTAAGAGGGAAACCTCCTGGTAGCTAATGTTGATGTAATATCTGCTATCAGGTATTCTGTTTTACCTTGTTTACCAGTGTTTTACCTGAGTACCTTTAATTCTCACGGTGCCTTATAATAATAATACTTCATTATTAACAATATAATGCCTCTCAGAATACTCATTTACAGATGAAGAAACCAAGTTTCTTGGTTTCAACAGCTGGACAAGCACATAGAGAGTCCCTGCCCAGGGATGTGACAGGTAGATCAGATCCCCTGCTTTCAGCCTCAATTTCCTTCCCTGTAAAGGAGGTTCATAATTCCTGAGTGGCCACTCTCCTCCCAAAGCCCAAGTGTGGATTATAAATGATAACTGTGAATCTGGTGCAAATTCAAGGTTGAGCAGATGGCCCTCAGTGACAGGAGGTGTTTCTTTTCACCTGGGCTTCCCTGCCCCCCAATGCCTAGCCTGTGGCTCCTTACAGATGAGAAACCCAAGGCTCAGATGGGGTTATCTCATCCAGGGCATGAAATTCAGGTTGTATAGAAGAGAAGGAGCTCAGCAGAGATTCCTCTCTCTGTTTTACAGTATATTGGAAAATTTTCAGTGATAGAATAATAATAGATACAATAAGAAATGCCTGAGAAGTAGAGTCAGGACTAGAATCTGGGTGTCCATGCTTGATGTCTGTACTCTTAATACCTGTTCTATAATATGCATAGGGGAAGGCTGACCTAACCAAGCTGGAGAGCACTAGTAATCTCTTGGTGACCCCTCATAGTCCTCATTGGGAGATGAGGCCAGGATGCTGGTTCTGGTCTTGCAGCCTTGGACTAGAGCCCAAGGATTCCAGTTTTCTACCCCTGCCCCAGCCACTCTGAATGGGTCTGAGAAGAATGTAGTCTGGTATCCATGGGTGGTTAGCCCTACTCATGGAACATTTGGGCTCATTTGGGCCCTAGAATCAGTTGGAGCCTAGAGGTTCCTAGGAGAGAGATAGGGACATGTATAAGGAAGGAGGGGTTTCTGGAACAAAAGGGACAGAGACCTAGCCCTTCCCCTTGAGTGTTACAATCACTGAAGCATACTTGGAGGGGTCCAGACCAAGGCCAGATGACAAGGATGAATGGGGAGGAGGTCCCCCAAGAGAAAATTCACCATGAAGGTAGGGTGATGGCATCAGCAGGCCAGCATCTGCACTAGCACAAAGGATGGGAGGGTACACAGGCTTGATCACGGTGGGGTTTGGTCTCAAGCAGTGCCCTGGGTCTTTCTAATAAATCTGAACATTAACCTACCCTATAAACTAGCAAGTCTAGTCTTAGGTAATCACCCAAGACAAATGAAAACTTATGACCTCAAAAACACTTGTTTAAAAACAATTCATAGCAAGGGCACCTGGATGATGCATTTGGTTGAGCATCTGACTGTTGGTTTTGGTTCAGGTGGTGATCTCAGGATCGTGAGATCAAGCTCAACTTTCAGCTTTGCACTCAGTGTGGAGTCTGTTTAAGATTCTCTCTCCTCCCTCTGCCCCTCCTGTTCATTCTCTCTCTCTCTCTCAGCTAAATAAATAAGTCTTTAAAAATTCATAGCAGCTTTATTCACAAATAGACAAAAACTAGAAATATCCCAAATGTCCACCAACAGGATAATGGACAAGCAAACAGTGGATTACCCATATCATAGATAGAATACTACTTACCAAAAAGAAGAAACAAACCACAATGCATAAGATGGGTGAAATTAGACTTTAGACTGAAAGAGATCTTGCCCAGCAGGGCTCAATTTATAGAATGTTCTAGAACAGACAAACTAAGACCTACTGAAAAAAATCAGAACAGTGTTTGCAGTGGAGGTGGAGGCAGTGGAGATTGGGGAAAAAAGTAATTTTGGTCCTATTGGTTAGCATGGGGGGCCTGGAAGTTTTGGGAGTGAAGGTATTTTTTATGATAATATATGTCTTGATGGGGATTTGGATTACACAGGTGGACGAATTTGGCAAAATCCATTGAATAGTAGACTTAAGATTTGTGTATCTGATTACATGAAAATTTACCTTAAATCTGTAAACAAATATGGAACTTTAGTTAATTATATACATGTTGAAGTATTTCTGGGTAAAGCATATTGCTGTTTGCACCTTATTTTGAAATACATCAAAAAATAAGATGGATAGACAGATGGATAGAGGGATAGATATATGATAAAGCAACTAAGGCCAAATGTTCACTTTAGTAGGTATATGGGTATTTGCTTTACAATTTTTTAAAGATGTTTAAAATTTTTAAATTTATTTTAGTGAGAGAACACACACATGAGCAGGGTGAGGAGCAACAGAGAGGGAGAGAATCTCAAGCAGACTCTGCACTGAGCATAGAGTCCAACTTGGAGCTCAGTCTTTTTTTTTTTTTTTTTTTAAGATTTTATTTATTTACTCATGAGAGACAGAGAGAGGCAGAGCCACAGGCAGAGGGAGAAGCAGGCTCCATTCAGGAAGCCCGACATGGGACTTGATCCCGAGTCTCCAGGATCATGCCCTGGACCAAAGGCTGCTCTAAACCGCTGAGCCACCGGGGCTGCCTAGAGCTCAGTCTTACAACCCTGTGTCATGACCTGAGCCAAAATCAAGAGTCAAACACTTAACTGATTGGCCACCCAGGCACGTTTCACTTTACAATTTAAAAATTTTTTTTGTATATTTGAAAATTTTCATAAGAGAATATTGTAGAGGGAAAATAACTAGAGCAAATTCTACTTTTTGACTACCCTGACAGACACGGTCTCCGTGTATACTGTGATTTATTCAAGGATGCTTCTGTTGATTGACATTGACATAGACATTGTTCACTGTTACTAGCAAGGCTGCCATTATTTGGGTCTCATTGTGCACATGTGAGAGTATATTCTTCAGACAAACACCTAGAAGTGGCTTTGCTGGGTGAAGGGGTCTCCAACACTTTGTAGGGGACAGGGAAACCAGGTCCAGAGAGGGAGATAGTTTATTCAGGCTCACAAAGAAAGCCCACCGTGGAGCTAGACTTGGGCTCCTGCCCTGCTCCCATGTTCTTGCTACAAAGGTAGAGTCCTTTCCTTGCTTCTTGGCCTTTAGTCAATGCCCATCTCTGCCTTTAGGGAGACAGGGATAGGGCTTTGCCTTCTAAGAGTTTAGAGTTAGGTCAGGTGACAGGATCCTTAGAAGAAAGCGATCAGCAAGGGGAAGGCCCAGAGAAGGTGGCTGTTGTCACCCTCAACCTCTCCAGGGCTTCTACCCCAACTCAGAGGTGCAGCAGAAGCAGATGGGTAGAAAGGAGGTTGCACCTCTCCTAACACACACATCCTACCCAGTGACCACCAACAGTAGTCTTCAGTAACTGGGCTCATGGAGGCATACTGCCATTTTAAACAGGAATCTGTGACTCAGATCTGGAAGGACCATCTGCTACTCAGGAACAAGGCACTCAGAGAATGTCTCTCTGCAGACTTCTGGGCTACCAGAGGGGCAGCAGATGTAAAGGTAGCCAGAGTCAGGCAGGCTGAGTCTCCCTAGTCCTCTTAGCAGTGTCTTTGCAATTCTCAAAGGAAAAGAAAGGAGAGGAGACCAGAGGCAAAGAGGCCCCCTAAGGTGTATGAGTACCCTGGGGGAGTGAGACCTAAGGGGTAGGGGAAGACAGGAGGGCAGATCCCTTGCCATGAAGAAGGTAAAAGTAACAGGGAGCTATTTAGACATGCAGAGGAAGGAAGGGAGGGCAAAGTGCCCCCAGGATCCTCATCTGGACACCTGAGTACATGGCAGTGCTGTTTACTACTCAGGAACCAATGTTTGGGGTGGAGAGCAATGATGGACTCCTTTTTTAGATATAGTGTTAAAAGGAGTTCTTGTTGACCAGGATAATTTTTTTTGATGCAGAAAAATAACAGATTTTAAAACTTAAGCCTCTAAGTTTAATTTCAAACTGTATTGTCCTCATTATAAATCCATATTCCCTTAAAAAGTCTCATTTACAATTTATTTTATTGGATTCCTTTAAACTTTTAAAGTATGTTTATAAATTTGATGCATCCTTTTTCTCAGAGCACTTTGTGTGCCTGATCTAACGAGAAAAACCTTTCCAAACACCTAAATTACTCTTGTAAATTTAATAAATCAAAATCCTCACTATGGTGAATCTCAGCTTCTCATAAACATTCCAAAACTGTTTACAAAACTAATCAAATTCTCTTACAACTTTTAATTTAAAATCACAAGTCTAAAATCAATTACTCAATTACATATTTAGAGTGTAATCTTAGATATGCCAAATTCCCTTAACAAATCACAAACTCGACAAATACCAAATATGTACAGATCATTCCTAAATTTAAATAAAAATGTATTAATATTATGAGTTTAATGGACTTCATTATTTCTATATTTAATTTATACCTTCCAGAGTCTAAAAAGACTCCTTTCACAAAGGGGACTGCTTTCTTATCCCCCCCAAAATCGAGGTCTCCACTCCAAGAATATTTATTTCAGTTGAGCTGAGGTTTCTGGCCCCTTGTTCAAGGCCATGCTCTAGTTGCCACCTTGGAGGGAAGTCACTGCTTGTTGTCCAGAGGTTGTGGCTGGCGCTAGAGACTTAGAAACATAATCATCCTGGGTGATACCTCTCATGTACTTTTTAATGTGACACCAGGGGACTTCAAGTCCATAGTGTTCAAATGGGAATTGTACTCATAACCCAGTCCCTTAGGTGCATGTTTTACCATTACCTAAATTATTTATCTGATTTGAGTCTGCAATGCACACACACACACACCAACCGTGTTGCATCTACTTTCTTCACTTTATTCAACACCTAATTGAATTCTCTATTTTTTCCCTATTTTTCCTTTCTGACAGGGATAGCACTTGCAATAAAATTTGAAATAATGCTCAATTAGATTCTGTGTGACTCCATGCCATTGCCTGGCTCTATGTATGGTCAGTAAACTAATTTTTATGGCATTGAAAAGAAGGTGGGACAAGCTAATGGAGATATAGCAGTGGCCATGGAGGTTTCTTTAAGAGAACTTTTGGGGAGGGCACAAGGAAGTGTGGCTGACAGTCTCCATTGCCCTACCTTTGAATCCATCATGGCAATCATTGCTGAGGCCACACTTCCCTTCCCTAGGGCTGTTTTTAGCATAGATCGAACACAGCTGGGATACTGGTGTTGGCCCCTTTCTTCCCATCATGGGACACCTCTTGTCTTTGCTTGGGAACTCCCCAAGGTGCTGGCCAAGACCTTCTCAGAACTTCATTGGAGTCTGACACTCTTCCTGGCAATCTTCCTTCCCTCTCTCCTATAGGTGGCAGACCTGGGTCATTGTCTGAAGTCTCTGCTTATTTTCTACTCCATCCCCCTTTGTCCTTCTCAGGTGTTTCTTCTAATAATTCCCTTGTACATGGAACCCTTCATTGGTATCTACTTCTTAGAGGACTTGAACTAACAGAGGTAGGATATGAGAAAGCAGATAGTAAGATGATGGGATTTGGAGCCTAGCTCACTCACTGGCTGACTGTGTCAAGGAGGACCCATCTCAAGTGGCATTTGGGGCTCTGATAGTCCTTGGCACAAGGTGATTACCCAGCTGCTGAAGATTTCACAAGGGTGACTTAGGGATCTGCATAGAGATAATAAGAACCTGAGGACAGTTAACAAACAGTTAAAGGTTAAGTGCGAGAGCCAGTAATTTGTAAATTACAAAGAAATTCTTATCTTTGCAATGAAAGCAGTTAGGACTTGATAGAGTTGTGGAGGGCCATAGATGTTTAAATCCTCAGCCAAGGTTGGTCTGTTGTGCTAAAGCTTCCTGGCTAGGAAAACCTCAAACTTTGAAACAAGAGTGGAAACTTCTGGGTAGTATCCTCAAGAATTTTTACTGTTGACATACCTGAACTGCTAGAGCTTACAGAGGTGGCCAACTACTCTATAGTAGGAGCTAGCTCTTCTTCCTTTCAGGAAACCTATTACTCTATGCCTTCTGGCCTCAAGGGAATAAGAACCCTGTCCACAGGAGCTATCCCCTCTTCTTCAGTTGACTGTCATGTTGATAACTAGGGTTAAATCCCGGCATAACTTGTTTTGGGACATGGTGAGTCCCAAGGACAAGGTAGAAAAATTAGCTAGCACAATGCAGAGGAAGCCAGGGGAGTAGCCCTGGGATTGGATTTTGAAGGTACTTGACACGTACCTCAAAATCTCAGCTGGAACATGAGACCAAACAGGGGAATTTATTGACTTGGGGGCATTTTTTCAGGACACTAAGATTTCACATGCTGGCAAGGACTCCAAGGTTTGAGACAAAATCACTGTTGGGACAGGTCTTAAAAGCTTGGTGATAGGGGCACCTGGGTGACACAGCCAGTTGTGCTAAACTCTTGGTTTTAGCTCATGTCATGATCTCAGGGTCATGATTTCAAGGTCATGAGCTCAAACCCCACATCTGACTCTGTGCTCAGCATGAAATCTGCTTAAGACACTGTCTCCTCTCCCTCTGCCCCTCCTCCCTCACTCTCTCATTCTCTCTCTCTTTCTCTCAAATAAATAAAATCTTTTTTTAAAAAAATGCCTGGCAATAGGGATGGCCACTCTGAGCAAGGTGGAAATCCTGAGCTGTCCTGGGAGATGATAGAGGAGGGATAGAAGGGCTCAGGGAGGTGGACATACTAGAATGGGTATCTCATGTTAGGCCAGAAGACCCACCAGGGGATTACATTCCATGGGAGCCCCAAGGATTGCCATTCACCAAACCATTACCTTTGTGCTGATAAGCAGATTGGTGGCTCTTGTGTGCCAGCCAGAGTTGGTAGTAGGAAAGGTGGTCACAGGCTAGGTTTGTAGACAGCCATGGGGAGTATGGACCCTGAAGTAACAGAGGCCAGGTGGCAGTGCTATCCCCCCAACACCCCACCACAGGAAGAGGAGCCCCAATATGAAAACAATCAGCCAAGTTGAAGAAATAGTTAAATGGGATTTAACCTCTGTAAGTTGTGGAGATATTAATAGAGCAGTGCATCTCTTATGGACTTTTTGTTTGTTTTCTCCCCAAATTCATATGTTGAAACCTGAACTCCCAATGCGATGATATTAGGATGTAGGGCCTGTGGGAGTAATGAGATTTAGATAAGGTCAAGAGGGTGAGGCCTCCATGTTAGGCTCTGTGTCTTCATAAGAAGAGGAAGGGAGTAGAGCAGCCTCCCATTCCCATCTCCTGCCGCCAACTGTATGACAATACAATAAGAACACAGCTATCTGTAAGATAGGAAGAGGGCTCTCATCAGGAACCAAACCAGCTGGCATTTTGATCTTGGACTTTCCACCCCAGAACTGTGAGAAACAAATGTCTATTGTTTAAGCCACCTCGTCTACAACATCTTCTTATAGCAGCCTGAGCTAAGTCGACATTCCTAGGGGCCAACCAGGGCACTGCTTGAAATCTACAATCAGAAGACAAGAATAGAGGAGCAGAAGGCTGAGAATGGATGACTGCTCCATAAAAAGGCATGTATATTCTCTCTCTCTTTTTTTAGCTTACACAAAGGCAATTTATTAACAGAAAATAGTTTGAAGAATCCTGTTCACAGACGGCAACCACGGTGACCCCCCTTTCTGCGGGTGCTATTGGAGGGGATGGGTGTGACATCCTCAATCCACCCAATCTTCATTCCTGAGCAGGCAAGGGATCTGAAGGCTGATGAGCCCCAGGTTCAGGGGTCTTGGTTCTATTTCCTCCTGTGGCCCAGAGTTTGATGTGGAGAGCAGTGATGCTCAGCTCCTTGTACCTCTGGGCTACATCTTGGGCAGCCAACATGGCAGCGTAGGGAGAGGACTCATCTTGGTCAGCCTTTATGTTCATCCCACCAGTCACACAGCAGATGGTTTCCTTGCCAGAAAGATCAGTGACATGGACAAAAGTGTCATTGAAGGATGCAAATATGTGGCAGACACCAAACACATTTTCTCCTTTAGCTACTTGAGGTCCAAGACTGATGACTTGTTCTTCTTTCTTTTCCTTCCCCGTATGAGGTGCTATTTCTGTGCAAATTCTTCCTATATTCTCAGTTCATAGATCTGAACCAATTTTCATACCTGGAACCCATTGACAGAAGAAGAGGAATGATCCCAAAACACCAACAAGTTTATAGGGTGATGAGTTCCCCATTCCTCTTCCAAGAGCTCTAAGCACATTTACTGAGGTGATTGTTTACTGGTCAGCAGGACACAGTCTCTGTCATGGTTACTCGAGTCTGTGATTATAGTGCAGAATCAGCTGTAAAGAATATGTAAACACGAGTGTGGCTGTGTTCCAAGAATACTTTATGGACACTGAAAATCAAATTTTATATCATTTTCATGTCACAAAATATTCTGATTTTTTCCCTAACCATTTAAAAATATAAAAACCATTTTTACCTTGCAGGCAATACAAAAATGAGCAATGAGCTGGATTTGAATCACAACCCTTAATTTGGTGATTCTTAATCTAGTGTGTTGACATTTGTTAACTTAACATTTTTGAGAATCACTGACTAACTATACTTCCCTTGTCTATGCTGCTCAGGTTCATTCTTGTTTGAGGACAAAAGCCTTTTCTTATGTGTTTTTCCCACCCACCCCCAATCTTGTTTTTGAGCTTTCAAGAAATCTGGAACCAGTTAACTTTATAAACTCTCTACCAAAGTATGACCTAATTTTACTTTATTACGTGGAGCAGTTTTCTTTCCATTCATCCATCACAACCTTTACCACCGTCCCCCACTCCCCAAAAACAAGCTCTGGGTTTTGCCTTTAGATAACAAGGATCTGATAGTGTGTTTTCCCAAACAAAGCAATCATCCACTAAGGTGAATTTAGCTTTCATCTCTAAATTGCAATCATGCTGGCAAGCATTTAATCCCTACCACACATGGCCAACTTGAGCCTCACCACAATTCTATGTGGATGGAGAATAACGAACTGGAGATTTTGTGAAATTGCCTGGAGACTCTAGCATCACGCCAAACATTTCAATAGATGGAAAAAGCGGAAGCATAAAACAAGAGTGGCTATTATTGTCTTCCCTGTTATTATCCTGTCCATAGAAAATGATTCAACCAGCCCCGAGGGCTGCACACTCAATTGTCTTCAGAGGCCAGATTGGTCCCAAAAGAGACTAGGTATAGGAAAATAGGGAATGTTGGGGATGAGGCCAAACTAAACATGTACTTCTCATTTCAACACCTTCAAAGTAAAAACATAACCTTGAATAGTAGTATGATCATGAAATAAAACACATTCATGGAAAAGATGTAACTCTTAGGCCATCAGCTTGCAACCTCTGCATCCATGTTTATCATTTATCTAGCTCATTCTTGCACAAGGCTACAAAGAGCAATATCCTGAAAAGCACCCCCTTGTACTCCCTGAATCCAATCCTTTCACTGTAAAGAGCAGCAAACTGAAGCTCATGTCAGGGAAAGGACTTGTCCAAAGCCATACAACCAAGCTGCTATAGCAGAACTGGGATTCAAATACAGTTCATCCTAAGTCCCAAGCCATTGCTCCCTCCTTCCTTGTATCCATCTAAAGAGTCCAAAACAAGACGATGCTAAGGCTGGCAGAGTGAAGCCTGTAGCTGTTCATTCTGGCTGTATCACTTAATTAATTCACCCACCAATTGGCTGAGCAAATGAAAAAAATGAGTCAGCTGGCATTATGAGTAAGCGGCTCCAGCTGTCTCCCGCCGGCCAGCGCTGCCCTATATTTGAAGGTCAGACATCAGAGGCCCAGCTCTCTATGTGGAATTTAACCACCGGGGCCCACGTGATTCAGGAAGGGGAATTGATACTCACAGAATCTGGGTCCCAGGTGATCAGAGCCATGTAGCCACCTCCCTACCCTCCTACATAGAGCTCAGATGATTTAAATATCACAGCCACAGGAGCCAGACACACTTTTCAATGTCACCCCAATTAGGGGGCTTGCAAGGTTGGATGGGCCCTTAAGGGAAGCACCAGGGACACCTGCTAGATGAGAGAATGAGAGCTCCACAGTCACTAAGACTCAGCACCCAAATATTCTCCTAAGGAAAATGGGAAACTTTGGAGTCCAGCTGTGCTATGGGATCCTAAGCAAATTCTGGCACTTCTGTTGGCTGCTGCTGTTAAATGGACTGTTAGGATCCTTGCTGTGCATATTGGACCATGTTCTCATGTGGAACAGGAGCCATAGTGAAGGTGAAAATATCAGATGAATAAGAAAGCAGTGAAGAATTTTGACTGTTACTATGAACGGCCCATAAGGTGGCAGTTGAGTGGAAAGGACTAGTAGAAATCTTTTCTGAGGAGTAAACTGGTGGTTGCTATTATTGCCATCTAAAGGGCTCTATTCCAGGAGAGGGGAACAGTTGTGCCTTGTGGGGCCCCAGAGGCAGACTGAGGAAGCTGAGCAGCAAGCAGTTTGGGGAAAAATAGGAGGAAGACTTTCGTAACAGAGCTATGCGAAGACAGGAGTGGCCAGCACAAGATGCAATGAACTCTCCATGGCTGCGTGGATCCGATTAAGGCTGGCTGAGCATTTGCTGTGAGAGCACCAAGGCATCTGATAGGAGGAGGTGTACAGTGAATCACCTATTGGGTCTCTTCCAGGCCTCATGCTCTGAATTTCAGATTTGGTGAGAGGTACTTGGGGATGGGGAGTAGTGGGAGGCAGTAAAGGAAAGGAAGTTAAACTAGGAATCAGGAGCTCTGTGTCCAGGCCAGGCTCTTGTCCAACTTGTTGGACTCCCCCTTGCCCTCTGTCCAGGGGGTTCTGTAGCCTAAGAGGAATGGCTTTGCCAAGTCAGTGCATCTGGGACTCTTTACCAGTTGCAGATACCTTTTCAGGTGGCCTCTGATATGGAAGGCCACACTTAAGACTGGGACAGGTTGTTTGCTTCTTCTCTCCTGGGGACCTTGGTAGTCCCTTCTTGCTGTGTTGGTTGGAAGAGCACCATTTGGAAGCCATGACTTAGAGACCAAAAGCTCTTCAGCTCTGGCAGTCCATGAGTTTTCCATAGGATTAGGATTGGGTTTCAGGATCACCTGGGAAGACAGAGCCCCATCTTCACAGACTGTCAGTTTTGTCACCTAGCTGCAGCCCTCTCACAGCCCTATCCCCAGTTCCTCCCCAGTGTCCATCTCCACTGCCCTGAAAACCAAAGGTGGGAGTGTGGATTTGCACAGGAAGTGACTTGATTAGCACCCTGGCTCTGTCAGAGTTGTAGGATAAAAGGAGAGTGTCAGAATTATGATAACATGTCCATGTCCCTGGGGAAATCAGTCTGTTTTGATATCCTGGGCTTGCAATTAGTCTGTGGAGAACCAAAACCCTGTGATTCCTGCCTTGTTTTAACAGTCCTGGAGTGCAACAGCATAGACAGCAGCCCTAACTTGGAGGTGGGGAGTGAGAGATGCAAATGAAGCTTGATAATGTAAGGTCAGTCCCTTCCAGTGCAAAGCACACTTCAATTCCCAATTTATAACTCCCCGCTTCATAGGTGATCTTTGGGGAATTGAAGACAATTAATCACCCCAGATCATCTATGAATCTCAACTTACCTGTTAGCATATGCATTTTCCCCTCTGTGAGCTCCTTGAATACAGGGATGGTGTAGTCTCTGAGGTAGAGGCTGGAGGGGCTCCACCCAGTGCCCCTCAGAGGCCCTTTACCAGTCTGTACATTGCCCTCCTCCCCTGAATCCTGTGTTCTTTTGTTTCTAGTGGCCTACACCTGTGACTCCCGTTCTATGGCCCCAGGCTACCAGGAAACTCTTCCCCAAAGAGCAGACAGACTGAAGTGTCTGGGAATTTAGCTTTCCTGTAGCTAATGACTGGCAGGTGCCCAGCTCCCTGGTCTTGGGACAGGACAACCCAGAGGCGTGACTTACACTCCAGAGCACCCAGTTGGATCAGGTCAAAGCTACTCTGTGTGGCACAGAAATCAGCCTCCATGCCCCAGTACGCTGCTGACATTAACCCTTCCTGTAGAAATTCTGGAGTTGCCACTATCAAGGTCCACTACCATGGATGGTTTCCGGGAAGTGGTGGCTTAATGGGTAGGCCTAGTGAGATGAGGTGATGAGGCATGTGTGAAGGGAGTGGGACTCACAAAGGCACAGGGTGGGGAAGAGGGGGCTGAGTGGTGGGGCTTACCTTGGGGGCAGTGAGAAGACAGAGAAAGGCAGGAGAAGAGGGGTGGAGAAGGCTAAAGACTTCAATTGTCAGGGTAAAATGTTTTAGATTTATATTCTAAGGCAGTTTTTTGCCCTACATTCCTTAGTGTCCAAATCCTTTAGAAAAAAGAACATCTTACATCAATCCCTTGTTATAAAACAGATAATAATGGCTAAGAGTGGCTAGTTTCCAAGTGCCTTACATGGATTGATTCCCTAAGTTCTCACAATATCCCTACTGGGCAGGCAGTATTGTCATACCTGGTTTACTTTGGTTAGAGGGTCAGGTGGGCTTTGAAACAGGCATCCCAGTGTCAGAGCCTTCTGTGCTCAAGCACTGTGCTATGTTCCATTCACCATCTTTGTTTGGAGTGGGGTTGGGGGCTGGTGCTCTGCTTTCTCAGTCTCCCCATTCCCTGACGGTAGACCACCAGGCTCCCCCATGTGACATGGTGGCTCCAGGGAGAAGGATTTTAAACTGCAACTATTATTTATAATAGTTTATAATTTATAGTCCTAGGTGTTCTAATCCACCCCAGGATTTGAAGGAGGGAACTTAGTTACAGATTAGCACTGCATGGAGAAGGATGGATGGTAGAGGGAGGAAGGGGGTCCCACTAAGAGAGAAGAGGGTGGACCAGGTGAAGGCAGGAGGCAGAGCTGGGCCTCTTTATAGCTGGAGGTCAGGGGATCCCCCTTCTATGCCCAGCCCTGCTGCTGACTCTGCTGTCCTGAGTGAACAAACCTCTGTTCCTCTCTGGGGTCTGTTTCTCAATTGTATCACCATAGGGTTGGACTAGGTTAGTGGTTTCCAACTGTTTCAGCAGTAATATTCAAACACATTTGTCAGTGGAAGTCCATTACCTAAAACCGACAAGAGTGACATTATTATAAATTTATGTTTCATTTCTAATGTATAAGCACTACTTATTATAAAGTCAACCAATGAGAATAATGAGGCTATTTTAGTAACTCAAATAATTTGAAATCAGGCATTATAAATAATAGTTGCAATCCAGTATCCGTATCAATATCCAATTTATTTCAGTATTTAGATTTGGTTTCACTGTATTATTAAAATCCTGTTCCACCCTGAATAGTAGTTGCAAATGGTAACAGATTTTCAAAACACTTTGCCTTCCAATCTCAGAACATTCTCCAATTAAATTGATCCAGAAACTTCAAGAGGACTAATAGGCAATTATTTTGTTTCAGGGTTGAATTATTAATAATACCTAAGTCCTGCTCTCATTCCTTAAACAGTATTAAATTTGGAGACAGATGATGAATAGTTTTCTTCGTTTAAATATTCATTGTAAAAAAAAATAAATAAATATTCATTGTTTGGTAGAAAAATACTTTTCAAATGCAGTTTGAAGGGTGTCCAGGGTTGTCGTTTAAGGAAAACCTCACGTGTCAGTGCCCATCTCTGACAGCTCTTCACTCACAATTTCCAAGCAAATTTATCTTGTTTTGCATGTCAAATCCAAGCTTCTCCAAAACATATTATCTAAAATGGTAAGCAGAGTAACCATGGGACCATACTGAGCTCGTTATCAGATCAAACAAGAAGTGCCTAAACTTCCACTCAGCAATAGTCCCCACAGGATAGTTTCAGACTTCCGGCACTTTTGCCCACTCCCCTGTTACTCTGCAGCCCATCTTCGATGCCCAGAACAGCCTCTAACTGTGCTAGACATTTAATTGGGCGCTATACGTGAATCACCTAGGACGACAGGACACAGGGACTCACCCAATGAGGGCAGTACAGCGAGGCAGGTAAGCGACCTTCCCAAGCAATGGGGCATCTGCTTTGAATCCACATGGGAGCCCAGGCTCACCATGGAAGCTTCATCCTGGGGGTAATATAGAATCTCACTGTGCAGCATGTTGGCTAGCCCCCATGAACTAAAATTTGAAAGCATGCACTACATTTTTGTTTCAAGATTTAAAATAATTTAGGATGTATATTTAGACAGTGCTTCGTGAAGTTAGTAAAGGTCTTCTTTGGATCCTTGTGGGCACTAAAAATCCCAGTTGAAAACCATAAGCCTTGGCAATCTCTCAAAGGCCCTTCCTGGGTCAACATCTGAGGGCTAGCCAGCCCTTACTGGGCACCAGCATTGTCAATAACTGATTCTGTTTTATCCTCCCATCCCCCAACCCCGGATGTTTCCAGGAGTAGAAAACCAAGCCCTCCTGGTCCTCCCCGCCCCCCCGCCCCTCCCCCCCCCCCCCCCCCCCCCCCCCCCCCCCCGCCGCCTGTGGGATTCCCTTCTAGGAAAGTCATTACTGCCTCTCTTGGTTGGCTGCCAGCTCTAAAGTGTCTTTTTAATTGCATCTAATTTGGCCTCATCTCATTAAATCCTTAATTTAAACCGGAGCGATCCCTCCAGCTCTGGCTGCCTAATGACAAAGGGGCCCGCACTCCCTTCCCCCTTCAGCACGGCTCCCCCGGTCAGGGCTGCTCTCATTTCCAGGTGGTCTCTCTGGGAGGCTTCTGACAAGTGGCTGTCGTCCTCACCACGCTGAGTGTGGAGCAGAGCCAAGAGGGCTTCCCAGGAGCAGTAATTACTGGTAAAGGCTCAACCCTCCACCCCGCCGGTGCCCCAGCTCACAGGCTCAAAGTCACTGCAGCAACAGCATCCAACTCTAGTGGTGCAAGAATAGGAGCATGACAAGGAGAAGACACTGAAATTAAACAATAATAAATCCATGATAATTGCAGAAGCCAGGACATCATGTTTTAGATATATTATCTCATCAGGGAAGATGTCACTGGCTTTATGCAGTAGGTAAAGAAATTCAAGCTCAAAAATGGAAAACAACAGGCCTCAGGATATAAACACCATTTTGCCTGGCCTCAACGGGAGGCCATCTTCATTTCCCCAAGTCCCACCTCATCTCTACCTGGTCTCACCCTTGGTCACTTCTCTTCAGCCACCTAGCCAGCTCCATGCTCCTCAGTTATGCTAGCACACTCCTGCCTCAGGACTTTTGCACTTGCTGTACCCGCTGTCTGGAGTGCTCTTCCTCTATGTGGTTATCTGGCTCACTGCCTCTTTTCCTCAGATATCAGCTCAAACCTCTTCTCTTCAGAGAAACTTTTCTTGACCTCCACCATCACCCCTTCTTCATTCTCTATGTTCTTATCCTCTTTTGTTTTTGTTCTTTGTTTTGTTATTGCTTGTGACACTTATGCCTAGTCTCTACTAAATTATATATTTATGTTTTGAAAATGAAGCACTGTGAAAGCAGAGAGGTTTTATGTTCTCTTTACTGCTGTATGCCTACTACCTAGAACAATGTCTGGCACATGCTAGGTCTTCAATTTGTATTTACTGCTTGAATCCATCACGGCAATGTTAACCATTTTAGGAGGATGTATACATTCTAGCACTTCTCAACTCCAATGGTTACCAGGTTGAGGTCTCCTCTTTCTCTGAATTGATTCCACCAAGGAGACGCCAGAAGGATATTTTCCTGGGAATAATCCCCAAAACTGTAGCCTAGGGACTTTAGGGTCAGGTTTTAGGGTTGAGGTTTGCTGCATTGATATGGACCTTGGGAAGCTGGTTGCTATAGAAACACCTATTGCTTCCTAGAGGCTTGCCACAGAGTAAGCTTCAAGGCTGCTCTGAGCTCTCTGCACTGCTGGGATCTGAGATAGAGGCACCAGGGCTGAATTAGAATAGATGAGCCTCTAATTTAGTTCATCCTGGGCAAATGCCCTCACCCCTCTGAGTCTTGGTTTCATCATCTGTAAGATGGGGCTCATCACACACACTTCACAGGACTATAGGGAGGAATAAGTGAGATGATGGGTGTAAAGGGTGGCACCCATTTCAACAAATTCCAGCCTCATTCCTGGTTTTATAAAACTTCAAGAAAGGGGTGGCCCTGGTGGCGCAGCGGTTTAGCGTTGCCTGTAGCCCAGGGCGTGATCCTGGAGACCCTGGATCGAGTCCCACGTCAGGCTCTCTGTATGGTGCCTGCTTCTCTCTCTGCCTGTGTCTCTGCCTCTCTCTCTCTGTCTCTATGAATAAATAAATAAAATCTTTAAAAAAAAACTTCAAGAAAACTGGAAACTGATTTTATAAAATTCAATATTTCCTTTGAATGTAAACCTGCCAAGGACTGTGAAGGTCTGAGATTTCCCCTACTTGAAAGCTAGCAAACCAGCCTGCTACAGTTACATGGAGGGTGACAAAAGATATGAGACTCCTGGGTCAGAGACAAAAAACTTTATTGTCCATGGTGTAGCAAGCATCATGAGCTTCATGGTCACGTCAGTTCCCTTACTCCCTAAATCCCACAGGGGAAGCAGAGCAGCCTCTAAAGGGGCCACTAAAGGTGTGGTACATCAATTCTGTTTTTTTTTTTCTTATTATTAGTGAAGTAAAACATCCTATTAGAAAACATTCATTAGAAATCTGTTACCAAAGATTTAGTGAATTTCCTTCTAGTCATTTTCATAGAGACACCCAATCACCTAAGCCAGAGCCTGGGGTGGCTTATCCTTTTGTTATCCCTCATAGCCTGTATTTCTTTCAAAAACCTGAATAAGGGGCTCCTGGGTGGTGCAGTCAGTTAAGTGTCTGATTGTTGGTTTCAGCTCAGGTCATGATATCAGGGTCGTGAGATCAAACCCTGGGTCAGGCTCTGCACTGAGTCAGCTTAGGTTTCTCTCTCCATCTCCCTCTCCCTCTGCCTCCCCACCTCACAGCCCATGCATGCTCTCTCTCTCTCAAGTAAATAAATGAATCTAAAAAACCCCACAAAACCTAAATCAGTAAGACAAATCATGTTATTTCACTTTTTCTAACTCACACTCACAGCTTCCACCTCTTCCCTACCTCTGCCAAGATGCCGGGACATTCAGACTCAGGCACTTCAGAAAATGCGGAGCACCTCACCTTCCCTAGGCCCCCAAATTGCAGGGAGAAGGGGATAATGGCCCCTAACCCAGCCTGTCTGTCGCGGCTGCCCTGCTGGCCTGGATGTGTTCACCGCCAGCTGCCCTGTGGTCTCTGAACCTGGGTATTGTGCGGACAGAGTCCAGCCTCCTTGTGGGCACTTAGCCATCGCCTCCAAGGACTGCCATCTCCCTTGGCATTTTGGAAAAGTGGGTCTGTGCCCCAACTTCTCACGGCTCTGCTGGGGCATCTCCGCTCTCACAGCTGGCTCCTCTCTCCCTGCCTCCCTGTGTGAATCCCTCTAGCAACTCAGAGTTTTGGAAAACAAAGGCCAGGTGGGAACTGATGCCTGCAAGCAGCTCTTCCAGAGTCAATGGAGAGTAAAGGCCAGGTTTCTTCTTGGAAACAGGAGGGAAAAGACAGAAGAAACACAGGCAAATATCTAAATGCATTATCTGCTAGAAATGTGCACATACAATTAAAAAAAAAACCCAAAACCACAAGCTTCTGCCTCATTCCTTTGACAATGCGGAGTGAATGCCCTTCCTTCCTGCAGGTGGATGAACACTCAGAAAATCCTCATCTTTCCTTGATCCTCCAGCGTAGCAGAGCAGGGATGGGGCTCTCCCTCCTCTACAGGCTGATGAAGAGGCAGGTAATGAGGCTCTGGGCTTCGCCTTCACACTTATTCCTGATAATTGAGCACCACTTTCAAGAGCAGGTGGGTCCTGAAGCAGTAATTGGCAGGAGGCAGGGCCAGTCCCCCAGGGGTTGGAAAGGTGTTAATTGCTCTTCCCCTTCCCCAGGTGGATCCCTACTAAGGGGAGAACTTTAAGCCCAAGTGATGTCCAAGAGACGCCCCAGGGATGCGGAGGGCAAAGGTTTAATGCTTCCCTTGGTACTGTAAGAGGAGTAAGATTGACAGGAATTCTGAAGAACTTGCCGAGGTCCCTAGCTGAAGAGTGAGAGAGCTGAGACATAGAAGCCAGGACTGTGAGACTCCCTAGCTTGTGGCTTGACCACCCTACTGTCCTGTTTCTTGCAGAATGGATTGAAGGGAGGGAATGCGCTCAGGTGACTCCCAAGTCCTTTCCAGGTGAGCTCTGCAAGTCTGCCAGCCTGAGGAACCAGAGCAGGATTCCGGGCTGAGTCCCTTTCACTGAAGGCTTCCTTAGAGGAAGTGTTTGTTCAGGGCATTGTTCTCTCTTAATAACACTCCACACCCAACACATTTTATTCATTGGAAATTACCTTCGGTCCAACATTTTATCAGCCTGACCCACAGAGTAATTGGAAACAGGAGGATTTCCCTCTAACAATCAGTGCTAGAGAGAATAAATTATGCCCCCCATCAGAGGGCGTGGCGGCCTGGGTCTGCAGCATGTGGAAATGCCCAGGCAACGTTCCAGTGGCAGCTGAGCATCTATCGGTGTTCCGTTCTGTGGGGGGAGCAGCTGCCAGGTCCGGAGAGGGATAGCGGACCCCGCCTCAGTCACCACGGGCATATGTGTGTGCAGCTCGCAGCACCCCAAGACTGAAGAAAGCACTTAGAGACAAGAGGCCTCTCTTAGGGGCTTGGGTCTGCTCTCTACCCTCACCCCAGCCAGAGCCCTGGGGGTGGTGTATGCCTCACATTCCCTTCCCAGTCAGTGCTAGGTGCCAGCATCACACCTGTGGCCTCTGAGAATTCTGACCCCACCAATATCTTACTTAGGTCATTATCTCAGAATCTCCATAGCAGCCTCCACCCTGAAGTCCCTGACCTTAGTTTACCTCCTCCTATCATACTCCCTTTGTAGCCAGAATAATCTTCATGAAATTCAAGTCTGACCTGACTGCCCCTTGTCTAAAGCTCTTTTGTGGGTCCCCATACAGAAGTGTGCATACAAGGCCTTCCCGTGCTGGCCTCTGCCTCTCTCTCTCCTGCCTCACTGCTCATTTCTACCCACTGTGTTCTCCAAACATACCACACCATCTCCCGCCCAAGCCTTTGCTGCTCTTGTTCCTATTGCCTAGAACATTCCTCCTATTCCAGAAGCCCAAATCCTACTTACGTGTCAAGGACCTCTACTAATAGTACTTTCAAACTTTCTTGGGAAGGCTGACTCCTTGTCTTTTTATTCCAGCTTTGGGACTTTTTATTCCAGCTTTGGGACTTCTATGTCTGTAGTAAGTAGAATAAACCTGAAACCTTTGAATATATTACCTTATGGCAAAAGGAACTTTACAGGTGTGATTAAGGATTTTGAGATGGAGAGAATGGCCTGGATTATTTCAGGTGGGTCCAATTACTCATACAGGTCCTTACAAGAAGGAGACAGGAGTGTGAGAGGCAGAAAAGGTATGTGACAATGGATGCAGAGGTCAAGTAATGGTAGGGCAAGGAAGGCAGGCAGCCCCTAGGAGCTGGAAAAAGGCAAATAATTGAATTCTCTGTCACAGTCTCCAAAATGGACCACAGTCCTCCTGAGTTCCTTGATTTTAGCCTAATGAGACTCAAATTAGACTTTTGACCTCCAGCACCAAGGTAATATATGTGTGTTGCTTTAAGTCACTAAGTTTGTGGTATCTTGTTACAGCAGCCATTGAAAACTAATACAACATCATATTGGAGGTGGTTGTTCATGTGGCTCAGTCCCTGAAGACAAAGGACACAGGCTGGGGTTGGTCCTCCCCTGTATCTCTAGCTCCCAATACAAGGTCTGCCGCAGAGATGATGCTTCACAAACACTGGATGAGTGAATGAGACATTTCCTTTCCCTGGCACCAGCGGACCCACTGTGGATATCAGGCCTTTGAGGATTCTTGGGCTGAAACGAAATGGAATCAATTTCATTTCACACCTAGAAAGCATGGTTCCCTGTGCTATTAACCCCATCCTCTACCCTGCCACATACGAAAACATTATTATGTTGCTCCAAAGGCATCCTCCCTTGGCTATGAGATCACTTAGCCTTCCTACCCCTGGCTTACTTCTAGCAACCGCCATGTATATCAACAAGAACATTAGGCTCCCAGGTTCATGGAATATTAGGGCTTCAGGAGCCTGTGGAATCTCACTTTCCACTGTTTACAGATGGGGAGACTGGAGCTGAGAGAGGGAAGGAGCCAAGGTGGTCAAACTGTGGCACTGCGGAGTTAGGGGGAAAACCCAGGCCAGGCCTCTTCACCAGCCCCTCTCTAGAACCCATATGCTAGTATCAACATCCCTATTTTAGAGTTGAAGAAACTGAGGCACAGAAGTTAAATCACTTGTCCATGGTCAGCTGATTAGCAGTGCTGATTTGAATAGATCATTACTCCAGAGTCTCCTCTCCATCTCTGCACTATACTGACAGATGAGAAAACTGAGGCCCAGAATGGGTTCAGACAGTGGTGGCTGCAGAGAAGTCAGATTATGGCTAAAGTTCAAACCAGAGCTCTCCAAACCCACAAGGTAGGACGTGCTTGGGCTGAAAGGAGGCCTTGGTGTTTGCCTTCTTCAATTAGGCTGTTTGCTTCTCTGAGTCCAGGGGATAATTTAACTAATGGTGCTGGTTTTCTGACACTATCGATCGGTGAAGATTAAATATGTTTGTCACAGTCAAGTGAACTAATCACTTTATTGTATTTCAAATACTAATTTCATCAGATAGATGTTGGGGGGGTGACCCGAGGGAGGTGCAGGGAGACCAGCACATGCACAAATCTGGGCAGGCAACAGTGCAATCGATGCCGCCAATCTGCCTAGAGGTATCTGGGATATCAGGTTTTCTGGAGGCCTGCAGCTGTACTGCTCACACAAGAGGAATCTGCATTTTCCCCGGCCTCCTTCGTCGCTGTTCCAGGCCCTTGTGAAATTTCTCAGGAGAGGCAATTTCTCAAGCATTATTGGAAAATGGTAGATGTTTCCAAATAGCTATCCTAAATCACCCCCTAGCCACTAATCCCACAGCCTCTCTGACACTGCTGGATGCAAATGCTCCCTCTCTGAGCCATTAGCCATCCCAGGAACCACCAATTCATGGCAAAACCTGAAAATGAACTAATCTGTCTTTCAGGTTTGGAAAGGCTTTGCCATTTCCATAGCTCAGCATGTTGGACAAGGAGACCCAGGGCTTATTAAATCATCCCCTGGCCCTGGCGCAATTGAATAAACCTCCCTCCTTGTGAGGGAGAGTAAGTATGTACACTTGGACACACACACACACACGTGCATGCATCATGCACGTGCATAGCACACAGATACAAACATGTACACACACACGTAAGCACACACACATGCCTTCATGAACATACATATAGACCCGAATGCACAGCCCTACAAGATGCATACTCATGTACATGCACATGCACATTCACGTGCACACACTCACAAACAAGATTCAGAAGTTCCCAAGGGGCAAGATGTTTTCTAAACACAAGAGACTGGTTTGTCCTCTTGCTCATAGAAGCACCTGCAATAACCTAAGTGACAGTGAAGATGAGGTCAATTTCCCTGGACACGAGCCCACCACCAAATCCATTTTCTTATTTTGGGAGATTTAATCACATCAAGCAGAGGCCATCAGTTGTAGCCACTGCAGCTAAAGTATTTGTCTTGCACACTTTTTCTGAAGCTTGATCTTGTGTGTTGATGAGTCAAGGGAAGGGGCTGATTCCCAATTTAATGTCAGGTGCTGAGGAGTGGCCCACACAGTCCTTGTGAGCACCTTCATGAATGGCCTCAATAAGAAGAGTCCTTTCCAAAGGAAAACACATGCTTCTGCCTAGAAGAGCCTTCCATAGCTGCTCACAGACCACCACAGACTGTCTGAATATTCTTCACCAGAGCACCATCACCAGAGGATGGTCCTTTTATATGGGCTGATGCTTTACATCTGTACAGCTTTTTTTTCCCCAAGATTTTATTTATTCATTTGACAGAGAGAATGAGCGTGCACAAGCAGGGGGAGCAGCAGAGGGAGAGGGAAAAGCAGGCTCCCCGCTAAGCAGAGAGCCCAATGTGGGGCTCTATCCCAGGACCCTGGTATCATGACCTGACCAACTGGTATCATGACACTTAACCAACTGAGCCACCTAGGCACCCCCTGTACAGCTTTCAACAGCAACTCTGAAGTAGGTAGACTTTGGAATTTACCACCCTTATTTTATAGATGTAAAAACTAAAGCTCAGAGAGTGGAAGAGGCTCCCTAAAGGCATCTAGACAATCATTGGTGAATCAGAACTAGAGTTTGGGTGTTTGATTCCAAGACTAGCACTTTGTAAATCTCTGGACACTCTGCCCAAGCTTTCAGAGCCTTGCAAAGCTCCGCCTTTCATCATGTCTCTGTTCTGTGACCAGTCTTCTACTCATTGCTAGATTTGCTGACTACAGTTATCTCCTTGAGCAGAAGCCCCCAAATATTAATATTGTCAGGGCTGGTATCAAAATAAAGGCTGCCTGTGGGGTTGGGTTGAGTAGGACAAGACCCATGTTCTTGCCAGGCAATCTCTATTTTTAGAAGCTTGTTTTGTGACATATAATCTGTGAGATCTGGAGCTTTCATGAAGCTCTTGTTCGAGCTCTTGGAGACACATCCTTCTTTATGAATCCTACTGGGTTAAACAAGACAGAAAAAACTAGTGGCACCTCCCCAAGGAAACATTGAAAGAACAACAACCAACAGATTTGCTGAACGTTCCGAATCTTTAAGCATTATTAAGATGGGGAGAACTGTGTGCTAACTGTGTAACCTGGTCTTCAGTTTCTTTTCATGCAATGTAACTCCAGATGTTTTACCCCCTAAAAGGATGTTTTTCTACATGACGGAGTACCCAATTTGCAAAAAATATCCTGGTACCTACCCTGAGCCAGCAAAACATCGGCAGCATGCCAACCTCCAATGCATTTGTTAAAAGCCAGACCTAGGAAATGTTCCACGTGGGTTTTGAGGCCTGACAGATTTGTAATCGGAAGACCTGAGTTCTAGCTTCTGCTCTGCCTTCGACTTGTTGAGTGAGTGGTCTGAGGCCCACAGAGCATAAGGCTGCAGGCTCTTTGAGCCAAGAAGAATCAAATCTAATAAGATCAAGTGCATCTGAACTCAGACTAGGCAGGGAGAAAACACTGCAGTAATCATGTCCAAAATCTCCTGGTCACAGTGTCAGGGAAGGAAGTATTCTCTTTCCATTGTCTTGTCTGTGCAGACTCCTGGGAGCTGCTAGCCTGTGAGGTGCCCATAGTTTTACAGGCAGGGCCTGGAGGGCACAATGAGGTCCTTGGGCAGACTGGCATTGACGTGTGAGAATGGCCACCAAGTCCCCTTCTCTGATCTCAGCCACTGGCCGTCTCTGTCACGTGTACTGCTGACCACTCAGATTTCCCAAGCCTCTGTCCTCCCTTGGCTCCCAAGACGCCATAGGATCCAGGTACCCTCTCTCTCTGGCTGTTCCTTCTGTGCAGCCTCTTTCCTCTAGCCTCTTCCTTGAAGGTTGGTGTTCTCCAGGAGCATCTCTTTTTATCAGCTAATCAATCAATGAAGTTTATCTACTCTCTGAATCATCTCACCCACTCCCATGTAATATGCCCTTGACACTCCAGCTCCAGACTTACCCACCTATCTCTCTATTTAGCATCTCCATTTGATACTCTGCAGAGATTTTTTCCCACATACTGATTCCAAGAGCAGACAGTGTCTGGCATTGGTTCAGCAGCTCCAGCATGTCAGTCATCCCATCTGCATTCTAGATAGGAAGAAAGAAGATGTGAAGAAGGGCAAAAGGGCTTTCCAAAAAGTGTTCCAATAGGCTCCACCCAACAGCTTCCACTCACATCTCTTGGACACTCTCTCGTTCAGAGTAGTAGAGTATCCTATCTACATACAGTTTCAATAGACATCCTCACTGTGGGAATAAGAGAAAGCAAAGGTATAAGAGGAGACCTCTCACCTGACTGCACCATGCTTCTCCCCACCACACCTCATCTATATCCTCATCTCTCCCAGTCCCCCCAGTGCATCCCCATGCACAGCCAAAATGATCTTTCCAACCCAAAAGAACTGGTGCCATCAGTCTTACCAGCACCTTTACCAGGTGTCTTCCCCATCCTGGATGCCCCTAGGTAAGACTCTTTGGCCTGTGGGGTAAAATTGTTGGCCTGGCCTTAGAGATCCTGGAGAATTGGTATTATCTTCAGAAACTGAAAGCTGTTTCTTTGCTGCAGTGTCCTGGTGGATTTCAGACAAGGATAGTGCTGCTATTCTTGAGGGGGAAGGGCTGATGACAGGGGATTTAAAAAACAAACACATTAGCTCTGGCCAGCCCAGATAATGAATAGAGGAGAAGGTTATCTATCTCACTGATTTATATTGTTACGGTTTCTTCCATAGACCAAAGTGGGAGCGTCTTTACGTCTCCCACCCTCCACATTTGCTGCAGCAAGGGAATCACATTTTTCATGAACCATGGGAATTACTGAACAGCAGTGGTTTTATTTGTTAAGGATTGAACTTGGCCATTTCTTCTACCAGGGGCTGAGTCCTGCTGTTATGCACAACTTCTCATCCAGAGAGACACCATGGAGAATAAATCAGGACCAGAACTTAGTGTGACATCTGCAGTCTGGCAGGGCCCTGGGGTTTGGGGGCTAATGGGGTCTCACAGCAGGGAGGAGCTGCTGCCAGCTGGCAGGGAGGAGAGGTGGGGTTGAGACTTTGAAAAAACGAATGGAAGAATTTTGCCACTTCATAAAACCAACGTCAGTGGGTGAATCATAGACTGTGGAGGACTGAGAGGGCTGGCAAGGTCTTTATGATCCGTGAGCTTGGGGTTCTTAATCTGAGGACTGAAGATAGGTTTTTATGGGGGTCTGTGAACCCATGAAATCGAGTGTGATTTTTTCAGGGCATAGGTGCATTTCCCTGGGGCTATAGTTCATTGCTTTCATCAGTTCTCAAAGGTTAAGAACTGGTCTAGTTCAACTCACTCATCATATAGAGGAGAAGGGGTCCTTGGAAGAGAAGGAACCAGTCGAGTTCCCCTAGCAGAACTGGAATTATTAATCAGGAGATCCAGATTCTAAATTGGCCTAGCCAGAGTCTGGCTACATGACCTTGGGCTGGTCACCTTACCTCTCTGAGTGTTTTATTATGCATACAATTAAACAGTTGTAGAGAAGATTAAGTAAAGGACTTAACAGATTTCAACACCTACCCACAATGTTAATATGTAATTAACTGCCAATAAATATTCTTTGAGTCACTGTGTACCTTTGAAAATCATTCTTTTTAGCTTTCACTCATTCAGCAAATATTTATTATTTCTTACATACCAGGACACTGGGTGAATAAACAGGCATTGTCCCTGCCTTCACAGAGTTGGAAGTTAAGTAGGAGATATAGTTAAGAAACAGACCATTAAAAAAAAAAAAAGAAAAAAGAAAAAGAAAACAGACCATTGCTATTGCTGTAACAGTGAACTACAACATAGTCAATATAACTGTTGCAATACAGTGTGGTGAATGTCCTAACAGGGTCAACACAGAACCTGGGGGGAGCATGGGCTGGGGGCCACCAAGAGTGGGGGAATCAGGAAAGAGAGGGTTGAGAGAGTCGGGGGTGGGAAGAATCAGGAAAGGCTTCCCAGAGGAGGTAGCAATTAAGCTGAGACCTGAGGGAGAAGCAGGAATGGCCACACAGAGAGAGGGCTGGAACATTGTTCAGAAAACGGCATATGCAAAGGACCAGAGACAAAAGAAAGCTTTTCTCTCTCTCTCTGTCTCTCTCTCTCTCTCTCTCATTTCTTTAGGGAAGTAAAAATAGATCAAACTTGCTGTTTTCAGCTGCTACAGGCAACCAGGAGAAGCCACGCCAAAATCAACAAGCATACCCGGCACATCTGCATCCCCTTCACCTTTCATCGTCTATTTATCTTTCCATTCATTTGTTTAATGTTGGCGCGTTTGTACATGATCATCTTCTCCTCCCTGTTGATCCAAATGACACAGCCTCTCTCTGGCTAGCCTCAAGAACTGTTTCATCGTCCCCTCTGTGGAGATGAGGATGCTGGATGGGTAATTGACTTACATCAGGTAATGCTAGAATTAGAACTGAGGCAGAGAAGTCTGGTGAGCTCATGTTATCAGAGGCAGACAATCACTGTGTGGCTTGCTGGGCTGTCCTAGGCTGGCCAAGCTCCCTGGGTCGCTGTCCTGCCAGGGACAGCCTGAGTGATCACCCCGGAGATGATTAATTCCTGTCTCTCTCAGCTGGCCCCGGATCTGCAGCCAAGTGCTGCTGTCATCTCTTTATTCTTCTGCTCCACCGTTATTGAAAATCAATAAGCCGTCTAAGCCAAATGAAGTTCAGTGACTGGGACCAAGTCCATAAATCAAATAAAAACTAAATTATATTTAAAAAGGGAAATAGAAATAAGAAGGTTGCTTCGAGGGGGAGCTGAGGCCCTGAGCGTCGGTTATTATGGAGGCAGAGAGATGAGCAAGAAGCTGGTACTATCTGGCCAGGGCTCATGGTATTGGGGCTGAAAGTGCCTCAGGGAGCACCCCACCCTTTTCCAGATCAGAAGACTGAGGCCCAGAAAGGAGAATTTCTTCTGTGGTTGCACGGTGAGTGGCAGAGCTGGCTCCAGACCCAGGGCCCATTGATTCTCCCTCTACCAACTGGCATTCAAATTAATGAGAAACAACAGCTGACTTGAAGTGAATTTAAGAGGAAACCAAGAGAGAGGCTTTAAATTTTTATGTTGTCAAATCTATAACTCTTTTCCTTAACAGTTTCTGCCTTTAATGTTATGCTTTAAAGTCCTAAGTGAAGATGTCTGTTTTCAGGCAAGAGTAGGCAGGATAGTTTCCTGGAGTTCACATGGGGCTAGGAATTCTTCATATTCCCATCAGCTTGAGTAGATAGACTGAGGCATTGAATAGAATCTTCAAAAGGGTATTGTCTTAATAGAGGCAAAATTAACCCTAGACTAAAGGCTTCTCTGTAAGTCTCAAAAGGATCCAACTGATATGTACTCCAGAACAAAATCCAGTGGTATTTAAAGGAATACAACAAAATCCAGCAATCAACAACGTAAAATATGTAATGTCCAGCATCTAATAAAAAATCGTCAAGCAGGCAAACAAGTAGGAAAATGTGGCGCAGCACCAGATGGAAAACTAATCAGTAGAAACAAACCAAGAAATGATAGAGAATGGTGGGTTTAGCAAAGAACATTAAAATAGCTATCATGATCCATATGTTTGAGAAGGTAGAGGAAAATGTGGCCACGAAGAGGAAAGAAATGGAAGTTAAAAAAATTTTAGATCCAAATGGAATTTCTAGAAATGGGAAATATAGTATCTGAAATGAAAAAACACATGGGATGCTATTAATACCAGATTGGACTTTGAAGAAGGAAAACTACAGTTTGAGAAACTATCTAAAACAAAACATATGCTTCCCATATGATCCAGCAATCACACTCTTAGGTATCCACCCAAGAGAAATGAAAACACTCAGATGAAGAATTGAATATTCACGGCTTTGTTCATAATAATAAAGAACTGGAAACAACCCAAATGTCTGTATATGGATGAAGGGATAAACAAAACGTGACATAGCCATACAATGGTATACGTAGCAATACTACGTAGCAATAAAAAGAATGAACTACTCATACTTTCAACAACACAGATAACTCTCAAAAACATGCTGATTACATTTCTATGAAATTCTAGAAAAGGTAAAACTACAGGAATAGAGCAGACCAATGGTTGGCTAGGGTGAGGAATGAGAGGAAGGAATTGACTGCAAAAAGGCAAGAGAGAACTTTTTGGGATAATAGGAATGTTTTCTAGTCTAATTGTGGAGATGATTACATGACTGTATTTATTTGTCAACACTTATTAAACTCTGTGTGTGTGTGTGTGTGTGTGTGTGTGTGTGTGTGTGTAGGGGATGATATAGGTGTAGTTATAAAAAGTCAATGGGAGGATCTTCATGGTGATGGAACTGCTCAGTATCTTGATTGTGCTGGTGAATACACCAACCTACACATATGGGATAATTCTGTGTGGAACTAAGTATACACACACATGAGTACAAGTAAAATCTGAATAAGATCAGTGGATGCTATCAATGTCAATATGTAGGCTGTGATATTGTACTGTGGTGTTATAAGTTATCACCATTGGGAGAAACTCGGTAACATTTACGTGGGATCTCTGTAATATTTGTTACAACTACACATTAATCTACAATTATCTCAATAAAATTTTTAATTAAAAACTCATACAAATAGGGACACCTGGGTGACCCAGTGGTTGAGTGTCTGTCTTCAGCTCAGGGCATGATCCTGGGATCCGAGATGCAGTCCTGCATCAGGCTCTCTGCAAGGAGCCTGCTTCTTCCTCTGCCTATGTCTCTGTGTCTGTCTCTGTCTCTCTCTCATGAATAAATAAATAAATCTTAAAAAAAAAAACTCATACAACTAAAATTGCTAACTTATTGTATGTAAGTTATTCCTCAATGAAGCTGATTTTTAAAAAGTTCTATATGGTCCTCTAAAATAAAGTTCACATTTCTCTTTATAACCTGCTCTTTCATGAGAGCTTCAACAAGACTTTTTCTTCATTTGCATAGAAAATTGTAAATTAGGAATATTTAGGAGTTTTGTATGTTTTTTTCTAACAGCAAAAATGATTGATGATTGTTCATCCCTAAGCTATTAATAAAGATATTGTCTTGAATAAGAGTCCTAAATGACACTTAGAAAAATATCAATGTCCACTAATATTTTGTCATTTTGTGTTTTCCATTTAGAGCTAGTCTACAAATGCAATTTATTTTGGTCTATGCTATATAAAATGTTTCTGTTTTTCTAAATGATTAGCTGGTAGTCCTGACACCAATTTAGTGTGATCAATTTCCCCCAAATCCCAGCATACATGCTTAAATAGTTACCTTCATCATCTACTAAATTGGCACCTAAATTTGCATCTGTTTGTGGACTCTACTCTCTTTCATTGATTGAGCTGGATGTACCAAATTTCTTTATTAATACCTCCCTGTTTTCTTTATTGTGACTTTGGGATATGGTTTTCTTTTTTCTTTTTTTAAGTAGGCTCCATACCCAGTGTGAAAGCCCAATGCAGGGCTTGAACTTATGAACCTGAGATCAAGGCCTGAGCTGAGATCAAGAATGGGACTCTTAACTGACTGAGCCATGGGAGCTGACTTTGGAATATGTTTTAATGCCCAGTAGTGTAAGTCTCCTCATTTACTATTTCTTTTCAAAATGTTCTTGACTATCCTTGCACATTTATGAACTTCAAAATCATTTCCTAAGTTCTCAAGTGTTCTGCTGGATTTTAAGTGGTATCTTATTAAATTTACAAATTCAGGGATACCTGAGTGGCTCAGTGGTTGAGCTTCTGCCTTTGGCTCTGGGTGTGATCCTGGTCCCGGGATGGAGCCCCACATTGGGATCCATGTGGGGAGCCTGCTTCTCCCTCTTCCTGTGTCTCTGCCTCTCTCTGTATTTCATGAATAAATAAAATATTTTTAAAAATTTACAAATTCACTTGGGGAAAGCTGATAATTTACATTACTGAATCTTTCCACCCAGGATCATGATATGTCCAAGGCCACCATATTGCACAACTCCAGAGAGTGCCATTCACACTGGAGTTGTAAAATGTTCAGCCTGAAGCCATAGACAGAGGCTGTAGATATACCTTTCCATTTATTCATTTATTCATTATTTGTCTTTACATGTCTCAGTGAAGCATTAGTCTTTGTCACATAAATTTCTTGTTACATTAATTTCTGGATCATTTATATTTTGCTATTATTGTGAGTGGGCTGTTTTATCCTCTAGATTTTCTCCCATTTTTATTGCTAATGTATTAAAAGTGATTGATTCTTTTTTTTTGATCACCTTACTGCCTATTCTCATTCATTTTACCATAGTAGAATGAATAGTAGAATTTTTAAGTTGATAACTTTAGATTTTCAAGCTAGAAAATTATATAATCTGCAGATATTATCTTTGATTCCTTCTTTGTGCTATTCATACCCTTTGTTTAAGAATCAATCATCTGTCCTCTTTTAAATGAGAGTGGTAATCACAGGCATTCATGTCTTGTTCCTGCCCACAACAGGGATGTGTCTGACATTTCATTCTGGGTGTGATAGCAGCTTTTGGTAGGAAATACTCCTTTCAGTTAAGAAAATATTTTTCTATTCCCAGTTTACTGAGAGTATTCGGAATTTGGAATAGGGGTTGAATTGTGTTCTTTTGTTGCATTTTAAAGATAATCATACGGTATTTCTCATTTGACCTATTACTATAAGGAACCATATCAATAGATTTATATCAAACCATTCTTACCTTCTTGAAATAAACCTAATTTGGCATGGTGTATTATCATTTTAATATGCTTCTGAATCTTATTTGCTATTGCTTTATTTGGGGTTTTAAAAAATCTGTGGGCAAGCATTCTGTATTGTGGCACTCCCAATAGGCTTGGGAATCAGGAATATGCTGGGTTTGTAGAAGGAGTTGGGAAGATTTCCATATTTTTCTTTGGTCTGGAACTGTTTAAACAGCACGGGAATTACTTGTTTCTCAAAGGTTTAGAGAAATTTGTTCATAAAATAGCGTGAGCTCTTAGCCTTATTTGGTAATGGTCCTTAATAATTGTGTTGTTTCCTTCCATAGTTTTTTATTTTCTTTCTTCAGTTGACTTTGCCAACTAATATTTTCTTATAAAATTATCAATTTATCCCAGTTTTAAAGATATTTAGCATAGAGACATACATAATGTCCTCTTATAACTCACTGTAAAATCTCATCAGTATCTGGTTTTGTCACCCTTCTTAATTTTAATGCCACATTTTCTGTTTTCCTTTTTTCATCTTGATTACTTTTTCCTGAAGTATGTATAATTTATTGGGCTTTTGGAAGAAACGCTCTTGGTTTTATTAATCCCTCTATTGGGTTCTTGTTACTGAATGTGTTCAGTTTTATTGTAATCTTTATTGCTTTCTTCTTACTATTTTTCACACGTTTATTTTGCTGCTTTTTTCTAAGTTCTTGAGTTAAATGCTTAGATGACTAATTTTTACTGTTTCTTTTTAAAAATATACAATGAAATTTTCTCTAGACACTGTAATCAACTGTAATTTTTAATATATAATTTAATTTTTCTTACTTTTTATGTGGAATATATTTTTATTTCCAATTTTTTCCTATTTAAAAACTTATTATTAAAGTAAATTCTTTGTAATAGGGACTCCTTCTCACTTTGGCTGAAGCCTCAAAATCTGAGAATAAAACCCCCACGTCCTCAAGTGAGAAGCCAGACCATCTCTACAGGTCTTGATAAGGAAGCATCTGGAAACTAACTAAGTTTTACCACCTTAGCCCAGTATCCACCTCAAGGTTGAGAGTGAAGAGTCTGGGGGAAGACATTTCTCTGAGAAAGTTGGTGGAGGCATTTACCCTTCCCTCACCTGAGGGAGGCTGGGAAGGCTTCCCTCTCCTCTCCATATGTGTGTCCCTTAGAGTCTGGGAGCAGTGGACTTGGAATGACTGACTCCTGGAAAATTCAAAGACCTGAGGCCAAGGCCATCCACCTGAGGGGCAAGAACAAAGAAGACTGCATAAAGAATGAGTCATACTTCTGTCACAGAAAGGATCAAAGATGCATGCATTTTCTCAGGGACCTACTGTGGGTCACATGGGGAGACTGGGCCTGGGGCCATCTTAATAAGGACTTTGCCCCAAAAGTCTCTTTGGAGGGTTGATGGACCAACAAAGATAATGTGGGGGAGATGGACCATAGATAGTCCAGGGTTCAGATTTGGAGTCAGTTGGAATCAGTTGGAGATGTAAGCTAGCAAATAGAGACAAGCTTTATCCTATCCTGGAGATTATAATTGCAGGGTCCCAGGTGGGGAGGTTTCTGTGGCACAAAAGCAGCAAAAGTGCCAGAGAATACCAACATTGACCCTAGAAGCCATAGCCACTTCAGATTGTGTATTTACCCCTGACATTCGCTACCTCTGGGCCCTATCTGAAGGGATCAGGAGCCTTGGGTTAAGAGGCTGAGGGTGGAGGAGGCTGGAGAAGGGGAAATGTGACAGAGATGCTCCGTGCCACCTCCCCTTTCACAGGCTTCCCAGCCCTGTCTGGCCAGAGCAAGGAAAGGGAGAAGCTTTAACTGAAGAGAGAGCACATTTACCTTACTGAGAAAGATGAGACAGTGTTTGTTACTGAAGGTAGAGGTTTTCTTGGCTTGTCTGTTTTATCCAAGGATGACTGGAAGTATTGTGGGACACACCAGAGATTTCATCCAAGGGTTGGAGAAGAAATAACCTAAACAGAACCAATTTGAAGGGATAGCAGGTAGGAGGAATCAACTTCTTTTCTGTTTGTATCCTATTGAATTTGTTCTGTTCAACCAAACAGCTGTGATTTACTAGATTATTACTAATTCCAACTTTCTGGAACTTTTTGGGCTTCTTTCATATCCTTGGTATCCCCCAGTGTGGTAAACATTTCTCTTGGCTGTTCAGTGCCTGAACCCCATTTCTATGTTTGGCACTGAGGATGCCTAACACCTGCTTTCTCAGCCTCTCTTGCTGCTAGGGCCCAGGCTCAGCCAAGTCAGTGCAGCTGGCTTAGATAGGGTCTATTGAGATAAAGAAGTAGGGGCCTTTAAAAATCTACTTCCAGCCATGAAAGGTGGCCACACTGAATTTCCAGGTCTAGTAGGGCCAGCAGCAGTGGCCAAGTCCTATTGTCTCCCTTCCAAGTACTAACCAGGCCCAACCCTGCTTAGCTTCCGAGATCAGACGAGATCGGGCGCGTTCAGGGTGGTATGGCCGTAGACGGCCAAGTCCTATTGTCAACTGTACAAATGGCACATCTGGGATTCATTGGTGGTAGCTGTGGGGACTTCACCAGCCTGGTCTTGTTACTAAAAACCTGGCTTCTGCTTGGCCTTCCCTTTCCTTATCTGTGTTCCAATCTTGATTGAAATTCTTCCTGACAATGTCAGTGGGGGAGAGAGACAACAAATGTGATAAATAAATAAATTACATAGTACATTTGAAAGTGGGACATGCTGTAAAGGAAGAAACAAGACAGAGTAAGGAGAGCGAGGAGGTGAAGTGGGTGGTCAGGGACCCACTGAGAAGATATGCTGAGCAAAGACTTGAGGAGGTGAGGGAGTATGCCACATGGGTATTTGGGGACCTGCTGGAGTAAAGGTCCTGGGATGGGAGTGACTGGAGGCTTTGGAGTACAGCAGAGGTGCCAACATGTTGAGAAGTAGGAGGTAAGGTTAGAGAGATAACAGCCAGTTACAGTGACCTTGTGGGTGATTATTAAGACCCCAATTTTGGCTTTGAGTGAAGAATGACAAGCATGGCTGGCTTCGAGGGAAAATGTGCCATGATCTGACTTACATTTTAGGAGGACCACTCAGGGAGTGTGTGGCTGACTGTAGAGAGACCAGGATAGAAGGAAGGAGACTAGATTGCAGGTTGTGGTGATGCAAGAGAAGATGGCAACAAGAGAAGATGGCAGCTTGGACCCGGTGGTCTCAATGAAGGTAGAGAGAAAAAAAATCAGATCTGGGAAGTAGAGCCAACTGCATCTGCTATGAGGAGTCCAAATGGAATCTGAGGTCTCTGGCCTGAGCCACTAGAAGATGGAGTTGCCATTTACTGAGAGAGGGATATTTGGTAGCACAGTCTGGGGGATGACTGGCACACCCATTTTGGACAACAGAAGTGCAAGACAACTCTTAGATATCCAGGTGGAGATGTTGAGTTGGCCATTGGAAATCCAAGGGAGGGCACTAGAGGGAAATTTTGGGTGTGGATATAAACTTGGGAATTATTAGCAACTAATTATTAGCAATTATTTAGATGGTGTTAAATCTAAAAAGAGACCAAGGAGATCAACTCAGTGTGGATAGTGAAGAAAGGTCTTCACTAAAAGGTACGGATGGGCCCCAGAGCATGGCAGTGGTAATAAATTGGGGGAGAAGAGCCAGAAAAGAAGACAGGGAAGCAGCATCCAGCAGAGGATGAGTGATTTCCCCAAAGCCAAATAAAGAAAGTCTTTCCAAAACGAGAAAACATTCAAGTGCCATTGGTAAGTCATGGACGATGACAGAGAATTTACCATTAGCTTTCAAGATGTGAAGGTTATTGTTGAGGTCATATTCTCCCCCCAGTACCTAGTATTGTCAGGCTTTTCCCCCTAATCTGGTGGGTGTGAATAATATCTCACTTCACTTTAATCTCCCCTGAGACTTACAGGGCTGTTTTCTTTGAGATTCTGGGCATGATTTAAGTAGGAAGATGGTATTTGAGTGTGGTTGCTGAAATTGCAACCACCCCCCAAAGCAGCCCTCACTGTTCTTGTGTGACTGTAGGTTTTTCAAGGGTTGGATGTTGGAGGAGGTTTGGAGGGACTTCTTGTTTGTTTTAAGTAACTCTGTTTCCTGAGATGAACCTGTGAAGGTTTTTCTCTTCTTTACTTGTTTTATCATTCATCAAGTGTTCTCTCAGATTTAGGGAGTAAGTTTCTGTCCACGTTAGTCTTTGTGCATTTGTCTTCATTATTGTATAACCAACAATATGGGGGGTGTGGGAAGGGGAAGTACTAACCAAGTGCCATTTTAAATGGAAAACTCACTTAGAAATATTTCAATTAAAAAAAAAAAAAGTCCAGGGACGCCTGGGTAGCTCAGCAGTTGGGCAGCTGCCTTCGGCTCAGGTCGTGATCCCAGGATTTGGGATTAAGTCCCACATCGGGCTCCTGTAAAGAGCCCGCTTCTCCCTCTGCCTATGTCACTGCCTCTCTCTGTGTGTGTCTCTTATGAATAGATGAATAAATTTTTTTTTTAAAAGTCCAAATCTCCTCTCTTTCCTTGTGTTACACTCCTTGTGTTCCTTGTGTTACACTGCTACTTATTTAACTAGGTAGGAGTTCCTTGTGTTACACTCCTACCTATTTAAATTCCTTGTGTTACACTCCTACCTATTTAAACCTTGAAAGATTTTCAACTTTCATGAATATGATGGTTAGTTTTATGCATCAACATGGCTGGGCCGTGGGCTGCCCAGATATTTGGTCAAACATTATTCTGGGTGTTTCTGAGACAGTGTTTTTGGATGAGATTAACATTTAAATCACTAGACTGGTCTTTCTCTTTCCACCACCTTGGAGCCTGTAGAGTCCTGTTAGAACACGACTCTTAAAACAACAAACATATCTAGAAGGCTGTGGTCCAAGTCCATTTTTGCTGGCTACAAGTCTCCAGAACCAGACGAAATACATAACTCTTCTTAATATTGAAGGTGTTTATGCTTGAGTTGAAGCTGAATTCTATCTAGATGAGAGATGTGCTTATACACACAAAGCAAAGAACAACACAGTCCTGGTGGCAAACCAAACAAAACTAGAGTAATTTGGGGAAAGGTAACACATGCTCATGGAAACAATGGCACAATTTATGCCAAACTCTAAAACAACCTTCCTGCTGAAGCCATTGACTGTAGAATCCATGTGATGCTATACCCCTCAAGGATTTGAACTTACTGAAGAATAAATATAAAAGTGTAGGAAAATAAATAAGTAAATCACTAGATTGAGTAAAAGAGATTGCTCTTTCTATGGTAGTGGGCCTCATCCAATCAGTTGAAGTCCTAGATAGAATAAAGGCTGACCCTTCCCTGGGCAAGAGAGAATTCTCTCTACCTGAGGGCTTTTGAGCTGGAATATCAGCTCATCCTGATTCTACAACAGTGAACTGGCTTTGGAAATCAAAATGGGACATTAGCTCTGCAGATTTTAGACTTGCCAGTCTCCATATCCATCCTATTGGTTCTGTTTCTCTGGAGAACCCTGACTTCTACAAAGAAGAAAACAGAAGAGGCCCAAGAAGTTACCAATGCAGGTACCTCCAAGTGGCCTACGTGTCACAGGGCTCCTTGAGGTGCCTGGTGCAGGTGGAGCATCCACCTCAGCCTCTCAGGGCCTCTGTTTTCCTATGTCATCAGTGAGGAGTTGGACTGGATGATCCCTGAGGCCCTTCGGTTCTAATGTTCTGGGGACCCAGGGATGCCAAGTTAGCAAGAAGTGAAGAGAATCAAACCTCACACTATTTTCCATCTCCCAGATGAGCAATGGGCAGCACACCCCAAAAGGGGATATTGGCAAGGATGTAGAGAAATTGGCAGGAGAAAGCTTTCTAAGCAGAAGGAAGAGCACGAACAAGGACAGAGCAGAGGAAGCTACTCCTTGAATCAGGGAAGGCAACATGGTTTGGGGTAATAGGATCACTAGGTGTGTAGACGGAGGGATCTTAATGTGTGAGCTGCCCTTTGTGGTTTCTGAAGCCCTTTCACACCCTCCTCTTAACCATACTGTGAGATCAACATTTTAATGCTTAGTTTACAGGAAAGGAAACTGAGGCTCAGAGGGCAGAATATACTTCTGTAGGATCAGACAGCTGGAAATCAGCAGGGCTGAGATGGAAGCCCAAATCTCTCTGTGCTGGTCCGACACCACGGAGCCTTGGAGGCTGTCTGAGTGTATTTCATCACCTATTTTGCATTATCCTGATGACAAATGAGTGTGTAATTCATTAGATCAGCCATACAGTCATTCTGATTCTACTGTCAAAGTGGGGGAAAAACAAATCCATCATTTCTTGATCTGAGGTGTTTTTATTTTGATTCATCCTCCCGCTCACCCCCTGCGGAGCCTGGGGAGGAAACAGAATCCAAGGGCCTGTGTACATTTGTGCCCACTCCCGCCTGCCTATGCACAAGGTGAAGGAGAGATTATAACTTTATTCTCGCTTGGGGGCAACTGGTTATGTCTGGAAACATTTGAACACCCCATAAAGCTCATTTCTTTTGCAAATGAGTCAGATAACACAGAACACTTCAAAGTGAAATTCCGTCGGGCTTTCCATCTGGCTGGCCTCTGGGGGCGTGCGTTGCACGCCGCCTTTGTTAACCAGGTCCTGGGTGTTAGAATTTTATGCTGGAATACAAATAACTGTGTGGATTCAGGGAACAAAGCCAAGATATGATCTCAACTGCATTTGGAGTGAAATGCCCCATCTCCGGCTAATGCTCTCCATCTTCCACACGAGAGCAAAGAACGTTTTCTTGCTTCCAGCAGTTGTATTCTTTCATGCCCCGCACCTAGGAAGGCAGGGACGGTTGAGTCACGGCGTATCGCCCCGTCTCGGATGGCCCTGTGCTCGGAGATGGGACTCCTGTTGCTGTGGGCCTCACCCCTCTGTGTGTATGCTCCGCAGCCTCCCACGTGCCTCAGGGCATTTCCCCGGGGCATCCCTTGGAGGGACTCGCTCAACCTCCATTCTGCCCCCCTAGTCAGAGAGGTTGGACAGCTCAAGACCACATTTCCCAGACCCTGTCGTGGTGAGAGCTGTGGGTGTGAGGCAGGCGCCATCCTTTCAGTGCACTTGTGTGGGTTTTGGAAGCGGAGTGAGGAAGATCCATTTTCCTACCTGCCGCTTGCTGTTCCCCTCTGGCCAGCAAGCAGGAAACACAGAGTTTCCCTATAGCCATGTGCCCTGCCTATCCTCCTGTTGTCTGGTTTCTAGAATCTTTGCAGCAGCAGCACTAGCAACCGTGGTAGTTTTGGCTTTTTTCTGCAAGCAGAGCCCCAATGGTGTTCCCAGAGACATTTGTAACCCTGGGGGTTCAGTTCTGTGTTGTGTTCTGTGCTGTCCTGAGGGTTCTTCCTGCAGGCCAGCCTGGAGCCTATTCCTGCAACCCTGCCAATGACTGGGGAAGCACCCCATGTCCCGGGGCAAATCCCTTCCTGCCAACCATGCCTGGAGTGGGCATGTTTCCTACATGGAAGCTGTTTCACATGCCTCTAGCTTGATTTTGATGGGAAACTTGGTTCCCTCCTGAATATTTCTTAAGATTTTTATATGAGGGGTGGGGAATTTACATTTCCTTACTTTAGCCTGCCATTTCTGGTTCCAAACTTCCATAATAGCTTCCACTTGCCCATCTCTGGTTACCTCTTTACTATGTCAGAACCAACAGGTTGTGTGTGTGTGTGTGTGTGTTCTGTGTCTGTGTCTATGGGGAGGGAGAGAGAGAGAGAGAGATTGATTTCAAAATCTACAAGGTAAGCTGTCAGGTTGAAGATCCAGGGATGTGTTGTAATTTGAATCTGGAAGTAGTCTGCAGGCAAAGCTCTCCCTTCTCTCAGGGAGGTCAGTCTTTTTCTTAAGATCTTTAACTGACTGGATGAGGCCCACCTATATTATGGAGGGTAATCTGTTCCACTCAAAATCAACTAATTAAATGTTAACCTCATTTACAAAACCCCTTCACAGAAGTATGTTTGATCTAAGTATTGAGGCCCACCCAAGTTGACATGCAAAGTCAACCATCACACCATGTCTTCATCATATTCCAGCACCCTTTGGACAACTCCAGTCCCTGTACCTCATCTCTATCATTCCCCTAAGCACCACTAACACAAAGCCTGAAATGATATCACAGAACAAGAAACAACTTTAAATCACCTGCCAGATGTTACTGGTGCTCCAGTTCATTGACTATCCTGCCACAGAGAGGCTCTTTCAAGCCACCTCTCTCTTTGGCTTCTACACACACTGCCCTGCTGATGGGATCCACTTCTCCCTACTGAGAACTTCCCTCCTCTCCACACTCTTAATAAATTGGAAATTCCTATAGCTGTCTAATATGGAGAAATTTTGTTTCCTTTTGGTCTCAAATTTTTCACTCCAAAAAATGCTCTTGGCTTTACCTTTCACAAGTCAAAAACTTAGTAACATATCCCCTGAGCCAGAGGAATCTACTTAGTAGGACATTTGGTAACAACTTAGTAATACAAAAAAAATGACACCATCTCTGTAATTACCGGTTTCTTTCATAATTCCACCATATTAGGCATGTCTAAGGTCAGAATACCTATGCTTCCCTCTACTACCTACAGCCTTGAGAAGTGGAAAGCAATGGTTTAGATGGTCTGTGCTCACTTTGGCCAAAGCCAACACAGAGATTTATTCTCTTACATTTGTCTTCCCCCACCCCTTCCCCCTTCTGTTTTCTTTCCAAAATCTCTAGAAACCTTTTGTCTAAAATCTTGTTAGGATTTGTTAGGATAAAGCAAAAACACAATATATAGTTCTGATGTCAGATCCTGCTCCAGTTGGTTAGAAATATTCACACTAAGCAATACCTAGCTACCTAGGGCAGATTCCCTGACACACTAGGGGACTTATAAGGTAGCAGCAACATGGAGGCACATGTTCAGGTCCCCTCCACCTTGTCTGACTCATCAGGAGAGGGCCCCTGTGTCAGGCTGAGCTCAGCTCAGATCACTGGGCATCTATCTCTGTCAGGCCCTCTGTTGCTGAAGAGCAGCCCTTTGCTGGGGCTTTTGTGGCCAAATAAGAGGAATGGCATTCTTGCCTTGCTCCCCAGTGCTTCCGGTTCATCTGTAATCTAAGTCCATCCTGAGTCTAAACAAGACAGGATGGCCTCTGCTGCTCCTATTGACCCACTCTTCCTCCTATCCCGCCCCTGGTGCTCTCTGGGATCCAGGGCATGGATAGGCACAGAGAGGTCCTTCCAAGACCCCTCCACAGCACACTGGGTAGGTATTAAGCATGAACAGTGCTAATCCATCTTCTGGAGTCTTCCTGGCCTTTCTCCTCTCTCCCTCTATGTCCCTGGGCTTAGGGAAGTGAGAGTGCTAGAGCCAGCTGAGCTTCACTGCTCATGATCTGTTCATTTCTACCTGTTCCTCATCTTTTTTTTTTTTTTTTAACACTTTTAAACTTTTTAAAAACTTTAAACCTTTTTTCAGCAGAGAGGGAGAGAGCTGGCTTTTTTGGGGGGAGAGGGAGGCATTATAAGCTAAACTGACCATCTATGCAGCTGTGCGTCTCCTCATGGAGCTCCACAGATCCATTTCTAGGGAAGGGGTTTTGTGCTCAAAACTGTCTGACCAACTCTTTGCCCTTTCTACCAAGATAAGTGACACCTAGGACCCAGGAAATAAATTCTGATGATTTGTGTGACTGGCTTACAATTTCTCCTTTAAACAGCAAAAGTAGGGGTGGGCCTGGTTTTCCCATTTTAAAGTCCACAGTTAGCTGGGATCCGTCACTGCCCTGGGCTTCAGTGTAAGGAAGTACCTGAGAAGAGGCCAGTCTTCCAGAGGCTGGCACTCTCCTTGGCCTGGTGCTTGATGAGTCTTCTTCCAGCTGTCCCTCTCGCTCACCCCAGTCCACAACTCAACTTGCCCACATGGACAGGCCCAGCCCTTAAAACCTACAGTGGGAGGGGGCTAAGAGGGAGCATTTAAGCAGATCCACTCTTCAAGAGAAGCTTTGTTTCTTCTGGAGGGAGGGCAGACTATGGTCCCGTCTCTGCCCCCAGCCTCCCTACACCTTCCCCATCACCAAGGTCTGCCAAGAAATGACTGTCCTACCCATAACCACAGCCCCTCCGGTCCCCTACCCTCCCTGCCCACTCCCTTGCTCTTCCTTTCCCTCTCCTCCTACTCCACAGCTTCCCTGTGAGCGCTGTTGCCCAGCTTGGCTGCTGCCTTCCCTAGCTGGCAGCATCCACACCATGGCTCACTATGTCCAGAAGCACAAGTCCTAGTCACCTGTGGTTTCTTTGATCTGCTCCACCAATCTGAGGGTTCCTGATGAATCATAGCTGTCCTCTGTGGTTCTACCTCTCCCCAAGTCCTACAGCAGAAAAGTGGATACAGTTAATGGACCATGGGGCTTTTCAGGGGAAACTGACCTGGGACCTCATTGATCTCCAGGCTTCAGAACCTCAAATGCCAGAGACCAATGTCGAGATGGGGAATCGTACCCCGGAAAGCCATCCTCTGTGTACCACTTAGGCTTCCACGGCTTGTTCTGGAGTCCTCTAACACCTCGTCTCCCTCCTCCCATCAGTGTCTTATGATGGCACCCTGGCCGTGCCCTTCCAGCTCCCGTTCACTGAAGTTGCTTCCTCCTTTGCCATCCTGGGCAGGAGCTTGGATGGCTCACTGCCCCGGCTGGGAGGGAGGGAGTAGTCAAGTGGTCAAGTTGTCGGCAGGATTCGGCTCCAGGAGATGTCCTACTAAGTAAGGCTGAGGGCCAGAGTGACAGTGGGTTGTGCCATCAGAGGGGTGAGCATGCAGAGGGCTGCTCCATCCACTTGGCTTGATGCCCTGATGTCCTACACTCACTCTATTTCTTCTTGCAGCTCAGCGCTGTAGTCTTGACAGCTGTCATGGCAGCACATAGACTTGTAATTGGGGTTGACTAGCTGACACACCTGGTGGATGTGCACAGGGGAGTCTGACCTCACCCACTTCGTTCAGCACCCTCAACACCGGCACCCTTGGAGTAAGAAGGGACTTGCTCCTGCCCCCAGCACCCTGGGGGTTTCTCTAGGTGTCCTCTCCCTACTGACCCCTTTCCCCCCCAACCATCTGTCTTGCAGTCCACAGGGACTGGCCCATCTCTGGTGTCTGACCTTGCTCAGCCTCTGGCTGTCAAAGCCATAAACGCTGTTAAATGCTCTCAGAGACAGAATATACAATAAGAAGAGGCCTAACCTTCTGGTGCTTTCTCCTTGAGAGGCAGAGTGCTGGGGTGAAAGGGCACAGGTCAAGAGTCCAACAGACCTGGGTTTGAATCCTGGCCACAGCCCTCAGGATGTATGTGGTTACACTCTTCTGTCTGGGCCTCAGCCAGCTGATCTCAAAGTAGGTAGCCAACCCCTACATGACAGTTTTGTGGGTATAATGAGAGGGGCTTTAAGGAGGACTCCATTGTACCCGTCCACATCCTGGACCCACAGAAGCACACAGTACTAAGATATAACGAGACAACATACCCGAAAGCCACTTGGCATGCAGCAGGCACTCAGCACTAAATAGGCAGAGAGAGAACCACACTAAGCACCCTGGTCCACCAACCCAGGCCAGAGCTCATTCCTCCGCCTGGCCCTATGTTCCTTGCCAATGTCAGCATTTGCCAAGTAGTAGATGGCAGAAATCACATCAAATGTGTATCAATCCAAGATATGTGGCATGCCTGCCCACTCATGGACAGGCATCAGCTTGGTCTGTTTCTTGGCCCAAGGAGTCTCATTATTCCTTATCTCCTCCTAAATGGCCCAAGATTCTAGGGCTCTGCAGATAACAGTACATTCCCTCTGCTCCATGAACTCTGTGCTCCTGTTGGCCCTGCTCTGCCTTGAGGCTTGAAAAGGAAGCCCCAGGGGGGCACATGGCAGGGCCAGGAGAGGAGCAGGTCAGGCCAGACCCAGGGCTGCCACCCTCACTTTGCCTCTGACCAGCTGTGGGACCTGAAGCAAGTCACGGCTCACACCTCAGTTTCCTTTCTGCCGTCAAAAGATTATGGATCTCAAATACCAGTCTATGGGGTATTTGGTCCCCTTACCTCCTGGACACAAATAGGGAAAACTCACCTGGGTCCTCAGAAGTCCTGCTTATATTTATACACCAAACTTATCAAAATATCTTGTGATAGCTCCTCTTGGCATCACCTTTGCTTCACAGTACCTCCATTTGTCACAGTCTCACTTAGCATGCTTGGTCTGGGTTGCCTCACAAACACCTAACGCCCAGGATAGGGAGGTACAGTTGAGCAGAAACCCGTGTGAAAAGACCGAGGAATATGACTCAGCCATAGGTTGTAGGTGCAGTGAGAGTGGTACCGCCCACAGCATTCTCAGAGCTCGGATTTGTAAATCTTGTCTCCTGAGGCCGTCAGTTTGGACATTTATGTGCCCGTGCAGAAGCATCCTTTCCTTTTCCAGCCATACTACAACATGAATTCAGGACTTCCAGCCATCCTACCCTTTGCACAAGAGACAATGTTAAGCTAGGAATACTTTCTAATCAGAAATAACGAAGGCCTGCAGATGCACTGTAATATAATCCACAAAAGGAGCCGTGTGCATTTCTTGGGGCTCCAGCCTTAAAACAACTCTTCTCCAGTTGCTTAGATCCAATCATTTCACTTTCCAACAGCTGTTTTGACATATAAGGAGCGTGCTAGCAGGTCAAAGATAAACTGAATGATTTTTCAGGCACAAAGGACAAAAAAGATCCAAAATGTGGAGGGGGTGATCAGAGGTCACCGGCAGCTGGCCGAATGATCTGGTTCTGGGGCTTGGGGAGGATTGTGGGAAAGAGGGAGACGTCTCTTATAAAGCCTGGCCACTGGAACTTTCTCCAGCCCTGACATTATTATTTTGCTTTTTTATAATCAGCCTGCCAGATGCGGGTTCACAGACTGTGGAAGTGGGAAATGAGCTTAGACTCATTGGGTCCAACTTTCTCATTTTGGAAACTGAAGTTCAGAGAAGAGAGAGACTTGACTTCAAATGTCCAAAGGCTTCTCAACTTCAGAAGGGCTTGACATCAAAAGCCCTTCTAGAACAAACTCCTTGCCCTACATTTCTCTCATTGCTAGTAACTTTGTGCTCCCTGCTAAAAGACCATGCTTTCTCTCCACTGCTGGGTCCAGGGTAATTGAAAGACAATGCAGTGACCCTCCACCAACACCCAGCGCCTCTCTCACTACAGCATCCAGCTCTGGCTTTTGATGAGGAAGCTAAGACCCAGAGAGGTGGCGTCATTTGTCCCGATGGCGTAATGAATATGATAAGTCTCATGAAGGATATCAAAGGGTTGTTTAAAAAAAAAAAAGATTTTATTTATTTGTTCATGAAGGAGGAGTAGGACTTGATCCCAGGACCTTGGGATCATGACCTGAGCCGAAGGCAGACGTTCAACCATTGAGCCACCCAGATGCCCCAAAGGGCTGTTTTTTGGCAACTTTTTCCTTTCTTTCTTCCCTCCTTTTTTCTCTTTCTTTCCTTCTTTCGCTCTCTTTAAAAAAAAAAAAAGTTTAACACATTTCAAAAATATTCATGCTCAAGAATTGCGCAAGACATCTGGACCTTTTAAAAAGTTACTACCATTCCAATAAATAGGATGTATTTAAAATATTTAAAATGAGATTCCATTTTAAGATCAATAATTCATTCAGTTGTCCTTAAGATCATTTCTGTATTGTGATATTTTTAACCAAGGTAAATTTCTAAACTTAGTTGTATTATTTCCATATGGTTCTCCATAATTAAATACACTTGATGCTTTTTAAATCCTTAGTAAATATCACTGAAGATATTTGTCCCTTTTTGTTTTCTAAATGTAGTCCATATCCCGCAAACATCTGGCAGAGACTGTATCTCTGCAGACAAACAAACATCTCTGCAGTTACAGAGGCAAGTAAGGTTTGACTGCCATCTCCAAGAAGCTCACAAGCTAAAGGAGGTATAAACAGGTGCAAAATAGGAGAAACCAGGTATTGCAGGTGCTGAAAAGAGGTCAAGGGATTGCAAACAGAGGCAGGTGAATTCTTCTGGCAGGGAGCAGGAGTGCAGCAGGGAAAGAAGGGGCAGAGATGCCCATGGAGCTTGGCCTGAATCTTAAAACAGGCAGGAGTCAGAAAAGGGCAGCTCAGGCAGCAGGAGCATGTTGGGAGGCCTAGTGGTTTTGAAGAACATGTTGTGTCTGGGAAATAGCATGTGGTTCCTTCATGGGGCTGGAGCATGAGGCATCGAGAGAAACAGGGAAGGCAATGAGGAACAATAAAACCAAGACACTGATGTCACACAACTGAGCCGATGCTTGGTTCCAAAACTCAGACTCCCCAGCCCCAGCTGTTCTGCTTCTTTAGCAAATCCAAAAGTCCTGATCAAGATGCAAGCTGCTCCCCTGTGGTCTGTACCCACAAGGGCCCCCAAGGAGCAGACAGCTAGAGCATTCAGTACTAAGCCTCTCCCCCCACCCCCACCCCCGACCTGGCAGATCCGGCTCCCAGATGATGAGAACAGCCCTCTCAGCACCCATCTCCTCTCTGGGCTGCAGTGACCGTGTCTGAATGGAATAGGGCCGGACTAGCTTCCCTTCCAACCCTCTGAGCTCTGAGTCTCAGCTCTAGGGTTTGAAAAGCAAGCAAAACAAAAACTTTATGCTCTGTAGACTGAGCAGGTGGCCAGTTTGCCAGCCAGCTGCCCGACCTGGCATCAGTGAGTGGCTTGTCCTGCACTAGTGCTTGGCACCAGTCAAAGGGAGGGTTTGGGAAGAGGCTCTGGCAGACTGGCATGCCTGGCCTCCCAGATGACTTCCCAGCCCAAGTGCCAGTGGGAAGCCAACAGAGGCGGGTGGCTGGGGTGGGCAGCCCAAGAGGCAGAGCAGGTGGCCCTGGCACAGCAGGTTTCAGCAAGTCATGTCTGAGCACTATTCTGGGGGCTGTCGGTCTGCTAGAGCAAAAGAAAGGAACATAGACGTAAATGTGTTCAGTGCACAAAGGGTGGTTGAAGTCTGGGGGCTGCTGCATCAGGCAGGCTCTACAGAAGCCTGGGATGGCTAGATATGGGGCATATGGGTTCTTGACTAATCCCCAAGGCAGGTGGGAGGCCCTGAAGTGTGGACAGGAAAGAGGGGAGGGGAGGGGAGTGGAGGGGAAGGGAGGCAGAAAGTTTACCCACCTGAGGATAAGGAGGATGGTGCATGAAGAAGACAAGCCCTGACACACTGACTCCCTGTGTGACCCCTCCTCCCTGGGCCCCAGTTTCCTTAGCAACATGATGGGGGTAACTGTTACCAGTTCTACCTTAGCCACTGGAGTCTTGGGAGAAGACGGAATCATGAACCAGATAACAGATATGACCAACTCATCCAGCCCTTGACCTCACTGGATCCCAGCCCATGGCCACTCCACAATCTCTATGCAGTAGAATTACAGTGGTGGCAGCATTTGGGAAGAGATGTGTGTGTGGCAGCAGTGACCTATCTTGAAGCCGCATTTCCATACCACTTAGGAAAAATTGTGAAAGTCTTTTAAATTGGGCAGTAAAGATTACTGGTTGTCCTTCTAGTAACCTCTAGATAATTCTTATCTAGTCCTCCTAGGTGATCTTTTCTTTCAGTTTATTTGTTCCTGTCATTGTTTTGAGCTATTTTACAACTTTATAAATTGCAGAAAGCTGATAGCCGTGTGGTGATTCCTACCCATAGAAATGCAAATAAATTTTGTCCATTAGAGTTGCAAATGATTATTGCTTTGTGGATATTGACTACTTTTGTATCTATTTCAACATTCCTGATAGCCTGCTTGGTGGTATTGTGATTCTTCCTTTGAACTGGTTGTAACAGCTTACAGAGTACCTCATTAACTAGTGAGTTAAAGAAAGTATTTGACATATGCTCCTTTTATATCTGTATATGGGAAGCATTGTAGTAGTTTTCTGTTACTATGTAACAAATTGCCCACATCTGTCAGATTCACAGTGTTGGAGGTCAGAAGTCCGCAAGGAGAGTGGCTGAATTCTCTGCCCTGGATCTGCTGGAATCAAGGCATCAGCTAGGCTGCCAACCTTTTTGGAGATTCTGGGGGAAGAATCACTTCAGAGCTCATTCAGATTGTTGGCCAAATTCAACTCTTGGAGGTGGTAAGACTGAGATCCCTGTGTTCTTTCCAGCCATCATTTGGGGACTGCTGTCAGCAACTAGAGACCACTTCCCTAACTGGCAGTTCACAATACAGCGGTTTGCTTTCTTCCAGGCCAGCAGGAACATGTCTCATTGGTTTCTCCCTCTATGCTGGAGAAAATGCTCTGCTTTGCTTTTAGAGGGATGTCCTGATGAAGTCAGGACCACCCAGAATAATCTCCCTTTTGCCATAAAACATAACATAATCACAGGAGTGATATCATATTTGTAGGTGCCACCCACACACTCCAAGGGGAGGGGATTAAATGAGATGAAGGTCATCAAGGGTCATCTTGGAATTCTGGCTATCCCAGATGATTTTACCTAACCAAAAATACTTTAACACACTTTATAAAAACTGAAAGAGCATCAAAGAATGGAAAGGGCTGTTAGAGATTAAGAGGATGCTAAAACTCTCCTCTACAGACCAGCCCTTAGTATTGTCACTGACCTGAGTAAGTAAGTCCTGACCCGCTTTCAGGCCAGCTTGTCAGTAATGTTGAGTTCGGCTCTATGTCTCCCCAACCAGACTAGGAACGCCTCCAAAACCAGAACCCAGTCCTACTCAGGTCTTCCCTAATCAGCAGTCCATAAAGCAAATCCTGGTGAGTGGTTTGGTGTCTGAGTGTGAGAGATTTTCCTCCCTATCTCGATTCCCCCTTTTACTGGTTTAAAAGCAAGAATACGCACCGACACACAATTGCCTCTTGGGCCTGGGAGTAGGATACAGTGGAGAAAGGGATGCAGAGAGGCTCCAGCAACGATCATAGTGTTGGTCAGTGGGAACCAGGGACCCACCAGGCCCATGAGACCACGTACCCTGAAGGTCAGAAGTGGTTCTGATTCCCACCTGCTGTGAGGGTTCAACTTCAGGGAGGGCAGAGAACAAGGCAGAGTCACTGAGTGTCCTATCTGGTCTATTTTCATGTCCTCCATCCCATCCTTCACTGAAGGAAGCATCAGAAACCCAGAGCTTCACCAGCTTCTCCCCACCACCCCAACCTCAGATAGCTCATTCCATCTTTGCTCTGTGCTCTAGTGGCACATGCTGTTTACTTTGCCTGATGCTTTGTCCTTCTTCCTAACCTCCACAAAGGAACATCTTTTCATTCTTTAACACTCAATTCAAATGTCAGATCTTCTGGGAAACCTTGAAGCATCACAGCAGTAGAAAGAGAATGGTCTTTGAAGTTACTTAGAATTTTGCTTCCAAGCTGTGTGGCCTTGGGAAAGTTACATAAGTGTTCTGAACCTCATTTTATCTGTAAAATGAATACAATGCAATATTTGATGATAAAGCCCATCTTAGTGACTGATCACAGAATAATAACAGGAATAGCAATGGTGTGTTACATGCTTGCCATGTGCTAGACATAATGCTAAGTGCTTTATATGCATTTTTCATTTAATCTCACAACAACTCAGGAAAGGAAGTTCTACGATTCTATTTTGCAGATAAGGAAACTAAGGTTCAGAGAGGCTGACCCTGGCCCCAGAGCTCAGGCTCTTAATCATTATGCCATATTGCCTCCTAGAAGGTACTCATTCCCTTTCCACTCTCTGATCCTCACCATATCCATAACTGGGCTATCAAAATTGCTTACTCCTTCCTCTGTCCTCATAGCTTTTGTATATACAGGGCCTCCTTAGTCCTATGGAAGAGACAGTATTAGTTTTTTCCATGTTTTTCTGTCTCCTTCAGCCCCTAGCTTTGAGTCTGGCACAGAGCAGACACAGACTACTACCTGCTATTCAAGTGAATTAATGAATCATTTTGAGTCTTTTTAGGAAGTGACCAGGGTCTAATTTATATAATAAAATGTTGTGAATCACACATAAATAAAAAAGAGAGAAGACTGCCCCTTCCACTCCATTCCCCTTCTCTCATGCTATCTCAGCTGCAGCAATAGGCCCTGCAGGGACCTAGCAGCAGACAGATAAAAACATCAAGGCCCGTTCCAGCTTCACACCAGACCCTGGAATTTAATTTAACTCATACAGACATCGGTGTTGACACTGTTGGGGGCTCCCAGAGCAGCCTCACAGAACAGCTGGTAACAGCTGCGATGGGTTTGCCTTCACACCTCTGATTAAATCGCAAGGGAATCCCATGAAGGCAGGGCCCTGGAAACCATTTTACAGAAAGATGTTCATAGACTCCCAGGACCTCCGTTTTGGAAGGAGCTGCCAAGATTACTTAGTGACCTCTTTGTTTTTAAAATCGCCAAACTGAGGCCAGGGGATTTCCCCCAGAGTTGCATGGCTTTCCCAAGTTTTGATGAAGCAGAATTAAGAATATAAGCCATAGTCTTTTATACCTTGAGGTCTTCAGTCCTTCACTTAAGGTTCTTCTTTCTGCTCTCTTCCTTATGTGTCCAGCAATTAGTGTATGCTGCCACCAGCTAGGGGTAGACACAAGGTCATTAATGTGGTCAAAGTGGTTCATCAGGCACATGGCTCGCATGGAATCCAGATTATCATTTGCACTCCCTATTTTATTATTTTTATATTAAATTCTAGCCTTTTGTATTAAACTGTGACTATTTTAATATTAAACTATGACTCTCATATTAAACTCTGATTCTGAAAGCAGATAATTCAGTGACAAAAACAAGCTTTTAAAATGAAACAGATAGAACACATTTCTTGTGATCTATTTAATAATTTTCTATTACCAGCTGAATTGAACCCTGACCTTATTCCACATATTGACTGAGATTACACTTTTCTAATACACCATGCATTTTGGTTTGCAGGCCAACTTACCTTGGAGCTTTTCCCTCAACCTCAATCTTGGAATTAAATTTTCCATGCCTGCTTATTTTATAGCAAAAGGAACTCTGTCAATTCAATAAAAATTTAAAATGTGTTTATTTATTGAGTACTTATCATAGCCAAGGCTGAGGGGTGAGTGATTTCTTTCTTTTTTTTTTACAGATTTTATTTATTTATGCATGAGAGACACAGAGAGAGAGGCAGAGACACAAGCAGAGGGAGAGGCAGGTTCCCTGCAGGGAATCCGACATGGGACTTGATTCCGGGACTCCAGGACCATGCCCTGGCCTGAAGGCAGGCACTAAACCACTGAGCCATCCAGAGATCCCCGGGTGAGTGATTTCTAAAGTAGGGATCTACCAATATGAGTAAGAGGTAGCCTCTGTCTTTGAAGAACTCATGATTAACTAGAGAGTAAAATCATTAACAGATCATTAAAAACAAAGTGGTAAAATGAAAATAAGGCCAGAAATTATGACAGAAAACATTTAGCTACATAAATATTTAAAATTTCTGTAAGGCAAATGACACTATAAATAAAACAAAAGTACAAATGACAAATTGAGGAAAAACATGTTCAACATTTATGGCATACTAAAGGTTAATAGTGTTAATATATAAAGAACTTTCTACTACTCAATAAAAAAAAAAAGAAAATCAACAGAATAGTAAATGTGCAGAAGACTTGAATTAGAAAGTCACTTAAAAAGAAATAGGAAAACACAGTACATAAACTAACGAAATAATATAGATTAAAACAGCAAAAATATTTTTTCAACTCTCAGATTGGCAGAGCACTTTTAAAAATGGGTAATGCTTGATGTTAGTGCAATGGTAGGGAAATGCATTCCCAGTTGGGAAGGGGGTGAATTGAGAGAACATTTTAAAGGCAATTTGGCAGAATCCATCAAAGATTAAAATGTGATTATCTATTGACCCAGACATTCCATTTCTAGAAATTTATTCTGCAGATTTCCTCACTCAAATGCACAAAGATACACACCCAAGGTGATCCGCTTCGGCTGCTTGTACAAGTGATAAATTTGAAACATTTTCTATGTCCATTAGGATATTTGTTAAATGAAATAATACATAGTCACATAATGCAATATTATGCACATGTTAAAAAAAGAATTAATATGAAAAGACATCAAGATATATTAAATTAAAGAAGCAAGAAACTAGACAATTAATAGATTCATAATTGACAAAAATCTAAAATATATATATACCTGTAGATATATATGCATTTAAAAGGTCTGACAGGATGTGTAGTATATTATTAGAATGACTCCCTTTAAGGAACTGGATTCTTTTTTTTTTTTTAAGATTTAATTTATTGATTTAAGAAAGAGCATGAGAGAGAGAGAGAGAGAGAGAGAGAAAGAGAGAGAACACATCAGCAGTGGGGAGGGCCTGACGAAGAGGGAAAACCATACTCCCCGCCGAGCAGGGAGCCCATTCTCAGGACCCTGAGATCATGACCTGAGCTGAAGGCAGATGCTTAACCAACTGAGCTACCAGGTGCCCCTAGGAACTGGATTCTTGAATGACTTTTAAGATCTACTTCTTTTTGTTGGGATTATTTGTTATCAGAAAAACTAACAAAAATGAAAGGAATATGGTTCCTCCTCTCCTGTAAGCTTCTTCCCGATGCCACTTGGCTTGCCATGTTGATTTGCCACGCAAAGGCCTGTGGACATTCGACTGTGGGCCACTTGAAGACTCGTGGTTTTCTAGCTTGTGTAATGAGTTGGTTATGATAGCCTCAGAAAGAAGAGGAGTACAGGAAGAAGAGTATATCTGTGGAGGAGATGGGGATGAGGAATGTGGCTTTGGTATGCTGGGTGTGAGCTGCAAGGAATCCTGATGGGAATGGTCAGCAGTCAGTCAAAGTCTGGTGAAGAGCTCTTGGAAGTCCTTGCTTGTAGGTGATTACAATGGCCAAACTAGGTGGATGACATTGAGAGAGGTTATAGAGTGAGAGAAGATGGGGACAGTTCAGAGCCATACTGGCCATCTTTCTATCCCTTCAATTCACCAGACTTGTCTCTGTAATTTGAGAATTTCCATATTTCTTATTAATTGTCCCTCTTATTATTATTATTATTTAAAGATTTTATTTATTTATTCATGAGAGACACACACACACACACAGAGGCAGAGACACAAGCAGAGGGAGAAGCAGGCTCCATGCAGGGAGCCCGATGTGGGACTCGATCCTGGATCTCCAGGATCACGACCTGGGCTGAAGGCTGTGCTAAACGGCTGAGCCACCCGGGCTGCCCTGTCCCTTTTATTATTATGTAATGACCATCTTTATCCCTAAAACTACTTTTGACACTATTGTGTATTTTATCCAAATATCTATACCACTTTGATTTTGGTCCATATTTGCCCAGAATACATAGTATATGGCTTTTTATAAGAATTTTGATCTGAGGGCAGCCCCAGTGGCACAGCGGTTTAACGCCGCCTGCAGCCCAGGGCGTGATCCTGGAGACCCGGGATCGAGTCCCACATCGGGCTCCCTGCATGGTGCCTGCTTCTCCCTCTGCCTGTGTCTCTGCCTCTCTCTCTCTAGCTGTGTCTCTATGAATAAATAAATAAAATCTTTAAAAAAAAAAAAAAGAATTTTGATCTGAGAAATATTATTCTTTCATCAGAAGCTTTGGTCTATTTACAGATATGGTTACTATTAATTTTCTTAAATTCATTTCTACTATCTTATTTAATGCTTTAGATTTACCATGCTTCTCCCCCCCTTTGGCCTTCTGTCAGTGTGCTTGAATCTTTTATTACGCATTTCCTCTCCAGTCTTCAAAAGATGATACATACTATTTCTTCTTTTATTGGTTGCTCTTGACTTTTTAATATGCATACTGGACAATATCAAGTTAATCACTATCTGTACCTTTTTTTTTTTTTAAAGATTTTATTTATTTATTTGACAGAGAGAGGCACAAGCAGGGGGAGCAGCAGGCAGAAGGAGAGGAAGAAGTAGGCTCCCCACTGGGCAAGTAGCCTGATGCAGGGCTTGATGTGGAATCATGAACTGAGCTGAAGGCAGACACCTAACCACGTAACTGGCTGAGCCTCCCAAGTGCTCCTGTACCTTCTTCCCAAATAATGCAAAGACCTTGGATTTCATCATAGCACTCATGTCTTATTGTTGCACAGCATTTTAGTCCTACATTATTTTCATATCTTCCAGATTATTAGTAGTATTTTATACAGTCACTGAACATTTACATTTAACCCCTGAAAGGGTCTGTTGGTGGTAAACCTTTTCAGTATTGGTCTGAAAATGATTTTATTTCAACCAGTATTTGAAACAATCCTATGGTCATGCCCATTCTCCAATCTTTCGCTCTAAAGTCTAGCACTGAGTTAGGTATGTGGGCCAGGCTTTCTTAGCTCATCCGCCCCATGTTCTCTGTTTCCCTCCATACTGTGACCATTCTCATGGTCACATGAGAATGGTCACATTACAGAGGGTTGCACATGAAACACTGCTTGAGTGGTGAGTGGTACCACTGCTGCCCAACCAAGTAGATGAACCAGATTATCTTGCCAAGCATCAGGGTCCTCATCTTTAGAACAGGGGAAAGTAAAGCCTATGGCTCAGAGAGACTGAAACTCAGGTGAACTAATGGATGTAAAGGAGATTTGTAAACTGTAAAGAGCCATGCAGACGTGCAGGCATGTAAGTATGTTACTTGATGTCCTTCAGTATGAAATCAGGCAATAAAGTCCTTCTGTGATTTAGTTCCAGGAAAAAGCTTTCCCTGCCAGAAGAGTGATCCATGTGGTCCCTGCTCTCAGCAATGAAAGGTGATAACTTTAGTAGCTAGTGTTCTTTTATTGCAAGTGATGGAAACCCAAGTGGAAACACTTTAAGTCAAAAGGGGGATTTATTGGATCATGTAACCGGGAGAGACGGGGGAGGCTTGTCTCAGGGATGGCTGGACCTGGGGATCCATCAATCAATTGACACCTCTTCCAGTCTCCTCCCCAGTCTCTCTGCACGTTGGCTTTGTCCTCCCCATCTGCACCTGCTTTCTCCACGTGCTGGGGAGTAGCACTTCAAACCTTCAGACTCCCTTCAGCTCAGTAACCATAGAAGAAATAGAATATTCCCCTCCAGCTTCAAACTAAATCATCCTGGGGCAAAGCTCAGACTGGTCAGCTTGACCTAAATTTTCTAGTCAGGAGAATAATATTTGATGTGTGACAGAGCTCAATCCATTTCTTTCTCCCAATATCTATTCTCCCCTTGTGCTGGAACCTCCATTTTTGAGCTGGGCATATTGCTGCCCCAGTTAATATATTTCCCTGTCTCCTTTGCAATTAGATATGCCATGTGTCCAACTTCTGATCAATGAGATATAAGAAGAAGTGTTCTGAGGTATTTCTGGAAGCTTTTAAAAGGGAGAGGTGTCCTTTTCTCCTCTCTTTCTCTTTTTTTAGAAGATTTTATTTATTTGAGAAAGAGACATGGAGAGCACAAGGAGAGAGAGGAGCAGAGGGAGAGGGACAAGCAGACTTCCTACTGAGTAGGGAACCCAGCTTGGGGCTTGATCCCAACCCTGAGAACATGACCCGAGCTGCAATCAGACGCTTAACTGACTGAGCCACCAGGTGCCCCTCTTTTCTCCTTTCTATTGCTTGGAATGTGGATGTGATGGCTAGAGCTCCAGCAACCATTCTACATCATGAAGAATGGAATAGAAAATACATGTGACAGAGGAGCAAGAAAGAAAGAGCCTGGGTCCTTGATCCCATGTCTCTGCCCTACCAGTCTTCAGCTGTCTTCTCTTTACATTTTTTTGTGAGAGAAAATTATCCTTCTGCCTTTTTAAGCCACCAGTTTGGTGCCTTTGTTCTTTGCAACCAAATTTAATCCTAAATATACATAACTCAGGTTGGAGGGAGAGCATTGATTAACAGAAGGGGCTGGGAAGAAAACATCTCAGGAAACAGGAAACAATAGCTGTTAGAATAGCCCAGTGTTTCCCTTTCTGCCTTTACCTTTAGAAGCCTCTCAGCAGCCTGGAGGTGTCCACACTCCATGCTCCCTTTTATCTCCTTCTGTGACGTCCTCTTTTTCCATGGCTTGGTTAATGTCAGTTCTTACAAAAGTAGGCAGAGTGTAACATGAAAACCACCTTTCCAGTACTGTGCTCCATAGAACACTCATCCTCTGAGGTGCTCTGGAAGGGAAAATGAATCTATGGTCAGGAAATTTGGGGAATGCTACCAACTACTTGCCTCTCGGAGATTCATAAAGCACATTAGTTTAAGGCTCTGAGAAGTCTTCTAGTTAAAGAAATCTAATCAATTTTCTTTGACTCAGCTTTCCCCCCAAACTTATTTTTACCAGAGACACCTCCTTTTCCGTAATATAGCACCTATTAACATGGCAGAAGGAAAGATGCTTCGGGAAATGTTTGATTAGCTAAGCAATAACAAAAATAGCAGCTGTGACCTTGGAAACTGCCTAGTTGAACAGGTGTTTTGGCAGCATCATTCCTGTTGACCCAAAAAGTCACCTGCCAGCCATGAGGACTTACTCTGGTGCTGGTTGTACTTGGATCCTGATGTCCTAGCAGTGGCCAAGGTGGGGCCGTGGCCTCCCTCATTCTAAACCCAACGTTCTGGTGCCTACAAAAATACTCCCATTTCCTTCATCTGCTTGTCGGATGCTCCCACAAGTTCAGACCTGCTTTCAACACAGACCAACAGCAGGACAAGAATTAAAGCAAGAGACATCCACGTAAAACAGATGCTCTCTATAGTCTTGGCCAGATTGAAGCCAGAGCTCTCTGTGGTCTCTTACCTCCTCCAACTGTCTGAGAAATGTGAGCCCCGCTCTTAGATCATGTCTGTCCCTGTTGACGAGGCTCTGCAGAAGCAGATCCCCATGACGTTTGGTGTATATATCCTGCACACTGTTGGGAAGTAGGGTCTAGTTTGGTTTTCTTTGGTCTGGGAGCACGACTTTAGATTGCTGGCTGGCGTATCCCCCACAAAATGACAGACCAGGGGCTGCCAAGGAGAGAGACTGAGGACAAAGCAAAGGAAAGAAATCCCCAGGCCTGTCTGTGGGGAGAATCCCTCTTCCTTCTGTCACAAAGACAGGCAGCAGCAGGCACTACCTGCTGTTCCTTCAAGTGGAAACCTCTCTCTCTTTCCATCCTCCAAATACCTAGATCTTTTGAGGTCCATCCCAGATACAGAACAGACTAGCTTTAAAACCAATAGGTGGGAACTCTGAGAGCTGCCCTTTGTTTCCCATTTGGCCTTGAGAAAGTCCCTTTGACTCTCTAGAGCGCAGAGAATATGGGTCACTGGGGAGATACTATGAGTGAGAGAACCATATGGAAATGCCCAGCAGAATGTTGAGCACACTCTGGGTGAAATAAAGTAAATGTGTGTGTGTGTGTGTGTGTGTGTGTGTGTGTGTATTTGTATGTCTCCTCTTCCTGGCTTCCAGCTTTTTCGGATTCTGCCAGAGTAAACTTTCCTACCCCGAGTCCTTAAATAGGACTTGACTTATCAAGAAGTGGGATTTTCCCACCCATTCTACTTTGGGTACAAGTACTTTGGATATCTGAAGCTGAACATATAAAGGGAGTCATAACAGACACTTTTAGACTTAATCTTTATTGGTTTGAGAAGTTAATTCTTGGAGGTGATCTTCATGAATGATGCTTTCAGGAGAGTTCAGATTTTTTGTTGTTCTGTTTGGTGTTTTTCCACGAATGTGCTTCCACCCTGATTCTGTGAAAGATTATTCCTGACCAAGTGCAATTCATTCTGCCTTCAGTATGGGGATTTCCAGAACAAAAGTGGTATTGAGTCCCAAACTGTGATGACTTCATATATCGGGGAGAGAGAGAGAGAGAGAGAGAGAGAAAGAGAGAGAGAGAGAAAGCCAGACAATGAGTAGGGAGGGTTGAGAAGAGAAAGGGGCAGATTGGTTTTCAGATCTGTCCTGAACCTCTCAATTTTATTCATAGAAATCAGAGCCAGCCTTGGTTGAAAAGCAGCAGTTAATGTAACTGTAGGCTCTGTCTGAGGATTCTTTACTTTCCTGGGCAGAGCAGCAGCTCACACTGGAGGAGGGAGATAAAGCCCTGTTTGTACACACGGAATTGCTTTCTCTCCCTTCTTGGTAATAAAAACCAGAAACTACCATAGGAGTAGGCTTCAGCAGTCCCATTGCATGAGACGCTCACTGTTCTCCCTTTTCTCCTGTGGATTCCTCCTCCCCAGCATAGCACAGCCCTATTTCTCAAATGCACTGGGACCAGGGGCCCCTGAATTCAACCCTTTGAGATTTTCTTCCTTCCAGAAAGTGAAGTCCACCCTCGAGGACTGTCCACCCCCTCCCCCACTGAAGGGAGGGCCTCAGCCCATTCCTCATCAGGAGGCCCATGGAATGAGGCTTCCCAGGCTTAAGTATAACTGGGCCCCTGACTCATCCACATCTGCTCATTCACCAGCCCCAGTATAGGTCAGGACATCTAGGTCCTGGTCACAGACCCCAGACAGGCCCAGATATTCAGAGGTCATTTAATGGGCCAAGTAAACTCTCTGAGAAGTCCTGTAGTGAAGTAATAGGTTCAACTTTAACTTAGTGCTTTCCATGCTTAACTAACCCTGCACCACTTTTGTCATGGAACACTCATTATCTCATTGAGTAGCATTCCACAGAATGCTGGAAAACGGTGCCATGGAGCCATTCACAGCTACGTCCGGCTTCCCTGGAGGATAGAGATAGTGTCCGATTCAGCTTTGGGTAGACAAACCTCGGCACAGGACCTAGAAGATAGTGTTTTCAGAATGAATACCTGACTGATACAGTGAAATCATACCATGTTTAGCCCAGGCTGAACCTAAGAATCATAACTGTGTGCCAAACACTTTTCCAGGGTAGTTAAGCCTGTGGCCAATGCATAAGACCAGATCTTTTTTTTTTTTTTTTTTTTTTTTCAATATTTACACCAGTTACAAACTGGCAGGCATTGAACCAGATCTGTCTAACATAAGTGTTTTGTTTGGCCCAGTTCAGGGGTTTATTTTCTTCAATGGCTTTAGGTAGGGTCTGAGCTCTGCAGCATGGCTAGGTTCTGCTTCTTCCGATCCCACCCAGCCTCTTCCTCATTCACATCCCTGCTTAGCTCCTGGAGGCTTTGAGTTTACCACCCAGGGTTTCAATCTCGCTGGGAAGTTGCTTTTTCAATCTGACCATGAGCATCATGAATTTATTTTGAAATGGATTTGCCCACATGAGAGATCATGCAGATCTTGAAACCATAAACCGTTTGTGATGAAATATCTATGCAGCTCAACGTAGCACACGGGCCCTCGGATGCTTGAGGGGACTGCCTGACCTACACTGCTGATGATGTGAGGACAGTCTTGTCCCTGTGCCCAGCTTCCCACAGGGGTGATCCCCACCCTCGTCACTGGGAGAGCTTGTGGAAGCCCGTAGTGCTGGGTCCACCTCCAGGGCTTTCTGGGTCAGTGGGTCAGCCACAGGGCCAAGCATCTGCATTCCTAATGACTTCCCAAGCGATGCTGCACCTCCTGGCCCGGGACCACACTTTGAGATCTGCTGCTCCACAGTTTACAAAACTCTTTCCCAATTGTTATCTTATTAGACCCCAACAACCAACTTATGACATGAACAAGGCAGGAATCACTACTCACAGGTCACAAATGAGGAAAGGGGGACCAATGACCAACGTCGCACAGCTTGACGTGCATTGGGGTCTTCCGATGACACATCAAGCTGCCCACAGGCAAGAATGTGGTTGGAAGAGGCCGCGACTCACCATTCTGCTTTGGGACAAGGGGATTGGACTGGTGAACGTTTTAGAAACTTAACTCTGCCTCTGAAGCAGGAGCTCACAGCTTCTCTCAGTCCCTCTCAGCTCTAGGACTCTACACTTGGCCCTACGTGGGCAAGAAGTGAGGGGGCCAAAGGGAGCCCAGCAATACCCTCCCCACCACCAACTGGTCTGGTCCCTTAACAGCCCCAGGCAAAGCAGGAGAGGAGCAGAGATGCCCCACCCACTGGAGTCAAGACGCCCCTTGCTGAATTTTCTGCGTAGCAACCAAGTGGAGTGAGAGACAGGCACAGACCGCAGCTTTGGGGCGGAAAGATGGGAGGGGGGGTGCACGGACCATATGGAGCAAGAGTGACAGAATTTGGCAGTGTAGGCTCTGCAGATGGGCCTGCTTATGTCCACACACAATCTGAGGCCAAAGACTGAATCATCTCTCTAGCAATTTCTTGTTTCCAAACACGTCTTTTGAAGAACGTGGGGGTGCTCCGTGCAGATATCAGAAACGCTAGCTGGGACAGGATATACAGGTTAACGGAAAAGAAAAGTTGCTTTCATTGGGGGAAGGACAGGGTGTAAAACGTCCGCTTGAATGGAGTGGAAGTCGCTGGTTAGTGAGAAGGGAACCTGGTGGTTTGGGTAGCACTCGAGGAGTTCATAGCAAGTGTTTTACATGTTTTCTTGTGTGATCCTCACAACGCCCATTTTATGAGAGGAAAGACTGAGAAGAGAGAGGGCAAGGATTTGTCCAGGTCTCCCGGCTGGTGAGGAGAGAGTCGCTGGGGGAGGCAGGAAAGCAAAATAGGGCATCCACGCATCCACAGACACCTGCCCAAGGCTGGGATTCTGCTCTCAATCTCCTACGTGGTCCTGTGCCGCCTCCCCCCCCCCCCCGCGTGGTCTTCCAGTAAGTTCCTGGGGCCCCACGAGGGCTCCCCAGGGTCCATACTCAGAATTAAGTCTGGGTTGCCCTGCCTGGCATTAGAGGTCCTGCAAGGCCAGGCTCCAGCCTCATGGCCAGCCCTCCCTCACGTGCCCCAGGCTTGGGTGCAGTCAGGCAACTCAGCATCTGCCCTGAACATGCTCAGGGCTGCCCAGCCTCCAGTGTTGGCTTTGGAGTCTTCCAGTCACAGCTCCCAGTGGCTTTTCTACTTTATTCTAATTTGTACCCATGTCTTTTTCTCTCCTCATTGGAATGTCTACTCTTCTGGGATTATGATCTCCCTCTCCTCGGCTCTCATTCCTGCACCCTGTCGAACATCCTTTACACAAGTGCACCACCTTATGGTTTGCAGAGTGCTGTCCCCCCTGCAAGGTGACAAAGGGGGCAGTTGTTAGCCCCAGTCCTGTCTGAGGCCAGAGAAAGGAAGGGACCAGCTCACAGTCTCACATCTAGATGGCGAAGCCACAGCGACAGCTCAAGTTCCCAGACTCCAGATCCCACTGCACCCCAGTTTGGGGAAGATATTTTTGTTCATCAGCACAGAGGTGGTCCCCACATGCCTCAGGTTGCCCTTGGGGGAAAAGGGGACTGCATTAGTTTCCTTTTGCTGCCATAACAAATTACCACCCACTTAGTGGCTTGAATAGTGCAAATGTATGGTTATCATACGGTTCTGTGGGATAGAAGTTTGACACAGGTCTCTCTGGGCTAAAGTCAAGGTATGATCAGGGCTGTGCTCCTTTACTGGAGGCTCTAGGGCACAATCCATTTCTTGCCCTTTCCAGCTTCAAGAGGCCACCTGTGTTCCTTGGTTTATGACCGCTTACTGCATTTTCGACACCTGCAAAGAAGGGCGGTCAAGTTCTTCCCATATCGTGTCTTTCTGTTTCTCTGACCTCTCTCCTATCCTCCCACTTTCACTCTTTTTTTCCCCAAAGATTTTACTTATTTATTCATGAGAAAGAGGCAGAGACCTAGAGAGAGGGAGAAGCAGTCTCCCTGTGGAGAGCCCAATGCAGGGCTCAATCCCAGGACCCCGGGACCACGACTTGAGCTGAAGGCAGACACTCAACCACTGAGCCACCCAGGTGCCCTCCCACTTCCACTGTTAAGGACCCTTGTGATTACGTTAGGCCTACCTAGGTAATCCAGGATCCTCACCCTCCTTAGATCAGTAGTTTTTCAACCTGAGTTGCCATGTAACCTAACATATTCACAGGCTCCAGAGATTAGGACACAGACATGGGGTGTGTGTGTGTGTTATTTTGCCTATTCCAGGGATAAAAAGAAGAATCCTGCCCCTGGAGCCCCTCAGCCAGTCACAATAGGTGTGTTAGCCTGGACCAGATGTGCCAGGGTTCAGCAGCCTCTGTCTGGGGACACAGTCACACAGGACCTTGGAGAGCTCATGGATGGGTGCCATGCCTTCTGACAGTGGAGCTTTTGCAACCTGAAGCAAGCTCCCTAGTGCAAAGCTGCCCAGGAAAACCAAAGCTGCCCTGTTCAAAGGCATTTGGTGCTTTCTTACCTTATTCATTTCTTCCCCTACCTCTCATCCAATCTTAGGACATAGCACCATCTCCAGCCAAACCCCTACTATCACTTCCCACCACCCCACCACCTCATATCCAGCAGTCTTGCCTGTTTATCATGACAGTTGAATTACACAGAATAAACTCCAAACTGCTTATTAAGGCTTCTAAGATACTATTCACATAAAAAAAAAGATACTATTCACTCTGGCCTTAAGTTACCATTCCATTGTTCACTGAGCTCCAAGAAGCCTGGCCTCCTTTCCATCACCTGAACATACTATGCCTTCCTGCCTCAGGGCCTTGGCACATGCTATTTCTTCTTCCTGTGACTCTATTTTTCTACTCTTCCTGGCTGATTCCTAGCTATCCTTTAGATCGCAGCTGTTTTCAGAAAAGTCTTCTCTTGGGCAGCCCTGGTGGCTCAGTGGTTTAGTGCCTGCTTTCGGCCCAGGGTGTGATCCTGGAGACCCGGGATCGAGTCCTACATCGGGCTCCCTGCATGGAGCCTGCTTCTCCCTCTGCCTGTGTCTTTGCCCCCCGCCCCCGCCCCCCGTGTCTGTCATGAATAAGTAAATAAAATCTTAAAAAAAAAGAAAAGTCTTCTCTTATACCTCTCACCTAGTTCAATTAGGCCTCTCCTATCATTGCTCTCAGAACTGGACTCTTCTTTTGCATCTATGTCATTATCTCTGTCATTGTACAGAACAGAATGCATTCAAGCTCTGACAAGGCAAGAAGGTCATCCTTTGGACTAAAATCTCCAGGATTAAAGTGTGCTAAACTCTGCAATTTCATCCTCTCTTTTCAAGGAACAGTAATGAGTTCAGCCTTAGAACCTCAGCTCTGGCAGGCTAATTTTTTTCATGGGCTTTGAGGTCGGTCAGACCCACTTTCTGCTCCCACTCCTTCATCAACTGGCGGTGTGATCCTGAGCAAGTAAGTCACTGTCTCCCTGGACCAATGGCTCTGGTTTGCCCAGCAGGCTATGGCGCAGGAGGGTATAGAGAGCCCCTCACCTGTAAGCCGTGAGAAGGCCAAAGGCTACCTAGTCAGAATCCAATACCCAGTAGAGATATGAGAAAAGGTGTCAGTGAGGCAATGTGTACATTGTCCCCAGGACTCCCTCCTCTCCTTTATCTCCCATTAGCACCCTGCATCCTCAGGATGCTAATCCTCCCAGCAACCCCATTTTACAGATAAGGAAACTGAGGACAACGTGGTTAACTGACTTACACAGGGTCACCTGGCATGTCAGTTAAGAAGCTGAGACAAGAAGCATGTTCTCTTTAACCCTTCACTGAGATAATCATTATTCACAAAAATGCATTCCGTGCACACAGCGTTTTACAGTCTGCAGAGCTCTTTCCCATCTGCCATTGTCTCTGATCTCTGCAACAGTCCCTTGGCTTGAGTATCAATTCAGCCCATTTATTCAGATGAGAATATTGAGATTGAGGGCAAGGAACTGACCAACTTAAATCAGTGCATGCATGAGTTCTCTGCTGCTGCGAACACATTTGTCAGCTTAAAGCAGTACACAGTATTATCTCACAGTTTCCTGGGGCAGGGATCCAGGTACGACTTAGCTCTATCTTCTGCTTCGTCGTCTCTCATGAGGCTATAATCAAGGTGTCAGCCCAGAATCTGTGGTCTCATCTGAGGCCCACCTGGGGAAGAAAGGTCTTCTTCCAAACTCATTTATGTGGTTGTTGGCAAGATACAATTCTGTGCTGTTGTACTGAGGACTTAATTTCTTCACTGACTGTGGACAGAAGACCACCTTCAGTTCCTTGTCATGGGGGCCTCTTCATTATGGCAGCTTGCTTTTTCAAAGCATGCAGAAAGGCAATAGGGTCTGCTAGCAAGAAGGAAGTCATGATCTTGTACCCTAAACATGGAAGTGACAATCCGCATATTTGCTGCATTCTATCCATCAGAAAAAGTCACTCGGTCACTCCAGACTCCCACCCTAGGGGAGGGAATTACACAAAGACATGACTATTAGCAGGTGGAGAGTATTGGAGGCTGTCTTAGAAGTCTGCTTACCACAGCAGGGAGCTGGGCTGTTCTGAGTTGGCCTTTCTTCCTGGATCTGGAAGTGTGCTGGCACAGTGGATGGAGGTGGCACGTGGTGATCTTCCCTTGTCAGCACTCTAGGGAGATTCTCAGAGCCACGCAGAGCCAGGGCCAGACTTCCCCATCCCAGGAAGAGAGCTGGCCCCATTTTAATTACATTGTTGCCCCCAGGGGAAGCCTGTGCTCTTCTCTGGATAGTTTTGCTTCTCCTTTACTGCCATTTCTGTCTTTAAATCAAAGCTGCTCTCTGTTCAAGGGCTCCCAGCCCCAGGCACATTGAGGATTTATGAGTGGGTGATCCAAAAATGTAACATAAAGGAGTCAGGACCCAGACAGTAATGTAAACTGAGAGGTCCTGGGGAGGCGGGTGGGTGGCTGGGACCCAGTGACCTCTCGGGCCCGGCAACCATCACAGCCTCTGCTTTATGAAACTCTTCCATCATCCTTCTCCCTGCCTCCCCCCACTGCCCCTTGCCACTGCCTGCACTACAGTCTCTCACCCCCAGCTGGCACCCAGGTCCCCTGTATCTGCCTCAATCTGCCTTTCTAGAACCGCTTCCACTGCCCTCCCATCTCCCACCTCAAATCCTCTGGGTACCAGTCCATGCAGATAGACTCCAATCTATCTTCATGCCTTTGTTTAAAGCTCCGTCCTCTCCTGCAATTGTTCTTTACCCCACGCCCCTGGGATGAAGCCACCTTGAGGACTCCTTCCCTCACCTGTCACTCTCTGTCCCTTGCTCATGGCACTGAGCACTGTGGGCCTTAGCATTGGAGTCCATTATGTCCACACCAGCCTCCCTGCTTAGACTGAGACTTCCTTAAGGGCAGGGGCTGGGGCTAGGGCTGGGACCCACCCTGGTCCTACCACTATCTGGCACATGAGAGGGGCTCTGTCAACATTCGAATGCTGGAAAAGTCAATGTCAGCATCATCTTTCAGTGGAAAGACAAGTAGTGTTCTCCTTTCACGTATCCCATGGGGGGTCTGTGGCTGACCTCCCACCTGCTCCTTCTCTCTTCCTCAAGTCTTCCACCTGTCTGGCTATAGCACACCAGCCCTGCTTCACACTGCAGACTCCACGTGCCTGTCCTAGCTTCCACATGCATTTGAGAGATCACGGGGGGAGCTGAAGGCAATAAAGTCTTTCCCAGGGCAGAGCCACCTTCCCAGACCCATATGTGGGGCCCCAGACATCCCTAGGGACACAGACATTTGTGCTCAGAAGATGCCACCCCACGCCCTCCTGTTCTCCATTTAACTCAATTAACCTCTGCAAGGGAGTCATCCCTGACTGCTGTTTCTTCCTTGACCTTCCTCCAGTCAGTCCCACGTTCTGTAAGGTCTGCCTTCTGTTGAAAGTGATCTTCACGTGCACACCTTTCTCTCCACCCCAACTGCTGCCCTCCTCTGTCCAGGCCACCCAGGATCCCCTCATTGCTCTCCCTGCCTCCACCTCACCCAACTTATCTATCCTTCACTCAGGTGACCAGAGCCATCATTCTTGTCAAGTCACTCCCTTGCTCACAAGCTTTCAGTGGCTCCCCATTGCCTGAGCAATGGCCCTCACCTCTCCAGCATTCAGGTACTTCACAATCCAATTGCCCAGGTGGCTTCTCTGGCCCCATTTCCCGGCACACTCCCCCTCAAGGGCCTGCATCCTAGACCACCTCCTGCTGGTGCTTCCCATATCCATTTTTTTTTAATTTTTATTTATTTATGACAGTTACACAGAGAGAGAGAGAGGCAAAGACACAGGCAGAGGGAGAAGCAGGCTCCATGCACCGGGAGCCCGACGTGGGATTCGATCCTGGGTCTCCAGGATTGTGCCCTGGGCCAAAGGCAGGCGCCAAACCGCTGCGCCACCCAGGGATCCCCCCATATCCATTTGGAATGCTCTTCCCCTTCATCTCTGCCCATCTAAACCCACTGTCCTTCCAGGACAGCCTAAAGGCTGCTTCTTCCATGAAGCCTTCTCTGACCACCTTTCAGAAGGCAGTGAACTCTCAGGTCTCTGAGCTCCCAAAGCTCCCCTTTGCAGTAAAGGTATAAAAGCATCCCTGTCTTGCCCCCTCCCCAGTCATGAGCTCCTTGAGGGTAAGGACCGGCCTCATTCCCCTCTCTTCCAAACCCTTGCTACTACCTCCTCTGTAAAGACAAAGACAAAGGCATCCCTTGGAGGAGGGGAGCTGTCTTGAAATCTCTTGGAGGCTCCTGACAGCTCAGTCCCGGAGAAGAAAGCTGCCCAGAAGGCAGCACTCCCAGGGAGGGGTTCTCACCAGAAGGCCCAGTGCTGGGCCCGAGCCAGGAAGTGTTTGCCGGAGCCCAGGGGTGTGTGGATGGGAAGGGGGGGCTTGGCAGCACAAAGGGTGGTTTATGATCTGCTCTTGTTCTAGCTCCCTGATGCTTTTGTTCAGAATCCCCAGGGTGCTTCTCACCAGGCAACGGAGTGGGGGTGGGGACAGTTCAGAGTGAGGCCTAGGCCTGTGAGGAGTCAGCTTCCCCCCTTCAAAGGGAGGAAAAAAGGGAAGAGCCTAGAGGAAGCCCTTTTGTTAAAGTGTATCGCCTGGGTGGGTGGCAGGTTCTGATTCCTGTTCCTTCCATTCTGCTCCATCTCTCTGTCCTGAGTCTTTGGCCTCTCCTTCTTGGGCTGGCTCCTTCTCCTCAAACAGCTGGCAGGATGGTGTTTCCTTCCCTGGGGAAGAAGACAGAGGAGGATGGAGCAAAATGGGGAGGAGGATTTCATGGAGTAGGGACTCCTGGCTGTGGGCCAGGAGGCATGAAGCTCCTAGGAAGAAGAGCTGGAATGGGGCAGGGAGATGTCCAGGTTAGTGGATATGTGAATGGAGCCCAGGTTAGTGCCCAGCTGACTCCCTTTCAGGTCTCTTTCCAGCTGAAATTACTCTCATTTGAGGGGGTTCTCTGGGTCTGACACCATCCCCCTCTCAGCACATTCCCCTTAAGAGAGACACTTTGCTGAGCTCAAGACCAGAGCTTCTGGTACAGCTGCACAGTTATTGTAATAGGTGTTGTCAGGAGGTAGTGAGCGGCTGGTCAGAGAAGGTATGCAAGCCGAAGCTGGTGGGTACATGGTGGGCAAGGCCTAGAAGGGACTCAGGTATCTGATACAGTAGTAGGGAAAATGGAATGACTTTTAAGTTTCCTTCCTACATCCTGCCTCTAAAGACTGTTATCAAAATATCCCTAATTAGAGCTAGTAATAAAGATAAAACGCACAGGCATTGGAGAGTGCTAGACTTACATCCATACCACGGCATACTGCTCAGCAATAAAGAAGAATGAGCGTATCCCAAGCAATAAAAAAGAATGAGCATGTCCAAGGAATTACACTGAGTGGAGGGCAATGGGCTGGGGAGTCAATTCCAAAAGATTACATATTATATGATTCCATCTATATAATATATTGAAATACATATTGAAATAACAAAATTTTAGAAATGGAGGACAGATGAGTTGTTGCTGATGGGGCCAAGGGTGCTGGAACAGAGGTGAGTGTAGTTGTAAAAGGATATATATTAGTTTCCTATTGCTGCTGTTCATAAATTGCCAGAAATGTAGTGGCCTAAAACAATGCAGGTTTATTCTCCTGTGGTTCTGGAGACCAGAAATCCAAAATCAGCTTCACTGGGCTAACATCACTGCTGTGACAGAGCTATATTCCTTCTGGAGGCTCTAGAGGACACTGTGTTCCTCACCTTCTCTCAGGCTTCAGGAGGCTGCCTGTGTGCTTTGACACATGAGCCCTTCCTAGCATCACTCTAAACTCTCATGTCTATCAGTGTATTTTCTGCTTCTTCCTTTGACCTTCTTCCCTCTGTCTTACAAGAACTCTTGTGACCACATTTAGGGCCCACCTGGATAATCCAAGATCATCGCCCCATCTTGAGATCCTTCATCATGCCTGCAAAGTCCCTTTTGCCATAGAAGGTAACATTCACAGTTTCCAGGGATAAGGTGCAGGTATCTCTGCGGCAGAGGGGTGGAGATGGAATTATTTAGCCAACCTCAGAGGGCAACACAAGGGATCCTTGTGGTGTTGGACCTAACGTAACACACGCAACACAATTGAGTACAAGTGAAAGCCAGTGAAGTCTGAGTAAGATTGGCAGGTTGCATCAATGTCAATATGCTGGTTGCACTATAGTTTTGCAAACAGGGTAAAGTGCACAAGACCTCCTTTTGCATTGTTTCTTACAACTTCATGTTAATCTACAATTACTTCTATACACATTTCAATTAATTAAAAAGTGCTTGGGGCACCTAGGTGGCTCAGTCAGTTGAGCGTCCGACTCTTGCTTTGGGCTCAGGTCATGATCTCAGGGTCCCGAGATTGAGCCCCACATTGGGCTCTGCCCTCAGTGGGGAGTTTGCTTGAGATTCTCCCCCTCCTTCTGCCTCTCTCCCCACAACATAAATAAATCTTCTTTTTTAAGTGCTAGACTGACGGTAGGGCACACCGTGGATGCTTGACAGCCCTGTGTTATGAAGTGAGCCCACCCTCTTGGCTGTAGGTAACTGAGCTAGGAGGAGCATCGGACCCATGCTGAGATCATTACAGGCACCCCTCAGTTCTTTGGGACAATTTAGAACACCAGAGAGACCTGGGACCTTCCTCTGGATGGCCGCCCTTGTAACATTTGAACAGTGTACTTTGGGTGTCATGTTGTACCACGTACACAGAGGAGCAGGGGATGTGCATCTGCAGGCTGAGAAGATCAGATCCTCTGCAGAGAGAAGCAGACAAGAGGTGGAGAAACAGGGCACCCTGGGTTCCTATTAGCTCTCCACTTCTTGTTTCTAGTCCTTCTGGAGCATCACTTGATCTAGCCCTCGGATTTTATGTGATTCCTGTGTCTTTACTCAGAATCCTCTCCCTGCCCCCATGCCCCCATCCTTCAGTTAGCCAAAGAGGATTTCTATTATTTACAATTAGGAAGGCCTAACTATAAAAAATGGAACATGCCAGCACTCAGCTCCATGGCCTGCCCTGCCCGTCCCCATCCAGGTGCTACAGGGAGGTCCGGGTGCCCTTGCTTCAGGGTCCAGGGCAGGGGACACAGAGCATCCTTTTTTATCTTGGATTTAAACCACGCTCCTGTCTCTCACGCTCTCTGGGCAGATCTAGTGCAGAAGTACAACGAAGGACCGGGCCTGCCCACAGAACCCTGTCATCTTCCTCAACACACACACACACACACACACACACACACACACACACACCATGCACGCAGCAGGCACTTGATGAACGTTCATAAGGTTAGGCAGAGACCATCCTGAGAATCCTCAGTCTTGTGGCAGAGGACAGTTTGAGGAGAGTGGGCGAGCCCAAGCACTGTCGCATCTTTGAGAAAAGGAGAAGAGCCCAAGTCAGCTCCCCCAGGCAACCAGGAAACAATTTGCAAGATGGAATTCAACAAGCAATGCCAACAAGATCATAATGACCATATTTATGGGAGAATGTGGAGGCCCAAGCGTGGGTTTTCATTATCGTGTGTACAAATGTGATCGTATCCGTGCAGCCAGCCTCCTGCTCCAGGCGGCAGCTGTTGGCTGGTGCATGGTAATTTGATGTAAATTGCCCCCAAATATGGTAATTCTCTCCTCTGCCAGGGGAGTTTGAAGTCACAAACCTGGAGATGTTGGCAGCAGATGTTTTCTTACTTCTCTGCAGGCTGCTGGTATTGTGGAAGAGGGTGGGCAGACTTGGAGACAATGCTGACCTTCACTAGCCCCTGTGAGCATCCATGCTGTGTGACCTGGAACGGGGTACTTCACCTCTCTGAGCTCCACTGCCTCACCAGTAAAATAGGCATAGGTCTGCCAGGGTTGCTTTGAGGATTAGAGAAGATATCCTCAGAACCCTTAGTACAGTGCTTTTGTTAATATTTTTTTTGCATCTCAAAGGTGCCATTTGTGGGGGCTGGGCAGTCAGTGCCCAGAGTTATTTCCCAGTCCCCAGTAGTGAGCTCCTCCAGGCAGGAAACAAGAACAACGTTATTAAAATAAACGTGAAAGTGCTGTGGGGAAATCTGACGGGGACAGACTAGGGGTTAATGTCTTTACAACCTAAGAGCTCATGAGAAATTCTAAGAAAAATATCAATACCCCAATATGTAAATGAGTAAAGGGTACACACACAGACCCTTCCCTCCAGAGACAGACAAAAAGCAACTGAAACCAAGGAAAGATGTCTTTTCCTCATTTTTCTTTTTTTAAAAATATCAGTTGTAAAAGGCATCAAGTTAAAACAAGATGGCTTAATTTCATAAAATAGGAAAAATATTAAAAAAAGGATACCTAATCCAGGTGAGGTTTCTAGCAAAAACGCAACACTAGCTGTTGAGGTGGCAACCTGCCCTGGCATGGACGTTTTATAAAGTAATCTAACCACGTGTGCCAAAAATCAAATCAAGACAAATGATTCAGGAATCTCGCTAATGTGTATTTCTCCTGAGGAAATCATTCAATAGAAGGGAAAAGCCAAATGAACAAAGATGCTGTGAAAAAATGTTAACAAGCAGGATACATCCCTTAATGGTAGATGGTGAATCAAGCCATAATGCTTCCACATGAAATACTCTGAAATGCCTAAAAGGGTAGTTATGTTTTGAAGAGTGGGCATACCATATGGAATAATGTTTATGGTATATTTTTAATTTTAAAAAAGAGAACAAAAGGCTATTTACAGTATGATTGAAACTATATGCACATGTGCCTGTGTGAGGCGGGGCCTGCGTTCATGCAAAGGAGGAGCCGTTGAGAGAAGTGAGGTGTTCATACAGAGGGAGACTACCCTGTAGCATGAGATTTCTGAATCTCTGTCACAAAGGTCATCCCAGACTAGTGGCAGCTGCTGCTGGGCTTTTGTGGACTTGAAAAGCAGGCATGGGGTGTGAGGGGAAACTCTTTCCTGGGGCTGCTGACAGCTCAGATCTGGGAAGATTTTTCTGTGGTCAAAACCTTCTAACAGTGACATGGGCTGGCTCCTGAGGTAGTGAGCTCCCAGGGGTGGGAGGTGTGTAAACAAAGGCAGGAGTAGAACCAATTGTGGGAGGGCAGCTGGATGAGATGTCACCTAGGATGGTTAAATGATCCTAATCATACTTCGCCCACTCTTACCAGCATATCTGGCTAAATATCCCCAAAAGAAAAACAGAGCAAACCCATTTGTTCATGGAACACAGGGAAAGAAATGGGGAGAGAAAGCAGGAGGAGGAGGGAGGGAGGGAATGAGCAAGGGAGAAAAGGAAGGAAGGAAGGAAGGAAGGAAGGAAGGAAGGAAGGAAGGAAGGAAGGAAGGAAGGAAGGAAGGAAGAAGAAGGAAAGAGAAGCAAGGATTGCCACATGCTAAGCAGGGATCTAATCCCTTTGTAAACACTGTCAGAAACTTGTCTTCCTAATTGAAAAGCCCATGCGGCTGCTTAATCCAGTCCATGTTAATGAGACCAAAACACATTACAGCAGATATCGACTCCAGTCATTGTAGCGCCAAGGCTGAGGATGCCAGGGGGAATATATTGACAGAGTGAGGCTGGGGTCAATCTTGGCCTCCATGGACGTCATCCTGCTGCTCCCTTACCCAAAGCATCCCAGGCTGAGACTCTGAGACTCGACGGACAACAGGGGCTGCAGGATTTTCATGCGGGCAAGTACCACTCCATTACCTGGATAATTGTCCCTCTTAAATGGAAGAAAGTGGCCTTAAAAAGAAAGGCCTCTGTAAAAACATGCACTCAAGTATAGCAAAGTACAAATCTGTTCATAGGACTCATTTTTTCCCTCTCACCTGTTTAATGATTTCAGAGAAATCGTTACCAAGCCGAAGATTGGCCATTTGAGAGGCTCAGGGGTAAAGCTGTGTTCAACCACTTCTTGCCTCCTGCTTATGATGTTTAACCCCTCCTCTAAAAGGTTAATGCTCTTACCTTCAGCCTTGCTCTTAGCAAGAGGTCTTTCCTCATATTTCTAATTAATGAGTGAGGCATCAAAGTGCTGTGGCCATGGACCTAGACCTTGGAGTCAAACAGTCCTTGTGCTAGCCTGGCCATCCCTCACTTGGGTCTCGGGACCAATGTGCATTGCTAGCTGAGGCCTAGCAAGTTTCCCTGCTCCAAGTTCACTCTCCCCAAACCACACAGGCCATCAGAATGTTCTTTCTAATTTATAGATCTGATCCTGCCTTATTCCTGCTTAAAGACCTTATGTGCTTCCCATCACCTCCTGGATAAAGCCTGAAATCAGTCATTCGTTCATCATTTTCCTGGCAGCAGCTCCTGTACCACACCCCTGATCATCACCACCCCAGATTTCCATTACTGTCACACACCCTAAGCTCTAGCCATTGACCTGCTCAGAGAGGTGATGTGACCCATAGGCTGAGCTCGAACCGTAGTCCTGAGGCTGATGTGCTTCACATTTGGCAGAGCATCTGGTTTGAGCAATTTGAAAAAATAGAATACTAGTCCTGTTGCAGTACCTACCCATTCTCAGTTTAGAAGCCTGTAAAGTATTTCATTTAACCCTCACCAGACTCCTCTTCTACAGGTGATGAGTGGGAGACCCAGCTGAAGTGGCTCAGAAGCTGGAGGCAAAGCTGGAACCCAGGAGAGGAACCAACTACCCTGAGCATGTCTTGCCAACTGCGCCAACAATAGTCCCCAAGATCCTAGGTATTATTTCTCCCCTCTTACATAAAAGGAAGCTGAGGCACAGGGGTGTCAAGGAACCTGTCTATATCACAGAGCTACCGAGTGGTGGGGCTGGAGAGACTCAAGTCCATCTGGCACAATATCTAATTCTCTCTCTCCCACACCCCCACTGCCTTTCCGAGGCGGCCATGAAGAAGCCAAGTGGAAGTTACCCTCTGACCTTGGCAGTCATTCATCGTCAGTCCCAGGAACTGGGTCTTCTGGATCATTATCTGGAATGTGATAGGAGGTGGGCATTTAACCAGACAACAGCTGTCATGTGAATCAAGTGACTCAATTGTCCTTGAGAAATGTGTGTCCTCTGGGAGTGACTCTCAGCCCTTTCTGTCTTCTGATCTGAAGTGATGAATGGGAAATCCCTGTCCACCCCTGAGCCTGGTGGCAAAGAGATGAGCTGTAAACCCTGGAGCCACCAGCAAATTCTTGCTCTAGTGGAGTCAAGGGTTTGCCGAAAGCAGAAGACTACAGCCTCCGGGTTGTGTTTCTCAGACCACTTGGAAATCCCAGGAAGACAGGTCAAGGGGGCCCCCTCACTTATTTACTCATTCATTCATTCATTCATTCATTCCACAAACATTCCTTGAGCCGCCACACCCACTGGTAGGTTGGTGCAGGGCACTCCCCTGTGGGTGAACTGGTGAGCCGTGGTGGTCCTCACCCTTGGGGGGGTCAAGCTAGTGGGGAGATGGACCAGAAAACAAAAGGAGGAGGCTTTCCACGCCAGCTCCCAGATGGGCCTTTACCACAGGAAGGAGGGGAGGCCCCGAGGGGGGCCCTCCACTGCTTTCAAAGGAGAGATTTGCACAATTTTGCATGCGAGCCAGAGACCTCACAATGGCACTTTTTCAGGAGGCTGAAGGGGTTGAAATTTCTGTTTTCCCCAAGGCAAGCTGTAAGAGCGGTCCTTTGACAAGGTAGTAAAACATCTGTGTTTACAAGACAGATAAGGAGAAATCTGGCAGCTGTGGGCCTCTGAGGCTGCCTTATGAAGGTGTTGCCTCAGAAGATACAGTCTGAGGTAGAGACATCCAAAGGCAGGCAGCCTGAGCCTGGCCCAGAGCTGTGGGTGTGGGTGTCTTCCTTAAGGCATCCCATCTCTGCAGGGCAGGCAGACCCTGGCACCAGACCTGGTCCGGACTTGCCCACTGAGTGGTTGTTTGGTGGATGGATTTCATCTCATCTCTGCCCTTGTCCATCCAACCATCAGCTCACCTACAGATCAGAACATTTCTTAATCCTTCTGCTCCCCATCTCTTAGATATTATTACATCCCTCATCCTCATGGTCAAGACCACTCACTACAATCCCCTGTGCCAACCTCATCTCTCCCCCTCGGGCACTCGCACTTTCCATGCTGAACCCAGATCAAAGCTCTTATTCCTGAACACGTGCCTTCTTTCCTCCAGGCCTTTTCCAAGGTGCCCCCTCTGGCTGGCATGCCCTTGCTGCCTGTCCTTTGTTTCCTCTTCCTTCCTGCTGGAGGAGAAGCTGGGCATCCCCTCTTAGAGCATTCTCCACTTCCCTGGGTATTGAGGAAGTCCTGGAGGCAGCGTGTTTGAGTGTTTCTTCTGCATATCCCTGGTCAAAGTAAAATGAACAAGAGGTGTTGGGGAAAAGTACCAGGCAACATGCTACCAGTTAAGTAACTACCGAGAATGCAGGTAGGTGTCTTGCTCTTCCCCAGGCACAGCCCCTGCATCAACCCTCTGACCAGGGTGAATGCGAAAATAAATGCAAATGACCCCTTTGTTAATGTCAAGCTCCTCTCTTCCCTGGAAGGCTTACTTGGTCAAATCTCAACTCCATGGTTCTGACATTGGGGCCCTTAGGTGACACTCTCACACTCTCAGAGCCTCGTCTATAAAATGGGATGGATGAGCCCATCCATTCATGGATGTGGACGTGTTTTGTAGACTGTGAAGTAAATTAAGCCCGGTAGAAGTTCCCAGATACCTGGTGGCAAATGAGTTCTCTTCCCCTGGACAAAAGCTGTCACCTGTATAGCCTTCCCCAGTGTGTCTTCTCACCCCACCAGGCCTTACTCATATTCGTTGGGTGTCATCTTACTGCGGGAATGGTGGCTGAACTCTTCCCACAGTCGGGAGGTCCACAGAGCTGCTGGAGGCAGGATCTAACACCCTCAGGAGACATGGATGACCCCAGCTGAGAACAGGAAGGGCCTGTAGGGTCAAGACAGGGCAGAGCCAGGGGGGTCCCGGGCCAGGGGCTCTAGAAGCAGGGAAGGGAAGCTAGAGAGAGATGCCCATCTCCAGTCCCCTGGGTGGTGGTCTGTGACACAAATGAAAGGGGGAATAGAGGGGGAGGGCTCAGGGCCTCTGGGATCCAGGCCTAATTTTGCTGCAGGTTCACTGTGTGCTTTTGGGAAAGTGCCTTCCCATCTCTAGGCCTCAGTTTCCTCACTTATAAAATAAGAAGTAGGTCATCTTGAGTCCCCTCTAGTCCTGAAATTTTGAGGGTCAAAAAAAAAATCTCTCCTCATTAGCAGTCTGCTCCTGCACAAACCTGTGATATGAAGAAACCAAAGCAGGTTGTTCTATATTCATTTGGAAGTGAATTCCCTGAAGCAATCTCTTCTCCTCCAAATGCTGTTTTTGCCTTTCCAGAGCTCCACATCAGAGCCATAAGTTCCAGGTATTGCTGCATTTGATGCAATTTCTCATTAGGCTAGAGCAATCTCTTCTCCCAGACCACAGCCAAATGGAGCCATCTGCAACATGAAATGGAAAATAAAGCAGCAGGAATACTGCTGTGTGTGAATGGAGAGGGGGTCAGGGGACCCCTCGACCCTGGGAGGTAGAGATGACATTGGAACACCGGGTCTTGACCATAGTTAGGTCAGAGGGAGGGACAGTCTATGTCCCATGACATGGAGCAACAGCCTAACAGGAGTTAGGTATCATTTCTCCCATTTTTCGAGGTAAGGAAAGCAAAGCTCAGAGAGATAAGGTCACCTGCCCAAGGTCACACAGCCAGTAGCCGAATCAAGCCTCAAAGTGTAGTCTGTCTGGCTTTCCACTGTGCCACACGACCTCCCCCCTGACATGTGTCTGTTTATAAGCACATCTCTGTTCGTGGAGTGTCCCTGCAAGGACAAGAGCTGGATGGAACTCAGCTCTTACCACGGGGCTCACAGACACAGAAAAAAAAAAAATGCTCTGTAAATGTTGGTGGAATTGAATGTAACTGAATTTCTACCAGAGAGCCCATCTGACACTTGAAATTGATGGACAGGTGATCCCCTGTTAGGGCTGTGGTGTGTATCATCTCTGCCGTGGCTCTAGGGAAGTCAGGCAGACAAAGTGTTCCAGTCCCAGCAGGGGGCACAAGGTCATACTCTTAGAGGGAATTAATAATATCCAAGGAATTCCTCTGGAACAGTAGGGGGGAATAAAGACTCTTCAAAGAAGGTCTAATAGCGAATTTTCTGGATTTTCCAGCTAATTTGAAGGTATCTACTTGGAACATTTTCTTGTCAGAAAAGATTTTAAAATACATTCATTCAGTGTGACATGATAATTGGGCCTGGCTGCCTGATGAATGCCTTTTATCTATTCCTGAGCTATTGTTCACTGGGATCGCACTGATGGGCTGGAACGGGCACTTTGTTAAATGCACAAATCAAGCTACTTGCAAAGATTCTGGCCGAGGGAATCAGAAAGATTAGGGGTCTCAGAAAGATAGCACTGGGGACTTGCAATGGTAAGGTGTCCGAAGAGGAAGGACCTGCAGAGATCAGAGAAGCCAGTTTCTTCACTGTGCACCTAGGGAGGCTGAGGCTAAGGGATGGGCTGGACCTGCCAGTATCATACAACAAGGGGACAGCAGAAGAGGACTTGGCCTGGGTGTCCTGACCTGGAAGCTGAGTCTGTCTCCCCTGCCTACAAGGCTTCTGTGGAAAGAGACACAGAGATGGACAGTGTATGTCTGTGCAAAGCCATTCACGCCTCCGCTTGATCCTCTGCCCATTGCCCAGAGAGCATTCACCTGTTTTGTGCCAGGGCTTGGCTGCCAGAGTGGTGTGCATTTCTGACAGCTGACTTCTCTGAGCTATACAACGTTGTTAGCAAATCAGCTCCTTTTATAGGCTTTCCCCCCCTTTCTCCTTCTTTTATCTTTTCCTTTATTTTAATGCCTTTGTTTTATGGAAGGCAAATTTCCAGGCCTGGCCATCTGATAATCATTTGCAAAGGCTCCATGCTTCTTTATTGCTCTGAGAAGGAAGGACTTGTTTGGACTTATTTACCTTAACATGATATTTTGGTTTATCCTGATTTTTCTATTGAAATTTCTCTAGTATTTTTTTAACCAGTGTCTGTTTTAGGGTGTCTCGGTGTAAAAACTGATTGTTATCTGAACTGCCTTTCATTAACATTTAACGAATAAAACAGTTCCATTGGGATCGTGAAGTTGGCATTTTCACTGTTTTCCTTAGAAAACATCACAACGGTAATCATCCCTCTGGGGACTTAATTTTCCACAAAAGTAAGATAACAAAGGCCCAGACTAGGTGTGCATGTATGTGCATATGTGTTGGTATTTAAATGTGTGTGCCTGTCTGTGATCATGCTTACGTCTGTGTGTCTGAATATGTATTTATGATGCTGTATACATGACTGTGTGTCGTCTGCCAATATAAAATTGGCTACATGGATGTCCAGATTGATCCTGTGTGTGTGTGTGTGTGTATGCATAGAAGAATCCGTATGATTCTGAATATATGTGGTCACGTACATTGTGTGTCTCTGTGTTTTATGGCCATGTAACTGTGTTCATGAGTATATATTTTCATGCACATGTGCTGGTGTATATATACACATCTATCCCTCTGTGTGAGTGAGTGCTATGTGTGTGATGATTTGTGGGTTTATATGTGTCCATTGGTGTGACTGTAGGGACATGTGTGGGGATGTCTTTGTCCATGTTTCTCTACTAGAGTGTTTGCAGGAGAGGATGCCCAAATTTGTGTTCAGAGTCTTCTATATACATGTACACAGTACCCTCTAGTGGACATCAAAAGAAAGCACCCCAAAGCTCCCTCAAAGAAAGCAGAATCTGGATCATCTCCAATTCCAGATTGGTCCTATGACGACAGACAGGGCAAAGTTTCCAGGATGGACTTTGAGAGAGCAGGAGAGGTCAGGCATCTACCCAGCCAGGAACTCTGTTCAGGGGCCACCCCCTAGGCAGTAAGTAGTTTCATAGTGCGGGGTGAGAGACTCATCCTCTAGTACGGAGGCAAGGTCACTGAGCTTCCACTCCGTGGCTCCATGGGCCAGGAGGGAGGCAGCCTGCCCATGATCGATCAGATCATGATGGGGAGAAACCTTACTCTAAGCTTCCTCATTTGCTGGGGCTTTGCATTCTCTATGGCCCTAGCCAGGCCTAATTGTAAGAACTTGTTCAGTGTATCACCCTCAGTCCCAGTGATCTGGGAAACAGGATCCTTTTACCTGAGATGCTGTTTCCTCTCGCTATTATAACAAATTACTTCAAACTTAGTGGCTTAAAAAGCCAAAAATGTATTCTTAGAGTTTTGGAAGTCAGACATCTAAATAGTAGGCGGGACTACATTTCTTCTGGAGGCTCTAGGGGAGAATCTGTTGGCTTACATTTTCCAGAGACTAGAGGCTGTCTGCTTTTCTTGGCTCATGGCCCCACATCAGTCCAACGTCTGCATCTGTTGTCACATCTCTGTCTCTTACTTTGACTCTCCTGCCTCCTTCTTTTCTAGACTCTTGTGATTACATTGGGCCCACCCAGATATTCCAGGATAATATTCCCATGTCAAGATCTTTGTCACATTTGCAAGGTCTCTGGCCATAGACATGGACATCTTTGGGGATCCATTATTTGTCCTGTCACAGATGCCCGCCCCAAAACCCTTCATCTCCCTGTACAGTTCTGCATAGGTCAGGACAGATAGGACTTGAGTGTACAGGTGCCATTTGTGGAATGTTTGCTGTGTGTCTGACATTGTGCTACACTCTTTATGGACCATCTCATTTGATTCTTCAACATTCCTATGAAGTAAGTGCTATTATTATAACTATTATTGAGGCCTAGCAAGGCAGAGGGAGAGGCAGGCTCCCTGCAGACAGCCTGATGCAGAACTCAATCCTAGGATCTGAGGATCATGACCTGAACAAAAGCCACCCAAGTGCCTCTGTCCCTATGGTTGTTGTTGTTGTTTTTTGTTTTTTTGCTTTTTCCAGAATGTCATAAATGGAAGCAGATATTAGCCTTCTTATTTTTTTTATTCGGGATATTATTTACATGGAGTAAAATGTATGCTTTTTCGTGGAGAATTCCAAGTTTTGACAAAAAACACATGGTGCTATAATCACCACCATAATCAAGACACAGAGCTATTCTCTCACCCCAGATATTCCCCTGTGCTGACCTTCTTTGGTCACCCTTTGTCCTCATACTGGCAGTCAGTGATCTGTTTTTTGTTCCTATAATTTTGTCTTTTCCAGAAAGCCATATTAATAGAAACGTAATGTATATAGCTTCTGCGTGCACCTTCTCTAACTGTAATGCATTTGACATTTATCCATGTTGCGTGTATCCGTAGTTCATTTCTTTGCTTGCTGAGCAGTATTCCATCGTACGAATGCACCTAAGCGTGTTTATCCACTCATCAGTTGAAAGACATGCAGGTTATTTCCCCATGTGGCATTATGAATTATTCTTCGTATGTTCTGCTGGATTTGCTTTGATAACATTTTGTTGAAGCTGTTTGCATTTATATTCATAAGGAATATTGGGCTATAGTTTTTCTTTTTTTTTTTTTTTCATGGGCGCAGGGGAGGGAAATGTCTTTGTCTGCTTTGGGTGTTGGGGAAATGTTGGCCTTATAAAATTACTGGGAAGTGTTTCCTCCTCTTCTAGTTTCTGTAAGAATTTGTGCAGAGTTGGTATTCTTCATTGCTCGAATAAGGTGGTATTCGAATTCACGAGTGAAGCCATCTGGGTCTGGAGTTTCCTTTGTTGGAAGATTTTCAATTATGAATTCAATTTGTTTAACAGACACAGGGCCATTCTTGTTATCTATTCCTTCCTGAGTGAAGCTTTGGTAGTCATGTCTTCCAAGGGATTTGTCCATCTCATCAGAATTATTAAATGTATTGTTATAAAGCTAGGGACAAGTCAGTGCTGAAATAACCAAACATATGAGTGAATGACTCGCCTAAAGCAACCACAGCCAACAAAGAACAGAAATTCTGGGTTAGGAAATAATCTGATATTCATGAAGAACTTCATGCTCTTTTGAAATGAGTGAGTTTATTAAAAAGTACAATTATACACAAAGATGTAAAGCAAAGTCTTATCAAAAATTGGAAACCACATAAATGTCAAAGAAAGTTAATGTGGTATATTCACTTGCTAAAATATATATTATATATTGTTTAAACACTGTAAAAATGTGCATAGCTAAGTCTAGAAAAAAGCACACCGAAATGGTAGTAGTTATTGTTGAGGTTTTGAGTCTATGGAGTCTTTTTTTTCCCCTTTTTTATTTCTTCCAAATTTGCTATATAATATTTTTTATTGAGACAAAAAAACTAAAGGAAAAAAACCCGTTATTCCTTCTACCTCTTGTGGGGCATAACTAGAGTTCCTATCAAACACGGAAACTAACACTCAGTAGCCTCTCAATAAATGCAAGGACCAATCAAGTAAAGGTTGATATCTCAGATTTGAAGGCTCCTTTCTGCTGAGGCTCAGCTGTTGCCAGCACTGCTGCTTCTGCTGTTGCTACTACCCTCACTGTCAGCAATCTGAACTCATGTCCCAGCCCTGGCTGCCCCCTCGGGGTCCTACTGTTACCCGAGACCACCCCAGGTGTACTGCGTATGCACACACAGTGGCCAGGCCATCTGCTTGCTGTGTGCACTGCTCGCCGTCCCCGTGGGGCCAAGCCCACACGTGCAAGCCTTGCTACCTGGTATATCTCTTCCCACTCACATGCATGCTCCATTATCTCATTAGACTTCACTTACAAAACGCAAGTTCAAAGGTAAAATTACTCAGCATTTCCAGATGATGACAGCAGAAAAAACCCCAAGTGTCCTGTGTAATTGCACAGATCACATACCTGGCAAACCAGTGTGGTAAAAACATGGTGCTGTGCACAGCAGAAGCCTAACATGGAGTGGTGTCCCTTAGAAACCAGGATGGTGACAGGGCAGGCCCCAGTAGCTGATATTTCTAGAACACACATACCTAACTATCCACATCCACTCCGTAATTACAGCCATGTAATTACCTAGGTTGCAGAGGGTAACAGGAAACAAAACACCATGAGGACAGAGAACATTTCTTGGTTTTGTTTAAGCTATACCCCCAGAGCTTAGCCTAGTGGCTGGCACTTAGTAGGTAACCAATAAATATTTATTAAATATAGTTATAGAGATTCTTATCCTTACTCCTTCTCATTAGCTTGATAGCCCCTATACATCCTTTAAGATTCTAATCAAAATGCCCCTTCCTCCAGGAAGTCTTCTGCGACCCTTCCAGAGTTAGTGATTCCTCCTATGCTTTTAGTTCATCTTGTGCAACCCTCTATATCAGCACCAAGATGAAGCATGAGGTTATAAGGCAGCACCTTACATAAATCCTTGTAGTTTGGTTTCATTCCCTTAGGAATTTTGTTAACTATCAAAAACCCTAACCCCATCAACTAGGACGAAACAAATTATTCTATGACATTTTCTTTTTTAAAAGATTTTTTATTTATTTGAGAGAGAAAGAGAGAGCACAAGGAAGGGGAGGGATGGGCAGGTGGAGAGAGAAAGCAGACTCCCCACTGAGTGGAGAACCCGAGAAGGGACTCCATCCCAGGACCCTGAGATCATGACCTGAGCCAAAGGCAGACACTTAATTGATGGAGGCACCCAGGCACCCCAGTATGGTATTTTCTAAGAAGGAAAGTATTTTGTCTATTAATCATCCTTCCCTCCATTTTACCAAATGCTTTTATTTTAGTCTTAAAATGTTTCTATTTCCTTTTTTAAAAATAAAGTTTTAATTTTGGAATAAATTTAGTTTTACAGAAAAAAATAAATTGTGTAGATAGTACAAAGAGCTCACAAATAGCCCTTGTCCGGTTTTCCCCTTTGTGACCCTCTCATGTTGCCATGGTACATATGTCAAAACAAGGACATTTGGCATTGGTACAGACTTACAGTAAGTAAGTCCCAGACTTTACTTGGATTTCACCGGTTTTTCCACTAATGTCCTCTTACTGCGACATGACCCAATGCGGGGCACTGTGTTACACTTAGCTGTCCTGTCTCCTCGTGGTCGCCTCTAGGCTATGATAGTTTCTCAATCTTTCTTTATTTTTTCATGAGCCTGACAGTTTCAAGAAGTTCTGGCTCAGTAGAGAATGTTCTCTAATCTGGGCTTAGCTAATGTTATTCTCTTTTTTTTAAAGATTTATTTATTTATTCATAAGAGACAGAGAGAGAGAGAGAGAGAGAGAGAGAGAGAGAGAAGCAGAGACATAGGCAGAAGGAGAAGCAGGCTCCATGCAGGGAGCCCGATGAGGGACTCGATCCCAGATCCTGGGATCATGACCTGAGATGAAGGCAGCTGCCCAACTGCTGAGCCACCCAGGTGTCCCTGGCTAATGTTATTCTCATGCTTAGACTGAGGTTATAGATTTATGGGAAGAATATAACAGAGGTGAAGTGCTCTTCTTATCACGACATACCAGGTGACATCTGCCATCACTGGTGTGGTTCTCCTTGATCACTCATTCGAGGTGGTATTTGCCAGGTGTCTCTGATGGAAAGTTAACTACTTTTTCCTTTCTACATTCTAGTCTTTGGAAGCAAGGATAGAGTCTAGAATCTTATTTGATAGGTCCCATAGTACCGATCACCCTACTGTAATTGTTCTTTAAAACAAACCAATGAACTATGATCACTTGAAAATATTCTTAACCTCAAGCTTTAAGGGGAAATTTGCCTGTCAGACTCAATGATCCAAGAATCACTATAAACTGAACTATGCTGTGTTCCTCCGATTACAAAATCACCCTGATTATGAACAGGTAGGATGAGAGTGTCACAGCACTGCTTAGTACTGTTTGTCATGAGCAGTACTCACGTCTCCAACTCTGGTTGCATCTGGCCCCTCTGACAAATGACATAATCGTTCTTGCTCTGTCCCAGATATTGTCCTGGGCTCTGTGGCTTTGACCCAGATGTTGACCTGTTCCAACCCCTTTCTTGTACAGTAGGGGAAACTGAAGACCAGCAAGAGAGAGGGCTTGGCTGAAGTCACACAGCTCTTGAGTAAGACAACCAGAGCTGAACCTGAATCTCTCAGGTCCTCAAGTTCACAGTAATACTAGTGATAATCTGGGCCCTCCCCCTTCCTCAAATCTCTGTTCAGCCAGGAAGGATTCTCTGCTTTTCTGCATAGCTTTCCATTCCAGGCTCAGTATCTGAGTCCCTATTGCATCACCAAGCCTGAGTCTAGCATGGAGGGTACAGAGGAGAATGATCACACCTCTGCATATCCCTCAAGGAGCTCCTGGTAGGCAAGGCGACCATTCCCTTGAGGGCTTTGACACATGCCTAGGGCAGAGTAGATGTAAATAATTGTTGGATGAATGGATTAACAGAAACACTTAACTTCACCAGCCCATTCTACCTGGTTAAAGGCCATTACCCACCTTGATGGTAGCATATTCCAGTCCTTGAGAACATCCATCAGCCCCAACCATACACCAACCTGTGTGCTTTGTTTGGGTAATGAGCTACTGGCGGCCCCTCCCCTCCATGAACCTACAGTCTGAGGGCAGGGACCATGTCTGTCTTGTTCATCAACTGGATCCCAGCATTTAGCACAGATAGTAAGCACCTACTGGATATTTGATGAATGAGTGATTGAATGTGATCCCAGGCACAGAGAAGACTAGGCTGTCACGTACGCACAGATGCAGCTCCCCACATTTCTCGCCAGCTGCCAGGACGTCACATCAGATGCAGATTTTCAAATAGAAGTGAGAAGTTGAATGTTTGAAGCTAAACAAAGCAGTGGGCTGAGCCAACTTGCCTTAAAGGAAAGCTGTTTCCCCCTCCACCCTGCGTGGTACTTGGGAGCCGCCAGCCCTGTCCTGCAGCCAACCCTCAGCTTCCACCATCTGTACCCAGTCAGGGCATGTGGGGCCAGAGGCTTCTGGGAAGAAGGTCATCTGCTACCCTCCCCATCCTGGGGGCCAGCACAGATCTGGCTTTCCTCCTGCAGTCCACTTCACTCGTGGCCCACACACCAGATCCTAGGGCTGGGGTCGGCGGTGGAAGAAGTCCACATTCGGTGGTGGAAAGAGGAAAAGAAGTAAGGAAATCTAGCACCTGGTCACCCACTTGGCTGGGCACATCACCTGTGCTGGCTTGCTTGTAGCTTATTACAAATGAGATACAGAGGTCATCACAGCCTTTTACAGGTGTAGAAACTGAAGCTCAGAGTGATTGCTAAGTTGCTAAGGCCACAAAGCCTGTCAGTGGCAGAGCTGATTCGGCCTCAGCTCTGGTCCCAGAGCTTTAAGTCTATCTCAGGCTATGGGGAAGGTTTTTGGTCCCTTTATCTTTCTCAGTACCAGAGTAATTCCTTTTTTTTCTTCTTCAGTTCATGTAAAATGCCACCAGCATGATTCACTCTTATTTGTTTTTGTTTTTAAGGCTAAGTCCTGGGGGTGGGCTACAGTTACAGTTATGGAGCTATCAGTCCTGCATTGGGCTTTCTGCCCTGGTGTGAATTACTCCAATCCCTTTGCTTTCCTTCTGATTCTGACCTCCAGCTGAGGCTCCCTTGACTTGGAAGAGGTGGAAATGTTCTTAAGGAAAGAGAGTCAGGGTCACTTCACTGCAGTCAGTGTGCAGTTGAGAAAAGGAGGTCAGGAGCAAGGAAGAGAGGTACCCAGAAGCCAAGTTAGGAGAGCAGATAGAGCGAGACCCCAGTTCAGGAATAGAAAAGATGATTCCCAACACTACAGTAAGTTCTTCAAACTGAAGGCTCCTGGTGAAGGTCAAGGCAAAGGTGAGGTGGGGGGTGAGGAGTGGAGGGGAAGATGCAGGTTTTCAGAAAGAGAGGGTCACCTGGGATATAATGGTCTGTCCTGATAAAGGAGGTCCCAGCCACTTTCCACTGCCCCTGTGTCAGGGAAGCACCAGTGATGATAAGCTGTGTGCCTTGACCAGCCAATCCCCATTTTTTGGTATTAGATCATTCCAAGTCATCTTCTCTTTGCCTTTTTATCATATTAAAATATGGGAACACAGAGGTCAATGACTGAACATTTATAAAAGAGAAAAATCAGTCACTGCACACTTCTGAAAGATAGACAAAATGCTTCAAGTTTCCTGGAAGTTTGCAAAATGTCCCATTGGAGGAACTAAAAATTGCCAGTTCTAGAACAGAGACAGAACAGTCAGCTGTATTCATTCTCTATTGTTGCATAACAGATTGCCCCTAAACTTAGCACTTGAGAATCCCTGGGTGACTCAGCGGTTAAGCGCCTGCCTTCAGCCCAGGGTGTGATCCTGGAGTCTTGGGATCGAGTCCCACATCAGGGTCCCTGCATGGAGCCTGCTTCTCCCCCTGCCTGTGTCTCTGCCTTGCTCTCTCTGTGTCTCTCATGGATAAATAAAATCTTTAAAAAAATAAAATAAACTCAGCACTTAAAAAGATTTATTTATTCATAAGAGACACACAGAGAGAGGCAGAGACATAGGCAGAGGGAGAAGCAGGCACCAGCAGAAAGCCCAATGAGGGACTCGATCCTGCGTGGGATCGTGACCTGAGCCAAAAGCAGACGTTCAACTGCTGAGCCACCCAGGCATACCCAGACTTAGCACTTTTAAACAAGTTACTGAGGGGCAGGAATCCAGGAATGATTTAGCTGGCTGGTTCTGGCTCCAAGTCTCTCATGGGGTTGTGACCAAGCCATTGGCAGCCCCCTGACGACTTGCCTGCGCTGGTGGATCCACTTCCAAGTGCGCTTATGGGATGTTGACAGCCTGAAAGGACGCCACAGCTTGTCAGAGGTGCATGTCCCCAAAGCTCACATGGCAGCGTGCTTCCCTGGAGGAAGAGATCAGAGAGAAAAAGCCCAAGACGGACACCTCAGTCTTCCATGATCTAATCTCGGGTGTGACACAGCACCATCACTCACCATCCCTCATGTGTGCGGGAGGGGGCTACGCAAGGTGGGCAGGGTGTGTGTGCCATGAGCCAGGGCTCTTCGGGGGCTCTCTTGGGTACTTGCTACAGCATTTTTTTTCTTAACCAAATTTTCATTCAGACCAAACTAATATCAACCAACATGATTTCACTCCTGTTGCTGTCAGCTGAATCACAGATGGCTTTGAACCCGAATAGAAGTATGAATGAGGGTATCTCCCCGTGAGGGTCTTTGCTTGAAATTTACCACCAATTTATTATTTGTTTTTTATTTCTCCACCAGATTTCAAGAGGTTTCCATAGATAAGTGTGCATGCAGCTCCAGAAGCTGTTAGAGCTAGACAGCGTATTTGTTAGTGTAGGACCAATGATCGGTTAGTTCAACATGGGACCTCTGGTCGCCCCCTATTGTAGACACTAGAGGGCAACATTAGCCTAACCCCTAATCTCTGGAGGTGAGGGGATCCACCCCTCAAATTCCTCTGTTAGCAGAAGGGCACTTGACAACACACCTGGCTTTTTTTTTTTTTTTAAGATTTTATTATTATTTATTCATGAGAGAGAGAGAGAGATAGAGAGAGAGAGAGAGAGGCAGAGACACAGGCAGATGGAGAAGCAGGCTCCATGCAGGAAGCCCGACCTGGGACTCAATCCCGGGTCTCCAGGATCATGCCCTGGGCCAAAGGCGGCGCTAAACCACTGAGCCACCCAGGCTGCCCCCACACCTGGCTTTTCTGAGCCTTCCTTCAAAGGAATAACAGCTTTCCCTGAGGCAACACCTTCACTAGGCTAAGAAGACCAAACTGGGGAGCTTGACAGGAGAAAATGCTCCGCATCACTTGCCATCAGGGAACTACAAATCAAAACCACAATGAGATACCACCTCACACCAGTGAGAATGGGGAAAATTAACAAGACCGGAAACCACAAATGTTGGAGAGGATGCGGAGAAAGGGGAACCCTCCTGCACTGTTGGTGGGAATGTGAACTGGTGCAGCCACTCTGGAAAACTGTGTGGAGGTTCCTCAAAGAGTTAAAAACAGAGCTGCCCTACGACCCAGCAATTACACTGTTGGGGATTTACCCCAAAGATACAGAGGCAGTGAAACCCCGGGACACCTGCACCCCGATGTTTCTAGCAGCAATGTCCACAATAGCCAAACTGTGGAAGGAGCCTCAGCGTCCATCGAAAGATGAATGGAAAAGAAGATGTGGTCTATGTATACGATGGAATATTACTCAGCCATTAGACACGACAAATACCCACCATTTGCTTCAATGTGGAGGGACCTGGAGGGTATTGTGCTGAGTGAAGTAAGTCAATCAGAAAAGGACAAACATTATATGGTCTCATTCATACGGGGAATATGAGAAATAGTGAAAGAGGTTATAAGGGAAAGGAGGGGAACTGAATGGGAAAAATGAGGGAGATAAACCATGAGAGACTCCTAACTCTGGGAAACGAACAAAGGGTTGCGGAAGGGGAGGTGGGTGGGGGGATGGGGTGACTGGGTGACGGGCACTGAAGGGGGCACTTGACGGGATGAGCACTGGGTGTTATACTGTATGTTGGCAAATTAAACTGCAATAAAAACAAATTAAAAAAACAAATTGAGGAGCTTGTCTCTATTTTCTCTAGAGGTCCCAGATAATATTAGATCCTTTAAAAAAAAAAAAAAAGATTTTATTTGTTTATTTGAGAGAGACAGAGACAGAGCATAAGTGGCGGGGGGGGGGGTCGGGGGGGAAGGGTAGAGGGGGAAACAGACTCCCCACCGAGCAGGGAGGCCCACATGGGGCTCAATCCCAGGACCAGGACTTGAGCCAAAGGCAGACACTTAGCCGACTGAGCCACCCAGGTGCCCCGATAATATTAGATCTTACCACAGTTGTTTGTGAGAGACCTTGATGGGCCCCCTTTTCATCATTTTATTGTCAGCGGAATGCTTTGTTTTTCCCTGATTTTTGACCCGTCTTGTCTCTTTCCTTTATGATGGATTTTTTCTGGTTTCACTTAAGTCAGCTGCCTAGTAGCCGTGGGCTGATTAATGCAGGGGCAAGGACATATTATAAAGTCGCATACCATGCCCCTGGGGCTGACTGTAAAATGGAAGAGGGTCTTTGCAGATGTGAGTAAGCCAAAGATCTTAAAATGGGGAGACTTTTTGGATTATCTAAGTGGACCCTAAAAGCAGTCACAAGGTCCTTATAAAAGGCAGATCCTTATAAAAGGGGGCACCTGAGTGGCTCAGTCGGTCAAGCTTTCAGCTTAGGTCATGATCCTGGGGTCCTGGGATCGAGCTCCCTGTCAGGCTCCCTGCTCTGCAGGAAGTCTGCTTCTCCCTCCCCCTTTCCCCCTCTCCTCTGCTCCTGCTCTGTCTCTGTCTCTCTCTCTCCCTCTGTCTCAAATAAGTAAATAAAATATTTTAAAAAGAGAGAGAGAAAGAGGCAGATACTGTGCTGCTCACTTTGAAGATCAAGGAAGAGGCCATGAGCCAAGGAGCTTAAAAAAAAAAAAAAGTTTTGAAACTGAAAATGGGGCGCCTGGGTGGCTCAGTGGTTGAGCATCTGCCTTTGGCTTAGGTCATGATTCTGGGGTCCTGGGATCGAGTCCCGCATCGGGCTGCTTGCATGGAGCCTGCTTCTCTTTCTGCCTGTGCCTCTGCCTCTCTCTCTCTCTCTCTCTGTCTCTCATGAATAAATAAATAAAATCTTTAAAACAAAACAAAACAAAACAACCCTGAAAATAGCAAGGAGATGGATTCTCCCTTAGAGGGAGAACAGAGGGAGTTTGGCCCTGACACCTTGACTTGGTCAGTGAAACTGATTTCAGACTTCTGACTTCCAGAACTGTAAGGGAATAAATGTGCATTGTTTCAAACCATAAGTTTGTGGCCATTTGTATCGGGGGACAATAGCAAACTAATACACTGTGTCATGTTCATTTGGTACAATCAGGAAGATTTAGAGCAGGAAATAAACACATCTGCTTCCATTGCTGCTAGAGGTTTCAGGTTCACATATGCCTTTGTTGTTAAGGGGAAAAGAAACTGAATCCCTAGTTCCTCTGAGAAGGTAAGGATGACACTGATTAGTGGTATATTCAAATGAGGCCTGGGGAGTTAGACATGCTGGGTTAGAGTCCACCACTCGTTAGCTGGGCGACCTTGAGCAGATTATACAACACCATCTTCTCAACTCTGCCTACACATTAGAATCACCCAGAACACTTCAAATCATACCAGTGACCAGGCTCCATCCCTGAAGATTGACTCAGGTGGTCTGGGGTGGAGCTTGGGCATCGGTGTTTTTATAAACCCCCTGGTGATTCTAACGTGTAGTCAGGCAACACCCCTCTAAATCTGTTCCTCCTTGGAGATAGAAATCAGAGATCGGTTACCTATATGTGGGTGTGATGAGCCTTGAACAGGCAACACGTGTAAAGTGCCTGGCACAGGATAAGCCCTCAACAAATGTTAAGTAGTATTATACTTCAATAATCTGACAGATCATCTTTCAGCACCCTCTACCTTATCCACTTCTAAAATTTTCAGGATAAATAGAAAGGTTCATTAGATCACTAATATGGTGACATTTTCAGGTATACTTAAATCAAACATTTCATTTTTTAAAATATTGTATTTATTTATTCATGAGAGACACAGAGAGGCAGAGACATAGGCAGAGGGAGAAGCAGGCTCTCTGCAGGGAGCCTATGCAGGACTTGATCCCAGGACCCCGGGATCATACCCTGAGCCGAAGGCAGACGCTCAACCACTGAACCACCCAGGCGTCCCTAAATCAAGCATTTCAAACTCCAGGGAGACATAAGACAGGATCTAATCAGACATCTCTCTGGCTTCATGGGATTCCCATGCCACTCAAAGCACAGGCCAAGCACCTGGTTCAGTGTCACCTGGGTGAGTATCTTGCTCCCAGCATGCCTTAAGGTTGTAAGAAATTACCCATTTACACATACTCAGAAAGGGTAGAGCCTGTTTGGCAGGCAGAGGAGGATTTTAAAAATCCTTCAGGTTTTAAAACCAGGAGTTCGGTTTACTATGGACTTGAGGGCTCCCTGAGGGGGTGACCTCGAGTTTTCAAAAATAATTGCTTTTCCTCTTCTATGCTCCTCAATGCTCTTCAGCTGGAGGCAGGAACAGTTTCCCAGCTCGAGATCACTTTGGAATGGAGCCCAGGGACTGCAAGCCCCGGGAGCAGGAGTGGAGACAAGAAGCAGGGGCAGACCCCTGTTGGTGGGGCCTGAAGCCTGTACATCTGGAGCAGGAGGGCCCTCTCTGCCAGCCCCCCCTGCTCTGTGAAGCGCAGAATGGTGGCGCTGATTAGAAGAGAATGATTAAACAGGCTTGCAAATGTGGTTTGGAGAAGAAACAGCCCCGCTCAGTACAGCAGCTCCTTTGTCCCCGGCAGAGATGGCTTTGGTGGAATGCAGTCTGAGACTCTGGCCTCCTCAACTGGGGGATGATTCGGCGCCCTCATACCCCTCCTCTTTGCTTTTCTTTTTGCTTGAAAACAAGATTGAATTATCTCTTCTTTCCTTCTAGGTGTTGAGAGTCTGGAAGCCCTTTAAATAAATAAACATGCCTATTAAAGGCACTGATCTGTCCCCAGCAGGCAGTAATTACACCTCCAAGGCCACCAGCGTAGTGTGGTGGCTTCAGGATGCAGAGACAGAGACTTGGGGTTCTCCTCCACCATGCCCTGCCCTGACTGCCAGGGTCTCTCTGCCTGGCCTGGGGCAAGTCTCTGTCCCTGCTTGGGATTCAGTCTCCTGTCCTGTACAATCAGGGTAACAACGCTCCTAGTTCATATTCTTCCCGTCACAGTGATAACCCCTTTGGCTCAAGTCATAAATGACTGTGCAGGACTCATTTTGCCAGATGAAAAGCGCTAGTACTGCCATATGGGTGCTTTCATATGAAATGATCACCAACCGATTTGTAAGCAGCCAGTGTCTGAGCCCCCAAGAGCCCACCTATATCTACTCTGGCCTCCTAACCACTGCCCTGAGACCCCCCAAACCTCCTCATGACTCAGCATCCGAAAGAGTCCTGCCTGGCCCAGCAGGCTCTATGTTCCTAGTCCGTGTGGACTTCTGGTGTTCAGGTTTTTTGTTTTTTTTTTTTAAAAGATTTATTTATTTATTTATGATAGACACAGAAAGAGAGAGAGAGGCAGAGACACAGGCAGAGGGAGAAGCAGGCTCCATGCCGGGAGCCTGTCGTGGGACTCGATCCCGGGTCTCCAGGATCATGCCCTGGGCCAAAGGCAGGCACCAAATTGCTGAGCCACCCAGGGATCCCCTTGGTGTTCAGGTTTTGAATGGCACACCTAGCTCCTCCATAGGCTCAAGCACCACCTGGTACGGTACTGTCTGTCTGAGGAGCCTCTCCCACGCTTTACACACCAGAGTGGGGCAAGGGACAAACTCACAGCCCTGGGAAGTCACTGCCCAGAAAGGGACCCCTGATCTGTCCACCCACCCTCCTTTCTAGCAGGTCATTTGGTCCAAAAAGTTGGTCCTGGGAGGACAGACCTGGCCAGCTGTCCTCTAGACCCTGTGAAGGATTCTCACCAGGCCAGGTGGAGGCCACACGCCCTGGTTCCTGCCCCTGAGTCGCTTTATGCTGTCCCTCCTCCTGAACATTCCTAGACACCTCAGCCCAGGAGCAGAGCTGGGAGGGATGATGGAGCCACAGAGACCCCTGGAGCTGCCTCAGAGGTCCTCTGGGGGTGGGGAGGTCCAGGGAGGAGCTCCTTTTCACCTGGATTGACAATGACCTTTTTTTTTCTTTAAGATTTTATTTATCTACGAGGGAGGGAGGAAGGGAGGGGGAGAGAGAGAGAGAGAGAGAGAGAACACAAGTAGGGAGGAGGGTTAGAGGGAGAGGGAGGAGCAGACTCTCCACTGAGCAGGGAGCCCAACCTGGGGCTCAGTCCCAGGACCCTGGGATCATGGCCCGAGCCAAAGGCAGACTCTTTTTTTTGTATATTTTTTTTATTGGAGTTCAATTTGCCAACATATAGTATAACACCCAGTGCTCATCCTGCCAAGTGCCCCCGCTAAATGCCCCTCACCCAGTTACCCCCTCCCCCCTCCCACCTCCCCTTCTACTACCCCTTGTTCGTTTCCCAGAGTTAGGAGTCTCTCATAGTTTGTCACCCTCTCTGATATTTTCCACTCATTTTCTCTCCTTTCCCCTATAATCCCTTTCACTATTTTTTATATTCTCCGAATGAACGAAACCATATAATGTTTGTCCTTCTCCGATTGAAGGACACCGATTGAGTGACTTACTTCACTCAGCATAATACCCTCCAGTTCCATCCACGTTGAAGCAAATGGTGGGTACTTGTCGTGCCTAATGGCTGAGGAATATTCCATTGTATACATAAACCACAACTTCTCTATCCATTCATCTTTCGATGGACACCGAGGCTCTTTCCACAGCTGGACTATTGTGGACATTGCTGCTATAAACATCGGGGTGCAGGGATCCCTGGGTGGCGCAGCGGTTTGGCACCTGCCTTTGGCCCAGGGCGCGATCCTGGAGACCCGGGATCGAATCCCACATCGGGCTCCCGGTGCATGGAGCCTGCTTCTCCCTCTGCCTGTGTCTCTGCCTCTCTCTCTCTCTCTCTCTGTGTGACTATCATAAATAAATAAAAATTAAAAAAAAAAAACATCGGGGTGCAGGTGTCCCATTGTTTCACTGCCTCTGTATCTTTGGAGTAAATCTCCAGCAGTGCAATTGCTGGGTCGTAGGGCAGGTCTATTTTTAACTCTTTGAGGAACCTCCACACAGTTTTCCAGAGTGGCTGCACCAGTTCACATTCCCACCAACAGTGCAGGAGGGTTCCCCTTTCTCCGCATCCTCTCCAACATTTGTGGTTTCCTGTCTTGTTAATTTTCCCCATTCTCACTGGTGTGAGGTGGTATCTCATTGTGGTTTTGATTTGTATTTTCCTGATGGCAAGTGATGCAGAGCATTTTCTCATGTGCTTGTTGGCCTTGTCTATGTCTTCTTTGGTGAAATTTCTGTTCACATCTTTTGCCCATTTCATGATTGGAGTGTTTGTTTCTTTGCTGTTGAGTTTCATAAGTTCTTTATACATCTTGGGTACTAGCCCTTTATCTAATGGGTCACTTGCAAATATCTTCTCCCATTCTGTAGGTTGTCTTTGAGTTTTGTTGACTGTTTCTTTTGCTGTGCAGAAGATTTTTATCTTGATTAAGTCCCAGTGGTTCATTTTTGTTTTTGTGTCCCTTGCCTTCATGGATGTATCTTGCCAGAAGTTGCTGTGGCCAAGTTCCAAAAGGGAGTTGCCTGTGTTCTCCTCTAGGATTTTGATGGATTCTTGTCTCACATTTAGATCTTTCATCCATTTTGAGTTTATCTTTGTGTGTGGTGCAAGAGAGTGGTCTAGTTTCATTCTTCTGCACATGGCTGTCCAATTTTGCCAGCACCATTTATTAAAGAAACTGTCCTTTTTCCAGTGGATAGTCTTTCCTGCTTTGTCGAATATTAGTTGACCATAGAGTTGAGGGCCCATTTCTGGGTTCTCTGTTCTGTTCCATTGATATATGTGTCTGTTTTTTGCCAGTACCACACTGTCTTGATGATCACAGCTTTTAGTAGGAAAACCTGAAATCCGGCATTGTGATGCCCCCGGTTCTGGTTTTCTTTTTCAATATTCCCTTGGCTATTCAGGGTCTTTCTGATCCACACAAATCTTAAGATGATTTGTTCCAACTCTCTGAAGAAAGTCCATGGTATTTTTTTTTAAATATATATATATATAGTTATTTTTTAAATTTCTTTTAAAGATTTTATTTATTCATAGAGATGCAGAGAGAGAGAGAGACAGAGAGAGAGACAGAGAGAGAGACAGAGAGGCGCAGAGACACAGGCAGAGGGAGAAGCAGGCTCCATGCAGAGAGCCTGACGTGGGACTCGATCCCGAGACTCCAGGATCATGCCCTGGGCTGCAGGCAGCGCTAAACCGCTGCACCACCGGGGGTGCCCCAGTCCATGGTATTTTGATAGGGATTGCACTGAATGTGTAAATTGCCCTGGGTAGCATAGACATTTTCACAATGTTAATTCTTCCAATCCATGAACATGGAATATTTTTCCATCTCTTTACGTCTTCCTCAATTTCTTTCAGAAGTGTTCTGTAGTTTTTAGGGTATAGATCCAAAGGCAGACTCTTAACTGTGTGAGCCACCCATGTACCCTGACATTGACCTTCTGTTTAAGATTTCATTTGGGTCTGTGTTCTAGCCCAGTCCCCTCACTATATGGACATTTAGACCCAGAGGGCACACAGTGAGGCAGGTAGTATGGAACCCAGGCCTCTGGCCCCCAGCCCAGGTCTCTGCCCACTACATCTTGTGTCCTTTCTCATCTGTGGTTCCATCCTCCTCATTGTTGCAGATATACTGCTCTGTTCTGGGGAAGGAATATTCCATGCCCCATAATCCTTATGAACAGATGTGCAATGGGAAACACCTTTTTTATTCCACCCCTACGGCAATTTCCCCAACTTGCATCTGTGGCCTTAACCAGGATGCAGCCTATATGAAAAGGTTGTGTAAACACCACACTAGATACCAGGTGAATAATAAATAAGACTTGCTATGAATGCTAGTCCAAGCTTCCTTCCCTACCATGGACTTCCTGAAGGACCTGGAGAAGTCCTTCCCTGGGCCACAGTCTCCCCATATGTAAAATGGCAACATTGGACCAGAAACTCAAGGGCCCCCTTGCTCCCTGCTCTGTCCCTGATTCTGTAAGGTGAAGCGTGGTATCAGCCATCATGGTAGTCCTCCCAGGTAGGGGCTGCTCCTCCCGGATGACCCACTCAGGCAGGCATGGCAGGATCTTTGAAACCAGATTCAGAGAGGGGAGGCTAAGCCCAGGTCAGTCACCTCCAGTAGCTTGCCTATTGCTTAAGAATGTGGCAATCAAAGCCAAGTTTTGCAATTCAGGTGCACCACTAAGGAGTGAATCATTTTCACTCCCTGAGCTTCAGTGTCCTTATCTGTCCACCGGAGCTGATAACGCTTGTTTTTGAAGCAGAGTGAGGAGGGTCTGTTGCAGAGCTTCCTGGTTATGCCCCAGTATCTGTCTTCCCATCGAACCACAGAAATGGTATCTCTCCAAATGACCACCCAGGATTAAGCCTGCACGTCCCAGCCTCCGTTAAAATTAGCTGTACCATGTGATGAAGTTCTGGCCAAAGGAATGCAAATGGTGGCAGCTTTGGGGACCTTTCCTCAAAAGCAGTGCCTTTTAAAATGTCCTCATCCTTCCCTCCTGCCACCTGAAATGTGGATGTAGTAGCTGCTATTTCAAACCACAAAGGCAATGCTTACTGCTAAGGATGACCAATTGGTGAGTTGGGGGGATGCATATACTTGAGGATCATTTATCGCCTCTCTGCACTGCTTACCTCTGGGCTTCTTTTTCTTTTCTTTTTTTTTTTTAATATTTTTATTTATTTATTTATTCAGAGAGAGAGAGAGAGAGAGGCAGAGACACAGGCAGAGGGAGAAGCAGGCTCCATGCAGGGAGCCCGACGTGGGACTTGATCCCCGGTCTCCAGGATCACATCCTGGGCTGCAGGCAGTGCTAAACCGCTGAGCCACCCGGGCTTCACCCTGGGCTTATTTTTCTTATTTAGAGAAATAAACTCCCATTTTTTACAAGTCACTGCTACTGGCATTTCTCTACTCCCCCTAATCCTCACTCACTATCACAGGATCCAATGAAATGAAATGGTTCTCAACTAACCAAGTCACAAGTCCTCCTGTATCTCCTCGGGATAACATTGAAACTTCTTAGCATGATATGATACTTCAGGCCCCTCCTGGTATGTCACCTTCCCCAGTCCAGCCTTGGCTCTCTTACTGCACCCCACCTTGCCCATCCCATCCTAAGTACCAGCGAGCAGGAGCTACTCACAGCTCCCCATGCCACCCAGGCCACCCCTCGTTTCTGGTCTTTTGCACCTATAACTCAGCTTTCCAGAAATGCCGTCTCTCCCCTGGCCCTCCTCAGCTTTCAATATTCAGATCAAGTATTACCTCCTCCAGGAAGTCTCCCAAGACCTTCCCAGGCTTTATCGTGTTCCATTTCTTGTTTCTTTTTGCTCTCTTGGCACCTTGGGGCTTTCTCACAGAGACACTGTGTAAGAGAAATGCACCAGTTTCCACATCTGTGTGCCTCCCAATCTGTCTCAAAGGCCTGAGGACGGGGATAGTGCCTGGTTCATCTCTGCACTGCCAGGGCCTCTGCACCAGGGTCATCCCTAATAGATGCCGAGTGAAGAGAGGAAAGATGGGAGCAGATGCTTGTTAGTGTGGAAACAGTCTTGGAAGCAGGAGGAGAAAGGCAAGGGTATCCTGAGCAGTGGCTCGTCCCCACTCCCCTGCTCTGGTCTGGTGTTCCTGGAGCTAAGAAGCCCTTCCTTGCACATTCATTGGCAAATCTGCCCCAAGTGTCACTAACGACGGGGCAGCATCTCAGGCTCGCTCAGTCAGCAAGTGTGTAAAGATACACTTAGCCTCTGCCAACACTTTGTACTTCAGTCATTGCCTCATTACAGCCTAGAACCAGTGGTGATAACAGGATGGGAAAGTCAACTGACGGTTTTACAACTAGCACATGTGTGGGGCCGAAGTTTGTGGTCCAAGGACTCTGCTAACAATTTATCAGCCAAACCATAACCTCCTGGGCCCTGATCCTCCAATGGCCCTTCTGTGCATCTCATAGCTTGTAGCCCCTCCTTTGACAGTGGGGAGGACTGGGGCCGGGAGAAGGAAGCTACCCAAGGTCACACACACCCAGCCCCTTGCCCCTGGTGCCACCCTGGCCCTGTTCTGTGATTGCTGTCCAATAATTAACTGTGCGTTTGGATAAAGACATAGACCCCTCAGGCCCACCCATGAGGGGCAGGAAGGGACAGATCCATTGCAGAGCCTTTGATCCAGGAGGACAGATTCTAATGATCTGGTGACATAATCCTATCACATTTTTTGACTTATTATTATGAACCAGTTTAAGTATACACAGAAATAAATATAACGACCTCTCTGTGCCCATCAGCAGCCAGCTTAAGTAGTTCTTGACACCTGCTGTTTTGGGTAGTATAACTTGGAATCATCTCTACCCCCTAGGAATCTAGAAGAGACACACACTACAACCAGAATAGTCTTTAAATTGCAAACTGGATCCTTTCAACTTGCGTCCTTCTTCCTCAAAACTCTAGTGGGATTCTGTGCCGTAGGAAGGAAGGCAAAGCAGAGCTCCATTCGCCCCAGACAGCCCATCTCTGCACTTTGAAGTGAGAGGAAAAGTTTGCTTCTCTCTTGTTTAAGCCACTTTTATTTTGGGTTCTCTCTAATTTCAGGAGTCCATAAAAAGCTACATACTGGAGTCAGTAGAGGAGCTTAAAAACAAAATCAAGAGCAGCTCTGGAGGCCCAGCGGTTTAGCACCACCTTCAGCCCAGGGCATGATCCTGGAGACCTGGGATTGAGTCCCATTTCCGGCTCCCTACATGGAGCCTGCTTCTCCCTCTGCCTGTGTCTCTGCCTCTGTGTGTGTGTGTGTGTCTCTCATGAATAAATAAATAAAATCTTTAAAAAAACCCAAATGACAATGAGGAAAATTAGACAACCTTGTACAACACCAAAGGATTCTGACTGGGGATCAGAAGTGTTGCTCAGGCATTGATGCTGTAAAGAGCTGTCCAGGTGATGCTACTACCATGTAGTCACAGTTGAGAACCACTGTTTAATGATCTGTGTCTGAACTATTTCTTTCTTTTTTTTTTTTTTTTTAAGATTTTATTTATTTGGGATCCCTGGGTGACTCAGTGGTTCAGCACCTGCCTTTGGCCCAGGGCGTGATCCTGGAGTCTCGGAATCGAGTCTCACATCGGGCTCCTGACATGGAGCCTGCTTCTCCCTCTGCCTGTGTCTTGGCCTCTCTCTCTCTCTCTATGTCTATCATGAATAAATAAATAAAATCTTTAAAAAACAGATTTTATTTATTTATTCATGAGAGACACACAGAGAGAGGCAGAGACACAGGCAGAGGGAGAAGCAGGCTCTCTGTGGGGAACCCGATGCAGGATCCCAGGATCCCGGGATCATGACCTGAGACAAAGGCAGACGCTCAACCACTGAGCCACCCAGGTGCCCCTGTGTCTGAACTAGTTCTAACTGACACAGACTTCAGCTGAAAAGTAATCTCCCGAGAGGTCCCAGGTGGGAGGAACTCAGGGTCCCTCCTCTGTTCTTCCACAGAGCTTGGAGCTACTCTCTACCAGAGGTGTATGGTAGTTTATGCCAGCAGTGTGGTCGGGTCAAGCTCAGAGGAACTCCAGGGTAGGACCACGTTAGGTTTATCCCCAGGGCCTGGCCCAGGGGTCAGAGATCTTACTTGGGCCTCCAGAACAGTCTGGCCCCTTCCCCACACCTCCAGCCTCTTCCAGAGCTATTTGCCCCTTCACCTCTCTTGTCTGTCTTCTCTCAGTTCCTTGAATGCACTTGACCTCTCTCCCATCTCAAGGCCTATGCTATGCCTATGCCTGTCCTTGTTACCTGCAACTTTCACCTGCTTCTTCATTACCCCTTGCTTGTCCTTCACACTCTACCCTTGCTGTATGAAGCCTGGTCTTGGCACTAGCAGCACTGGCATCACTGAGTAACTTGTTAGAAATGCAGAATATAAGGCATTTATAGTTAACAGGGATTAATGAGCTCCCCAGGATATGGACTATGCTATGACGGGCAGTTCTGACTCAAAAATATGATCGGGGTGGAGGCAGAAGAAGGTCCCTTTTCAGAACAGAGGAATGCTGGGTGAGCAAAAGAAACAACGTCCGCTGTAATTGTGGCATCTGTACAGTGGAAGGCTGTTGACCACTAGGCCTGCTCCAGCTAGACCAGAGCCCATGAACTCGAATGACTACAAGGGCTATAAATGAGTGAGCCAATGTATTTGTTTTCCATTTGTTAGCTATTATAAATTATCACAAACTTAATGGCTTAAAACAATACTAGCTTATCTTACAGTTCTGTGGGCTCTGAAATGTGTGTCACTGGACTAAAATGGAGATGTTGGCAGAGCTGTGTTCCCTCTGGAGACACTGTGGGAATATTGTTCCCTTGCCTTTTCCAGCTGCTTGCATGCTTTGGCTCACGGCTGCATGACTCCACCCTCTGCCTCTATCACATCTCCTCTGATGCTAACATCCCCATCCCTCTTCGATAAGGATCCTTGTGATTCCATTGCACCCACCCCTCTCATCCGGGATAATCTCCCTACCTCATGATCCTTAACGACAGATGCCCTGCGCTGCCCCATGTTCTACTTCCACGTCCCTGTGATTTGTGTGCTTGTGCGAGAGCCGGGATTTAGCTTGAACTCTGGCCACACACCTCCTGTGGGTCCTTGGGCAAGTCCCTCTCCCTTTTTGGCTCTCAGTTTACTCAACTATAACCTGAGGTGCAGAGGGAGGGTAGGAGGAAGGAAGGCAGGCAGGTGGAAGGGAAATGGAATTAGTGGTCAGTACTCAGGGCTGGTTGTTTGGTTTGACAACATTCAGACTTTGGTCGTGTTCACACAATGTGAACTTCACAGAGTATAGAGGTTCACTCAGGAGAAAAGGACAGGGAGGCAAAGGGTTTATTCTCGTTTGCTTTTAGATGCACTTTTATTTTTAAGTTTTCATTCCCTGCAGCTCCCTCACTATCTTGACCCAGTTTCCATCTCCAGTTCAAAGGCAGAGAGCAGGGGCACCTGTCGGGCTTGTGGAGAATAAATGCCCAGTGCAGCTTGCATGTCTTTTTGTTCGGAATCTGTCTCATCTGTTCATTGTCTCAGAGCCAGGAATCTTCTCTAGTAACTTCCTAGACATATAAGGCCCCAAAATGCTGAAGGATAGAAATAGCTTCTCTTCTCCCACCAGGCCAGTGTAAACACATCCCTGGGTGACATTCCTTGCTGACAATGACCTGGCTGTGGCTTGTGTTATCTCACTATTTCCCCTCCAATCCTTTTAGTCCAAACACTCACAGTGGCTCCAGGCCCAACATCCGTTATAGAGGCCTGGATCTTTTTTTGCCAATTAGGAAGCTGAATCAAAAACATTCCTGAACAATAGTCAACTCTCCGCAAAGATAATTTATGCCTTTTACCCTGAACCATGGCACATGTGTCCTTGTCTCCAAACTATAAATGTCAAGCATTGTGGAAGGTTTTTGCTTTTTAATTTTTTGGATGCTTTTACAAATGCCTTTCAATGGGACGACTTTGGTGAGTTCTGATGACAGCCACAGCTTATGAAATGTCAAGGGTGGGCATGCTGAATGGACTCTATAGATAGAGACAAAGCATTCGCTGGATTAGTGCCTTTCTGAAAACCATCCATGGTAGTCATAGAATCCCCAAAGAGCAGATAGGTCGGTCCTCCCCAAATATAGTTGTATACCAAGAGCATGTGGAGAACTTAAAAAAAAATTCCTGGGTCTCAACCAACACCTAAAAACTTAAAATCTCTGAAGGTAAGACCTAGAGAGATTGTGAGGTTGGTTTTTTTTTTGGTTTTAGGATTTTTGGGGGGATACTTTTTAGGCAATTCTGATGCACATCTAAGTCTGGAAGCAACCTGTCTTCTTCAGTCCTTATTTAGTGCTCCCTTGTACAGGGTTTTGCCAAATGGTTGTCTATCTCCTCTTGTATTCCTCTGGTGATGGGGGGGGGGGTGCGGTTCACTGCCTTTCTTTTTTTTTTTTCTTTTTGGTTCACTGCCTTTCAAAGCAGCCCCTCCTATCCTTCCTTAGCTGGTTCTACTTTGTCAAGAAGTTTTTTTTAAAAAAAGATTTTATTTATTATTTATTAATGAGAGACACAGACAGAGAAGCAGAGACAGACACAGACTGAGGGAGAAGCAGGTTCCCTGCAAGGAGCCTGATGTGGGACTTGATCCCAGGACCCCGGGATCACAACCTGAGCCAAAGGCAGATGCTCAACCACAAACCACCCAGGCGCCCGTCAGGAAGTTCTTCCTCTGCTCCCTGTAACTGCCCCTCACTCCACAGATGCCTGTTTTTGTCCTTTGGAGATCTGGAGGGTGCAAACTTGTCCCGTGGGTTCTAAGGAATGGACACACCAGTTCTTTCTCGGCTGTTCTTCGCAGGACACAGCCTTCAACCTCTCCCTATGGGGCCACTTCCTGTCTGCCACTGGCCTCCTCTCACCTGCCACAGCTTTCTTAGCAGCATGAAAATTGATACTCCTCTTGTTGTGGACTCACTGCTTCTGTCAATGAGGCTGTTAATAATTGACTGAATTATTATTAAGTCAGTCCATCATGGAGTGCCAAGTGCCCAAAGGGTACGGGGTTGGCCATGTGCTGTGGGGGGAGGCGGAAGGGCTCTGCAAGGGATTACACCATTGCTGGGGGAGCCGGAGGAAGCCATGAACATAGCCGTGGCAAGACGCGAGATATGCTGCTTTGAGCGAAGAACTACATTTTGCGTCCAAGGATGTAAACATCCTAAGGGGGACATGGGAACAAAAGATTCCAAAGAGATGTAGCTTAAGGAAACAATAATGTGAATCAGTCAGGTTCAAGCAGGAAGACAGGAATACTCAATATGTGCAGAAGCAGGGATTTGAAACTACTGATTCAGATGATGACCGAATGGCTGGCTGGAAGGGCTGGAAGGAGAGCCAGACCTCCAGGACAGAGTCCCAGCACCAGATGGATGTGGCCCACCAGTGTCATTACTGTGTGAGGCCACCTCTGGAGCTGGTTAGCTGCAGACACAGCCCTGCAGCCATGATTCAAAGAGCAGGTGGTCCGAGTCTAGGGGTGGCACCCACAGCTGCCACCCCGTATCCAGGAAGCTGGAGAAGGGACCAGGAAGGCTAATGCAGAAAATCCTCAAACCTGCCATCATGTCAGCGATGCCCTCGAAGGGGCAGGACAGTACCCTCCCCCTTCCACATTTGGCAGGGGTGTCGCTAAATCAGAAGCACCTAGTTAGCACAGAACTCTAGCTGCAAACAAGGGTGGGAAACAGCTCTTAGGTTCCCACCACCCTCTCCAACCAGAGGGAAGGCGCAGTGGAGGCCGAGCGAGTCAGAGATGTGCATTCAGGCTTTATGGCAACAAGATGGTCACAAGTGTCCATGGACTGTCTACCCTACCACAGAATTCTGTGCCACTTGGGAGAGGCCAGTGTTGCCTTTTAGTTAACATGACATGAGAAAAGGTTCACAATAAGTCATAATAAGTAAAAAGACAGGAAGAATGATAGAAAGAAAAGGAAAAAAAGCAGGCAGCAGAACAGAGGTCACCATATAATTTCTTTTGTATTAAATGAATTTTTGAAAAAAAAAAAAAAGTTAAAAATACCTGCAAGATAAATGGCAACTTTTGGGTGAAAGGATTGAAACTGTTTTTTCCCCCCAGAGGTCAAAAATGTAATTTCGTAATGATATAAGGTCAATATGTAAGTCCTAATGATCATAAACATATTATGTACCTAATACATGAAGCAAGGAATGACGGAATGCAAAGAAGTAGCTCTGCACAATCCTTACGGATTTTAACAGTCTTCTCAGAAATTGACAGAAAAACTGTCAATGGAAGGTATTCCTTAAAATTCTTGCAATCAAAAAAAAAAAAAATCTTGCAATCTTTTCCGTGTTTTCCAAGTTTTCTAGGTCGTGCATATATTCTTTTTGTCCTAGGCCCCAGAAAATACATTTTTAAAAAGCACACAAAGAACATCTCAGAGGTACGGGGCAGGGCAGGGGGTAGAGCGGCGGGGGGCGGGGGACCGAGAGAGGGGCGGCACCGAGGGGTCCCGACGGGCTGCAGCCTACCTGTGGCGGCGAGGGCCTGCCCCGGGGTCTCTCCGCTCCCCCCGAGCGCCTGGGGGCCGCAGCCCGCGCGGGGAGTCTCCGCGGGGGGGGGGGCCGGGAGCGAGGAGGGGGGCCCTGTCCCCACCGCCAGCGGGAGGAGCGGCCTCGGGCGAGCAGCGAGCAGCGGCGGAGCGGAGCGCACCGGGGCCAACCAGCCAGCGGCCGCAGGTAGCCAGCGCGCTCCCCTCGGGCCCCACGCCGCGCCCCGCCCGCCGTGGAGGGGGGACCCCAAGGCGCGCACTGTGGGACCCCCTGGACGCTACCACCCCTGCGCCTGCACCCGGGTCGCCGGGGGGTTGCTGTGGGGCTCGCAGGACGCAGATCCGGGCAAACCTTCCCCCCTTAGCTCAACCTCACTGGCTCCCGCGCATCCAGCCCGATCTGGCGAGAGCCGCCCCCCACCCCCACCCCACTGTAGCTGGAGGCCGAGGCACGCGTCCCCTCCCCGCAGAAAGGGTGTAACCTTGCTAACAGCCAGTGTTACTGCAGGTCACTTATTAATTCACCTCATTGGAGGGGCCGCTCTTGCCGTTGGTGCCACTCGTACAGGGTGGTCCAGAGCTCTGGTGCTTGGCCGTGGTGGGCACTAGTGCTGGGAACCGGAAGAAATCGCCCACAGTCAGGAGGAAACAAAACTAGGACTGTGGGAATCCAGGCTGAGGCTCCTGTTCTTACTTGCTGTGTGTTCTCGGTGAGTCCCTGACCTCTCTCTCTGATCCCACTCTTCTTCCAGAATGGGGGTCATGATCATCTGTCCAGATCACCCCAGGGTTTACTGGGAGTCTCCTGGACTTAGGTGCTAAGAAAATGGCCTGCAAACTGTCAAGCGAGGTATGCTGCAAGCAGTGATCTTCCAAATGCAAGTGAAGGCTCCAACCATGGACCCCATTTAAGCCCCTAGAAGAGGAACAGCCTTTGCTTTTAGCATGAAAGATTTGCCAGCCTTGGTCTATGACTGTCTCTGTTTAGCCCCTCCACCCCCACCTCCCCATGGATTGGTTACCTCCACTTAGCCTCCCCTGGGACCCTTCCCGGCCTCAGACCCAGACTTCAGACAAAGCTGCTTCTGTCCCAGCATGGGACAGAGCACTGAGCAGAATGGAACTTGCATGCACCCCTGACAGGTCTGCTGGCTCAACTATCCTCCAAGGGAGGGCTTTCTTGGGGCAGCACTGCTCTGTATGAAGCTGAGGCACCTGGCTGGGCTTTGCTTTCCAGGATGCCCCGTGGCAGAGGGTTGGGGTGGAGAAGCCAGGTGCAATTCCTCTTGGCTGCTGGATGGGTCAAGACTCAAGTGAGACAGAGAAGGTGGAGGGCTTGATATGGCTGAAGAGTAACTGTTTCAATGAATCTAGGAATTTCATACACCTATGTATGAAATTCATACATGAATTTGTATTTATACATATGTATGAAATGCATTTCATTGAATGCATTTTATATACTGTTTAAATGTTATAGCTGTTGTTTTTAATAAAGTCTGCATGTTTCAGAGTTTTAGTCAAGAATAAACAGGCCTTTCTTTCCAGCGGCTCCGAGACTTGCTACCCTCCTGAGAAGCTGAGACCTGTGCCCCGGGGGGCCAGGCTAGGCTGGTTCCTGAGGGTGCTTCTGGCTCTGATGTGCCGGGGCGGAGGGCTGCCAAGCTTTTTAAGTGCACAGCCCCATTCAATGTAGCCCCATGAGGCCTTTCACATAAGAGGAAACTGAGGCACGGGGATGAAGTGAAGCAAGCCCTTGTCTCAGAGAACAACTCTGTCTCTCAGCCCCTTTGGTTTCTTCCCCATTGTTAGGTCAAATTATGAACAGTGTTTGTGGAAATGTTGATGCGTATCACTGAGCAACTAGCTGTGGAGCAGCTGCTCTGTGGCAGGCTTACTTTGAGGCATCAGGGACACAGCAGTGAATGAACCAGGAAAAAAAAATGCCTGACCTCTCAGAGTTGATGTGTTACTGGGGTGAGGCAGACAATAAACACATAAGTACACATAAGTGTGTAAATATACTATTTGGTGTCGCAGGTGGGGAGAGATAAAGCCTGGGGGAGACAGGGCGCTGACAGTGAGAAAGGTGGCAGTTTTATAAATTTTATAAAGGGCAATCAGGGAAGGCCTTGCTGAGCAGGTGACATTTGATCCAAGACCCAGAAGAGGTGAGAGAGTGAGCTGGAGGATAGATGGGACATGAGGGCGTTGGACCAGAGGGTTCCGTAGGGCCTTTATACCCTTGACAATCCATGTTTTTAGAGGTGGCACCCTTTATGCTGGCATCTTGGAACGTCTGAGCTGGTGGGCCTTTGCGTGACCACCTGGCCATCTCTCACCTGTTCCCTCTGCTTCGTCCCGTCCCCCTGCAGAGTCGAGAGCATGCTGCGCTTCCTGGCGCCCCTGGCGCCCCGGTTGCTTTGCCTCCGTGGCAGGACCGCCCCCTACTCTTCCGCAGCAGCCCTTCCAAGCCCCATCCTGAACCCGGACATCCGCTACAACCAGCTGTTCATCAACAATGAGTGGCAAGACGCAGCCAGCAAGAAGACCTTCCCGACAGTCAACCCCACCACGGGAGAGGTCATTGGCCATGTGGCTGAAGGGGACCGGGCTGACGTGGACCGGGCAGTGAAAGCAGCCCGCGAGGCCTTCCGCCTGGGGTCTCCGTGGCGCCGGATGGATGCCTCAGAGCGGGGCCGCCTGCTGAACCGCCTGGCCGACCTCGTGGAGCGGGATCGCGTCTACCTGGCCTCACTGGAGACTTTGGACAACGGGAAGCCTTTCCAGGAGTCCTACGCCTTGGACCTGGATGAGGTCATCAAGGTGTACCGGTACTTTGCTGGCTGGGCCGACAAGTGGCACGGCAAGACCATCCCCATGGATGGCGAGCACTTCTGCTTCACCCGGCATGAGCCGGTTGGTGTCTGTGGCCAGATAATCCCCTGGAACTTCCCCTTGGTCATGCAGGGCTGGAAGCTCGCCCCGGCGCTCGCCACCGGCAACACCGTGGTCATGAAAGTGGCAGAGCAGACCCCCCTTTCCGCCCTGTACCTGGCCTCCCTCATCAAAGAGGCGGGCTTTCCCCCGGGGGTGGTCAACGTCGTCACCGGCTACGGCCCCACGGCGGGTGCAGCCATCGCCCGGCACATGGATATCGACAAAGTTGCCTTCACCGGCTCTACGGAGGTGGGCCACCTGATCCAGAAGGCGGCCGGCGACTCCAACCTGAAGAGGGTCACCCTGGAGCTGGGTGGGAAGAGCCCCAGCGTCGTGTTGGCCGACGCTGACATGGAGCACGCCGTGGCGCAGTGCCACGAAGCCCTGTTCTTCAACATGGGCCAGTGCTGCTGTGCCGGCTCCCGGACCTTCGTCCAAGAATCCATCTATGATGAATTTCTGGAGCGAACCGTGGAGAAGGCTAAGCAGAGAAGAGTCGGGAACCCCTTTGAGCTGGACACCCAGCAGGGGCCCCAGGTGGACAAGGAGCAGTTTGAACGAATCCTGAACTACATCCGGCTCGGCCAGAAGGAGGGGGCCAAACTGCTGTGCGGCGGGGAGCGTTTTGGGGATCGCGGTTTTTTCATCAAGCCCACGGTCTTTGGTGATGTGCAGGATGACATGAAGATCGCCAGAGAGGAGATCTTCGGGCCCGTGCAGCCCTTATTTAAATTCAAGAAGATAGAGGAGGTGATCGAGAGGGCCAACAACACCAGGTACGGCTTGGCTGCTGCCGTGTTCACCCAGGACCTGGACAAGGCCATGTACTTCACGCAGGCGCTCCAGGCTGGCACTGTGTGGGTAAACACCTACAACATTGTCACCTGCCACACGCCCTTCGGAGGGTTTAAGGAATCTGGCAATGGGCGGGAGCTGGGGGAGGATGGGCTTAAGGCTTACACGGAGGTGAAGACAGTTACTATCAAGATTCCGCAAAAGAACTCGTAAGAGAGGCTACCACAGGGACCACCCCCTCCAGTCCACAGGTTCCATGATCACCTAGACCATGGCTGCCAAATAGTTTTTTTTGCCTCAGGCCCCACTTTATTTGCTCCATATGAACTCTAATAGGGAAGCTCAACAAATAAAACAATTAAAATGAGAATTGCTCTTGGTAAAGCAGGGCCGGGGACCAGACCTGGAGTCCTATCCAATAGCTCCTCAGCCCCAGCCACCTTGGTGGCCCGGAGTTATTTCCATGAAATCTTGGGAGTGTCTGGAAAATAGATGTGAAACTACTGACCTGGGCAGTGGCTTTTAGTTCTTGCTTCTGATCCGAGGACTTCCCAATGGATTAACCTAATGGCTTAGTAGATGGACTCAGTTCAGATGTAGGATTTGAAAGCATTAGGAGTGTCAAACTAGGTGGGTGCCAAATCTTGGCCCCATTTTTCAATGACTTAACCTAAAAAATCAAGAATGCTTTTCCTTTTTCGTAAGTACCAGTTGCTGGCTATTTTGCTTGCTTACCCTTCATTTTGCTGCTGATTTTCTTTAATTTGAGGGAGAAGTGAGCAAAGAATGCATTTATATAAACCATTCCTTTAAAATAAATAACCCAAGTGTCCATCAGCTAGTGAGTGGATAAATAAAATGTTTCCATGGAATATTCCTTGTGCCATTCAGCCATAAAAAAAGGAATGAAGTACTGACATTCATTATAGAATGGATGAACCTTGAAACCATTAGGCGGAATGAAAGAAGCCAGACATACATACAAGGCCACATATTGTATGATTCCATTTACATGAAATGTCCAGGATAGACAAATCCAGAGACAAAAAAGTATATGAGTGATTGCCAGGTGTTGCGGGAGGAGGGAATGGGGAGTAATTGCTAATGGGTATAGGATTTCTTTTTGGGAAGTTTCGAAGGGTTCTGAAAATGGATAGTAGTGATGGTCGCACAACTTTGTGAATATACTAAAAAGTACTGAATTGCACAGTGATTCACATAAAAGGATGATTTTTATGATATGTGAATTAATTTCAATTAAAAATCAAATAAAAGATATTCATATGTTGTTTGCCAATCTAGTCCATTGGGTGCCAATATTCTCTTCTAACTGAAAATTTTAGAGTTGAGGTAATAGAAGGGACACAAGTAGTCATGTAGTCAACCCCCAGCCAGGTGCAAAAGTTCCCTCCCCAATATTTCTAGTTGCATTTTCGTTTTCCCTTGGCTGGGTGACAAAGTGCAGTCTGAAGGCCCACTGGTTCCTGGTTCCTGGTTCCTGCCTAGAACAAGTCCATTTGGGTCCCCATTTTAGGGTTGCACACTCTCCCCCAGCCCCTACCCAAGCACACTACCCCTCAAGCAGAGCCCTGCATCACAGCCATTCTGACATGCTAGGGGTTTCCAGAATTTTATTTATTTTTATTTTTTAAAGATTTGAGAGAGAGAGAGAGAGAGAGAGAGCATGCATGAGTACTTGTGCATGTGAGGGAGGGGGGGAGGTGGGCAGAGGGAGAGAGAGAAGTAGTCTCCCTCTGGAGCACAGAGCCTGACACCTGTTGATCCCAGGACCCTGAGATCACGACCTGAGCCAAAATCAAGAGTTGGATGGTCAACTGACTGAGGCACCCAGGAGCCCTGGTTTCCAGAATTTTAAACTTCAGAGTTGAGTGTATTTGTTGTTAGTCTTCCAACTTCATTCCCTATCGGAAGGGAGTGAATCCAAGCCAGCCAGACCACGGTCCACAACAATGTCGATCCTCTCTCTCCTTGTCTTCCATCTTTCTAGACCACGTTGCTCATTATACTTCTTGGTTCCCTCGAGTAGACCCAGTCATGGGAATGCGCAGCCCTGGTCATCTCTTTAATGTCCAGTTATCTCACTGAGGCATCGGGATGACTTTGTTCTGTGTCTTTAGGAGTGGGCCCGACCCTGCTTCCTGTGAACTCAGGGTCTGTTCAGGTCCCTAGTCTCCCCTTCCTAGGGCCTCCTTTCTGCACCATTTGTCTAAGCCTGGGGTGACCCTGACTGTCCCCCAAAGCGCACCTTTTATCTTTTTCTCTGGAGGCTGTTGGCACATTTGCGTAGTGAGCAACAGCCTGGGAAGATGGGAGGAAGAAGGAAACAGGGGTTTCCCACCACTAACAAGCAACATCGTCATCTGCTTCTTGGTACTTCCAAACCAAGAGGAACTGTTAGAGGGTGTCCCAGTGTGTGGGGGTTCCTTCTAGGTCCTTCACTTCATCTCTGAAATTCTGAGCTTGACCAGTCAGGTCAGATTCCTAGTCAGCTGAGCCCCAAGGCCCCTCTGTCCTTCTTCGTTGCTGTCACTGCAGGAGGTGTGAGCAGGAGGTTGAACCAGGTTTCATTAAGTACACGATTGCACCTGGTCATAAATGCGACTCTGGGCCAGCACCTATTCCACAAGCTTACACCAAGTGCTTACTCTGTCCAGCACGATCTCTGCCAGTCGTCTTTACGTGCCACCGAAGCCTCACAATCCCATAAAGGAGGCCGTGGGGTGACCCTCTTTTTAGATGAGGAAGTGGAAGCTGAGGGGTTTAGCACGAGGCTCGTTTGGACTCAGGTTCTTCTGTGCATACACTAGGGCCCAGAAAGGGGGCCAAACTGACAGAGCATCTAATCACACCTCAGGAAGCCTCAGGAGCCCAGAGCAGTTCAGCAGCTGCTGAACAAGTGCAAACACCCTACTTCTCTGCTGGATCCACCAGGGCTTCTCTAGATCAGATCCCAGATCCCAGATCCTGGGCCTTTTAAGAAATCTAGTTTGGGTTGGTTCTATTCTGGGTGTGAGGTTGACCTCTGGTGGCCACTCTGTTAGTCAATTTGCTCAGGTTAGTCATTGATTTAAAAAAAAAAAAAAAGGCTCAGGTGCCGGTTCTGGGCAGATTGTGGGAAAAGAGAAAAAGAGAATTGAATGAAACAGTCCCTGCCCTGCAGGAGCTCACAGCCTGGCAGGGAGGCCATTCTTAGAAGAGGAGAAAAGTCTGTGATAAGTAGAAGCACAGAGACCATGAGATCACAGAAAGAAAGGAATAATGCGAAGCCCACACTATATTTATAAGGCACCTCCAATATCTATGATCTCATGTAGTGCTTCTAACTACCTTCAAGGTACTTGTTATTGGCATTCCACTTGCTAAGTAAATGTGGAGGCCCAGAGGTGTTCAGCCAGTGAGTGGAGCCAGGGTTCCAGCTCAGGGCTCCTGACTCTCTCCTGCACCTGGCTCGGCCCAAGGGACAGGCCCAGAGGGAGGGACGTGGGATCTGCTGGAGGAGAAGGAGGTAAGCAAGCAGAGAGAGAGGAAGTGTGTGTGTGTGTGGGGGGGTGTAGGAATGGTGTGAGGAAAGCAGAAACCTGGGAGGAGGCAGATGCTGCATTGTAAAGGGGCTAGAGGCCCTGCAAGGAAGTCTCGGGCTGTCCAGTAATGGGAAGCCAGGAGGGCTTCCCAAGGAAAGTGATAGGATTGTATTTTGGTTTTTAAAGCTGGTTATGCTTCAGTGGGAGGATGGGTTGAGGGGTCGACCTGGAGCTGGTTGCTACGGCCAATGCCAAAGTGATGCTGACCTGAGCCTGGTGTGAGGATGGGCAGTAGATCCTCCACCCCAGAGGTGAGCTATTCCAGGTGCTGGGACACGGCAGGGAACAAAACATGAGTCCTGTGCACTCTCCCTGATGGGGCACGCTGACCACAAGTAAGATAAGTGAAACATTTAGTCCATCGGGTGGATAAGGTTCTTGTGGAGAAAAGTCCTACTGGGAAGGAGAATATGGAACATGGGTGGGGCAGGAGCTGTAGTTTTCAATAAAGTGCTCAGAGATGGTTTTACTGAAGAGATGACAAAGAACTGAAGAGGTATGGAAGTGGCAGGTGCAAAGGGCCTGAGACTGGAGCACCTCTGGGGATTCTGGGAACACAAAGCCAAGGAGCCAGAGTGGAGTAAGAAAGGGCTAGAGATGGAGGTAGAGAGGTAGAGGGTCTGGGGTAGGGGCACATGGAGCTTTGAAGGTCACTGTGCCAATTGGGGCCTTTACTCTGAATGATGAAGGAGCCACCGGAGGGTTGTGAACAGAGCAGTGACATGATCTGACACATTTTAAAAGGATCACTGGAGCTGCCTTGTTGACAGCAAATTGCAGGGATGACAACATAGCTCCATTCTGATGAGAGTGCATGGAGAATGAGAACTCCATAAAGGATGCCAAGGAGAAGCAGCTGAGAAGCCAAGAAGGAAGACCTGAGAGAGCGAAGTCAAGAAGCCTAGGATGGCAGGAGTTTGCAAAAGGAGGGAGCCATAGGCAGAGTCAAGTGGTTCCGAGAAGTCAGGTAAGAGGACTGGGAAGCGTCCCCTGGCTGAAGCCCTGGGTCCCTGGAGACTTGGAAAGGGCAGTTCGTGTGGAAGGGTAGGGACAGAAGCCAGACCACTGTAGGTTGAGAGCACCACTAAATGCCCCTAAGCCCCAAAGGTCTGTACATTGATCCCAGAGTTGGAAGACCTTGGAAGGAAAGCAAGAAGGCACATTATGAGGGCCTCGGAGAGCCTCTGGTCTTCCCACTCACTTAAGCAGAGGGGTGGACCGAGTAACCAGTGCTAGACCACAGGGCTCTGCGGTGCCTGAGTGTGGCCTGGATACAGGTCTCCTGGCCCCCAGCCATGTACTCTTCCCACGTGTCCCAGTGTGACACGAGTGCCACAACAAACAAGCCCCCAAGTCGAGGGGGTCAAAGCAACAACTGTTTATTTCTTGCTTAATCTTGGTTAAGCAATTAACCAATGGTCAATCAGGGTTAATGATTAATCATGGCCAATTGGTTAATTTCTTACACTAATCTAGTGCAGGTGCCTAGTTAATTGGCACTTGTCTTCCACATGGAGATTCAGAAGCACAGGTTCCTTGCAGCTGGTGGCTCCCGTCAACAATGGTTCTTAACCATTTTTATGTCCTATATTCCTTTGGGAAGCTAATGAAAGCTACTAGAAAAAACTGCACCTATGCGCATCCACACAAAATTTTGCACACTTTCAAGGGGCTCATAGACCCCATGAAACCATCTATAGAATCCCTAGGGGTCCACAGACCCAAGTGAAAACCCTTGTGTGGGGCCTCAGAGACCTCCCTGTCAGGTGGTAATGGGGACGAAAGTGTGAAAGAGGTCCACCTACTTCTTTTTTTTTTTAAATTTTAGTTTTTTGAGAAAGAGAGAATGTGTGTGAGCAAAGAAGAGAGAGCAAAGAGGGAGAGAGAGACTCTCAAGTGGACTCCCCATGGAGGGCAGGGCCTGTCTTGGGGCTCGATCTCATGACCCTGAGATCATGGCCTGAGCCCAAATCAAGGGTTGGATGTTTAACTGAGCCACCGAGATGCCCCTCACTTACTGTTTAAAGCCCTGGCTTCCATTCAGTCCGCTGGCCAAAGTGACCTGACCCAACTGAGGTGCTGGGGGAGGCAGGGAGCTGTAGTTACAGGGACCCGCTGGCACCGTGGAGAGGGCCACGACGTGCAGCGGGCAGCTCGCCCTGACACATCGCGCCGTCAGGCGGGTCTGCACGAGGATTACGGTGTTCCTCACATACATAGTTTTAGACTTTAGTCCTTTCATGGACCATTCGCTCACTCCCTTCCAGCCTCGCTCCTGCTCTTCCTTCCTCCTTACTTCTTTGCCCTCTAAAGTCAGCCCAATTTCTGAGAGCCCTGCTGAAGGCCTGGCTCCCCCAGATGCTTTCTCTGGCTGTTTTAATCTGCCATCTCTGGCCCCTTGGGGCTCATAATGCCCACCTTTCATTTAGTGTTGTTCTGTGATGGCTCTTTTTTGTTAGCATATAATGAAAAAGGTCTGATTTTTTTTTAAAGATATTTATTTATTTGAGAGAGAGAGAGAGAGCACAAGCAGGGGGAGAGGCAGAGAGAGGGAGACAAACAGGCTCCCCACTCAGGAGAACTGGACACAGGGCTCAATCCCAAGACCCTGGGACCATGACCTGAGCTGAAGGCAGACGCTCAATTGACTGAGCCACTCTGGCGCCCCTGGGTCTGATGTTTTGGTCCTACTGGACTGTGTCTTCCACAGACCCCCAGCATGTCTGCTCTGTGTTCCTGTGCCCCTGCCACCAGGCACACTGTCCTCAGCCTCTGGACGCAGTCGCGCCTGAACTCAGAGGTAGCCCGGACTCATAAAGTCCACACTCCAGAGGACAGAGGCCAGTCCCACCCTGCCAAGGCTGGGTAACCACGCTCTCCGGTCCTGCCCTGGGTGACAGGCTCCAAGTCTCAAAGTCATTATTCAGCTCCAGACGCCAGGCCACTTTAGCCTCCCTCAATTAATTAAAATATCACATAATAAAAATTCTCTGATTTAATGTTCAGGAGACCCTGGCAAAGGCTGGGAACGAGGAAATTCATTAGAGGGGACTGTTCACTGTCGATTGATTTGCTCGTTCTTATTAAATTTTCCTGTGTCATCCATCCCTGGGGGAGAAGGGAGGGCAATGTTTTTTAAAGACATAGAATTAATTTTACCATAAAATTCGAAGGAAAAAAAATCCATTTTGACTAAAAATCAGGCTTTTTGTATAAGGTGGGAAGTGGGTACATTTGGGATTGAACATTGTCTTTCGAATGATCTCCCTTAAGCCCAGTTATAACTCATTTAGCAATAGGAGACTGAGATTCAGGCTGCCCACCTCCTGCAGCTTCAGGTCCAACCTCCTTGGATGGCAGTGAGGGGTGTGGCTGAAAACCACTGTCCCCCACCTGCCACTACAGCTCCAGGCATCTACCGCAGGTCAACACTCCCCTTCACAAGCTACCCTTCACTTCTCCACCCCTGCTCCTTTCACATGCTCTTGCCCTAGCTCAGAGTTCCCCATACCTACTCCAATCCCCAGCTCAGATGCCTCCTCTTCCAGGAAGTCTTCTCTAACTTCCCTCTGAGCTGATCACAAAGCAGACACTTTGTGCTGCCTGGCAGGACTGTAACCTCATCCCACCCCTCCCCACTTGAGTCTCATCTGAGGGCCCAGTTCCCACCCACCGTTTTTTTTTTTTTTTTTAAACAACAACATTTTATTTATTTATTCGTGAGAAACACACACAGAGACAGAGAGAGAGGCAGAGACCTAGGCAGTGGGAGAAGCAGGCTCCATGCCGGGAGCCCGATGTGGGACTCGATCCCAGGACTCCGGTATCACTCTCTGAGCCAAAGGCAGACGCTCAACCACTGAGCCACCCAGGCGTCCCGCCACCCATCTTCATATTGCCAGTGTCTGCATCCTTCTGGCCTCTTGAAAACACCACCCTGTGTGCAAGTGGGAGATGAAAGAGGGCACAGGTCTCTGAGTGACTGAAATACTAGGATGAGTATCCAGTGGGAGATACAAGTTCTGAGGGAGTTAGAAGGATCAGGTCGGCAGGAGGCAATTAGCACTAGTTAAACACTGTGAGCAAGGCTTCCAGGTGGGGCTGTGACCAGAGCCCAGGTGTGAGGGGAGAGGAGGATTCGGATCAAAGCTGATGTGGGCAAGAAAAGGGCAAGGGGTGTCAGGGGCGTTGGAGACGTATCTGAGGGACCTGCTCCCACCCACAGTAGTATTCTAAGAACAGAGAGACCACCAAGACTGTCCTTAAAAACATTTATTTTCAGGTGCAGGGGTCATGTGACATCATACCATTTATAAAAACAGAGCAGAAGACACAGGCTCTGGGGGCATCATGTTTCTGAAGGGCAACAGCCATAGGACAGTCCTCTCGGCCTTGGGGACGGAGGGGGGAATGTCTCTGGACTCTCCTAGTTGAAAAGTCATTAGGTTGGAACCATCCTGTTAATCTGTCTTTTTGGTTTTGGTGAAAATTTCAGAGAGTGCTAGATGATCACTATTATTTTGCACATCATTACAACATTCACCCAGCCTCCTGCGGTTTTGATGTTTAGCTCTGCCAACCAAGCGTTCCGTCTGCCCCCCTGCTCTTGGCATCTAGACCCAGCTATCCAACTGTGACTGGGCAAATGGGAGGGGAGTCAAGCGATCTCACTGAATGCATTTATCAGCAGATGTGCGATTGTTCTAGTACCTTCTCCAGGGCCAAAGCATCCGTACTTCTCCTGACAGTTTCGCTAAGTGCCTTACCAATTCTTCTCACTATTCAAATCACAGAAGACTTAGCTGCAGACCTTGGATAAGAAACCCCCAAGGTGGGGTGGGGAGAGAGGAGGGGGTGCAGAGTAGGGGGGATGTGAGCGGGTTCCCCTGCAGCCCCGACCTCCAACAGACATGCACAGCTTCCAGTTAATCTGTTTCAGCTCTGATCTTATTCAAAGAAAGGGGTTCTGATGTTTTAAAGTTTGCAAACCACCCATCTAGTGTCATTTCCTTCTTATTGAAATGAGGAAACCCGGGTCCAGAAGGTGAAGGGGACTTGCTTGCAGTTGGGCAGCAAGCCAGGGATGAATTCCCAAATGGACCTCATGTTTCTGGATTCCCAGGCCATGCTCCTGCCATGTAGTACATCAGGGTGATGCCACCCCAGTGTTTCAGAGATGGAATGGCCAGGCTCAAAGGCAAAAAACTTAATTCCAATTCCAAAAAGGATTCCAGAATGTAATGCCCAGCGGGAGTGGCATGGGAGTGTGCTATAAAAGCTGAGCGGGACGGTGCTAAGAATCCCTGGAACCCCCAGAACCTTCCATTATGTAGCTATGAGAAGCAGCACCATGGCAGGGGAGGGGGCCCAGGAGGGCCAAGTGCCCAGAGTTCTGGTCCTTCTCTGAGGCCTTCAGTCCTTAGGTCGGTACCTCCCTCTCTGAGCCTGGTTCCTCCATCTGCAAAGAGGGGGCGGGGGCCCTGCCTGCCGTCCTGGAGATGGAGGGACCACAGACAGAGAAGCGCTCAGGAGCTTGAAGGACTAGACACAAGGGAGATCCCAGTCCTGACTTAAAAAAATTTTGATCACCTAAGGGATCTATTTTTTCACCCACATATTAAATACTCTTCCCATTAAAAAAAGAAAGAAAAGAAAGGAAAAGAAAATAAAGGAAAAGTAAGAAAGCAAGCCAGCCCGCCTTATTCCTAGGTAAGGTGAAAACATCTCCAAGTAAAATTATTTTGTTACACTATAATCCCAGAGAAAGAAGCATCTGACCCTGTTTCCTCCATTTGATGTCCAGAAGCCACTGCCACCTGGTTAGAAAGTGCTGGGCTTGTTGACAAGGGGACATCTTGGTCCCCAAACATCCAGCCAAGGGGCTCCCGAGTTAGGGAACGTGTCCTACCCAGGGCTCCATCTCTTTAAGGCGGGAAATGGCAGGAAAGGGAGCGCCGAGGCCAGCTCCACAGCCTTGCAGCTGTTTTTTGAGGGACTGCCACATAAAAGGAATGCTAAGACTCTGCCTCTTGTATTTTTCCACAGGACCATTTCACTAGAATGACACGGCTCGAAGGGACCCAGGAACATTTAGTCCAAACACCAGGTTCCCAGGTGAAGAAGAAAAGGCCCAGAGAGGGGAAGGGCCTGTCCAGGCCACACAGCATGTCAGAGAAAGGCAGAGGACAGTACCCTACCCCCTCCTCCTACAACTCACGCTAATCAGTCACGGACAAATGAAGTAAAGACTCATGGATGACACAGGCCTGGTCCCAGCCCTTTAGAATTACGAATACACCACCAGGTGACCTTCCCTGGGAGGGATTAATTACAAAAGAATTCTCACAGAGCAATTCATTTCAAAAGTATAAAAAAGCCACATGCAGTCTGGTTTCCCAATGCCTGTCCTGCTAAAAACTACATCTGCATACGAATCTAGTTGGCATCTAGTTTGTAAAAACATATAAAAGGGGTCATCTACAAACACAGGTTTCTCCAAATCTTCACAAAGAAAACGATCCATGACGACTTTTCCAATATCCTGTCATCAATGTTTCTAAGACCCTGGAAGGAAAGAGAGAAAAGCATGAGATGAAAGAAGCTGCTTTGTCATAATCAACTACGTGGTAAATGGAAGTGGGGGAAATGATCCTGAACTCTAAATCATCCTGGCAAGGGGTAGTGCTGGTGAGGACCAGAGGGGCACTGGGGGCATGCAAAAGTGCACGTGGACCACTGGGTGGACATTGCAGGGAGGCAGGATCCAGCTGAACACAAGGAAGAACTTTCAACTACTGGAAAATCCAAAGATGGATGTCAGTGGTAGTGAGCTCCAGATTACTGGAGGTATGTAAGCAAGAGCTGGCCAGTACTGCATGTTGCAGGGGAAAATGAAGAACTGCGTGGCGATGGTCTTAAAGTTTCATGGTGCTTTGTAGCTCCCTTTTGAAAACTCATCTGTAATAGACTACATTCATAGCCTGGTACCATGGTGTGTGTGTGTTTTTGAAAAATATATACATTAAAAATTGTATATATATTTAAAACATGAAATATATAGAGAGGCACACACACAGATGTACACACATATATATGCATACGAGTCCTGACATGCGACATAATAACATATAACAACAGGCATCCATAGAAAACAAAGATCCATCTCCTGCCTGAATTCCTACTTGACGATTTCCCACCTTCTATTTCCCTCCCGTTTCCAGCAGCTCTAACTACTTCATCCACCACCACTTCCTTGATGCCACTCACCCCTGCTCTCCCGGGTTCTTTTTTTTTTTTTAAAGATTTTACTTATTTATGAGAGACAGAGAGAGAGAGAGAGAGGCAGAGACATGGGCAGAGGGAGAAGCAGGCTCCATGCAGGGAGCCCGATGCGGGACTCGATCGTGGGTCTCCAGGATTATACCCTGGGCCGAAGGCAGGCGTTAAACCACTGACCCACCCAGGGATCCCCTTGTGATTTTGTTCTACCTGGTTCTAAGCCGATTCTCTCGCCTCAAACTCGTGCACGCCCCTCGCTTCCTTAACACTGCACTTCTTGTATCTTAGTGACATTCACTGTTTTGCTTTTCTGTGCAACCCTGCAGACCCGATGTACTGCCTGTGCACAGAAGGTACAACCCGACAGTGGCTAAATATGAAAGAATATGGATGACAAGCACAGCAAAGTCCTGCGTGCCTGGCCCCGGGGCTCCTGTTGACAGGAGCAGGGTCCTCTACCCCACCGATGCTGGGCGTGGCTGGACGTAAGCAGACGTGACATATGCCACATCCGAGCAGAATCTCTATTTATTTATTTTTTAATTTTATATTTATTCATGAGAGACAGAGACAGAGAGAGAGAGAGAGAGAGAGAGAGGCAGAGACACAGGCAGAGGGAGAAGCAGGCTCCTTGCAGGGAGCCCGACGTGGGACTCGATCCCGGGTCTCCAGGATCGCGCCCTGGGTTGGAGGCGGTGCTAAACCGCTGAGCCACCCAGGCTGCCCTGAGCAGAATCTTTAAATGAGATTGTGTACCTGGGGCAGCCCAGGTGGCTCAGGGGTTTAGTGCTACCTTCAGCCCAGGGTGTGATCCTGGAGACCCGGGATCGAGTCCCACATCGGGCTCCCTGCATGGAGCCTGCTTCTCCCTCTGCCTGTATCTCTGCCTCTCTCTCTCTCTCTCTGTGTGTGTGTCTCTCATGAATAAATAAAATAAAATCTTTAAAAAAAAAAAAAAAAAGAGATTGTGTACCTGGCTCAGTGTCTCGCACACTCCCTCCGCCACAAGAATGGACATAGTCCACGCTGGGGCTGCTCCTCCCGCTGGGTGCCAGGATGACAAGACACATGGCGCAGAGCCACAGCCAGCCGAGTGGCAGCCATGACAAGGAACGTGAGCAAGACATACACGTTGGTGGCTGTGCACCAGCGGGCTCTGGGGTTGTTATGCAGCAAAAGCCGGCTAATTAAGGGGCTGATTTCCTAGGTTCATGGCCCACCTGTCGGCAGGGGACAGACAGATGCAACCCCAGCTCTCACCCGGGGGGGCAATAAGGACTGAGAGCCCTGGGGCCAGGGGAGATGCAGATTCTCCCGGACGCGCTACTGAGCACGTACGGTTTTGAGGACAGCAGGTACAGCCTGGAGACAGCAGAGCTGCCCGCCAGCAAGAACCTGGGGACAGACAAATGACGCTCAGACTGTCTCTGCTGTGGGCACATCGTCACACTGCTCTCTGTGCAGGACTTGAAGGAAATATTCTCTTCTGCTTCAGAAACAGGAAAAAAAAAACCCAACCCTGGTCTTCCCCACCTATGGACACCCACAGAGTTCACAGCTCTTGAGTTTGCACACTGTGTGAGAAGCCCAGAGTGGTACATGTGTTGAACTAGAGTCTATCTGCTAATTGCAATATGTTCCTACTTCCGTTTGGTATTCCTCTGGTTTCCTTGATTTATGTATTTTTTCCTCTTTGTTATTAGACATCTTATTTTATAGAAGAGTTTATTATTTTTAAAAAGCGTATTCATGAGAGACACACAGAGAGAGGCAGAGACACAGATAGAGGGAGAAGCAGGCTCCCTGCAGGAGCCCGATGCGGAACTTGATCCCAGGACTCAGGGGTCACGCTCTGAGCTGAAGGCGGATGCTCAACCCCTGAGCCACCCAGGTGCCTCGTTGCTGTATGCCACCTCGATCTCTTGTGACACAGGTGTATAAATACCAGAAATGACTTAGACCACGTACATTACTCCATCACATGCGGTCGTCTGGAGCTGGGAGGCGGGGCGCGTTGTATTTACTCAGATCTATAACTGTCACCGTGCCCTGGGACTGGGCCTCCCCAGCCGCGTTGGCTGAATGGCACAGGTACACACCCTCGTCTTCCTTTCTCAGTGGGTTGATCTAGAAACAAAACAGGGAAGTTTCTGTAGTTACATATGGCTTATTTAGTTCCTAATGATATGTCTGAACACTGATTTTTCAAAATCAGCTAGAGCTCGTTATTCCTCTTCTTGGCTTGGGTAACCCTAACCCTAACCCTAAAGAGTTAAATTTTATTCTCTGTACCTTCTCTCTTGGGGCTCTCATTTTAATGGTTCCTTTGCATTCCCACCATTAACTGTGGGCTACCCGGCCCTTTTATTGAAGGTGATAGGTATACATCACAAGGAAAATATTGCAAGTTAAAAGAAAACTCTACTGACCAAAGAATGACTCGTAAGTGCTTTCAGTGGAGACAGCCTTACAAAATAACACGAGGGATAACATTTTCCTCTACCCTTTCATGTGATAAACAGGAATGTGCTTGATTTGAAAAAGCCATGGACCCGATGGCAGTCTAAGTGTCTGGGCCGGGTGGAGGAGTCACCAAACCTTGCAGAGATGGGAGTGAAATGAGGTGGACACTGTCCGGGAGCAGCCTGTCCTCGAGCCCCGGAAGAGCAGGCCCACACCGGCTCTCTACTCTCTTGCTTTCTCTTGGTAGAAACACCTCTGTCCACCACGGGTCACTCTGCAGACTGGGCAGGTGTTACGCACAGCACTTCGTTTTGAACTCACGCCTATCGTGGGGGAAGGGGGGGCATCATCATCCTGATATTGCAGGAGACTGGCAGGTAAGTCACAGACTACTGGGTCACAGGGCCCCTGGATCGTGTGTAGTCCAAAGCCCTCCTCGTACAATTGTGAACCTGAAGCTCAAGGGTAGAGTGACTAGCCCTACACGCATCCCTGTCCCGTCACTCCCTCACTCTTTCAAATACAGTGTGTTCCTGTGACTTAGCGAAACTGCTTGCAAGTGGCACAGGAGAGCCCGGCGGGGGTGGGCGTGGGGCACCAGTGTGCTGACTTCCCTCTTTATCAGCCACATGGTCTTGGGCGAGTGTTATTAGCCTCCTGTGGCTGCTGTAACTAATCACCACATACTTCATGGCTTAAAACAACACAAATTTATTATATTTAGTTGTTTTTTTAAAAAAATCTTATTACAGATTTTATTTGTTTTTTTTAAAAGATTTTATTCATTTATTAGAGAGAGCACACATAAGCGGTGGGGAGGGGAGAGGGAGAGGCAGATTCCCCGCTAAGCAGGACCTTGGGATCGTGACCTGAGCCAAAGGCAGATGCTCAACCCTCTGAACAACCCAGGCGCCCCTCAAGATTTTATTTTTAAGCAATCTCTTTGCTCAATGTGAGGCTTGAGCTCGCAACCCCAAGAGATGGAGAGTCACACACTCCACCAATTGAGCCAGCCAGGCGCTCCTATATTTAGTTCTTGAGGATAGAAGGTATCACCAGAGCTGCCTTCTTCCAAGGAGTTCTAGGGGAAAATCCATTTCTTGCCTTTCCCATCCTAGAGGTTGCCGGCATTCCTTGGCTTATGGCTCTCCTCTTCCATCTCTGAAGCAGGAGATGGTGGCTCACATCTCCCCTATGCTGGCATCACTCTGGCTCCTTCCCTCCTGCCTCCCTCTTCAGCATTTATTTTTATTATTATTATTTTTTACAATTTTATTTATTTATTCATGAGAGACACACAGAGGCAGAGACATAGGCAGAGGGAGAAGCAGCCTCCATGCTGGGAGCCTGATGTGGGACTCGATCCCAGCATTCTGGGATCACGCTCTAAGCCAAAGGCAGACGTTCAACCACTGAGCTGCCCAGGCATCCCCCTCTTCAGCATTTAAAGGGCTCTTGTGATTATACTGGGCCCACCCAGATCATCCAGGATAACTCCCTTATTAAAGTTGGGTTATGAACACCCTTAATTCCATCTGCAACCTTAAGCCCCTCTTGCATATAACAGATCCTCAGATTCTGGGGACTGGGACGTGGACAGCTTTCCGGGGCCATAATTCTGAATACCACTGAAGGTCACTTATGTTCTCAGGGGTTAAACTTCCCTCACAGTTATCGCAAGTTCCAACGAGAAAATAAGAACAGCTCTGAGGGGACGCCTGGGTGGCTCAGCGGTTGACGATCTGCCTTTGGCTCAGGTCATGATCCTGGGGTCCTGGGATCGGGTTCCACAACCGGCTCCCTGCTATCCCTCTGCCTATGTTTCTGTATCTCTCATGAATAAATGAATAAAAATCTTTAAAAAAAAACAGCTTTGAAATGTGTAATGTGCTATAGAAATATAAGCAGTACTTTATAAGGGCCAGTCAATAATAGCCAGTAATCCTAAACAAATGAGATACTCACCAAAATCCAGGCTGTGGCCTCGTGGTCAGAAGGGCCCCCTCGCACCTGCACAGCTATATTGACATGGTCCCCAGGCAGGTCCTCCAGCACCCGGGTACCCTCAGGAGACTGTGTGACCTGCAGAGGACAGAAAAACCACGGGTGGTTTAGAAAAAGCATCCTTACTGTCTGACTCAAAGGCCATATCCTAGCACCTCTTTTTTTTTTTTTTTTTTTTTTTTTTTTTAAGATTTTATTTATTTATTCATGAGAGACACAGAGAGAGAGAGAGAGAGAGAGGCAGAGACACAGGCAGAGGGAGAAGCAGGCTCCATGCAGGGAGCCCGATGTGGGACTTGATCCTGGGACTTCAGGATCATGCCCTGGGCCAAAGGCAGGTGCTAAACCGCTGAGCCACCCAGGGATCCCTTCATTGCTCTCTATAAAAGAGCAATGTTTTAATGTGACCACTAAATCCAACATCATAAGTAAAATCACCTCGCAGAGTGCCTGGTCCATAATTGGTTCTTAGTTTTTAAATCTCTTCTCTTCTTTTTTTTTTTTTTTTTTTCTTTTTTCTTTTTTTTTATTGGTGTTCAATTTACTAACATACAGAATAACACCCAGTGCCCGTCACCCATTCACTCCCACCCCCCGCCCTCCTCCCCTTCTACCACCCCTAGTTCATTTCCCAGAGTTAGCAGTCTTTACGTTCTGTCTCCCTTTCTGATATTTCCCACACATTTCTTCTCCCTTCCCTTATTTTCCCTTTCACTATTATTTATATTCCCCAAATGAATGAGAACATATAATGTTTGACCTCTTATTCCTAGTAAAAATACGTCAGTGGCTTTATAAACCTAAGTGCCTGTGCAGACAGCGCCCCCTGCTGGACAGTAACGACGCCGACACCACCGTTACCCCACAGAAGTGGTTCCGAGTTTCGTGACCCTTCCGGGGCTGTTGAGCTGGGTGCACAAGCTATGCTATGACCCACGCCAGTCTCTCAAAAATTGATCTGCAGGAAGATCTAGTTTTGGAATAGGATTTGGAGAGTCTTTCTAAAACCCAGATCCCGTGAAGTAGGCTCTAACTTCATTCCAGTGCATCTAGGCTAGATAAAAGGCGAACTTTCTGGATAGCTGAGGGGCCGAGGGAGCAAATGGCACAAGGAAAAGCTGGCTACTCCCCCTCTCTGGGGAGAGCTCCGGGGTAAAAGTTCTGAGGCATATACACTTGGAGGTAGAAGAGTGACATGTACGGTATCTTTTTTTAAACCATCCATTCCACAGATTCAGACATACCAGTACACAGATCTCTCTCTCTCTCTCTCTCATACACACACACACACACATGCACACACACACACACACACACACACAGAATTCTTGGACATAAATACCTTCCTCCACGTGATGACAGGGGTGGGCACAGCCCTCACCTCACAGGACAGGTACACCTGTGCCCCGGTGACGTTGTGAACACTCCGGGGTGGAATGATGACCACAGGAGCTGGAGGAAGAAGACAAGGGATGACAAGGGGTCACGACCTTTACCCTGCCCGCAGCCCCACGCAAGGGGAGCGGCAGCAAGGAGCTGCCACCAAGAGCTCGCTCGCAGGCGAATCCCGGTTCCCTCAGACCTGGAGGGCCGCCTCCGTGCTTCCTCGCCCATCGCCTTTGTTCTACCAACAGCAACACAGGGATCTGGAGAGGAAAGGCGACTTCCCAAATCCGCCACCAGAGCTTGGGGCTCGCCACCCCCGTGCCCAGGGCCCCTTCCGGGACCCGGCTGCCATCTGCTCACGGAGGGGCTGCTGTCACCTCACCGACGCCAAGCCTTCTAACAGATGGGCTTCTCTCCTTGCACGTGGAGGGCGGTTCAAAGACTAGGCCGAGGGAACAGCTGCACTCCCGAGCTGAGACCCCCTGCGGGCCCTTCCAGACGCTCGTTTGCATATCACAGACTCCAGACTCCACGGGCCTCCCCTCCCCACAGCCTCCTGGCCTCCTGGGGCAGAGCTCAGGCACCGAAGCCCCTGCACAGGGTCTGAGGACACCCCGAGAGGGGCGACCTCCCGGGACCACCCTACCCAGGCAGTGCCACTCTAGGCTGCCAGAACATTACAGGAAAGGCGGGGGGAGTGCTGGCTGGCTGGGCCCGAGGCCATGGGGTATCCGAGTCGGAAGTACTTAGCTGGCACTCCACACTGCCCTCCTCTCAGTGCCCTCCACGTGCTCTGCTCGCAATGGCGCTAAAAGAATCAAGTCCGGCCACCTCAGCTTCCAGGCCCTGCACCCAGGCCCTCGACGGACCTGCCCGCACTGCCTGCCTCCCCTTTGCTTGGCATGCATGACCCGCCAAGTCCATAGGGGACAGCTCCCCATCCCGCAGGACCTGGAGGGTGTGTGTCTGAGTCCAGGACCAGGGTGTCTGCACCCCTCTGACCTGCTGGATGACAGCCGGCAGGCAGTCCAGGTGCTTCCCCTGGCCTCACCTGGCCTTGACAGCAGCAGGACTCACCCCTGCATCCGGCCCAGCAGCGTCTCGGACAAGATGCAGTGCAGAGGCCCAGTGAGGACAATGCTCCCTGCTAGGGCTGTTGAGCTGATCTTACCCTGGGATGAGTGTGAGAGTAGTGGTTTAAGTTACCAGGACATATAAGTGGGCATCAGGAGCAGGTCTGGTAAACAGAGGACTGGATGAAGAAACACATGGCAAAGAAGGAGCAAACAAACTGCAGGGTTTATGCTCCCGGGGCTTTGCCTTGTGACTCATGTGTTCTCCTGGAGAGGGACGGGGCCCTCGCCTGTCTGGGTGCAGCTGCAATAAAAAAGGAGAGCCAGGGGAGGGAAGAAGGCCGCAGGAGGAGGGGGAGGGCCAGAAGTGAAAGGGCACAGAAATAAGACTGGTCTGGCCCCTGCACACAGACTTGTCAAGCTGATACCAAAAAAAAAAAAAAAAAAACCTCCGGAAAATTGTCTTAGAACCAGAGTTTCAAACCGGAGGGCCCCAACTCCCCCAAGATCCTGTGCCTAACCATCTATGATGTGTTCAGTTTAGCATCCACTTGCATGCCTCCAGTGACAGAGAGCTCACTACCTATAGAGCCAGGCCTTTCCATCATCCTAGGAGAGCCCTGCTGGTAAGAAAGTTTGTCTTCACCTGGAGCTAAAACTCACCTGCTTGTAAATCCCACATGTTGATCGTAGGGCTGCTTCACTGGAGCCCTATAGCTTCCTGGGTGCCCCATGGGCCTCTGTGGAATACAGACACTAACATCCCTACCCCCTCCCCCACTGCTTTCTCCTCCCTCAGCCTCATCAGCCCGCTTCCTCAGTTGTGCCCATTTGATTGCTTTCCAAGCACCATGGCTCTACCCACAACGCTGAGTGCAGCCAAAGTGCCCTTGTTGAACCAAGGTCCTAGGCTTCTAACATTGTCAGAAGCATCTCAGCCACCTGCAAACTGCCACAAAGAACCACAACACCCCTCCTCTCCAGCAGGGGCCCCATCTGCAACATGACAAAGAGAGTCTAATTTATCCGCACCCTCCCACCAACATCCCCTCCCCTGGAGCCCAACACTCCTCAAATAGCTCGCTGGGGGAACAATCAGAACCGTATCTTATTCCAAAGCCCTCAATGGATTCCAAAGGGACACTCAATCAACATGTTTTACTTTCATTCATGTAAAGTCATAAATTTTAAATGAGATTTCATCAATCTCTCTCATGCCTAAACGAATAAACCAGTAAATCACATTTCAACGTTCTCTTGCCTCAAATTTTCCCTCTCCCTCTTTTGAAGACTGTCGTGGAAACAGTGTCTTTGCTACTGATCTTGTGGCAGAAAATATCACTTCCTTGACAAAGGAGTCCCCGGCTTTTGATGATAAAGTAAGGTTCACATTTTTATTTATTTTAAAATTTACATACAGCACATTTAATCCTTGTGAAGTGCAACTCTCGAGTTTTGACAAATGCCTATGGTAGTGTAACCACCACCACAACCAAGATTTAGAAGAGTCCAGTTACTGCAAAAAATTCCCTCATGTTGCTCTTTGTCACGGAATCTGGTTTTAATATTAACCTATCTGATTTTTAATTTAAAATATTTTTATCCATCATAGCTTCTCATAATCAGCCACCACCATCATCATAGTAATAATGGTAATAATGCCACCATCTAACTCAGAGAGCTTGCTGTGTGCTAGGCACTCTAGTCTGCTCCCAGGGATTAACTCATTCCATCTTTGCAGAAATTTCATCAGCTGTGGAGCTAGCTAGGGCTACCCAGGCTTAAATGGTTGGGTGAGACTTTGAGCCCAGGGCTCTGGTTCTGAGCTTTGCCCCACAGAGTCTTGTCCTCTACTTGGATGACACTTCCCTCTACACTACTCCTTTCATCCTTAAACCTACTCTTCTAAGCAGGTGCTTCTATCCCCATTCTACAGATGAGATAAACCAAGGCTCAGCAAGGTGAAGGGCCTGGAGGAACAGGGACTCAAACCCAGGCACCCTGATCCCATCAACTGTCCACTGAGTTTTAAAGTGAAACATATGTGGTCTGTATGGACTCCATTCCAGAATATGAAAGAGCTCCTTAGGGATGCATTGAGGATCCCTAAGACAATCCCCAGGTTCAGTGATTTGCTAGGACGACTTACAGGCCTCAGCAGTTTTACACACGGCTATGATTTGTTACAGCGAAAGGAGACAAAGCAAAGAGCAAAGGGAAAAGGAGCTCATAGGGTCAAGAGGGAAAACCCGGCATGAGCTTCCCAGAGCCTCTCCTGGTGGATCATACAGGACACAACTAATCCCCCAAAAGTGAATGGTGACAGCACGTGTGAAATGCCATCTGCCAGGGAGGCTCCCTAGAGACTCCATGCCCGGGAATTTTGTTGGGGGCAGGTCACCTGGGCACCCTCTGCTTGACCAAAATTCCAGGGCCCCAGAAGAAGAGCAGGCGTGCAGCATAAAGCGGGTTGTTTGTACGGTTTAGGCATCAGTGTGAAAATGGCAGGAACCTTCCTGAAATCCAAGTTCCCGGACACCAGCCATGGTCAACCTGACCAGAGGCCTTTCTAAGGTAAGGATAAGTCCCAGGCCTGCTCTGTTTACTCTCTTCTGCATGGTGGTGGTGGTGGTGGAAGGGGGGAAATCCCTCCAAATCACCCCCAGAGAATAGCTCTTGTGAAGACACTATTAAATGGGTGATATGTCTTTTACACTAGCAGGACATTCCCAATCCTGCTGTCGCCAAGGGCTCATTCGAGTGTGGTGCTGGGGTGCTCCTAACATCATGACTCCTACAGGCAGGATAGACCCAGGTTCAAATCCTGCCTCTGCTACACCTGCAATGCTGTGATGTGGTCTCAATTTCTTCTGTGGTGTCTACTCTCCTTCCTCTCTCCTCTCCTTCCCTCCCCCTAGGCTATTGGGAGGAAGAGCTCCAAGAACCCTTGCAAACCATAAAAGGCAACTGGACGTGGCAGGCTGTGCTGCCCCATGGGGAATCTCTTCCTCAGAAGCGTCTAGCCTGCTCCAGACAGCCTCCTGGCCTCCGGGAGAGCAGGCCTCTAGGTGGGCCCTGCCCAGAGGTTCCAGACCCCACGCCCACAGCCTTCTTTCTGGCCAGCCTGGGGCACAGCCTCTCACCTCGCGATTGCCAGGGCTGCCACACTCCTGGAAGAGCCGGCGCTTTCCTTTCTACCTGCGTTTGACGAAAGTGATGTGGATTTCAGGAGGAAGGATGGTGCCCGGTGGGCCCAGTCTGTGAATGTGCCAGCTTTGTCTCTCTAGCTCTTTCTGGCTAAATACTTGCTTCCTTCTGTCCATGCCAGCAACAGCTCTAGGAAAGCTGGGATGGCACAGATCCACCCATCAGGTAATAGAATAGTCACCCACATGTGCACCCACAGAGGTAGCGCTGGGCATGCATAGAGGGAAACTCAAATGCCCCAGGGTCCCGGTGCCAACCATGGCAGCTTGGGCAAGTCATCAACCATTTCCTCCTTGTCTGCAAATGAAGACAGTCACTGCTACTCGAGTCTGCTCTGGGGTAAAGGGAGAGGATGGATGTGACTGAATTACTAACCATGTGGGTCTATACGAGTGAGAGGGGTCGACAGTATTTTTCTAGTGTGTGGTGATCTGTCCCCCCACACGGTCAACTAGATCTGTCCTTGATGGCTAGAATGAAAGATCTTCCCAAAAGCCTCTGAGGTTCCTTTCAAGTCAATGGTGCCGAGGAAAGAAAGAATATCAAAAGTCGTCCTCCAGGACCCCATCTGCTTGTACAAAGAAGTGCACAACCAAAGAGTTTAATCATCAACGCATTGAACAGCCCTGATAATTTATGCTAATAGTCATGTTAGGATGTGGAAGGAGAAACAGCTTAATCCGGCTCCCCGCAGCCCGTGCCGCACACCCCCTCCCTCGGCATGAAAGGCAGTTGAGCACGAGGCCCCCGTCTTTGTCCCTCTCACAAAGTGGCGCTTGCAGCCTCTCCCGGTTACCTGGTAACACGCGTCTCGCTCAGGCTGCGATTTCTAAGTGGAGCTGGAATGTCAACGGAGGTGGATTTTCTAAGATTCAGGATCTCAAGAGCTCAGTGAAGCTTCAGGGGCCCAGGACCCTGATCCTATCTGATTTAACATTCAGAACTGGCTAGCAACCTGCTGCCCGCAGGATCCCAGTCCCCTCCCCGTGTCAGCAAATGGCCAGGGAGCACGCAGGGAACGACACAGCCTTTTAAAGTAATGACAGCAGCAACGACACCAAGCCTCTTTACAGCTCGGAACAAAACCACTAACTCAGTACAGAACGAAGCTTCATCCCTCAGCCTGGTGCTCAAGGCCGGCAATGCCCCTGCCCCAAACCTCTCTGGGCCTCACCCCCAGCCCCAGGCACACCCCCTCCCCTGTACCTGCCCAGCAGCCAAGGTTTGCACCCACCTAAGGACCTCCCCAGCCCCCTCTCCCCCCAAGAATTTTCTAAAAGTCCTTCAAGGTTCCTCTCAGATATTTTCCCCTCGTGAAGCTATCCCTGAAGAGAGGAGCCAGCAACAAGCCTTGAGGGAAAAGCAGAAGGTGGATCCAGACCCAGAAACTCTCAAGATTCAAGGGTAGCCAGTTTGCAGCCCCATCCTGATCAGGAGGCCAGTAGGCTAGACGTGCCTGGCTCCGTGTGAAGAGAGCCGGGCAAAGCCGGGCTGAGGCCCCACCTCAGCTAGGAGCTAGCCAAGGAGCTCCATGGAACTCCCTTCTGTGTGCCTCCGTTCTCCTTTCTATTAAAGAGGAGTGAGGGCACCTGGGTGGCTCAGTGGTTGAGCATCCGCCTTCGGTTCAGGTCGTGATCCCGGGGTCCTGGGATCGAGTCCCGCATCGGGCTCCCTGCATGGAGCCTGCTTCTCCCTCTGCCTGTGTCTCTGCCTCTCTCTCTCTCTCTGTGTATCTCTCATGAATAAATAAATAAAATCCTTAAAAAAAGAAAAGAGGAGTAAGATCTGGCCCAGGGACTGGTGTTCTGAAAACTGCGTAAGAAGAGATGCAAGAGCGATTTTCAACAGTCAAGAATTCCTCATCTAAGCAACAGGGTGAGTCTTCCTTAAATGTGTTAATCAAAGGATCGCTCTTATTGTTAGGTGTTCAGGGGGAGTTTCAGAGAAACTGAAAAAGGAAAAGGTCAGAATTTAAGCCTGCAAATGGTTTCCAGATGCCCCACAGAGGCATGTGTAAGAACCCTTCCCGCACCTTTCGGAACCTGATAAATATTTACGGGGGTCTCATGGTGCTCGCTTGTAGAACGATAGGTGAGCGCCGAGGAGGGGTGATTTTTATTAACAATATTGAAGCAGAACAGCTGCCACTATGACTCAGCCTGTTTCCCTTCCACCCGGGTCCCTAGGGGCATTGTTAAAAAGTACCCCTGCTGTGTCGTCTGAATAAAGGATGGCTTTAGGGAGGCACACAAGGAGATGCCCCCTTCACTGGCTGGGAAAGAGGTCCCTATCCACACCTTCATGCTTCACCAGGACGCGAAGGCAGGGGCCACAAGCACATTTCGGGACGAAAAGAGATGGAACAAGAGTGCCTGAGTCTGTGGCAGATGACATCGTTGCTGGTGGGGAAGGAGAGCTAAATTCTGGGGAGGCCTGATGCCTGTCACTAACGAGATCATTAAAAGCAGTTTCTGACTTTCCTTCCTTTTAGTCCCTTGAACATCTTTACTCTCGGGGCCTGTGCCCGGGGTGGGCCTCAGAGCCCATAGATCAGAGTGGAGGGGCTGTCACATTTACTTGTCATTTGGTAATTTTCAGTGAATTAGGGGTATGGGGTTTCCATCTGCCATCTGGCCGCACTCTGGTAACCATGGCAACCACCACCTGCCTGACTTAACACTATCAAGTCCTGTCCCGAAAGAGCACTACACAGGGTGTCGGGGTCCCGGATGCCCGTCAGGCTTTACTGGTCATCCTGGCTGTGTCCCCTGCGCCCCCACCCCCACCCCAGGTCTTAGTCTCCTCTGCACAATAGCAGATTTGGTCTATGTGTCTTCAGGGTGGCTCTGTCTTAGGAACAGAATATCACTCCAGGGAGAAATAATCTGAGACCATCAGCACCCGCTAGATTCTGGGGACTTGGTCAGCATTTCTTGTGTCTCCAGCATGTGGAGTGAAAGTGTGGCCTGTCTGGAGACAAAGAGAACTGCCTGTGAATTAACTGCTAAGGAAAGCAGATTGTAAAAAGGAGTGATGGGAGCTAGAAGAAGGAAGGAGGCAGGACTGTTTAAATGCCACGGGGCAGAGACAAAGGTTCAAAGTGGAAGGGACCTCAACAGTGGCTCCACCGGGCTGTCGGGGCCCAGAGAGGGTCAGGGACCAGCCCAAGGTCGCTCAGGGAAACCAGCAGCAACTCGGGAAGCACCTGCCAGCTCTTTCCTCCCTTCTTTTTCCTGGAAGCCCCGGCCAGGAATAGCCAACGGTGACTCTCCTGTGCTCCGGGGCTGCTGCAGCCCCCTCAATGGGCAGCACATTGTTTTTGTGTTTCAGAGATAGGAACCTTCCCGCCCCATCCCCAGCAACCCTCTGGGTCTCCTGTACTTGTGTGCACGTACCTGGAATGCTTAGGGGGTGGGAAATAATACTAAAAATTACCCAGGGCCTGGAAAAGTTGGACCCCCACCCCCAAGGCTTTCCTGTTGGAGCTAAAGTCATTACACTGATTTAGGCATTTAGGTCTAGACTTGGGTCTGGAGGCCCAGGCCAGAACCCCCAACCAGACTCCTTGGAACTTCCTGGCTACCAGCTCACTCACCAACTCTCCACTGCCCCCTCCAGGCAGTGTAGATGGGGGCAGTTCTCCAAAACCTAATGGGCCATCAGGGTGCTTCACTGGGCATCCCTATACTGATGTTTTTCGATCTATTTTTGTTTGAGTTTTAAAAATTCCATATAGAGTTGGGCAACAACGGCACCCATAGATGACTTTACTGGGATGTTAATAAACCTTAAGTTTCTAGGTACCCAGCAATGAATACATTTCCATTCCTTTACCCTTCAAATCATATGAGCCTTGGACCTGCGAAATCCAGATCTGGCCCTGATGGCACCATCATCTTTTCAGAGCTTAGGTCCTCAAAGGTCTTAACTGTCCTGGGTGGGAGATCCCTCAGGTCCTCCTACCAGGGTCCCAACCCTGGGGTTCTGGCCCAGTGATTCCCAAGTCCCCTGTCTGGAGTGCCTCCTCCTCCAGCATCTTCACCTTCCCTCCCTCTTCATTCATCAACCCCACCCTGCGCAGATGGGCCCAGTGCCAGTTCTGGGAACTTCCACCCAGTAGGACACCTCCTCCCCCCACTCCCAGTCAGCTGGAGGCATCCAAGGCAGGCTGCGCTAACTGCAGGCCTTCCGGTAGGCAAGTACCAAAAGGGACAGCAGGCTCACCAAAATTCTGCCCAGCGCAGGGGCTTGTGTCTCCATGGGCCTGGCAAGGAAGGGGGCAGGATGTGGATTCCTGTCCCAAGTCTCCTGGAGCACCTGGCCAGGTAAGAAACACTGCTTCTGAAGGGAAAACCGAGGCTCTACCGATCACGGTGCGTGCAGGGCTCCTCTGTTCCACATTCCGGGGGGGGGGGCGGGGGGGCTGGGGTCCCTATTTCTCCCCCTGCCCCGGCACCGCGGTACGGACGCAGGACTCACCGAATTCGCAGGGGCCGTCGCGCGCCTTGTGCAGGTGGCCGGGGTGCGGGCGGGGCGCGTGCCGGGCGCGCAGGCGCAGCGCGCAGATGCTGGGGTAGGAGCGGCCGTCGGAGCCGCAGACGGCGCCGCGCTGCGCGCACACGCAGAGCCCGGTGCCCTCGGGCGCCGCCCCCGCGGCGCGGCTGGCGCACACCAGGCCGGGGCCGCAGCGCGCGCCCGCCCGCCCTCCGCAGCGCGCGCCCTCGGCGCCCAGGCAGCGCGCGCAGCAGCCGCACTCGTCGCGCGCCGCGATCCCGGGCGCCGGGCAGCTGGCGGGCGCGGGGCAGCGCTCCGGCCGGCACGGGCCGCACGCGGGGAGCCGGCCGGCCGCGCGGAGCCCCAGGCCCCGGGCCAGCGGCGGCAGCAGCAGGAGCAGCAGCGGGCCGAGCGGGGGGCGGCGAGCCATGGTCGGCTCCGGGACGGCCGCCGCGCCTCTGCCTCGCGCTGCGCTCGGCGCGCGCCGCGCCGCCACCCCGCCCGCCTCGCGGCCGCTGATTGGCCGGGCCTGCACCGCGGGGCGCCGCCGCCGGCCTCCCGGGCCGGGACCCGCGCGGCGGGGTGGGCTCGGCCGGAGCGGCGACCCGAGGCCCGCGCCCCTGGACCCGCGGGCCCTGCGGCGGGAGCTCGCCCGAGGTGGCCCGAGGTGGCCCGAGGTCGCCGCGGGAGCGCCAGGACCGGGCGTGCGGGCTGCAGGTCCGTCGACGCTCCCAACAGGATGCGCTTCGTAATTTTAGTTTGCATTTAGGAGTTTTCAAGTTTTGTGTCTTTAAAAAGGGACTATACGGTGTAACACGTCAGAGTTTTTACGAATGGGCGTAATGGTGAAAAGAGTTTCCCTTCCACCCTGTGACCCAGTGTCCCAGCCCAGCCTCGAGAGGCCACTCGTTATCAGGTTCTTGCGTGTTTGCAGAAATTTCGTATGCCCGTTAAAGCACGTATGGTCGTAAAGCCCCTCCATCTGAACACACACGGGCGCACACACAGTGGCGTGGCCTGCATGTTACTCTGCACTTGAGTTTTCCAGCCATAGTAGTTCCCGTAGTGTCCCTGCCTCTGATTGTCTCTGAAAGGGGGCTCGTACAAACAATGGAGCGTTGTTTGGTTTTCTCCCCCTGAATGCTACTAAAACCCTGATATATTTCACAGTCAAAAGTGACTTTGGTTGTGATGAGATCTGATGATCTATTTTGGATTAGCCTCAGGCTTTTAAACTTTGCATAGTATTTAATTGCATGAAAACTGCAATTATTTAGCCAGTTTTGAGTCCTTTGTTACTACAAATAATGCTGTGATGAATGTCCTGGCGCGCAGGTGTCAGTATATTTGTGGTTAGTGGGGAGTGCATGTTGGAAAGACACGGTAGCATGTGGTCAGTTATTTATTCACGTGGCCCCTGCTGGCAGCCAGGCTGTGGATCCTCTCCCTGGCCCGGTCCTGGCAGGGGACCCGCACAGTAAACCCTAGGGAGTCCCGATTGCTGGAGTTGGATGTATGGTGAAGTGAAGACATGGGGTGGAGGGAGAGGCTTGTTGACTCAGCTGTGTGGGTGGCTTTTCCTGCTCACCCCTTAATCCTGATTTGCCGTGTGCAGTTTTCTTTCTTTTCTGAACTCTTAGAGATGGAGAAGCCTTTTGGATTGGTGTCCATTTCCTTTAAAACTGCCTGCAAGCCCATAGCCCAGTGAACTCTGGTTCCCAGAGTGCCAGTTAACACAGAGGGTGACATCTGTGGGCCCCATAAGATTATGGGTAAAAGAAAAGATGAGTTCTCCTGGCAGGGAAGAGGGTTGAGGTACCTCTGTTGTCTGCCAGGTAGTGAGCTCCCATGGTGTGAATTTCTACCTCCTCTGCTCACAGTTGGCACACATAGGAGACTAGCTCATACTGCGGTTAGGATGGATACATGCACACTCAGCAGCTGTTGAAGTGGGTGTGACTGTCCCAGTCTGAGGACCTAAGGTGAGGAGAAGTTTCTCCATAGTCTTTTTTTTTTTTAAGATTTTATTTATTTATTCATTCATGAGAGACACACACACAGAGAGAGAGAGGCAGAGACATGGGCAGAGAGAGAAGCAGGCTCCATGCAGGGAACCCGACGCGGGACTCGATCCCGGGACTCCAGAATTGCGCCTTGGGCGGAAGGCAGGCACCAAACCGCTGAGCCACCCAGGGATCATAAATGGGCCATAGTCTTGAATCTCAAGCTTAACAGGCCAATCATAGAAGGCTGAGGGAAAACAAAATCTCTGTCTCCAGTTTTCTGGTGGGATGTTTCAGAGCAAAGAGAGGGGTGGGTTTTCATGCATGAAGGGTGGGAGTTGTGGAGGGACAGATTTCAATTCAATACTGTGATTCCAATTCAATACTGTGTCAGAGGGAACATAGCAAGATGTGGAGCTCTGCAAAGATGGACACTTAGATGCTAAGCAGCCAAGATATGATAGAGGGTTTGCCCTCCTGTTGTAGATAACTATAAAACCCAGACATAGTGTAGGTGCTGGACCCGGAATGGGGATATCTGGGTGGACTCAGATGAAGTTAAGAATCTTGAGCCTCTGAGTTATTCAGAGCCTTCCCTGCCTCCTCCCTCCCCAGTGGAAGCAGTTTGCAGATTATGTCTGAGAAGATTCACTTTCCCTTATTTAAGGCTGTTACCTTGCAAGGCATACCTTTTCTTTTTTCCTTTTTTAAATTTTATGTATATGTATATATATATATATTTAAATATTTTATTTGTTCATTCATGAGACACACACACACACACACACACAGAGAGAGAGAGAGAGAGAGAGAGAGAGAGAGAGAGAGGCAGAGACACAGGCAGAGGGAGAAGCAGGCTCCATGCAGGGAGCCTGACGTGGGACTCGATCCAGGGTCTCCGGGATCACGCCCTGGGCTGAAGGCAGAGCTAAACCCCTGAGCCACCCGGGCTGCCCAGGCATACCTTTTCTCTTCGAGACCTACTCCACTTGCCTCCTGTGGCCCCTGACTCACAAGTGGCATTAGAGTTCCATATGCTTGAGCAGGGCAAGTACAAAATCTGAGAAGATATACAAGAATGCCAAGATTTTGCTAAATTACATTGCAGTAACTTGAGGAGTATGTGCAAGAATGGATTTTAAGGGTGAGGGACCAAAGAAAACAGAATATAACTTTTTATAGCGTTGATACAGGTGCAGTGGATTCAATGTGTCAGTTTGTGTAGCTGGTAGTGACTCTATAGTTTACTTAGCTTGTTTAAGTGAAACTGAGGCTTAATGATGATCTGCACTGAATTAAATTGAGATGCCAATACTTCCTTAGGGTGTTGCAAAGGAGAAAATTAAAAGGCTTAGGGGAGATGTTGAAATAGATTTATTATGGACAACCGCACAACCACCTACTACATTCCCCAAGGGGATCCAGAGGACCACCAATTCCCTGTGACACTGAGAAATTCATTAGCAAGGGAAGCACTGTTATCTTTGAAAAACTCTTTGGGTGCTCTCCTCTGTTGGCCATATTTGATGATGAGAGATGCCACCATTGAAAGGGGCTCCCTGAGTCCTCTGGGGATGGTGAGATTGCAGGAGAGCAGAGGCCAAGTGGTAGCACTTAACTGCCAAAGGCATGGCAGGGTGCAGTTACCATGATGGACAGTCGGATGAAGTGGACATCCTGGTTTTGACTCACAGAGATCTTTGGCATTGTCTGGTTGTCACAGTGTCCCTAGGAATGAAATAGCATCCTACTAAAATGTTACTTGCTGTGTACAATGGGAAAAAGCTCCAGGTCTGGTGTCCAGAAGCGGATTTGAATCACTAGGTTCTCTTTTCCAATTTTCAGGCCTAATTAGAAGGGGAGGCCAGATCCCTTACACAAAGATGCTATACAAATTCTATTAAGTCCTCCTTCAAGGCCTTCCCAGAAGGACCTCTGACCATTTACTAGAGTGGCTCACTGTAGCCCACAGTCAAAGGGGGCCTTGCAGGACTCAGGGTCCATGTTCAAATCACAGTGAACCATGGGGCGCCTGGGTGGCTCAGTTGGTTAAGCGTCCAACTCTTGACTTCGGCTCAGGCCCTAATCTCAGGGTCATGAGATTGAGCCCTGTGTCAGGCTACCCACTCAGCAGGGAGTCTGCTTGGGATTCTCTCTCTCCCTCTGCCCCTCCTCCCTGCTCCCTCTCTCTCTAAAATAAATAAATCTTTATTAAAAAATCCACAGTGAATAGACACATTTGGCAACTGGCCGAATCCCAACATCAGTTCTGTGACATATGGAGTGTGGACTATTAGAAGAGGCAGGGACTAGTGGAAGCCCCTGGAACTTTTTTTTTTTTTTTTTTTTTTAACCAGGAGAGTTAGCAGCTGCCACCAATTTCCTCATAAATAATTGAAAGAGAAGTCACCTTGCCATGGGGAGGATTCATTTTCTTAGAGGACAACACAGCCTAGTCTCACTAGAGGAAAGCATTTACCTCCTTTTAACATGCCCTTGGCTCTACTCTTTTCAAAGTAATAGTGTGTCCTTATTGTGCTAAGGAGTATTTGGTCTCTTCCTGAGCCAGTGTCAACATAAAAATGTACAGTGGATCCTCCAGCAACACGGATTTAAAGTAGGCAGGTTTCTTTTATATACTACAGTACTGTAAATGTGTTTTATTTGTGATGTTTCTTAATATTTTCTTTTCTCAAGTTCACCCTATTGTAAGAATTCAGCATTCAATACATAGGACATACAAAACATGTGTTAGTCGCCTGCGTTATTGGTAAGACTTCTGATCAACAGTGAGCTAATAGTGTTCAGTTTCAGGGAATCAGAAGCTATATGCAGATTTTAAAAAAGATTTTATTTATTTTATGAGAGACACACAGAGAGAGGCAGAGACACAGGAAGAGGAAGGAGAAGCAGGCTCCGTGCAGGGAGCCCGATGCAGGACTCGATCCCAAGACTCTGGGACCACGGCCTGAGCCGAAGGCAGACCCAACCACTGAGCCACCAGGCGTCCCTATATGCAGATTTTCAGCTATGCAGATGGTCAGTGCCCCTACCTACCCGCTCCATGTTGTTCAAGGGTCACCTGTAGTTGTTTTTTCTTATTCTCAAGTGTCTCCCTGTTGGAGGAGAGATGGTTCTCTGTTTGTCTTGCTCCATCACGTCCCTAATTTGTAGATTCATTGACTCATTCTTCATGCGGCAAGCTCTCAGAGGGCCTGCTACTACTTGCCAGGCAGGTGCAGGACAGCAGGGTAAGCCGGGCGCTGTGTGCTCAAGAGGGTGGCCTCTGGAAGGCAAATTGGAAGCAATTTCAGTACAATAAACAGGACTACAGAAAAGCGCTGGGGGCAAAGAGTCCACCTTCTGGAGAAGGTACTCTTTAAACTGAGCCTCGAGGGGCCAGTAGATGCTGTCTAGGAGGGCAGAGAAAGGGAGCGGAGTGTCTGAAGGCATGAAGACCAGAGAGAGCATGGCACAGTCAGGAGCAAAGAGGAGGCTCAGCCCAGCTGCGGGGCTGTGGGAAGTGCTGAGGCTGGTGAGGTCAGCGTGCTGGTCCTGCCGGCTGAGGAGCTTGGAAACATGGGATCCAGGCCTCAGCCCTGTAGCTCAGGTCTGTGTTGCTGTCTGACAGACCGACACCTTAAAGATGGGGAGGAAAGGGATAGTAATACCCACCGGGGAGTCAGAGGATAAGTCTTTCAGGAAAATCCCTGGTTCTCTGTTTTCCCATCAGCATCTTTCCCAGGGCTTCCACCAAATGCGAGGCTTGGGTTAGGGCCACCTGTGCACAGTGCCACCTTGTGGACAAGGTCGGGATTACAGACCTAGAAATGACCTTGTAACCTCCTTCATTTAGTTCAATCTATGCTCCCTGATCATTCATTTTATTTTATTTATTCATGAGAGACACACACACACAGAGGCAGAGACACAGGCGGAGGGAGAAGCAGGCTCCATGCAGGGAGCCTGATGCCGGACTCGATCCCAGGACCCCAGGATCACGCCCTGAGCCGAAGGTAGGCGCTCAACCACTGAGCCACCCAGGTGTCCCGCTCCCTAATCATTCAGATGAACCAAGGTGCTGGCATAAAGCACTCTTGGTTAGGAGAAGAGAACAGAAATGGATACAGATAATCACAGCGTACTCCAGAGGTATGAGTCCATCTGAAGCAGTGGGGTTCTTGAGGGAGCTCAGGGAAGGCTTCATCAGAGCTGGGTCAGGTGGGGAGAAGGGGTCTTTAGAGACCACCTCTGACATCTTCACTTTAAAAAGGGGGTGACTGGAGCCAGAATGGGAAGAAACTTGCTCAAAGTTCCAGAGCCCTGCAGGGCAGAGCTGAGGGGAAGACCCGGGTCTCTGGGTGTCCCAGCGCTGAATTCCTTTTCCCATATGTGGTTGGCTTTCAGTTTAAGTGGGTCCCCCTCCTGATGCTCTAGAAATGGCCTTTGCAGGGTCTGATCTGCTGCTCTGGTCTGTCCCTGTGTAACCCCAGCCCAGCCTCCTGGTGTAGTCATCTCATTCTCTGCATCCCATCTGTGAGCAATTACAGAGTACCAGAACCCTCCCCAGGGAGCACACTGTGCCTCAGCCAGGCTCTTGGCTAATGGGAAGAGGGCCCAAGATGTGTCTCTAGAGTACCTATCCTCAGGGACTGGCATTCTTCTTGGCACACAGGTACTTTGTAAATATTTGTGACAAGAATGAATGGGTGATTGCAGGGGAAATGGATGGTACCTGAGAGGTCAGTCCTGATCTCCTGAGGACTTGTCCAAAGTTGAGTCTAGTATGGGAAGATAAACTGGGGCCAGGTCACAAAGGTCGCTGAATGCCCAGTTAAGTTTGTCTTCATTCTCCTAGCAGGTGGAGCCAGGCTGGTCTGTAATGGAGAAGGAGCAGGATTGGAACATAGATTAGTTTCCTTCTTTTTCTAAGTGAGAAAATTGTCCCTAGTCAAGGGATATCGATGCTCTAGAAAGCTGTCATAGCTACTTTTTTTTTTAAAGATTTTATTTACTTATTCGAGAGAGAGAGAGAGAGAGAGAGAGAGACGGAGGGAGGGAGAGACACAGGCAGAGGGAGAAGCAGGCTCCCTGCAGGGAGCTCAATGAGGGAGTCAATCCTAGGACCCTGGGATCACAACCTGAGCCAAAGGCAGATGCTCAACCACTGAGCCACCCAGGTGCCCCACATCATAGCTACTTAATGGAGAAATTGCACTAGATCATCTGGATAGCTGGGTTCTTTTGTTTCTAAATTTAATAATTAAGCCAGCCACGTGTCTGGAATAAGTAGAGGCTGTCCTATGATAAGCTCCCCACACTCAGGAAACAAGCACAGCCTTTGAGATGCAGTGCTGAGTTCCCTTCTGTCCTGTCACCAAACTCTGAACCCTGCTAAATACACAGCTGCAAGACAGTAAGCCAGCCTAACCCGGGTTCTGGTGTAGCTGCTCATCTCTGTCCTCACTCTCTGCCAACTGCAGCACCATCGCATCGCTGCTGGAAGGAGGTCTCTGGTGGAGTGCTGTAGGGCTCTATAATTAGTGTTTTTATCAATAACCTGGATGAACTCAACATAAGTATTCAGGTGCCCCAAAACTTCAAGAAGGAATTAATGTGCTTTGGATAGAAGAAGCAATATTCTGAAAGGTTTGCATAAGTTAGACTGGTAGAGAAAAATCAAATGTTGAAACGTTCTACAGATGCCCATCAGGTTCTTTGTTTCGATTGAACACTAAAATGAGAAGGCTTGAGAGAAAGAAAATGGAATCTACCAGAGAGGGCTGCCTCCTGTTCAGAGGGGCCACGTCTGGAACATCATAGCTGCTTAGAAATGGGTGCTTATTATTGCAGATGAAATTTTGCTGAACTTGAGCATTTTAGCTCAAGCATGTTAGCGTTTCTCCCACTTTGAAGTGGCTGTTCCCATCCTTCCCAGGGCGGTCAGTGGCAACTCAATAATGACTTTTCCTGAATGGTGTGAAGAGAAGAATTGTAGAATTGAGGGAAACCACCATTATAATCCAAGAACTTAAAATAGCCGTTTGAAGCCTGGGCCATGGAGCCAGGAAGCACCTGGCTCCTGGAAGAGATGGCCTCTCCATGTGTCTGGAGGGAGAAGAGCTTTGCGGTTCTTTTCTCTGAACCATGTGGCATGGACATGGCAAGAACCTCTCCTTCCCAGGAAGGAGAGGGCCTGGTTTTAGAGGAAACACATTTACAGTGTTTCCTTGTTTCTAGACATCCGGTACCAGAGTTGTGTTGGGCTTGATCCTCCTATGTCTCTTTTTCATTTTCCTTTTGTTATTTTCAATTCCAAGAATAAGCATTTACAAAGCCTCCCCTGTATTGCAGACTTTGCATTGAGCCAGATCTAGTGCTGGCTTCCAAGTCACTGTGATCTACTGGGGGAACTGGACACAGTGACCTGGGATGTGACTATATACTCCGAGTCCCAGTCAGCACCCAGCTAATGTCCATCGAGTGCTTACTGGGTGTCAGGCACCCACCTAAACGCTTCATGGGTATTTGCTCATTTCAACCTCACGTGACCACGCAGCATTGTATACCTTATCTCAGGTGAAACCAGTGCTCAGAGAGGATAACAGTAACTTGGTCAAGATTATGCAGCTAGTTCACAATGAAGTTGGTCCCAGAGTCCACACTTGGAACCACTGCACCCATTGTTCCATAAATATGTGTCCTATAGCAAATGAAGAAGACCTAATATGTACCATAAAAGAGCTGCAGATCACACCAAGACAAATAAGGTTACACTGTAGTGACCAGTGACACTTCATGCCAGATACTATGTTTGAGGTAGGACTTACTGAACAAGAACAATGGGGATAAGCAGGAAGAGGAGGTGTTTAATGGGGATAATAAAGGGATAAAAAACAAATGGTCTGAATTTGTCAGTTATGGTGTCTGTTTACTGCTTACGTGACCCTTTCCCACTCCACCAGAGCTGATTAGACCAGTTGTGATGGACTGACTCATGTCCCCCTGCATATTCATATGTTGAAGCCCTAACCCCCAGTATTTTCTAATGCAACTATATTTGGAGATGGGCCATCTAAAGAAATAGTCAAGTTAAAATGGAGCCATTAGGGTGGGCTCCAATCCAATCTGATTGGTGTTCTCCTAAGAAGGGGAGATTAGGATACAGAGAGAGACACTGGCGGTGCACATGTGCAGAGGAAAGGTGGCGCAGGGACAGTGAGGAGGCAATGCTCTGCAAGCCAGAGACCTCAGTAGAAACCAAACCTGCTGACACCTTGATCTGGTTCTTCCTGCTTCCAGAACTGTGAAAGATTACATTTCTGTTGTTTAAGCAACCCTGTGTGTGGTATTTGTTATGGCAGCCCTAGCAAAGTATATACAAAGGCTGCATGAGCCAAAGACAGAAGAACGTAGACTGGTCTATGACCTACACGGGGTAAAGATAAACCAGGACGGAGCTTTACTGTGAGCACTTCCAACTGAGGGAACTGCAGAGGAGGGGGTGACCTTTGGGGGTAGAAGTTGAAAAGATAATCCTCAGGACAGTGGTGAGTTGAAACCACGAGACAGCAGAAGCCATAAAAAAGCAAAGAGACTGAACCATAAAGAGAAGCAAAAATACCCAAAGGGAGAGAGACAAGAGAGGGCTCTCGGCCAGGGAGGTAGAAGAACAATTCTCAAGAGCTGGTTTGAGTTTCCAGAGCCTTCCGGGGTTGGGACCCTGCAGGGGAGTAGTAGGAAACCCCACTAACCCCAGGCACCTTGAGTAGATCTCTGTTCCTTGCTCCCTGAAGATCCAGAGGAGCATGGAAGGTTGTGCTTAGGGATGGACTACAACTCACAGAGAACGTAATGTGGCAGGAAACTAGTGGAGATGAGGCCAGAGAAGAAGGTGGAAGCGACTCCCTGGAAGGTTTGGAAAGGCCCCTAGGAGGGAGGGCAGGAGTGTAGGCCCTGGGAGGGCTCTGAGCAAGGGCAGGAGCGCCTGAGCTGCGCCGGGGAGATGTGCCCTGTCCTGAGCGAGGGGGAGGCGGGGCAGCGGGGGGCAGGGAGCTCCGAGGTGGTCCGGCACCGGCTGTGAGGATGCGGACCAGCAGCTGTAGCAAGCCGCCTCCACCATGCGTAATGACTCGAACGTGATGGACATTTACTCCTTAATCCTGCAGAACCTCAAACAGGTATTTCCCATCCCCCAGTGTTGATGCAGGACCCCGGCTCATTCCGGGTTGTGCCTGCACCCGTTGTGATGTGGGCCCCCTCCGGGCTTGGGGAAGGGGTGCATGAGAGGGGCCGGAGTGAGAGCTGGGAGGAGGGCGGGTGGTGCCTGGCCTGGCCTGGCCTGGAGCTGGGCGCAGGGGGCACTGACAGACGGGGACTCCTGGCCTCTCCTTCCCAATCAGACCATTTGGAAACAGCGAGGCCATTTAGAATCCGTGGCCACTGCGGTACCTGGGAAATCGTAACTGTTCTCAGCTGCAGGAGAGGCATGCTCGGCCCTGATCGGGACGCCACCCCTCCCTATGTCCTGCATCTATGTGTCACTTGGTTCTCGGTCCCACTGACCAACACTCAGCTCTTGCTCTGTCTCAAGGTCAAACTCCCGAGACAAGTGACCCGCTGGGCAGAGTGTCCATCACAGATAATAGGTTGATGCAGTTTATGACTGGCTGTCTGGGGTCGGGCATTTGGTCCAATCAGCAGTGCCCTGGGTTCTCTACCTGTGACATGAGCTGCTCATGCCCTTGGCACAGCTCTGCGGGCACAGCGGGGTTTCCGAGGCTTGGCCAGTCCTTTTAGTCCACTTCTCTTCCTTAAACCTTAGCTTTCTTACCTTTAGAATAAAGGACCTGGACCTCATGATGGTTACAAGTCCTCCACATTCTGTGCCGCATCAGCGAGGGCAACATTTGTCGTGACAAAAGCCTGTGCTTCCCTGGCTTGTTACAGTAGAACTTTATTTCTTGCCCACAGACCAGTGTGTGAGAGGTCCGCTGGTGCAGAGAACAGATTCCTTTACATAGTGATTCAGGGACCCAGGCTTGGTCCATCCCATTTCTTTAGGTCCTTTGTGTTCTAAGCCAGCAGATGGGGAAGGGGAAGGTGGAAAAGACACACTTGCTTCTTAACTGTCTTGGCCCAGAAGTAACCCCTGTCACCTCTGCTCACATTCCTTTGGTGAGCCTTAGCTCCATGTCTGTTCCTAGAAGCCAGGGCCTGGGGAGTCTGGGGAGTATGGCCCTGGCTGGGCAGGTCCTTCTGAGCAACAGTCTCACTTTATGGAAAAGGATCAAGAATCCTGGCGGCCAGCAAGCCAGTTCTGCTGCATGGGTGGGGTTCAGTTTTGAACTTGTCTCTAGCCTCTTCTCCTGGCAATGGGTGGCCTCGTTTCCAAGGAGAATCTTGAAGCCAGTGGTCCTCGTTTCCTGGTTTATTGCCTCGAGACAGAGTCCTACTTTATTGCCTATAATAATTTTTATAGCTAGCCAAAGAGGACTTAGCTGCTGGGCAAAGTTCTGATAGTTCAGCAACCCCCCCCCACACTCCGGTGCCCACCCCAGGGGGCTAAAAGAGATAGCAAGTGTCCAGGAGAGAGCAAATGGGAGGGACGTTCCTGCTTTACCTGAGAAAGCAGGAGAAGGGGAGGAAGAGCAGAAAAATAGCCGTTTGTCTTCCAAAACAAGGAAGAAAGCCACCTGCCTGCTTTCATTTCTTTGGTAAATATTTGACTGGATGTTTGCCTTTTCTCTAGGGTTTTTGGGTGCTGTGAAGGCAACTGGGCACAACACCAGAATATCAGAAGCAGTTGATAACCAAGAGGCCAGAGAAGCTCACAGCACAATCCAGAGAACCAGATTGCTCACTGGGGTTGCAGGCAACTGCTTTCCCACCGAGATGCTTTCTACAAACTCAAGGTGAGTTATCAGAGTCGGATTCAAGACAAGTCGTGCTGGACAACCACTTGTTCTTGTCAGCTGTCTTCTTTGATGTTGGTGGTTCACGGAAACTGGGAGAAAGGCATAGATTTAGCTGATTTGTCGGTAGGCTGGCATGTAGACAGAAACCATGGATGGGTTCCTGGGTCAGTGAACAGATTTCTTTTTTTTTTTTAAATTTTTATTTATTTATGATAGTCACACAGAGAGAGAGAGAGGCAGAGACATAGGCAGAGGGAGAAGCAGGCTCCATGCACCGGGAGCCCGACGTGGGATTCGATCCCGGGTCTCCAGGATCGCGCCCTGGGCCAAAGGCAGGCGCCAAACCGCTGTGCCACCCAGGGATCCCAGTGAACAGATTTCTATTTACCTTCAGTTTGGAGCCTGAGTCAAATGGGAAGAGCCCAGGGATGGTGTTGGAGGACCTGAGTTGGAATCCTGGCTCTGTAGTTTCCGGAAAATCCAAATGCCTCAGTTTCCTCATTTATAAATCAGGTGTAATAACTCTGGTCCAGCTGAACCCCAACTTTGTAAAGATCGTATGATTAAAAAAAAAGATCATATGAGAAGAGGATGTGAAATGACTTTGAGATCTATAAAGTCCTGTCCAAATGCCAGTGATTAAGAACTCTCATTCAAACATTGGAACTTAAATCTTTCATCTTAAATAATCTAAGACCTGAAAAGAGTAGCCCAAACTATGACAGAAAGTAGAACTGTCACTTTCTGGTGTCATAGTGTGTCTGGTTAGGTTGTTGAGGGATGCCGTGGAGGGTGAGTGACAGAAGAGGAGTCATGGACAGACAGACATGATGGGAGTCCCTTGGGGAAGCAGGCTGTCTGTTACTAAACTTTTCATAAGCCAGAGTGCTGTAAAGCCGTTATGTAGAAAAATTTTTGAGTGTTCCCAGACCCCAGAACTAACCTCTCTTAGGCTTTTCTGTTATCTTAGGACACATCTGGCTAACAGATGCACAAAATAAATCAAGATAAAGCACCAGTGCTCACAGACACAGTTCCAAGCTCTGGCAGCTTGATGGAGATGCTGAATGTGTTTCCTGGGGAAGGAGCAGGCGGGGGGCTGGGGGCGCATCTCGATAACTGGGGTCCCTGCTGCTTCTATAACAACTTGCTATAAAACAAACGCTGAACACTGTTTTTTTGCTTTTGGCCTTTTTTCATAAAGGGGAAAACCCCCTTTGGGTTTCTTTTGGTTAGTGAAAACAAGTACTAATGTAGGGCTTTTATAAAAGCAAGATGGCCTAATGTGAGTTTTTGAAAAGAAGGGCATACCTGTACCTGGAGCCCTAGGTATGGGGAAAGAGGGAGGAAGCCTCCAGTGGGTGGAGAAGGATGTGGGACAGGGAACAGACCAGAGGGTGTCCTGAAGGACAAGTGGACAGAGAGGGGAGTCAGCTGAGTGCTGGGGGATGTGAACTAGGGAGCCTGAGGGCGCTGGCTGGTCTCTCTCTCCCCTCTCTCCAGCTGGGCTCCTTGGGCTCAGAGGGAAGCATTAAGAGGAAGCAGTAAGAGGAAGCAAGGGGGTGTGGTTGGATGTGGACTTCGGGAGGTCCCTCTGGTCACAGGGTAGAGGACAGATGAGGGGGGCAGCGCAGGATGTGTAGGACATGGTGGGAATTCTATCCTGAAGTCCAGGTGAGGATGAGGGTAGCCTAGACTGTGGTGGTGACTGGGGGGATGGAGGCGTGTCTGGATTCAGCAAGGATTGGAGAGTCCTCCTGACCGGGCTTGATCTAGGGGTGGATTAGAGAGCATGCCTCTGGGCCTCTGGCTTGGCCTAATGGACGGGCGGTGATGCTACTCCTGACCTGAGGATCCCTGAGGAGGAGCAGGTTGGCAGGAGTGTTCAGTTGGGACAGGTTGGACTGGAGTGCTTGGGACATCCAAACCGAGATAACGAGAAGGCAGGCAATTGGCTATATGGTCTGGACTCAGAATAGAAGTCTGAGCTGCCCTCAGAGAATGTGATGTACCTCATGGGGCTGTTGTGCCCTCTGGGCCCCTGACATTCTTTTGAGGTCAGCCTCATGCCCTCATGGCCTCCATGTGCCCCTCCCAGGACCTCCTCTTTATCATGGTTGTCTCCCTGGACCCAGGCTGGTTGTCTGGCTCTGCTCACAGAGAATAAAGACCTGGCACATGGTGGGGAAAATAAGAGGCCCTGGGAGAAAATGGAATAAAGGCATGAAAGGCCCATTAATACCTCAACTCTGATCCTCAGAGCTTAAAGTCAGTACCTGTGTTGGAGTCCCCCCTCCACTCCTGTGGACAAGTGACAGCCTCTCTCTGAAGCTCCTTCTCTAAGGGTCCAGCCAGACCTTGGGAGTGAGAATGCTTTGGGAACTGAAGAGCCCTGTTCCTTCCCAAGGTACCCCCTAGCTGACACAGGGGAAGATCCCATGGTTCCTATGTTCCAGTGAAGAGCTCTGTTCCCAACCTGGCCGAGCTGATCTGGTCTCCCCAAGACACTGGTGGAGCCGGGGCACCCAGTCAGGATTTTGGTACAGTGGCTTCTGTGTCTCTCGATGCTGCTGCTGGTGCCACCCAAGGAGAGCGCCCCGGGGTCCTCTGGGGGCCAGGCTGCTGCTTGGAATCCACCTGAGGCATTGAGGGAGGCAGCTATAGGGAAGGGGGATGTGGGCCTCAGTTAACAATGCACCATCCATATCCATTCTTTAATGATCTAGGGAAGTGCTGGCACTCTACCCATTCCGCAGCCAGGCAGCCCAGGGTGCAGGGAGGAGAAATGAGTCACCCCAGGTTGCAAGGTGCTTGATTCCAAATCCCAGACTCTTCCCTCCAGACAGATCTGAGGTCCCACAAGAACATAAAAAATAAGCCTATACATGCCCTCTTAAGGAGGTTACTGACCCAGAACCGACCATTTCCAGCTGTACAGCAAGGGCAAAATGAATGACAGTAGTCAAGGCAAAAGAGAAGGAAATGTATTTGGACACAGAGAAGACAGACGCCCCGGGAAAAAAGTGGAATAAAAACAGAGTGTGTGTATATCTTTCATTACATAGCTTTCCCCTGGTTCTCAGAGTCACAGAAAGTGACAGAGACAAACCAGCAGGCAGACAGTAAGAGAGAAACAGACAGAAGACACATATGACTTTTCTGGAAAGGCTGTCAGAGGCAGGCCTGAAGTGGGGTAGTGGGGCAGGGAAGAAAACAAGAGATCGTCCGCCAGGCGGCCACCCGTGTGGGTTTTATGATAGTCATGGACTTAATTTTATTTTATTTAAACAATTTAAAGTTTTAAAATTGGAAGTATACATATTTATAACAGAGGAGGGAATAGTGTATTTTTTTTGTAAATTTATTTTTTATTGGTGTTCAATTTGCCAACATATACCACCCAATGCTCATCCCATCAAGTGCCCCCCCCAATGCCCATCACCCAGTTGCCCCCCCCCCACCTCCCCTTCCACCACCCCTAGTTCATCTCCCAGAGTTAGGAGTCTCTCATGTTCTGTCTCCCTTTCTGATATGGAAATAGTGTATTGAACGCATGTCTTCCCATCACCAATCCCACAGCCAGACTGGTTTTCTGGGGACCCCCTCCTGCTCCCCACTCCTCCAGACAGCTTATCATTTCATCGTGGATCTCAGACTTGAAAGGAAGTTTGCTTCCCCCCATGGAACTCTTAAATCTGTGCACAAATGACCTGGCACACAAAGTCAGTCCTTCACAGGCCCCCGTGCAACTCTGGTCTTTGAGAGAGTTCAGATTGCCCTGACCATGGAACTGGAATACGACATCGAAGAGTCCTAGAATGTAACAGAAGGTTCTTATGTGATGGTCCACATTGCCAGGGTTCGAGTCCTGCTGGCTCCTCCACTTACTAGCTGAGTAGGCTTGGATGAACTTCCTGACCTTTCAGTGCCTCTGCATTTCCCCATCTGTGAAGTGGGGTGATCGTAGTGCCTCTGTCACAGGGCTGTCATGAGGATGAAGTTAGCTAATATTGTACAGCCCTTAAAGCGTGGCTTGGTGCCCAGTGGGCCCTGAGAAAATGGTAGCCATCCCTCCAACCACTTAGGGAACTTTTGTGAGCACCTACTGGTGCACCCAGGAGCCAGGCACCTAGAGATAAATGTGAAGGGTCTCAGACCCCAGGGAGCTCCCCATCCAGGGGGATGCAGACCCAGGAAAAGACACTTGGCAAGCAGTGGGCTGGCTTCTGTGGTGGTGGGCTGTGCCCCAAGCAGTTCAACCTGCTTAGTTCACAAGTGACCAACAGAAGTGTGGTCTCTGGGCTAAAGGAGCTGTGGCACCTGCGGCACAGCTAGGTGACCTTGAAGCAGTCATGCCTGGCCAGGCCTCTTTATGTGAGGGTCTCAGAAGCTGGTGGCTCTAAGGGGCAGTGGGGCTTTTCTGGGTAAAGATGCTGTGCTTTGGCCACCCTGCCAGTAGCATGGAAGTGAGAGGCGGTCACAGGGCCAAGCGTAGCAGACACTGTGGCTACTGGTTAACCAGGTGAAGGACTTCAGTCCATTGCATGGTCAGGGGGCCAACAGCAGGGGAGTCCCCGATACCCTCATGCCTAGTAAGAGACCGGGGATGCCAGACTGTGCCGTGCAGTGGATTGAGAAGGGCTGACCATAGACACTCCAAGGACAGAGGAGCAGACAGGGTTGGCCAGCAGGAGTACCTTTTCAGCCCAACTGAAGGCAAATCTCTTTTCTTTGGTCAGAGCTGTGCCAAAGCAGGAAAGGGAGAACATCAGTTCTCACTGAACTTGAGATGGGCACTTGACTCTCACTGTGTCTAATTGTCAGGCAGCCCAGAGGGGAAGCATCAGATCCACTTTCAGGATGAAGAGAGTATGGCCCAGGAAGGCATGGTTGGCCACCGTCACACAGCTGCTGAGACATGGAACTGGGCTCCCTCTCAGGTCTGTCCGGCTCCAATGACTCAGTGAAATGGAAGGGTTGGCTTTGTGGGGAAGTGCCCAAATGAGACACCATGGCTGCCTGGGTGTCGGTATGGGTTCTGGGGAGGGTCCTAGAAGGCATTCATGCATCCAAAGGGGTTGGATTCCAGAAACTTCTGGTGACTGGGTGGAGGTCTGTGACTCCATGATGGGTGGATGAGAGCGTTTTCCCTCAGGTGGACAGGGCATAGCTGTGCCACACACAAGCCCACCACTTCAGTGCTGTGTTTCTCATTCTCCCTCCCTCCACCTTCCTTCCTTCCATCTTTATTCATTCATTCATTTAGCACGTACTGGGTTTGTTATGTATCTGTCCCAAGTTAAAAGCTGGGGGTAGAGCTGGGATGGGAGATGGTTGGAGTTTGAAGTTGAGTGAAACTTTTCTTGCTTTGGAAAAGCCCAGGCTGAGAGTGAGAGCTTAGGCCTGAAGAAGTCACCGGCAACAGGAAGTACAGGTGATGAGTACCAGAGAGCCACATGGCTAAGGAGCTGCGGAGAGACCTTCCCAGGGGAGGGCAGAAGGATGGACTCTGGCACCAGGGAGGTGAGCCAGGGCCAGGAGGCTGGTGCAATGCCCCCAAGGGCAGGCTGATAAGGGCCTCATCTAAAGTTTCCAGATGATCTCACCTGCTGTTACACATCAGAGCAAGGCCTGGTATTTGGGAACCCTCAGTGTAAGGACAAATGCTTGCAGCAGGTACCGTGAGTCAGAGGCCTTCAGGGATGGGGGCCCCTGCCCTGGCAATGACCTCATAGTCAGGTTTTTAACAAGCTGCTGATTGAGAACCGTTAGTGGACTGTACAATTAATTTAGTGGTTATGACCGGCATTTTACAAAATGGAATGGACCAGAGCAAAATGAATAGAATTGAATCAAATTAAAAATACTAGAGGATACTGTGCATATGAAGAGTTCTGTGTTGGGAAAATTTGTTTTACGTGTGCTCGCACACATACACAAGTGAACTGGGTCACAGCTATTGTGTACTTGACCACAACTATGACTCGTAGTCAAAAAAACTTAAAAATACTACACTGGTCCAGTTCTCTCATTTTGCAGAGCATGGGAGAAGAGAGTAGGTCAGGGCACTGGCTCCCTCCTGTGTTTTTTTCCTCTAAACTTATCTTTCTCCCAAAGCATATTTTATATCAACATCAGTTTCCAAACTCCGACATCCTCATTTTTTTCGCCCATGCCCAGGGCCAGGGCCACATCTGCCCAGTGGTGTGCCAGGGAATGTGTAAAAACTGGCTCTCTGGAAAAAAATATATATGTTTAACATACATGGTACTAATAGAACAGATGTATCACACAACTTACAAATAATGAAATATACAACACTCTTTAGTACAGGTTCCATACAACCAATTAATTCTCGTGGAATGCTTTCATTGATTTTTTGCTGAACTCTTATCTGTAGCTAACCTGCAATTGATGAATGAGCATAGTTTCGACATGAATGTTATTTGATCATTTTATTTACATTAATGAGTAAGACCCATATGAAACAATGAAGACAAGGGATGGGTCAGAAATTCACTTGTTTATCAATTAATGGAAACTATTTCTTAGATGAATAGGATAGGGGTTTTTAAATTCTGGAAGAGAAAAAAAATTCTGGAAGAGTATTTCCTCAAAATTTTTCTTTTCTTTTTTTTTTTTTTTGCGATTTACAGTGCCATGGCTACAAACATGCTTAAATGTAATCTGCATTATTATTAACATTTTCTCTGCCACTTCATAGTCAATCTACAAAACAATAAAGCAAGCCCTGATTTGTAGTGTTTCCCTGTTTCCACCATGTAAATATTCCCAACATGATGTAAATATTCCCAGCTTGATGTCCCTGAAAGTGAATATGGGAAGAGATGCTCAGTGGCACCCTATAACATAGTTTCCATCATATGGATACAATAGATGTAAATAACCTCAAAAGCATAGATGATGGAAAAATAATTACAAAGTGATGGGTTTTGAGTATTTCCTACCTTTCTTTTTAATATGGCTTATTTAATTATAAATTTATATAATTTAATTTTTAACAGTGCTGGTCTTGAACAACTGGCTGGCAAGATTCCTGATGATGGGACAGTCCCAAGCTGGTACAAGCCAGCCTGAGCACACCATTACATCTGCCCTGAACCCTCAGGGAGGCTGTGCATGAGGGGGTTGATGGGATTCACAGAGGTGGGTCTGGGCTGGCACATCACACACCCCAACACACAGACTACTGCCCTCCTGGAGGTATCACATGGACAGGCAGGCACCTGCACCCATGTAGACACACACGTACACACACACACGGACAGACAGAGACCTCTTCCTCCTTCCCTAATCCTTCTCCACACTGAGCAGTCCTGCTGCTGCTGCCCATGAGGAGGCCAGTGCCTGAACTCACTGGGCTATGCCTGAAATAGTCCTGGGCATCCTGACTTCTTCTGTTCGCTGGCCCTCTCTGGGCCTCAGATTCTTGAGGGAAGTTCCCTTGGAAAAAAATTTTTTTTTGATCTAAAGTATTTACTTACTTAAAACTTGATAGTTGGGAGTTGAAGCAGAAGGCACTCTTCTGCTCAAGCAACTCAGAGGGAGCTGACCTCACCCAAATCAAAAGACTCAACATTCCCCGGTGCCAATTCCTTTTTTTTTTTTTTCCTCCTTCATATTTATTTATTTTTAAACTTGAATTCAGTTAATTAACATATAATGTATTCTTGGCTTCAGAGGTAGAGGTCAGTGATTCATCAGGTGTATATAGCACCCAGTGCTCATTACATCACATGCCCTCCTTAATGTCCATCACCCAGTTACCCCCTCTCCCCACTCCTCCCCCCTCCAGCAACCCTCAGTTTGTTTCCTAAGATGAGTCTCTTATGGTTTATCTCCCTCTCTGATTTCTTCTTGTTTTCTTTTTCCCTCCCTTTCCCTGTGATCCTGATCCTCTGTTTTGTTTCTTAAATGTAGCAGGCATTCCTGGGCCTCTCTGTGCCAGGTGCCAGGCTGCCCTGGGAGTGGGAGATGGGTCGGCCACAGGCTGGGAGGCCAGGCTACTATAGCAGCTCCAGGGAGCCCTGTGAGTTGGCAGCTGGGACTGGGAGGGTGGTGATGGGCAGCCTCACCTTCTTCTGGGCGGGCTATGAAGCCTCTCCTGGCTTCACTTCTTAATTTTAGGAGATAACATGAGATTCCTGCAAAGATTAGGTAATCTAAAATTGCAGAATGCCTCGGCCATAGCCGACACACAGTTAAGTGACACCCATCTGTCAAGGAGGGCTGTTGTCCTATGTTTAACTTATTTCTATAGAGTGATAATGTTAGGGCCAAAGGGAGCAGTACATAGCACGCCTCAGATTGGCCCTCACAGCATTTTATTAAGAATTTTTAAAAATTAGGGACGCCTGGATGGCTCACCGGTTGAGCATCTGCCTTTGGCTCAGGTCCTGATCCCGGGGTCCAGGGATCAAGTCCCGCATCGGGCTCCCTGCATGGAGCCTGCTTCTCCCTCTGTCTGTGTCTCTGCCTCTCTCTTTGTGTCTCTCATGAATAAATAAATAAAACCTTTTAAAAAAAGATTTTTTTAATTAAAGATTTGTAATTTATACCACCACAAACCTTGCATATTTTCACTTTATGCTGATTTCACACACATCTTCACTTCAGAATGGTGTTTTATGGCTTAAGGACAACCATTCATTTTTTCCCCAGATTACAGAGCACATGTTTATTGCCTCTATTATGTGCTAGACACTGTTCTTAGCACTCATCCGGCTAGAAGGACACAGCTGTCAAGCAGCATATCTCTGTGTACTGCAGTTCAGAAAAAAAATCATAAGAAGACAGTAGCATGACCTGAAATCCCACTACCTAGAGATGCCCACTCTTCACAACTTGGGATCAAGAAGGAATTTTCTTTCACTTAACAGTATATCAGAAACACATTCCCAAGGCATCATCCGTGGAAAGAGGATCTTCTACATTTGGGGGTGTTGCTTTGCTGCTGTCCTATAGGTGTTCACCCTTTAGCCACCTGCCCACCAGCCCTGGACCCACCAGGAAGCAGTATGAGTAGCAGAGACCAGGAAGGGGTCTCAGTGGTTTTCGAACTTGGGTTGCCTGTGGTAGGCTTCAAATGTTCACGGTGGTGGCTGCTGGGAGGAAATGTAGCCCCGGGGCTACATGAGCTCACCTGTTTCCAGACCAGCTCTCGGCTCAGCCCCTCCAAGCAGGACACGGGCCTGCTGGTGAATCTGTGTGGCAGTCACCCATCCAGAAGAGTCTGATGCATCTGTATATACTGACACAAGAAATTTCCTTTCTTTAGTAAATGCGTTTTCTTTCCTTGATTAAATGAAGAAATCAAGTGTAGTCAGATCCCATTTTTGCTTAGAACTATAAAGGTTATAAAGGAGAAGGACTTTTTATTTACTACTTTATACATTTGTAAATATTTTCAGTGTTTTACAATGAGCATATATTACATTTCAAGTGTTATATACTTAGAGATTGGCAGAGTGAGGGATAGAGAGAGAGAGAATCTGAGCATATCTTTAGGTGGCTTTCTGAGTACTTCCTTAGCTTCTATTTCTCAAAAGTAGAATTCTTAGAAGTGGAATTGTGTTTTGAAGATTCCTGGTGTATATATTGTAAAATTAATCCACAGAATGGTTATACCTGTTTACACTCTTACTACCAGCAAATGGATAGTAACTTGTCTTAACCTTCAGTTAATACTGGGTAGTATTTTAAATAATTCCCAATTTAGAAGGGAGAAGAAATGGGTGGGAAATATCAGAAAGGGAGACAGAACATGAGAGACTCCTAACTCTGGGAAACGAACTAGGGGTGGTGGAACGGGAGGAGGGTGGGGGATGGGGGTGACTGGGTGGCGGGCACTGAGGGGGACACTTGATGGGATGAGCACTGGGTGTTATTCTGTATGTTGGCAAATTGAACACCAATAAAAAATAAATTTATTATTAAAAAATAATTCCCAATTTAATAGATAAGATAGCATTTTATCTTCTACTTTTACTACTAGTTATAATTTTAAGAACTTATTGCATATTTGGGCCCCTCCCCCCCTGCTGCGGGATATGGCCCAGTGTTTTACCTCCAAATTGGCATTTCACACGTTTTTTGTCACAGTAACTACTTACCAAGATGTTTGTTTGTTTGTTTGTTTGTTTGTTTGTTTAGAGAATGAGCAGGGGTAGGGGCAGAGCGAGAGGGAGAGAATCCCCAGCAGACTCCCTGCTAAGCACAGAGCCAGATGTGGGGCTGGATCCCACAGCCCTGAGATCATGACCTGAGCTGAAATCAAGGGTCTGAGCCACCTAGGCACCCTGATATTTAACAATATATTTTACTCATTTTTCTGTTGGCTGTTGCTTTTAAACCCTTCTCCTTCTTCCTAAATCCTCTTATTTCTTGAGAATTTCTGTCACTTTTTTCCCCAGAGGGTCTTTTGAGGCCTTGTATTTCTAAGAATGTTATCTATCTATCTATCTATCTATCTATCTATCTATCATCTATCTATCTATCTATCTATCTATCTATCTATCTGTATTTATTTAAATATATATTTACTTAAAATCCTGTGCTCAGGGTTAACAGTAAGTTTTGCTAAGTCCTTTTCCTGCTGTAACTCTTTGAACTCCTCTGCTTCCTCCAAGATTTATGCTTCTTGTAGAGGATTTTCTGTAATAATGATCTCAGAGAGGTTCTGTATTAACTCATGTCTCCTCAAGAGTAAGTTTCTCCTTCTTGAACTTTTGCCTCCCTTTTGTGGTGTAATCTTTCCTCAGATGTTTGATGACTCTTGATTGTGTGCTTATCTTTGTGACTGAGTGGCCACTAGGGGGGTGAAGGTGAGTTACCTGCTTCGTGAAAGGTGGCTAGTCCTAAGGCTGTTGTCAGGGCAGCAGGTTGGAGGGGGAGGCACCATTGGGGGAGTGCTCCAGGGACTGGCCATCTGGAAGCTGAAGCTCCTGGTCTATCACAGGACAACCCGTGATCCAGAGCACTACCTGTCTCTCTCTCTGTGACCCATCTATACTACTGGTGACAACCTCTATTGCCCCTGGGTGGTCAGCAGACAGTGGGGAGGACAGTTGTGTCTCTGTGAGACCCCAGTTCATCATTGGATGGGCTGTTGGCAACCCTGTCCTGCTTCCCCTCTGGCACTGTGGATGTAGAGCCCTTTGTGTGGGGCCCCACACTGTAGCCTTATTGGCTCATGCCTTTTCTCTTTGCTGTAATCCTAAATGCCCTCCATAATTCAGGGTCTTTTTTTTTTTTTTTTATAGACCTTCCTTTTTTTTTTTTAAATTTTTATTTACTTATGATAGGCACACAGTGAGAGAGAGAGGCAGAGACACAGGCAGAGGGAGAAGCAGGCTCCATGCACTGGGAGCCCGACGTGGGATTCGATCCCGAATCTTCAGGATCACGCCCTGGGCCAAAGGCAGGCGCTAAACCGCTGCGCCACCCAGGGATCCCAATTCAGGGTCTTCTCATAGGTTCTGTCCCTAATAGATTCCCTTCTTGCCTTCGAATATCTCTGTTTTCTTTCTTTCTTTTCAAAAAAACAAAAACAAAAACAAAAACAAAACAAAACAAAACAAAACAAAAAAACATCTTGGGATGCCTGGCTGGCTCAGTCGGTTGAGCAGCAGACTCTTGATTTCAGCTCAGCATGTGATACCGGGGTCCTGGGATCAAGCCCCATGTCAGGCTCCCTACTCAGTAGCGAGTCTGCTTCTCCCTCTCCCTCTGCCCTCCCCCTGCTTGTACTCTCTCTCTCTCAAAATAGATAAATCTTTTAAAAAATTAAAAATGAAAAACCACATCTTTATCATTTTAAGGGTTTTGTGCGGGATGGGGAGGCTAATATATGTGCTCTGTGTACCTTCCTAAAGGCAGAAGTGGGACCGTATAGTTCTATCGCATTTCTGATGACCCAGGGTTCCCACACCTTCCCCACCATTTCTAGATCTTTCAGACTCATGGTTAGATATAACTGGGGAATATCAGGATTTTTAAAAACTAGAGGGGAATGTGCCCTGCTCATGGGTTTCCCCAAGGAGCACTCTTTTCCCTCCGAGGGAAAGGCCGGAGCTGGCTGGGGAAGGAAGCCTGGAGACGGCCAGACAGATGGTTTAGGGATGGGGGTTAGAGTCAGCATGGATCTATGGGCACTGGTGAGCGTGCAGAGGGGGTGTGGTGGCATCTGAGCATCAAGAACAAAGTATGAAGGAGCCCAGAAAGGAGAGGGTCCCTGTCAAGAGAAGTTTGGAACTGCTGTCTTATGTTTTAGACACGAGGCCCCCCAGCATCCCAGTCCTGCAGAAGGAAGCCTGGAGAGGACACAGTCCGCAGCCTGTGGTCTGAATGACCGTGGCTTTCCTGTGAAGTTCGTGAAGCTCAAGCCTCACTGCTTAGGGAGGGCCCTTCCCAGGCTTGGGGGGAGAGATGGGCACCTTTGTTAAGTGTTTCATGGTGGTATGTTTTCCTGAAAATATAAAAAGGTAAGATTACTTTTAAGATTACTTTATAGTTCTATTTGAAAAAAAAATGTCCAAATTATAGAAGCTTTGGGCCTCACAGAGCCTGAATCTATCCCCAACTATGTCATCAAGAAAGGAAGGAGTTAGGGATGCCTGATTAGCTCAGTTGATGGATCTCTTGGTCTTGGGGTCCTGAGTTTGAGCCCCATGTTAAGTGTAGAGATTACTTTAAAAATAATTTTTTTAAAAGAGAGGAGTTAGATCCAGTTAGCAGGAAAGTTGGATTGATAATCAAGTTGGAGAAAGAAATATGAATGAAGATGAATTCACCTAGGGAAGACACATCCCAGGTAGGCAGTATCAGCCCTGAGGAAGCAAAGTTAAGAAAGATTAGATGATCTTAGTAGGGTACAAGCTGCACTCCTGACAGTGATGCTCAAGGCTGATGGGTCAGTGATTGCAGCAGTGACTGATGATGAGAATGTGTTTTTGGCTGTTTTTCAGAATCAGGCAGCTAAATGGCACCTGTGTTGGCTCAGTGGACTTGGAGCTCTTCCTCCATTATTCTCTCATCCCATCAGTAAGTAAAGGCAGGGGAGAGTGTGGAGCAGAGGGTGGGGGGAATTGGGTCACCCCCATATACAGACTCCCAAAGTGGCCTGAAAGATCAGCAGAGAGACATCAGCTGAATTTTCTTGACTAGCTCTTTTGTATTATGCACCAAAAAGGCAGGTAGAAGAAGGCTTTTAAAGGCTGAAGAGTAAAGGACACTGGTTTTTAAGGGAGTCAAAAAAGACAAAAGACTCTTCTAAGGAAGCAATGACAGCTGAGATCTGAAGGGAGATGTGGTGAAGAGCCTTTCAAGCAGAGGGGGGAGCACGTGCAAAGGCCCTGTGGAGGAGGGGAATGGAGAGTGTGAGTGGTACCTGCATTTTTAGTGCAGTGGGAAGTAACTGGAGTGTTTCTAGCATGCGGCTGGTGTGATCAGATTTCCCTTTTAAAATGATCATTCTGGTTACATTGTGGGTCACATTTTAGCTCATCCTTGATGGTGGTGGTGAGCTCAAGACATCTGGGAGGTGAAACAGTAGGACTGGGTAGTGTGTGGGATAAAGAAGTTAGGGAGAGGAAGGGTTGAGGATGACGTGGGTTTCTAACTTGTGCAGCCAGAAGGATGGTGGTACCTGCCGTTCACTAGTTAAGGGGAACCAGAAGAGATCAGCATTTGGGTGGTTGAAGGTACAGGGCAGGGATGCAAATTATGAGTTCCATTTAAGACATACTGAATTTAAGAAACTCTCAACATGTCAAAAAGAAATGCCAACCCTGTAGTTAGATAAACAGTTATGGAGCTCATGTACAAGGTCTAGGCTGAAGAGTCTTCTGTGCTTTGGTGGCCTTGTGAGTCTTCTGTGCTTTGGTGGCCATTGAAAGCATGGACATGTATGAGAGGACGCAATAATAGAAGGAGTGGTCTTTGGACTAAACTATGAAGAACTCCCGACTTTCGTGGTTGAATAAAGAATAATCCAGCAGAGGAGGTTGAGAGGTAATGGACAGCACCCAGAAATTCATGGCTGTTGGAAGCCTAGGGAAGAGGGTGTTTCTAAGAGGAGGAAGTGGTCAACCTGGTGAAACTCGGCTGAGTGATCAAGCCAGATTTGAGCTTCAGGTTTCCATTGGATTGATGATAATTTTTGGCTTTGACCAGAGCTGTTTCCATGGATGGGTGTGAAGCCAGGTTAGGGGCTGAAGAGCAAGTAACAAGTGAGGAAATGAAGACAGCAAGTGTAGACAATCCTCAAGAAGTTTCTGATAAAGGGGCATCAAGGATGTAAGAATATAAGAATATGATTGAATCCACAGGAGGAGAAAAAAAAAAAAAAAGCAAAGAAGGATTTGCAACCTGACAGGCATTAACCCCTTTTTACAGATAAGGAAATGGAAGTTCAGAGAAGTTAGGTCTCTCTTCCAGTCAATATGTGGGGAAGACGAGACCTGAACCTGTTCAGGGCAACACAGAGGAAAACTCAATACAAAACATTCTGAAGGGGACCCCTAGGTGGCTCAGGGGTTTAGCGCCTGCCTTTGGCCCAGGGCACGATCCTGGAGTCCCAGGATTGAGTCCCACATCAGGCTTCCGGCATGGAGCTTGCTTTGCCTTCTGCCTGTGTCTCTGCCTCTCTCTCTCTCTCTCTCTCTCTCTCTGTCTGTCTATCATAAATAAATAAATAAAATCTTAAAAAAAATATTCTGAAAACTCAGGGGTATGTGCAGCCAGCTCCTTGACTTGGGGTTGGGGGGGTCTGAGGAGTCAGACACTCTACGTCCTCTCCTGACCCTCACTTTCTCTTTCAGGGAAGGGCCCCAGGGCTGCACTGAGGATGAATGTTCCCACTGACACTCCCATCTTCTCTTCCCCTAGCTCTTCATCATTTTGGTCTTGTCCTTTCTCCAAAAACGAGATCACCGTAAGCAGAGAGATGAAACTTCCCGCCTCCTGGGAAAGCGCTTTGAAATCATCATGTGAGTGGAGCTCGGGCTGATCACTACAGCTTGGGGTGTCCTGTGTTTGGGGTCAACACCTGTTATAAGGCCAGGGTTACTCCCCGCTGCCTCTCCAGGCAAGGCAAGGGGCCTTGCCTCCTCCCCCTACTTCTTCCCCTCCCTGCCTCACCCCAGCCCAGCTCTGGGAGTTCGGAATCGGTGTCCAAGCTCATGCAGTCTCAGCACCCAGGGCTGCCCAGATGTGATGAAAACATCTCAAGGAGGCTCAGCTCACTATGGGAAGGGCCTTCCCACACCCAGCACTATGGCTGCCTCAGGAAGCAGGAGGAAGAGTTCTTGGTCGGCGCCTGCAGCAGCAAGCATTCATGCTGGGATGGTGCCATGAGTCACTCACAGGGAGATCTGCTTGGACCAGGCTGCTTTCCGGGCTGTGCTGGCTCAGCCATCCTGTCTCTGCACCTGTTATCAGTTTCTCCTTAAGCTCTAATTGCTCATATCTCTGCTGCATCACCCCTTAATAATTCAAAATAATAATGATAATAAAGCAGATAACAGTTATTGCACAGGGACCGTGGCCTGTGAATCATTTGTTTTGCCTATATTCCATGGATGAACCCTTTTGCCAACCTAGCATGCTGGCGGTTCTTATCCTCATGTAGTGTATGAGCAAACTCAGGCTCAGAGAGGTTAAGTGACTTGCCCAAGTCCACACAGCTAACTAAGTGACAAGAGCTTTAACCGAGGTCTGGTTGATATTTGCTCTGATTCCCCCAGTATCATATGCTAAGCAGGCTCAAGCCTGTAAACATGCGAAGGTCTCAGCCGTGGGATCTGGAGAAGGGAGAGGAAGCCAGGGTGTCAAGACCAAGGCTAATGGTGACCTAAGGCTTCAGGGCGACAAATCCACCTGCAGTGTTCAGGGAGTCTCTGTACCAGCTCTGACTAGCAGACTCAATCTGGATACAACCCAATGGAGGTCTCAACTGCTCCCAAACTGCTGGGTCTGAGCCACACTGGGTGGGGCGCAGAGGTATACCCTCCCAGGTATTGGACACGCAGGGCCTGGTACAGGACTTTTTAAGTGGTAGGAGCTCTGTATGGGTCATGTTGAACTACTTTGAATTCAGTTGCTAATGGCACAACTTGCTTGCTCCCTGGCCACTTTCCCATCAAAACCCCTGCTTTTCTGAGTAGTTCTCATTGAAAGCCCCTCACATGTGCATGGCACATGACAGTTTGTCAAGTATTTCTTCATTTGTCACCCACAGTGTCTCTGACATGAGTGGAGCGGGGGTTGTTATCTGTTTTAAAGATATGGCAACAGTCTCATGTATCTCTGAGGTACTGATTAAGTTTGGTTCACATCAACAAAATGCGTGTCTGTGAACATGTAGTGAGCACTTACTCTCTTCAATGGCCTGTGCTAGGTGCCACCCGTTGGAGCTTCTTGTTTCCTAGACCAACAGATAGCAAGAGAGGTGTGCTGAAATATGGCCACACTGTTCATGCTGAGGGGACACAGGCAAGGCAGCAACCCGCTGGGCCTGCTGGGAGTAGTTTGGGTGATGGTGGGGGGCTTCCCAGAGGAGGTGCTCATTGAGCTAAGCCTTGAAGGGGAAGACAGCAAGACAAGCGAGGCAGGAGGTGAGATCCAGATCCTGCCCCCAGGTCCCTGCCTCCATGCATTGCTCCTGACTCTGATTCCAACCTGGCATGACTTTCCAGAACAGAATTTTGACAGCTGACTGGTTCCTGTTCTCAGCGTCAGAAACCCAAAGTGCAAGGCCAGGCATCTGATTGGCCCATCCAAAGTCAGGTGGTCACCCCTGGTCCAATCAGCTTTGGCTGAAAAGGTAGGCTTGCATGGAACCAGCCCAGCTAATGCTACCCAGACCTTCCTAGGGGTATTGGAACCCTCACAGTGGCAGGGTGCGGGGCATGCTCCCCCAAGCCTGCCAAGCACATACTCCTTGTTTAGGTCTCTTAAGTCCTATTGCCTGTGCCTCTCATAGGTGAAACTCATCCTATTTTGTTTGTTGTCATGGCTAGTGGTGTCCTTGCTTGTGTCCCCCTCCCCCAGGACCTGAGCTTCTCAAGGGCAAAGATTTTTGTCTTCCTGCTTCAGTACCCTGAATCCACACTTACCCCAGAATTGGAGCTGAGGGTCTCAGAAAATGTCAGTTGAAATGAATAATTCACTACCCAGTAATCCCTCCTCAGGGTGAGATTGCTATCTTGGAGATGACCTGTGGGAATGAGCCACTCTCTGGCCTCACAAGCTGTTTCTCTTGTTCACAGACCTCTGGACTTCGTGGGCACCTTTAGTAACCGATGGTCCTATGGCATCGCCTTTGGGGCCACGGCCAACAAGGTCATGTTCTTGTTCTCAGAAGGCTACCAGCCCTTGCAGATTCCGCAGTGGGCCCAAGGTAAAGGCTGCCTCATACTTGCTGGGCATTTTGCCATGGCAGGTCTTGCTCTCAGAGACCGCCTGGCACAGGTTCCCTGAGATCAAAGGATAAATGTTATGAGAGTCAGTGTTCTTCCCTAGCTGTTACTTGCCCAAGGAAAATGTCTAGCTTGCCAGGTCTCAAAGCTTGTTTGTGGGGCTTTCTCCCAGTGAGATTTAGAGCTCCTTTAGACATAGAACAAAGGCTCAAAATTAAATTCATCATTACCTAGCCCAAAACTCTCTTGAGTCCTAGCCATTTCTGCCTTCTTCATATCAACAAGCCCTGGGATTCCTCCTTACAGAACAATGCTTATTTCTGGGGCCATTGGTCTGAAGCCTCTTCATTTCCCATGCCTCATATTCTCCCTGAAGGATCACTCTAGTATACAGATTCAGTCACCCTAATACAGTGACTCTGAACCTCTCTGTCCCACCTCTCTCAGGGCCTCCAGGCCTGTCTGAGCAAATGTCTACCAAGATCTCATTAGTCTTTAGGGAAATGCAAATTAAAACTGAAATGATATACTATCACATATCTCTTTGGCATATATGATTTGATAAGTTTTGACAAATGTTTATATTCATGAAATCATGACCACAATTGAGACAATGAACCCCGTAAGTTTCCTTGTCCTCTTTTGTAATCTCTCCTTCCCCCTATTGCATTACTGCCCTCATTTCTGATATTTTATTAAAAATTATTTAAATGGGGGATCCCTGGGTGGCGCAGCGGTTTAGCGCCTGCCTTTGGCCCAGGGCGCGATCCTGGAGACCCGGGATCGAATCCCACGTCGGGCTCCCGGTGCATGGAGCCTGCTTCTCCCTCTGCCTGTGTCTCTGCCTCTCTCTCTCACTGTGTGCCTATCATAAATAAATAAAAAAAAATTATTTAAATGGAATTATACAGAATGTACTTTCCTTTGGGGTATAGTTTCTTTCACATGGCATAGTTATTTTGAGATTCATACGCATTTAACCATGCCAGAAATTCATTCTTTTTTATTGCTAAGTTGTGTTCTACTATATGGAGAAAACAGAGTTCCTGTGCCCATTCACCTCTTTTTTTTTTTTTTTTTAAGATTTATTTATTGATGAGAGAGAGAGAGAAAGTGAGTGAGTGGGGGGAGGGGCAGGAGGAGAAGGAGAGAGAGAATCTCAAGCAGACTCTGCACTGAGCTGGAGCCCAAAGTGGGGCTCAATTCCATGACCCTGAGACCATGACCTGAGCTGAAACCCAAAGTTGGCCTTGTAACCAGCCAGACCACCCAGGTGCCTGCCCATTCAACTCTTGATTGACATTTAATTTATTTGCATTTTTAGCTATTGTAAGTAAAGCTGCTATGAATATTTGTGTACAAATCTTTGTGTGTACCTGTGCTTCCATTTTTCCTGGTTTCCATTTTACCTTTGAATGGAATGGCTAGATCATATACTTCATGTAGTAGATCATACTTTTTTATATTTAGATTTTTAAAAAAAGTTTTTAAAAAGTTTCTTTATTCATTCATGAGAGACACACAGAGAGAGAGGCAGAGACATAGGCAAAGGGAGAAGCAGGCTCCCTGTGGGAAGCCTGATGTGAGACTCGATCCCAGGACCCCAGGATCACCACCTGAGCCAAAGGCAGACGCTAAACCACTGAACCACTCCAATGCTCCAGATCATATTTTTAAAAAGAAATCGTCAAACTGTTTTCCAAAGTGATTGTTCCATTTTAGATAACCATCATTGATATGTGAGACTTCCAGTTTCTCTATGTCCTTGGTAACACATGGTCAGTCTTTTTATTTTTTATTTATATTGTTGTTGTCAGTTCTCTTTATTAAAAAACTTGGGGGGCACCTGTGTGGCTCAGTCAGTTAAACACCTGACTCTTGATTTCACCTCAGGTCATGATCTCAGGGTTGTGAGACTGAACACCATGTCTGGCTGTCTGGCTCTGTTTTAGTAGGGTAGAACCTACTTAAGATTCTCTCTCTCTTCTCTCTCTGCTCCTCCCTGCTGCACTCTCTCTCTCTCTCTCAAATAAATAAATAAATCTTTCTTTTTTTAAAGGGTTCTCTTTCTCCTTTCTCTGTCCCTCTCTCCCACTCCCACTTGTGCATGCACTCTCTCTCCACACAAAAAAAATTATTCTGGGTATAGTTGATGCACAATGTTACATTAGGTTCAGGTATACAGCCCTAGTGATTCAACATCTCTATATGTTATGCTCTGCTCCAGGCAAATGTAGCTACCATCTATCGCCATACAGCACTATTATAATATCGTTGACTATCTTCCCTGTGCTGTGCCTTTTAGTCCTGTGACCTGTTCATTATTCATTCCATAACTGGCAGGCTGGAAGACCCTTTCACCCACTTTGCACTCCCTTGCTGGCAACCATCAGTTTGTTCTCTAGAAATATAGATCTGATTCTACTTTTTGTTTGTTTGTTTGTTTAAGAAATAACAAATGTTGGCGAGGATGTAGAGAAGAAAGAACCTTCATGCACTGTTGGTGGGAATGTAAATTGGTACAGCCACTGTGGAAAACAGTATGGAGAGTCCTAAATAATTAAAAATAGAATTACTAGATGATCCAGTAATTCCACTGCTGGGTATGTACCCAAAGAAAATGAAAACACTAAGTTAAAAAGATACAAGCACCTGTGTTATTTACAATAGGCAAGAAATGGGAGCATCCCAAGTGCCCATCAATAAATGAATAAAGAAGATGTGCTACACACACACACGCGCACGCACGCACATAGGAATATTACTCAGCCATAAAAAGGATGAGATTTTGCCATTTGCAATAATGTGGATGGACCTAGAGTGTCTAATGCTAAGTGAAGTAAGACTGAGAAAGACAAACACCATCTGATTTCATTCATATGTAGAACCTAAAAAACAAACGAAACAAAGTCTTTTTAATTTTAGCCATTCTAAGAGGCACATAGTCATGTCTTATTGTGGTTTTCATTTGCATTTTCATAATGACTGATGATATTGAGCATATTTTCATGTGCTCATTTGCTGTCCCTCTAACATCTTTGGTGAAGGTCCAAATCACTTTCCTTATTAATAAAAATTAGGGTTTTTGTTTTCTTCATATTGAGTTTTGATAGTTCTAGATCTAGTTCTGTATGTAAGTCTGTTATCAGATGTCTGAACTGCATTTGCTCCAACAATTTTTGAAAGCTCACTTAAAGTTTTGATGAAATCTAATTTATTCATTTTCTTTTATGGATCATGCTTACAGTCTCATAGAAGAAATCTTTGCCCAATCTAAGGTCATTTAGATTTTCTCCTGTGTTTTTGCTGGAAGTTTTATAGTTATGATATTTTGCATTTAAGTTTATGATACATTTTGAATTAATTTTTTGCATATAATGTAAGGTATGGATTGAAGGGTTTTGGGGGGTTTTTTTTGTTTGTTTTTTGCCTTTAGTTACCCATTTTTTCTAGCACTGCTTATTTCAAAAACCTACCCTTTGCCCACAAAATTGCCCTTGGACTTTTGTCGGCATCAGTTGGCTACATACGTATGGGTCTGTTTCTGGACTCTGCTCTGGTCCATCGATCTGCAGCATGGGAGGGCTTCAGTCTCTCCACATCCTCCCCAACAGTATTTTCTATTTTTAAAACAATTACAGCCATCTTAGTATGTGTATCTGTGTGTATCTTAGTATCTAATTGCTGTCTGGATTTACAGGTCCCTAAAGACCAATGCTGTGGAGCATCTGGCAGGGTCAGAACATCATTTCCTGCTTCATGGCTCTAGATTCCTCTCTTCTTTTTCACATAGTGATTATAGAGGCGTATCCTCCTGTTATCCTCATACTTTCTGAGTCAACTTCTTTCCTCCACTTGTGTCTGGACACGCTGTTTCCCAACTCCTAGGAGTCTTACGGTCCTCCCACTTTGGAGTTTACTGTCTGTCCGCAGGCCACCTCCTTGGGGGGCCCCATCCCAGCAGGGGCCTGAGGTATTCAGCATAGGGAGGTCACAGGCCTGCCCGCTCCAGCACCAGCATACCGTGCTTCTTCTCACCTGCGAATCTCGGCCTTCAGCACCTTGCCTGCTTTCAGCTGGGATTTCAGCTTTGGTGTCTCGTGTCTGCTGGCACTTTGGGATTCTACTGTTGGGCCCTTCAGACATCCCACTGCCTTCTTCTGCTTCTTCTTACTCGGGTATTGATACCAAATGGTCTTGAGACCTAGATTTCTGATAGGTGTTGTCTCTGGGTTTGGTTTTGCCATCTTAGTTGCTCTGTCTGCTTCTGTGATGGGGATTTCAGGTAGATTGCAAAATGATGCTGTTGTGTCTTCTATCCTTACATAAATTCTTCCTTGTATATAGTCTGTCCCTGCCAGCCTCCCAATGCTCACATGCACATAAATATTGACCAACCCCAACTGGCCATCCCCCTCCTCTGAGTGAGGAATGCCCTTTCTTCCCTTCTCCTCTCCATCTTACAAACTCCTGCTTGCATTTCCTGGCCTTGCTAAATGTCACCACCTCTGGGAAGCCTTCCCTGACACAGACCCCAGGTGAAGTCATTGGCTTCTACTTTTTGTCCCACAGCAGGTTGACTATGTCTCTGGTAATACAACACTCACCTTCCTCCCTGTCTTCTCTTTGGGGCTGTAAGCATCTCAGAGCAAGGAACTTGTTCATTCTTCCCATAGCCTGAGTGCCTGGCTCTGAACCTGGCTCAAAGCAGATACTTTGTAAAGGTCATCTTGCATGGTTAGATTTTCCTGGATCCTGTTAGATCCTCTAAGAGTGAGTCAGTGGTAGAATGAATATTATCATTGCCTTGTTTAGAAAGTAGGTAGTGGTTGCAAGAGGTATTGCACACACACACATCACCAGTCCTTGTGTTGCTATGGTGTATTTGCAGGGCTCTTCTCTTGGTGATTGCTGTTTGTTCACTTATATGGCCTGTCTCCACACATCATACTGTGAGCTGGCCAGAGGCAGGGGCCAGGTCTTCTACATCTCAATACTTAGCCAGTGCCTGGCATGGAAGAGTCCCAGGGAAGGTCTGTTGCAAGACAGAAAGACATTCCTGCATTCCTTCTTGCTAAGCTGGGGCTTGTCCTCTCATCTCCTTGGGTCCTGAGGCCTGTGACTGGAAGTCGGTGAGAAGTCCCATAGCTTCCTTGGGACACCCTGAGCCCGGGAGAAGCGGACTCACAGCGTCTCTGGCCCTGTCTCTCCCAGCCTTTGTGCTGCTGATTGGAGGCATGGAAGTCGGCCTGTCCCACTTCCCCTTCTTTGCCTGCCTCTCGTCGGAGTTCCAGCTGGTCAGCTCCATCCTCGGCTTCAGCTACTCTCTGATCTGGTAAGACGGATGCTGCCTGTCTGCCTTCCTGTGACTCCTTTGGCCATGGCTGAACTCTGGACAAAGGGCTGGAGGTGACCTGAGAGCTCCCTGAGGATCTTTGCCCAGACCTGGGGCTCATGATGGCAGGGTGACTGGTCCCAGGTCCCATTGTGCCCTCTCTGTGGGCCTGCATTGAAGGCTGCAGAAGGTCAGGGCACCATTCTTTCTGCTTCATGGGCCACTCATGATTAGACTATTCCCAGAAGTCAGGGATATAGCAAACTTCATTTCTGTAAACTGCCAAGGATCCCATAGGGGGATGCAGGAGTCCTGTGTGAATGATGTTTCTCTGTGTTGTCACATATCTCCTGGGAGCCCAGGAGAAAATCCATGCACCTCAGTTCAACATTGAGGGCCATTGCAGTCTGGCCTCCCCTCTCTCTCCATCCCCCACGATCTCTAGCACACACCTTAAGTCATACCACACTCCTGCATTCCTTCGTTCACCCACTAACTCAGCAGACATGCTATCATATCCTCGCTGTGCCCCAGGGAACATGTTAGAGAATAAGAGGGACCCTTGTGGTTCATGCATTCTGACCTCCTTGTCTATATGTGGCTGTTCCCCCTGTGGATCAGCCTCCCCTACTTGGCCTAGTGATAGATACATGTTCTTCCTTCATGGATTGTTGACCCCACAGATGGAGAACTTCTTGACCTTCTGGTTGATGTCTATGTCCTCAGCACCAGCATGGAGCTGGCCCCAGGACTACTTGCTGATTGAATAATCCCACAGGCATTCTGGCCAGAGGATTTGAGCCTCTGTCCCCTTCACTGAGCTGGTTCTCGGCCCCCCCCCCCGCCCCGCCCCAAACACTGCAGCACTTTCTGTGACAGAGGAATCCTCAGGCCCGTGTGCAGGCCACCTCAGGGGCTTGCAAGCAGCTGACGCACCAGCGACTACCATTCCCAAGTTTGTAAATGGCTCGTTTTATAAAATTAAAAGAGAGTATCCAGGGTCAGACTTGGAGTAATACTGTGCCGTCTGTCAGCCTCTGACAAATCTTCGCCCCGGGGAAGAGAGGGTAGTGGGACTGGCTCAGCAACCTGTGCTCCCCAGAAGATGAATCAGGCTGGAACACAAAGAGGATTGTGCGTCCAGTGGGCAAAAGCTTTAGGCTCCTTCCTCAGGGCAGTGTTTACAAATGAAGCCAGTCTGAGCAGAAGGAGCCTAGATGCCAGAGTCAGGAGACCTGGGCCTTGGTCCTGGCTCCAAGTGTGACTCTGGACAAATTCCTGTCTCTCTGTGGGCTTTGGCTTGCCCACCTGAGTGACAGAGGCAGGGAGAAGGAGATCACTCAGGGGCTCTGCTCTGTGGGTTCTGGGATTGGGTCCTATTCGAGGCATATTAAATGAATTTGGGGCATGTACTTTGGCATAAGCAGGGTGTCTGATCTGGGAAGGATGTACACAGAGACCTTCCTGAGGAGGAAGGGAAGGGGAGGTTGTAGCTCCAGGCTGATGGGATCTGGGCCTCTTTTTTTTTTTTTCATCTTTTAAAAATTATTTTATTTAAATTCAATTAAGTAATGTATAGTGTATTATTAGTTTTGGATATAGAGGTCAGAGATTCATCAATTGCATACAAGGCCGAGTGCTGATCACATCCTATGCCCTCCTTAATGCCTCATCCCCCCACCCCCCTCCCCTCCAGCAACCCTCAGTTGTTTCCTAGAGTTAAGAGCCTCTTATGGCTTGTCTCCCTCTCTGCTTTCGTTTGGGCTTCTTCACAGGGAATATGCTGGGAGCAGCCATAGTACCCCAAACCCTGTTTTTGTCCTGCAGGTTTGCTGTCACCATCCTTTACATCACAGAGTGTCCTCATGGGCAGGTAAGTCCCCACTGAGCTATGTTTAGAGTATTCAGTCCTGTCACTGTGACCAGTTTGTTGTGTGGTATTGGACAAGCCTCTGCCACTCTCTGGGCCTCAGTTTGCTTGTGTGAGCAAAAGGAAAGTTGGAGCCATTCAAGATATTCCATTTGTACAGCATCTTTTATTCATCAAGGTGCTCATTCATAGACAGATGTTCTCTCAGTTGATGTTCACAGCAGCCCCTCAAGGTGGGGAACTCCTCAGCAGACCTATTTCATAGGTGAGGAAACTGAGGCCCAAGTGTATTAAGTAACTCTAAAGTAGTAGCAGATTTGAGAGTTGAGACCAGGTCTGGCTGACTCCTTCACATAGCCTTACTTTCTCTGTCTATAAAATGGGAGACTTGGACTGGATAAACCCTCCAGCTTTGCCATGCATTGTCCTCTTGGAATTGAGAAACTGGTTCATCTGTGTAGCCTTGTATGCTAGGAAAAGGAGAAAGATGAAAGAGAGTATCACACTGCATCTAGAAGTGTTGCTAGGCAGGTGGTGGGGGGAGCATCAGGAGGCCACCGGGAGCAGGAGCCAATGGGAGCCTTGTCAAAGTCTCTCCCAGGTTTCACTAACCATGGAGGGTGTGATGGAGCTGGATTGGAAAACAAGCTTGAGGGCTGGGCCTTCCCTCTGCATCTCTGTGCTGAAATGCATGAGAACATTCTAGCATACCTCTGCCCAAAGAGATACCCTCCACCCTGCTCACAGTGCCAGAGATTCCAGATCACAGACATTTTCTTTGGAGAGGTTCCAGACTTCCTGAGGTTCTTCTGAAATTTGAAATATTCATGGTCAATTAAGGGAAATGGCAGGCTCTTACCTCTATGCTCAGTCACTAATGTTAAGTACTGCTATTCTAGGTGCTGTCCTAGGCTCAGGCCCCCAGATTAACTATTGCATGATTCAAGGCGCTTCAAGGTACTTTGAAGGCTGTATGGTAGTGCTATACCCAGCTCACCAATAAATAAGAAAGTTAGACTCAGGGGCTAATGGGACTTATGAGTGAAAAATCATGGGACTAGAATCCAGATCAAGGTAATAATAAAGATTTCATCTTGTGTTCTCAAATGTGTTCATGGAAGCATTATGTATGAAAATGAGACATTGGAAGAGTAAAAAATGTCAAATATTAGGAGAAACTTTAAATAAAATTGGATCATCTAAGTAATGCAGTATTACAGAGCATTAAAAGTGACATTTGCAAATAATTTGTAAGCACATGGGAAGCTGATTACGATGTATACAGGCCTATGTATTTGGTATAATTTCAATTTATTTTATTTTTTTAAAGATTTATTTATTTATTCATGAGATACACAGAGAGAGGCAGAAATAGAGGCAGAGGGAGAAGCAGGCTCCCTGTGGGGAGCGCAATGGGGAACTCGATCCCAAGACGCCAGGATCATGCCTTGAGCTAGAGGCAGATGCTCAACCGCTGAGCTACCCAGGCATCCCATAATTTCAATTTATAATAGACATATATGTAAGGATAGATACAAAGAAAAGACACTGGAATATTGGTAGTGGTGATGTCTGATGTCTGAGTGGTGAGCATACAGTGGTGAGGATGAGGGGGAGACATGAGCGCCCACATCTCAGCATGCTTCTGCCTGGTACCTGAACATCACAGCATCAAAACCTAACTCCCCATGGGGGCAAGTACTCAGGAAACAAAAAACATGAAACCAGGGGCATCCGAGTGGTTCCATTGGTTAAATGTCTGACTTTTCATTTTGGCTTGGGTCTTGATCTTGGGGTCGTGGGATCAAGCCCTGCACCTGGCTCTGCAGTGGGTGCAGAATCTGCATGGGATTCTCTCTCTCTCTCTCTCTCTGCCCTTCCCCCCACTCACACTCACTCTCTCTGAAATAAATTAATTAATCTTTAAAAACAAAAATCCCCATGAAACTAACCACTAAATTGTGAAAGATAAGTCACAATATTATTTGTCTTAAAACAGTGAAAAAATACTTTGTGTGGGGTTTTTCCATTAAAATGAAACTAAAATTACAGAAAAACTATGAATAATATCTTGAGAGACCTGTACTCTTGAGAACTTCTGTTGCTGCCAACATGATGGCAGTTATGAGGCCTTCCTGCCTTTCTTTCTTTCTTTCTTTCTTTCTTTCTTTCTTTCTTTCTTTCTTTCTTTCTTTCTTTCTTTTCTTCTTTCTTTCTTTCTTTCTTTCTTTCTTTCTTTCTTTCTTTCTTTCTTTCTTTCTTTTTCTTTCTTTCTTTCTTTCCTCCCTCCCTCCCTCCCTCCCTCCCTCTCTTCCTTCCTTCCTTCCTTCCTTCCTTCCTTCCTTCCTTCCTTCCTTCCTTCCTTCCTTCCTTCCTTCCTTCCTTCCTTTTTTCCCCTTCTTCTCTTTCTGTTTCTCCTTCTCTCTTTTTTTCTCCTCTCTGACCCTCCTCTCCCTGTTTCTCCTCATTACCCCTCTTTCTATATCTCTCTCTGTTATGTGTATTTTCCAAAAGTAGCAGTATTTGATACCTGATCAGAAAAAGCCGTGGGGCACCTGGGTGGCTCAGTGGTTGAATGTCTGCCTTTGGCTCAGGGTGTGATCCTGGGTCCTGGGATCGAGTCCAGCATCAGGCTCCTCACAGGGAGCCTGCTTCTCCCTCTGCCTATGTCTCTGCCTCTCTCTCTGTGTCTCTCATGAATAAAGAAATAAAATATTAAAAAAAAAAGAAAGAAAAAGCCACGAAAGCCCTTTGTATAAAATACAATGGAAGTGCTACGACTCACACCCAGGGCTGCTAGACTGTAGACCCACTGCTCATGCCATGGGACCGGGTGAGCAGAGATTGACCACTGGCCGCCCAACTCTGAGGGAGTGGGCAGACAGGCAGACCCCTGTCCGCAGCTTTACCGGTGGCCTGGCCTCGGCCCACCTACAGCCCGCACCCCACGCTCTGCTTCTGTTGCAGTTTTTGGGGAGGTACGAGACAGTCATGTTCTATTGGCCTTCACTGCTGTGCCTGGCCTTCCTGCTGGGCCGCTTCCTGCACATGTTTGTCAAGTCTCTGAGGGTCCACCTGGGCTGGGAGCTGCCGATGGTGAGTACTGAGGGGGAGCCCCGTGTGTGTCCCCGCAGGTCTAGTCGGCACAACCGCCCTGTGAGGCAGGCGCTGGTTCTACTTCTCCATTCTACGGGAGGAAACGCGGACCCAGGGAGGGGAGTTGCATCGGCCGAGGTCACGCGGCTGGTCTGGAACAGAGCCAGAACTGGACCCAGAGAGCTCAGGGCTTGAGGCTCTCTCTTAACCGCTGTTCTCAATCCAAAAGAGCAACTTTACCCAAATTCCTGGCCTCTGTGACAATAGCCAGTTAAAGAGACCAAACCCTGACAAGAATTTGTGAGCCTAAGCATACACCCTTCTCTCGCCTCACAGGAAGAAAAGCCTTTCCTGGAAGCTCACCAGGCAGAGCACGTCAAACGGCTCCTGAGGAAGCCCCCCCTGCAGTAAGCCCCGGGGTGCCTCAGTCACCCCTCGGTGTTTGCACCAGCGCTGACGAGCCCTGACAGTGTGGCAGACCGTGAGATGACTGGAAGGGCGCATAGTAGTCAGGACGTTTGTTTGCTAAAGACAGACACTCAACTTGGACTAAATTAAAGAGAAAACAGAAATGCATGGCCTTCCATAACTAAAAGTCTAGAGGTGGTCAGCTCCGATGCAGATGGAGCCAGTGACTTCCTTGTTATCAGAATCAGGGCTAGTTGCCTCATTTTCTCTTAGCCTGTGTTAGCCTCATAGTGAGGTGGGCTTCCTCCCTGTGGTGGCCCCCAGAATCTCTAAGCTTATACCCTCCTGGTTTAAGATCCCAGAAAAAAAGAAATTTTTCTTTCTGATAATTCAAACCAAACCCCCATTGTGATTTATTGGATCAGTTGGAGCCCATGCCTTCCCCAAACCAATTACTATGGCAGGGTGATTAAGTGGATTGTTAAGCCTGTCACATATTCCACATTGGAACATAGGAAGTGGTTCAGCCTCACTTAACCGCAAGGACTGATGGGAGGGAGCAGGTTCCTAGAGAAAGACTGCTTTGCTGTTACTAATACAAGAAGACACAGCTCACGGCCAAGCAAAAGCACCTGGTCTTCAGTGACCGAAAATAAATGGTGCCACTGCCACCATGTATAAGAGGATGTACCCCAGAGGAGGGACGTGGCTAGTCCAAGGTCATACACTGATGAAGCTTGTACATTGGTTGGAACTACATTTGCTTACATGTAGCAGAAAACACAAAATAATGGTGGGACACGCAAGAGGGAGATTTCTTTTTCATGTGAAAGAATTTTGGAGGCAGGTAGTTCATACCGACCCTGAACTGCCCACCATGGAACTTTGCTGATCATTCTTATGATTTTCATCATGAAGGCTGTCCATGTCCAAGGTAGATGCTGGGTAGGCTCCAGCTTGGACTGGCCACCATGTCTGCATTTCAGACAGCAGGCAGGAAAAATGAAGGAAGGGCAATGGGGTCCCTCTCAGCTGTGTCAATTCCACTTCAGCACCTTCCCCAAAGCGCCACACCACACTGTGGTCACATCTGATTGGCCTGTGCTTAGTCTTGGTCACTCTTAGCTGTAAGAGAGTTCAGGAGTGATGATAGCTCTTTAGTTTGGTGAATTGCTCTACTGAGTAAAATTGAGTCTCTGTTCTTAAGAATAAGGGGAGAAAGAAAACTAGAATCCACCAGTGTTCTTTCTCCTCATTAGATTCTAAGATAAGCAGAGGCAATGAAGTTATTTTCAGAAGAATCAGGCATTTGTTTATCAACTACACCCTCTCTTTTCTTGTTATTTATTCATTCACAGGGAGTCTAAAAAGTCCTGGTTCCAAACCAGAATATATGAGTGGGACCCTTGCTTTCAGTTCCCAAGCAGAATGATTGGAACCATTGTGTTGGCTTTCATATGCCTGTACCTTGTAAGTATATCTGAACAAATTCTTTTCTTTTTTATAAGTGAGAATGGATGGTTTAGGGCAGGGGTGATTCTTTAAAAGCTGGGTCAAAGAACTTTTGACCATGTAAAGAACTCACAAGATGCCACTCCATTCTAACAGCAAGTAAAAATCTGAACAAATTGAAAAATCAACAGTTCTTCTTAGATCCATAAAAGAAGAGAAGTCATGGTACAAACTACTGCCCCTACAATTGGAGACAGGTAGATAAAAGAACCACAATGGAATGGAGCAAATCAATCCAGCAATGTATGAAAAGAATTATAAACCACAACCAAGTGGGATTTATCTCAGATATGCAAGCCTGGTAAATGTTAAAAAGTCACTTAATGTAATCAATCACATCACTGACCGAAAGAAGAAAAATCATATGATCATACCAATAGATGTAGAAGAAACATTTAAAAAAATCCAACACCAGGTCGTGAGAAAATTTTTCAGCAACCTAGGCATAGAGGGAAACTTTCTTAATCTGATAAAGAATATCAACAACAAATCTACAGCTAACATCATACTTTATCGTGAGAAATTAGAAGCTTTCCTACTAAGATCTGGAAGAAGGCAAGACTGTTCCCCTCACCACTCAACATTTACTTAGGAAATCCTAGCTAAGTAACAAGACAAAGGAAATAAAAGGAATACCAATTGGGAAGGGAGGAGCAAAAATGTCTTTGTTCACAGATAACAGGATTGTGTATGTGGAAAACGCAAAAGAATCAACAACAGCAACAAAAAACTCCAGAAGAGGCACCTGGCTGGTTCAGTCAGTAGAGCATGTGACTCTTGATCTTGGGGTTGTAAATTTAAGCCCCCGTTGGGTATAGAGATTACTTAAAGTCTTAAAAAAACTCAACTGGAACTAATAAGCAGCTACAGCAAGGTTGCAGGGTATAAGGTTAACATACTAAAAAGTCAGTTTTCCTGCATGTGGATGTTTGTAGCAGCTTTATACATTATTGCTAAAAATGGGAGTGACCGAGAGCCCTTCAGTGGGTGGATAAATAATCTTTGGTACATCCAGACAAGGGGATACACTACAAGGAAATGAACTATCAAGCCCTGAAAAGACATGGAAGAAACTTACATGCATAATAGTAAGTGAAAGATGCCAATTTGAGAAGGTCACATATTATGTTATTCCAACTGTGTGACATTTTGAAAGGCAAAATTATGGAGACAGTAAAAGATCAATTGTTACCATGGGTGGGGGAGGGGAGGGATGAATAGGAAAAGCACAGAAGATTTTTAGGGCAGTGAAAATACTTTGTATGATATTATTATGGTAGATACATGTCATTAGATGTTTGTCCAAATCCATAGAATGTGCAACACCAAGAGTGAACCCTCGTGTGAACTATGGAGCTTGGATGATAATCATGTTTCAGCATAGGTGCGTTATTTAAGTGTGTTTTCTCAACAAAAATTTTAAATGTTGGCATAATTCTGACTTTAATATATTTTTTTAAGATTTTATTTATCTATTTGTGAGAGACAGAGAGAGAGAGAGAGGCAGAGACACAGGCAGAGGGAGAAGCAGGCTCCATGCAGGGAGCCTGATGTGGGACTTGATCCGGGACCCTGGGATCACGCGCCAGGCCGAAGGCAGGCACTAAACCACTGAGCCACCCAGGGATCCCCCTGACTTTAATATTTTATTAAACACAGGATCAAAACACTTCATGTGGTCAGTTACCTGAGGTAACTTGTCTGAGTCAAAAGTGGGGTGAACATGGAGAGATAGAACTGGCAAGACCAAGTTGTCTTTTGTTGTTGTTGTTTTTAAAGATTTTATTGGGCAGCCCCGGTGGCGCAGCGGTTTGGTGCCGCCTGCAGCCTGGGGTGTGATCCTGGAGACCCGGGATCGAGTCCCACATCGGGCTCCCTGTGTGGAGCCTGCTTTTCCCTCTGCCTGTGTCTCTGCCTCTCTCTCTCTGTGTCTATGACTAAATAAATAAAATCTTTAAAAAAAAAAAAAAGATTTTATTTATTCATGAGAGATACAGAGAGAGAGAGAGAGAAGCAGAGACACAGGCAGAGGGAGAAGCAGGCTCCATGTAGGGAGCCCCATGTGGGACTCTATCCCCGGTCTCCAGGATCAGGCCCTGGGCTGAAAGTGGTGCTAAACCGCTGAGCCACCTGGGCTGCCCCCAAGTTATATTTTGGATGATACCTATATAAATTCATCCTGTGATTGAGTTTTAGATGAATGTATTAGGTAGGTAATGCTGAAGTACCACATAAACCCCTAAATTTCAGTGTTTTAGCACTATATGTATATTCGCCCATATAACAATGTTGAGTGGGTATTCATATTTGAGGGGGGCAGCAGTCCTCCGTGTGTTTTTCCATAACCCAGATTCTTCCACCATATGCCTTATGATCCCCAAGAACCCTCACCCTCTGCATCTAGTCAGCAGAAGGGGAAGGTATATGGAGAAATGCATGGGGCGGGGGGTGGCGGTTCAAAGACCTGTGTGGAATAGCACACATTCCTTCCACTCCTCTTCCACGGGCAAGAACCATGTCATGTGGCCACATCTAACTCAAGGGAGGCTGGGAAATGTAGTCCGGCTTTGTGCCCAAAGAATGAGAGAATGGGTTTTAATGGACAACTGGAATTTTCTGCAACATGACTTGGCGTTACTGTGTTCCTTAAGTCTTTCATGGTTATCTACTGTATGCCAAGCACCATGCTCAGACCCGGAAGAGAGAAGACAGCTGATTCAGAAGAGTCTTGGTCTGGGAGAGACCTGGTCTAAGAGATGGGGATACAATGTGGTATGAAGTACCTGCCATGTAAAGAGAGAAAAAAAAAAAAAAAAGATGAAAGTACTCTGAAAGTTTAGTGAATTATTCTAGTTTGAGAAGCTCCCTGAAGATGGTAACATTTGGCTGCACATTCAAAAACAGACAAAATTTGGTTGATGAAGTAAAATGGTAGTGGGAACTCTAGAAGTTTTGGTACGCTAGTAGGTGGCATGAAGGCATGATGCCAGGATGATGGGAGTGAGCACGTGTGACATGTTTACGGAAAACAGTACTTCCTATAATGTGGTTACTACCAAGATACTATATACAGGAAACAGTACTTCTGTAACTTGGTTACCACCAAGAAGGAGAGCAGATTCGGCTAGAGTTGTCCCCAAGATCGCTCCTTATTGACAGGCATTCATTTCACTTTGATGTAATAAATGTTGGAAGAGTTCCCTGAGCCCTTGTAGGACCTAGTCTTGTATGCTATAGGGTGAAGAAAAGAGTTTGGGGTGACTCCAAAGGAGTCATAATCCCACTCATCTTGGTACTGTTTAGAGTCTATTTCAGATGAGTTTTGTACTTCAAAGAGTTTTGACCTCAAAACCAAAGAAAGATCCATGTGTTATTCACCTAGTAGGCTGGACTCAGGTGAGACTTTGAAATGTTTGCTCTTTGTACCAGTTCATTGTCATTGAGTTCTGCATGTTCGTGTTTGTGAGAGACGAGCTGGATGTGTTTGAAGGGGAGCTGGAGTACTACATTGCCTCCATGAACCAGACGGGGACCCTGACCCCAGTCATCCTGCAGGTGAAAGAGCTGATGAGCGTCAGCAAAGGTAACACCGTCCTGCCACCTTTGCTGGGAAGGTGTGGGAAACTGAGAGATAGTGGCAGGTGCACACCTGGGATAATGATTGCTCTAGGATTGCTATTACCTGCACAAGGTGACTGGTTTTGGAGAAAAGTGGGTTACAACTGATAACATGCCTCTCTGGGTGATTAGAAGGCCAATGGGGTCAGGATCTAGGCCATTTTGTGAAAACCTGTTTGGAGCTGAGTTGAACAGGCCCTGAGAATTTTCCCATTTTACATAGCCCGTTTTGTTTTGATGCCAGTGGAAACAAACTGAAATCATCATATCTTTTTCACTTTGGAAAAAATAAAACAGCAAGTCTTGGCTTTTCTTTAGGATTACATGAAAAATTTATATATGTTGTTCAAATTTAATTTCTGCTTACTTCACACTGCTGTAACAAATTGCCATAGACCAGGTAGTAGAAACAGCAAACACTTATTTGCCAGTTCAGGAGACTGGAGAGTTCCAGGTGCCAGCAGACCTGGTGTCTGTTCAGAGCCCGCTTCCTGATTTCTCTTTGTATCCTCAATGCTAGAGAGTCGGGAGAGGAAGTAGGCTGGCTCCTGTCTCTTCTTCTAAGGGCAGTACTCCCAAAAGCCACATCTCTAAATACCATCATACTGGGGGTTAGGGGTTGGGTTTTTTTTTTTTAATATTTTATTTATTTATTTATTTATTTATTTATTTATTTATTTATTTATTTATTTATTTATGAAAGAGAGAGAGAGGCAGAGACACAGGCAGAGGGAAAAGCAGGCTCCTTGCAGGGAGCCCGACGTGGGACTCGATCTCTGGACCCCGGGATCATGCCCCGAGCCAAAGGCAGACGCTCAACTGCTGAGCCACCCAGGCGTCCCTGAGGTTAGGGTTTTGACATATGAATCTGTCCATAGTGGTCACTTTACCTTAAAATAGCAGCTTTCTTTGAAAACAATATTGTAATTCTATGTCCATTGCCTATGGAGGGAGGAGAGTTCTTCCCTCTTTCCTGCTGAGAAAGGCCCTGGACAAGATGTCAGGTAAGCTCTGTGTCATTACAAGTCATTATCCTCTTGGCCTTGACTTCCTTATCTTTAAATGGGAGCTTGAAACAGGGTGCTAAGTGGTTCCCAAAAGCCACTGACAATTAGTTAATGGCTATAAATTTCTAAATGTTCCTTAAGCCATGAAACAGGTGTTGCAAATGATATTTTTACTTAAGATTCATAATCTGGTGGAATATTGCAACCAGAAGGAAATAGATCTGTGAATTATTTGAGGGAAGTTCTCTTTCTTGCATGTGACATGGAAAGTTACTTTTACATGAGCGCTGGGGCAGGGACCACTTTTTTCCATACCACCATACTTTATTGTTGCCCTTGAACATTTGTATTCATCTTTTTATTTTTTATTTATTTATTTTTTGTATTCATCTTTTTAAAAATGATTTTATTATTTATTTGACACACACACACACACACACACACGCATACAGAGCAGCAGCATAGGGAGTGGCAGGGAGAAGGAGAAGACTCCCCGCTGAGCAGGGAGCCTGATGTGGGGCTCCATCCCAGAATCTTGGGATCAGGACCTGAGCCAAAGGCAGATGCTTAACCAACTGAGCCATCCAGGTGCTCCATTTGTATCCATCTTTTTTTTTTTTAATTTAAAGATTTTATTTATTTATTCATGAGAGACACAGAGAAAGACAGAGACATAGGCAGAGGGAGAAGCAGGCTCCCTACAGGAAGCCCAGTGAGGGACTTGATCCTAGGACCCTGAGGATCACAATCTGAGGGGAAGACAGGCGCTCAAGCACTGAGCCACCCAGGTGCCCTGTATCGATCTTTAATGCAGGTTAATGCTCAGAGCGATGAGTCCCTGAGTACACCATGCAGCACACGTGGTCTAATCTTTAAGTTTAGTCATACAATTTTTAAGTCATAGTTTTTTTAAAATTTCATTCCCCTTCCCCCCTCTTCTGGCAATTTTTTTTTTTTTCTGGCAAGTTTTTAATGACAACCTCAGGTACTTGCTCTGGGTGAACTGGAGTAAATATGTCACTATATTCCCTCATGTTGTACGCCCTCTTTCATGTATTTCTCACATGTTTAGTTAATTTGAGAATCAATGCATGAAAAGAAAGAAAATTTTCATAGAATGAAATTTTTTTTATTCTATCTTCATCTTTTTCAGCTTTAAAGCAGCTGTCCTCTGACCAAGAGAGACTTTTAAGCTGAAAATGCTTCATCTTTGGGTAGATAAAAGCATTAAATTAAAGGTGTGCATTGAGTCATGCCCTTGCTGCTGGCTGGAGCAAGTCTGCACTCATTCTGCTTGTGGCAAGACTCCTCCCATCCTTTCTTCAAGGATCCATGTGCCCCACAGGGGTGAGCTTATGGTGGTTTACCTGCACCCTTTGTGTTGGTTGAAATTTGGGATATAGCAATTGTGTAATCCTGGTGATGTTGGGGGAGAGACACATTTAAAACTTAAAAGAAATAGAGATCAGCTTTCTTTTTCTTTCTTTTTAAGACAACTTTTCAAAGATATAATTCACATACCTTGCAATTCATCCATTGAACTCCCAAGTACAATTCTGTGGTTTTAGTATATTCTCAACTATCACCATTGTGTGACCATCACCACCATCACATTTAGAACATGTCATCACCCTGTAAAGAAATCATGGCCATTTGTAATCACTCCCCATTTCCCTTCAACATTCTCAGCCCTAGATCACTACTCTTTTCTGACTCAATGATTTGGCTCTTCTGGACTTCTTACATAAATGGAATCACACGATATGTGGTCTTTTTTGATTGACTTCTCCCACATAGCAAATGTCTACAAAGTCCATCTATGTCATAGCATGTGACTGAACTCTGTTTTTTTTTTATTGCTGGAATTGATTCTGTTGTATGAATATATCACATTGTATTTATCCGTTCATCTGTTGATGGAAATCTGAGTTGTTTCAACTTTCTGGCTATTATGAGTAATCCTGCTATGAACATTCACCTCCAAATTTTTCACATATTCTCATATATCTTGGGTGTATATCTAGGAGTGGAATTCTGAATCATATGACAACTATGTTTAACCTCTCAGGGAATTGGCAGACTGTTTCCAAAAGCAGCTGCATCACTTTGTGTTCCCACCAGCAATGTATCAGGGGTCCGGTTTCTCCATATCTTTACCAACATGATATGTCTTTTTTTTTTTTTTGATAGCCATCTAGTAAGTGTGAAATGGCATTTTATTGTGGTTTTGATTTTCATTTCTAAGTGATATCTAGATGTTGAAAATCTTTTCATGTCTTTATTGGCCAATTGTACATCATCTGTGAGTAGTATCTTTGGAGATTCTTTGCCTATTTCTAAATTGAATTCTTGGGCAGCCCGGGTGGCTCAGCGGTTTAGCGCCGCTTTCAGCCCAGGGCCTGATCCTGGAGACCCATGGATCGAGTCCCATGTCAAGCTCCCTGCGTGGAGCCTGCTTCTCCCTCTCTGCCTGTGTCTCTGCCTCTCTCTCTCTCTCTGTGTGTGTCTCTCATGAATAAATAAAATAAAATAAAATAAAATAAAATAAAATAAAATAAATTGAATTCTTTATTGATTATTGAGCTATAAGAATCCCTTAAGAGATATAATTTCCAGGTATTTTCTCCCATTCTGTAGGTTGCTTTTTTACTTTTTTGATGGTGCCCTTTGAAACGTAGATGTTTTTAACTTTGATGGAGTTCAGTATATTCATTTTTCTTTTATACGTGTGTGTATCTAAGGAAATGTTGCCTAACGTGAGGTCACAAAAATTTATTCTATTTTCTTCTGAGACTTTTATAATTTTAGCTTTTACATTTGAACCTATAATCCACTTTGAGTTAATTTTTGTATATGCTGTGAGGTAAGATTCTAACTTCATTGTTTTGCATGTGAGTATCAGTGACCCAGTGCCGTTTGTTGAAAAGCATATTTTTTCTTCATTGAATTGTCTTTTTTATCCTTGTTGAAAATATTTGATGATGTGAGCTTACTTCTGAATTCTTATTACATTGATCCTACACATCTATCTATTCTTTTTTTTCTTATTATCAATCATGATTTTTTTTCGTTTTTTTAATAATAAATTTATTTTTTATTGGTGTTCAATTTGCCAACTTACAGAATAACACCCAGTGCTCATCCCGTCAAGAGCCCCCCTCAGTGCCCGTCACGCATTCACCCCCACCCCCAGCCCTCCTCCCTTTCCACCACCCCTAGTTCGTTTCCCAGAGTTAGGAGTCTTTATGTTCTGTCTCCCTTTCTGATATTTCCCACACACTTCTTCTCCCTTCCCTTATATTCTTATGGCAGTACCACACTATCTTCATTACTGTAGCTTCGTAGTAAATTTGAAATCAAGAGGTTGAGTCCTGCAATTTTCTTCTTCCTTTTCAAGATTGGCAATACCTATTCTGGATCCCTTCATTTTTATATGAATCTTAGGATTAGCTTGTCAATCTATGCAAAAATGGCATTGGAATTTTGATAGGTATTGGGTTGAATCTTTGGATCAATTTAGAGAATATTGCCATGTTAGCGAACATCCTATACATGAATATGGCATGTCTTTCCATTAATCTCCATCTTCTTTAATTTCTTTCAACAGTCTTTCATAGTTTTCAGTGTACAAGTGTATATTTCTTAAGTTTGTTCTTAAATATTTCTTTTTGATACTAATGCAAACGTAATTTTTTTCTTCATGTTCAGATTGTTCATTGCTAGCATACAGAAATACAGTTGATTTTCATATATTTGCCTTGTAACCTGCAACATTGCTGAACTCATTTGTTAATGAGTTTATTTCTTGGGACTTTTTAAACATAAGAACCCTGGTGAACAGAGATAGTTTTATTTCCTCCTTTACAGCCTGGCCGCATTTTCTTGCCTAATTTCCCCAACTAGACCCTCCAGTACACTGTTGGATAGAATTGGTGAGAGTGGATATTGATTTTCTTGTGTCCGAACGTGGGGGGAATGCAGTCAGTCTTTTCTTGTTTAGTATGATGTTAGTTGTGGATTTTTTGCAGATACTTTTTAATCAAGTTGAGGAAGTTCTCTTCTGTTTCTACACTATGGGGTGTTTTTAATTATGAAGAGGTGTTGGATTTTTAAGAAATGTTTCTTGTGGACCTACTAATAAACAGCTTGTCCAGAAGCTTTTATACCTACATATCATCTCCCTCGCCTGTTTCTCCATCCTTTTCTCACAAGCACACAGGATCACGTGAAAGCAAACCAGATACAGCATATTAAAAACTTGCCAAAAGAGGGTTGAAAGAATAGTCAAGACCTCTTGATTCGAGTTATCCTTGTATGTGGTTGCTCTTTACTGGGGGGGCAAATAGAAGTCAACTATTAATGGTTTTACGAGGACAGAAGGTAACTATGATGTGTATATTCCCTAATTTTCTCTTCCCATTACTCACTCTAGATGGAAAATATTAATACCAAAGGAGAGGCATGTGCAAGAAGTGAAGTATAGTGAGGGTGTGTGTGTCTGAAATGAAACAGAAATATAAACAAAACTTTATTTACACAAGAAATGTGGGTAAAAAAGAAAGAAAGTAAAATGTATTTACCCAGCCCTTTCTGATATGAGCATCTGCCTTTTTTTTTTTTTAAGATTTTATTTATTTATTCATGACAGATACACAGAGGGGAGAAAGAGAGGCAGAGACACAGGCAGAGGGAGAAGCAGGCTCCATGCAGGGAGCTCGACATGGGACTCGATCCTGGGTCTCCAGGATCTGGCCCTGGGCTGAAGGCGGAGCTAAACTTCTGAGCCACCCAGGCTGCCCGAGCATCTGCATTTTGAAAATAAATTTCTGACTCATCTTCTCAGGCCTGTCCTGTGACTTTTTCTATTTCAGGAGTCTGGCTGGTGACCATCTTGCCCGCCTCTTTCACATGCGTCAGCTATCTGTTCCACATATTGGCCTGTTACAGGTAGGAGGGCCCTGGGAGTCATTTGTGTGTCTTCAGCCAGAATTTTCTAAAAATTCCTGAGCAGTGACAGCAGTGCCCAAATTGGAACCAGAAATGTATATGTGGCCCAGGAACAGCCACATCTATTGGTAGTAGGACAGAAAACCCCAAACCAAAACACTGCTGATTTGAACTTCTACTATAAACTTGACATTGTGCTTAGACTCTTGATTTTAAGGGGCTTCTGGGTGGCATGGTTGGTTAAGCAGCCACCTCTTGGTTTCAGCTCAGGTCACAATCTCAGGGTCCTGGCATTGAGCCCTGCATCACATCTGGCTTCCCACTCAGAGGGGCATCTGCTTCTCTCCTTCTCCCTCTCCCTCTGCTCCTTCCCTAGTGAGCATGCTCTCTTTTTCTCTCTCAAATTAATCAATCAATCAATCAATCAATCAATCTTTAAAAAAGATAATCTTTTGATTTTCACCATAACCCTGAGAGGTAATTTTGTCTCTGTTTTTTCAGCTGAAAAGATTGAGACTCAACAAAATAACTCACCTAAGCCATTAGCAGCTGGCCATGTCTTCTGCCCTGAGAGGCCTTATTGCTTCTTGTACACTAAGCATCTCTTTTGAGTGTCAGACCTGCTCTGGTCTCCAGGACTAACCACACTGAGTTCCCAGCAGGTACATCTGGCTCAAGGGAGCATCAAAGGAGAGCAGGTCAAGGACACCAGGTGCATCAGTCTCTAGAAGAGCAGAGCAGGAGGAGGGGATGGCCTTCAATATGAAGTGAGCATTTCATGCAGATAGTTGAATTTTAGGTAACTGCCCTCTTCTCTCTCTCTATCTCCCTTTCCCTCTCCCTCCCCCCCCTCGTCTGTTCCTCCCTTGTCCCCCCTAAGTCTCTAGCTCACATGCAGTCACAGAAAGCCTAGGGCCAACTCCTACCCTTCCAAAGTATCCTGCCTCACATCCTTACTATCTGGCTGCCCAAGGATGGATCTTTTGCAGTAAGGACTCTCCTGGCACGAAGAGGCCCCAGCTCTCCATAACAGCCCTAGCTTGCTGCCTCTCTCTGCTTTCTTCTCCCCGGACCCCAGGGGTGGACCGGACACTGGCGCTCCCCCCTGCCCTGCCTCATGTGAGGATATCCCTACTCCTTCCTTCATTGGCCTGACAGTGCCTGGGAGATTATCAGTGAGACATTGGACCACAACCAGTCACAACCACCTTTTAGAGCTGGCTGCACTGACATGGATGGAGGGCACAGGGAAGAGAAGGTACCTGTAGCAGGGAAGCCTTATTCTTGCCCAGGCTGGCCCCTCCCTCCCATACCTGTCACTGAGGACTGATGATCCTTGCCCTGTTGGCTTTACAGGACCATGGGACAAAGGAAAGAGTGGATAAGAAAAACCTACAGCTGGACAGCACTAGTACTGTGCCAGTATTTTTATTTTTCTTAGAATTATTCCAACCTATATGCAGTCTCTTTTTATTTTTTTAAAGATTTTATTTATTTGTTCATGAGAGACACAGAAAGAGAGAGGTAGAGACATAGGCAGAGGGAAAAGCAGGCCCCCTGCAGGGAGCCCGAGCCGGGTCTCGATTCCAGGTCTCTAGGATCACCCCCTGAGCCAAAGGCAGATGCTCAACCACTGAGCCATCCAGGTATCCCTGCAGTCTCTTTTTAAAAAATGTTATAAAAATATTTAGTGTAAAATTTTTCTCTCAGTCAGACCCCAATTTGTTGCCTTAGTGCTAAACATTATTCATTTTCTGCGTCCTTCCAAAAATTTTCTGTACATCATGCAAATATATCTGTATGTTTGTATTCCTGGTGGCATACTCCACTCCAGTCCTGCTGAGCTGAAACATAATGAAAACCATAGATGCAATTTTGGATTTTCTAATAGACATTTGTAAAAAGTGAAAAAGGGGTGAAGATAATTTAATAATATATTTTAGTTAATCCAACATAGCCCCAAACCATCATTTCATCATGTAATAAGTATACAAACTATTTATGAGATATTCATATCCTTCATTTCATACTAAGTCTTCCCAATGTAGTGGTCATAAAATTGCAAAACATCCTGGAAAATGCTAGATATAGGATGTTAGGGAAAAAAGCAGCACACAGATGTGAACGTGGACCATGAACATAGCCATCACCAACCTAATCTTTACACAAGGGGCCAGGCCGAGACTAGCACAGGGGAAGGCATGTGGAGGCTTGCAGGGGTGCTGGGAGTATGAGGGGCTCTGGTACCTTTTTCAGTTTCCTTTATGTTGTTATAAGGTGGATTTATCATTAAAAATGGTTTTCCATTATTACCTGTTTTGAAATATTATTACATAAGTAATACATATTCATCACAGAAAAAAAGAAAATATAGCAAATTGAAGAAAATAAAAGCCACATATAGAGTCTCAATGATCACATTCAGTCATCATGAAGACTGGGTAACTACATATTATTTTTACAAAATATGTTAAGATTTTTAAATCATCAGGGAAATGCGTGGCCATGTTAAGACCACAATGAGGCATCACCTCACATCTGTTAGAATGGCTAGTATCCGAACCACAAGAAGTAACAAGCATTGGCAAGAATGTGGAGAAAAAGGAGTAAGCCCTGCTGGTGGGGATATATATTGGTGCAGCCACTGTGGGAAATGGTCTGGAGGTTCCTCAAAAAAAATAAAAATAAAAATAGAACTACCAGATGGTCTAGCAATTTCATTTCTGGGTATTGATCGGAGGAAAACAAAAAACACTATTTCGAAAAGATATTTGCACCCATCCATGTTTACTACCATGTTATTTACAATATTCAAGATATGGAAACAACTTAAGTGTCCATTGAGGGATGAATAGGCTAAAGGATGTCACACACACACACACACACACACACACACACACACACAGAGTGGAATACTATTCAGACATAAAAATGAATGAAATCTTGCCTTTTGCAGAACATGGATGGACCTTAAAAGGCATTATACTTCATGAAGAAAATTAGACAGAGAAAGACAAATACTGTATGATCTTACTTACATGTGGAATCTAAAAAAATAAAAAAAAACAAGCTCACAGGTAAAAAGAACAGATTTGAGGTTGTGAGAGGTGGAGGTGGCAGGTGGGTGTAGGTGAAGGAAGCCAAAAGGTATAAGCTTCCAGTTATAAAATAAATGTCATGGGATGTCATATTCAGCATGGTGACTATAGATAATAGTACTGTACCACATATTTGAAAGTTACTGATGTAGCTCTTAACAGCTCCCCTCACAAGAAAAACAAACTTGTAACTATGCGAGGTGATGGATGGTAAGTAGACTCATTGTGGTGACCATTTTGCAATATACACAAATATAAAATCATTATGTTGTACATCTGAAACTTTATGTATTATATCAACTATATCTCAATTTAAAAAGTGCTTTAAAATATTTTTAAGACTCATGAGAACTGTCTCACGAGCTGTGGTCAATACAGGGAAGCCGAGCTGGCCACCATCTCCTTCCACAGGCTTTTCTGTTTACATCTGTTGAGTCCTAAGTACATAAGGAGCCATGGTTATGAACAACACTAATTTCCTACTTTTTCTCTAGAAAGCACATGAAGAGGTTGTGGGCAGGAAATAAACACTTTCTTCCTTCGAAGTTCCATAATCCTTCCTCAGCAGAGAGTGTGGTAAGTCCTCAGAGGCCTCTCTCTGCTCTGAAACTAAGTGATCGGCCGAGTCCTGCTCTCCTGCCTCTGGGACAGGAGCAGCATCCTGGGGTAGGGAGAGCCCTGGACTGGGAGTCCAGAGGCCTCATTTCTAGTCTGTTCTGCTGATGGGTGACTCAGGATAGTCACTGTCCCCATCTGGCCCTTGGTTTCCTCATCTGTAAAATGAAGACCATCATGACACCTGAACCTCAGATGAGGCAGGGATGTGGGACCCGTGTGTTACAGGTGATCAGTGTTTTCTTCCTTCTGAAACCCCTTTTTCTTTTTAAATCTCAGGTGGCCATTGCAAGATACTCTGGCTGGCAAATAGCCTATATTCTGTGGGGTAAGTGCCATCATGTGACCTATTCAACTCAGCACCCATTCCACAGGCACCTGCAGAGTCCTGGCTGCGTGTAGTAAGAAGAGAGGTGAGGAAGAAGCAGCCCTTGTTCTTCCTCCTTTTGGAATGAGAGAGAATCCCACTCTCACATAGCTATCATTACCTCCTGCCCTAAGTCCATGGGCTGGAAATGCTAAAGGCAGTGGTGATATAGAGAAGGAGGTGACTCTCCATATCCAGGACAGGACACAAATGCTTTCTAGTGGACTTGACATTTGAATGGTATCTGGCAGGAGGTGCAGAGAAGGTCAGCAGGAAGACAGCAATGCCAAGCAGAAGAAACAGCATAAATGAAAATGCCAGACCTTTGGTGGGAAGAGGTTAGAGGGGGAACTTCAGGGAGGGGCATGTATGACAGGTCAAAAAGGGCCTCGAATGACCGTGGGTTCCTTTGGCCCACAGGCTACCTCATCATCCACGTGGTACAGAGCCTATGCGGCATGCTGATCATGTACGGCCTGGTGTTGCCTATCATCCACAACCAGGGCCTGGAGATGCTCCAAGGACTGGGCATTGGGACGTAAGTGCTGGGTGGGTTCCCTGTCAACTCCCAGGGCCTAGGAGTTGGTGGACCCTTGAAGCTCCTGTTCAGATTGATCCTTCCCTGTTGGGTTCTCACCAATTCCTGGACCCTTGCTCTCAACTCTGACCCAAGGATGGGCCAGACTAGCAACTCATCACAATGGGCACCATACAGTCGACACTGTTCACTGGGGCACTCACAATTGTGTCGGGGGGTGGATAGGCATATGTCCATTTTATAGCTGGGAAGATTGAAGTTCAGGGAGGTGACCTGAGAGTCACAGCAGTGTAGTGGAAGGAGAGAGGGAATCTGAGCTTAGGTTCTAGATCAGCTGTGTGACCTTGGGTAAATTGCTTCTCTGAGCCTCAGTTTACCCAGATAGAAGATAAAAGTGAAGGCTGACTTTTCAGTAAAAGACAGAATTACTGAGAATTCACTATGCATCTTTTTTTTTTTTTTTTGCATCTTTTCTCTTAAGAACCCTTTGAAGGTTAGATCTCATGTTAACACCCATTTTTCAGACAAAGAAACAGAGGCACAGAAGGCTAACTAATTTGTCCAAGGAGGGGAAGAGGCAGGGTTGGGAGCTAGCAATCTGAAGCCAAGGCCCCACTTAACTGCCATCCCACACTGCTGCTCAGGGAATGCAAATACAGGATGTGGCCCTCTCTGGGAACTCCCTGATCTGAGCTTCTTGGTTCCATTCTCCTCTAGAGCCACGTGGGAGGCTGGGCAGAGCCTGTCCATCCATTCTCAGGGCCTTCATGAACTCTTTAAAAAAACTCCATGCTTTTCTTTGATTTCCATGCTGTTAAACATGCATCTCAGCTGCCACTCGTGGACAAAAGGACTTAATTAAATCCTGGAGTTCTGGTCTGGAGCCAAGACCTGACTGTGTGGCTTTGAGAAAGTCATCTCCCCTTCATGAGCCTCAATTATTTCCTCCTCCTCCTCCTCCTCCTCCTCCTCCTCCTCCTCCTCCTCCTTCTTTCTTTCTTTCTTTCTTTCTTCTTCTTCTTCTTCTTCTTCTTCTTCTTCTTCTTCTTCTTCTTCTTCTTTCTTCTTCTTCTTCTTCTTCTTCTTCTTCTTCTTCTTCTTCTTCTTCTTCTTCTTTTCTTCTTCCTCCTCCTCCTCCTCTTCCTCCTCCTCCTCTTCTTTCTTTCTTTCTTTCTTTCTTTCTTTCTTTCTTTCTTTCTTTCTTTCTTTCTTTCCTTTCTTTCTTTCTTTCTTTCTTTCTTTCTTTCTTCCTTCTTTCTCTTTCTTCTTCTTCTTCTTCTTTGATTTTATTTATTTATTAAAGAGAGAGAGAGAGTGCACAAGCAAGGGGGAAGGGCAGAGGGAGAAAGAGAAACAGACTTCCCACTGAACAGGGAGCCCAATGTGGAACTCCATCCCAGGACCCTGGGATCATGACCTGAGCCAAAGGCAAATGGTTAACCAACTGAGCCACCCAGGCACCCAAGCCTCAATTTTCTCAACAATAAGTGGGAAAATACTTTGGAGGCCTACAGCACAGACCTGAGCTACTTTTGTTCCCAGTGGACTGTCCCATCTCTGTCCTATCACTGGCCATTGGAACAGTGCTTGGACAAGGCCACCTGAGGACGGTCTTTGCCCTGTGTTGCAGCCTCACCATATCCATCGTCTTGGGTATCATGATCCTGCAGGTGTGGATCGCCTCCAGCTTCTTCCTGCAGCCAAAGATGAGTGCGGCTGACAAGCAGAAGCCCTTGGCACTCGACAACCGGTGAGGGCAAAGGAAGGAATGGGGATTGGAGGCTTTGGCTTCAGCAGTCTCTAGTTCCTTCCTCTTCACCTTTGGCAGAATCCTGGGTGGTCTGTACCCTCTCTGACAGGGTGAGGGGCCATGCTTTGAGAGTGGGCTCTGAAACCCAACTCCTGGGTCCAAATCCTGGCTGCACCCCTTATGAGCTATGGGATCCTAGGTGACCATTCCAAACACTCATCAAGTGCAATTTGCTCCTTTTACAAATAATTGTGCACCTCAAAGAGGTATCCTGATAATAAAATGTGTTTAAGTATGAACTTAGAACAACAGTGCCTGGCCCATGGGGACCCTTTGTGATTCACTCATGCAAAGTCCAGGCACTAAGGATACAGAGATATCCCCATATGACCCTCTTGAGGAAGCTCTTGGGCCACAGGAGCCAGTAGACACAGATGTGGTGACAGTAGACTCCAGAGGGGGTGAAAGCCTCACAAGAGTGACCCGGGTACTGGAGAAAGAGAGGCAGGAATGGTTCATTCAGCTGCACATGGAATGTTGGAGCTGTAGTCCATAGGGTGGTGGGGTTCCTACAGGTGGCTCTGAGGAGAGGGTGTGGCTGGCAGCCCTCACTCTGCAGATGCAGGCAGGCAGCCTCAAAGGGCAAGGCAGATGGAGAGAACAGTGATATTCCAATATGGTGACCATGCACTGGCCTTGGATGGAGAGGGGCAGAGAGAGTGCACAAAGGGATGACCCCAAAAATGGCCCCTCTCAGAAGTGGCCCAGAAAACCAGGGTGCTGAGTCCAGGCTTCATCCCCTAGGCAACAGGAAACCACATGATCCAGTGGTCATTCAGGAAATTCCATTTGGAGGACTTGGAGCAGTTCCAGCTGGGGCAGGTCATTATTACTACAGACGGTGGGAGAGCCACAACCTCTGCTGTAACCACGATGTCAGCTACGGCCACATGAGATTTCTTTCTTGTACAGGAAACCTCAAAACCCAAAGAGCCCATGAAATATGACAGCCACTACTGACATTGACCCTGCAATGGGCTCAGTGCCTTCTATGATGTACTGGGCCAGTGCCCATACCAGTGCTGTGTGGCAGGGACAATCAAGATCACATAGCTAGGAGATGGGAGCTGCAGGATTTGACCATAGGCCTGGGGCCCTGAGCCAGCCTGCCTAGCCACCTCCTCATACCGAAAGGGTACAGCCTCTCTGTCTCCTTCTGTTTGCAGGAGAGTGTTCCATAACTTCAACTACTTTCTGTTCTTCTACAACGTGCTGCTGGGACTGGGCGCCTGCCTCTCCAGGCTGCTCATCAGCTGCATCCTGGGCACGTGGCTGATCGCGCGTATCGACAGGACCATCATGCAGAATGGCTATGAGGGGGCAGACATGGGTAAGTGGCTGGTCCCCCAGTGGCCGCTCATTGAGTCAGGGTGAGGCGCGGGGGGTGGGGGGCTACTGGTCTTGCAGCTTTATGGAAGCTGCCTGCAGGTTGGGTACCAGAGGCCTGGCCTTCACACTCTTCATTCTGCTCAGAGCTCTGCTTCTCATGGAAGTTGTAACACTGAGCAGAAAAAAACATTCGGCCTAATGGTCAAAAGAGAATTCAGGCTAGTAAATGGCTGCGTATTTGAAGGCCTCTGAGGTATCATGGAGAGCAGCAAGAAGTACCAGAATTCCATCTCAACAGTTAGAAAGTAATTGTTTTATGAATGCACAGCTCTGAAAATTTTGAGAAAGAACATATCTCAGAATTACTGGTGTCATTAGTTGGAAATTTAGTTAAGAAAATGGTCTGTTCAGTTGAAAGACTCCAAAATCAAGCCACTTCTACAGAGCAAAAAATCATTTTTGTTTTATATCTGACCTGTGTCCATTCATTCACTCATCCATTGTGTGACTGGAAGCCTCTGCGTATCGGCCACGGCACTCCTCCTGATTTCAGCCGCAAGCTCCCCATAAAATGGATAGATTAGAATGCTATCATAAGAACCCTTAAGAGCTTAAGAGCTCTTTATACCTAATTTTCTAGATTCTCAGTGAAAACATGGGCACCGTTTAGGAACAAGGTGACACTGCAATTCTGTTATCGAAAGCACAGGTGTCGAGCATCCTGGGACACAGGGCATACTGCACGGCCTGACTCGCCTTCTGCATTTCAGGATTCAATGCCTGGATCGGCATGCTCTATGTGGATCATTATCATACCAACCCTGTGCTCGTCAGCTTTTGTAACATCCTGATCATAGGGCACAGGGAGAGGAGGCTGCAGCGAGCCATCAAATACTGGTACCTAAATCAGTCAGCAGGTAAGGCTCCTGTTCGAACCTATGCTGGGGCTGGATGGTAGGAAACAAGTACCCTAAGGTTTCTCTGGGATCCCGGAGATGTCCCAGCTTCCCCCTTCCCTGCCTACCTTCCTCCATACTCCATGCCCTGGGGAACCTTCTACCTAGGAGAACAGGATGCACAGCTTGCAGCCACCCTGAGGCCTAGTGTTTCCGTCCTTCTAAGTGGATTCTTGTTCCCAGAAATGAGCTCTAGTTCTGCTGAGTCCTCCAGTCCATTTGTTTGAGATCCCACCTATATCCCAGACTTCAGGCCAGATGCCCTCCAAGATGGGGCTCAGTTCTGCTGGTCACCATCCCCTGCCCCTTCAAGGGTCTCTACTGTCTACTCCACCCCTCCCATCCCTATTACTCTGCTCTGCCTCCTGCTGGGAAACCCACCAATTGTCTCGTGAGTATTAGTCTGGACTATGTTCCTCACTGTTCCCAACTGCAGATATCCAGTTCTGGGACAAACTCACAACCCTCCAGCCATCTTCACGTCTTGGTCCTGCTCCTTCTCTGGTACCTCACACCTAACAGTCAGCTTCCCCTAGAGCTTCTGAGAAGGACAGAGACAAGCTGACCCATCTCCCAAGTCTGTCTGCTGTGGTTCACTCCTAGGTCCCCGAATCTCAACCAGGTCCAGGACGCGGTGGCTCCTGCTGCAGACCCTAGTCAACAACCCCAGACTAGTCATGCTCAGAAAATCAAGACCAGGTCACGGCTCTCGGGAGTTTACCCAGATTCTGTTGACATGCTGACGGTAACCTCCAGCATTGCTGCAAGGCCATTCCAGGATGACTGCCCCACGACAAGGCCCAGGCTACCCAGCCTCTGTCCCCTGCAATGTTGATGGGATGCAGTCACTGTCCACTGTCCACAGCACCGGACACTCATGGGATGGCACCGGGGCTGAATTGAACCATGAAGTCTCAGGTCTAATAATCCACTCCCTTAGTAAAAAGATCGAGAACTAAAGAGAATTTCTGTTGAACAATCTTTTCTCAATAATGGTTTCCCTTATCTATGGTTAGGAGGCAGTGTTGGGGAGTTCTATGTGGGCAAGCAGCTTAGACCACAGGATAGAACTTTGTATCACTGAAGAAGTTGGTAAAATGTCTACACCAGGAGAGCTTAACTGTTTGACACAGTTTTTCTCTGGAAGAAAATATGGCCTTAATCCAACAGCATTCTCACTGCTTCCCCCCTCCCAGGCCTTCTGGTGATAGGAGAGAAGGAACTCCATGTCCCCAGCCTCTGATCTGATAGGGTCAGCAGGCACACAGTAGGCTGTCCCTATCATGGCCACTGGGATGAGGAACAGATCAGAACTGATCTGGCCTTGGTCACAAAATAGATCTACAGATCTGACAAGGAGGGGCTCCCCTGGGAAAGCTGCCTATCTGCGGAGGCAGAGATGTGAGTGGGCTGGCATTTTAGTTGGGGGCAAAGGTGTGGGAGCAGGAGAGCCCCAGGCATGTTTGAGGAGTGGAGGCCTCTGGTATTCGCAGCGCAGGGCATCGGGGCCTGGTTAGACCACCTGGGGAGGCCCAGATGCCAGGCTGGGAAGCCTGGACATTTCTCTTTGTACAGCAGGCCCAGTACTGTACCCTGAGTCTTTGCACCCATGCATAATGTCTCTGATGGCTCAGGACTCATGCAGAGTGACCAAGGCCATCATGAAGCCTATGCAAATGCCAAGAGGACCTACCAACAGGGCGAGGGAGGTCCCCATCCATCTCACCAGTCCCAGAGCCATTGAAATCCAGTAATCATTACTGAGCACTTACTGTAAACTTAGTCCTGTTGCTAGATGTGTTTGCCAGACTTCTTTTAATTTAACCTTCACAAGCTCTAAACTCTGTCATTCTGCTTTAGAAACTGAGACAACTGGGGTGAGATTGTTGGGATCCCTCACCACCACTTTTAGCTATGTGACGCCGACTATATGACTTTGCCTTTCTGTGCTGCTTTTTCCTTACGAATACACAGGGCAATGCTTGTAACACTCCAAATTATTTTGAGGATAAAATGAGTTAATACCCACAGACACTCCTTTTTTTTTTTTTTGTAGTGATCTTTATTTCTTTTTTTTTGTATATTTTTTATTGGAGTTTGATTTGCCAGCATATAGCACAACACCCAGTGCTCATCCCGTCAAGTGCCCCCCTCAGTGCCCATCGCCCAGTCACCCCATCCCCCCGCTCACCTTCCTATCCACTACCCCTTGTCCGTTTCCCAGAGTTAGGAGTCTCTCATGTTCCCCACAGACACTCCTAAGCTAGTTCCTGCTACATCCTACACTCAATAAATATCGGTTATTGTTATTTGCAATGTTAATACTTCGTGGTGATGTGATTAATGTCTGTTTACCTCTTACGACGCTCTCAGCTGGGAGAAAAGAGTCTCCCCTGAGGTAGTTGCTACCCAAAGTACTGTGAGTTTTCCTCAGGACCTCTGCCCACCAGCCTTACTTGCTTCTAGACCTACTAGTAGACTTAGCCCCAGAAGTCATCTTGGCCAGCAAGGGAGAGTATGGGGGTCTGCCCATGGCCAAGCATATGGACCCTAAGCCTGGCAATTCAGAAGTCATTTGTGATCTATCAGGTGCCAACCAGGGAAGAGTGGCTTCTATATACCTGACAGGCTGGAGCCTCTAGGGAATGTCTTAAAAAGAATGATATAAGGAGGTGCAGAAATGCTGGAAATCCTAATGCATAGGTAGTGCAAATGTTTATGGAATGAGGCTCAGCTTTTGGCTTGAAAGGGACCTCACAAATCTTTGCCCTAGACATGATGCAAGCGGGGAAAGGAGCATGGAGGTCATGGGCAAAGCTCCCAGGAGGATTCTAATGTAAGTCAGGAGGAAACACGGAATCCCTAGGTGGGGGGACTGAGACTGAAAAGTCCCAAGACTTAGTCCACTTGTGAATTATCTTCCTCTGGTCTTGTCCTTTCCACGTGCAAGGTTTGATTTCTTCACGTTTTTTCCTCTACTTCGTGCTGATGCAACTCCAGAGACCGACCTAGAAGACAAGTTCGTAAGGTTTGGCCAAGGGACGGCTCAATGGTTAAACCTGGATGGCTCAGTGGTTAAACCTAAGGTTTGGCCAAAAGAAACCTCAACAAGAGAAGCAGAAGATGTTTCCTCTTCCTTTAAAGCTGTGGAAAGCCCCCCGGGGTGGGGGGGCAGGCAGAGCGGGCCTGGAGAGTGTTATTTGTAGCCACTCAGATTTCCCTCGTTGCTATGCCTGTGAACTCTGAACCCCAGGAGCTCTGAGGGGCTGTCTCTGCTCCTGGCCCAGGTTGGTGATAGGCCATGTCCTCTGAGGAAGGAGGGCTTGGGGGGTCTCCTCCACTAGTGAGGGAGGGGCCCGGCCTGCTTCCTTTCTCCCGCATACAATAAGCTGGTGACCCTGCAGGATTTCTTGGTTCAAGAAGGATGTGAAAGTCTGTATCTCATTTAAATTAGCATTGGAAGTGAAAGAACTAAACCTTAATTCTCAGGCTGTTAAAAAAAAAAAAAAAAGGATTTTAATATATTAGTATTCAAACCCAGCGTTTACTATTTGCAACAAATAGATGTACCACAGTAGGTAAACAGGCTTTGGGGAAGAGCAAGCAGGGTCACCTTCTCTTATCTTGGCCTTCAGAGGAGTCAGAAAAGGCTCAATGTTCTCCTGCACCTCAGACGGGGTAGCTGACCCGGTGCACTCTGAGGTCCCGGCTGCTGGGGAACTCGGGAGTGTGGTCTGCCTCTGGGCTCTGCTGGGGACTTGGTGGCTGGCTAGAAGAGAGGGGTTACCTTGGGGGGCCTCCCCCAGGGTCATGGCCCACCCTGCCCACCCTGCCCTCATGGCACTGTGCTCCAAACACTGTGCTGAGTGCTTGGTCAGTCAACAGTACCCCATTTGTCCCTGCCACATGAGTGATCAATTAGCATCACCTACTTCACAGACGAGGAAGCCGAGTCCAGAAACCTAGGATGAATCGCCCCAGGCACAGGACCGGTCAGTAGTGGAGCTGGGATCTCACTGCCCATTAACCACGTCTCATCTGAAGTTTTACCTTCAGCCCCCAGGGTCCAGCTACTGTCAAGCCTGGATGCTCCCTCAGGCCTGAGCTTATTGGTAGCCAGTTTTTTTTAGCCTTGAGTGTTCTGCTGGCCAAAGAGGACTGGAGTTGCCCTGGCAGGACAAGCTATAGCTATGGGACAGAGTGGCACCGATGAGGCTACCAGGAGCCACATGTCAGGTGTCCCTCCTGGTGCCTGCTCAGCAGCTGGAGTCCAGGTGCCCCAGCGCTCACCATGCAATAAGGTCTGGGCTCAGCAGGGGAGTCATGGCCAAAGGCTCTCTGGAACCAGCCACCAGGGACAGTCTGTACCCACTATTGCTCAACTCCCGCCTGGTCTCACCTCTAATCTCCCTGAATGGCTCCATATCCTGGAACCCAGCCTCAAACTGCTCCCTGGGCTCAAGGTCATAATGATTTGCAGCCCTATGGAGCAGCTGGATCTTCCTCATTACTTGGTATTCCTGGGGTCAGAGGGAAGGACAGATGAAGACAGGGCATGGGTAGGGGGTGCTATAGGGGCATTGTGGGGGTGAGGAGAGAGGCAGGGGGGCAGTCTTGGGTCTTCTTTGTACACTGGAAACGCTCTAATTCTATCCAGGTCCTACCTATTTTCAGAGATGAGTGTAAATAGTCCCTCCTTAGGAAGTTGGACATACCCCACCCACCAAATTGATGGGTCTCCCACTTCTCTGTTATCAAACTCCCAGGGAGTGTCCTGCTTCCTCCACCCCCTGGCATGCTCCCCCCTCAGTGAGTGCCACAGATGTTCACCTTTTTTCCTTTTCTGGAGGATGGTCGGAGTCCCCTGGGAGGCAAACAGCCAAGGCCCATTAGAAAGAGCCCCTAGGGCCACCTGGGTGGCGCAATGGTTGAGTGTCTGCCTTCAGCTTAAGTTGTGATCTCAGGGTCCTGGGATCAAGTCCCACATTGGGCTCCCGCAGGGAGCCTGCTTCTCCCTCTGCCTGTGTCTCTGCCTCTCTCTGTGTGTGTCACTTGTGAATAAATAAATAAAATCTTAAGAGATAGAAAGAAAGAAGAAAGGGAAGAGAAAAGGAGGAAAGGAAAGGAGGAGGAAAAGAAAGGAAAGGAAAGGACAGGATCAGGACAGGACCAGGACAGGAAATGACAGGACAGGACAGGAAAGGATAAGACAGGACAGGAAAGGAAAGGAAATGACAGGACAGGACAGAAAAGGACAAGAAAGGACAGGAGAGGACAGGACAAGGCAGGACAGGAAAGGAGAAGGAAAATAAATAAATAAATAAATAAATAAATAAATAAATAAATAAATAAATATTAAAAAAAAAAAAAAAAGGAAAGGAGAAGGAGAAGGAGCCCCCATCCCAGAACTAGAGTCCCTTCCCATACCCCGTTCTCATGTTGCAGGGCCGCCGAGGCCCTCCAGGGGGCGGGGCTTGCACAGAAAACAGGACTGGGACCTAGGCCAGGCTCTGGTTCCAGAGACACAAGGACAGAAGAGCAGAAACTCTGGGACAGGCTAGCACAACCCACTCTGACGACAGATGGGAGACTAAGGCCTCAGGCAGAAGTGACTGCCCAGCCGCTGTGTGTTGCCCGACTGGGAGGAACCCCACATATCTCTCCCCTCCATGTGCACCTCCTGAAGGGGAGGCCGGGTCCCCCTCCTGCAGCTCTGCAGCTTCCCCAGCCCGGGGAACCAGGACGTGCCTCCCTTCGGCCATCCCCAAGAGGAGCATGACACTCCCGCTGGGGAGAGGTGTGCCAGGGGCGGTGCCTCAGGACACAGCAGGGGCCCCCATCCTGGCCCTGCTGTCCACACCCCCTCCCCAGGTTCTCTCAGCTGCAGATAATCTTGCATTGCTGGGTACAGTGTCCCCAGGTCAGTGAGAAACGTGCCAAGGAAGAACACACCCTGTGACATCAGGTCGTGGGTGGGGATGAGCTCTGGCTCTCGGGTGCCCCCAGGGACCCTCCCCTGAAGACCCCTCCCCCTCAGCCTCCACCACAGGATTCCCACGTCCAGCACCCTCAGTCCTCCCATCACCCTCCAAGAACAGCAGACTCCTGCTAGTCACCTCCCAGGGCCTGCTTTTGGCAATCACAGGGGACGTGGTGCCAGGTCCTGGTGTCACTTCTAATGGGGAGTTTCTGGTGCTGTAGCAACAGGAGGCAGAGCTGGAGGGGGGAGGTCCTTCCTCTCTTGGTGTGGAGGCCTCTGTTTAGAAGGAAAGAACCCCCTCTCTTCTGACCCTGGGGCCCCTTCCCCACAAGCATTCTCACCTCCGCTGCTGCCTCTTCTGGGATTTCTGAGGGATCATCTCCAGGGTGTCAAACTTGGAGATCCCTTCACGCCAGGGTCAAGGGCAAGGTTGGTGAGGCCATTGTCTCCTCAGCCCATTTCTCCCAGGATATTCCCTAACCTCACCCCCTGGACAACTGACCTGAGTGCTACTCTGTCTTCCATCGTGCCCTGATTCTAGAATAATCCTAGCTCTGATACTTACCCAATATGTGGCCTTGGGCCTGTGGCCTGGCCTCCCTGAGTCTGTTTCCTTATCTGAAAAGTGTGAGGAGAACCCATTTACCTCACAGGGTCTTCGAGGACTCAGTATCATATTACTATCATCATTGTTCTCCTCTCACACCCCAACACATTCCTTCCCTCCCTTTGACCTTATCACCCCACCTTAGGAGGCCTGCACCACCTTCCATTTTCCTGATGAGGAGACAGAGCTCTGAAGAGGGGCAGTGATTTACTCAGAGGCCTACAGAGGAGATGCCACTTCCATCTCCAGCCACAGGCCATGCCCTAGCTGCCTTGACCCCAGCCCTGCCCCACCACTGACCAGAGTCTTGTCCTCTGGGTTCTCAATGTGAGTCCAGGTCCCTAGTGTGGCCGAGCCATGGATGAAGAGGGACAGGGGTCTTGGAAGCCTGACTGAGTGGTCCCTGCCTGCCCAACCCACCGGAGTTTCTGCCACCCAGGCTGGGCCCAAGGCCATGCCGAAGGCTTCACCTCTCCAAGGTACCCCACAGGACATTGTCCTGCATAGCCATCTTCCTTCATCCACTCAGAAGGGGCTGCTGAGGTGCTATCTCTGACAGGGGAACGGGATCCAGGGCACAGGGTGGGAACATCTTACTTCCTCTTTTTGAAGCTTCTGACTTCCGTTCAGGAAGGACCCACTAAGAATCCATCAGTTCCCCAGACTCTGAGAGGGTATCTGGGACGTATGTCATGGTCAACTAGACACTCAGATGAGACTCCTGACTGTGACTCATTAGCAGTGATGTTTCAGGGCCAAAGTAGGAAGTCACAGAATGCACATCTATCTGTCCCTGGTCCAGCCATTTGCACCCAAGGTTAGGCAGCCATTGTCCACCTGGCCCATGGGATTCCCCTACAGCTCCCACCCTGGTGCGGGCAGGGTGACCTCCTCTTGGAGATGGAGTGAATATTGGAGAAGCAGGGGAGCCTGGCTTCCTGAAGACAGGCTGGGCTTATATAGGGAAGAAAGAAACCCACACTGACCCCCAACAGCCTGGAGGAAACTAAGTGCCAGCAGGATGGACCAACATGGAACCCAGATACCTGCTAATTCTGCTAGCTCAGCAATCCCTCCTGGAACAGCCCAGCTGCTACCGCTGTATCCCATGACCAGGGCCTTCTGCCCCACAAGTGCCCCCCACCTGCTCATAGACCAAACAGTTCCTTCGCTCTGTTAATGTAGACAAGACTAAAATTTTCCAAGAAAAATCAAGTGAGAAAACCATACTCTGCCTAGGCCCCCCTCCCCACCTTCTCTCTTTCCAGACCTCTAGCCTCCACTCTACCTTACCAGGTGGGTTGTCTTTGCTACTAAGCTTTTGAAATTTTCGAGAACTCTTCCTGAGGGGAAGAGAAAGAAAAGGAGGAAGGAAAATTTGGGCAATGATGGGAAGGGTGTGAGTGTAAATGGTTTTTTCCTTTTTGAGAACCCAAAAGATCAAAACTGTCCAGATGAGGGTTTCCACTGGTTTCCTTTGAGCTCAAAGAGCTCCATGGGCCTTGGGAGGGGAGCCTTCAAGTTGGTCTTCATGTTAAGGCTTCCATTTTCATTTCTTCCAAGCAGCATTATTTTGACTGGTTTTGGTTCTAAGTGGACATAGAATTTGTTGCTATAAAGTGAACACTTGAAAATCTCCAGTTTGACTCAGCCCAATCTCTGACATTGGAAGGGAACTGATTCCTGAAGCAGAGCTGGTTCTAGGGAGGCTTAGAGGTCCCACAGCCAGCTCAGTCCCTGTCCCCATGGTTGGCTGTCTCCCAGAAGGTCTCAGCTGAAAGAAAGGACAATGCTACCCATGTGGGAGATTCCTCAGCTACCCCGCTCCTATGGAGAGAGGCCTCCCACCTGGAAACTTCTCCCATGTCTTCTTCAGACAGTGAAGGGCATGCAGTAAGGAGAAGCTCCTGAGGATCCAGCATTCCTGGAAATGCGGGGAGAATGAGCTGTGAGGGGAAGCTCTGCTTTCTCTAGCTGAGCCCACTATGTACACCTGCTCACTGGACTAATGGCTCTGGTCAAGTGAGTTCTTTGTAATCTCCCCACCTGCCATATCTGAGCACCCCGAGTCCTTTGGAGCCCTATGGACACCCCCCCATGCGATCAGGTGGGTCTGCAGGGAACTGACCTGGTGGGCATGGAGACCCTGGGAAGAAACAATTGCTTTTCTATCTTTCCCTTTTTAGCTTTAGAATGTATTGTCAAATTTTTAACCCTCACAATTTTGTCATATTTTGACTGAGCCTGAGCCTATTTTCATATATTTAAGGCTATTTATATTTTTTTCCCTATAGACTGTGGTTTCATGTCTTTTGCCAAATTTCCCATGGTATGTGTGTTCTTTTGCTAATTGATTTCTAGGAACTCTTTAGGTATGAGGGATGTGACCCCTTTGTAATATGAATTGCAAATATTTATTCCCAGTTTATAATTTCTTTCTCTTTTATTAGGATTTTTTGGTCAGTTTGGTGGTGTTTTCATCTTTGTTTTTGGCGTGTGTGTTTGCTTGTTTTGCTATGTGTCATTAAGGTGTCATTTCTCCCCAAACTGATATTTATGTTCATATAGCTGCAGTAAAGTATGTCAGCAGTTGTCTTGCGGACATTAACTGTATGATTTCAAAATTTCCATAGAAATACAAGTGGCCAAGAATAGTCAAGACAATCCAAAGAAGAAACCAACTTGGAGGGCTTACACTACCAGATGGTAAGCTTTAGTATAAAGCAACAGTAATCAGGGCAGTGTGCTATAATAGTGCAAGGACAGACAGAAGGAGCAAAAGAAAGAGTCCAAATGAGACCCACACATATGAACATTTTGTATATATCAAAAGAGGCACACAGAATGATGGAGAGAAGATAGTCTTCTCAGTACATGGCCAGTGTCATTGGATTATCCATATGGAAACAAAACTAATCTTGACTCCTACCTCCCATCATAACCAAATCAACTAAAGGTGGGTTTTAAATCTAAATATGTAAGCTTAAAACAATAACATTTGTAAGTAGATAATGTAGGAGAAATATTTTCATGACCTTGGGCAGGCAAAGATTTCATAGGGTATAAATACATTATTAAGATAAAAATTAATAAATTGGACCTTATTCAGAATTCTCTTTACTTTCCAGAGAATTAGAAGGCAAGAACAGAATGGGAATAGTCACTTGTCATATATGTATCTGGGAAAAAAAAATCAGATAGGATATGTAAACTGGACTCCTATGAATTAATAAGAGAAAGAGGCAATCCACCAGAAAAAATGGGCAAAATATTTGACCAGATATTCACAGAAAAATAACCAAATGGCCAAAAAAGTATATAAAAGGTTACACAACACCATTACTCACCAGGGAAATGCAAATTAAAACCATAATGAAACACCACTACACGTAAACAAGAATGGCGAAAATAAATACTGACAGTGCCCAATGTTGATGAGGATGTGGAGCAACTGTGTAAATGCATACAACCACTTTCAAAAACTCCTGTAGTATCTGCTAAAGATGGATTTGCACATACTGTATGACCCCCAAATCCCACTCTTAGGTAAATACCAGTATAAATGCCAACATATGTTCACCATGCTAAAGAATGGTCACAGCAACCTGATTTGGTAATTTTCTAAATAGGAAAGAAACCAAATGTGTATCAATAATAGAAAGGATAAATAAAATGGGGGCATTTAAAAATAATGGGGTGCTATACAGAAATGAAAAGGAACTTAGAGCCACATAAAAAATGTTTGAACCTTACGAACATATGAAAAATAGTCTGATGTAAGGGAGTACATTTGTATGATTCCATTTAAATAAAGTTCAAAAACAAGCAAAACTAATCAGAAGTTAGAATATTTGTTATCCTTGGGAAAAAGAGGGCAGTGACTTGGGAATGAGTAGATGAGAGGGGTCCTGGAGAATTGGTAATGTTCTATTTCTTGGGGGTACTGGTTACCAGGTATGTTACCTTTGGGTAATTTATTAAGCTGTACACTTATGATTTACATCCTTTTTGGTATGAATGTTATGCTTCAACATGCAAAAACAATCCAGAATTTTTTTTCTGGTTAGTACCAAGGCCAGATGGCATGGTATTTGGTTCAAGACTCTGGAATTCTATGATTTTGGTTCATCCTGGATCTAACCACTTCCTATCTTGGAGATCTTTGGCCAAGTAATTCACTCTCTGAGCTTTAGTTTCTTCATCTATAAAATAGACATTTATGCTACCTGTGTATACTTATTAAGGGGATTAAAATCCTCTCAAGAAATAATCGTTCTTGTTGGTCCTTGTTGGTTTTTGTTCTATGGACTGTGGAGAAATGGATAATGACCAGTGGAAGAGGAAGGAACAGATGAAACCTCTGGTCAAGAGATATTTTTGGAGCGCATGGCTGACTCAGTCTGTAGTGCACACAACTCCTGATCTCGGGGTTGTGATTTTGAACCCCTGCATTGGGTATACCCAATTGTTTAAAAATAAAATCTTAAAAAAAAAGAAAGGAGACATTTTCAAGGTGAAGGCTGAGAGGGATGATACAATGGTGAGGTACAGAAAAAGAGTGCAAAGGCTTGGCTCCACTAAGGACTCCACTAAGGTCCACTCCCTGTCTCTCACCTCCTGCCCACCTCTAACATGGGGCAGGAACCGACCAGGTGATCTCTGGCTGGTTAGTCTTCTGGCTATCACACTGCAGAGTTGGAGGCAATGCAAATGGCATCCAAAAGCCAAACACAAATTCCCACGTTTGATCCAAATTCAAACACAAAGACCCAAACTCAGGAGTTAAGGGAGGTAAATTCTCAGTGGTGAGATATGGGTCTTATTTTACATTCTCCATGGAATATTTTTATATTTTATACAATAAGTGTGTTTCTTACTCAGAACAAAACACTGAACATGATATATCTGTGCCTACATTATTTATATCTGTATATGTAAAAAATATATAAAAACCCAGGTTATAGATGTGCCAGAAACTGGAATCCAGAAAATACCTGGACAGGGAAAACATTGCTTCTGATGTACAAGGGCCTAGCCAGCAGGATGTCCTGAGACCAAGACAGAGTATGGATGACTGCAAATAATTCCTGCACATTTCCTGTTGAGGGGGGGTGGGTAGAGTGTGTGAGAGAGAGGGAGAGAGAGAGAGAGAGAGAGAGAATCCTAAGCAGGCTCTATGCCTGGAGCAGAGCCTGACATGGGGGCTCAACCCCAGGACCCTGAGATCATGACCTGCACTGAAATCAAGAGTCAGATGCTTAACCCAGGTGCTCCCACATGTCCTAGTTTTTACTGTGGTTTTCACCCCTTCCCTCGGTTATCGACACTTTCCTCTTTTTCCAGCTAAAATTAATTCAATATTTCACCTTGTTAATAAAACCCAGGACCAAAAAAGGGGAATAAAAGGGTTTTCTACTCACTGTTTTTTAATTTCTGAAACTAGTCTGGATGGAATGATCACTTGCTGTAGGAAGTTGTAATAGGGTGCATTTACTAGCAATTGGGACAGAGATCTCTGCTAAGGGGAGGAATTTTCTTGGAAGTTAGGTACCTCACAAAGCGCAGAAAACCTTCAAGTCAGGTTCAGCGATAACCCCGTGTTGTCAGGTCTGGCCATGTAGGACTCTGGCTGGCTGTGTGGGAAAGGGACAAACTCTAGGAGTGTCAGATCAGGACATTCCAGCTATGCATGCATTTACCCAGGGAATAGTCACTGTGTCTGAACCACGTGCAAGATGCTGTGCGAAGGGCAACTGAAGCTGAATCAGAATTAGTGACCATATACCTGCCCTTCAGGAAACACCTACTCTGGATGTTCTGAACTCCGGTATTTGCCAGCAACCACCATACACGCACATCCAGAGACAGGAGAGGGGCCAGGGGGTGAGGGAAGTGAGTGGCCGGGACACTTGCCACTGGTAGTGGAAGGCTGGCTGGGTCTGGGATGTGTGGATGCCAGCAGAGGAGCAGGGTGAGGGAGGCCGGGGGAGCAGGGCGAGGGGGCATATGCAGGAAGAGTGGAGAGTTGGCTGAAGCAGGAAGGGTCCGGGTGGGAACCAGACGTGGGGGCCTCTGTGCTCATCTAGGACTGGGAGTTGGACTTGGCAGGGGCTGCAGAGTTGGTGAGGGACTTCTGAGCCAGAGAGAGGGCAGGGCAGAGTGGTGGTAGGAGGGCTATGGGGTAGTTAGTGGTGAGGAGGATGAATGGAACTCAGAGTTTTAGAAAATAATCTTTTCATCCTAATTCCAGACAAGCCTGAGGCCTGAATTCTGAGCACTTCATCTTCAAGAAGATGGTCTTTTTTAGAGATGCATTCAGCTTCTTACAGCCAAGCACTGTGCTCATAGTTGACAGCACAGGTTGGTTTTAACCTAGCAAAGCAGATGGGATGGATTTTCTTGACAACCATGGCTGGGAGTTACAGCTCCTGTTCTCTTTCAGTTTCAGAACATTAAGCGTGCTGCTCTGGAGGCTCCTGAGGTGCCCCCTGGCACCCAGGAAGAACTGGCAAGGAGGAATGGGTTTCTTTCTTTTCCTTTTTAATTGGAGTTCAATTTGCAAGATTTTATTCATTCATGAGACACAGCAGAGGCGTAGGCAGAGGGAGGAGCAGGCTTCATGCAGGGACCCCGATGTGGGACTCGATCCCAGGACCCCGGGATCACACCCTGGGCCAAAGGCAGATGCTCTACCTCTGAGCCACCCAGGCGTCCCTCGGGTTTCTAACAGTTTCAGGGCTCGGCTCCCTGGGCCGCGGGCAATCCCCGCCCACCTCGGAAAGGAAGTGAGGGCGGGGCCGGCGGGGCTCCCCCCTCTGCGTTGCCTTGGAGACCAAGTGCGTCCAGCTGCAGTTGAGGCTGGATCGGGCCTGGCTGACCGGAGTGGTGCCTTCTTGCAGGTGGGATGCCGGGCGCCGGGGCTCAGGGCATCCCCCTCCGCCGGGCTCAGAGGGCCAGGCCGGGGACCGCCCCCACCCCCACCCCCACCCCCGGGCTCCTCCGTAGGCTGGCGGGGCTGGTGGCGCAGAGGGGCCTGCTGGGTCTTCTCAGCATACAGTAGGTGCCTAATTAGCATGGCCAGAGTCAGGCTGCGCCCTCCCTCCGGTGCCCCCTCTCTGTGTCCACTCTTGGCGGGGAGTGGCGGAGGGGGCCCGGCAAGGGTCCTTGTAACCGCGTTGAGCTCCAGGTTGGGAGTTCAAGGCCAGGTTGAAATCCAAGCGGACACCTTGGGCATGCTGACTTTTTCCAGGAAAGCTTGGGACAGTGAAGCACAAAACAATAATTTGTCATTAATCTCTGCCCCCAAAGTCCCTCTGGGATTTGCAACCTGCGGGGCTGGAAGAGCCTGCCTTCTCTGAATTCTGCTCTTGCCTGAGGTTTGTTTCCTTTTGGCTTCTTTGCCCCTCCCCTCTTTTTGTTTAAAATGAAAACCCCGATGCCTGAGCGGAACCCCATGCTTTCACTCAGACAGTGGGGTGGGTCATGCCCCAGCCGGGTTGCTTAGATGGGTCTGGTCCTAGGCAGAGAGGGCTTGTCCTGGGGTTGGGGTGTCAGTTTTTCAACCTCTGTGGGTCAGAATAGAGATCAAACCCCAGACAGGATTCCTGGACAATGAATTCCCAACAGGAGTGTCCAGGCCAGCAGCCAAGGTCAAGATGTCCTCAGTGGGGAAGGTGACCCAGGTTCCCAGCGGGAAACTCTACCAGCAGATCTTCGAGGCTGAGGTAGGTCTGACCCTCTTCTCTCTGCTCCCCAAACTTTCCTCCCGCTGAAGGCTTTTGTCACCCGGGAATCCAATGAAATAAGGCTTTGAAATTGCTTTCATTTTAAAAATAATTCTTATTGGTTCTTAAAACATAGGAATACAAAATTAGAATCTCTATTCTTGAAAAGCAAAGAATTTACATTAAAATTGTAATTAAATTAGATTAAATTTAAGCTTAAATTATTCAGAAATAGCCAGAATTAACCATTGGATATCTTGGGACCTTTTTCTATGCACAAAAGCATTCCTAGTTTTTTTTTTTTTTTTCTATTTAAAAATGGGTTTGATTCAATGCCAGTGTTTTGAAACCTGCTTTTCCCCTATTAACAGTATCACACAGACCTTCCCCATGCCAAGAGGCAGTCATGTATTTCAGGATGCTGAGAGGTTGCCTTATTGTTAATCTAGGACTTACCATAACGTATTCAAGTAATACCCTCTTGACAACCATATAGGTTGCTGGGATTGCCTTGTTGTCTATAAAAAGCCTATAAAAAACTGCACGGACAAGATATCTTAAAAGAAACACACAAACTTGAACCCTTCCTTTGAAGTTCTGTAACTGCTTATTTAAAAGGGAGTTTTCATTCCTACTTTAAGCCCTAAATAATGCTTTCTGTAGAAGACTTGGAAATTGTACAAGCATAAGGAGAGCACAGAAACAAATTACTCACATGATCCTGCTGCCTGGAAGCAACACACCATTCTTCACATTTAGCACACTTTCTCTGGGTCATTTTTCTAAGAGTTTAAAGTTTTGAAATCATACTGTATAATTTTGGTTATAATTTTTAATTTATGCTTTTAATTGATATGTTTTATGGTATATCAAAAGCATTTCCCCATGTCATAAAAAAAGCCTTTGTTCTTAATAAATACCTAACATTCCATTGAAAGGACATGGCAAGTTTACTCAACCAGTCCCCTAAAATTGTACAGCCCCATTTTTCTAATTCCTTGTGATTATGAAAGATGCTGGCATAAGCGTCTTGGCCCTCATTAAAATTTCTTAAGAGATATCTTTCTAGATGGCTGAATATTTGGGGGTGGGGTGCCTGCATGGCAAATACCCTGGGGTTAAAGGCCTCCCTGCAAAGTGTCTTCCTTCTGGTAAGTTCCCCCGTGACCTTATGAGACAGGCCAGGGTGCTGGGGAGTGGATGTTTTGGGATGTTTGGAGAATCCACTGGGATCTTTTGTGGATACAGGCACAGCTGGTCCGCTCTCTGGCGTCCACCAGGAAGCATGCTGTGGAGCGGTCCATGACCCCAAAAAATGGCAAGAAGCCCTTGATGAAGAGGATGGATATCCCTGAAGGGGAGATGTTGTCTGCTCGGCAGCAGAAGTGGGCACACAGCCTACCCAATGACTGGATCACAGAAAACCCTGTTCTCTACAGGTAGGTCCTGTGGTCAACACTGCACCTCCACACACTGGAGGTGTGTCAGAGTCTTCAAAGACTCAGAAAGATCTCATGCAAGATGAGGGCCAAGTAGGAATGAAGTCCCTGGTACCTCTTCAGAAAGAGAGAAGTAACAGCACCTCCTTTGCAGAACTCTAGGCTTCTCCCTCCATTCCTCTTCCTTCCTCCTCAGTAATTACTGATTGAGTGCCAGGGCTGGGTGCTGGGTATGGGATCCCACTCTCCTGGAACTTGAGGCCTTGATAGTAAATAAATAAACAAGTCCCCCCAATGGCGGGAAGGCTCTGACCCAGAGGATGAATGGGGGCCCAGAAGTCAGGAAAGCCCCTGAGACCAGAGGATGAGGGAAGGGTAGCATGGGGCAAGGCTCTGAGGCAGGAAGAGCTCAGTCCAATCCAGAAGGCTGAAGAAGTCAGTGGGCCTGAGGAGAAGGGTGGGAGATGAGGCTAGGAGAGGGTTGCTGACCACAGTCAGGATTTTGGACTACTGAGTGAGCACTGATTTACCTTTTTGAGGCCTTCTGGCTGCCGTGTGCAGAATGTGGGGAGCTGCAAGAAGAGGCAGGGAGGCCAGAGAGGAGGCTGCTGCTGTCACTATAAGCCTGGTGGGGCCGCAAGACAGAGAGTAGGGTACTTCACATATATTTTGGAGGCAGAACCCACCAGACTAGGAGGTGGATTGGATGGGAGGAGTGGGCTCCTGAGAGTCCAAGGTCTGTGGCTTGAGCACTTGTGTGGACAACCGAGGCGCCATTCCTTGAGATGGGCGGCTATGGTATTGGGGCTGGAGACTGGGAGTTCCTTCTGAACCTCCACTTTTAGAAGTTGAACTTGAGATTCCTGAGCATGCCAGTTGAGCTCCCTGAGCTCAGACTCCTCAAACAGGGAAAAAGGAAAGAAGAGGAAAAAGAGAATCTGCATCTACCTCACCAGGGCACTGGGGCTGAGCTTCCCTTGGCTCTCCAAACTCTGCACAAGCCATAGACCCTTCCCTGGTCTGGGGCTCTGAAGGGGAAGTCAGTCTTTCTCTCCCTGCCTTTGTTTTCTCTCTCACCTACTTTAGGGTAGAGATTGAGCCAATGCTGGGTAAAGGTCTCTGCCCTGACCTACCTTTGACTTTTCCCAGGGAAATCTCCCCTGAGGTTTCTCTTCTCTTCTCTTCTCTTCTCTTCTCTTCTCTTCTCTTCTCTTCTTCTCTCTCTTCTCTTCTTTCTCTTCTCTTCTCTTCTCTTCTCTCTTCTCTTCTCTTCTGTCTCTTCTGTCTCTTCTCTTCTCTTTTATTTTCTCTCTCTTCTCTTTTTCTTTTCTTAAGATTTTATTTACTTATTCATGAGAGACACAGAGAGAGAGGCAGAGGCGCAGGCAGAGGGAGAAGCAGGCTCTCTATGGGGAGCCAGATGCAGGGCTTGATCCCAGGACTCCAGGATCACGACCTGAGCCAAAGGCAGGTGCTCAACCACTGAGCCACCCATGTGTCCCTCTCCTGAGGTTTATGATCCTCAGCACCCTTAGCTACCTCCAGATGGACAAACCCACTGGTCACCGAAGCCCAGACTAGAAGTCAGTGTTCTCTAGGCCCTGTACCTGATGCCCAGTGCATGGATCCAGAGGCACAGAGGTGGGTGCCAGCCGACATACCCCTACTTCCCAGGAGGACTGTCCTGCAGCCTGGCTGTAACTCTGACTCCCACAAGGGTCTAAGCCCCCTCTCAGCTGACTTGAGAGTTACCTGTGCCTCCCACCAATCCCTGCTTCCCCAGGGTTTAGCCTAGGACCGCCCGTTATCCCATAACCAGATAGAGCATCAGTCAGGAGCTTTTTGCCCCACAGGACAGTGTTTTAAGAAAGGCACTTCTCATGGAAGGTGCTGGCACTGTGCTGTGCTTGTTTTCTGGAACAGACAAAGACAGCTCTGCCCTGGACACAGATCCAGAGGACAACTCCCTGTGGCCTGTGGCAGGAAGAAAGATGTGTTTGTAACCTGCCAGGCTATGCTGCCCTCAAATGACTAGGGTCACTGACTCAGCATTGGCATCTCTCTGGAGGGCCTTGTCCCCTTCTTGAAAATTCAGCCAGCCAAAGCCAACCAGTTTGTTCCATCACCCAGGGCAGGGCCTCTGGGTGAGTGGAAGAGGAGCCCAAGGTAGGGATAGAACAGCACCAGTGTCAAGTTCTTGGGTCAAGTGGCCGAGAAGCCAGAGCCATCAGCATTCCTGTAGTCAGAGTACCTGGGGCTCCCATGGGCACCTAACTGACAAGGTAGAAAAACCCACCTCTGGAGGGTCAGCCCAGGCCCTGTGATCTTCCTCGCTAATAAGGCTGCAGTGAGGACTGCGTGAGAAATGAGTAGAAAGCACTGCACATGTGGGGGCCCTGAGGCATGACAGGTGTCATTGAGACCTGTTGTGTTTCTATACTGCTTGTCCTGTAGACAGTGTTATTCCAAAGCTAAGGTCATGCTCACCCACCCTGGTCCTCCCTGCTGAGATGCTTGACCACCCAGGGTCTTAGCTTTCTCCTCCCATGCTGAAACCCCATGGACCATGGACCTTGGCCTCTCACATATGGGTCTAGGAGTCTCAGCTCTGCTTTGTACCGTGACTTCTCTAAGCCCCCTCCCCCATCCTGCACAATGGGGTTACCCCAAATGCCTCATAGGATGGGTTACTGAAGGAGCAAATGCTAAATGCTTAGCACTGGCCTGGCTTTCCCAGGCTGGCCACGCCCCTTCTGGTCCTCAGTTTCCCCATGGAGAAAGGGCTCTTGCTTACTACCCACACTTGGTTTGCAGCCAGAGCAGAAGCAGACTTTGATTACCTGTCTAGGGACCGTGGAGCCTGCTGGCAGTAGATGCCCGGGCAGTGTCTGTTGGGAGATGGGTACAGCCTCAGGGCTGTCTGGGACGGGGTAGGCCTCGGTTATCGCCAATACCCAGGATCCCTCTGAAGATTCCCTTCTGTGCCAGAGGTGCCCTGGTGTGGGGGAGGCAGCTGGGGGTTTACTGTCTTCTCTGCTTGTACTTCAGGGAAAAGGAAATGATCAAGAAGAAAAAATCTCAAGAAAGTGAGAGTACTGCTGCTGCCCGAGAAGTCCGGGGCCTCATGGACACCATCGGTGAGCCTCTGTTCAACCTTGAGAGCAGGCCTGGCTTTCTCCCCTCCGCCTCCTTGCCCGAGCCTCTTCTCCTGGGCCTTCTCCTCAATGCAGGGAGCTAGGGAGGGAGCAAGCGGCTCTGCACACTCAGCATTTACTGATGAAAATCAGTAATGGATGTTGCTTGCTTTACTGCAATGTCACAAGAGGATCTCAGTCTACATTGTCTTCATACTATGGAGGAAGGCTCTTTTTCTTCCTGATTAAAAAAATAATACATGCTCACTATAAGTAATTTCTACACGCAACGTGGGGTTTGAACTTATAACAGGCACCCCCTAGTACATGCTTATTGTGGAAAAACAAAAGAAGGAAATAAGCAGAAAGTAAAGATTCTCCCTTCACATAGCACTGCTTCTCCTCCCAAGAGTGTCACCCGCTGTGAAACCACATGGGGCATATGGTGTTGAGGTTCCCACATAGATTCAGGGGACAGCAGAGCACAGGGCAGGAACGCACACCCTAGAGCACACATCCAAATCCCTGCTCAGCCACTGAGTGTGTTTGTTCTTTATCCCCCATGTCTGAGTGTCCTAACTTGTAAAATGAGGCTGATAAAATAGAACTTGCCTCTCGGCCTCTTCAGGAGTGCTAGTTGAGTTAGAACAATGCCTGGTACTTGGTAAGTGCTATCTAAGTGTTGGTTATTCTTATCTGTATATGTATTTGCTTCCATAAAACTTTTTTTTTTTTAACATAAATGGTCCCATCCTATACGTACCATTTGGAAATTTTTTCTGGCATTTAACTGTTGAAGCGAGACTTCGTTTCTTATAACGCTTAGGGATCACCTTTTCTCCTTTTTCCTTAAGCCTCTGACACTGTGGCCTGGTTTTGGGGTCATTCTCCTGAACCAAGGCATTTTCTGCCTTGCTGACTTTTCCTGGGCACTCTCTTCTTGCCTTGAAACTCTGAGGGCAGCCTCCTCACCTCTGTTGTTCTCCCCCAGTTCCTGAGAGGATCTGCGCCACCTCCCTGGGGACCACCGGTGTAGACTCTAAGAGGCAAGGCTACGAGAATGCTCTGGGGAGCTTTAAGGAGGAGATTGCTCAGATTGGGATGGTGAGAGTCCTCCCTCTCTCCCCTTCTGTTCCCGGGCCATTCCCAAGGTGGGCTTGTCACTGCACCCACCCTCCTAACCCCTCTCCTCCAGCTCAGAGGTCCTGAGTGGCTCACAGTGGTGTAGACAGAATCAGAGTAGCCATGTTTGAGTGGCTCATCATTAGTGCTTGTTATGAGCACAGCTCTCTGAGTCAGGTACTTTTTACTCCTACTTTACAGGTAAGACCCAGAAGGTCTCGCATGACTTGGCACATAAGGGGCCAGGTGGGAACTGGGCTCCAGGGCTGATGCCAGAGCCCAGCCCTTGAGCTCCCTGCTCAATCCTGCTGGGGGGTACTCGTCTTCCCACTCCCAGCCAGTCGTGATTTCACTCATCCGTCCCAGGTGTATATGAGCTCTACTTTTGCCCATGACTCTGTGGCTTTGGTTGTGCAACATAACTGAGCCCCAGTTTCCTCATTGGAAGTAAACTTGGAATTCTATCACTGGCCACTTCTTTAATGAATATTTAAGTCCCAACCACGGGCCTGGCCTGATGTCAGCACCTACTTCATGGGTTTTGATGAGGACCAAGTGGGTCTGAGGACAAGGGCTCAGCCAGGAGCAGAGCACACAGCACTGAATAAATGGTGCCTGACCTTGTGCTCAGGCTGTGAACTAATTAGTACACCATACCTCCTCAGGCCTAGGTAATGATTTTCAGTTTGAGACAGGACCACACCTGACACTTCCCCATCACAGGGTAGAGGGTGGTGGGGAAGGGACACTCCCCCCTCAACCCATCCTGGTGGTGTCAATACCATGGCCATTGCCCTACTGGCCTGTTTTAGGAAATGGAACCCTTCATCTTGGAGCCAGGAATACTTCTTTTAAAAAAGCTGGCCAAGTCTAATGAAGACATAGACCAACTCTTCAAAAAGGTGGAAAGCAACACCAACCTCGAAGACTACACCATCCAAGTAGGGGTTCCCTTGTGGCCAGGCCCGTCCCACCCAGGTCCTGCTCTTTCCTTCCCTGCCATGTGTCCTCCTAGCCTGACCCTATGCTTCTTGGCATAGACCCTGTTGGAGCTGTGGGAGCAGGTGGCAGAGAAGTTCCAGTTCCAGAAGCAGGGGATCAAGAAGCTGGATGAGGCCCTCCATGAGGCCGAGTTCTCTCGGGCAGATAAAGTGAGTTGGCCTGCAGGTGGGCTTGTGGTGGTTTTCACCTGTGGGATGTGTGAGGCCTCGTCTGTATCCTTGTAGGTCTCCAGGAAAAGAGAGTCGCTAACAATGGCACCTTGTTTCTAGCTCAAAAGCGTGTTGAAGAAATACATGGAAATCATAGAGAAAACATCCTACCTCGTGCAGCCCGACGTGTACGGGCTGATAAATAAGGAAGCGATGGTGAGTGGTTTGCATGTACTACGGGATCAGCCCACAGGTGGAGCAGGACCTGAGGATGCCCCAGAGCCCTATGTCTCAGGAATGATGGTTTTCTCATGGGTCACATTTCCAAGTAACTCAAGCTGGTCACTTGGGTTCAGAACCGGAATTAAGTACCCTCAATAGAAATCTTTCTAAAGTACATGGCATCCATCCCTGCTGTCTTAATCCCAGTTACCTAGCCCAGTGTCACTGGTTTGAGCACTGATGATTTTACAAGCACTACTGGGCCCCGTCTCAGCTTACCTGGGTGCAGTGCAGTAGGTGCTGGATGATGGAGCTGTCCTGCCCTCAGGGTGGTTTTGTGCCCTCTTCGGCGACCCCAGCCTGCTCTGTTTATTTTTCTAGTGGTTCTCATCTGCCTTCCTGTGGGCTGTCAGTGTCTACTGCTAAACCATGTTTACCTCCTGGCTCTGTCCCTGCTGCTTCCCTGTTAACACCCCACCCTTGCCCAGCTGCGTTCTTTGGGTGGAGAAAACAAGAAATTTGAGGTTGTCCAAAATGTTTCCAAAGGCAGAGTTAAGCCTGACTCCCCCGCCATGTGAAAGGACACCTATGTACGTATGTACGTGTTTTCCTCAAGTGTAATTAGCACACAGTGTGATGTCAGTCCCAGGCGTTCAGTACCGTGATCCCGCGATCCCGTACATCACTCATCACTCAGTGCTCATCGTGACTAACGCGCTGTTAATCCCCTTGGGCTGTTTCACCCACCCCCTGCCCACCTCCCCTCTGGTGACCACCGGTTCTCTATATTAAGAATCTGGGAGGTTTTAGGCCTCTTTTTTTCTTTATTCATTTGTTTTGTTTCTTAAATTCGACATGAGTCAAATCATATGATATTTGCCTTTCTCTGTCTGACTTACTTAGCATTTCACCCTCTATGCCCATCCATGTTGTTGCTTCCTCTGGCTACTCAGGAGCACATTTTGCTTGCATGGGCTTCCAGGTCCCCTGCAGTAAGCAGGGCTTGCCAGATCATGGGCCTCCTGGCAGTCACAGGGTGAAAGGAGCACAGTGCTCAGAATCCCAGAGGGGCTCTGGGTCAGGTCTGCACCTCGGAGTCCTGGGCAAAGCACAGACAGGATGCTGACACAGACCCCCTGCTCCACTACCCAGATATACAAGCTCCTGAAATAAGTCCGTTCTTGTACCTTGAACTCCCTGTCCATAAAATGGGAGGAATGATCCTTAAAGACCAATACCTGTTGGGGGAAGGGGGTGGTAAAAGAGAGCTTAGCAGTGGCCGTGGTCATGTGAGACAAGCAAGAGTGCCTAACTTTCATCCAATGGATCTATTAGGGGAGTCAGATTTAGCAGCATCCCAGGGATGTTTCATTGCTTGACTTCCACATGCTTATTTTACTCATTATAACAACTAGCACTGGCTACTTAGTCTACGTGCATCTATCTCATTTAATTTCACAAAATCCCTGTGATGCCAATAGCAATAGCCTCACACGATGGCAGCAGAATTGGAGGCTTAGGAAAAACCTGCCAGTGCCCCCCAGCTAGGAAGTATAGCTGACAACAAACCTCAGATTCCAGTGAAAATTGTTACTGGGATTTCTACCTGTTGAGCTTGGCAGGTTCTCACCCTTGCTCCAAGGTGGGCTCCTTGAGGGCTTGGGGCAGTTATGGGGACATTTGGCTGTTGCACTCCTGGGGGCCATGGGAGAGACTGCTCTCAGAAAGGGGGAAGGCTACTCAGTGGCAGAACAGTGCCACAAAAATGAAGAATTGTCCCCACTGCCTTGCCAAGGATGCCCAGGGGAGGATCACTGGGAGGATTGTGGAAGAACGTTCTAGCTCTGGCCTCATTTGGCAATTGGGTCTTCATTCTCCTCACAACCAAATGTGACTGGTCCCTGATGGCATGAGCATTCTGCTTTTGGAACAAATTCGTAAAAAAAACCCCAAAAAACCCAACCCAAACATTTAAACACTAAGAGCCCATGAGAGTGCTTATCTCCAGTGAACTAAAACCAGCTTCTTTAACAATCTGATATGGTCTTGGGACTGGATTGAAGGTACATAGGTAAGTCAGGATTCATAGGTAAGCCTTCAGGAAAGACCCCTGTCACTGACCAGAGCTGCTCAGCCCCTGGCAACTTCATCGAGTGTCCAGTGACCCCTCAGTGTCCCTCAGATGCCGCCACAGCCCTACTCAGCCCCACTAGGCTCCACGCCCTCAGCCTGCACCTCACCTGGCCCCCTGCCGCAGCCCCCCACCATCCCTCTCCAACCCAGCCCAGTTCTCACTTTGGAAAGCCTCTGCCTCGTGTAGAGCCTGCCTGCCTGTACCACAGGTTATAAACCAAGCCCTACTGGCCAACCGGAGGGCCATCGCCCAGCTGTTCATCAACCTGATGGAGGCCACACTGCAGCAGGAGCTCAAGAGCCACCGTCGCTGGCAGAGCCTGGTGGACGCCTGGAAGGCTCTCAAGAAGCAGGTGCTGGTGCAGAGTTTCAGGTCTGTGACTGCCCGCACTGCCCGCAGCTCTTCCCTGGCCCACCTGGAAGGCTGGCACAGCAAGCAGGTGGCCCTGCCCTCCTATTTTCCATACTCCAAAATGCTGCTGTTCTTTTGCGGGGGTAAAACCATGTGCTCTTTTTTTTTTTTTTTTAAGGTACAGTAGATAACAATGTAAAGAAGAAATTAAAAATCACTACTAATCTCTCACCACAGGGAGAAGCACAGCTGATATTTTGGTATATTTTCTCCCAACCTTCTTTAGAGCCACACTGCATATGTCGCTCTATATCTTATTTTCTTCATAAACATTATCACATAAGCATTTTCTGAGCACAGTACCAATTGTTTGAAAACATCTGCCTGTTATCTGTCCAATTTCCATCCTACTGTTACATGTAACCCTGTAGTACTGAGCTGAGAATGGTGCTCCCTTGGGCATTAGTACTTCCTGGCCTCTGGTAGTTTCACCTCTGGGAGGGAGGGAGAAGGCCTATCTCCATGCTTCCTCCACCAGGTGGCATTTTTGTTAATCCGGCCAACAAGCAAGGCTTTCTTTTGCTCGTTGGGCCATGGTATCCATGGAGGATGGATGCCAAAGAATGTCTGTCCATCTGCACTGTGGGTCTGGGCAGGGGAGGCCCATCTGCACACCCGAATTTCCAGATGGAGAACCTCAGAGTCTGACACTGAGGATGAAAGAAAAGGCCTGGATGAAAGAAAAGGTACATCTTCATGGATGTACCGAGGCCTGGCTTCACCTGTATTTTCCCTGTGACCTTGATCAAGTACTTGAACGTTTTAGAGCCTTTCATTCCTTATGCAAGGCAGACATGATGATGGGCCAGTGTGAGAATTTCTGTGGTTCTTTTCTCCCACTTCCCTCACTCCCTCCTTTCATCATTGTCCCAGAGGCCCCCAACGGAGAGGAAGCAGCAGGAGTGGTATAAGGGTGCTTAGGTTCAGAATGTCCTCACCATGGGTCTCATCCCCACTCTCCCACCTCTCCTGCCCCTCCTCTCCTTTCCATGGTGCCAACGCGTGTCTGGATGCCCAGTGAGTTCATGGCCAGTGAGAGGATCCAGGCTCCTCCGGCTGTGAAGAAGGAGATGGAGAGCATGCTGAAGAACCAGAAAGTCCTGCAGGAAAAGCGGCTGGAGCATCTCTGCACCATCTGGTACACTGGGAAGAGGCTGTAGCGAGGGATGCTATGGAGGAGGCAGGCACGGTCCTCAGCATTGACCATTCTCCTGAGGCATCCTCCAGGCCAGGCCATCTCCTTGTTCCCTAGTCCTGTGCTGGCTGCCTGGGCCCACTTTCTGGGGCATTTCAGCCCTAATGGCAACAAAGAACACGACACATTTGCTGGGGAAGTCTAGTGTGACTGAGCCAAAAAATGTGGGAGGAGGCAGTGGCAAAGGGGGCGGGGAGAGTGGGGGTTGAGGGGGAGAGGTTAAGGGGTTGGACTTTTTCCTAAGGGTTGGTAGGGAGCAGAGTGGCTCCATCAGCCTTGCAGTTTGGAGGGTAAGTTGGAGGGTCTGAGTCTGGGGCCTGGAAGTCAGCGAGGAGGCTGCTGCCATTAGACAGGAACCCTGGATGCGCCCCTCAGACCTGGGCTCACCTAGCTCTGATTCCTTAATAAGCTGTTTGGTGAGGGGCACAGTGAATGTCCTAGACCCAGGAAGCCTTGGGAATCCTGTAGCATCCACTCTCAACAGCAGGATGGAACCTGCATAGACCTGCCAGTAGAGACGCTTCATGTGCTGGGAGATGCTCCTCCCCTTCCTGGGAAACGTGGTCCTGCCCACCTATAACCCTGGTAACCCTGGGTTACCCTCTGGTTCCCCCCACCATAGCGCCTAAGTTCTCCTAGGATATCAGTGACAATTAGAACCCCACACAGTCTCCTCCAGGGCAGGCACATTTTTATGCAGGTGTAAAACTCACAAGGTGGATAAAAGCCTCAGCATAAGGTAAAGTGTTTTTCTTGTTTTCTGTAACTCCACTTTTTCTGGCTGAGTCCCTGTTTATTTATTTGTTTTTTTTAAATTTTATTTATTTACCCATGAGAGACACAGAGAGAGGCAGAGACATAGGCAGGGGGAAAAACAGGCTCCATGAAGGAAGCCCGATATGGGACTCGATCCTGGGACCCTGGGATCACAACCTGAGCCGAAGGCAGATGCTCAACCGCTGAGCCACCCCAGTGTCCCAGAGTCCCTGTTTATTAAACTGGGCCAAACTCAGTCTTTCTTAGGGTTGTATCCATCGAGGTGAAGCCGCAAATCCCCACCCATCACAGACCTGGGGAAGGGGTCTGTTCCTCTGTATTTGATCCACCCACATGCCCTGGGGCAACCATCACAGCGTCTAGACAGCTGGATGCAGGAATCTTGAGGAGGCTACTCTGCACCCTTGTGTCTCCACACCCAGGCAGCTGTTGCCCCCAGATACCTGGGTCTTAGAGCTGGCCCCCATGGCCTTCCACCAGGAAGGAGGACCCAGGCTCCCACTGCCAGGCAACTTCTGTCCTCTGAGTCTGCCCCTGCTCCCAGCCCCCTTCCTTTGTGTGAGGAGAGAGTCCTGGTCCTCAGTTCTTAGCTGCTCCCCCAGCCTCCCTCCCAGGACTCCTGGCCTACTTCCACCAAGGCTTCCCCTCCCCAGTGCTCTAGACTCTCCTGAAAAATTGGATTTTGAGAACCAAATCCAGAAAGATATCTAGGCTGCTGTCTTTTCTACCCTGCCACATCCCTCACACAGGCTGTGAACAGAGGGCTGGCTGGCTACCTGCCTGAGAGAAGGGAGGACAGGGCCAAAGACATGTAGGAAAATGCATTTCCTGGTGTTCCTGGCCACTGCTGGGAAACACCATGTAATGGCAGTGTCTGCATGCAGAACATGGAGCTGGTGGGTGACTTGATCTGACCTGAGGAAGTTGAGGGCAACTCTATGAAGTCAGAGGCAAGAGTATGCATGTACAGGACCCAGCAGCTCCTTCTCAGTGGAACTATAGAAAGGAGTAAAGCCAGGACACAATCTGTGTCTGGAAGTGTGTACTGCAAACACAAGCTCAAATGTAGAACTTAAAAGTAAAGTTGCAAAGCCTTGAGCATAGAATTCCAGTCAACATCAAGAGCGAAGGTTTGGGTTTGTGGTTTGTTTGTACAAGGAGGTCTTGACGGCACCCTCAAAGCACACTGTTTAGACAGCCACCGATGTCTTCTTACCCTGTCAAGGAGCTAGGGAGCCTTTTAATCAAGCCCAAGGAGCTGTCCCAGGAACTGCCTCCTATGGGATTCCATACCCCATCCTGACCCATAGTTCCAGGCCTTACTCCTGAAACCCCATAGTCCCAGATTTGCTTCTCTGCCCATGCAGGTGCTCTGCAGCCTGTGGGCAGTGGTGTCACAGGACTGGAGTGTCTTGATAAGACTCCCATGGCTCCCAAGAGAGAGTTTTCCAAAGTCCTGGGAGAGTTCCCGTGGATTTCCTTGGACCCAATGATCATGTGCATATCATTTAAAAATAATTTTTTACATTCAACTTTTATTTTGGAATAATGTTAGATTTACAGAAAACTTACAAAGATAGAACACAGGATTCCTGTATGCCCCTTAACTAGTTTCCCCTAATATTGTTCTCTTACATACAAAACAGAAATGAACTCGCATGCATTCCCATCACCTAGACACCAGGCATTTTCAGATTTTACCAGTTTTTCTACCACCGTCCTTTTTCTGTTCCAAGACTCATTCCAAGACACAATACTGCACTTACTGTAGTGTTTAGATGTGAGGATATGCTGTGCACACTATTTCAGTTGTCTTTTGCTCTTTACGGGTCCACCATAAGTAGGGTGCCCAAGACCACCCTGGGTTACACGTCTTGTCCTGGTATAATCATTAATAGAATCCCTCCCTTCATTGTCAAAAATGTCCCAGTTTGGACAGTAAGTTATGTGGTCCTCCTAGTTATATGCATCTTTCCATACTATTAAACACTACTCAAAATTTAGTGACTTAAAACAACAAGCATTTCTTGTTTTTCACTGTTCTGTGGGCTGTTTCCCACAGGTGTTTCCTCCAGTCTGGGCTGATCGGTTGGGACTGGGTGGTCTAGAATGTCCTCACTCCCGAGTCTGGAGCCTGGGCTCGGACAGCTGGAGTTTCTCTGGTGGTGGTGGCAAAACTCCCTGCAACAAGAGAGGGCAAGAGGGGTACCCAAGCCTTTCCAATTCACTGTCATGCTTGCTAATGTCTCATTGGCTTAAGCAAATCACGTGGCCCAACTCAGCCCCGCCCCAGAAATAGACTGAGGCAGCAGCTAATGATTTTGGCAGGTTTTTCAATCTGCCACACTATTCTTAATGACTTCAGAGAATTCACTGGACTGTATTTAGACAGAACACTCTTGTTGGATGTGAAGTTTGTGATTTCTTGAGTGCTTATAAACAACTGTTAGGCGTCTGTCTTAATGCATAAACTTTGTATGCATTGTTATCTCAGATTCGGTTCCTAGAAGAAGAAGGCAAGTAGGTTTCCTTTTGTCAAGTGATGTGAACCATTTGCTTTTTCCCATTGGGAAAATTCCATTCTTTTTCTTTCTCTTTCTTTCTTTCTTTCTTTCTTTCTTTCTTTCTTTCTTTCTTTCTCTCTCTCTCTCTCTCTCTCTCTTTCTTTCTTTCTTCTTTCTTTCTCTTTCTTTCTTCTTTCTTTTTGAGAGAGAGAGTGTACCCATGTGAGGTAGGGGAGGGGAAGGGAAGAGGGAGAGGGGGAGAAAGAGAATATTAAACAGTCTCCATGCCCAGGGAGGAGCCCCTACACCAACTCCATCTCATGACCCTGAAATTATGACCTGAGGAGAAATCAAGAGTCTGGGATTTAACAGACTGAGCCACCCAGGTGTCCCTGGTTTTATTTTCTAAGTAACAGACTTGTTAAGATTGATAGACCTTTTATGGGTTATATTTTTGGCACCAGGAAATCCCTAGCAAGTCAATTGTTTGTTTGATGTTTACATAGTTACTACTCTGGGGCTACATGCCTGAAAGATGCTGTCAACTCCGGTAAGTGAACGTTTTATTCAAGCATGGCTTACTTGTCATATCTTCCTTCCCCAGTGACCTTCTGCCCCCCAATTACAGCAGAACTCAGCTGACTGAATGGCATTCTGCTCTCAGCATCTTAAATAAGAACCTCGGTGAGTGAGGTTTGTGGGGTACCACGTGGGTCTCTTCAGAATCCTGGTCAAGTAGTAGCCAATCATTTATGTTAGAGTCCATCGTTAACTCAGGAGTGGGGGCAGGCCCCCCTGGAGGAGGGAGGGAATGTAGATGGAAGAGTGAATTCTGAGAGTTCATATAGGATCTCCAAAACCTTGCTGGTAGAGCCCTCTCCCTCCCATAGCTTCCTGGTCACTGCCCAGCTGGCATGGCTGCCAGCCACACACTCTGACCCTGAGCCTTGACCACAGCAAGGAGCCAGAAGGATGGCTTTGAGGACAGCTTGTGGGCCAGATCCTGGGTATATGAGATGCCAAGCATGTAGTCTTGTAGTCAGAGAGATGTGGGTTTGACCCCCAGCTCTGTACCATCCCAGCTGTGTGACTTTGGGGAAGTTATGGCCACTCTTGGCCTCAAACTGCTCCTCTATAAAATGGGGATCTCCAGAGGAATAATAAAGGTACCTACCTTGTGGGGTTGTTGTGAGGATTGCATCCTGCGGTCTAGTTGAGTGCTCAATAATAAATAGTAATGTTTAAAAATGCTCTATATCAAGGGTCCTCAAACTCCCACCCGTGGGCCTCTGCTTGTTTGCAAGTTTCATTGGAACATAGCTGTGCTCATTTGTTCACATATAGTCTCTGGTTGCTTCTGCTCTACAGCCTCAGAAATGAGTAGTTGCAACAGAGACTTCATGGCTGGCAAAGCTGGCAATATCTACTATCTCACCCTTAATAGAAAATGTTTGCCAAGCCTTGTTCTGGAAGATTTAGGATATTTCCATGTCTTTTGAGGCTTACAGAAACCTGGTGAGGTCAGTAGTGTCATTGTCCCCCTGTGATGGAGAAGGACTCAGAGGCATAGAGAGGTGAGGTATCCTGCCCATGGTCACACAGCTAATGAAGTCACACCTGCCTGTGACCTGGATACTTTGGTTAAAAGTATCATTGCTCCCAGGGCTCTTAGGTTTAGAATTACAATGGTATTATAATTATAATACCAAGGGTAAGAGCCTCAGGACCCCACAGGGACTTCACGGGACGGGACGGGTAGGGATGTGCTGGCCTAGGAAGTCACCCTGCAGATGGAGACACCAGCTTTAGAGCTTCTCCTGGTCAGTTCTACCGCACATCTGCCCTTCCTGGTGTCCTACATTACCCTGCTTCCATCTGCCCTGTCATCCTCCTCACCCTTCTCAAAAAATGACCACCACAGATTTTTTGTGCTGTCTTTCAGTTTCTAGAACTGCCAGAAACGTTAAACTTCAGCTGCTTATCTTAGACACCAAGAGTCACACTGAGTTTATTAGAAAGTGGGAATCAGTAGACAGGAGAGGTGAAAATTGATCGGCCAGCTTCTGAGTGTTCTGCTAGCCCGTCCACTTCTTATGGAATTAGCCACAGATGTGATCTGTGAACCCTCATTAATTTACACCCTTGATATTGTATTATGATTTGGTACAACCATCTGAAAAGAATCTTATTGGCCTTGAAGCAGAGTCAAGAATCAGGGTTAGAATAGATTCAGAACAGATAAAGACAACTCCTTCAAGGCCCTTCTCTTGGGGGTGTCGGGGACTTTGTGGGGAAGGTGATTCCAGCCCCTGATCTGAACTGGAACCACTGATCTCACCTCAGTTACCTCTGCTAAAGGGAGAAGCTGCCTCCCTTGTGAAGGGGGAAACTCTGATCTCCCCTCTTCCTCCTGGAAGAGCAGCTAACATGTTTTCTTTCTGCCCACGGAGATAATTACCACATGGACTGCATGATGCGGATCCGCCTGCAGTACGAGAAGACCTGGCAGGAGTGCCTGGAGCATGTGCAGAAGTGCAAGGTGGGCGCCCCTCCCAGCCCCGCCCCTGCCTCTCTCCAGCCTGGATCCCCTGCTTTCCTCCCTCATAGGCCCCAGGCCTTCACTGGCCTCAGGCATCCCTGTGCCTAGACTCCTCCTCCTCAGCTCTGCCCACCCATCGTCACTCAAGGGGTAGCCCAGCATGACCTCCTCCAGGAAGACCTCTCTGATGAAGGTATACACTCTCTGAGCACATCAGACTTCAACCTTGACCATCTGCACCACTTAGAGCACCTGACATTATTGCTTCCAGGGAGGTTGCATCCCAGGGGTTATTTCCAGGGCTTCACTTTTGCAAGTAGTGGTGCCATTGCTGTCACATCCAAGACTTCTGTCCACCCCGTCTGCTTTTGTCACAGGGTGAGACAGAGTTTACTGGCAAACCACTTCAATGACAAAGCCTGGTTTTCTGGGGGTCCACAGAGATATTTTGTCAACATGACCCCTCCCTGCCTCCTGGCTCCAGCAAGTTCCTGCTACTCCACCCCTCCCGAGTCTATAGACCTGTGGTTCTGCCACCGAGACTCCCAGGTGAGCAGAATTCACAGGGAGCAGAGCCTTTATGGTCCATGCAGCCTCCCCAGGGGCTGCGCCACCCACTTGCACACGCTCACATTGAATCCTGCGAGGTCCTACAGGGCAGGTATCACCAGCTCCATCTGGAGATGAGAAGACCAAGTTCTCCAGAAGCCCAGGGGCTGCCCATTTGCACTGTGGCCTTAGGGGCAGCCACATGCCTCTCAGTCTGCTTTTTCAGGGTGTCAAGCCTCAGAAGCAAAGCCTGGACGGAGAGGAGGGAGGGAAACCTTTGCCCTAGGAGAGCCTTCCCAGCACCGTGCCCCTGGCAGTTTCTTCCCCTTCCCCCCACTGCCTCCTGGGACCTCGCTGGGCAGCTCAGCGGCCTTTGGTCCCAGGTGCCAATCCTTGTGCCCATTCTCACTTCCCCTTGTAAGACTCGGCAGGGGATAAGTTGCAGCCAGCATATACCCCAAGAGTGTATTAACCCCGACAGAGGTATCCCTTGGTATCCCTATTCAGCAGCATTGGAAGTATATGACTACAGACCATTTTTATTTGGGGGAGGTTGGTTTACATTAGATTTTGTGCATAAACCAAGGCTTTATTACTATGAAGAGCCAGCTTTCCAGTTGGCATAATAGGGATTCAGTCATAGGAAATAGGAGCCCTCTTTGACTCACAGCAAGCAATGCTGAGGCTGCAGGATGGCTGATTATACCTTTAGGGTCTGTTGGTTCTGAGTTCAGATCCCAGCCCCACTACTTGCCAGATGGGTGGCCTCCAGCAAGTGTCTTCACCTCTCTGAGCCTTGGTTTCCTCATCTGTGGAATGAGACTGATAAGGACACCTTCAGGGGATTCAGTGAGACCATGGGTAGTACGCAGCACCTGGACAAGCTGGGTGGACCAAAAACATAGATCATCTCTTACCACTAGGAGGGTTTCCCCTGAGGCTGGGTGACAAGCAGAGCTCAGGGGACAGAGACAGGCCCCGAGGTGAAGCCCTCACCAGACCTAAGCCAGGCTCTGTCTTATTTGCCTCCAGAAGCAGCTGCTGGACTGGAAAGCCTTCACTGAGGAGGAGGCAGAGAGCCTGGTGAGCCCACACTTCTTCCAGGTGGTGGGAACGCTGCAGAGCAAGGTGGAGGAGGAGCTGGAGCTCTTAGATGTATGTAGCTGGGGGCCCACAGCTGGGGAGCAGGGTGGGCGGGGAGGGGTGTCACCCGAGTGCCAGGCTATGAGAAGACCAGAGTCCGGGGGCTCCGACTTCCTTGTCACTAGCGAGTCCATTTTCCTTTGTCCTGGCCGGGCTCTGGAGTGGTTCCTCTGCGCCGGGTGCTCCAGGCTCACCCCCGGCCCCCCAGCTGCCCGCTGGCACCCATGCTGCATGTGGCTCGGGTAGTGGGTACTCCTTGGAATCATTGCTGAGTCTGGGTGCTGAAGGGCCACAAGGGGTAATGCTGCCCCAGGACGCTTAGCACCTGGAGCTGGCTGGGAAGCACTGTCTGCTGAGGGCCAGATAGTAAATATTTCAGTTCTCTGTGGGCCATCAGGTCTCAGTAACAGATTCTCACTCTGCTGTTGTCACACAAAAGCTGCTGTGGGCAATGCAAGAATAAATGAGTGTGTCTGGGCTTCAATAAAATTTCATTTGTGAACATTGAAATTTGAATTTCATATAATTTCCACATCATTAAATATCTTTGTTTGATTTTTTTTCTCCCAACAGTTAGAAAATGTAAAATCTGTGCTTAGCTCTCAGGGCCAAACAAATAAAAAAGGCAGAGGGCCAACTTTAGTTCCTAGGCCAAGTTTGCTGAGCCCTCACCCCAATGGAAGCATACAATAAACCTATAAAATGGGGAGAGGTGAGGATTTAACAGCAGAGTGTGGTGTTTGGCTCAGCTATGAAGAATCAGGGGATTCTGAAGAAGGAAAACTGCCCAGGCAGAGATGGCTGTGGCCTTCCTGGTACCAAGGCTAGTGACTGGGCTTGATCCTTCTTCTAGGCCCCAAACTTTCCCTTCTTCCCATGAGTGACCTCAATGAATATGGGACAGGTCTAGAGATGGGGATTCGGGGTCAGCAGAGGAGGGAGGGCTAGGAGCCAACGTGTGACCCAGGAAGATGGCCTTGAGGGATGGTGCCCAGGCAGTGATGACCAGTCCTTGGAGATGTGGGGCCTCCACTGGCTGGCAAGGGAGCCCTGGGTGGGGGGGCTTCTCCTCATCCTGGGCCAGTTGGCTTTCAAGGCCCCTTCTCTGGGTCCTGCCACTGCAGAAATCCTTCGAGGGTCTGGCAAAGCAGACAGAATGGCAGAGCTCAGATCTCTTCAACTACTTCCAAGAGGCTGTGCAGCTGTGGGAGGCACATCAGAACATGCTGTCGGTGCAGGACCTGGAGCTCGAGAAGAGGATGGAGCTGCAGCGGCAGAAACACAGCCTAGAGGAACAGGTGTGGCTCCTAGGGCCCAGGGGAGCCTCTGCAGGGCATGAGGCAAGGGCCACACCCAGATGGTCAGCTGCCCAATGGCTCTGCTTGGTGGCAGGTAACCTCAGCCAGCATTCAGATGAAAAAAGAAAAAAAGTTCCCACCATATTTACTTCACAGTATAGCTAAAAATTAACCCCAGACTTATCTTACACTCAAATGTGAAACCTTAGCTATAAAACACAAATAGAGAAATTGAGGCTCACCTTCCCCATAGGCCTGGATGGGAGTAGAAGAAATCTGTCAGTCAGATGTGAGCTAGTGATGGGTCCTTGGACCCAAATGTGTCTGTTAGAGAGTGTGCATGAGAGACAGACAGACTGGGTGGGGGGAAGTGCGGAGCATCTACCTCTGGCAGTCACCCTGTGCCCACAGGAGATGCGCTGGGCCCCCACCCTACCTGCCTTCACACAGTCTAGGGAGTGGAGAGCCACACCCAGCATCTGATCTCAAATACAATTGATGTCAAGGAGAGCAAGGGGCGGGTGCCATGGGAAGGTGTAGCATGGGCCTGCCCAGGTGGGACATGTGTAAGGGACATGTCCCTGAGGAGTCCCATCTGAGCTGGGTCTCCAGGGATGTAAAGTAGACAGAGCAGAACATTATCAACAGAGAAGAGCCTGGAGCATTGAGGGTAAGCATAGTGACATATTTGGCGCCCCTTTGTGGAGGAGAAAGTCCTGAGGTACCCGCACCTCAGCTCGGGTGTCAGGGTCTCTGCATGTCACTCACATGCACTCTGTGAGTTTTGAGTTTTGGTAATTCATGTCTGCTTCTTCCTCCTATTTTGGATGCTGCTGCCAGGCCCAGGAGGCCCGCCTTGATAAGCTCTTGGACCAACTGAGGCAGCAAAGCCATGAGGAAACATTGAAGATTCACCTGGAAAAAGCCAAAGATTTTTTGAAGAATATGAAATTCAGGTAGGCAGACCAGATCCTGAAAGAAGGGAATGGCCTGACATACATATTCAAGAGCTGAGGCCGTCTGCTTAGGAGCCCAGGGTGTGCTCAGCAAGCTCATGATGAAAATGTTGCATCTAACTTTGGAGATATCCTCGTGGTCCTTTGCAGCTCTGCTCTCAGCCAACACAGAAGCTTCCAGGGAGAATTCTGATCGGAAAAATTTATGGAGGGAGATTTCAAGGCCATGTAGTTTAAAGGTCAAGAGCATGGGCCCTCTCACTCCCTTTTCAAATTTTAAAACATTTGTGCTCTTTGTTAAAGAAAAAAAAGTTAACTGACACAAACATGTAGAACTTTCCCCCTCATTCCTGCCCACCTCTTCCTTTTCGTGGGTATGTACATTTATGTGGATATAAATAGATATACAGTATTTTAATTAATTATTTATTTATTTATTTTAAGATTTTATTTATCCATTCTTGAGAGAGGGGGAGAGAGAGAGAGAGAGGCAGAGACACAGGCAGAGAGAGAAGCAGGCTCCATGCAGGGAGCCTGACGTGGGACTCAATCCCAGGTCTCCAGGATTACGCCCTGGGCTGAAGGCGGCGCCAAACCACTGAGCCACCTGGCCTGCCTGATATACAGTGTTTTTAAAATAAAAATTGGATCATGCCATGCAAGTAGATCTGTAACTGCAGGTAGATGTCCATTTTCTAATGACCATGTAGAATTAATCAGTACAGGTGCTTCATAATGGTCTAATCATCCCCCAATAGATTAGCTTTTTAAGATTGGTTCCAGTTTCTCAATATTAAAAACACTTCTCTGTGAACTGTCGTGTATCTTTGTGCCTTTATACAATGAATTCTATAGAGACCATTCATAGAAATGAAGCCACACTGCCAAATGGTTGCAGCACTTAGTTTCAGAAGTGTATCTTGAGACAAATAAGTCACCTCCCTACCCCCAGCCTTGTCTCCTTACCTGGGAAACAAAGTCTGATCCCTGGGGCACAGGAGGGTTTGAATGGATGATGTAGGTAAAGTTCAAAGACTGTGTTGGGACAGTGGACAGGAAACGGGAACCCATGTTACAATAGAGAACTCTCCTGTGCACATTTTATGAATGTTCTACAAAAGAGTATGTATTCCTTGTGTGATCAGAAAAATAGCAAAACCAAGGATTACCAGAGTGAAAGGAAGCATGTGCAGTGGCTCTGTGCAGAATAACCTAGGTGGGCTTCCAGCCCATCTTGGTGTGTCCTGGGGTGCGACTCTTGGTTGGGGTCTCCCACACTCGGTACAGCCGCCCCTTAGGCAGTGGTCTTGTCTCCCTCCCTCCCAGGTATGAGTGTTTCCACAAGCTCCTGATAAAGGAAGTGATGGAGTACCCAGTGACCATACTGAAAGAACTGAACTCTTACAGCTCCACCCTTAGCCAACACTTCTATGTCCGTGAGATCTTTGAACAGGTATGGACAGGGGTGCAAATACCCAGCCACTCACCAAGAAGCAAAGGGGAAAGGATATCTTCTAGTTTTGATCTGCCTTAACTTTTCACACCTTCATTAACCCCTACCGAGTTTGAATCTGTCAGGCATTAAGGAGTAAGAAGCAGAAGGTATCTCTAAAAGAGACCATTTCTTTCTTAGATTAAAAGAGGATGAAAGGCTCAGAACTCAGGTTTGTCTGGAATTATGATGGAAAGACTATTTTCTAAAACTCTGAGTTCCATTCATCCTCCTCACCACTAACTACCCCATTACCCTCCTACCACCACTCTGCCGTGCCCTCTCTCTGGCTCAAAAGTCCCTCACCAACTCTGCAGCCCCTGCCAAGTCCAACTTCCAGTCCTAGATGAGCACAGAGGCCCCCACGTCTGGTTCTCTCCACCTGGACCCTTCCTGCTTCAGCCAACTCTCCACTCTTCCTGCATATGCCCCCTCGCCCTGCTCCCCCGGCCTCCCTCACCCTGCTCCTCTGCTGGCATCCACACATCCCAGACCCAGCCAGCCTTCCACTACCAGTGGCAAGTGTCCCGGCCACTCACTTCCCTCACCCCCTGACCCCTCTCTTGTCTCTGGATGTGCTTGTATGGTGGTTGCTGACAAATACCAGAGTTCAGAACATCCAGAGTAGGTGTTTCCTGAAGGGCAGGTATATGGACACTAATTCTGATTCAGCTTCAGTTGCCCTTCGCACAGCATCTTGCACGTGGTTCAGACACAGTGACTATTCCCTGGGTAAATGCATGCATAGCTGGAATGTCCTGATCTGACACTCCTAGAGTTTGTCCCTTTCCCACACAGCCAGCCAGAGTCCTACATGGCCAGACCCAACAATACTTGTGGTTATTACTGAACCTAGCTGAGACTTTCTCATATATACAGGGTTGCCAGCTCCTCAGAGAACCCCCTCCAGAGAGGAGGAACCTTTATTTCAATTGTTAATAAATGCTTTCTCTGGTATGTAGGTTGAGGTCGAGCTCAAGCTATAGGAGAGTGAAATCACCAGTTGCACCTTGAGATCGGTCTGGTTGCCTGGGTTCAAATTCAGGTGCTATTATGATCTCCGTGTCATAGTGAGGAGACTGAGTCCTATAGAGCTTAAGGAGCTTGGCCAAGGTCATGGAGCTGGGATTCAAATCCAGACCTAGAGCCCACACTGTTATCCATGACACAGTATATTCATGAATTCATCTAGAGTCTGTGAAACCGGGAATTTGTAGGGTTAATGAAGGGGCTCTCAGGTCACATAAATCATGTTCATTCTGTATGTTCACATCCAGCACCAAGAGCAGCAGATTCCTGCCCCTTTTTCTACATCCACCAATTTATACTTTCTTGCTCTTTGTCTCACATCACTACAAAATGAGAGTTTATTTACTAATGCCTATTGTGTGATAAAAAGTCTTGCTAGCCTGCCTGGGATTAAGGAAAACTGATTCCCTGGTTTGGGAACACTCTGATGACCACAATGAAATAAGGAGTAAGAAGCAGGTTGAGATGAGAAACAATAAAAAGTCAAGGCTTGCATCAGATGTTAAAGGGGATGTGTCGGCCATTTTACTTAAATGAAAAACGATGTCTGAAGTAGCACTCTGGAAAAAGGCAGTGCTGCTCACTCAGTGTCCTGTGTTTTTTCCTTGTAGACCTTGGAGGGGAAAGTCATTTTCAAATGCAGGGAACCAGGTAACACCATTATAATTCAATTCTGATCCTCTCTGACTTCACTCTTGTACATTTATGGGCTGGGTGGGCCCAATCCAGGCCACCTTAGTAACCTGTTTTTCCTTGTGCTTTGGGATTGGTCATCACAGAAGCACACGAAAAGCACTCCCAGGACAGTATGAGAAAACTGAGGTGCAAACAGAGGGCTAAAGTGGAAATGAGTAAAAGTGAAGAAAGTGAAAGAGAGACAAGTTCCTCCAGGTCAGCAGAAGCGATGGAAGAAGATCAAGAAATGGAGTCTTCCTTAACTGAAGAGATGGTAGTAAGCCAGCAGGAACAATCTGTACTGAGTGACAAGATGGATGAGTTCAGTGAGGAATCTGTCCAGGAATCAGAAAAAATGCAAGTTGAACGAGACAGCTCCTTAAAACCATCCCCAAACCGGGAAAATGTGATGGTTCAAGAAGAAGAGATAGAGGAGGAGGAGAAAAAGGAGGAGGACAAGGAGGAAGAGAAAGAAAAGTTGAAGGAGAGTGAGAAGAAGAAAAAGAAGGAGAAGGAGGAGGAGAAGGAAGCGGAGAAGAAAGAGGAGGAAGAGGAAGAGGAGAAGCATGAAGAGGAAGAGAAGCAAAGGGAGGAGGAGGAGGAAGAAGAACATGAGAGTTTATCCATGGATGAGGTAGGCCAGCAATGTATTCATTCTTGGTATGGGGAAAGCGTGCTAGGCTCTGCATATCCCAAGCTGGGGTCCCCGACAGTGCAGTCTTCACGGGGATTTATAAATGTATGCACGTCTTTTATTTTGTCCACAAGAATCCAATTCTTATCTCACAACAAAGCTTTTTAAAATTTACTTTCTTCTCCTAACATCTTATCCTGCAATCTACTCTGAAGTCACCCCTTAACTGTATTGCTTTCCTTGTCCTTCCCTAGTCATCTCTTTCCGAGCTCCTCTTTCCTATATAGACCAACTTAACCTCTCTATTCTTTCTCTCTTCCCATTCTCCTGTGTAGCACAAAAGATCCATATCCAAGTTGGCAGACAGAGGTCTCCTTGGAGTGCAGGGAAGTTACTCTCATTATTAAATCTTGTCCTCCAAACACATTCCAACTCACAGAACAGTAACTTGGATTCCCATAATCATGAAGTTGCAAGACTCTCTTCCTATCTTGCTGTAAAAGAAGTGGCATAGGAGACTTGTTTTTGAGCAGGGATCCCTATTTCAAATGCCCATAGGCATGTAATAGAAAAAAGGTCTGGAGACCAAGTATAAAATAAGACTATTGTCTTAGTCTGTTGGAGCTGCTATAACAGAATATCACAGATTGGGCAGTTTATGGACAACAAATTTCTCACAGTTCCGAAGGCTGGGAAGTCTAAGATCAAGGTGCCAGCAGTTTTGGTGAGTGGTGAGGGCCCACTTCCTGGTTTATATACAGCCATCTTCTCACTGTGTCTTCATATGGTGGAAAGAACCAACTCTTTTATAAGGGCATTAATCCCATTCATGAGAACTCTGTCTTCCTGACCTAATCACCTCCTAAAAATCCACCTCCAAATACCAACACATTGAATTTCAGAGAACACCCAACATTCAGTCTAAGGCAACTGTGCAGTCATTACTCAGCTCCAACCAATAATACCATGTGGGAATGGAGACTCAGAATTGACAAATTTTCTGATTTCTAAGAGAAATCAGAAATCCAAATTATTTGTAGAATTTCCCAATTTTGAAAGCATTATATTGGGCAAAAAATAATTACAGGCAAAATTCAGCCCACAGGTTTACAACCTTGATATTCAAGATCCTATGGTTGGATCCCCAGGTCTGTTTGATGACATAAAGTCTAAAATCTTCTCTTCTGCATAGGCTGAAGCCCGGGAAGAGAGTCTGGGGGAGATCTCCCATGAGGACATGGAGTCCTTCACTACCTCCAGCGGACACACTTATTTTGTCTTCCTAACCCTGGAACAAGAAGAAGAGAGTTGCAAGTGGTCCCATTCCAACCTTTCTACCATTCTCATCAATGACATGTCCAATGCCAACTTCCTAGAACAAGTGATAATTCCACCCAGACTAGTTTTACAAATTAAGAAACAGTGAGTAAAAACCCCCTTTATTCTCATTCTCCTAAGTTTTGTTAACCAGGTGAGGTATTACAACAAAAGATTGGCCTAGTTTTAGCTGGAAAAAGAAAATTTGTAGGTAACTGAGGGTTGAGATGAGAAACAATAAAAAGTAAATTTCCAGGAATTATTTGTAGACACAGATATCTTCTGTGAGAGTGACCCCCTTCATCTGTCCCAGGATGCCTTGCTGGCCTGGGCCTTGTATGTAGGAAATAGTGTTTTCCTGCAAGATATTAGAACATGTGTAATCTTTCCATTTCTTTCTTTCTTCTTTCTTTCTTTCTTTCTTTCTTTCTTTCTTTCTTTCTTTCTTTCTTTCTTTCTTTCTTTTTCTTTCCCTCCCTCTTGAGTATATATGAGTATATATCAATATGGTATTTAGCTCTGATTATATGACACTATAATTGCAGAAAATTAGAAAATTGAAAAAAGTATAATGAAAAATATAAAAATGACCCATAATTCTGCCACTGAGAATTTACCTCCCCTAACCCCCAATTTTCTGGGCCTCTGTGTTAGAATTTGGACCCAATGTGGAAATTTGCAATTGGCTTCAGATAGCATTTCCATTGCACTCTGACTCTACAATGTCATAGCTAGGACTCACCAGCTAGAGATCACCTGATTAGTCTACCTCCTCTGTATAGACATGGGCAGGGAGTAGAAGGAGTTAAGTCAGGCTTTTGGAACTCTTCTCTTTCACCTCAGCATCATCTCACCTTGAAAATGTCTCTTGACTTGAAACTCATCCTTTCTCCTTCATCTGTCACAGGCCATTGCCTGTCTTCTCCTTAAAGAATAAAAGCAAGGGCCACCACAAGAGCTAATATTTATTGAGAGGATTTGATACTCTCAATAACTATGAAAGGGGTACTATAATTAGCCTATGTTATGGACAAAGAAACTGAAGCTCAGGGAGTTAGCTATTTTGATAAGATCTCTGAGATAGGAAGTGGTTGGATCTAGGATGTAAATCTAGACCATGTGATTCCAGAGTCTTGAGCCAAACATTTATGCCATCTGGCCTTGGGATTAACCAGAAAAACAGTTCTGTGTTAAACTGATTTGATTTGCATGTTGAAGGATACAATACTGAAAAGTATGGAAATCATGAATGTATAGCTCAATGAATTACCCAAAGGGAACACACCTGGTAACCAGTACTTCCCTCAAAATAGAACATTACCAACTCTCCCTCATGTATTCATTTCAAGTCATTTCCCTCTCCTCCTCAAAGATAGCCAATATTCTAACTTCTGAATTAGTTTTGCTTGTTTTTGAACTTTATTTAGATGGAAGCATAGAAAACATACTCTTTTATGTTGGAATCCTTTCATTATGTTTGCAAGATTCGTATGTATTTTTGAATGTGGTCTTATCTCATTTTTATTTCTGTGTAGTATTCCATTATAAAAATACATAATCCATTTTCTTTATCCATTCTACTGCTGATGCATAGTTGAGTTGTTTTTCTTTGGGGAATGGAACAGTGCTGCTCTGAGCATTCTTGCGCAAGTCTTTTGGTGAACATATGTCTCCATTTCTGTTAGATACATAACTGAGAGTGGAATTGTTGGGACATAGGATTCTATGTGTGTCCCTCTTGAGAAGATACAACCAAAAATAGTACCAAAGAGTTTTCAGGTTAATACATGGCAAATGGTTATCCCTCTCTGTGCTTGCCTTTTTTTTCTCTCCTAAAGGAATCTTTTGATGAAGAGAAATTCTTATTTGCAATAAGATCCTATTCATCAATTTTTTTCATTAAGGTTAATGTACTTCCTGTCTTATCTGAGAAATCTGTGCTTGCCCCAAGGCCCTGAAAATATCCTCCTATTTACTACAAATGTTATCATTTTATTTTATTTTTATTTATTTATTTATTTATTTATTTTATTTTTTTTTCAATTTATTTTTTATTGGTGTTCAATTTACTAACATACAGAATAACACCCAGTGCCCGTCACCCATTCACTCCCACCCCCCGCCCTCCTCCCCTTCTACCACCCCTAGTTCGTTTCCCAGAGTTAGCAGTCTTTACGTTCTGTCTCCCTTTCTGATATTTCCCACACATTTCTTCTCCCTTCCCTTATATTCCCTTTCACTATTATTTATATTCCCCAAATGAATGAGAACATATAATGTTTGTCCTTCTCCGACTGACTTACTTCACTCAGCATAATACCCTCCAGTTCCATCCACGTTGAAGCAAATGGTGGGTATTTGTCATTTCTAATAGCTGAGTAATATTCCATTGTATACATAAACCACATCTTCTTTATCCATTCATCTTTCGTTGGACACCGAGGCTCCACATGGAGATGTATAATCTACCTGTAATTGATTTTGTTTATGTGCGAGATAGGAGTCAGATTCATGTCTTTCCATGTGTATAACCACTTGACTCCAGAAGGCTGGAGTCTCCCCACTGCTCTGCCAGACTTCCTTTCTATCTCTCTGTGTCTCTGACACATCACCCTCACCTCACCCTGCCTGGTTCCTGTAGTTGTATACTAAGTCAATATCTGGTAGTGTAAGTTCTCCAGCTTTGGTCTTCTTCTCCTTGGCCATTTGCATTTCTACATAAACTTGAGATCAGCTTATCAGTTTCTAGAGGAAGACATCTGCTATGCTTTTTATTTTTATTTCTTTTTTTTTTTAAAGATTTACTTGTTTATTTTAGAGAGGAGAGTGTGTGCACGCAAGGGTGGGGGGTAGGGACAGAGGAAGAGAATTTTCAAGCAGACTCCCCGCCGAGCATGGGGCCTGACATGAGCCTTGATCTCACAACCCTGAGATCATAACCTGAGCTGAAACCAAGAGTCAGATGCTTAACCGACTGAGCCCCTCCCAGGCACCCTGATTGAATTGAATGTATAGATAAATTTTATTGCATTGAATCTATAGATAAATTTGGGGACAACCAACACCTTAACAATACATGGGCATCTTAATAATAACATAAATTTTGAAAAGGAAGAAGTGGTAAGTTGGGAAAAATATTTGCAACTCACATCATAGTCAAATAATCTCATGTTCCCAATATATAAGGAGTGCCCATATAAAGAGATTGGTAAGAAAAACAGCATCTACACAACAGAGAAAAAATGGGCAAAGGATATTCATGAATAGTATGTAGAAAAAGAAATTAAATAGTCTTAAACAGATGCCAGTATGTTCAGTTTCAATCATAACATGATGAAATTGTCAAATTCAAAAGTATGGCAATTCACTCCAAGGCTGTGGAGAAAGGGAAATTATTATTCATTGTTGATGGCAGTTCTGGGTGCCTTGCCATGAAAGTAGTTAAGCCATATCTTTAAGAACCACAGATGTATTTTAGCCTTTGATTCAGCAATTCCAGTTCAGGGAATATATCCTGTAGAAACGCATCTACACTTGACTTACGCACAAGGTTATTCACTGTAGCCTTTTTTGAAGAACAAATGGTTGGAAACCATCTAATGTCCTTTGGCTGAGTCTGGTTAAATTAATGGTGGTCCATCCAGACAAAGGAATATAATACAGTGGGGGGAAAAAAAGGAAGAAGTGATAGGGGGAAGCACTTTATGTATCGATATGGAAAGCTCTCTCCCTGGTCACTGCCACTGGCAGAGCTGACTGTCACTGGTATCTTCCTCAGGCTTCGAACTGGCTTTTTTGAGCACCTAGAGAAGTGGTTTGACCAATGTGTCCTCAAAACCCGGGTCACTGCGGCCACCAAGATTGATGAACTTGATTCAGAATTGGAGCTGCGTCTGCACCTACATGAGCTAAGAGCTGAGCGCATTGAAAAGGACATCCATAATGTCAGGGCAGGTACGGACCCTGCTTGGGAAGACCACCCTGTCCCAGACAGCTGGTGTCAGTTCTGCATTCAGTAGGTGCCCCTCTGTGAGGGTTGCACCTCCAGACTGGCAGAGAAGACAGTTCTTAGAACCCGCATTTGAGATTTAAAAAAAAATTTTTTTAAACAAGGATTTAGATGCCAAAATGAAGAGTATTGTCCTATTTTAGCAGCGTGAATAGATAATCTGTTCACACACCTATCAGATATACACCTGCATTCAGATGCTCTAGGGGCAAACCTGAGCTCACGAATCAGAACCACCAGGCTCAGCCTCTCTAGCTGTGTGACTCTGGACAAGTTACCTGACCTCTCTGATCCCTCCTTCCCTTGCAGAAGAGGATACTTCTGGGGGTAATTAACTGTCCCTGAAAGGGTACAGTGAGGAATCCTAAGCAACTGGTACCCATTAATTTAAGCTTATAATTTTATAACTTAAAAAGAGGTGCCATCTTGCTCTTAGGCACAGGGCTCCATTAGTGGGTAACATATTTTTAGTTGGATCCTCAATGACTGTTTTGGGTTTTCACTTGTGTCACACTTCAAGTTTCTTCATGACCCTTTGAGCTTCCAGAGTGACCTCACATGGTCCCAACCAAACTCCTCCTGTCTGGAGCAGTGACAGTTGAGTTATGGAATCAGCCAGCCCAGCCCGGAGTCCCCCTGCTTGGGGCCTTGGGAACCCTGCTTGACTTTGTTTTGTTTTTAAAGATTTTATTTATTTATTCATGAGAGACAGAGAGAGACAGAGAGAGAGAGAGAGAGAGAGGCACAGACACAGGCAGAAGGAGAAGCAGGCTCCCTGCAGGGAGCCCAGTGGGACTCGATCCTGGGTCTCCAGGATCACGCCCTGGGCTGAAAGCAGCACTAAACCGCTGAGCCACCCGGGCTGCCCTGCCTTTGGAACCTCATTGTGTTCATCTGGAAAATGTGTTCATTAAATATAAGTATAAATTGAGACACTTCGTGAAGACTGTCTTCCTGCCCCTTCCGTGGCTCCCTGCCCCGGTGCACGATGCAGAGATCAAGGTCAGAGAAACAAGGTCCCAGAGTCCCTGCACTCCTTTTTGGCAGAGCGGGATGACAGCACTTTCCCTTCCTGGCAGCAGGAAGATGGGGTGGGCTGACCTGAGGCTGTCTGCAGCTCCAAAGGCCTACGATGGAGCCCTTGAAACTAAATCCTGGTTCTGTTTAGCCCACCCTAGAAGTCCTATGGAATTCAAGCTTCCCAGAAAGAGTAGCCACTGGTAGAAAGGAACAAACTCCGACTGCCCAGCCTTGTGCTGTTTGTTTTCTCCAGACTCTCTCACCAGGCTCCCCACCCTTCCCAACACCCTCCACCCATCCACCTGCTCCTGGGTGTCTTTGCAAGCAGCGACCTCCCACTTACAGCCTGGACAGCCTCCTTTCCAGTTAGAGACACTGGGGCAGTCTCAGATGGCCTTTCTCAGATCTGCACCCATTCCCAAGCCACACCGAGGGTGACGGTCACCATCCAGGAGAGGAACGTCCTGAGGTGACTTGAGATCCTGGAGGGCCTCAGCTCCCCCTCATCCTTTTTCAGCTGAGCTCTTGCTCCATCAAGAGCGGCTGGACAGCCACTGTGCTGGGGTGACCGAGACGCTAAGGAAGGAGAGGCTGATGTTCTTCCAATTCCAAGAGGAGCAGAACATAAAGAGCAAAAACTTCCGCCGCAAGATTTACGACATGGAGCACATCTTCTTGAACGCCACGAAGAGCCAGAGGTGAGGGCCCTGGAAGTCTTGCGGGCCTAGAATCCCAGACACGAGATGCCAGCCTTTAGCTGCTCTCAAAGGAGTGGTCCCTCCCTGGTGGATAAGGGTCAGTTGTCTAGGCCCTATAGCAACCTCCTCTTTTCAGCTCACCTCTTCACACAAGTAAGAGTCCAACTGTGTGAACGTCGGGCTGGGGGCTGGGGGTTGGGGGCTGGGTGAGCAGGCAGGGACAGAAAAGGGTGCATGTGGTCAGGGTGCAGGGATGTTACTAACCAGCCCCGAAATGTCCATGCTGGGAGAAACCACTTCCTTCAAGGGAAATCAGGAAGAGCTTCCTGCAGGAGGGCCCCCTGGCCTGGGATGGAGGAAGGTAAAGAGGAGACAGAGTTTTCCCCTCGGGAAGGAGCACTGACCCAGCTTGGGGTGGGGATGTGCTCACAGCAGAGCAAGGGCTTCCAAGGAGACCATTCGGGGAATTGAGATGGAGGCTCTGGTGAACTCAGGGAGACCTCAGTCAGGTAACATGAGGGGCCCTCACAGGAGCAGTCAGACACAATAGGCAGCTGGTTAGGGTGGACTTAAAGGTGAAGAGGAAACCTGCAGGGTGCTCCTCTGGGAGAGCACCAGCCACAGGAGCCACATTGCTGTGAGCTAGAGAGAGTGAGCACTGCAGGAAGGGCAAAGATCCAGTAGGAACTGGGGATTCCTTTAGTAATTTGGCGGCAAGGGCCAGAGAGAGGAGACAGATGTCCTCTGATACAGCACACTGAGAGTCCTGTGCTGTGTCCTGCACACACTGGCATTTTGAACTTCCTTTTAGCCTCTTTTTCTACTGAGAGGAACATGGCTGTGGTTGTGGTGGCCCCACAGCTGGGCACAGCAGTGGAGCTCGAGTGGCCCCCAGGGTGCCCTTCCATCCCTGGGTCACCACCACCCTGGCCTCCTGTGTCCTCTAGGCTGGTTACTCTGAGCAGCACACTGCATCAGGAGCTGCTTAGCTATGTGGATGTCATCCAAGTGTCCCTGCGCAGCTTCCGCCAGTACTTGGAGGAGAGCCTGGGCAAGCTTTGCTTAACCAACATTGAGTTCATCAAGCACTGCAGGTGGGAGCCAGCATCGGGAGCCTCTGTGGGCACTGGGCTTTCTCTGTTGAGAAGTGGTCATTTCCCCCTTTAATTTTTTTATTATGACAAAATATAGGACATAAAATTATCCATTCATCTGTTTTTCATGTGTGCAGTTAGTTCAGTGGCACTAAGTTCATTCACACTGTTGTGCAACCATCAACACCATCCATCTCCAACATTTTTCATCTTCATAAACTCAAACTCTGAATGCATTAAACACTAACTCCCATTCTCTTCTGCCAGCCCTTGGCAGCAGAATTCCTTTTTTTTTTTTTTTTGTCTCTATGAATTTGACTACTGTAGGTGCCTCATATAAATGAAATCATACAGTATTTGTCCTTTTGTGTGTCTGGCTTATTTCACTTAATGTCATCAACACTCATCATGTGGCATGTGTCAGAATTTCATTCCTTCTTAAAGCTGAATACTACTCCATTGTGTGTATATACCACATGTTGTTTCTCTGTTCATCCCTTAAAGGATATTTGGGTTATTTCATTGCTTCTATCTTTGAACCACCTCTATTCATTTTTCTATGATCTTATACTTTTAATCTAAAACTTTATCAACCACAGTGTTTGGGATGGGTGGGAAGTTTCAGGTCTGATCAGTGGCTTTTATTTCTCTTGAACTATTTTCAGATTGTTTTCTGAGGGAGGCAACTTTTCTTCTGAAGAAATTGACTCACTGTGTCATCGACTGGAGAAGGAAGCTTCCCGAATAGAGTTTGTTGAAAGTTTAATCATGATCAACATGGAGAAGATGGAAAGTGAATACCTGGACCAGGTGGGAGAGCCCTGCCCTTGACCTCCAGCCAGGTCCTAGACACCCTTGCTCATTGCCTGACAGGCCTGCCAAGCCCCCATTCCAAAAAATTGAGCCTGTCTCCCTCTGCTTCCAAAGTCTGTAAGTTCCAAATTAAACCCCCCTCCTTTACTTTTTTATATTTCTTCACAGGCCAATGATATCATCAACAAGTTTGAAAGCAAATTCCATAACCTATCTGTGGATCTTGTTTTCATAGAGAAAATCCAGCGGTTGCTGACAAATCTGCAAGTGAACATCAAGTGTGAGGTAGGACAGATTCATTCTTCACCTGCATACCAGGCACTGTCCCAAGTGCTGGGAATACAACTGTGGGCTCTGCCCCGTGGGATTTGAACTCCAGCCAGGAGACAGATGTTAAATCATTATAGCCTCTAGGATTCATTGAGTTATTATGTACCATACATCCTGCTAACTGACTTGTTTTGATCAGCTATGTTAGTCCTCACAAGAACTATATGAAGCAAGTACTGTTTCCCCCCCTATTTTAGAGACAAAGAAACTGAGGCAGACAGTAATTAAGTGACTTAGAACAAGAACACAGAACTCTCGAATGTGAAGTCAAAATGTGAACTGAGGTCAATGATCTTAAATAAATGACCTAACTGTACACCTTAAGGAATTTGAAAAAAAAATTAAACCCGGAGTTAGCAAAATGAAGTAAATCACAAAGATCAGATCAGAAATAAATGAAATAAAGACCAGAAAAGCAATAGAAAGGATCAATGAAGCTAGAGATGGTTTTTCAATGATAAACAAAATCAACAAACCTTTAGCTAGACACAGAAAAAAGAGAAAGGACTTGAATAAAACCAGAAATGAAAGAGAAGACAGTGCAAATGATAATGCAGAACTACAAGAATTTTAAGCCTACTATGACTAATTATATATCAATAAATTGGATAAGAAATGGAAAAAGTTCTAGAAACAGAATCATGAACAAATATGACAGAATCATGAACAAATATGACAAATCATGAACAGACCAATAATAAGTAAGGAGATTGAATCAGTAATCAAAAACCTCCCAACAAAGAAAACTTAGGACCCAATGGTTTCATGGGTGAATTCTACCAAACACTTAAAGAAAACACCAATTCTTCTCAAACTCTTCCAAAAAATAGAACAGGAGGCAATATTCCCAAATTCACTTTACAAAGCCAGAATTACCCTGATAGCAAAGAGAGATAAGAACATTACAAGGAAACTACAGACCAATGTCCCTGATGGATAGAGATGCAAAAATCCTTAAGAAAAATTAGCACACCAAATTCAACAGCACATGAAAAGGATCATACATCATGATCCAGTGTCATTTATCTCTAGGATGCAAGGATAGTTCTAAATATACAATCAATCAATGTGACACCATATTAATAGAATGAAAGATAAAAATCATTTAATCATCACAATAGATGCAAAAAAAACTACTTGACAATGTACATCTTTTCTTGATAAATATGTTAAACAAATTAGGTAAAGGAGGAAAACACTAAATATAATAAAGGCCATATGTGACAAGCTAATATCATACTCAACAATGAATAGTTCAAAGTGTTTCCTCTAAGATCAGGAACAAGACAAGGGTACTCTGTCTCACCACACCTATTCAACATAGTACTGGAACATAGTACCCAAATGATCAGGCAAGAAAAAGAAATAAAAGGCATCCAAAAAGAAAAGGAAGAAGTAAGAATGTCTTTGTTTGCAGAACAAATGATCTTATATATAGAAAACCCAGCAAAAAAACTGTTAGAGCTGATCAACAAATTCAGTAAAGTTGTAGGATACAAAATCAACATCAAGAGATCAGTCGTATTTGTATATACTAATAGTAAAAATATCTTAAAAAGAAATAAAGAAAACAATCTCATTCACGATACCACCAAAAACAATAAAACACTTGGGAATAAATGTAACAAAGGAAATGAAAGATCTATACACTGAAAACTACAAGAATTTGATGAAAGAAATTGAAGAAGACACAAACAAATGGAAAGATATCCCATGTTCATAGATCAGAAGAATTAACATTATTAAAATATCCATACTACCCAAACCTATCTATAGATTCAGTGCATTCTCTGTCAAAATCCCAGTGGATAAGGGAAAGGAAAGAAAATGAATGGGAAATATCAGAGAGGGAGACAAAGCATGAGAGACTCCTAACTCTGGAAAACGAACAAGGGGTAGTGGAAGGGGAAGTGGTCGGGGGAATGGAGTGACTGGGTGACGGGCACTGGGGGGAGCACTTGATGGGATGAGCACTGGGTGTTATACTATATGTTGGCAAATCAAACTCCAATAAAAAAAATACCAAAAAAAAAAAAAAGTATAAGCCAAGTAAAAACGAAATCCCAGTGGAATTTTCACAGGAATAGGAAAATCCATCCTAAAACTTGTATGTAACAGTGATAGAGTATGAATAGCTAAAGCATTCCTGAGAAAGTAGAGCAAAGCGTCACAATTCCTTATTTCAGTGTACTATACTCTTCAATAAATGGTGTTGGGAAACTGCATAAACACTACAGAAGAATGAAATTGAACCCCTTATACCATGCACAAAAATTAACCCAAAATGGATTAAAGTCCTAAGCGTAAGACTCTAAATCATAAAACTCTGGGAAAAAATATGGGGGAAAAACTCCTTGACATTAGTCTTGGCAATGATTTTGTGGATGTGACACCAAAGGCACAAGCAACAGAAGCAAAAATTAGCAGGTAGGACTGCATCACATTGAATAGCTTCTGCATAGCAAAAGAAACAATAAAATGAAAAGGTAACCTATGGAATAGGAGAAAATATTTGCAAATAATGTATCCTATAAGTGGTTAATATCCAAAATATATAAAGAACTCATATAACTCTGGTTCACCTGGGTGGCTCAGTGTTTGAGCATCTGCCTTGGGCTCAGGGTGTGATCCTGGAGTCCTGGGATCAAGTTCCACATCTGGCTCCCCACAGGGACCCTGCTTCTCCCTCTGCCTGTGTCTCTGCCTCTCTCTGTCTCTCATGAATAAATAAATAAATAATCTTAAAAAAAAGAACTCATATAACTCAAGAGCAAAAGAAGCAAACAATGTGGTTTGAAAATGGGCAGAGAAACTGATTAGACATTTTTCGAAAAAGGGCATATGAGTAGCCAATAGGTATATGAAAAGGTGTTCAACATCACTCATCATCAGGGAAAGACCAATGACAATGAGGTATCACCTCATAATTATTACAATGGCTGCCACCAAAATGACAAGAGATAATAACTGATTACAAAGGTGTGGAGAAAAAAGAAACCTTGTGCACTTTTGGTGGGAGTGCAGAGTGGTGCAGCCACTGTGGACAACAGTATGGAGTTTCCTCAACAAACTAAAAATAGAATCACCATATGCTCTAGCAATCCCATTTTTAGGTATATATTCAAAGGAAATGAAAATATGGTCTTGAATAATGCTTCACTGCAGCATTATTCACAATAGCCAAGGTGTGGAAACAGATGCAGAAAAAGGCAGAGTGTCAACAGACAAACAGATAAAGAAGATATATATTTGACCACAAAAAGGAAGGAAATCCTACCATTTGTGATAACATGTATGGACCTTGAGGGCATTATTCATAGTGAAATAAGTCAGAGAAAGAAAGACAAAAACTGTATGATCTCACTTATATGTGGAATCTAAAAAAGCCAAACTCATAGAAACAGAGAGTAGAATGGTGGTTACTAGGGACTGAGTGGTATGGGAAATGTGGAGATAAGGGGCAGTGGGTAAAAACTTCCAGTTATAAGACAAATAGGTTCTAGGGATCTAAGATGCAGCATTGCATTATAGTTAATAATACTGGGATCCCTGGGTGGCGCAGCGGTTTAGCGCCTGCCTTTGGCCCAGGGCGCGATCCTGGAGACCCGGGATCGAATCCCATGTCGGGCTCCCGGTGCATGGAGCCTGCTTCTCCCTCTGCCTGTGTCTCTGCCTCTCTCTCTCTCTCTGTGTGACTATCATAAATAAATAAAAAAAATTAAAAAAAATCTTTATAGTTAATAATATTATATGGTATACGTGAAAGTTGGTATGAGAGTAGATCTTGCATGTTTTCATCACAAAAAAGAAATAGTAATTACTTGATGTGGTTGGAGTGCTAATTAATGCTAGAGTGATAATTATTTTGCAATATCTAAGTGTATCAAATCAACACATCGTGTATGCCTTAAGCTTACATAATGTTATGTCAATTGTCTCTCAATAAAGCCAGGAATGACTGACTTATTTTTAAGCTTTTTTTGGATATATATGGAAAGATTTTATATATATTATATAATATATAAAGTGTATAATACACATAAATAGTACACATTATATATAATATAATACATGTACATGTATATGTATATATACACAAAGAACAAAACTGACCTCTTGCTATTTATACAGTTTCTTAGGCTATAGAATCTTTAAAGATTCTTTCAAAACCCCTGCTGTGATAACTTCCCTCTCCTGAGTGTGTTGCCGTTTTCACTCATCCATTCTTTTTTTGGAAGAACATTTGGTGGATTTCTTTTATGATCATACCAATGGCATTGTAAACACCCTTGCATAGGAAACTCTGATTGTATGTCCATAGGGTATCTCCCAGAGCTGGAATTACTGGGGCAGCTCATGAATGTTTTAAGGCTCTTCGTGTTTTCCAGGTGGCTCAGACAACCGTCACCAGTGGGACAATGCCCTCAACTGCTACTGTGGGTTGTTGATTTTATTTTTAAACCTTATTTGTTTGAGAGTAAAAAAGAAAACAAAACCAAGCCCTTTTACATTTGCATTGATCTAGTTTCTGATAACATGGTGCATTTCCCACCCCACCTCCCCCATTTCATTTTTCCAATACTGAATTCATCTCAGTATGTTTTGCTGAACATTTTCCTGATCAGAATAAGTATTCTAGAAAAAAAAAATCATGAAGCCTCTGGTTTTTCTAGGTTGCAAAGTCTAATTTACAAACAGATGGATTAAATTCTTCTCTGGAACAGCTCCAAAGGAAAATAGAAATGTGTCGAAGCTCAAAGGGAGATAAAAAAGTAAGTATTCAGTATTTGCTGAGCTATGAATAGTAAAGATGCATTACCCAAGAATTTTTTTTTAAGATTTTATTTATTTATTCCTGAGTGACAGTGAGAGAGAGAGAGAGAGAGAGAGGGAGGCAGAGACACAGGCAGAGGGAGAAGCAGGCTCCATGCAGGGAGCCCGATGTGGGACTCGATCCCAGGACTCCAGGACCATGCCCCAGGCCAAAGGCAGGTGCTAAACCACTGAGCCACCCAGGGATCCCCTGCATTACCCAAGAATTATAAACTGGAAGTAAATTTATATCTGTCATCAAGATTTCTCCAGCTCCAGAGGGCCTCTGAGCCATCCTATTTAACCCGTGTTCCATTCAATGGAATCAAGGAAGAAAAGAAAACACAGCCCTCCTCCAGCCCCCAGCCCCTCCCTGGCAGGCAGAGTCCAGTGAGTGTGGGGCTGCAGTCTGACCTCACTCCGCCTCTGAGGGCACGAGGCATCCCTCCTGTAATTGGAACTCAGCCATAGAGGAAACACAGAAGCAGAATTATGCCTTCTGCACAACCACTTTTTGTTTGATTTTTCATTTGCTGGTGTTTTTGACCATTGCACATAAACTGGTTACTTCTGTTTTCTCTACATATGAACTGTGAAAAGGCCAAATGAGAGCAAAATGGATCAGCACAGCAGGTCTCTGGATGTTTACGTTGTTTACTTGCTTTTTTCCACCTTGTGCACACATCTCTGTCCCCCGGTCCACATTCATCCTGGCCTTCCTGGGCAATGTTTTCTCAACAGCTCAACCAGGCGCTTGAGAACCAGATGTCTCAGCTGGAGCTGTCTTAGTGGGATGGTCTTTCCTCACCAAGCTCTGTCTTTTCCATTTCAGTTGAGTTGAGGTTTTATTTTTTTGTTAACACTGAGAGGACATTTGGTTTCTATCTTTATTGCTTTTTCTTGCATAGTAACACATGCTTCGTGAAGAAAGTTTGAACATCCACAAAACATAGAGTGAGTACATGTCCCTCATGTTATTACTTTTTTGCAGTCTGCAGCGACCTCTGTATTTTTGTGCAGTTATTCATGCACATCTCCCGGGCAGCATGAAGAAACCAGATTAATCTGAAGTAACCCCTTCAACAGACCCTCTAGGGACCACTCTGCCTCTCCAGAGCAGAAACATTCGCTCTTCCACATTTCCTCACTTCTCCATCCCCCTCATTGTCCTCTCTGGTGGTGTCAGGGTGTTGGACAGGGTGCCTGTGGCTTGCACAGCCACCTGGCCAGGTCAGGGAAGCATGAGCTTGGGTGGGCAGGCAATTGTGTGTTGATGGAAGCAACTGGTTGAATATTTCTGAAAAGCATTGATTGGGAGATGAAAATGATGTATCAGATGCCAGGGACAGGTGTGGTCATGATTATGTGCTCCATGGCCTGTGAAGAGGGCCTCCTGGCTGCTGTGTGCAGAAAGGCAGGAAGGAACAGAGGAGAGAGGCAGGGAGACTGAGGCAGAGAGAATGGTGGCCTGGCTAAGGTACCAGGAGAGACACCTTTTGGTTCCAGAGTTGAGTAGCAAATAAATGGTTAGGACTCAGAGTGCACTGGAAATGAAGGAAGAGAAGAGGCCAAGGAACGCCCTGGCCTGGGTCATCTATGTAGGTCAGTTAAAGATTCAGGGGACCATGAATGAGGACTTCTGAGTGATGTGTGAGATGCACAGTGAAGGTGAACATCCTTACAGGTGCTTCCCGGCATACCTCGGGGCACGGTCTATGGGATTGCTGCTACAGGGGGATGTGTATGTGACCTTGTTAGGTCACCTTCCAGAAAGGCTGTGGTCATTTCACTTCTACACAGCCTGGCCATCTTGGGCCAAACATTTCCTTCTAAGAGTTTCAGAGCTAGAAGTGACCCCAGAGAGTATTCTGGGCCCCCACCCTATGGATGAGGAAACTGAGTTGAGCAATCTAAATGATTTGGCCAGAATGAACCCATAAAACCAGGACTAGAACTCTTGATGCCCCATCAGTAAAAGATTCCCTGCCCCAGTGCAGCTGCCCAAGAGAGCCAGCCAGCATTCCCCGCTCTCCCAGATCCAAAGAACCAAGAGGCCGACAGTTCAGATGGAGACAATTGGCCCTCCTGCAACCTGCTTTCTGTGGCTTTCTTCCCCTAGATGGTGACCACAGAAGACATCCTTGGCTTCGTCCAGACTTGGAAGGAAAGACTTGGCCGGAGGATTCAGTACCTCAATTGCAGGCTAGACACAGTGTCCGTGACTCAAGTGGTCTTTACTGTAAGGCACAGACAGTAAAGAAAGGGGTTGGGCAGTGGGGAAGGGTGGGTGAGCTGTCTGGTCCAGGCTCCTAGGACACCAGCAGGGCTCAGCAGAGCCTAAGGGAAGAGGCGGCTCCCAGGCTTCTGCTGGACACCAGGCCAGAGATGCCTTGGGAAGACTATAGGTTCTCTCTTCAGATCAGGGTTCAAATCCCAGATAGTTCACTTCCCCGCCTTGGTCTCCTCAGGGACCCCTCACCTCTTGACACCATCTCCTCATGTCCACCAGGACCTTCAGCTTACCCCACCCACTGGTTCTCAGGCAACCTTACCTTTCAGCCTCTTCCTTCCTACCCACATCTAGGAGCAACCACTGGCTTCTCCCCACCCGACCCCCACCGCCCCTTCTTGCCCACTTGGTGCCCTTTTTCTCTCACTTCCCCTCATGATCCATTCCCTGAGCTGAAACCAGACCTGACACTGAAGAAAGTTGGTCTGACTGTGTCACTCTTCTGTCCTCAGGGTAAAATCCAGACCCTTGGACTGGGCCTTCAGAGCAGGCTCCTCAGTCTGCCCTCCATGGCTTCTTCATTTCTCGCCCTCACTCCCACCCCAAAGACATTATTTTCCCCTGGGCTTTCTCTCAGACCAGACAGTTAGACCAGACCAGACAGTGAGATCTCCATTTTAAGGGCTGTCTCTCTAGACTGTGTGGCCTAAACGGGCAGAGCTTGTGTCAACCTCACCTCACATTCAGCCTCTCACTCCAGGCTTTGAATGCCAGAGGCACTCGATTAAATTCCAGGGGGGAGTGTGGGCATAAGTGGATACCCACATATACCAATGTGGGCATAAGTGGACACCCCTCCAGTTCTGCTCTGGCTACCCTCTCACTGCCATGTTTTGAACCAGCCCTCCCTTCTACGGAGAAGCTCTTCACACCATATCACCAATACTAAGCCTCCATCATGCCACTAGCAGTGCACCCTTCAAGACAGAACTCAGGAGTCCATCTGGGGTCCTTCCCTGTTACAGTCCATTACTGAGCCTGGGCTCAAATAAAATAAGGAATAGCCTAACTAAGCACTCATTGTGGGCCACCACCCCTACCCTTTCTCAAAGGTCCAACTTGTAGGGGGTGTTGACCACTTACTTGTGCACACTTTCATTCACTCATCCCTTTCAAGAACAGTGCCTAGGCATATCTACAGGCTGGCCTTGTAGGTCTATGGCCCTCAGTTTCATGGGAGACTCTGGAACTTCTTCACAGCACTGGTCCCAATTTTGACCAAACATTTATTTGTAGAGTTCATATTAAATGCTTGCTCTCTGACCAGACTTTAAGCCCTGTAAAGACAAGGGTCACATATTACCTCCCTACACTGTGTCCCAGGACCCAGGCAGAGCCTTGCAGAAAGCAGGTACTTGGGAAACATTTCGAAAGCCAACATGCGCGCATAGATGAATGCATGCATGAATGAATGAATGACCGTCTAAAGTTATGACCATTGCCATTTTTTTAGAAGAAAAATAGAAGCTCAAAGAATCAGGCTGCTGGCTTCCAGCTGCAGGACTTGGGTGAGGTAGTACTGGGACATGAACCCAACCTGCCTGTATCCATAGCACCTAGGAGGGGCTCATACACTCAGACCCTTCTCTTGGGCCTGCAGGACAATATCATGACTGACCTGGAGGTGGAGAGTGACATCCTGGTATCTTCAGAAGCCCTTGAAGAGGAGGCCAAGTTAGACTTGGTCACCCCTGAGTCCTTCGCCCAGCCGAGCCACATGGGGAAGCCCATGATTGAAGACCCAGCTGTGGAAGTGGTCAAGAAGATCCTGCAGTGAGTGGCCATGGGGTGTACAACAGGGCCCTGCCACCAAACCTCATGGCCCAGAGTCTCCAGGGACCATCTGTGGGCTCCCACATATGAGGTTCCCACCCCTGACAGCCTGTGACTTCATATAAGGGCCTCTCCTCTTGAGCCTCAGTTTCTCCCTCGGAAATGGGGGTCATAATAAGACAGGTACACATGATATTGTGGGCTGAGATGTTACCCAGTGCCTGACTTGAGCTGTCCTCATGGTCACTGGGGAAAAGCTCATGTCCTTTCCTTTGGTTTCAGGTTTCCTGACACAAAATGCTCAAACCAGCAGTGTGACAAAGACCGGTCCCAGACAGGTAGAGGCTAATAGGCCTGTGGGTGTCAGGGCACCGGTGGTGGGGAAGCCAGTATTGCCACCTGGTCCATCCTCACCAGGTCCTCTCTTCTTTTCCTGGGTCCTCATCAATCAAAGGCTTGAAGCGACACCAGAATCGAGGAGAACATGCAGTGAGAAAAGCCCTGTCCAGTGCCAGTGCCACTTCAGCAGGAAGGTAGGGATGCTGGGCTGCCCAGGATCTCCCCTTCCAGGTGCATTCCCCAACCCCCTAGGCATAGGCCAGAGGCCACCCTGTTGCTTCACCAGACTCTCCTCAGAATGCAATGCCTGTGCTCACAGCTCTGAGACCCTAAGGGACCCAGTGAGCGGTTGGCTCTGAAGTTCTGTGTTCATTCCTGCTGAGTGCCACAGCTCACATAGGCTCCCACCTTGAGAACCCATCTGGGTGTTCAGTGGTTTTCCATGAGTACAGTGGGCAGATCCCAGCCCTCTGCCCATACCCATCATCCTGGTAAAAAAAAAAAAAAAAAAAAGAGGGACATTGGAGATGGCTTGTTGGAGGAATCCGAGACTTCTGCATCCTGGCCATGTACTCTGCCCACTATGCCCCCATCGGGGTCGTCAGACTCATGGTCCAGTGCAGGTGGGGCCCCACTGTCCCCCAATGCTGATGTTATAGAAGGCGAGTAACAGAGCCAGTGGCTGAACTGACTTCTGGGTTCTCTGTGGGAACCATTGATGTGGTTTAATTCCTGGTTTTGAGGAAGTAGCAGTGAGGAATCAATCTCCTGCTTTGCATACCTCCGAGAGGTCCTCTTGAGGACGAATGCCATCTGCAATGTGGAAATAAACCTAAGACCAACCAGATGAGAAAAGGAAAGGCTATTTATTCGGAACTTGGTACAGCAAGGGAGTCAACCATCATCATTTAGGTTTTAGTAGAGACTCAAAAGCAGGCAAGGGAGACTGTATGGTGGAGAAAGGAAGGGCTTTAGGTGTGCTTTTATTGGAGGCTGTTGATGTAGGGAAGCTAGAAGCAGGCAAGCTAGCAGCAGGCATTCAGTGTGATTATTTACAGCTGCAAATCTGGCTCTCTCTGGTTGGTCCTAGGTTAGAAGCAGGGACAAAATTTAGGGAAGCTGTCAGTTAGTAATCAAGTCTCAACCATTTGCAGCTGATTGTCACAGGAGTTATTGCTTAGCACTTTGGATTGCCACAAGAGAGAACAACATGGCTTCCGGCAAGCCTGACCTGCGTCAGGCTGACTTCCTGAAGTGTTCACTGTAGACAAGGAGCTGGTTTCCCGGGCAGGTTGCTGCAGGTTCTGGGTCAGAGTTCTGTACTTAGGTACAGTCCAGCTATTATCCGTTCATATATCCAGTCTCTCAGTGGTTACAAAATGAAGTCCATGTTGCTGGGGCTGTCTGGTGTTATATGGGACATACTGACACCAAAAATTACTCACTGCTTCCATGAAGTTCAAGGTTAACTGGATAGATTGTATTTTTTTTAAAGATTTTATTTATTTATTCATGAGAGACACACACAGAGAGAGGCAGAGACACAGACAGAGGGAAAAGCAGGCTTCCTGCAGGGAACCCAATATGGGACTTGGTCCTGGGACTCCAGGATCACGCCCTGGGCCAAAGGCAGGTGCTTAACCGCTGAGCCACTTGGGAGTCCCTGGACATATTGTATTTTTATTTAAAAAGCACTTCCACCTGTTTTTCTTTGGGTCCTCACCACAGGGAAGCAAGGACACATATCTCTGGGCCTTCGTTACCCCCCTCAGGGGCCTTAGGTCGGTTTTAGTCATAAGAACTTCACCCCCCCACACACCTACACCACCCCTTCACCCCCCGCTAAGGTTGTCTCCACAGCTGTGGGGGAGTAGAGAAGTATTTTGAAGGAGTCAGCCTCAGACCCGGGAGTCACAGTGTCACACAAGCAGACCCAGAGCCCAGCCACGTAGGTGGGGCTCCCGCAGACGGGCCTCCCTCGCCAGCCTCCAGAGCGCTGACTCCCCTGTGTCTCACAGCTTCACGCGGTACTCCAAGCCGCCCAACCGCATGGACAGAAAGTACCAGGTGCTGGGGGAGAAGCCGCCACCTCCCACTGAGTAAGTGCCAACTCCATTTTAACCCATTGTCTCAGTCAGGGGGTGGCTCACCTTGACACAACTGAGGGAAACCAAGAAAGGGGGGGATGGGCAAAGCACAAGAGGTAGGTGAGGGGACAGGAAGGGGTCAAGGTCAGTGTGTCTCATCCCAAGAGACATTTTCACCAAAATTTTACATCCTCCAAGCTAAGGTTTTTGGGGTAGCAGAGTAACATACCCCTTTCAAGTTTGAGGTTTGTTTGTGGGATTTAAAAAAATTTTTTTTCTAATGTCTCACCTTCCCCATTCCTCTTTTCCTTTATTTTAATTTCACTGATTTTTTTTTAAAGATTTGATTTATTTATTCATGAGAGACACAGAGAGAGAGAGGCAGAGACACAGGCAGAGGGATAAGCAGGCTCCACGCAGGGAGCCTGACTTGGGACTCAATCCCCAGTCTGCAGGATCAGGCCCTGGGCTGAAGGCGGCGCTAAACCGCTGAGCCACCCAGGCTGCCCAATTTCACTGATTAAAACAAACACTACTGTTCCACGTAATATGGCTACCCTTCAAGCAAACAAGCAGGATTTCAACTTTAGAAAATTAGGAGCACTCAGAGAAAATTAGGAGCACTCAAGATCTACAGTGGACATGGACACACACGTACCCCTTGAACAGGGAACTCACCATCTTAACACCCCTACTTATTAGTCTTTTTGCCCCACTGGTCTTATCTTTGGGGTTTTGTGAACTTTGCAAAAAAAAAAGGGTGGCTTTCACTTCATGTGGCCCAGAAGTTGGGTCCTAGGTCATCAGCTAGATGCTCCCTTATCCCCCCACCCCAAAAAAGACATTCTTTATCATTAAAAACCTTGACTCTCTCTCTCAATTGTGTATGGTTCTGTCATCTTATCACTTGTGTATATTCACATAACCATCAGCACTATCCAGAAACAGAACTGTATCATCACCACAACTGTTCTGTCCCTCTCACTACCCCTTTATAGCCATACCCACCCTCTCCCTCACCATCCCTAACCCTGAGCAACCACTAATCTGTGTTCCATCCTTATCATTTTGTCACTTCAAGAGCGTCATATGAACGGTCTTACATACTGTGTGACCTTCTCAGAGTGGCTTTTTGCACTCAACATAAAGGCCCTTTGAGATCCACCCAAGTGGTCACATGTATCAATAGTTTATCCCTTTATATTGCAAAATAGTTAGCCATCATATGGATACACCACAGTATTTTAGTGGTAAAAAAAAATCACAGGCTAACCAGAAAATGTAATAAATAAATTGAGCACTTATGAAATCTCTATCTTTTTAAAGATTTTATTTATTTATTCATGAGAGACTCAGAGAGAGAGACAGAGACATAGGCAGAGGGAGAAGCAGGCCTATGGGGAGCCTGATGTGGGACTCGATCCCAGGACCCCAGGATCATGACCTGAGCCGAAGGCAGATGCTCAACCATCGAGCCATCCAGGCATCCCACATTTATGAAATCTCTGAAAGGGAAGAGACTTTCCTGGCCCTAGCACAGTGGTGAATTGGTCAGAAAATGGAATCAGACTGATGATGTTTTTACCCCCATACTGCGACTCTGGTTAAGTCCCAAGCCTTCATCTTCTTTATGTACTGCGGATAGAAGAGAATCCTCCCCTTGAAGCTGTGGAGAGGAGCCAGTGTGTCACCCATAGGCCTCCTTTGAGTAAACAGGATCATCACCCCAAGAAGCGCTAGATGAAACCACAAGGAAAAAGATGGAAAATTTTGTCAAATAAATTTTTAAACTCTTTTGAGGTAAAATGCAATTAAAAATTAGATAGCAACCAGCCAAGACACAGTAGTGGGAAATAGGCCAACAAAGGAAAAATTGGCTCTTCTCCCTGCTCCTTTGACCCAGCAAATTGCTATGGAAATTTCCAGCACTCAGTAGGGAAAGGGGAGAATTGAAAGAGATCACATGCAAGGAGAAAATAAAATTAGGAATAAACATGTGGAGAAGACACTAATTCTCACTAGAATGCCAACAAATGTAAAGGGAACAAATCCATTTTATATTTTGCCTGAGATTAAGCAATATGTAAATAGACTTTCGAAGAAGTTCTCAGTTTATTAAGGGAGGGTATGGATGGTCCCTCCCAGGCACACCTGTGCTAGGTGTTAAGGGAAAAATTGTTCTGATACTTGTTAAAATAGTAAGGCTTTGTGCAGGACCGTTGCAATAGATGTCAAGACTATTCCAATAGGGGAGAGATAGGGCTCAACTCAGAAAACAGTAAGGGCAAGAGAAGATTTCTAACCAATGTGCAGAGCAAGGGGTCAGTGGATGGGAGTCTTGCTAAGCCTGCTTGGTAGGATTCTTGGTACAGGCAGGCCATGGTGATCAGATATCAAAGGTGATCAGATATCAGGGTGGGGGGTTGTGCATAAACTGGCTTACTTGCTGGGACACCTCGGTGGCTCAGTGGTTGAACATCTGCCTTTGGCTCAGGTTGTGATCCCGGAGTCCTGGGATCAAGTCCCACATCAGGCTCCCCGCGGGGAGTCTGCTTCTCTCTCTGCCTATGTCTCTGCCTCCCTCTCTGTGTCTCTCATGAATAAATAAATGAAATCTTTAAAAAATAAACTAAACTAACTTACTTGCTAACATAGGACCCAGCAGGGGTGCCCAAGGATGAGGCCTAGTCGAGAAGGAGGCTCAGGAAAGCCTGTCTAAAGTTTGGTCAAGCAGGGAGTCATGGTCAGTCCCTCCTCTTATTCAAGGAAAGAAGATTCATTCTTCTTGTCTTTGGACAGTATCAGTTCATTTCTCATTCAGTCACCTTTCATTTGTTAAAGACCAGGTGAACCATGTGTTGAGACTTGGTAGTAGGGTAGCCAGCCAAGATTTCTAGATGTTGGGCCTGAGGCATCCTGAGTGGCCCACACAGGAGCAGCTTCAGGCATTACAATTGTCCATCATCCAGCATCAGCTTGTTGGACTTTGTTATATTTTGGAGGGAAAGCCAGCTATACAATGCAAAAAGTCTCAATAAAGATCCAGGCATCAAGTTCTCAGCGGCATCAAGTCAGGAGGGTGGGAGAGAATTTGGAAATATTAATGTGAGGAGTTGTAGCCACGAATTGAAGAAAACTAGAAGAATTGAGAGGTTGGTGAGAACTGAGAAAATGTGCCAGACGGCAAGATCCCAGTCCAGTTTACAGGCAAGTAACAAAATCTCAAAGACAGTGAACAATACGAGAATTTTCTACCTCACAAGACTGTGCTATAGTTTTCCACTGAGGCATAAAACTTCTATCTCTCCTTTTTCTGATGCTTGCCTACAAAAGAAACCTGATCCCTTCAGATTTGATCTGATTATTAATGTAGATGTAGGAGAAGGGTAATTGACCACATAGATTTTTTTTTAAGTTTGTGTTGCTGGAACTCTTCATTAAAGAATTTCAGATGAGACTTCAAAAAAAAAAAAAAATTAAGCTCACACAAATCAAAACCACAATGAGATACCACCTCACACCAGTGAGAATGGTGAAAATTAACAAGACAGGAAACCACAAATGTTGGAGAGGATGCGGAGAAAGGGGAACCCTCTTGCACTGTTGGTGGGAATGTGAACTGGTGCAGCCACTCTGGAAAACTGTGTGGAGGTTTCTCAAAGAGTGAAAAATAGAGCTGCCCTATGACCCAGCAATTGCACTGCTGGGGATTTACCCCAAAGATACAGAGGCAGTGAAACGCCTGGACACCTGCACCCCAATGTTTATAGCAGCAATGGCCACAATAGCCAAACTGTGGAAGGAGCCTCGGTGTCCATCGAAAGATGAATGGATAAAGAAGATGTGGTCTATGTATACAATGGAATATTACTCAGCCATTAGACACGACGAATACCTACCATTTGCTTCAATGTGGATGGAACTGGAGGGTATTATGCTGAGTGAAGGAAGTCAGTCAGAGAAGGACAAACATTATATGGTCTCATTCATTTGGGGAATATAAAAAATAATGAAAGGGAATAAAGAGGAAAGGAGAGAAAATGAGTGGGAAATATCAGAGAGAGTGACAGGACATGAGAGACTCCTAAATCCAGGAAACGAACAAATGGTGGTGGAATGGGAGGTGGGCAGAGGTTGGGGATGACTGGGTGACAGGCACTGAGGGAGGCACTTGATTGGATGAACACTGGGTGATATGCTGTATGTTGGCAAATCAAACTCCAATAAAAAAAAATACAAAAGTGGGCAGCCCTGGTGGCCCAGTGGTTTAGCACCACCTTCAGCCTAGGCAGGGCTTGATCCTGGGGACTCGATCCCGAGTTGGGCTCCCTGCATGGAGCCTGCTTCTCCCTCTGCCTGTGTCTCTGCCTCTGTGTATGTGTGTGTGTCTCATGAATAAATAAATAAAATCTTTAAAAAACATATACAAAAAAATAAAAAAATAAAAATAATATATACAAAAAAAGTAAAAACAAAATAAAATAAATAAAATTTAAGTTCAATTTAATTAACATATAGTGTATTATTAGTTTCAGGGGTAGAGTTGAGTGATTCATCAGTTGCATATAACACGCAGTGCTCATCACATCATGTACCCTCCTAATGCTCATTACCTAGTTACCCCTTCCTCTTATCCACGTCCCCTTATGCAACTCAGTTTGTTTCTTATTAGTTGAGTGTCTTATGTGTTTGTCTCCCTCCCTGTTTTTGTTTTATTTTTCCTTCTCTTCCTCTATGTTCATCCATTTTGTTTCTTAAATGCTGCATATGAGTGAAATCATATGAATTTTATATTCCTCTGACATTTTGCTTAGCATAATACCCTCTAGTTCCATCCACAGCATCTCAAATAGCAAGATTTCATTCTTTTTGATAGCTGAGTAATATTCCATTGCATGCGTGTGTGTGTGTGTGTGTGTGTGTGTGTGTGTATGTATCACATCTTCTTTACCCATTCATTAGATTAGACTTTTAAAAGCCTCTTGAGGCTAGGAAACAAGGCCAGATTTCACCAGTAATCCCTCTAGATTTAGGTGAAACCTCTCTTTTTGAGGCCCCCACAATATCCTAAGGTTCCTGGGCTTGCCAGGAAGGGGCCTTCCTTTCTCACCTATAAGGCTAGGAACCCTGTAAACCAGATACAGGCTGGTTTTCCCAAGAGGGCTTTGTGAGCGTTGGGCCCATAAAGTTGACCTTAGCTCCTTAAAATTGTCTGGTCATATCTGATTCTATGTGTCCTTCTCCATATGACATTCCAGTCAAAGCCTTGGTTATATATCAGCATTACCAGTTATGTCCCATTATAAGAAGGATGATTCTTACTGAACTCATGTGAATAGATTTATTGCCATGAAAAGAGGTATACTCGACAAGTTTTCAAATCCTGGGGTGCATACAAGTAGCTAAAACACTCAACCTGTTTCCAATTAGCCCTTTTTCCTTTTCAATCTCAGGTATTTGTTTTTAGGGTCCTCTGAGAACCCCAGGGGGGACGGGAATCCCAAAGTTCAAGGGATTGTGGGAGCTGAGAGCAGGGAGTGGGAAAGGAGGGGTCTTGCAAGGTGGACAGAGGTGGCACTTGCAGGGGCATAATGAACCAGGTACCAGGAAACCAAAGGGGAGATGGAGGTGGTAAGAGGAGGAGTTCAAGGAGCAGAGGTGAGGTGAAGGCAGAGGGCTTAGATGGGCCAGTCTGGGGAGATGTGAAGTTTCCCAGAGAAGCCAGTGAGATTCCACATTATCCTTAGTAAAATCATGCCAGTGGCATGAATCACACAATGAAATACTGTTTGGGAAAGGATGGTGAAAACATATGAAGGATCCTGCCTAACACTTGGCCAAGAACAGTTTTTGTCATGGCCAACAGCAAATGATCTTTCCAGAAAGCAGTTTGGGAAAATAGTAAAGGTTATGCCTTTATGTGCAACTCCTTAGGTGTCTCTCCCAAGGCAACCATCCTATCAAGAAGAGAAAACTTGCACAAAAAGATACACCGTGGAATACTCTTTATCCCAGTTAAAAATGGGAAACCCTAAGAGTTCAAAAATAGGAGATTGTAAACCATGCTGCTTCCATACTTGATGGTGTTACACAGGCATTTAAAAAGATATCTTAATGTGGGGGAACACTTAACAAGTGAACAGAATGTGAAATACACATGAACCTAATTCCAAATTGATTTTAAAAGCAGCAGAAGTAAATATGATAAAATGTTGGCCTTTTTATCCTTTGCTTTTCAGTATATTACTAATTTTCTTTAATTATGAGTGAATTCTCAAATGAAACATCAAGTGACCTATGCACATTTATTTTAGAAATTGGCCAACGATGTACGTGAACAACAGTTGCTGAATCACTTAACAGAAACTGAAAAATCAAGTGTCCTACAGCTACATGCCGTTCTAAGACACCTCTCCCTTGTTTCACTCCAACTATAGAGAAGGTTGACCTAACTGGACAAGAATATCCAATGGGTCTGTGCAAATTTGTTTAACAAAACCGCAGTGTGTGCACAGTCAGCCTCAAGGCCAGAAATGGCAGAAGGAGGATGTTTGGTCCTACAGGAAGTCTTGCTCATTTAATTAATAATTATAAGAAATTGTTCTTTCAACCAATACTGACACACTGACAAGTGCAGACATTGTAGTGGGATGGGGGCGGGGGTTGCTTGGTGAGCAAAAATAGACACAACAGTCTGTGTCCAGGTGGACTTTACCATTTTTCTAGGAGAGAGAGAGGTTAATCAGCCAGTCACACAAATCAATCCCAAATCCCCCCGTGGGGAGTATTATAGGACTAAGGACCACTCTGAGAGCATGGGAATAGGATGGTCAGGAATTGCCACCAAACTGGGGTCTGAGGAAGAGCAGTAGCAATATGACCAATAGGAAAGTTAACAGTGTTCTTTGGGGAGGCATTGGTGTATGCAAAGGTCCTAGGGCAGGAGCACATATCTAGCTATAAGAAGTGATGAGGCCAAAAGAGAATAGACTCTTGGAAGAGGCCAAACCCAGCTTGTCACATACAAGAGGCATTAAACAATGCAAATAGGAATATCAGGTGAGAGAACCTGGGCATTACATGAACTGTCTAATTCTAGGTAGGCTGCTGAGCACTCAGAATGTTCTATCCAGGGATCCCTGGGTGGCGCAGCGGTTTGGCGCCTGCCTTTGGCCCAGGGCGCGATCCTGGAGACCTGGGATCGAATCCCACGTCGGGCTCCCGGTGCATGGAGCCTGCTTCTCCCTCTGCCTGTGTCTCTGCCTCTCTCTCTCTGTGACTATCATAAATAAATAAAAATTAAAAAATATATATATATATAAAAAAAAGAATGTTCTATCCATTTGGTTTAGTCCACACCATTTGGTAAGATTAGACAAGGCTTCTCAGGGATCTGTCTTTGTGTGTTGCAGGGATTTTAAAGGGATCATCCTGACCCTTCTCTGGGAGAGCAATGAGCATCTGCTAAACGTTGTGGAGGTGAGGGCTGCTACCCACAGGCCTCTGTCTGTCTCTTGGCCGGCTGCTGGCCGCACATCCCCAGCTGCCTCTGCCTCTTGTGTTCTGCTGATAATGGCCTTGTGGGTGAAACTGAGGAAAGGGGATTTCAGCTCCCATGACCACAGCTACCCAGCTTCTGTCACCTAATGTGTTTTCCTAGAAATTAAACCTCATTCATTCATTTACCATGTATTGAGCCACCAGACATTTCCTGGATACTGTGTGTCAGATATTGGGTGGGCCAAGAGGAACAAGCCCAGTTTCTGTCCCTGGGAGGCCAGCACCCTGCAGATGGGCAACAGACATGGTGGTACCACAGGGAGATGGGTGGGGCTGCTGGAGCAGGCACCCGGGGGGGGGCCTTCAGTGGGAGCTACCCAGGGCCCAGTTCCAGCACACCCCACATAGGGGTGTCTGTGCATGTTCCTGTCAGCCTCCCACTGGGCTGCAAATTCTGTAGGACAGGGGCTCTGGATCTTCCATATTTGTGGCTTGGTCTAGTACCCAGCGTGGTACTTCATAGAAAGCTTCATGGAAACCTCTCAACCTGGTCATTGAAATAAGATTCCATTTGGGTCTTGAAGGACAAATAGAGTTTTGCCATTTGGTCCCTTATGCCTTCCATACTGGGATAATGACAGCAGAGTAAAGGGCGGCTGGGTAGGAAGTGTCACAGGTGGAGGTGACATGAGGAGAAAGGGCTAGGTGGTATGGAGAACAGGGTGGAGGTTGGGGGAGCATGGGCCAGAGCCTCCTGGTGAAGGTCCTCGCCCATACATCGTCAACCTCTCTTGCAGGAGTTTTACCGCAGAGAGAAGCGCTCAGTCACCAGGCCTGACTGCATGTATGAAAACTTTGACCAGTGCGCAGAGAACATTTGCAAGAAGATCCTGGAGTACCATGCCCAGACAGAGGAGTACCATAACTCCTGCCTCATAGGTGAGTGCGGGAGGCAGGTGGGCAGGCAGGTCAAGGGTGTGACCTGTGCCACCCACTGAGCAGGGCCTGGGCCTCACAGCCTGGAGGACGCCTCCCTGACCTGGAGGTCACCGGCGGGGGGGACGCCCAGGAACTCCCCTGTGAAAAACTAGCATCTTAGAATGAGGTAAAAACATTGATCAGATTTAACTGGAAGAAACAACGTTGAAAAAAAATCACTGTTCTTGAGAAATCTGGTGGTTCGTATCACTAAGAATGTTTTGTTCCTTGCACAGATGATTTTGACAGTTCTATTGAGATACATACCATTACAATTTGCCCACGTAAAGTGTACAATTCAATGGATTTTAGTATATTCACAGAGTTGGGCAACCATCACTGCTGTCAGTTTTGAAACCCTGTCCCATGGGATGCCTGGGTGGCTCAGCGGTTTAGCGCCTGCCTTCAGCCCAGGGTGTGATCTTGGAGTCCTGGGATCGAGTCCCATATGGGGCTCCCCGCAGGGAGCCTGCTTCTTCCTCTGCCTGTGTCTCTGCCTCTCTCTGTGTGTCTCTCATGAATAAATAAATAAAATCTTAAAAACAACAACAACAACAACAACAAACCCTGTCCCTTCATCACTGCCTCAGCCCTAAGCACCACTCAGCTACTCCCTCTTTAGATTTTCCTATATTGTGAGCTTGCAAATGAATGGAACATATACCATGTGGTCTTCTTTCATTTTGCATAATGTTTTCAATGTTCGTCCATTTCATTGCAGGTGTCAGAATGTCATTCCTTTTTTATGGCTGATTCTTTTTCTGTTGTGTGCATGTACTGCAATTTTTTTATCCATTCATTGGTAGACATCTGGCTGCTTTGCCCTTTGGCTACTGTGAATAACGTTGCCACAAACATTCACACACACGTTTTGTGTGGACATACGTCTCGGCTGTATGACTAGGAGTGGGATTACTGGGGCATGTGGTAACTCTGTATTTGACCGTTTGAAGAAAACTTTCCACAGGTATTTGTTAAGAGCCTACTGTATGCCTAGCATGTGCTGGGCTCTAATGACCCTGATAAACACAGCGTCTTGGAGAAAAGGGACATGAATACAGGCAGATAGACTACATTGTGCCATTCGCATTTATTCTAACAACATTAAAGAAGCTGTGAAAACATACCCTGTGCCTACCTTTGCTCATTTCTCCATGTTCCTCCGCATCTTTGTCTATAGCCGTGTATGTTGTATACAGTTGTAAGTCCTAATTGTTCCTGCCTCTAAGGCCTGCTGTCTTGGTTGAGGGGCAGCACGGGTAGAAGAGGGAGAGGATTAGGGGACAGCCAGACCTAGGGTCAAGACCCAGCACTGCCGTCTCCCTGCCTTATGACCTCGACCCAGTCACCTCACCTCAGTTTCCTTGCCTGTACACTGGAGATTAAGACAGCACTCACATGCAGGGCTTTTCTGAGGATTAAGCTGGCTGCAGAGACCTGTCACATCCAGGGAAGATCATCCATGGTGGCTGTCACTGTAGAGCGACTGGAATTCAAAGTACTGCAGCATTTTGTTTCTCTAGCTCAGAATTTCCCCACGTGAACTCTGGGATCCCATCCTCTATGACCTTCCTCAAAAGAAAGCTTCTGTAGGAAGTCAGTGGGAGTCCAGTATCCTGACCAACTCTCCCAATGAAAACATTTAAAAGTATTGGATATAACATTTTTGTGATAAAGTCTTTTAAATGTATTGATGAACTACCCATAAAGCAAGAAATATAACAAGGCCCTCAGATTGAGTGAAAATAGAAACTCCAGGAGAGAAATTGTACAGTAACACATTGCCTGAAGGCCTTTGCTGACTCCCAGGTGAATTTGAGCTTTGTTTCTATGGCCTCCAGGGCCTTGGGAACAGGAGACAAAGGCCCAGACCACCCAAGATGGAAAGTCTGGAAGGACAAAAGCCACAGAAAACTGCCCCACCCCCCTCACAGGGCAACTGCTGCAGAGTAGGGTGAATGAGACAGAAACCAAGTCTCCCTTTCCACTCCCACACCACTGCCACCACCAGTGACCAGAAGGAATTGTTTAATTGTTTTTTTTTTCAAGATTGTATTTGTTTATTCATAAGAGACACACAGAGAGAGGCAGAGACACAGGCAGAGGGAGAAGCAGGATCCCTGAGGGGATCCTGATGTGGGACTCCATCCCAGGACCCTGGGATCATGCCCTGAGCCAAAGGCAGATGCTCAACCACTGAGCCACCCAAGTGCCCCAAAAGAAATGGTCTTATTAAAAACTCAGCTACCAGGTAAAGCAGAAGGAAAACTCCAACAAGAATCCATAACTGTAAAGCAGCCTCTGTGCCTGAGTTCGACTTTGTTTTTGTGGATCATCCAAAAGACTTCTAGCTGATAATTTAGCTTAAAATGATTTTTTAGTTAGTTGTCCCCAGATGCTTATCGGGTAGAGACACTACAAACCCTCTCTAGAAAAAAAAAAAAAAAAAAAAAAAAACCTCGCCTTCAATTCAGACCTCTAAGGATTCTCACAAATCAAATGCCCAGAATAAGAGCTCCCAGTAAAACACACGCATGCACGCACACACACACACACACACACACACACACACACACGTAAAGGGCCCCTTGAGCATGAGGCAGAAGAATGAGATCAGTAGAGACTTCGGATTGAATATATCAGACACAGAATATAAAATCATGTCTTTATTCGAATTAATTAGAAAAGGATACTGGAAGGACAAGTAAGAAGGGACTAAGTAGATAGGAAAGAAAACCACATAGAACTTCTATATTGGAAGAATAAATAGTTGAGATTTTTAAATTATGAATGGCTTTACTATCAAAGAAAATATCCAAAATTCAACAGAGAAAAAGAAAGAGATGACAATCTGGGTGAGAAGTAAAGGGATATTGATGAAAAGGTAGGTCTAACATAGAGCTGCCTAGGGGTCTGGAGGGACAGAAGGGGCCTAGAGTTGAGGCAGTCTTTGAAGGACAACTCCTCAAGACTTGCTGCACTTTTCTTCAACTGTAGAGTGTTGAAGAAAAGTCCTTTGAATTTGCTTAATCCAGTGTTTTCTGTGCTGCTCTGACCACATGACCCCTTCTGATGAGATAGCTATTGCCACGTTGTAAATCAAGTCTTTCTCTTTGGGTCACTGCTTTGGGATTTTGTGGGAGTGATTCCTTCAGAACCTTGGTTTTGCTCTGTCCCTTCCCCTGGTCCCCCACCTCCAATTACTATAGAATTGCGGGCCCAGATGAGGAGATTTGAGGAGCTGCTGCCCCAAGTGTGCTGGCTGGTAATGGAGAACTTCAAGGAACACCACTGGAAAAGATTCTGCGACTCTGCCAATGAGATCCGAAGACAGTTCTGGGATTATCAGGAGAAGCTGGAAAAAAGGAAGGTGGGAGCCCCAGGACCAATCATTCCTCTCTGGGACCAAGAGCCCTGGGAGCTCAGAAATGGAGGTGGGGCATAGGCAGAACTGGCTTGGCTGGGGTTGTTGAATGGGGGGCTGATGGGCACGGAACATTGGAGAAATGCCTTCTTCATAGAAGGTGTTCAATAAACTTCTTTTTAGATTTACTGGGTGGGTCTGCTGTTTCTTTGGGAGTGTGATCATTGACATGAACAACAATGGTCTTACTGGTCCTTGGTGGCATGGGACATGGATGCCATTGATTTTATTGGACTAAGGACCTGGTTGTACTAAAGCAACTGCTCAGTTCTCCCAGTCCCTAGCCCTCAGTGTCAGCTCCAGCCATGGCCCTATCTTACCTTCTCTGCCTCTTCTCTGCTCATCCATGGCCCTTCATACACCCAGGTCAGGGCACACATCATTCTGGCCATGGCCATGATTATTAGCAGAGGACATGGGCCAATGACATTTTGGTCCTGACCTAAAGACCAAGTCAAAGTCCCCACTAATTTATGGATTGTTTGAAGGATGAAAATGCCCACAAGCTCCATCAAAATCTCGGACATCCTGCACATTTCCAAGAAATGGAGTCTCTGTGTCAAGTGGAAGAGAAAAGGCAGGACGATTTAGACACTGTGATTATGACAACCAGGGAGAAGCTTGAGGTCAGTGGTGCCATCAACTCCCAGGTCTGGGTGCTGAGGGCTGTACTACCCCCAGGGAGATTCCCCTGGCTGACAGTCCAGCAACAGCGCTGAGCATGGCCCCTAGCTGGCACCCTGGTGGAAGCGGGGGCATGAAAGCCCACAGGTCTTAGAGGGTTGGCTGCTTACTATTGGCTGGCTTAGTGAGAATCTTTGATTTCTTAATTAATTAACTACAAAATTACTAATGGGAATCTTTTTTTTTTTTTTTTGAGATCCATGTCTATTTATTACTCTTCAGTGAATTGTTTGTGTGTGGCCATTGTTGAATCATTTCCTATCTTCAAGCCCAGTCAGCTCTTGGGAGAGGCCTCTTGGCTGAGGACCAGATGCCACGTACCTTGGACATAGCTGACACATGGCTTTGGTCTTGTCTCACCTGCTGGCTCCCCAAGTCCTCCCTCAGCCTGCCGTGAGAGGCAAGCTCCTCTCCCTGCAACACCAGAATCCCCATGTTTCACTCAGGAATTCACCAGGAAATATGGCCGATTTTTCATAGCCAGCTTGGCCACCTTTGCCGAGAAGTTCTTGCTGCAGTTGGATGAAGTGGTCACCATCGATGATGTCCGGGTTGCAAGTAAGTGGTACCACCGGCCTTGTGCCTGGGGCCCAGGGGGTTGGTGAATGGAGGGTGATGGGCTGGGGGCATTTGCTTTTCCCCAATTCCACCAGAATGAAAACAGATTCTCCACTGAGAGGACTGATGAATTTTTGTTTCATTAAAAGTAAGTTTTTGTTTTTTTTAAATTAAAAAAGCAAACACCTCTCCCTCCAAAAAAAAAAAGAAGAAGAAGAAGAAGAAAACACTCAACGGGTCAAAGATTATATGTAAAAAAATAAAACCCTAATAGTAAATATTTTCATAATCTTGGGGTAGGGATAGCTTTCCTAAGTACGAGATGAGAGCCAGAAGTCATTAAGGAAATGGCAGGCACTCCTCTGTGGCCAAAATAAAAACAAAGAAAAATGTTGAAAAATTGAAAAACACACCACAAGCTGAACAGATATTCTTAATAAGCCATAGGTCAGAAAAAGACCTAACATCCTTGTGGCATAGGTTAAATTTGTAAAAAGAGCCAAAGGCCAAACATGTGCAGTTCAGAAGAGAAGGAATTCGTACAGCCAGTAAGTATAAAGGATGCTTGACCTTGACGGTGAGGATGAATCATGAGAACAAAGACATCTATTAAGATATCATTTTCACCCACAGCCTGGCAAGGTTTTCAAATTTAGTGACAACCAGCCCTGGTGATGATGTCAGAAAGCCCAAGCACCACAGAGACCCTTGGAGAAGCACATGTCAGTATCGCTGTGTCAGAGAAGCCTCTGTCAGTACCTGTCACAACTGGGAGCGTGTATACCTTTGACCTAGCAGTTCTAACCCCAGGAATTTATGCGACAGAAATACTTACATAATTTTTCGAGCATACCTTTTCAAGTATATTCACCACAGCACTGTTTGAGATTGCAGAGAATTGGAAATGACACTAACATCCATGTATAGAGGATTGGGTCAGTAAATTATGGTCCAATGTATGAGTACGTATGATGCAGCTGTCAAAGTGGGTACAGTGGGTCTCCACATGCCAATGTGGAAAGTTGGGGGGGATACTGTTATGGGAAAAACAAGTTGATAATTGGTATTTACCTATGATAGCATTTTTTTAAAAAATTGCATATGTGATATAAACATGTGCACTCACATATATATAAATGAATCTGTGTGAGACACAGACAGAGACAGAGAGACATAGAGAGTGAGAGAGACAGAGCCTGAGGGATGGGTACAGGACTGCTGACAGTGATCAGCTCTGGTGGGTGGAACCGTGAGAGACTCCCAGAATTGTTTGTTTCCCCCCCTGTTAGGTGATGTTTAAATTTTTCATCATGTCTGCATTACTTTTACAACTATATAAAGATTTGAATCATATATTAAATGTTATCCATTTATCACTTAGTAATTAAAATATTTTTATTTTTAAAAGTTTTTTATTACAAGGACAATAAGAATTGTTTTATAGTAAAACTAAAAATATCAGTTTCAAAGGAGGTGAAGAGCACAGTCCTTCTACCCACGACTAAGTGCCCTTAACATTTGTTGTCCATCCTTCCAGTCCTTTCCTTTGGGGCACAGGCCAGAGTGTGTCTGCCTGTGTGTGTGTGTTGGGGGGTGTTACTGGGTGTGTGCTCTCTTATAACTTAATTCACCCTCAGGTGACGTTGGCCAAGCCAGTCAGTCACCTCCTTGAGCGATTTCTCTTGCTGTGTGTTGTAATTTATTAGTTATTCCCCTGCTGTCAAACGTTGGGCCATTTCCTGTTTTTCACTCCATCCTTGTGCTGAAGGGAACATCTGTATCCTTAGATCTCTATTCTGGGGCAATAGGTTCCTAGAAGTGGACTTTTTTGGGTCAAAATGCATACGCATTTTGAGGTATCGAGCATTTTCTGGAGGTCTTTTGTTGAGGAAGCAGCACCTGCCAAGGCACTAGTGATGAGGCCCAAGAGGGAAGGCACTCTTGATACCTTGGAAGGAACCATAGAGCTGGGGGGCCCCCCTGGAGCAGCTCCAGAGAAGCCTCTCTTGCTGTAAGTCAGGCTTCCCAGCCGAGCAGCATGGCCCTGCCCTCCACGGCAGGCAGATCAGGGCTGCTGCTGTCTGCTGGCTTGCACACCACTGGCGCAGCCCCCTTGGGAAAACACAACAAAGGACAGTCAGCGAGCCAGACATCAGAAGGACAACGAGTATATGTTTGCACCAGGGGTAGTTCTTAGTTCAGAACCCATTTGAGATAGTATAAACCAAAGAATCTTATCTGGAGACTCATGGAAGCTGCACAAAGGTCAGCATCGTGCTCTGCGCTTTGGAGCGCAGAAGAGCACTGAAACCGTACCCCCCCATCCATCAGCCAGACCCTCTGCCTGCTGCCACTGGCCGCCCCCCTGCCTCCACCCCAGGCCCACAGATTAGGTGCTTTCAGCTTCTCTGTGGGGCCAGGCTCTGCATCCCACTGGAGACTCCAAATGGGGAAGAGAGGAACAAACAAGCCCTCATCCCTCCAGACGTAAGGTCAGGGGGAAATCCCCTTGATCTCAGCCTGTGCGTGAGGCCATGGTCATAACCTGTCTTTTGCCTGCTAGAGATGGAGTCCCCCAAACAGAAGACATCAATCCTCATACGGAGGAAACTCGCTAGGCTTTCCCTGAAGGAAGAAAGTGAGAAGCCCCTGATTGAACGGGGGAGCAGGTAAGAGCCAAGAGTATTGAGGAATACCACCCACGGCTGTGTTTGCTGGAGCACATTGCAGTGGACTGGTTAGGGGCACCTGGAAGCCTTAGAAAGGCACTATGTTCTAAGCCTCAGTTTCCTTACCTGTGAAATGGGCACGTCAGCCTACCTTCCATTGTATTATTATAAGGAGAAAGTTTAAGGAGATGTCTTTAGAGTGCCCCTGGCACATAGTAAGAGCTCAGCAGCTATTAGTTCCCTTTATAAGAACCCACAAAGGGGCCTGCAAAGAAAGGGAGGCCCCTCCCAATGTGGGGCACACTCTCGAGTCGCTCACAGCACTGTGAGTCACCGTGCGTGAGCTGCCACAGTGCTGCACAGTTTGTTGCCTGTGCCCCAAGAATGTGGCTCTAGAAGTCAGGCAGTGATTTGCCCAGCACAGTAGGAAAAACAGGCCAGGAAAAATGGGACTGCCACCCGGTTGGCCCCCTCCTGAGGAGACAGGCCTGGAAAAGGGAGACAGCCAGAGCTGTGGCAGGCCTCCCCTCCCCTTCCACGCAGAACCCAGACCCTCTACATGCACTGGACTTAAACAGTGTGAAAGTACGAGAAAGAACTTAAAGAAGCTTAACGTTAAGTGCTCAATAGGGTTTTCCTTTTAATGAAGATGTTTCAAACATGATCTTTAAAAAAAAAAAAAAAGATATGCTGAACATTCCCACCAGGATTGGAGGGTACACTGTGAACCATGAGGATGACAAGCCCATCAGGCTTTTACATACATGTTTATTTGTAGGAAGTGGCCAGGAATCAAACCCACCGATGTCACCATCCAATATAAGATTCTCCTCCGGAAAACATCATCCATCACCACCACCAAAACAACCCTGGGCCACCTGGCAGCTGTGGAAGCCCGAGATGCCGTCTACCTGGTGAGCTGACAGACAGAGCAGGGGCGTGCATGTCCCGGGGAGCACAGGGTGGCTCAGCGTGGCTGCCTTGGGAAGAAAGGAGCGTCCTATCACAGGGTGCCCTGATGTCTGGCCCATGGAGCAGATGACCCTTGGCAGGGTGCCCCAGGGCACAGTGCCAATGCTCAAGACAGGTAATGTTCTCAGACCCAAGGATGGGGTCTGTGGGTAATGTCCAGGCTCAGTGAGAGTGTGGGTCTGATGGCTTGGGCCCCAGTGCTGAGGGAACCCTGCCAAGGAACACCATACCCAGATTGGGGGGTAAAGGAGGACCTTCTGGAGGAGCAGTTGATCAGAGTGAGGGGGCACAGTAGGAAGAGGCACAGTGGCCATGGGAGCAGTGGGTGGGAGTGGGTGGAAGAGGCGGCAGTTACTAAGCACCTGCTGTAGCTTCTTTCCTCAACACGAGGTATCTTGTTGACTCGTGTATCACAAGTATCCCACGAGGGAGGTAGATGTGTCCTCATTATTGGTGAGGACACTGAGGCTTACAGGAGTGTGTCCCCCTCATGCCACTCTGAAGTAGCAAAGGCAGGATTTGAATCCAGTGCCTATTAGACGCCCATGGGGCCTGCCTGAAGAGGAGGCTCTGCCCAGATGCCACCTGTGGAACCTTTGGTTCTGGTGCCCAGAGAGGAACATTGTCCTGCCTGCAGACAAGATAGGCTGGTCCCTGTACTCGGAGAGCCCAGGCCCTGCCCTGGCCACCACACCAAGCCCAGGGGAGAGTGGACAACTCTGGTGAGTTCAGTGAGGGTTCAAGATGTAGAGGGATCAGCCTTACAAGGGGAGCTGAGACCCTTGAGCTCCAAGGAGGCCGCAGTGCAGGATGGCAGTTAGGAACGAGTGCAATCCAAAGTCAGGGAAGTGGATCCTAGTTCCCGCTTAGACTCTTTCTAGCTGGGTGGCCCCAGGCAAGGTTTTGAGACTCAGTTTCCCCATCTCTAAAATGAAGAAAACAACTGGACCTGCCTGATTGGTGGTTGGCAGATTACATGTGAGATGATTTGAGGAACTCTTGCCAGTGCCTGGAGTAGATTAAAAGCTACTTGCCAGCGGCTTACAGCATTCCTTTAGGGCACAGAGTCCAGAATTCCCTTCTCATCTGGCCTCCTCCTGCTCCTTTGCTCCCAGAAATATTTAGCACTATTTGAAGAGGAGCTGAAGAAGATCCAGGATGACAACATGTCGCAGGTGAAGGTGGCTCAGTGCTGGAAGGACAGCTGGAAGCGTTCCGTGCATACCATCCAGAGCCTGTACTTGTGACACCCTCAACCCTCCCCATGTAAAGGCTTATTTTTTATAGATTCCTTCTGTTCATCCATTCATCTATCCATCCATCCATCCATCCATCCATCCATCCATCCATCCCTGCTCTATACCCAGCACTGTGCTTCATCAGTGACCAGGACATGGTGTGGTCCCTGCCCATGTGGAGATCATTTCCAATGAGGAGGACAGAGGCGGAAGGGGAGTTCCACATGATTAGCAGGGATGGTGGGTCACAGGAGTGGGCCACTTAAAATAGAGACCAGTACGTCAGAGGACATAATTCCAATAGGCATGCTTGGCACTTCCATCTTGGAAAACAAAATAATTAAAATGTATGGGCACGAATATATTTTGTGTTTAATAGTATAAAATAATTACAGCCATGCAACCAACAAAGAATTAATCCAGTCTTGATTGGGTATCTGTCTGGCAATTTGCCTGACCAAATTATAATATTTTGAGGAAAATCTTCTAGGCGTGGGCCCCTTAAATCTTGTGAGACTCATATCTTTCTCTCTGGAAGTCTCCATTGTGCTATCTTCCTTGTTGATTCTATCTTCCTGGATTAGGTGGCCTAACCATGCCAAGTTTCATTGGTCAGGAGCTTTCCGTGACACTTGGATGGGCTGTGTACATTCCTTTCTTGCCTTCAACTCCTGTTTCTTTTACCTGGTTTGTGTTTTGACTTTGTATTAGTTTGGATTTTCCCATGCTTTACCTCTGTTAATGACTTGATGAGGTAGGCTTTTGCCCCCATTTTGCAGGTGTAGAGACTCAAGTCCAGAAGGCTGAGTCAACCTGCTCAAAGGCACACAGCCAGTATAGAACCCCAGCATAATTTTTGTTTCCCCCAAAGTGGACAAGGACTTGAGGACAACTCATTTGTTTTGGAAATTATCCCAAGAAGCATGAGTGAGACCATGGTGAAGGGGAACCTGGAAGGAGCCCTGGCCTTGCTTCTGGCCCCTGACACTCCCCACCCCCACCAGGCATGTCCCGTCCTCATCATTGTCCCTCGCTCTGCATCACCTGTCCTCTGACCTGTCACTGACCTGGCTCTCCTGACGCCACTGTCCATACTAGGAGCTGTGGGTTCATTGTAGTTCCAGAGGTGGACTGCAAGACCCCAGTTCTGTCTTCTCAAAGCTACCCTTGGGACCTTAGGGATTCACCTATTGAGCAGGTATCTGGAAAACGGATGCCACTGCCCCATGACAGAGCTGCCTCCAACCTATTTCTACTCTCCTGCTCATAAGTTCTCCTGTGTCTGTTCTTTCTTGACCATGCCTCCATGTCCCCCACCTGAGAAGTCAGTATGAGTGAGGGTGCCTGTGCATGTATGAGGGAGTGGAGAGGAACATGATCCTATATGGAGAGAGTATAGACAGGGGTCCCCCTAGGATTGGTGGGGCTCTCACCATCAAGTAAATCCCTTAGGGAGGTATTGAGCCCTGGGCTAAAACTCTTCCTTTTCCTTTAGACTCTGCTTACCTCTTGGGCCCCAGACCAGTCCCTGACTCACTCTGGGCCTCAGTTTCCCAATTGTGCAAGAAGAGACTAGATATAGAACCACATAAGCAAATGTTCAGTGAGGTCAGGCTCCATCAAAACAGGCTGGGATGTCAGGGTGGAATGGCGTGGGTGCAGAAAGGAACATAGTGCATGGCAGCCAGGCACACACAAACGGGCTCTAGGGAAGAGCCAAGAAGATGCATACACGTGAGTTGACATGTACACATGTGCATTGCACTAGGGGCTCCACACATGAGGTTGGTCTCCTTCAGCCAGCTCTGTGCACCCCACAGCTGCTGAGGCCTGGGTCACATGTTCACCACCGGACCCAGGGAGGGGTGTCAGTCTCATGTAACTAGGACAGAGGGTGCGGAAGGGCAGCTCCCCAAAGAAATACTGATGAACTGTTCCCAGAAGAAGAGGACATGATTATCAGCCAGGCAAAAGCACCCAGTCTCAGAACTATGCAAGCTGCCTCCATATCTGTCTCTGCCACTATGCACAAGGGGCTGTCCCCAGAGAAGGGACCCATTTTGTCCAAGATAACACAGCGATTCCATGGCAAAGCTCATAGTTTGGTTAGGCTTAGATTTGCCTATATGTAGTAAAAAAACAAAAAGAACAAAAAACCCACAAAAAAACCCAAAACAATGTGGCATAAACAAGAGAGAGATTTATCTCCTTCTCATATAAAAGAACAATCTGTTGTGGGACAATGCCAGGGACCCCCACCCCAGGCAATTGGACAATAGCACCAGTTTATTTGTGACTTACAATAACCAGAGAAAAGCACTTATGTCCAGGAAGATGGTCTGTCCCCTGTAACCCGCCCTTTTCTGTATTCGTAAAACTTTTTCACATCGCCTGCAGAGCAGGACATTTGCTCATAAAACAAAACCAAAACCAAACCAAAGCCCCCAAGCCTCCAAAAAACTCTAGAAGCAGGCAGTCCTTACTGATCCTGGACTGCTCGTCAGGAAGACCCCAGGTCCATCGGTCTTTCTCCAGCATCTGAGCATGTGGTTTCCACCATCAAGTCTGCCCCGGTCCAGGGGGGCTGCTGGAACTCCAGCCTGGACCAGCCACCAGGTCTGCACTTGAGACAGCAGGCAGGAGGGAAGGAGGAGGGCAAAAGAGGCCCTCCCAGCTGTGTCTGTGCCACCTGGCCGGCCTCCCTGAAGTCCCACACCACACCCTGATCACATGTCATTGGCCTGCACTTTGTCTTGAGCTGCCCCAGAGATTAGGAACTTTAGTCTTTCCGTTTGTTGAATTGCCACCCAAATTAAAACTGTTGGTTTTCAAGCAAAGGGGGAATGAAAATTGTGGAACTCCATGATAAAGAGGAGAAGAGAAGGTGCATGGGGCATTCTTTTCAGGTGCATGGGGCATCCACAGCATCTCATTCACAGAGCAGAGTCTCAGTTCTAAACTGTAGTGCGTGAGTGGGACCTCTACTTTGGGCTTCCAGCAGAATGATGGGAACCACAGTGCTGGCTTTTCTCTGCTTGTCCCTTATCAGAAGATCTGAGAAAAACCTTTTCTCTTTCATAAATGGGGTGGGTAGAGGTGGGGTTGCAAAGTCTTTTAAGCAAGCAACATGTTCCTAAAAAGCTGAGCCAAAATCATATCTCTGTAAATCAAAGAATAGAATCTGTTGACCCCATGGTGTATGACCCTCTCAGTGCCTATATTCATATACTAGTTAAAATAATAACACACAAAATAAAACTAACAGTTTTATTAAACAGTTATGGTGAAGTTTATGATTTATTGTTGATTAAAAATTAGTAGAAGAAAAATATATTTGAAAAACATTTTGATACGCATAATTTGACCTCAGAAAAATGACTTGGTAAAAATAATAATCCCTAAAATTTACAATAGAAGAATCCATAGTCAGTAAATTAGAATTTGGGCCAAAAACCAATTAACATAAAAAAAAATGGATCCTGATATAAGTAGTTGCAGTGAATTAATAATTAAAGTAGATAAGCTACAATTGACTTTCTGTACTGTTTTTTCTTAAAATGTCTCACTTTTTAACACTTAAAAGTCAGACTTTATATTTTAGAGCAGTTTTAGATTTACAGACAAATTGAGCAAGCAGCACCAAATTCCCATATATCTCACCCCACCTACCCCGACAGTTTACTCTATTTTTAACATCTTGTAATAGTGTGGTTCATTTGCTAAAATTTATGGACCAATACCGGTCCACATTATTAACAACTGAAATGCGTAGTTTACATTAGGTTTCACTTTTTCTGTCATATAATTTGTGAATTTTGGCAAATGCATAGTGCCCTGTATCCACCATTATATCATGCAGAATAGTTGTACAATGCTCGGATCCCATGTTTCACCTATTCTCTCTCTTTCTCCCTCAAACGCTGATAACTACTGATCTTTTTATCCTCTCTATAGTTTTGTCCTTTCCAGAATGTCAAAGAGTTAGAAATACATTGTATGTAGCCTTCTCAGACTGGCCTCTTTCATCTAGCAATACGTATTTAAAGTTTCTCTATGTCTTTTTGTGGCCAGATAGCTCATTTTTTTTATATTGCTGAATAATACCCATAATCTGGAAGTATCATGGTTTGTTTTTCCATTCACCTATTAAAGGACCTCTCAGTTGCTTCCAGTTGGGGGCAGTTATTAGTTCCTGTTAAATATCTGTATGCAGGTTTTTATGTAGACATGTTTTCAGCTCTTGTTGGGTAAATATCTAGTAGCATGATTGCTGGATCATATGGTAGGACTATGTTTAGCTTTTTAAGAAATTGGCAAATTGACTTCTGGAGTGGTTGTACTATTTTGCATTCCTGCCAGGAATGTTGTTCCACACCATTGTCAGCATTTGATATATCAGGAGTTTTTTGCATTAATCCTTCTAATGGGTGTTTGGTGGTGTTTCATTGTGGCTTTAATTTGCAGTTCCCTAATGATATATGATGTTGAACATCTTTCCATGTGCTTAATGCCATCTGCTTATCTTCTTTGATATCTGTTCAGATCTATTGCCCATACTTTTTTATTGCCCATTTTTTTTAGATGGTTTGTTTGAGGTATTTTTTCTTAAGTTAATGAGTTTGTTTTGTTTCTGAGATTTTGTTTACAAGTTGAGATATTGTTGAGTTTTAGGAGTTCCTTGTGTATTTTGGACATGCTTATTTGCCATCATTACAGCATCTTTGCTCAGATGTCTCTTCAGCTCTTCTGTCCATTTTTAAATTTGATAATTGTTTGTTTTCTTCCCGTTGAATTTGAAAAGTTCTTTGTGTATTTTGCATCTCAGTCCTTTATCAGATAATGTGTTTTGTAAATAGTTTCTCCCGGTCTGTGGCTTGTCTTTTCACTCTCTTAATAGTGTCTTTTGCAGAATAGAAGTTTTAATTTCAATGAAGTTCAACTAACAATTTTTCTTTCATGGATCAAACTTTTGGTATTTTTATCTAAAAAGTTACAAACCAAAGGTTACCTAGATCTTCTCCTATGTTATCTTCTCCTGTGTTATCTTCTAGGGGTTTTATAGTTTTATAATCTACCTCAGAAAATTCTGAGTTAATTTTTTTGAAATTTCTGTATCAAGGTTTATTTTTTAAAAAGATCTTATTTATTTGAAAGAGAGACAGAGATAGTGACAGAGAGCACCAAGTGGGGAGGAGAAGGAGAAGCAGGCTCCCGCTGAGCAGGGAGCCCAACATGATGCTCCCAGTATCACAGCCTGAGGCAAAGGCATACACTTAACCAACTGAGCCACCCATGTTCCCCAAGGTTCATTTTTTTTTTTTTGCATATGGGTGTCCAGTTTTTCCAAAACCATTTGTTGAAAAGACTATCATTTCTCCATTGAATTGCCTTTGGTCCTCTGTTAAAGATCAGTTGACTATATTTGGGTAGGTCTATTTCTGGATTCTTTATTTTGTTCCACTGATCTATTTGTCTATTCTTTCATACATACCACACTGTTTTTTTTAAAGATTTATTTATTTAATATAGACAGACTGTGTGGGGGGGGGCAGGAGGAGGGGAAAAAGGAGAAAGGAAGAAAGGAAGCAGACTCCCCACTGAGTGGGGAGCCAGATGTGGGTACTTGATCTCAAGACCCTGAGATCCTGACCTGAGCTGAAACCGAGTCAGAGGCTTAACCAACTGAACAATCCAGGTGCCCCTTTACCACACTATTTTGATTATTGTAGTTTTATTTTATAATAAGTCTTGAAGTCTGGTAATGCCAAGGTCTCCAATTTTGTTCTCTTTCAATACTGTTAGCTGTTCTGTTTTGTTTGGTTTTGTTTTAGCTTTTTTATATAAACTATAGAATCAGTTTGTCAATGTCCTTAAAATGACTTGTTGGGATTTTTTATTGGGATTACATTGTCTCTATAGATCAAGTTGGGAAAAACTGATCTAAACAATATATTGGGTTTTCCTATCCATGAACATGGAAATTTCTCTACTTATCATTCTTTGGTCCCTTTCATCAGTTATAGTTTTCCTTATAAAGATCTTATACATATCTGTTAGCACAGCCTGCTTTGTTGTGAAGCAGTCATCAAGAAGATGCGAAATGTGTTTGTGTTTATTTAGATAATCCGTCTAAATGAAAATGCAAATATTTTACATTCTTATTGAGAATTCTCAGACTCCCAAGAATAAATGCAAGGACATCAGTTTACACAACATTGGCCTGACTCCACTTCTATCTTGTCAGCACCACAGCCCTAAATAGGTTGCTGATGATGTAAACATTGCACACAGTTTAAAATCAACCACAATGAGATACCACCTCACACCAGTGAGAATGGGGAAAATTAGCAAGGCAGGAAACTACAAATGTTGGAGAGGATGCAGAGAAAGGGGAACCCTCTTACACTGTTGGTGGGAATGTGAAAATGGTGCAGCCACTCTGGAAAACTGTGTGGAGGTTTCTCAAAGAGTTAAAAATAGACCTGCCCTACGACCCAGCAATTGCACTGTTGGGGATTTACCCCAAAGATGCAGATGCAATGAAACGCCAGGACACCTGCACCCCGATATTTATAGCAGCAATGTCCACAATAGCCAAACTGTGGAAGGAGCCTTGGTGTCCATCAAAAGATGAATGGATAAAGAAGATGTGGTTTATGTATACAATGGAATATTACTCAGCCATTAGAAATGACAAATACCCACCATTTGCTTCAACATGGATGGAACTGGAGGGTATTATGCTGAGTGAAGTAAGTCAATCGGAGAAGGACAAACATTATATGGTCTCATTCATTTGGGGAATATAAATAATAGTGAAAGGGAATAGAAGGGAAGGGAGAAGAAATGGGTAGGAAATATCAGAAAGGGAGACAGAACATGAAGACTCCTAACTCTGGGAAACGAACTAGGGGTGGTGGAAGGGGAGGAGGGCGGGGGGTGGGGGTGAATGGGTGACGGGCACTGAGGGGGCCATTTGACGGGATGAGCACTGGGTGTTATTCTGTATGTTGGTAAATTGAACACCAATAAAAAATAAATTTATTATTTAAAAAAATTAGATGCCTTAACCACCTCAAGATGTGTATTAATAAAAATAGAGCATTTATATTGAAAAAAAATCAGCTTTCCAGCAAAAGGGTTTAAGCAACATGTCATAATCCCTAGCCACAAGTCCTGGAGTTTCAAATAAAGACCACTTGGCTTTCCCAGACACATTACAAGATCAGGATTGAGATTTGGAATCACCTAGAGCAATGCTTTTCTCAACTTTATCAGTATAGGCTTCAAATACCCCCAAGGAAAGATTCTGACCAAACAGTTACTAGTTCTGCTATTGAGAACATCTGGCCATAATACCTTCTAAATGTTCTTGTTTATTCGCAAGGAGATGACCAATTAGAATTTAGAACTTTGTTCTGAGTACCACTTTCAAGAAATTTGATTAATTAAAGCTTGTTTAGAGGAGGTAAGTATGACATTTAACCAAGAGAAGACATTCAAAGGTGTGACAGCATTCTCCAAATATCAAACAAGCCCCCCTCTGTAGGGAGGATTCCATTCTTTCTCTTTAGCCAATAGGTAACACTAAAGCTCATGGGTGGACACTCTAGAGAGAGAGTTTTTAGATCAAAATGGCATTTTGACATTCAGAGCTACCTGTACAATAAAGACAGGGCTTACACACAAGGGGAAGTTCCCTACTGATACAGAGGTGGCCCATGTAGAGGAATACTGTTTTAAAATAGCCCAGTCTAGTTGCCAGGCCTGTTGATGTCAACAAGCAACTGGAGAAGTATCAGGTCATGCTCTTCCAGCCTGTTCTCCACCTTACCACCCAGGATCCAGCAGGCTCAGAGGTGAACAGACTACCTTCCCAGGAATAAAAGGGTATAGAGAAGGAAATTGGAAGAATTCATTGGAAACATTTGGAGATGTGAAAAAATTCTATGGATTTAAAATGACAAAGTAAAGATCAAGTCTCTTTCTGAACAATTGTCAGCTCATAAATTGGTACCTGAATTTGGTGCAAGCTATTTGTTAACCTCTATTATATGGGTCTATGGGTTTCCTTAGAGATCTTGATAAGGTGGGAAAAGTTTACTTTGTTCTTATACTTTTTTATGCATTTTCCTTTGCTTGCTTCTTCAGCCCCTTATTGCATTCATCAGGTGCACATAGAGGCAGCATAGCATTGTAGAAAGAAGATGGACTTAAACCCTTCCCTATTTATTCATCCACTGAATAAATATTTCTTGTAAGCCTATATGTACCAAGCAGTAGAACACTGCAATCATCATGATTAGGGAATTATATCTATATCTATATTTATATCTATATCTGTATATAATCAACCTTCAAACCCCTTTTTGGGAACATGTACTGCACAAAGGGAGGGAAATGCTATGTCAGAGCTGACAAACTGTGTTGCTCTCAGATTAAAAACCACTTACCTAGAAAAAACATCTCCTCTAGTGGTTTATTCTGGCCAACAGCTTGCTAGTTCCTTTCTTAGCCAACAGCTAGCCTCCAGGTGTTATAATTTTCTTATTGCAAATATAAAACACCCTATTTTAAGGAAGTTGCTGCTAAGACCAGGGGCTCCGGTTTTAAATGGAAGAGACTAAATGCAAGAGGATGAAGAGAGAATTGGAAGGAAGACCATCTCTTCTACTTCTGGGCTAAGTGAACTCCAGAAAGAAGCCTCAAAACAGTGGTTTTAATCTCCTCAGCTGGTTGTGAGTGCTGGGAGAATCAGGTAATTTGGGAGTGGGGTGATACAGAATTCTAATAAAGCTAAACACATGCATTCATCTCTAAGTCTGTTATAGTAAATAAGAATGTCTTGTTCAGCTTCTCTTTGGGTAGGACTGGCTGTTGGGGGATTTCTAGGAGCAGGACTCAACCCCAACCTGACCCAGCACTATCTTTTATAATGAATATTTTGTAATCCCTCCTTTTACTCTCCTGAAATGAAATCTATAGATAAAATAACCTGGAAAATTCATTGTATAGTAACACTATGAAAAAGTTATTAGTGTTTATACATAAAGCAGAGGTTTTTCATTTACATGAATGACTGGTAAGATATTCCGGTGTTGATTGGGACAAAGAGAACTTCTTCGATATGGGGTAGCAGTTCTGTATGCAGCAGGACGACGAGCATCCAGCCTGGAACACTAAATCCCAGGAGGTGCCCCCCATCATTGTAACAACCTAAAATAACCTTATGAATATCCAAAGTGCCGCTAAGGAGGCAAGAGAGAGATTTGCTCCCATAGAGAACCACTGAAGAATGGGAATTGACCAAACAGCCCATAGTGAAGGCTCTTTTGGACTTACTGGGTTAACATTGCCACTTAAGTAAGTCTGAGGCTAGAATGAGACCAAAGTGCTCTAAACCTAACAAAAGACTTTGATTTATTCAAGGTCAAACATTTAGGTGGGGCAATGATGCTCCCAGAATAGTATACTTTGAATCTGAACCCACAGTTTTAAAAAAGATTTTATTTTTAATGTAATCTCTACCCTCAGCATGGGGCTCTAACTCATGACCCTAAGATCAAGAGTCACATGCTCTACTGACTGAGCCAATTGCGTGCCCCTGAACCCACATTTTTAAACCCGCCCCTGCCTGCATCTTTGATTTCAAGGTCAGCTAACCAATACTAAACCCCTCCTATATATTTACATGGTTCCTTCTCATTGCCTCCTGCCTTTCTCACCCCTAGCATCTACTGCAGCAGAATCAGTAATACCATAGTTGCTTGCCTTGCATGGAGTGTTACACTACCTCTATGCCCTACCCCACATCAGGCCCTTAATCTGCAGCCAACGCCAACACCTGCATCCTCGGAGTCCTCCTTCTCCCTGGGCCATGACCAAGGGTGAGCTGTGTGAATGAGCCACAGCTCCAGAGGGGCAGAGGCCATCTCTTAGACAGCCAAGACCCTCCCCTGTGGGTCCTATGACCTTGCTCTACACAATATGGCTTTAAGCTCTTGTTATCCCCTGTTTTCCAGTGTTCTGTGGCTGTGTGGCCTCTACAGCTTTAGGGATCAGTCCCTTCTGGGGATTAGCCCCTTTCAGCTGACTCACCTTGGAGGCCTTTGTGGGCAGATTAGGGAGTTTTGCTTGATCAGCACATCCTGAGCTTTACCAGGGCCTGGATTTCAGCAGGGCCCCAGCAATCTCTCCCTTCAGTGTTTTGTTTTGTTTTGTTTTGTTTTGTTTCTCCTTACTCAGTTAAAACAAATACAATTGTCTAGAAATTCCTCTGCGCTTGTTTGTGAGGCAATAGCTGACCGGCTGGAGAGAGTACGATCATGATGTTAATGATTCACCAAACATAGATCTGTCCAAAGATTCCTTTTGTTATGAATCTCTTTTTCCTGACCTTATGTCAGCAAAAAGTACCCATGAAGCTGGGCTTAATCCACATATACAACTTTTAACATGTTGTTTGGCTTCAAGAAGGACTTAAAATTATTATTGCTAAGATTATCTGTAATTAAATAACTCAGAGGAAAAAAAGACGAATACAATCTAAAGTCTCTTCGAGTTGTACACAAGGGAGATGAGACCTAGAACCACATTGTACATCCTCCCCTACTAAGGGACATTTCTGAGGGACAAATAGTCTGCTCTAGTTGCTCAACCAAGGGAGCAGTCACTTTCAGCCGGGGCTTCAAGGAAGATTTTCCAGGAGAGGAATTAACAAAGACACTGAACAACCCTACACCCAGACCCTACGGCTCTTTTGGTGGTGTGCAAAGTGATAGACACAAGAGTCCTGTTTTGGGTTTCTCTTTGGAGACAACATAGAGAAGAAGCAGGTGAATTGAGGTGGGAAGTGAGATAAGGATAACTGGAGGTCTCTAAAATAGCCCCTCTACTTACCCCAGAGCTAAAGTCAGAGACTCTGAGAAGGAGGGTTAGGAGGGTCTGTTTCTCAGACTGTATCCCACACACTGAATACTCCATCAGGTGAGATAAAAATAAAATGAGCTATGGACATGTTCTTGGGGAATGGTTGATGTCACCCCTTCTTTCTACATGGTGACTTGTGGGACTGAGAGAAAGGAAGGAGGGAAGGACAGAGATGCACCTCAACTGATGGCTTTGGTCTTGTTTGTCTTGTACAGGTGCTTCGGTGTTTGTGTCCAATGTGGCTCTCTTCAAACAAACAGGCTCCCCAGGTGTAGACAAAAATGCATGAAGGGCTTTAGGTAGACATTTCACACTTGAAATATTCCCACCTTTTCCAGCCTAGGAAAAGGCAGCAACAAATCTACCTTCCTTCCTTTGCACTCCGTTTCCATGACAACTATTCTCTCATGAAGTATTTGGATGGGCACAGATTACCTGCCAGGCTGCTGCCCACTGACCAGCTGCTCCTGACCTCCCTCCTATCTTATCCACCTCACCTACACCCAACAGCCACCTGAGCAGGTCACAACCTCTCAATGGCCCTTGGGGATGTGAAGTGTGCCTGCCTTTCCTGAAAGAGAGCCACAGATGCTACTGGCCCCCACTCCTGTCATCCAAAGATGAGCTTGGGCTCTTGCAGAGAGAGAATACCTCTGCCTCAGTCTCATTCATTCTGAAAACTCCGCTCTTTGGCCTCAGGGTATAAGCCTTCATGTAAGGCAGTTTTTAACATAGGTTCCTAGTGGAACTTCAGGTAACCCAAAACCTTTTTTGAGATCATATGCCAAATTTTGTATCCATGTGTTGCTTTCACATATTCTGACCTTCCCCCACCCCGACCCGCCCACAAAAGGTAAGAGCCATTGCGTCTGAATAACAGTTAGTTTTGTGTCATCTCTGATTCCCCTGAAACCCAGTTATATCTAGAGCATGGGAGTTAATTCTTGAACTCCCTGGGCCTTAGACCATTTCCAAAGAAAGTAAACTTCCCAACCTTTCCTTACTATGTCAGCTATCCATGGACTTCTGAAAACCTTATGTCTTAGCCAAAAACCTACCTGTAGAATGAACACTTTACCAAAGAACATATATGAAGGGCTAAGGATCACATGAAAAGATGCTCAATATCATTAGTCATGGGGAAATGCAAACTAAAAATCTCAATGTGATATCTGTTTACACCCACCGAAATGGCTAAACTTAAAATGACTGACAGTTCCAAAGACTGGAGAAGATTTGAAGCAACTGGAACTCTCATACACTGCTGGCAGCTGGGAGGAGGGGAGAACAAAATGATGAAGCCACTTTAGAAAACAATTTGATAAGTTTCTTATAGAGTTAGTCATATACTTACTCTACAACCAATAATTCTACTCCTAAGTCTTTATGCAAGAAAAATGTGACCAAAGACCTGCATGTGATTGTTTACAGCAGTTTTGTTCATAATAGTCCCAAACTGGAAATAACACAAATGTGTATCAAATGTGAATGGATAAACAAATTTGACATATTCATACCGATGATGGTATGCTAGTATGCAAAGAAAAGGAACAGACTACTGACATATGTGACAACATGGGTGACTCCCCAAAATCTGGCTAACTGAAAGAAGCCAGACACAAAAGACTACATACTGTATGATTCCATTTTTATGACATTCGAGAGAAGGTGAAGCTATAATAACAGAAATCAGATCAATGCCTGCCTGGGGCTGGAGATAGGGGGAAGAAATTAACTATAAATAAGCACAGGGGAACTTTTTAAAGAATATTCATTTATTCGAGAGAGAGAGAGAGAGACAGAAAGAGAGAGAGAGCAGGAGGAGGGACAGAGGAAGAGGGAGGGAGAGAGAGAGAAAGAGAGAGAAGCAGACTCCCTGCTGAACACACCCCACCGCAGGGCTCCATCCCACAACCCTGAGATCATGACCTGAGCTGAAATCAAGAGTCAGATCCTTAACCCACTGAGCCATCCAGACACCCCAAGAGGCACTGGGGATCTTTTTGGAATGATGAACTAGTTCTACATCTTGATTGTGGGGGTGGACACATGATTGAATACATTTGTCAAAATTCATCAAACTGTACATTTAAAATATTTATTATTATTATTATAGGTAAACTATGCATCAAAAGAAAGCTGATTTTTTTTTAAAACTAGCCACAGAGCTTCATTTTTATTTATATATAGGACAGTCCAAACACAGACTCCCTTTACAAGGATAAAGAATCTCAGAGTTGAGGTCAACTTACATTGCTTTTATGACTTACTTTGTATATTGGACTCTGGAGTTTTTCCTAATTTTCTACTCCAACTGGCACTCCTTCAATTGGGAGCTGCTTTTTACATCTTCCCCATCTTAAATGTGGAGCCAGAGGAGGTTACGAACATTGCAGAGTCCAAATTGGGTCTGGTTCTATTTTAGGTCTATTATATCCACTGCAGTGTTTGGAGCAGATTGGAAGGGAGAGAGATCCTAAACAGACTGAAATACAGCAGTAGGGAGGCACCAGGAAGAGACATTTGGGAAGATCTAGTTAGAGACTACATGTGGGAGTATAAAAGAGAACAGCATTCAAAGGAGATTTTGAACAGTTCCCCACTGCCTTCGGAGAGAAGCCCAAACTCCCGCTCATGGGTTCTCAGCCCTTCCATGATCTACTTCTAGTCTACCTTCTTATTGCCTGCTATCTCTTTCCACTGAATCAAAAGCCCCTCAAGAAGTGCCTGGCTGGCTCAGTTGGTAGAGCACGTGACTCTTGATCTTTGGGCTCATAAGTTTAAGCCCCATGTTGGATGCGGAGTTTACTTATAAAAAAAAAAAAAAACACTAAAAATAATAATAAATAAAAGGCTCCTCAAGCATAGGCTTGTGCCTTAACATATTGGTACTCCACGAAACTTATGTAACAGTGGGTGTTCAAAGGGTACTAGTTGATTGTTCATTCACCTACTGGTGGGCATGTGTATTGTTTCTGTTTGGGGCTATTATCAACAGGGCTGCTATGAATATTCTTGCCCAAGTCTTTGTGTGGACATAGGCTTTCATTTCTCTTAGGTAAGCTCTGGGAATAGAACTGCTGGATCTTATGGTAGGTTTATTACCTCCCTACAATGGGATACGACTCAGCAATGAAGAGATAGGAACTATTGGTACACTCAACAACATGAATGAATCTCAGCATATTTATATTGAGTGAAGAAAGCTGGACACTCCTCCCCCCCGCCCAAAGACAGCATATCCCGTATGATTCCATTTATATAAAACGCTAGAAAAAGCAAACTAGGGGCACCTGGGTGGTTCAGTTGTTTGGGTATCCAACTCCTGGTTTCAGCTCAGGTCATGATCTCAGGGTAGTGGGGTGAAGCCGGGCCTCGAACTCTGCGCTCAGCTCGCGCAGTTGCACTGAGGGTTTTTCTCTCTCCCTTTCCCTCTGCCCATCCCCCACCCCCACGCTCTCTTTCTCTCTCTAAAAAAATAAGTAGATAAATAAAATATTTGGGGGTTAAAAAAAAAGCAAACGAATCTATGGTGACAGAAGGCAGACAGGCTGTGGAGGGGGCAAGGGACAGAGAGACACGAGAGGTGAGCATTATAAAAGTGACCCGAGGAAACTTTGGGGGGTGGGGTGGGGGTGGGGATGATGGATGTGTTCATTATTTTGATATGGCCTCACAGCTGTATACATATGTGAAAACCTCAAATTGTACATTCTAAATGCGCAGTTTGTGGTTTGCCAATTACACTCACTATAGCTGCCGGGGGGGGGGGGGGACAGTAGACAGACCCCAGTCAATGCGTATTTGAACACATGTAGAGAAGTGTTCCATGCTGGTTTCAGGAATGCAAACCAATATGCGCAATACGTGTTGGTGGAATCGATGTGCAGAAGAAAATAAGTGAATATTAGACGTTCAACGATCTTACAATGAATGAAGGAAAGCATTGGACAAAATGTATGTCACCCTCAGGTGCCAAGAGCAACCCGAGACTCTGGGAATACGCCGGAATGACAAGGATCCCTGCGCTCGTAGGCCTTGAATTCGAGCACAGCAGACAATGAAAAGGAAAAGTAAAATGCGTATAGTGGGCCCACCCGCCAGGGGCTAAGGGAGAAGGTATCCAGGGAGGACACTGACGTTCGTTCTTGAAGGAGGCGCTCTCCTTGAAAAGGTGACGCTTGCAAACTACCCTAAGGGCGATGCGAGGTGCACGCAGGTGGCTGTCCCGGAGCGTGAGAAGTTACAGCCCCACCATTGACGGAAAGAATGAGCGAGAGCTGAGCGCGCGAGCCGCCTGGCACGAGAGCCCGGGGGCTGGAGGCGCGCAGGAGCGCGGCGGCCGAGGTTCCGCGGGGGCCCCGGGCCGCCCCCGGCCGCCCGCCCGGCCGCCCGCCCGCCGGTACCCGCGTTGGCCACGAGGAGGCGCGCCGGAGCCCGCCGCGCAGTCGTCTTCCGCCGGCGGCCCGTGCGTGGGCACGCGCAGAAACCGCTAGGCGGCGTCGGTTTCCCTTCCCACGCGCGGACGCCGGGGTGGGCCGACGCGGCTGGGGAGCCCGCGCGTGCGCAGAGCCGAGGCCGAGGCCGGGCTGCCCTCGGGGCGGGGCGGAGCGGAGCGGGGCGGGGCGGAGCGGGGCGGGGCGGGGGCTTGAGGTGATTCCCGAGCCGCGGCGGCGGCGGCTCCGGCCGAGCGGGGAAACCGAAAGTGGGCGGCGGCCGCGGTGGGGGCCCTGGCGGAGACGGCGGAGGGAGCCGGGCCCGGAGGCGCGGGGACGGGCCGTGGGCGCCCGGGACGAGGTGAGCGCGGGGTTGGCCGCTGCGGGCGCGACAGGTGCCGGGCGAGGCTGCGGGGGGGCGCGGCGCACCTGGGTCCCTAGCGGGACGGTGGCCCGGGCGGGACTCGGCCGGGCCCGGCGCCTCTTCGCTGCAGCGGCGGGGGATGCCCCGGGGAGTTGCCGTTCCAGAGCGTCGCGTTTGAAATCTGTGATGGGTCCCCTCCCCGAGAGCCTGACGGACCCGCCCGCCCGCCGCTGCCGGGACCCTCGCTCGGTGCAGCCGCAGCCGCAGGCGGGGAGCTGCAGCAGTGGGTGGGGGTGCGGGCGAGGGCGGAGGCGCTGACCGGGAAGTGGTTCCGCAGCCGCCGCCGGGAGCAGCGCCCCGCGAGCTCCCAGCCCCTCGCAGGCTCGGCCTGTCCGCGCACCGGCCGGTGCAGGCCGCTCAGGTACTGCAGGGCACGCATCCTGTCCGTTGCTCCCCGGCCGCGAGCCCCAGGCGGGGACACAGCCAGGAAGCAAACCTGACTCTGGGGACGAGCTGCCTCTTAACTTTGACCGAGATCCCGCAGGGTCAGGTGCTCAGCCTCGAGTTAATGACAGGGGGGCTCGAGCCCCGCGCAACTTTTCTGGCTCCGTTCCGCCTGCGGAGCATAACACGTTTGCCAGCTGGAACCAAAGGGGACCACCGGTCCCAGATAGTTTGACAGAGCAATAGCCTGCCTTAGAAAAAGCCCTGGCCCAAAAAGGAGCGCTTTAACCTGCTATAACCGCCCTACAGCACCAAACAAAACTGCCTATCTGGGTCAACCCCCCACCCCCACCCCCATCGTGCAGGTGGAAATATGGCAGTAAACCGTTCCGCCCGGCCACGCGTGTGCAACAACTTAAGGACAGAAGCGAAAAACTTAGACCCAAATTTCTAACTCCTCCTCGGCTGCCTCGACGTGTAGGTGCTGCATACTTGCAAAAACAGTGTGGGCCTTGCAGACCCGAGTTGGAAATCTGGGCTTAACTAATTGTGGATGGTGAATAAATTACTTTCTTTGAGCCTGGTTTTCTGTGTCTCCAATGGAAATGTTGAACATAATTCCACACAGCTTTTGTGAGGTCACCCGATGCAAATCCTTTGGTTTGCAATAGTGGTCGAGAAATGTTGACTCTTTTCCTTCCACCAAACTTTCCACGTCTTACATAATTGGATTTCAGTTGCTTGGAGTTCTCTGATATAACAATTAATCGGCATGTGGTGGGGAATTTTCTATTCCCACTTAATTGACATTTCAGAATGTCAGTTAGGTGCAAAGTACTGTGCTGGGTGCAGGGAATTGCCCGGAGGCTAGCTGGATTAGAATCCACATGTCCAGTGCCCCAGCCCAGGGCTCTTTGGTGGCACACAGATTTCTTCTCTGCTAGTTAAACGCTGTGAGAACTGCGAGGCAGCAGTTGGCAGTGCCTTCGGATTTCAGTCCCTGTAGACTGGAGATGGAACATAATCCCTGCTAATGCCCTTTTAAGTGTATTGGTTGAACGTGACTGAATGAACTAGTGTGTTTTATACCAAGCGATTTAAACTTCTTGAGGGACTTCTCTTTAAATTTTCTGTGAAATATAATCTAGTTGGAGACAATATGAATGTAAAGGAAAATGCTTTATAATCCAACTCTAAGTGCCTGTTCTTGTTTGATCAAGTGCTATTTTCAAGAACTGAGATTCAACAGAGTGATTTGCATCTGGGCACTTTTCAGGATCAGCCAATGAATACAGTAAGGACCCAAGTTCTTTGGTACTTGAGTGAAATATAATTTCATATTTATGTGAATCGGTTTTTCTTTCTCTATGCAAAACTTATCTTCTCTGCCCTCTACTCCTGTCTCTGTGCTTTTGAAAGCTTCATTTTTATTATTGCCCCAACGGGCCAATTTTTTTTTTAAATTTTGTCATTCAAAATGTTTAAAAGTAATTGATTTTGTCATTTTTAGCTGAGATGTGTATATATGCCAATTACAGCTGTTGGTCAGCACAGGATACCTAGTGACTCCAAAGCAAACTCAATATTATAGCTGTGCAGCTTTGTCAGAAGGAAGCAAACTTATGGTTTCCATTAGTTCTTTGGATCCCACTTCAGAACTTGAAGGACTCCAAGGAAAGGTGAGAATTGAGGATCTTGTCCATCTTCCATATGAAAAAAAGAGCCCTGAAATGCCTCTCACTCAGGGTCACAGCTAATTAGTAGCAGAACTAGGATTAAGACCCCAAATCCTAACTAAGCCACTTTATTATCTCAAGAGGTTTTTTTCCTCTAAGATGTAGATTTATGGAAAGCCCTTACTTATTGTTCATAATATGTAGTTAGTAATGCATATATAGTTTAGAACCTGAAATTACAATGATTAATAATAATAATAATAATAATAATAATAATAATAAATGCCCCCTAAATATACCCTATGGAAATATATCCACTACCTGAGAGCATTATTTAGTATCTTTCCTTTTAAAGAGTTGGTAAAGGAGTAATTGAGGTGGTAACAAGTAGACTGTACTGCAATGGAAAAGAAAAAAGAACATGTTAAACTGTTGCAATTATGAGAAATCTCCCTGAAGTTTGGGTCTTAGACCAAAACTTTCCCTCTCTTAGGCTTAGTTTATTGGTTTGTAAAATGAGGCGTTTGGGATAAACTCGATGACATCTAAAATCTTTTATACACAGACATTCTGAACTTTTAGGGCCTGGCTTATTGCTAAAATAGTGTCTTCGAGTAAAAGGGCGGCCAGTTACCACAAGTATTTACCTGAAGGAGCTACTAAGAATTGTGGAGCTGAGTAAAGAAGGTAAGAGAGATTACTTGGTGATTTCAATTTACCCTAATAATTCTTCCAATTTATTCTGAGGTTTACTGCCACTCTGCCATTCAAATTTATGACATGGTGGAAGATGAGACAAACAGTATAGTTGGAAATAGTTGAGAAAAGAGAAACTTAGAGAAGAGAAAGCATGGGTGAGAGCCAGACCAGCTGGGCTGAAGGCTAGTGAGGCATTTTAGGCTCCGGGAAGCACGTGGACTTGCAAACGACTGAGTCAGGGAGGCTCAGTCTGTGGTAAAGACTGTATCTAGAGGACACCGAAGCCACATTCTTCAGAACAAGACTTTCTCAGGATGATTATCAGGTGTATTGAAGAGAAAAGCTGTGAATTTCCAAAATACAGTTTTGAGTGTGAGAATTATTATTTTAGGATATTTACATATCACTTTCTTAAAGGCTGTCATTACTTTCCCCTATTCCTAGCCCCACTTGTATATTATTAGCACTTTGTGGAGTACTATGATTTATTGTGTAGGAAAAAGAAAAAGGACAGAGTGAAAGGATAAAAGGAGATGTCAGTTGCCACCACTAAATATTTGCAATAGTCAGAGATTCTTTTGGATTTGAGTGCCATACCCTTAAATCAGAACATGGCAGATCCCTGTTTCATGCCACTTTACGGGTTGATCAGTAAGTCAGTGTTCCCTAAGTCCAATTTACTTGCAGAAGCCATTTCTAGACATTTGGAGCAGCTATCTTAAAGGAAGCCCTAAAGTAGGGAACCAGAAGACCTGGGCTCTTTTTGTGGTTCTGGCCATAAAAATATGTGAGACCTGGAATAATCATCCTGGGCCTGCTTCCTCATTATTAAACTGAAGGGTTTGGAGGAGGTGGTATGAAGAGGCCCACCAGTATTCCATGCTTCTCTCACCTCCCTACTCTGACGCTGGGCTCACCATCCTATGCTGCTTTCCTAAGCTGGGCAGTGTGTGGGAACATTGTGGGGATTGTGGTCTAGCAGGAAATCTCTGCTCCCTAAGCCTTTGCCAAAGCAGTAAGTGACTTTTTGTCTACTAATTAAGTGAGTAATCTTGGAGGAGATCCAGTAGCTTTACTTACCAAGCTTTCCAGTTCACAAGTATGTTAAAGAGGCAAATAAGTAAATCTGTGAAAATTCTGATATTTCAAATTTAATGCTGTCCTAAAGATTTCTCCTATATACCAATGCTTTTATCATTGTGCCATATGCCATTTAAGGCATATATTCTTAGGTAGTTTCTCATCCACATCATGCTTCCAGGAAATGCAAGTAACTACTGAATGTCAAGTACCCTAGTAAGCTCATATAACTCTACTGTTGATGTTTGTCATTCAGAAGAGAGGCAAGGAAAGGAGGAGGAAAAAGAGTGAGAGGAAGGAAGGGAAAGTCAAGTGCAATTTGTTGTGACCTATGGTGACCATTTTCTTCCTCTCTAAGGTCTTTGCTAGCTGACCCTGTATTATCTAAGGATGGTTTTGGTTTTGACTTGGTTTTCCAAGTCAAAAGTACTCTGATTAAATAATTCTGCATTCCCACCTCAACATTACTCTGCTAATGTTTAGGATTCTGGGGAAGCAGACCCTGTATTATCTAAGGAAACCATTAAGAATTTTAACCTGAGGGATCCCTGGGTGGCGCAGCGGTTTAGCGCCTGCCTTTGGCCCAGGGCGCGATCCTGGAGACCCGGGATCGAATCCCACGTCGGGCTCCCGGTGCATGGAGCCTGCTTCTCCCTCTGCCTGTGTCTCTGCCTCTCTCTCTCTCTGTGTGACTATCATAAAAAAAAAAAAAAAAAAAAAAAAAAAAAGAATTTTAACCTGAAACGCTGTGGTCTAAAACAAAGATAGCCAGCCTTATTTCTCTCAAACAGCCGAACTTGTGGTCACCACGACTTGCATAACTTTCTCAAAATAAAAATAATTTGAGTTTTCTTAAACTCAGAATTCTATTTCTCACAACACTTTCAGAGAGAAGAAATAAAGGGTAAAGAGAGTCAAAAGGGCAACGTAAAAAATTTGAGGAGCCACTTTAGAGAAACTTCAAACTTAATTTTGGTGGAGAGGATGCTTGAATGTTTGCCATTGAGACAGAGTTGAAATTCCCATAAATTTCCTTTTGTGCTTCTAATGGATGACATCCAAAATAATAAACTTAATTTCATAGTTAGAGGAAAGTATTGTATGCTTTTTACAAAAGTTATTGAGGGTAATTGCCATTCAGAAAAATCTCAAAAAATGCCATGACAATCAAGGAATTAAACATTTAGAACATTTTAAGCCAATATAGCTTAGAAAATAGTGATTTCTTTAAAGCTTTAGTCATAACTTTCTTTTTGTTCATTGCCTAAAGTAGTAATGCTAACGTAGGGATCCCAAATCCAACTGGAAGAAATTGACGAGCATGAGAAGATGAACCTACATCTGAGCAAGATGTATAGTCACATTTTTCCCTTCCAGGCTTTACTGTGCATAACTGCCTCTTCACTAGCTTTGATATCTTCAGTCTCAGAGTGTAAGGGACTACCTTTCCCTCCAAAAAGGTGTTTGCAAATAAAGAATTACATCATTCCATGAAAATAGCATACGTTTAAAAAAAAAAAAAAAAAGCCAGGTGTGGGGTAAAGAAAGGAGGGAAGGGATATTTAATTTGGATTGCAGCCATGTGGTCAAGTCTTGCTCCCCAGTCCTCTCTAGTATAAGGGTGTTTTTTGTTTGTTTGTTTGTTTTAATGTTTTAAAAACCTTTGTGAAACTTTGCATACTAGTAGTTATGCCTCTAGTGTCCATTGGTTGATATAAACATATATCTACTAAAAGCTGTTGTGAATTCAGTATTAATTTGTTTGTAAATCCCAACAGTATATGACCACTGTTGGAAAAACAGGAATACAAGTATGTGTGAGATACTTACCAATATTAGGCAGCGTCTACAGCTCATCGGGATGTGTTAACTTCTTACAGTAACACTGTGTCCCTAACGTGGGCCTATTTGTTGAGAACACTGGCTCAGAGTGGAGGGCCTTGAAATAATCTACCTGATGGTTCTCAACCACAGCTTGGTGACATAACTGGCTGTCTAAGTTAGTTAAAAATAATCATTAAAATTTTTAAGTTGTTTTTTTAATAAAGTAAAGATGATTCCTTTCATAGCTCACATGCATTATGTTATATTTTAGTAAGTAGAAAAGGAGTATTAGGTAGATGGAGTATTTCTCATTTATTCATTGAATATTTATTGAGCTCTTGTGGGCTAGGCACTAGGGATTCAGTAATACACAAAGCCTCACAAATTCTGGCTTTCATGGAGCTCATAATCAAGTTGGGAAAACAGATGGTACAATTAAATAAGGAATACTGGGTGGTGATAAATGCAAAAGAGTAAGGTAGGGTAGGGAAGTAAGTAAGTAAGGTAGTAACTAAGTAACTAAGTAATTAAGTAACTAAGTAACTAAGTAAATAAGGTAGGGAAGGGGTGTAGGGAATACTGGACAGCCAGCATAACAGTTCTAATTTTGGATAGGGTGGCCAGGGAAGGCCTTGCTGAGGAGGTGACCTTTGAGCAAACACCTGAAGGAGCTGAGGCAGTGAGCTGTGTGGCCTCTATATGGAGAATAGATTTTTGGAGGTGAACTGGAAGCTGAGACCAGCTAGGAGGCAATTGCCCCAATCCAGGCAAGAGATGTTGGTGTGGACTAGAGTGCTCACCACAGAGGTAGTCAGAATTGGGGGAATTGTGAATGTCAGCCTGTCTTCATGTATCATGAGGTGATGGTGGTAAGGAGTTGAGAACCATGAATACAGAATTGCTTCATTTTACAGAGGAGATCAGGGCCCCAGGGGAAAGGATTTGTCCTAGGAAAATAAGTGCTCTTTGCATAGTGATATAGAACTTGGAGACACCAGTAAGAGGAGGCATGGGCACAGCCTTCTGCAATCCTGTCTCTCCCCACAGTCAAATCAAAATCAGTATATCAACTACTACTTATCAGCACACCCCCAAATTGTTTGTTTGGGTGACCCTTACTGGCAGCTCTTTCAGAGTATAATGTAGGAAGATAGAGGGGACATTTCAGAGAAAGTGGTCTGAAGTAGTTCTCCCAAGGGTGGAAGAAGTAGAAGGCTTTCATATAGGGCAGCCTGCAGAACCAGTCTCTGATTAGCTTCTAAGATTCTAAGATGGGATTAGACTTGTCTTTTCAAACCAGCGTCATATTGGGGTTCTATTAGTTTTTAGTCATAGGATGTGCATTGGTGAGTAGAATGCATTTAGGAGAATTTTTTTTTTTTTTTTTTTTTTTTTTTTACTCCCACAAGTTAGTGATTGCTGCCCACCCACTAATGTAGCTGGGGAAAAGTAGACCACAGTAAGGAGGTTGTAATGGAACAGATACTCTTTCCAGAAGGAAGGGAAGGAAGAGGAAGTAGAAACTCCTTCTCAAAGTGAGGGACAAGTCTTTCCTACTGAAACTCTCAGCAGGAGTTCATAGTGGTTCTGACTGGGGAGGAACTAGATGTACTAAACAGTCTAGTCTAAACAGATCCAGGTACACTGCTCACACCCAGATGGGTGTGTTCCTATATGTGTGCTGACCACTTGGCATTATATCTACACATCATGTGTGCATAACTCCTAGTCAGGGCCCATCTACTGATATACAGAGATGCAAAGTCCAGCTTTACTCAGAAAAGCTCTAGATGAACAGGTGGGAGGGACAGAGTTTTGAAGGAAAGAAGGTAGGAAAGGTGGAAGTAAAAAAAGTTGGGGAGGCTTGGCTCTGGGAAGTTAGTAGGTTATCCTTTAGTTTTTCCTCTTGCAAATTAGAACTTGGCCAGCCTCCATTTCTCCTACCTGGAGAAAAAAAATAGTGCAGCGTAGGTTCAGTGATCTTTGACCACTGAGTCAGGAACCATTACAAATCAAAGTGTGTTTCTTATGATCAGGAGTTAACTACTTAAGAGCCAGAATTTACACTTTAGATTTAACTTCTAGCAACCTTGAAATATATATCCCCAAACCGTCCTCTCTTAGCTGCTCCCCAACACACTCAAAGTGTAGTTGGACACCAGGGGGACGGAGGTTCTGAGACTCTACAGCTGTCATTTTTTGCTGCCATGAATTTTCTGTTTACTCTTTAAAGTGCCTTTCTATCTCACTGACTTGGAATTTATACCATCCCTGTGAATAGCTTCCACACATCTTATCATATCTTGGTTATTTAACTTCCCTGAGCTTTGGTTTTCTTATCTATAGAATGAGAATACTTTCCTCTCAGAATTATTGTGTATATTAAATTTTTAGAAAATCTGAATCTCAGAATTTGGATTCTCACAAGAGAAAGAGAAACATATGTCTACCTGAAGATTTATACTTTTCAAAACAGCCTTATTTGTAATACCCCCAAACTGGAAGCAGCCAAAATGCCTAGCAACATTCAGGTGGGTAAATGAATTGGTGGCATGTCCGCACAATGACATACTACTTATCATAGTATAAGATCAATGGGGAGGGATCCCTGGGTGGCGCAGCGGTTTGGCGCCTGCCTTTGGCCCAGGGCGCGATCCTGGAGACCCGGGATCGAATCCCACATCAGGCTCCCCGTGCATGGAGCCTGCTTCTCCCTCTGCCTGTGTCTCTGCCTCTCTCTCTCTCTCTCTCTCTCTGACTATCATAAATAAATAAATAAATAAAAATTAAAAAAAAAAAAGATCAATGGGGACACATGGATGAAACTCAAGAACACTAGGCAAAAAGTGGTCTATGTCAGAAAGCAGATCAGTGGTTGCCAGGAGCCAGGACAGCATGTATAAGAGGATGAGAGTTGACTGTAAAGTGGCACAACTTGAAAGAACTCCTTATTCTCAGACCTAATGATGTATACTTTACATATAATAAAAGTCACCTTTTTTTGTTTACAGTTCTATGAATTTTGACAAACATATAATTTGCCAATCAAGATAGACCGTATTTCCATCACTCCCAGAATTACCCTGTGCCTTCTTTGTAGTCAGTCTCTTCCCCTATACTCCCGTCCCTTGTCAACCACTGACCTAACTTCTATGCCTATAGTTTTGCCTTTTCTAGAATCATACAGCATAGAGTCTTTTGTATCTGGCTTCTTCCACTTAGCATAGTGTGAGAGTCGTTCATACAGTTTTATGAATCAATAGTTTGTTCCTTTTAATTGCTGAGTAGTACTTCACTGCAGGGATGTGCCACATTTGTTTAGACATTTGAAATTCTTTCTAATTTGGGGATACTTATGGATAAAGCCATAAACATTTAAGTATAAGTTTTTGTATGGACATATGTCATTTCTCTTGGGTAATTACCTATATGTAAGTTTTTTGGATTGTATGATAAGTCTATGTTTTTTTACTTCATAGGAAACTGCCAAGCTATTTTTCAAAATACTGTTTTGCAAGTCCACCAGACACGTACAAGAATTTCAGTTGCTCTATATTCTCATCAGCGCTTCATATTGTTGTTGTTTTTTTTTTAAGTTTAAGCTATTCTAATAGATGTGTCGTGATGCCCCATTGTGAATTTTGTTCTCATTTCCTTAATGAATAATATGATTTTTGGCCATCTATGTCTCTACTTTAGTATGTGTTCAGACCTTTTGCACATTTTAAATTGGGATCTTTGTTTTCTTACTGAGTTTTGAGTGTTTATATATACTGGCTACCAGTCCTTTTCCAGAGGTGTTATAAAAATATATTCTTTCAGTCTGTGGCTTGTCTTTTCATTTTCTCAACAGAAATTTAAAGTTAAAAGAGCTGAAATTTAAAACTTTGATGAGATCCAATTTGTCAGTTTTTTCTTCTGTGGTTCTAAAAGAATCTTTGCCCAACTCAAGATCACAAAGATTTACTCCTTTTTTTTTTTAGAAGTTTTACAGTATTAGCTTTTTCAAGTAAGACCTAAGTGGTCTGTTTTGAGTTAATTTTTCAATATGGTATGGGGTTCATTTTTTGCAAATGGATGAATAGTGTTCCTGCACTCTTCATTGAATTTTTGGGTAACATTGTCCAAAATCAGTTGACTGTATATATGTTGGTCTATTTCTGGATTATGTATTCTATTCCATTGATGTATCTGTCTTTTTGACAATACCTACATTACTTGGTTAATATATTATTATAATAAGTCTTGAAAACAGTCTTTTTGCACTTGTTAGGACCTCCAATGTGGTGTGTGAATAGGAATGAAGAGAGGGAACATTCTTGCCCTGTTACCATCTTAGGGAGAAAGCATTCATTTTTTTTCTTGTTTCATATTATGTTAGCTATGGGTTTTTCAAAGGTATTCTTTATCTGGTGGAGGAGGTCCCCTTCTATTCTTATTTTCTGAGAGTTTTTTCATCATAAATGATTTTGAACTTTGTCAAATGTCTTTTCTTCACCTATTGATATCATGTGGTTTTTCCCCCTTTAGTCGTTGATATAGTCAGTTACATTGGTTGATTTATGAATGTTAAATCAGTCTTCCATTTCTAGAGTAAACCATATTTGATCGTGATGTGTTACCCTTCTTACATATTGTTAGACTTGATTTGTTAATATTTTGTTAGGAATTTTTGCAGTTATGTTAATGAGGGATATTGGTTTTTGCTTTTCTTAGCACAAAATGTCTTTGGTTTTGGTATCAGCATAATGCTAACCTCATAAAATGAATTTAGGATTCCCTTCCCCTATGTTTTTTGTAAGTTTGTGTAGAAGTATTTTTTCTTGAAGATTTTGGTAGAATTGGGGATCCCTGGGTGGCGCAGTGGTTTAGCGCCTGCCTTTGGCCCAGGGCGCAATCCTGGAGACCCAGGATCGAATCCCACGTCGGGCTCCCGGTGCATGGAGCCTGCTTCTCCCTCTGCCTATGTCTCTGCCTCTCTCTCTCTCTCTCTGTGACTATCATAAATAAATAAATAAAAATAAAAAAAAAAGATTTTGGTAGAATTGGCAATAAAACCCATCTGGGTTTGAGTTTTCCTGTGTGAAGGTTTTTAACTACAAATTCAACTTTTCTAATACATATAGAGATATTATCTATTTCATCTTGAATAAACTTCGGAATTTGTGTCTTATAGTAAATTTACTCCATTTCACCTAATTGACCAAATTTAGTGGCATAAGTTATTCATATTTCCTTTTTAATGTCTATGGGATCTGTATTGATGGCCTGTTCTTCAATCCCATTATTACTAATTCATGTCTTCTCTCTCTTTTTTTTTTTTTCTTGATTAATCTACCTGGAAGTTTATCAATTTTATTGATGTTTTTAAAAAACTAGTTTTGGCTTCATGATTTTTTCTTTAACTTTCTATTCTATTTCATTACTAATGTGTTTCATCAGTTCAATATTGACTTTACTCTCATTTTTATTACTTCCTTCCTTTTACTTACTTTTGGTATAATTTACTCTTTTCTCAAAGTAGTAGATTAGATCACTGAATTGGGACCTTTCTTCTTTTCTAACATAAGTGTATAATGCTGCAAAATTCCCTCTAGATATTGTTTTAACTGCATCTAGCAAATTTTTGCACATTGTGTTTTCATTTATTAAAAAATTTTGATGTTTTTGTCTTAAAAGATGCTTCCTTTCTGATCTTGATTTTTAGAAGCATATCATTAAATTTGTAAATACATAGAGATTGTCCACATATCTTTCTGTTACTGACACCTAATTTAATTTTCTTTTCTGGTCACAGAATACTCTTTGTATAATTTCAGTTATTTTAAACTGATCAAGGATTGTCGTAGGTCCCAGAATATATTCTCTAAATGTGTGTCTATATATAATGTATATCAGAAAAGAATGTATATTCTGCTATTATTGGGGTAGAGTGTTTTATAAATATCAATTAGGTCAGTTTGCTTGATGTTAATCAGCTCTTCTATAACCTTACTAATGTTTTGTTTACTGATTCTGCCAATTACTGAGAAGTTTTGAATTTTCCAATTATGAATATATTTATTCTTTCAGCTCTATTGGCTTCTGCTTCATGTATTTTGAAGCCCTGGTATTTGGTGTAGTCACATTTAGGATTATTATATCTTCCTGATGAATTAACTCCTTAATTATGTAATGTCTATCCTTATCTCAGATGGTATTCCTTATTCTTGTATTAATTAATCATGTATGTATGACAAATCTTTGTCTATCTTTTTACTTTGAACCTATGTTGTATGTTATTTAAAATAGATTTCTCATATATATAGTGTATAAGTTAAGTTTTTATATCCACTCCACCAATCCTAAATTTTTTAGATATTTTCAGCAGTTTACATTTAATGTAATTGTTGCCGTGGTTGGCTTTAAATCTACCATTTTGCCAGATCTTTTCTATTTCTGCTATCTGTTCCTCTCCCCTTTTTTTGCCTAAGTTTTTTTTTTTTTTTTTACTTTTAATTTCTTCCCCCCCCCCTTTTTTAAATTCTAGTGTTGTTAACATCCAGCGTTATATAATTTCAGGCATACATCTCATTACTTTTTGATTGAATTTTTATTGTTTTATCTTTACTACTGGCTAATTATGCTTCTTTAAAAAAATTTTAGTGGTTGCTATAAGGTTTACAGTATATGTATTTTTCGCATTCTCCATCCAAATAATATTATACTACACATTGTGTATATACACATAGTATTAATTAAATGTGGGTGCTGGTGGTGACAGTTTGATCAGAGTTAATGTTTAGTAGAGGGAAATATATATAATAAATTTTTTAAAGTTATCTGCCACGTAAACCTCGCTATCATTTGAGTACCACATTTATAATGAAGAGCACTCACAAATAAGCTGATCTCTCCTTTTCAGACTGACAAATGAGGGAAATGCTAGCATTGTATGCTATTCCTCTTTTTGTTTTCTAAACTGGAGAAAGAATAAGACTGTCTAGAATTCTGTACTGTCCAATATAGCATCCACTAGCTACATTTAATTCCAATTAAATTAAAAATTCAGTTCCTCAGTCGTGCTGGCTACATTTCAAGTGCTCAATCACCACATGTATTGGACAGCACAGATATAAAACATTTCCATTAGCACAGAAAGTTCTGTCGGGTAGCACTGTTGAAGGAAGAATTAATAAACTGTCCATGGCTTGCTTGCCTTCCTAAGCCTACTTTTCCTGGCTTCTTAAATATCATTCTCTCATTGTATTATTACCATTCTATTTACTGTTAGTCCAAAGAAAGTATGAGTGGTTAATCTTGCAAAATGGCAGTTACTGGCCAATGAAAATCCTCAGCCAGGATCCCCACAGATTTCCTAGGTACCAAAATTCATTTTTTTCTCTTGCTTGCCCTGTCTTCTGTGTATGACACATTTTAATATGCCATTCTCTTTGGTTCTTGTCTCTTTCTGCTTATATGACACAAGCTCTGCCTTTTCTACTTCTTTCTGGTCACTTTTTCCTCAGCCTTTTCTTGGTTCTTTTTACTCTGCCCATGCTTTAACGATGGCCTTCCACAGAGGTCCATCCTTAGCCTTATTTTTGACTCCCTGGATACCAAATACCACATATATGTTGAAGACCAACAACTCTAACTCCACTTTAGACCTCTAACCTGAATTCCTAACGAGTATATCTGTGTGGCTGACCTACAAGCATTCCAGCCTCCGTACATCTCAAATGAATTCATTCTCTTCCTCTCTTGCAAACTTGTTCTGCTTCATCTCCATGTGGATCATTACTACCCACCATGGTTCTAAGCTAGAAACTTGGAAACTTCCCTCATTATCCAAACCAATCAATTTCAGTTGATTCTACATCTTAATTACCTCTCAAATTGATTTTTTGTTTATTAATAAAACCCTGTTTTCAAGTCCTCCATTTCCAAGTATCCTCACAACTCATTAGTTTTTCTCCTTTGCATTTATCTTCCTCACTACCAAATAGTTATCTTTCAAAAATGCAGAGCTGATCACTTTATTCCCCTATTTCAAATCCCTCTAAGGCTCCACATTACGTATGGCAAAAATGCACGTTAACATAATGTAGGAGTCTCATCTGAGTCTGCCTCTTTCCACGTCTCCTATCCCCACCTTTCAGTCCTCAGCTTATAATCATAGAGTCTTTGTTCAGTCATGTCCAGCCTCTTAACTGCCTGGAATCCCTCAGAATTAACCATGTTACTTCTCTTTGACCTCTGTTCCTTTTGAACCTTCTCTTCCCTTTCTTTACTTGAGGCTGATACTGCTCCCCATCCTCACCCCACATACCCTTTTCCTTTTTGCCTGAATGATTCCTTCATGTCCTTCAGGATTTAGTTCAGGCCTTCTCTTATCTGGGAAAAAGTCCCTGGTGTTTTCCCTCTCTAGACTAGTCTTTTAGCCTGTCTGACTTCCCTATATTCTCATAGTATTCTGTGCCTTTCTCCACCATATCAGTTATTTCTCTATATGGTAATAGCACAGAAAGTATTCAGTAACAGTTGATGGGATATTCTAACACGTGTACACTCTGAAAATCTATTTGAATCTGCAGACTAATGAATCATAGTAACCTTCTATTGTGTTCTTATAGGTGAAGATGCTGGAAGCAGATCTGGTTTCAAAAATGCTACGAGCTGTTCTACAGTCTCATAAGAACGGAATAGCATTACCCCGACTCCAAGGAGAGTACAGATCCTTGACTGGAGACTGGATCCCCTTTAAGCAGTTAGGTTACCCTACACTAGAAGCCTATCTGAGAAGTGTGCCAGCAGTTGTGAGGATAGAGACTAGTAGATCTGGAGAGGTAAGAAGGTAATTGTGCATGTCATGAGAGTCAAACAAATTCTTAATTGCCTACCTGGCACTTCTAATCTCCTAACTAGGGTAGGAGTCAAAGTGAAAAGTACTAGCTAAGTGGTTTGAGATTGGTAGTGTTAGAACAGCATCTAAAGCAAAGCCTAGATTCTGATGTCTTTTATTTTATCCCTCAAATTCTTTTCACTGTAAAAATAAGACTCTAATCACATTAAATAAAACATTTTAAAGTTAAAGTTTACCCAGTCTTCAACATTCAAGCAAAATAAGTGTACTGGAGACCTCACTGCCAGGTGTCACACCCCATGCGTTATAAACCTTCTACAACTTTTTGCCTAGGTCTTAATGATCTCCTGGGTAGCAAAGCTAATAGATACTTTTAAATTCCGATTGTTTGACCTCATTCCTATCTGTTCCTATTATCTGGACCCTAATTCAATCTCTAAAGGATCATTCAGCACTTTGATTATTACAGGGATATCCCTACCATTCTCCTTGTCTTTAATCCTTTCTTTCTCTAGGCTGACCTGGCCTTCACACCAATATGATCATAGTATTTAAATTTTTTAGTTTCTCTGGAAGAATATTTCATATATAACATAGCAATTTGGTGTGGCAATGAAATGTTTTGTTGCACGTAACCTGTGACCCAGCAATTTCACCTCTTGCTATCTGCCAATGTACAATGTGAAAGATACAGACAAATCATTGTCCAAAAGACAAAAAGCACCACCTCTCCAAACAGCACATCTTCTGGGTACATTTTTGCATGTGTAAATATATATAATGGATCTGGGGTATTTCTCCCCGAAACTTATGATAGTTGCTCTGTTTGGTGGCATAGGGAAGACAGTGGGCAGAGGAGGGAAAAGGGGACCAGGGTTGGGAGAGTGATCAAAGGGAAAGTTCACCTAATCTGTAATCATTTTTATAAAGAGCATGTATAAATTAATTATTATAGTAATAATAAAACTTGTTTCAACATCCCTGATTCTCCCAGGCAGCTTTAAGTGGCCCCTCTGTCTACTTGACACTTTGTAATAGATCAAGATAGCACTCACAGAGTGTTTTGTTTAGTCTCTTTGTGTCTTTTCCTTTGTAAGTTTCTTGAGGTTGAATGATTGTTGTTTCACCCCTAATGGTGCTTCATAAATAAATATGTGCTTGAATGTGTGAATGATCAAATGTCTGCATGAGTTAATTAATAAATTAATAATGCGTCATATGATTACTACGCCATAATTTACTCAACCTTGTCCTCCCGTTATGGACATTTTTAATATTTCCAGGTTTTGATTATTAAAATAACCTCTATTGCACATATTTGGGTATGTACATTTTTTTCTTTTCAATCATATTCTTGTGATATACTTTCAGGAATGGAAATACTGGGCCAAAGAATAGGTGTATTCCTTGGCTTATATGAAGCCTATCGTTTTCCTGTTCTTGATTTCAACTTAGAATCAGAGACCTTAACACTAGATGCGGTTTTAGAGACCTACATACTTGAAAAAAAAAATCTCCTGTATATCACACCAGTTTTTTCAAAAGATAAAAAGCTGAGCTGCTGTTATGAGCAGGTGCCACAGGGTCCAGGGCTTCTGCTTGCCCTGCTTTACCCTCACTCCTCTGCCACTGTGAGGTTCTGGAGCTGTCATTGAACAGTTTGAAAACCCCAGATCTAAGCCCACTCCCGTTTTACAGCTGAGAATACTAAGATGTAGGCGGTAAACTGATTTGTCCCAAGTGACCCAATTAATCCACTTCAGTGGCAAGATTAGGATCGGATGGTCTTTGAAAGGTAATGAAATAGCAATTAAGAGTATCTACTTTGCATTCAGAGAGATGGCCTAGCTGTGTGACTGAGGAAGTTAGCTTAACTTTCCTGGGCCTCTGTCACCTATGTATAAAATGGGAATAAAATATGTCTCAAGGAGGGCAGCCCTGGTGGCTTAGTGGTTTAGCGCTGCCTTCAGCCCAGGGCATGATCCTAGAGACCCGGTATCGAGTCCCATGTCAGACTCCCTGCATGGAGCCTGCTTCTCCCTTTGCCTGTGTTTCTGCCTCTATCTCTCTCTCTCTCTCTCTCTCTCTCTTTCTCTCTCTCTCTCTGTGTGTCTCTAATAAATAAATAAATAAAATCTTTAAAAAATATGTCTCAAGGATTATATGAGATAATGTGTGACACAGGTTTCTTTGGGTTCATTTTTTAATCTCATAGTACCTAACACATTGTAGATGTCTAATGAATACCTGTTTAAGGTATAAATAAAATTTTCAATTTGAGGATAGATTGTTCAGTGTGCTAGACTATTCTTGATTTCTTTTGTAGAATATGTAATTTTGCTCTAACAGTATCAAGGAGAGAGACGTAAATATTCACATATAGTTTGATTTGGGATGTGTAAACTCACTAAGATCCACTTTTAAAAATCAGCCTCTAGGCGCCAGTGAATCTGAGAAATGTTTCTCTTCTCACCTTGCCTCTCATGAATAGATTACCTGCTATGCCATGGCCTGCACAGAAACTGCAAGAATTGCTCAGCTTGTGGCTCGTCAGAGGAGTTCTAAAAGGAAAACTGGGCGGCAAGTTAATTGTCAGATGAGAGTAAAGAAAACCATGCCATTTTTTCTAGAAGGTAAGTTCTTTTCATATGCTAAAAATTTTAAACATGTCTATGAATACACTGTCATATGGAATTATGGAAATATTGCTTGTATTCATGACAAACACCTATATTTATTAACATTCATATGTCAAGGGGGAATCCTTTTTTTTTTTTTAAATTTTTTTTTATTTATTTATGATAGTCACAGAGAGAGAGAGAGAGAGAGAGAGGCAGAGACATAGGCAGAGGGAGAAGCAGGCTCCATGCACCGGGAGCCTGATGTGGGATTCGATCCTGGGTCTCCAGGATCGCGCCCTGGGCCAAAGGCAGGCGCCAAACCGCTGCGCCACCCAGGGATCCCTCAAGGGGGAATCCTAAAGCTAGTATTTCCATTTGAAATTAAGTGAAGATGATGAATGTGACTTGCTAAGTTATTATACAGCATGAAATAACTCAGAGTAAATTATACTAAGCTTATTATGGCAAAGTATTGCTTTATTCTTTTAAGTTATTTGAGGAAAAGCTTAATTCAGAATGTTGGATGAACCAATAACCTAGGATTTAATGTCTTATTTAGCAAATCATGTCTTTATACTAAAGTCATGTCTTTATACTTTTATACTAAATCCTCTATTTTCAGAAAAAAAGTATAAATTATATAATACACAAAGATGTAGGTAGCTCAGCCAGTGTTTACTGAACCATATCTCAGAGAGCTTATAATCAGTCTAAAACTAAATTCTCAAGAATTTATTATTTATAATTTATCCAATATTTTATTGGAGTAAATGCATAAATGTCACAGTTAGCATTTTTAACAGGGGAGCAATCATGGTGAGAGCAATCATGGCAATAGAAGGCTCCATGGCAAAGGGGGGCTTGAACCCAGACCTCGAATGATGAGAAGAATTTGATGTAGAAGAGATGGGAAGACTGAGATATGGTTGAGTATGCTGCATCTGTAGCAACATGAGGTGGTTGCCACTGAAGAGTTGATTGGTGAGTAGAGGGACAGTAACTGGCTTGTTTAGCAGACAAAGCCATGTTTTGAAGAATCTCATCTGCTAAATACCAATCTATTCTTCCCCTACTGACAAACCCTGTAGTGGCAACTTCCTTGTGTTCTTACAAACTGTTCTGAGAATAGAGACCCACAGAAAACATCTGGACAGGGGAGTGATGTAGTGAAACTAGGCTTTTGGGAAGCTAATTGATTTTATTATATATGCCTAAATTCATAGGAAAACCTAAAGCAACCCTCAGACAACCAGGATTTTCTTCAGATTTTTCTGTCAGCAAAAAACCTAATCCAACACTGTTAAGAGACAAAGGAAACTCTCTTGGAGTTAAGTCTGATGCTGAAATGCCACCTTACACATTACACACAACTCTCAGAAGTGAAGTATTCAAAGACGTTCCAGTGCAGAGGCATGTGACCATGTCTACCAACAACAGGTATTTGGGCTTTATCTGGCTAAAGGGAGAAGTTTGGTGAATGTAGGAAAATAAATGTTAGAAATGTATGTTCAGGGTAAGACGGAAATACTTTGTGTTTTATCTAATGTAAGTTCATGTGTAGTAGGGAAGTACGTCATTACTAGTAGAAACCTCTTTTCCTGCTACCTGAATGTCATTGTCTGAATATCTTCATTTTATATTTTCTCTGCATTTTTGGTAATCTCTCTATAAAATTCATGTTAAAAGCTCTCATATGAAAAAAAAAAGCTCTCACAAGTTATTCTAAGATGCTTTTTCAGCAAAACTATTTATTCTAAAACTATTTATTCTAAAAACATTTCTTATAATTAATTTTGTAAATTTTGGGTAAAATCTTATTGATTTGCATATTTCACTGTGCTCTAACAATCATATCCATAATTATACAGTAGCATCATACATCTATGAATCAGAATATTGGACAGAATAAGAACAAGCTTAAAGTCCTAGTTTGGGTGCTGCCATTTACTAGTCAGGTGAAAAAACGAAATTATTTCATCTTTTGGGCTGTGATTTCCTCATTTATTTAATGAAAATGTTAAACTAGGCGACCTCAAAGTTCCCTTATGGCTCTAAATCTTATGGTTTTATAAGGTAATTCAGGTCAGCAAACTATGACCCATGGGCCAAACTTGGCCTTTTGCCTGTTTTTTTCATAAAGCTTTATTTAAACAAAGCCACATCTCTTTGTTTATATATTGTCTGTGGTTGCTTTTGCACGACCACAGAGTTGAGTAGTTGTACAGAAATAGTATGCTGCAAAATCTAAAATGTGTACTAGTGGACCCTTTATAGAAAAAAATTTACCAACCCCTGATATAGATGACCGGTATCACATTGTTTCATTCTTATTGTGTTTTTGTAAAACAAATTGGGTTGTATCATATCCGTTTAAATCAGTGTTCAAAAATCCCAGCACTGCCTTCATACTAGAATATTTAGAAATAATTATTTTTTAAAAAGTTAGATAAAAGTTTCATAATGGTATATATCTAATGTTATTTATGGCTAGTTACTATAATTTCTATAAAGTGTAGGAAATACATGGTTAAAACTTGGACTTTGACCTAAAACACTAGTTGGGTCCAGTATGTGACTGAGGTACCATTGTCTCCTCTAGTTGTTTGCCTGAATTTCAAGATCCATTTTGATTTTAGTCTATAAAATGACAGCAAAACTTAGACTTTATGGATTGTGGGCCCAGGGGAGCATTCTCTATCCCATGATCTGGTGTCTCCTGTTTCTTAGTGGCAATGGGCAACCTAGGGTAAGTGCCTTCCATTCTTCCAGGTAGCACCAGCAGTGATTGCATGGAGGCTGTGCCAGCATCAAGCAGACCAAAGACCAGGTCCAGGATGGTTCTTTCTGACCTACAGCCTATGTGTTCTCACCCTTCCGCCTAGCAGCATTAGGCCCAGGGAAGTGCATTCTGCTCCTATGGGAAGCACCTATAGAGTTCAAGAAGAAGCCCCAACAGCAACAAATAATATGCCAGACCAGAATAGCACCATGAGGGTACTAAAAAATGAGATAATTGGAACTAAGGACTACAGAAGTGGGCCAGGAGCTATGTGCTAAACCTAAGCAGGGTAATTACCTGCTAAAATAAGACTTTCAAATAGAATTCAGAGTCTCCTAACATATGTCCAAATGTCCAGGATACAAAAAAAAAAATCACTTGTTATACTAAGAACCACAGTAATGACAACTTGAATGAGAAAAGACAGTTGACAGATGCCAACACCAAGATGAATCAGACGTTGAAATTGTGTGACAAGAATTTTAAAGCAGCTCTCCTAGAAATGCTTCACTGAACAATTGCAAATAATTTGAAAAAAAGGAAAAAACATAAAATTCACCAAAGAAATAGAACATATAAAAAAGAACCACATGGAAACTATAGTTATAAAAAAATGGAATGCCAGAATGCAAAATTCCCTGGGTAAACTCAATATCAGAGTAAATATGACAGAGGAGAGAATCCATGAACTTGAAGATAGAGTAATAGAAATGACCCAGTATGAACAACAGAGTAAATAGACTTCCTACAGAAACAAAATAAAACAAATTTAAAAAACACCTAGCAAAGCCTGAGGGGCCTATGGAAATAAAGCACCCAGCAGAGCCTTAGGGACCTGTGGGAAAAATGAGAAAAGGTCTAACATTTGTATCATCAGTCTCAGGAGAGACTCAGGAGAAGAGAAAGAGTGGGGCTAAAAGAGTGAGTATTTGAAGTATGCTATTTCAGCATAACTTACAATTTATTCTAAAAACTTTTCTTATAATTAATTCACCTGGCTAGTATTTGGCTGAAAACTTCTCAAATTTGTCTAAGGACATAAACCTACAGATTCAAGAGTTCAGAAAGTCACATGAAGACACATCATAATTAACCTTCTGAAAATTAAAGGCAAAAAAAAAATCTTGAAAACAGCCAGAGAGAAATGACACATCATCTATAGGGGAATATCATTTTTTAAAAGATTTATTTATTTATTTATTTTAGAGACAGCATGTGTGCATGAGTGGTAGGGGAAGGGCAGAGGGAGAGGAAAAGAGAATCCTCAAGCAGACTCCCTGCTGAGTGGGGAGCCTGACTCAGGGCTCAATTCCACAATCCATGAGATCATGACCTGAGCTGAAACCAAGAGCTGGACAGTCAACCAACTGAGCCACCCAGGTGCCCCACTGTGTGATTCTATTTATATAACATTTTTGAAATGACAAAATTGTAGAGATGGAGAACAGATAGGTAGTTGCCAATAGTTAGGGGTTGGAGAAGTGGGAAGGGTGTGGCTACAAAGATGTAGCAAGAAGGGGCCTTATAGTGATAGGACGATTGTGGTGATTATGATTATATTCTGGTGATGATAATCAGTAGGTTATTGATTACAGTGGTGGTTATAAGGATCTATATGTGTGGTAAAATTGCACAGAACCATGTGCACAAACACATGCACATGTACATACCTCTAAAACTGGGGGGGTTGAATAAGCTCTGGATTGTACCAATGTCAACTGCTCATTTTTGTTATTATACCATGCAAGATGTTACCATTAGGGGGAACTAAGTGAAGGGTACATGGGACCTCTGTGTATATTTTTTGCAACTCCCCATGAACTTAAATGTATTCCAAAATCAGTTGACCTCTGAATAACATGGAGTTAGAGGTGTTAACCCCTCAGTCAGAAATTCATGTATAACTTTTGACTCCCCCACCCCAATTTAACCAATAGCCCACTATTGACTAGAAGCTTTACTGATAACATAAATAGTAGATTGACACATATTTTATATATGTATTATATATTGTAGTCTTACAATAAAGTAAGCTAAAAGAGAGAAAATGTCATTTAGAAAATCATAAGGAGGGGATCGCTGGGTGGCTCAGCGGTTTGGCGCCTGCCTTTGGCCCAGGGCGCGATCCTGGAGTCCTGGGATTGAGTCCTACATCGGGCTCCTGGCATGGAGCCTGCTTCTCCCTCTGCCTGTGTCTCTGCCTCTCTCCCTCTCTATGTCTATCATGAATAAATTTAAAAAAAAGGAAAATCATAAGGAAAAACACATTTACAGTACTGTACTGTACTTAACAACATCTGTGTATTAGTGAACCTGCATAGCTCAAACAAATGTTGCTCAAGAATCAAGTGTAAAAAATTTAAAAAGGAAAGCAAAAGCTTTACTTATATGGCTTTAGTCTTGAGAATTAACACAATGTATCCTTTTATCTTTTGTCTTTCACTATAAAAATTTTGAATTCCATATAGTACAATATCTAGTATGATAAAGAACTATATATCTAGCTGTCCTCAGCTGGCTTTCTTTACATGGATTATGTAACAGACTATTTTAATTATAAACTATTAAAGATGTGTAGAACATCTTCACCAGATCTTTTTTTTAAGAGCATGATACAAATGGAAAGATTCCTTTTAAGAGAAATCTAAATACCACCCAGTGGCAGATGTTATGGGCAGCCTTTCTAATTATAATTTTTTAATTACTCTTACCAAAAATAGAAAAATAGCAAAAGATGTTTTATCTACCTGTGAAATATGTGAGCAGTAATTAACTTAAAATTTGGGGGGTCACCAAATCTTTTGAGAAGCTGATAAAAGGTATAAATGATCTTCCCAGAAAAATAAATGTGTACACATATACATACATCTTTGAATATTAATTCAGGAGATTTGTGGGCCCCAGAAGCCCTTTCTTAGGATCTCTAGTTAAGAACTCATGTGGGCCAGTTAACAGGTAGAATGTTCTAGAAAAATAACATAACTGATATTTTCTGATATTGTAGATATCAAGCTAAGTTTACCATGTGTCTCCAGTGAAATAGAAGGAGGTGGTCAGGAGTGAGGATATATGATTGATTTGTGATTTCTCTGGCTTATGTGAGGGAAATAAATGTTTATGTCTGAAATAATGTAATTCATGACCATTGTATTTTTATTAAGGTGGTAAGATTACTAAATGTGATATTTAAGATATTTATCCACAAAACGTAGATAAATATGGTATTGGAAGTTGAGGTTTCCATTAGAGAAAGAGAGAAGAAATTGCTGAGTGTATATTATAGTGAGTAAGATCATGGACTTTGGATAGGAATAAATGGCTGTCTGGTGTTAGCCAACAGGTAGCATGATCAAAAAGGCATCTTTCAAGTATTAAGCTAAATGAATATAAATTTATTATTGGTTTCTAAGTCTTAGTATGTTAAAACTTGTGTTTATTTTGTTGTATGTTTAGTACATACTAAATATTTGTAGGAAGCATTTTCTAAAATACATTTATTGCTTTGTTCTGATTGCAAAAGTGCTATGTGTATGTTACAGAAAATTTGCAAAGTATAAGGAAGTAAAAGAAATTTTAAAAATTGCTTCCAATCCAAACATAAATATAAACATTTAAAAATATCTATCTTTTTGGAGTGCCTGGGTGGCTCAATTGGTAAGCATCTGACTCTTGTCATGTCATGATCTCAGGGTCCAGGGATAGAGCCCTGCATGGGGCTCTGCACTCAGTGGGGAGTCTGCTTGAGGATTCTCTTTCCCCCCCTCCTACTCCCCCCACTCTCTCTCTCTAAAGTAAATAATAAATCTTAAAAAATATGTCTCATGTCATGATCTCAGGGTCCAGGGATAGAGCCCTGCATGGGGCTCTGTACTCAGTGGGGAGTCTGCTTGAGGATTCTCTCTCCCCCTCTCCTACTCCCCCCCCCCACTCTCTCTCTAAAGTAAATAATAAATCTTAAAAAATATATCTATTTTGTTTACATGTATATGTTTTTAAAATACAAATGGGATCATGCTATGTATTACTGTTTTATAACCTGTTTTAAAAGGTAGTATATTGTTAACCCACATGATTAAGAGTACTTCTACATTATCATTTTTTAGTTTGTTTGATTATTTATTTTAAGTAATCTCTCCACCCAATGTGAGGCTTGAACTCATGAGATCAACCCTGAGATCAAGAGTCACATGCTTTTCTGACTGAGCCAGCCAGGTGCCCCTACATTATCACTTTTCATGGGAATCCATCATCCAACCACCTATTGTTGAATATAAACAATTTCCATTACTATAAGCAGTTCTACCATGAACATATTTGTAGAACAGTCCTTGCATATATTCACAACTAGTTCCTTAGAATAAATTGGTAGGACTAGGGTAAGACAGTATATATACTAAGGCTATAACTAATTTGTGCTCTGCACAGATTATACCAATTATATTTTAGAAGCATATGGGTATGGTTATTTATTTGTACTTCTGCCAACACTAGGCATCACTTTTTTAGTTGATACTCTAAAAGGTGAAAGAATGTACCTGTGTTTAAATGTCTATTTCTTTGATATTGATTCTTAAGGAAGTTAGAATTTTGTTACATGGTTACTCAGCCATTTGTAGATCTTTTATGAGTTACATGTCTTTGTCCTTTGCATGACTTTTCTGTTTGTTTTCTTTCCTCATTTGTAAAAATAATTTATAAATTAAGGATGTTGACCCTTTACAATACGTTGGCAGTGTCTTCTAAGTTTATTTAATTTTGTTATTTTCATTATACAAAAACTTTAAAATGTTATATAGTTACATCTATTAATCTGTCCCCTTGTGTCTGCTGTCTTCAGGTATTATGCTTAGAAAAGCATTTCTACCCCAATATTATGTAATAAATCTTCTGTTTTCTTTATAATGTTATGGTTTCATTAAATCTCTTATCTAGAATTTCTGTAGTTGTATAGTGTGAGAGTTAGCAATATTATTAGCCAGATGTCCTACTACCAGTCATTACATAATCTTTTCTTTCCACACTGGTTTGAGATGCTGTCTTTACCAATAAGAAATTGTTATATGACTTGGGTTTTGGGCTTTCCATTCAGAATCCTTAATTACCTGTCTATTCTTTTGCTGTGCCAAACTATTCAGGTCCTTATAGGTTTATAATGTGTTAATAACCTTTACTCTCTACTTCCTCCTCTCTCTACTCCTGATTTGGTTTCTTACTTCTATTATGTGCTTTCCTTATACCTATTGCCAGTATCATAGCACTTTATAGGTTTTGTTTTTATAAATAGATTTTTGTCAGTGCATTATTATTTATTTTCTTGTAAGAGATCATACAAATCTATCAATTTATAATGTATATTTATTATGTCCTAGTTTCTGTGGATCAGGTATCTGATACTACTTAGCTAGGTCCTCTGCTTCAATCTCTTAGGAGGCTGCAGTGAAGGAAGGTACTGGCCATGGCTAGAGTGAACTGAGCAAGAATCTGCCTCTGGGCTAATGCACATAGCTGTTGGCATAATCATTTCCGTTTAGTTTTTTCTCGGTGCCAGAGTTCCTGGCTGTTGGCCAAAGACCATCTTCAATTTCTTTCCATATAGGCCTTCCCAGTATGTCCATTTGCTTCATTGAAGCCCGCAAGGGAGAGATTATGCTAGCAGGGGGGAAATTAGAGTCTTTTGTAACCTAATCATTTGTAATCCCCTCAACCTTGAAATATTCTGTTGGTTAGAAACAAGTGACTCAAGGGAGCAGATTACACAAGGCTGTGGATACCAAGAGGCAAGAATCACTGAGGGTCATGTCATAGCTGCTTACCACAGTTAGTTTTCTCAACCACACATATAGTCCATGAGATAGGGGTGTGTTTCTCTTGCTTAATCATAGATCATTACTGTCTGCTCATGACCAGCACACAGCAGGTTCTTAAATAAGTGTTTGTGGGATAAGAATATATCTCTAATAAATAGTGTATGTTTAGATTTGATGGGGGATTTTTTTTTTGGACCAGTCTAAGGTTGGTTGGTTGTTTTTGAGAGATAGTCCAAGCCATTTTGGAGGGGAGGAGGCAGGGCAGAGGAAGAGAGAGAATCTACAGCAGGCTCCATGCCCAGCACAGAGCCAGATGCAGGGCTCAATCTCATGACCCTGAGATCATGAACTGAGCCAAAATCAAGAGTCAAATGCCCAACCAAGGCATCCAAGTATTTGTCTTTTAAGAAACAAAATAATAGGGGTCCCTGGGTGGCTCAGTTGGTTAAGTGTCTGCCTTGGGATCAGGTCATCATCATCTCCAGGTCCTGGAATTGAGCCCTGTGTCAGGCTCCCTGCTCAGTGGGGAGCTTGCTTCTCCTTCTCCTTCTGCCTCTCCCCCAGCTTGTACTCTCTCTCGCTACCTCTGTCTGTCTCTCTCAAATACATAAAATCTTTTTTTTTTTAAGAAACACATCAAAAAAAAATAAAATAATAAAATAAAAATAAAAAGAAACACATCTTTTATACTTACTGTTATAAAATTGATTGGACCTTTTTCATCTTACGTTTGTTTTTCATGTGGCCCTGCAGTTTCCCTTGAAAACTTTCTTCTGCTCTGTCAACTGTTTTCTTTCCCATCCATCATACCTACCCATGCTTGAACCATAGCTGTCCTTGCCATAATCTCTCTGTGCTCTCGCTTTGTTCATAACCCTCGGCCTGCTGCTAGAGCCCTCAAAGCAGGGGAGCGTTCCAATTCACATTTTTATGGCTCTGGCACAAGGGAAAAGAGTGCTGTCTCCCTAACAGTTCTCCATAAGTAGGAGTTGGATGTGTTTTGGCACCTTCTATTATTACCCAGATGCATCAACACATAAATACGATGCTCTTAGAGTTGCATAACATCGTATATTAAATAAGTTGTATTGGTAGCCTATCATTTAATAATTTATTGTAGAATTAAAATATTTTGAGATATGCTTCATTTCAAAGAATTTATCTAATTTTTAGAGTCTTCCATACTATCCAAAAATTGGAAAATATGTATACTGTGTCATTGTCACCCACTCTAGTCCCATACCCACTGCTAGGCAAGGTGCAGGGATTGATTTATTCAATCATATTACTCAGTTTTACAATATTCACTATCCCTTCCCTGTACCAAGTACTGCACTAGGTACTGGGGACAGGTCATTAAGACACTCCGAGTTTAGTGAGAGACACCGAGATGAACACAAATGGGGTGTGTGTGTGTTTGGTCTTTGTCCTCCTATTTGGAAAAATCTTCCTACATGTATCCAATATAATTTATACAAAAATTATTTGGGTAAGGGTATGAGGTATGAGGAATCTGTGTTTCTTCTTTTCTAACTTGTTATTTGAGCAATCCCCTCTGTGGTTTGGAATGCCACTTTTCTTATATGCTAAGATACAATGTACATTGAGTGTTTCTAAGCTCTGTATCATTTTACTTATCTGTTCAAAGATCATAAATGTTGTAACTTTATAACTCCTTTCAATATCTGGTGATGGAAGTCCTTCATTTTTTAGTTATATTTCAAAATATACTTTATGTTCAATTGCTTATTCTTTGCATGATTTTTTTCCCTCTTTATACGGCTAGTTCCTTAAAGGTAATTAATTGGAGATCTAACTTCCAAGTTCTTTTTAAATTTGTAGTTTGAGTTTTTTAACACATTTTTTTCTTGGTGAATATGAAATATGAAAGCTGATACCAAGTACCATTTTCATTTTTGCTCATTTTATTCTGACTTGTTTTGCTGTTCAGTACTGCAGAGACTTTAAATAAAAAGTGGTGTCTAAAATTTGGCATAAACTCTGCTATTAGAATTTTAACTTACTTTTTTTTTTTAATACCTTAGGTTTAGCCCAAAGGCTTCCCTTCCACCACCTTTTCAGATGCATCTCTCAAGAACCTGTGCTAAGGAAATTAATGGTATGTTTTCTAAACATTATCTTCATGATACCTTTTGGCTTCTGGAGCTTCAGAGCCCCAAGAAAAATATCTGGTGGTGGTTTTTCACGTTTGCTCTCACCTTATCCTACTTAAAATATATCTCTTTTCCACTCTTTCCTCATTTCTTTAAATTATAACATGATGTAATCTAAAGAGAAAATAATACCTTCAGGGATATCGTTATTCTGAGATAAGGCCTTCCTCACATCAGACCAATTCTGTTTCACTGCCATGTATCACCTGCAGAGGTACTTGTGTCCCTTGTAACCCTCTCATTCATTAGAGAGTAAAATTTAAAGTACATAAACTTGGGGCTTCACCTCATAAAATGGTTTCAGGTACTCCACCATTTAAAAGTCTGGGACCCTACACTGTGTGCAATGATCACTAAGCAACTAAGTACAAATATAAATGATTCCTTGGGTTATAAAATCCAATAGGGATGTTAAGTAAACAGTAAGAAATACTAAATAAATGCTTTGAATAAAGTCAAAGAATCTGAAGATTAAAAATGCACACACTAGTTACCTTGTCTTCTCCAACCAGAGTATAAATTCCCTGCTCATAGACCCACCTGAGGGATAGTGTTTCAAAACCAGTACTTATATTACATGAAATTTAAGTGTAATTTTAAATGGTTTGCTGATTTAAGTGTGATTCTTACTAAGTCAAATAATTTTTTTCCATAATAACACATCTCTGGTATTTCTTATGGAAATTAATTGAATAATATGATTTTTTTGTTAATAATTACACATGCATTTTCTGAAACATGGCTACTCAGTAAAGATGTATACCCTTTAGAGGTTGTAAATCCTTTTAAATTAGAATAAGCCTTTTTCTATAGAACCATGAGGACTTGTTTCAGGAGGATTGCAGTTCACCTGGCAGCTGATACATACACACTATACACAGCCTCTCCTACCTGTTACAAAACAGATTACTTTCTTGATTTGTTTAACAGAAGGTACACAAACTTAGGGAACTCCCAGTGGCCTCACAGAACAGATGCATTTGCAAAGACTCCAACTGTGTATCAGTTCTGACATTCTCTCTTTAAGGGAGGTCTTACAGTTCTCAGAAGCTCACCTTTTCCTTATTCCTGATACTTTTGTATCATTATCTGGGAAGAACCTAAATAAATTAGTAATGCCTTTATATGGACATTGTGGACTCATTTGTTTGCTGAGCCAAACCAAGTCTCATGCCCTGTGGCAGATAAAGCAAAGTCAGCATCTAGCCATCCTCAAAGAATAGTTCACCCTTTGGCTTCCTGGTATCCTCAGAGGCCAGCAAACTAGTCTGGGTATTCCTCTATCTGCCAATTTAAAACAATAAAATTTGCTGAATCCCAGTAGAAATACTGTCTAATTAAAATATGAACATATTTTGCTTGTACATGGTAATCTTTAGTACTCTCTAATCTGTGTCCCAGTGAAATTTAGAAGACATTTAGAATGAATTCCATTGTTCTTAAAATGCCAGAACTGTCAGCTATAGTGGACATTCAAATTTCTTTATTGTCTTAGGATGTTAGCTCAGGGATTCTAAATTAAATAAAAAATAAGTGTGAGTAAAGAGAGTTAGCCAAAACTTTATAAAAATTCACTTATAAAAGATAAATGATTTGGAATGAGGAAATAAAAACAATTTATTAATAGTTCTCTGTGGGCACCAGAACTTTTATTTACCTTATAAACTGAGGCTAGGATGATTATTGTAGGTGGATCAATTTTCAACATCTGTGTATTGCTAACTTATTTTTCTCACTAATAAATCAGAAAATTATATTTTAAAACCTAGATAGTTTTTTATCTTCTCTAAAATGTTCTTTGATCTTACTATTAAGGCATTATCCCAGTGCTCTGAGTAATACAGCTTTAAGCATTGCATATAAACCACTATTGTCCAAAATTCAACCTTTCTTAGTTGCACTTAGAAAATGATTAAATAATAAATTTCATTATTCTTTATGAAGCAAGATCACCCTGATGTTTAAGTTAGGAAGCACCCTTGCAACATAAAGGGAGCAGGATCGCTCTATGGGTGACTGTTGAGCCTACTGGTTATTTCAGGGTTAAAATTTAGAATGAAGTTGTCATAGTCCTGCTTGGCCTAATCCTGCTTACTTCTAAGTCCCTTGACCCCTATAAGCCTCAAGTGTAACAAAGCCTAATGACACAAATACTAGGTAATGGGGATAATCTAAAATGTTAAGCCTTTGGTTAATTCTATCATTTTTTTAATTTAAAGATAATTTAAATCAGACTGTTGAAAAACCAAATGTCACGCCTCCTGCCTCTTACACTTATAAAATGGATGAGGTTCAAAACCGCATAAAGGAAATACTAAACAAGCATAACAATGGCATTTGGATATCTAAGCTTCCACATTTTTACAAAGAGTTATATAAAGAAGAACTTAATCAAGGAATTTTACAACAGTTTGAACACTGGCCTCATATTTGCACGGTACGTTTCTTCTTATTCCTCCCTTCTGATGCCTTCTCCCTGCCCCACTTTCAGATTTTGAGTTATTAATCATATCACCCTTTATCCAGGGAGCATAAAGCACTTAATATAATATTGCTTCATTAATATTTATCTCTAGGATTAACATCTATTTAGAGAAGTATGTCAAGATTGAGGGGCTGTGTGTGTTGTGATTGCTGTTTTTATGTATTTTGTTTTAAATTTGTTTAAGTGCATTTAATAGGTGATAATATGAATACCGTTTTGTATTGAACTGCTTCCAATAGATACTGATATCATGCCATTTTAATAAGCTGAACTTACTGGTAATAAAACTTTATTGGCCTCAAATTTTACATGCTTGTTATTTTGACTATTTATAGAGTACCTTATTTTAATTTTTAAGTTAATATAGAGTTTGATTTAAAATTTTTACAAACTTCTTTGAAGGAAAAAAATTGACAAGTCAACAGACATCAATTTCTATACCTGTTTCTACTTGAGTCTATTATTGTAATAAAATGATGGGTCAGAATAGTTTATTAGAAATCTTAGTTCAGCCAAGAACAGAGACAATTAGATTCTTAAACTAAAGTCACTGTTAGATGTTTCTTCATGTTTCATTTAAATAGAAAATATTCAACAATGAAACTATTTTAAACAGCAGAATTAGCAGCTACTTGGTGCTTCTAAGCTTGCAGAATTAAATATGTATATGATTTTTGTTTGATATTGTTTTGTTCCCCAACATTGTTGGGTAAAGCACAGGCCACTGTCTTTTTCTAAGCACCTGGCCTGAAGACAGCATTTTTTTTTTCAGCATATATTTTTGTAACCACTTTTTCCTCCAGGTCACTGACAGCCATTCGAGTCCCAGTCACTTTGCAGGCAAGAATCCTTCACTCATCTATCCAGACTATTTGTTCACACACCATTTACTGTGTACCTGCATGTACCAATCACTGAAGTAGATGCCAAGAACGCCTTACGGCCACGTCATGTGTCAGACTATACAGTGGAAAGTTGGAAAACAAAGCCAAAGAGCAAACTCTGGATATAGGCCGTTGCCCTACCTATAAAGTCAGGATGTTTACGGACTAGAAGACTGTTAACCCTGACTTATGTGGAATATAGGGATTGCTCTTACAATGGGAATTCTTTTTGGTTACCGTTCATTTCATTCCATTTTTAATCCTTTCTAGGGAGAGTTTTCTCATTGGCTGGAGGTTTAGCAGCACTGATGAGCCTCTCAGGGTTCCTTCATCTTGAGAGGACTTCTGATATTTCACCAGGCTGCTCAATTTAGAGATGTAGGGCCTAGAGCCCCTTCTCTGAATACATATGAATCTTTTATTTTTTAAATCTATAGACAGTCATAAACTTATAGCATATCTTCAATGAACTTTGAACCTTTTTTGGGGGTTAAGATACACATAAAACTCACTCTAAAGCTTAGATTTAAAAAATTGTCTTTGTAGTAAATTTTTAAAAATTAACTCCACAGATCTTCTTTTTTTTTTTTTAATTTTTATTTATTTATGATAGTCACACAGGGGGAGAGAGAGAGGCAGAGACATAGGCAGAGGGAGAAGCAGGCTCCATGTACCGGGAGCCTGATGTGGGATTCGATCCCGGGTCTCCAGGATCACGCCCTGGGCCAAAGGCAGGCGCCAAACCGCTGCGCCACCCAGGGATCCCCACAGATCTTCTTTTTTTTTTTAATATTTTATTTATTTATTCATAGAGACACAGAGAGAGAGAGATGCAGAGACACAGGCAGAGGGAGAAGCAGGCTCCATGCAGGGAGCCTGATGTGGGACTCGATCCCAGGTCCCCGGGATCATGCCCTGGACTAAAGATGGCGCTAAACCCGCTGAGCCACCAGGGCTGCCCCACAGATCTTCTTAATTATTGTTTCTGGTTACTTTGTTTTATACTCCATGGTAATTACTAATGTTTGTGTAGCTTGATTTATGGCTTTTGGGGGGAAATTTTCATCTTTGCTAACTATATGTCTGCAAAACCCCAAAATTTCTCTTGCTAGGATTGTGGATGAAAGAGTATCTCTTTGATGTTAAAACTTTACCTAAAATGAAGGGTTTCTTACTAAATATCAGGTACTGAAATAACTGACTTTATTTTTTGGTTGCTCAGATTCATCTTTGTTGCATGATCATGTTCAGGCAGTGAGGTAGAATATGAAAGAGATGAATATACCATCTTTATCTATATGCTGTCTCTCAACTTTGAGTAGGACTGTTTAGATGCAATCATTATAAATTACTAGGGATAAGAATGTGCTTAATGTTAAAGCATTGTGTCTAAGATCCCCCAAACTGCCAGCCTTATTGATGTCTATTAATATTATCAAAAGTGTTTTCTTATAATCTCTGAATATTTTTAGCAGTTTTAAGCAATTATGCCATGGTTATTTTTAGACAGTTTTAAACAGGTATACCATAGTTGTTTTCCCTTTCTTCTGACTTCTTGCTTTTCATCTTGCTGAAAATCAGAAACACTGATAGCATACCCAGGGCTGGTGTCAAATGCAGCACAGAAAATTCTGGGTAAGGAATCCAACATCCTTGTGATGGGCATTGTCAAATGCAGCACAGAAAATTCTGGGTAAGGAAGATTTTGTAGTGTGTATCTCCTAGATATTGCTTATTGTGAAACTGAAGAGGAAACCCAAGTGCAGAATATCTCCTTATTTTCTTAAAGAGTGCTTTCTCCTCCAATCATATAAAACATTCTAGATAAAAAAGATTTTAAAATAAAGTTATGAAAGGAAAACACCCCATTTATACCTATATACAATGGCTATACCATATGTATTTGACAGACTTACCATATATACTTGATAGCCACTTGCAGGTATTTCCACTTGAATATCAGAATGGGCAGCATGAGCTTCTGGGGCCAAAGAGCAGCTCTGAAATTTTACTTTCATGGAGGTTCTAATCAGCTGTGTGCAATAAGCCATTTCACAAGGATGTTGGATTACCTTTTGATGCAGGTGGAAGGAAGCTTTGACTCTGTTGTTCTTAACCTTTGTTCTTAACCTCCAACAACAAAATGTGGACTGAGTTTTTTGAAAGCTGAAGAGAATATAGTCATGTTCACAGTGATTAACCCATTGCACAGTGTTCCTAGGCAACTTGTAAGGGAAGTGGAAATCATGCAGAAGCTGTCCTGGAAAGGCAAAGAGCCCAAGATGATAGGCCTCTAGACCAAGGATACTGGAGTCTGAGAATTCCCACTCAGTCCTAGGAGGAGGATGGTAACACCCCTTGGCTGTTCTAGAATGCTGATCTTATTAATAATGTTTTCCTTAACTGTTGTGTTTGGTTGGGATTTATGAGCCAGACAGTGCCTTGGGTGCTAGGGATAGCAGTAAATCAGACAGACGTAGTCCTTGCCCTTATGACACTTACTAGCCAAAGGAGAAAATAAACATTGAACATATAATGATAAGCCTGAGACTGTATAGAAGAAGTTCCAGGTGTTAAGGAAATGTATAAATAGGAGGGCCCAACTTAGTATGATGAGTCAAGAAAAACTTCCCAAGGAGGTGGCTGCTACATGGAAACCAGACAGGTGAGCTGAAGTAAGTAGGCAAGGGAGGCAGCTTGTGTCAGAGCCTAAGACAGAAAAACAGGCTTTCTCAGGAAACTGAGAGAATTTCAAAAGGAGAGAGTGGCTCAAGAAGAAAGTCAAGAGGCAAGCAGAAGCTACAGGTCACCTCATGAAAGAGTCATCATTTGGTGGGAACTTAGTGGGTAGCCCCCACCGTGAGGTTACTCAGGATCCAGAGCCTCTGGCAGACTTTGATTTCTAGTAAAATTCTAGATCTTGCAACAGTGACTGTTGAACACCAGAGATTTTGTTGACCTTCCCCACTCTCTGCAATATGGGTAGAGAGCGAAGCCTCTCCATTCCCACATGAGTCAGAATATATGTCTTTATTTAATGCCTTATATAAAGCTGCAGAGAGAGCTGGGTGGTGGAGGGTGGGGGGGCTCATCTTAGAGCCAGACAGGAGCACATGCACTCAGCTGAGAATTTCTGCCCCACCTCAGATACTTAGAGAATGAGCACTGGGCCATTTTCTGGATAGCTGGGGCAACGTTCTGAGTTGTCCTGGAGGCACACCAGTCTTTAATTCTGAATATAACATTTTACGAATGAGATCATAAAATTCTAGAACAAAAAAATGTGAGTGATGAAAAAACTGCCCCATTGTACTAATTATACATGCTTTTACACAAAGGTTTTACTATTAATCTGTATTTTTGTTAAATGTCATTTCCCTACCCTTTAGAAATCACTGTGCTTTCAGTTGTTGAGTACTCTAATATAGCAGTCTCTAAAAAATTGTTAAAGTTCTGAATTGCATCAGTACAGCAATTTCTATAATATCATAGAAGGAGACAGCAGTTCTGCCATTTATAAATATATATTTTTATATTTTTGGATGTTCAGGAATTTTTCCTTAATTGTAGTAATTAATTACTACAGCTCATGCAAAAGGAACTGCCCTTTTTTTAACGCCTGGATATTTCTGGGCTGAAAATGAACAATTTGGCTCTCTAAGGAAGTGATCATAAATCACACAGCAGTGATGCATTCTCAGACTTCATAGAATGGATATAATCTATACAGCAATGCCTGCAGAAGCAGCAGTGAAAAGATAAACTGAGGGCTTGAAAGTATAGCCATAATATCTCATTAAAATCCAATTTTGTTTCTCATCTTTCACCAATAAAAAAATATGTGAACACATTGAAACAGTTTTTAAATTTAATTTCAGTGAACATCTGAATTGCAGAAAAGAACAGCATTGTGGTGAGATCGGAATAGAGATGTTGATGTGTACAATGTTGCTGTGCTGGAACTTGAGCCAGAGCAATTGCCCATAGGGCCCTAGAGTGCGGCTTTGGAGTTCTAGGTTTACCTTGTCATTTCTTAGCTGTATTACTTTCAGCATACAAACCAGCTTCTCAGGGCCCTACTCTGCTCTAAAATGTGACTCTATCCATTGCATAGAGTTGTTGGAGTGAAGTGGGACAAACTATAAAAAGTGGTTGCAGTACAATGTCAGACACATAGCAGGCATTTAGGGGAAAAAGCCACTATTTTTTGAGGAGCAGCCCAGCTTAAATTAAAGCAGGTTATAACCCACTGGTAAACGAGAGACATGCCCAGCAAGCTCTACAAAGGAACTTATCTCAGTGAAGATAGAGGAAAAGCTAAAGAAAAAACAAAAGTTTATATTGAAAAAAGATAAAGAGCAGTAGATGACTGAAGTCAAAGGAATCAAAACTCCAAGATGAGGTGAGTTTCTTTTTTTCTTTTTTTTAAGATGAGGTGAGTTTCTATTATCTTCAAGCCCAACCCGCCAAAAGTATTGAGAGTACCCACCTATCCTAGAAGGCGCAGTGAAAGCCACAGCTACCAGCCAAGATCATTCCCAAAACCTCTGCACACATTTAAGCAGGAGAAGATGCCATCGTGTTCCTGAAGGAAACTGAGCAAGAGCCTGATGTCAGGCCACACTGAAGTAAAATGACTTGAAGTCTATCCTAATATAAATAGGTGCAGTCAGCCTCATTAAAAAGTTCTTACTAGGATAAAGGAGTGAGAGGTGAGAGTATGAGCCTTAAAATGTAGACCATCTGTAAAACTACTCATCCAAAATGGTGGAGATAGTTTTTCTGGGCAGATGGTTTGTAAACACTCAGGGGTTACCCTCTACAAGGCACTTTTTTACCTTTACCTTTGATTAAATCTCTGGAATATGCCACAAACACTTGTACTTTCTTAAACAGAAGCAACTAAAGTTGTAACTTTCTGAATATCTTGGCTCAGCATCATTAGTATTGGTAAACTGCTGCAGAGAGGGTGGCAGATGTAGGTGGTGTAGAACATTGAAATGGGTGGGTTAGCTCATCTCTGTATTTTCCTGCATGCAGAGTATGCCTCGTCCACTGCCCTTATGGGCTCCAGCTCCCAACCTATCACTTTATCTTCACTGTGGCCCAGTGGTGCCATTGGGCAGCATTCTCTCATCTCTTTCTCAACTGTCTAACTTTTCCAGCACTTCTCAGCTTTAGCACAAAAAGACAGAGCTCTTAAGAGGGTTATCAACCAATCTTTCTTTCTCTAAACTGACTAATCAGAAGCTATAAACTAGCTTCTGGTCAGTAACTCTTAGATGCTTTCACTGTTGCAAGGTACTCAGGGGTCTTTATTCACTGCTGAAGTTGAGATTTTAAATTGGTTTCTTTCTGAGTTCATAACCTGGCTAATGCTTGGAAGAGCTGGGAAGCAGGCCTCTGGGTAAATGTAATTTTACTGTACTGTCTCAGGTTTGTATTGGCTGGTGACCATATAAAATGAAATTTAGAACTTAAAGCTTCAACACAAAGAACCAGTACCCAGTGGAAACAAAACTGTGGCTGGATGAGACATATACAACTGTTTTGGAAATCTTTTTGATTTAATTGGACAATACCAATTCTGTTACAGAAAATTCTAATTCCATGAGAGACAGTAAGTTTACCTCAGTTGCTCATGCTGCAGAGTTAGCAGATGAGCTTTCCATAGACTCAAAGGATTTGGGCTTCAAGAATTTAAGTTTACAAGTAAAATTAGAAAGGAGGAAGTAAAAACCTCTTATAATTAAGAAGAAAGGTTCTAAAAAAAAAAAAAAGAAGAAGAAAGGTTCTAGGTGCATAGGATAAATACTTTTATTTGTGTGAACAAATGGGGTTCCCAGAGAAATTGGTGTTTGAAATCCTTGGGCCTCACATATACCAAACCCAATATGTCTACTTTAAACTTGCAAAATCCCAGAGGGATGTGAGAGAAGTATCTCATTGCAATTCCAAATGAGGCAGAAATCAAATTAAGTATAATGAACTCATGGGGTATAAAAAGTCTAAGGCATGTTAGATACCAGAATCTTCTGATGAATGCCAAAGAAGGTAGTTTAAACTCCATAGTGTAGGGAGTTAATCTTTTACGTTACCTACCTGTCTCACCTGTTGAGGGTGAGGGTGAGGTGGAGTAAGTAAAGGTGTGGAGTTCCAGGTCATGCCACTTCCCAGACTGGTAGTTTTTTGAGTGGATATCCTCTTTTGAGTTGCAAGAAGCCATGTGGACAGTTGGGGTATGGGGCTTGTGAGAGTTATTTTAGATAAGTAAGAAATTCCACTGAAATAGGTTTCTACCATCCATTTCAGAGAAGGTGTTGCAGAAAGTTGAAGAGAGGTCTGTAGGCAAAAAATGAAGGTGGGTCCAGAAAGCTCAGCTGGCTTTCCATGTGGAGGACTGTCATGTCTTAATCAAAGATTACATTAATTGAGATTCTATATGACAAGTGAATAATTCACATAGAATTCTTATTTCTTCCTTTGCTCCCAAACTGTGTTTCTCAAACCTTCCCTGGATACTGCATTCTTATATCTTATTAAGTGTCTTAAAAGCACAGTGAGAATTGGCATTTTAAGATTCCAGATTTAATTGGCATTTTAAGATTCCAGATTTGAAAATGTGAATCTCAAGACCATTGAGAGCAGAATGAGAAATGGTCCAGACATTTATATCCCTGAGGCTTAAAATTAGGGACATAGATTGTGGCTATTATATAATCCACCATCCAGAAGGTCACAAGGTGTCAGCAGGAGTTCATCAATGATGGCTGGGAATGCCAGAAGATGCTAAACATGGACTCAGTTGCCTCTACTTTCATTGATCCTTGAGGTTTTTTAGTCATGGACTTTTCCCCCAGTAATCAAAACTTTTTTTTCAAAAATTTTTTCCTTTTTATTTTCTTTTATATATATATTTTAAAAGATTTTGTTTATTTATACATTAGAGACATAGAGAGGTGGAGAGATAGGCAGAGAGAGAAGCAGGCTCCCCACATCAGGAGCCTGATGCGGGACTCCATCCCGGTATCTGGGGATCGCGCCCTGAGCCAAAGGCAGATGCTCAACCACTGAACCACCGAGGCATCTCCTCAAAACTTAAACACACAGAAGAATGTGAGGAAGAAAACCTAATGTTTTATACTTGTGTTAATATTCATCTTCACGTATCACCTAGAATATATAATTGGACTAAAAGCAATCTATTTAATATTAAATTGATGTCTTTTGACTTTTTAAAGTTGTTCTTGGGTAACAAGACAATATCTTCTTTATATACACATATTTAGGTTCTTTCTTCCTAAGCATTATATAGCAAATGAGTAGATGTCAGTGTTCTTTACTAACAAGCTGAGCTATCAGGAAGAAAGCTAGGAAATATTTAGACAAAACTAAAGAATACATTAATATTCTATTCTTCTTAGGAGAGGGAGGACTTCTTACAACCTTGTATTATTACCTTAGTGGTCTGGAATACTCTTCTAAGGGCTTAAATTGCAACTAAGGAATAGCTGAATAAGATCTGACAATAGGGGAACATTTTAGAGGGCTGTGAATGCTAACTTTAGTCTAGTTAAAGGTTGAGACTTATTTTTTTTAAGATTTTATTTATGTATTTGGCAGAGAGTGAGACAGCACAAGCAGGAGGAGCAACAGAGAGCCCTCCCTGTAAGGCTCAATCCTGGGACTCAGATCAAGACCTGAGCCAAATGCAGACGCCTAACCAACTAAGTCACCCAGGTGCCCCAGAAACTTTTTAAATAAAGGGCCAGGTAGTAAATATTTTCAGCTTTGTCATTGTTGCCCACAGTCTGGCACAACTTCTTGACTCTGCTATTGAAGTATAAAAGCCATACACAACACCTAAACAAATGGGCATGGCTGTGTTCCAATAAAGTTTTATGTACACTGAATTTCATACAATTTTCACATCATGAAATAATTTTGATTTTTTTTCAACCATTTAAAAATATAAAAATCACATTGGCTCATGGGCAAGACAAAAGCAAGTTGTGAGCTGCATTGGGCTGCAACTTGTAGTTTGCTGACCTCTGGTCTAGTAATAGAAAGGCTTAAAACTTGGGGGTGGGGGGGTGGGGGAAATGGTGCCATATAGCAGTTCCTCTTCTCCTATACAAACAGATGCTGTTGAGCCATGCCTCTCAGAAATATTACACAGATAAAATTAGGGATTGAATGACATAAGTGCCAGGCATTTTTATCTCTTGTTCGTTGAAGGGACAACTTTTAACTAACTTTCTATTTTGGTGATTGTAAAAGCTGCACCTTATCTCCAGAGGGTCTTTTTCTAAATAATGGAAAGCTAAGGGTTTTCTCAGGATACTGCCAGAAGAAGAAAAACAACTAGCTCTTCGGTTTTGTCTAAATATTTTCTAGATTTCTTCCCAGTGGTTTATTCCTGACAGTTCTGATACCTATTCACAGCTTCATCCCACCTTGTATTCAGTCGATATTATAAGCTGTTGCTTTGGATTTGACAGAGAACTAAGTAAGATGTGTGGTTTACAGGGCAGAAATTCTCATGATTTTGTAGGGTTGTTGGAGGCCAGACTCCAACATAAGGAAAATTCATGCTATTTTATTTTCCTCTTTATTTCTGAAATGTGGCTCATGAGTTATTTGTAGATGAAGGAAATGCATTAAATCTTAGTAGTTGAGAAGAGTAAAATGTACACTTTGTGTTCTCTTAATTTGAAAACAGTGTTGTCCTCATTTGAAATGCATTAATGTGTTTTCAGGTTGTCTATAGCCATTGAGATATCTGTTATTTGCTTTATTTAAAAATTTCAGGTGGAAAAACCTGGTAGCGGTGGTCAAGATTTGCTGCTTTATCCAGCTAAGAGAAAGCAGCTTTTGAGAAGTGAACTGGATGGTGAAAAAGTGCCTCCATCTCCACTACCTGCTCCAAAACAAATACCACCATTAAAAGGGTGTCCAGCAGTTATGCCAGGAGACTTTAAAGAGAAAGTCGCAGAGCTGCTGACAAAATACTCAAGTGGTCTTTGGGCCAGTGCACTCCCCAAAGCATTTGAGGACATGTACAAAATGAAATTCCCTGAGGATGCCTTAAAAAATCTTGCCTCACTTTCTGATGTATGCACCATAGACTACATTTCTGGAAATCCCCAGAAGGCCATTCTCTATGCTAAACTTCCATTGCCCACTGACAAAATCCTGAAGGATGCAGGGCAAGCACATGGCGATTATGATATCAAGTCTATGATTGAGCAAGAGTATTTGCAGATAGAAGAAAACATTGCCAAAAGTGTTGATACCTTTCTGGAGAATACAGCAGTTCCTCCGTTAATCATCCCAACTGAGGCATCCCCATCTGTATTGGTGGTTGAACTAAGCAACACAAACGAAGTGGTTATCAGGTGGGTTTTATTTTCTAATTCTTTAGGACCCTGGTGTATTGTCACTTGGCTATTTTTCCCACAGATGCTGGGAGTTGAGGAAGAATAGTATATTCTTAGTTCTGTAGAGTTACAATGAAATATAATAACAATTCTTGTTTTCATATCTTGCACATTTCTCTCAACTGCTAGAACCTTTTTGTGTTTGTATCTCTTAGATTAGTTCTTATTCTTCTACGTTATGATTATTTATGTACATTGGTCTCTCCCAGTAGACGGTGAGCATCTTGAAATCAGACTTTAAAAAAATCAATCTCTTCATACATACTTAATATTTGTTATATTTGTTAAATATACATCCGTTCTTATGAGAAAAGAAAAAAGCAGTTTTAAAAATTGGAATGATAGTGTGCTCTGAATGTGAAACAAAATTTATGTTGAAAACATGATAACTATATATGTCAAAAGCAATACCTAATCCATAGAAAAATTAAGTCACCCACTAAGTAGGTAATACTATTTAACCTGGGACTATGTAGCATTTCATAAATGTCAGAACATCTAAGCACTGCCTACCTAGTATGATACATCAGATTAACTCTTGGAGCCAAAGGTACTCTCTGGTTTCTTGGGCTTTTTGATAACAGTCATTGCCAAAGTGGCTGGTGATAACTGAAATTACAAAAAACAACAACAAAAAAAAAAAACAAAAAAAACAAACAAAAAAAAAGGTCCAGACACTTGATGTGGACTTTTGGAGAAAATATAGAATACATGAAAGATATTGAAAGACTATAATTTATAGTTTCTGACTCTGGATAAAGAATGGGAAGCAGTGTAATAGCTGGATCTCAGAAGCACCCAGAGTGGTTGTGGACAGAAAAGGAAAAGGCTAAATCAGAATAGTATCCAGGCTGCTTCAACCAAAATGTCCCTATGGTTTGGACTGTTATTCCTCCAGAGAATCATTGCTAAACTGGGAATGCCCTAAAGAAAGACCACAAAAAATTATCAAGTTCCTTCAGTGGAAGAATAGATAAAAAATATTAAGTTCTTCTACTTAAACAAACTGAGTGGATAATGAAGTGGAATCAAGTGTCTTGGTATGTTCAAAGTAAAATGTACAGAGGCTTTACAGAGGTCTTGTTTGGTACAGCAGTTGGAAATGAATAAACCTCTTATTCTAAGATGTGGTACAGCCTGAAGCTGTAAATGGGTTGTTGAGAGTTAGAGATCCGACTGGGGTTCACTAATAAATTGAGGTAGAGGAAGGTTGTTGAGGAACATGTTGCTAACTTTATCATTATAAAAAAATTTAAACCTGCCTCCTTGGCAGGATCCTTTGGTGTCTGATACTGTTAGTTGTTGGTTCCATTGTCCGACCAAGCACCCAGCACTGGGCTAGACAGAGCATGTGATTTCTGGTGTTCTTACCAAGGGATGGCAGGATTCTGGATCCAGTCCAGGACTGTAGTAAAAGGGTTCTCATCTACTTTAGGATGATGGATCCAGGTCCTCAGATTATTTAGACCCCCTTTTCCAGTGTGAATTTGAATCCTGGAATCCATATTCTACCGTTTAGCACAGTGGCTGGCAACCAGGAAGTACAAGGGGTACTGTGTCCTGTTGGGTTGATCCTAGGTCATTGGCAACTCCCCCCCCCCCCCAAACCCCAGTTCCAAAGACTTAGATTCCAGCAGGGCTGAGTCCTAGTGTAGATTTACATCTTTACTCAGGCAGACAGTAGTAGGCTCTAGAAACTGGGCCTGTGACACTCTGAGGTGTCATGGCGGAACCCTGAGACCAAATATGGGAATCCCTGGTCTCTGGTTTCAAAGATTAACTCTGTAAAGCCTTGTATTTATGGCATACCTGAGTTGGCCTACCTGTCATTCTTTGCCCACATGCTCAGGTAATTTGGAGACAATGCAGGACCTCATTCTTGTCACTTTCCACTATCAAACCAACTGTAACATCATCCTCACCCCAAGCCGTGTAGCCACTCATCTCCACTGGTTGCTGTAGAGAGCAGATTTTATCCTGCTTCTCTCCCCTGGCCCCATCCCTAGCAGGTGCCCATGCCCAGCAGACTGCCAGGTCACAGGTTGCTGCCCGGGCTTCAGCCTTTTGGGCTCCTAGAGCTGTAGCAGCACTAAACGGAGCCCCTGGGAGACTCTGGGTCCCAGGAAATGGGCACATGGGTGGAGCCGCAGACCTCCCAGGAACGTTGGGAGCTGAGCGTGCAGCTGCACTGCAGGCAACACCTTCACATTCGTAAAGTTCAGTCAACTGAACCCACACAGTGTGACAAGGCTTCTTAGTTTCTAGAGTAGATAACATCCACATAGTATTTGGTTTTAAAATAGCCATTGCCTCAAAAGAGGCGTTCTTTCCGTTTTGTGCAGGACTTTGTAAAGCTTTTTTTTCCTCGAACAAATAGGTTGAATAGGGTATCTTCTGTCTTGCTTATAGTTACTAAGAATGCATGACCACATTCCCAAGGGAATAGTTTCTTAAAGCTACATAGGACCACTCAGGCCCTGAGTAAAAGCTAGAACAACACTAAGGGCAATGTGCTTGTGGCACGTCCCCCATCTCCACAGTCTGTGATTCTGGTGCTGTTACAGCACCGTTCCAGCCAAAGACGCTTCATCCTATGGCCGAGATAGCTCCTGCTGCAGGCCCCAAACTTAGTTTGCTGGAGTTTACATCCTGGAAGGCAGCCTTTAGTAGAATTGTCCCCCAGCACTGACAGGCAAAAAAACAGCCTATTTGTCGGAGGAAGGGAAATAGTGTGTTGTGATAACACATGCTAGGACAAGGTGACTGCAGTTTCAACAGCAGAAAATTGTAGAAGGGGTAGGCTGTATCATGAGAGAGACTTCTCAGAAAGTGTACAGTTTAAAAGAGATTTAGTCAGAAGATATCTCTTTAAGGATATCAAAACTCAACATTTTGTGGTAATTTGTTTAAATTTGTTCAGTAAGCTGGGGGGATGGGTTGTCACATGGTCATGTTTAATGTCTTTAAGGCTTTGTTTTTCTCTATTAAAATTTCAGTTGTTCTCAGAGCTTGAGTCTTGTTCAACCCCAGCCTTAGGTCAAACGGTCAACTAGATTCTCTTCTCAATAATCTACAAAGATTGCCCGCAGCCTTAGTCAAAATCCTAAATCCACTCTTGTTAATCTGGCCTGCTTTGGCATCTCCATATCCCACCATATCTCGTCTCTTCCCTTCCCTTGAATCTTAGCCTTGTCCTCCCTGTACATTCCCCAACTGTGACATCCTCTAGCTGTCTGGACTGTTGTCAAGCATTTGCTCTGGTGTGTTCGATCTGGTCTTATTTTGCACGAGCTCCACAATATTACATTTTCCTTTTCAAGACAGAAAAGAAATGTTTACTAAATATATGTTCTCTAACCTGTTGGTATAAGCTATGCCTGAGACTGGAACCAAAGATGGCAGTGGAAGAAACACAGAGTAACGTTAATGTATTCCCATGGTTTTCTTCCTTCTGAGTTGCTTCATTTATGCTTTCTTCCTTTACATAATTCAGGTATGTGGGCAAAGACTATTCTGCTGCTCAGGAATTAATGGAAGATGAGATGAAAGAGTATTATAGTAAGAACCCTAAAGTCACGCCAGTCCAGACTGTGCATGTGGGGCAATTACTGGCTGTAAATGCTGAGGAGGATGCTTGGTTACGGGCACAGATCATCTCAACAGAAGAGAACAGAATAAAGGCAAGTACTATTTACTTTGTCAAAGCATTATGAAGGCAAACACATTATTTTTCAAACGTAAGTGTTCCTTCTAATATTGGGTCCTTCCTAACTACATTTAGGGGTTTTTTTCTTCTAGGAGTTGACAAGATAATATCTGTAAAAGACTTTATCCCTGTCAGTTGTTAAGTCAGTGATAGTCATATTATCTCAGAGGTTTTTTTTTAAAGTCTTCTTTATGACAGTATTCATAATCTGTGATATAATCAGGAAAAGGCCTTTATTTCCATTCCTAGGAGATGTGTAATAAATACTGATCAGAGGATCTGTGGACTTCCTATCAGGTCAGAACTCAGGTGTGAGGAAAGCTTATAGATCAGAGGACATGACAGTCTTCCTCTCCCCTTTTCTGCAGCCAGTCAAGGGGAACTCTGAAACAGGACTCAGGTCGTGCCCCAAGAGCTATCTGAGTGTTGCCCTCTCAGTCCTCTTGGAAAGATCAGAGGGATCTTTTGCCAGTCTCTTCCATCAGCAGGCTCCAAGATTTCCAGACTTAGCCATGTTCCTAGTGGTCAGCCTCTGCCCCATGGCCTCTTTTCTCCCTCAGTGCAGACTGAGAATGAGTACTCGCTCATTCTCAAGGCACAGTTTTGTCTAGGTTTTGCAAGCAGGGAAATATACTTTTATTTCCACAACCTCTGTTCCATAATTTGAAACGTATTTTTTGTGGTGGTGTCAGTCCCTGGCAAATAACCCCTTTTGTGCCCCAGAATGTGAATACTGCTCGCTGAACCTGGGCTTTAGTCCATCAGAGACTCTCCTCCAAAACCCCTGACCCCAAGAACAGTGTCAGGAGGGTCAGAAAGCAGTGCTTGCTGTTTCTTACCCAGATGGTTTCACAGAAGAGGCCCTTATCCTCTCCAGAGGCAAGCTCACCCAAACCACGTAGCCACCCTTGGCCATTTACAGAGAGATTTGGGAAATTCCGTAAGTAAATCTACAAAGCTATAGCTTTTAAGCAATTTGACCTGACTTTAAAAATCTGAAAATTGGGGCAGCCCAGGTGGCTCAGCGGTTTAGTGCCGCCTTCAGTCCAGGGTGTGATCCTGGAGACCTGGGATCGAGTCCCACCCACATCAGGCTCCATGCATGTGGCCTGCTTCTCCCTCTGCCTGTGTCTGTGCCTCTCTCTGTGTGTCTCTCATGAATAAATAAATAAAATCTTTTTAAAAAAATCTGAAAATTGGAATAGTTTGGCAGTTTCTTATAAAGTTAAACTTACCATATAACCCTAAGTATTTACACAAGAGAAGTGAAAACATAGGTCCACAAAAGGGCTTATACATGTTTGTAGCAGCTTTATTATTTATAATCCCCAAGCAGAAACAACCCAAACGTTTACCAGTAGGTGAATGTATAAGCAAATTGTAGTTTATTCATATAATGGAATACTATTCAACAATGAAAAGGAATGAACTACTGAAAACAGTCATGTGGATAAAACTCATAGACTGTGCAAGTGAGAGAAGCCAGATACAAAAGACTTATCCTGTATGAGTCCAGATAAATGATGCCTAAGAACAGGTGAAATTCATCTGTAGTGATAGAAATCAGATCAGTGGTTGCCTGGGACAGATGGAGGTGGCTTAATTGGAAAGAGGAAAGGGGAACTTTTTGGAGTGGTGGATGTGGTCTGTATCTTGATTAGAGTGGTCATTATGTGGGTCTATACATTTGTCAAAATCCATCAAACTGTATGCTTTAAATGGACATTTTTCATTCAATATAAATTATATGTGGATAAAGTTTGAAAAAAATCTGGAAAAGTTAAGGACCAAGCAGAGACCTGGACCAGGAGGGACCACAGCATGATTAGCAGTTTGGGCCCTAGTCCTGTTTCTGCCTGTGAATGTCCTTTGCCCTTGGTCAATCCCTCCATTCCCTAATCTGTGTCTCAAATACTCTTACCTGTGTAAGAAAACACTCTGATCAAGAGACCCTGTCTTCACTGGAACCTCCTCTGGGAAAGAAAACCTTTCACACAATCTGAAGAATGTCTAAAGAAGAGGTAAAAATCAAGAGGGCAGTGTCATGAAAGCCAGAAGAAGGAAGTGTCTGATGGGGGGCGCACCAGCCGTGGCGTGGCTGCTGAGTGTTGGGAGTGAAGGAGTATCTCAGTATGTTGTATAGTCCTAAGCTCCTAGCAGTCGTTGGAGCAATTCTGGCCTGAGCTTGTTCCCCACAGCCCCATGAAGCAGACAGACATACAGTTCCCCCTTTATCTGGAGAAACCCCATCTACTTAGCAAGTCTTTTTCCTCTTGAGCTATGCTGTGCCTGAGAGCAAGTACAATTCCCTCCTTGCTTTCCACTTGTCAGATCCTTGGTGAGTATGGGAGACAGGAGTATGAAGTCATGCCCTGAAGTGAGTGCCCTCTGGTGTTGACCCAGACTTGCATCCCAGTGATTCCAGCTGCTTCTCTCACGTGGCGCTGTGAGATCTATGGCCACTTGATGGTGCCAGAGAACCAGGAATTGCCTGGGGCTGGATGCCAGGACTCAGCCTATTTATGCTGATCCCAGGGCATTAGAGAGAGAAACTCCACTCAGTCCTCACAGGGCAAAGGCCCAGGGCAGAGTGTGTTGGTAGTCAAACTCTCAACCCACGAGCGAGTGTTTTGTAAACTTCAGCTGCCATACAAAGATAAGATATTTGAGGGGGATCCCTGGGTGGCTCAGCGGTTTAGTGCCTGCCTTTGGCCCAGGCATGATCCTGGAGTCCGGGGATCGAGTCCCAAGTTGGGCTCCCTGCATGGAGCCTGCTTCTCCCTCTGCCTGTGTCTCTGCCTCTCTCTCTCTCTCTCTCTCTCTCTGTGTGTGTGTGTGTGTATCTCATGAATAAATAAATAAAATCTTTTTTTTTAAAAAGATAAGATATTTGATTCAGAAAGAAAGCAGGAAAAAGAAAACAAGCTCCAGATGTCACAGAAACCCTTTAAAGATTTTGGAGCACTTATTTTTTAGTCTCTTAATACTACGAATACATTCTGAATTTCCTAGGAATGTTGATTTCACATGTTGGTCCTATTGTTAGACCTTGTTCTCTCCATTCTAGGTCTGGGAATTGCAGAGTCCAGGTTGTAGGTGGCGATAGCTCTTAAAGGAAAGGAGCACTTCTGACTCCTGAGGCCTCTGGGGAGGAGGAATGGGTGCTCATCTGGGACTAGAGAAATGGGCCCACAAGCTTAAATGGCTAGCCGTCTGCTCTGGGAGCCGAGTCAGAGATCTCAACCTATGGGGAGAATTGAGTCAACATAGGACTCTGGGAAATGATTGTCTCCAACAAGCGACATACAGGCCCCCCACACCCAGTTATCTGGTGGTCCGGAAGAGTGTTCAGGGTCTCTGCAACTCTTCTTTTTTCCCTTTGATTCTCTGCTGAGAATTTCTGTTTTGTATGTTTAGTATCATAATCTACATACTAAGAAGTGGCCTGTGGACTTAATTTTTCTGCAGGAGGTAAAAGCACTTGGATCTATGCTACTTGGTATTTATCAGCCATGCCTTTTGCTTTGGTTTTTGTTGTTGTTTTGTTTTAATAATATCATCTGTTTGAGTTAGAGAAGTATACTAGATTTTTAACACTTTCCCTAAGATTTGTAGTTATCATCATAGAGTTATCATTCTAAACCACAGCTCAGTGTTTCTAGATTTTATTTTTCTCAAAAAAGAAGCTTTGTTTATATAGTCCTTTCCAATATAATGTGTTTATTAATACTCTATAAATAACATCCAAGCTCTTAATGATCTGTGCTAATAGTGAAGAAGAGTTATGCAAGTTTCTGCAAACACAGACCTCTGTTCAGCAGATTTGGGGGCTTTTGCTGAGCTGGACTAAGGCCTAACCCAGCTTTGCACCAGTGAAGAAAAACAAACCATAAGTACTTATTTTTACAGTGTAGAACTCCCTGTTATCTAACCATGACATCATTGTTGTCGCTGACAGCAGCCTGGTCCCTCCAAGCATAATTGCTGGGAGTCGGCCATTATAAGTGCTGTTCTGGGGATTTTGAATCTGATAAATACCCCTCTATAGGTGATGCCCTCTCTAGAAACAAATCAGATCCTTAGGGGTGTGCATCCTTAGTGGAAGTATATGAATCAAGAAAGAATAAGGTGAGGTGGGCATCACCTTATGTTATGATGAGAGGGCGGGGGCAGTCAGGGTTGGCCGAACCAGTGGTGCTGCTGAGTTCAGCAGTCTCCCCTTGTTCTTTCCATTGGTGAAGAGGAGTGGGGCCTGGGGTCAGGAGGCCCAAGTCAGGGCCACCACCCTGGGCGTTTTCCAGGCAGTCTGGCATCCCTTGACATGCTGATTATGGAATAAATGGAGCCAGTTAGAGGCACCAAATGTTTTTTAAGAAGCAACAATAAAGAATTTTATTTGAACCTAAATGATGTTTCTGTTATCATCAGGTATGCTATGTTGACTATGGTTTCAGTGAGAATATTGAAAAGAGCAAAGCATACAAATTGAACCCAAAGTTCTGTTCACTCTCATTCCAAGCTACGAAGTGTAAGCTAGCAGGTAAGAGGAACTTTTTTTAAAGCTCTCTCTATTTTCATACATTATTACCGCTGTACTTTTGGGTGGTTAAATCCTAAAATGTACTACGTATCTGAAGGTCTTATAATGTGTTATTTCTTGAAAGATATAAATAAAATCATGTTTAATGTCCTCTTTCTAAGATATGATCTTTATAAACATGCTACAATGTTTTTATTTTATTTTATATATAATATAGTTTATCATAAAAAGGTCTGTTGGCCAACTTAAAGGTTTTGTTGTTGTTCTAACTGCCCTAGCAACAACTGCTGGAGGCCCTGAATTATGGGGTTTGATTAGTTTGAATCCAGTTGTTGGACCTTTTGTGAAGTGACTTTCTGCTTCTTCCCATGGAAGTGGGCTCTGGGTGCTGCTCATTACCAAGTAACACTCCTTCGTGCACCCAAGCATGAGTTAGTGCATCCCTGGCACAGTCGATGTATCACTGTTCTTTTCTTTCCTCCTCACGTGTGCAACAGTGACATGGTAGGGATAACCTCCAATTGTGGAGGATGCAGTGGCTGTGTTCATATGTGAAGAAAGACATGGAAATGGAAGTGTGTGAGCACTGTGCCAGGAGAGCCTGAGCTAAATTCAGAAAATGATCACCATTCTTTCCTGAAAATTAGCCCAAGGAAAAATACCTCCTTCTTAGCAAGAATGAGTCTTTATATCAAAGGAGCTGGGTATGGCTCTGTGAGATAAATCTCAAGTAATTTTAGAAGCCTGTTAGAAACCTGTGAGAGTTAGTTTGGAAAAGAACATGTCAAGAGCACAGGACAAGAGTTAGGATGCTGAAATGAGAGGTTTGGGAAAAGCTGTAATGTTACGTGTCTGGAGAACAGAAAGAGAACAAGAGAAATGTATCTCAGAGGGAGTCTGTGAATTTGTGCTTATGGATTTCAAGGGGAAGAATACAGAAATGAACCTTATAGTACCATTACAGAAATGATGAGCTTGTTTTAATTAGTTTAATAGAATAACTTAGAGTTGTCATGTATATGCTACATAGAATTATAATTTTCAAAGAATTTAAAGTAATTAGCCTACAATAAAACTCACCTGATACCCATATTATGTTAAACACAATTTAATCTTTCTTTGATAAATCACAAAGTTCTTTGGCATATTCAGAATCATCCTAGTGTACTTAAAAAGAAATACAGAAAAAATTATTTTGTAAATTTCCAATAAATGCATGTTCATTTTATATGAAATAATTGTATATTTAATTAGAAAAATGAAAAGGTGAAGGGTAAATTTTTAGGAAAAGCATTACAAATACATGACTGGTAGACATAACTGATAACTTCTTATATGTATTAGCCTTTTTGTTTTAAATATATGTTTGTATATAAAGTGAAGACCATTTTCCTTAGGTAGAAATTCTGATAGAACATCAGCTTTTTTCTGTTTTAAGATTGCCTGCCTTTATGTAATCATTTAAAAGGGCATTCACACTATAATATATATTAGAAGACCTAAGGATAGGTTATGTAAAACAAAGGTTCCCTAGAAAATTTTGTAAGAATTTTATAGTAGATTCACAATTATAATAAGTGGCCAAAACATTTTAAGATAAACAATCCATTTATCTTAAAATGATTCTGCTAATTAAGTAGAAATTAAAATATTCAATATTTTTCAGGGTTGGAAGTTTTAAGTGATGATCCTGATTTAGTAAAGGTGGTTGAATCTTTAACTTGTGGAAAGATCTTTGCAGTGGAAATACTTGAAAAAGCGGATATCCCGCTTGTTGTTCTGTATGACACCTCAGGAGATGACGACGTCAATATTAACGCCACCTGCTTAAAGGCGATCTGTGACAAGTCTCTGGAGGCTCACCTTCAGGTAGCACAGTGACCACTATAGTCATCTGTTAAACATATTGTAGGGAAGAAAGTTATTAGAAAAGAACATTTTAAATTTTGGGCTAGCAACAAATAGGGACAGATTGTGTATTGAGGGGAAAAAGGCAAAGGGTGCTGTTGGAGGGGGAAAGAAGGCCAAAACATAAACAGTCATTATTAGGAATTGGGTTTTCATTTTATTTTCCAGTTTCTACACTAAAATTGTATTTTATATGAAATTATTTTCAAAAAAAGGGTTGCGGAAGGGGAGGTGGGCAGAGGGATGGGGTAACTGGGTGACAGGCACTGAGGAGGGCACTTGATGGGATGAGCACTGGGTACTATACCATATGTTGGCAAATTGAATTTAAATTTCAAAAATGTAAAAAAATTATTTTGCAAAGACAATATGGGCGGATACTACTATAAAAGGGAAAGTTAGATCCATGAAGATGTTTATTAAGTTGCTAGCTTTTACAGTTTTAAAATGTGAAAAACATAAATTACTGCAAAGAAGGAAATTCTTAAATAACTTATAGAACAGCCAACTCTAAAGAATAGGATGTTAAAATGGTCCTTGTGAAGGCTTTGTTGCAACATTGGAAAAACATTTTTTTACTAGGTAGAACAAAAGTGAACTATAAAGATAATATTATAGTTTGACTAAAAACAAAGGCCAAAATTAAACTTTTACATTTATAGTTTTTAAAAATTACTAACCTTCATGTGGCCAATAAACACATTTTAGAAAGTGGGCTGATAATGGGATTGATTTTGTGAGTTTTAAATTTTAATTTCTGATCATATTGCAAAAATACATTTTTATGTAATTATAACTTCTATAAATTAATGGGGAGAAAAAAACCCAAATTATATTCTTAGCCTTTCTAGGCAATGAAACATGGTAATAGGTTAATGTATGCAAAATGTCTACCTTGTGCCTCACCACATGATATTAGATACTCCTTTCAGAAAGAGGTATCCAAATGAGTTTTTCACATTACTCTATCATCTTATCTATTCTCCAGCTTACTTAAAAGATTTTAAAATGCAAAGACAAATGAGATTTGTCACCCCTTAAGCAGATAAGAGCTACGCTCTATTCTCAAGCATCCTTGGTGTGTCCTTTGTTTGTTCCAGATTGATGCTATGTACACAAATGTCAGAGTGACTAATATTTGCTCTGATGGCACACTCTACTGCCAGGTGCCTTGTAAAGGTCTGAACAAGCTCAACGATCTTCTGCATAAGATAGAGGACTACTTCCATTGTAAGGTATGGCAGAGAATCCTCCTCCTCTAGCATTAATCCTAAAATTGCAAACAAGAATGTTCTAAATATTAAATATAAGAATGTACTAAATAGTATACGTGTGTGTAACTTTTGAATAGTAGAAGGTAGAAGCTATACAGTAGTGGGTAAGAGCCCCAGACTGCAGAACTTAAAAGACAAAACAAAACAAAACAAAACAAAAAACAAACAAACAAACAAAACAAACAAAACAAAAACCACTGGTTTCTGCATTATCAAATGAGGATATAATAGGGTGTATATCCATCCATAAGATTGTTGTGAGGACCAGTGGCAAGACTGTTTAGCACAGTGTCTGGCACAGAGTAAGTGCTCAGTAACTGACAGATTTGTTATTTACAAGGTACAGTTGGTGATACTGTAGTGCAGCTGCTTGTAACTTTGTTTGCTAGAGCCAGATGGGTCCTCTGTCTCAGATAAAACCATGGAATTCAGGGGAAGATAATTTCTAGGCATCACTCCCCAAGCTTTTTTTGGTCCCTGAGAACCTACCATCTCAGTAAATGTGGTTCTGTGTTTAAATGTATTAATAAGCTCCTTACCCTTTGATTCTAGTAGTATTTTCTGAATCACAATCTGTAGAGGTTTTGTTTTAAGGTTCTAAGGTGATGTTCTTACCTCCATTAGGGGATTATATTTGTAATCTGGAATATGCTATGGTTTTGAGTGATTAAACCCTAATATGACTTCAGTCTTGACCCCCCTCACCCACAGAAGTGAACCCTTCCCTCTAACCTCTGAATGTGCCTCCTGGCATCATTTGCAGCATGGTAGTTTACCTATTTGGGTGTTTGTTTGCCTTACTAGAGTGCAGGCTTCTTGAGGGTAGAAGGTTTGTTTGCCTTACCAGGTACTGTTAAGTACCTAATTCATTTAGCTACTACAGTATGTAATCTAGTGTCATACATAGAATAGGTATTCCAAAATATTTACTGAATTGGGTTAAACTTGTATTCAGACTACAGCCTAGAACTGAGGCATTAGATCTATATAGCTTTACCTCTTTCTGTAATACAGATGTCTTAGTTGTATCTCAGGGTTATTACTTAAGTTTGGTTTGCTAATCTATCTTGGAGAAATCTGAGACCTCCAGAGAAGCTGACTCCAGTGACTCATTTACATATATGTTCTTATTACCTCTGGTGGTGAAAAGCTCTCTTGATAGTCCCTTGTGTACTGGTAACCTGAATGGAGACATTGCCTTTGGGGAGAGTAGAAACATTCATCCTGAACAAGCAAGACCATGGCAGGTCCCTAGCTTCAAACTACAGCAAAGAGAAGGATGAAGAGGTTTACAGCCGTGATTTGTTGACATTTCACTGGCACCGATCTCTGTATTTGTGTTGATAACATTTATTTGGGAATTAAAATCTCATCTTTGAATTTAAATGTTAAAAGTTAAAAAGAAGGGGTGCCTGGTGGCTCAGTCAGTTAAGTGTCTGCTTTGGGCTCAGGTCAGGTCCCAGGGTCCTAGGATCAAGTACTGGGGGCTCTACTCACTAGGGAGCCTGTTTCTCTCTCTCTGTCTGCCTGCCACTCTGCCTACTTGTGTGCTCACTCTTTTTCTCTCTCTCCCTGTCAAATAAATAAAATCTTAAAAAAAAAAGTTGAAAGGAAGAGGCCTTCTGGACAGCTAGCCCAACCTCACTGTCATCCAGGCTCTTCTCCTTTGGCAGAGTCATCCTCCCTCTTCATGTTTAACTGATGGCATCAGTGCTGGATGAATCATACTGACCTGCACACTAACGTTTGTAGACATTTTAACAGGGCTGATTTATGAGCCATGTGTGAGGAGGGAGAGTAGACAATGCCATCAACAAATGTCTGAGAAACAAGACAGAAGTTCCATCGCCCTCATGCACACACAACTGCACACTCCTCATGGGGAGCCTGGCTAAGTATGGGTGCACCAGTCAGCCCGAGCCACAGCAATGTTTTTCTAACAGTGTAGAAATCCGCTGCTTGCTAAGAGTAATAAAAGTGTTTTGCATTTCTGTTTTGTAGCACATGACCTCCGAGTACTTCGTTTCATTACCCTTCTGTGGAAAAGTCTGCCTCTTCCATTGCAAAGGAAAATGGTTACGAGTAGAGGTAAAATCAGTCACTTGACTTCTTTTTTTAAGCTTATTATGAAATGTTTCAGACCTACAAACAAGTTTTGTAAAAAATGAAATAAGCACCCACGTACTCATCACCATGTGAGAAATAAAACATGCCCAGTGTGGTTGAGGCTCCATGTTTGCATCTCCTTCTTCTACTCCCACCCTGGAGGAGCTGCCAGCTGAATGTGGTGTTTGTCATTCCTATTCATTTCTTTATACTTTCACTATATTTGTATTTATACATACCTATAGATTTTAATATAGAGATAGTGGAAATACAGAAATGAAAATGTGCATAGAATATTTATAGTAAAACTTAATAAAATATAACTGAGGAGATAAATGTTTATAAAATACATGTAAATAGTGCAATGTATTGATTCTTCTGAAACATGCTTCTTCATTCATTATGTGTAAGGTTCATCCATGTGGGTGTGTATAACCCTCGTTCATTTGTTTTCACTGCTGTTTGATATAACAGTGTATGAAGATGTCAACATGATCACTCCACTCTCCTAACAATGGATATGAAGATTGTTTTTAAGGTTTTGTTATGGACAGCACTGCCAGGAGCCTTCCCGTGCATGTCTGCCAGGGTACCCAAGAAGGAACAGAGCTTCTGGGTCGAGAGAACATGTGTCTTCAGTTTCACTAGATATTGCCTAATTGCTCTCTAGAGTCACACTTTTGCTGGGTTGGGGGAGCCCTTTAAGAGTTCTGGCTTCCTGGGGAAGGGAGTCTCAGATCCTCCTTCCCTCCTGCCCAGGCTGGGGTTGGCTTCGGTGTTCACATACTATTTCTGGTCCGTCATAATCGTCTTATTTTCTTGCAAGCACAATTATGAACTTGAAAAGAGATCTGTTATATTTTGTATATTTCTGTGTTTTTCAAAGGTGGGTTTTGGATTTTTGTGGTGGCTGTTTCTTTTTTTTTCTTTCTTCCCTTCTATTTCTGATATCTACTATGTACAATTGCTAAAATTGCAAACTTGGGTTTGATTTTTTTCCCCTTTTTGTCTTTCTTATAGAGGTTCTTAATTTAGGTGCAAGGACCTCTACTTTAAGGGGGTGGAGGTTCTGAACCCTATGAATTGTATACAAATTAGGTGTGTGTGTGTGTTAAGTATTTTGGGGAGGATAGTATTGCTAATTTTTATACGATTCTCAAACCCACCCTAATAAGGTGAATACCATTGCTTTATTTTTTTGATACTGTGTAGTAGCATCTTGATAATTATACTAATTTTACCTTTATTTGAATAAAACTTTGTCATATCTACTTTAATGAAAGCAGCCGTTTTAGAGTAATTTTTGTCATTAATGTGAATGTTAGAAGGCTGAAATCTGGGGTTACATGACCAAGAGATGCATATTTAGCTATAAACTTCAAAAACATAACTTGTTAAAAAAAGAACATGACATTATTTGAATTTTAAAGCTCTGTGCTGTTTAGTGTATTACATACAAATACACAAATATTCAATTTTTTAACTTTTCATTTTGAAATAATTTCAGGCTTTTACAAAGCTGCAAAAATAGTCCAAAGAGTTCCCGTATGTCCTTTACCCACTGTCTCCAGTCGTTAGCATCTTGCATAACCATTATCAGAACCAAAAAATCAACACTGATGCAATATTATTAACTAATCTATAGACTCTACTGACCTTACCCACATTGCACTGCAAATGTCCTTTTTCTGCTCTAGGATCCCAAGTTGTAGTTAACTGTCATGCCATCTTAGTTTCCACCACCCTGGCAGGTGCTCTGACTTTCTTTGTTGTTCATGGCTTTTTGAAGAGTAGCAGCATTTTTAAAAATTAGTTTCAGAGATGGAATTTAGTGATTCATCAGTTACATAGAATACCCAGTGTTCATCACATCAAGTATCCTCCTTAATGCCTATCACCCAATTATCCCTTCCCCTCCAGCAACCTTCAGTTTATTTCCTAGAGTTCAGTGTCTCTTATGGTTTGCCTCCCTCTCAGTTCTCATTTTATTTTTCCTTCCCTTCCCCTATGTTTATCTGTTTTGTTTCTTAAATTCCACATGAGTGGAATCATAAGGTATTTGTCTTTCTCTGAATGACTTATTTCCCTTAGCATAATACCCTCTAGTTTCATCCACATTGTTGCAAATGGCAAGATTTCATTCTTTTTGATGGCTGGATAATATTCCATTGTATATATATACCATTTCTTCATTATCCATTCATCTGTCAATGGACACCTGATCTCTTTCTGTATTTTGGCCATGGTGGACATTGCCGCTATAAATATTGGGGTGCGGGTGCCCCTTCGAATCACTATGTTTGTATCCTTTGGATAAATACCAAGTAGCACAATTGCTGGGTTATAGGGTAGCTCTATTTTTAGAGTAGCAGCATTTTATAGAGCATCTGACAGCTTGAGTTTCTTCCTGTGTAGCATCAGGTTCTGATTTTTTTGGCAAAATACCTTTTTGGTGTATGTCAAATGCTTTAGATAAATATCTAATATTATTTTTGTTTTTCTATCAAATTGTGCATTGTCCACCTGGGACGTAGTAGAAGTGTTCATTCTCTTAGTAATGCATAGAAAGTTAGGGAAGGAAGAATGATTAATGAAAAGCAGATCCTGTGTTTAAATGATGTATTTCTTCTTGACATTGTAGCTTGTCTAAGCTTTATTTAATGCCTACACCTTCTGAACTTACTTGAGCCAACTCTGTTCAGTGGCCATTACTTCTTCCTGTTTTCTGCAGACACATCCTAAGTGGTCTGTATTCACTTTCTGTGCCACCTTCAAACAGCTCTGAGCCACTGCTGTCTAACTTCTACCTGCACTCCCACAACCTGTCCTTGCAACCACACCTTTGCTGCATAATTCAGCTGTTGTCTTCCAGGTCTTCTCTTACCAGGCCTCTCGGCTGCACTAACAGTATTAAAACTTGAAATCCCCTTCTCACTAAGCTATCATGGTATCAAATCCTCCTAATTTTCTTCAGGATATTCTAATGATTGCTTCTCCTATTTTTCACCCAAACCTGCCCCCCACCTGCACTCTGCAGTGTCTGTGTCAGTGCCCCAAGTCCTGTCCCGGTTCACAGTTCTTCTCAGCCTTCTAAGTAATGCCATCTCATTGGTTCAGTTACCGACTTGGTCCTCATGACTCTCCAGTTTGTTTTCTAGCCCTTGGTGAGCTTCAGATTTAGGCAGAAGTCAGCCTAATTGCCCATTTGCAAACTCTTCAAGCTCTGCATGTCTGAAGCCAAAATTATCTTTCCCCATCTTTGTCTTCCTATGTCTGTATTCTAGTGGTACCACCATTCATGCAACCATTCAGCCTGGTGCTCGAGAGTTACTTGGATTCCTGCATCCTCCTCAGCCTCCAGGGCAACTAATCACCAAAGCCTGCCATTTTCACCTCTTTATCATTTCTTGCCTAGATCACTGTAATACCAAGGTTCCTCTGTCCTTACTCTTGGCTTCCTCCATTGGAGCCATGGATGCCACTAGAGTGAGTGACCCAAAATATAAATAATAGCAAATCGTAATACATCCAACTTTCAGTGAGGCTTACTATTTCCCAGACACAAAGGTTTTCTAAACATAATTGATTTCAGTTAATTCTTCACAAAATCCTGTGATCCCATTCTGACTGAGGAGAAAAGTCATTCATCTAGAAAGTATGAGCTGAGATTAAAACCCTATCTACTTGATTCCAAAGCCCTTACCCAGTCTGACCACCAACAATACGTGGCCTCTTATAAAGCTGACCATCTTATTCTTCTCCTTAAGACTTGGTTTAAAATAAAAAAAAAGACTTGGTTTTGGCTTCTTCTCATCTACAGGGTAAAGTCTGGTTCTTGAGGACATCTGGCTCGCCAGGATTTTACCTTTACCTTTCTCTCAGCCTCATCTCCTGCCTTGCCCTGCCTCTCCCTTTACATTCCAACATAACCAAAATGCTTGTAGCCCCCATGCATAAGAAATATGTATGTCTTGCTCATCTTTTCCCCCTGTGTTTGAAATGTTCAGATTAGCCCCTAATTGGTAACTACTCTTACCAACCTCATTTACTACCATTCATCATGTAAAGTCCAGCTGAAATAGTGATATTTATGAAATTTTAATTTGTGGAAAAGGAAATACAAATATGCAAAAAGTATGATTATTTCTTAAAAGAGCAAAGATTTACACAACTTAAATTATCCAGCCAAAGGGTTAGATAAGTCACAATGTACCTGACAGACTTATGTAATATTAAAGTGATATAAAAGATAATGTGACATGAAGTATTTTTGAGACATTTAATGAAAAGTAGCCAATTATGAAATAGTATATGCAAATACATTCTAATTTTTATAAATCTAATTCTTTGTAAATGTGTGGATAAAAGACTAGAAGGATAATTATAATCTATTATAGATTATAAGTGATTTTCATATCTTTTAATTAAGTTTTCTGTGATAAAGGTATTTTACTAATATAAGAAGAAAAAAGTACATTTTAAAGAAAAGTACCAATTCCAGGCATTCCCTCTTCCTGAATGAAAACTTGCCCTAACATCTACTTCCTGTCTGGGTCAGGTACCCAGACAGGAAGTCTCTATGTTCTTATAGTACCTCATGCATAAATTTATTATTGCCTTATTACATTATATTCTGATTATATATTTGTGTCATCATCACTCATGAGACTCGGAGCTCTTTGAGATGGGGAAGTATATGTCTCTGCACAGTTATGCTTGGATATAATAACCATTCAATATATACCAACCATACCAGTATATCTGTTCAGTATATATGTTTGAATAAAAAATTACATTAGAAGGTACTGTTGTAATACTGTTTGTATTTATCAAAGTCTTAAAAGATCAAAAAGCTATGCTATTATATTTTTTCCCACCTGGATGGCTATATTTTTTTATTTAAATTCAATTAATTTATTTTAATTCAATTAACATGTAATGTATTATTGGTTTCAGAGGTAGAGGTCAGTGACTCATCAGTCTTATATAACACCCAGTGTTCATTACGTCATGTGCCCTCCTTAATGTCCATCACTCAGTTACTCCATCCCTTCATCCCCCTCCCCTCCAGGAACCCTCAGTTTGTTTCCTATGATTAAGAGTCTCTTATGGTTTGTCTCCCTCTCTGATTGTCTTGTTTTATTTTTTTCTCTCTTCCCCTATGATCCTGTTTTGTTTATTAAATTCCACTTATGAGTGAGATCATATGATAATTGTCTTTCTCTGATGACTCATTTCACTTAAGTTATGCTATTGTATTAATAAAGCATTTACCAGAGCATTAGAAAAAGGCTTTAGTTTTGTTATATCTGATATACGTTTGGCATATTCCATGCCAAGAGTGGTCCAGTTCTTCTTGACAGTCATTATGCTGAAAGCACCACCATTCTCAAGGTGGCAATGAGAGCAACTATAGGCATGAAGTCCCTGCCCACATAACCATCCTGATGGGGCTATATTTGGCCAATGCTAACTGTATTCACTGAGGCAAATATCACAAAGGCTTATTAAGGGAAGTTTGGGCATTTAAAGGTATACCCAGAATCTTATGCTGTAATGTTACCCTTTGACCACAGATAGGTAATTATTGCTTTGACTCAGTGTGTAATTTTCCAATTTTTGAATTATTAATTTGGATTTATTTTACCTCTCTATGACTCTGAGTTTCAATTTCATGGAACAAATGATAAAAACTGTCAGTGGGCTTTTTGACAAAGCTATAAAATGCCAAAATATGTTATGATTTAAAAATATATAATATTTACGTGTTTAAGAAAACTTCTGTCTGAATTCTATTCTTTATTTCCTCATTGCTAAGACACAATAGTGTTTTCTTCCTCATATTTTAATATTTTGGAGAACAGATTACATCTTTAATCAATATATAATGATGTATCAGATTGTTTTATAATCAATAGTGTCCTAGAATTGAAAACACAGCAAATATTATATTTGTGGATTTTATTATTATTAGTTTAGTGATTACTACTGATTAAATGACTTAACAACTCAATGTTGAAATTAAATCTATTCTAAAAGAATATTTATTTGGTAAATAGGTACATTTTAAAATAAGAAAACTTAATTATCACTGATGGTCTTTGTTGCTTTTTATATGCATTTTAGAGCTATACAAAATATAATTGCACAGAAGTGCTTTGGCCTTTTGGATATGCTCATGAATTAGCCAACATTTGTCTCACTGCAGATCACGAATGTTCACAGCAGCCGGGCTCTTGATGTTCAGTTCCTGGACTCTGGCACCGTGACATCTGTGAAAGTGTCTGAACTCAGGGAAATTCCCCCTCGGTTTCTACAAGAAATAATTGTGATACCACCTCAGGTATTATATGTTACAAGCCTGGGAGATTTGCTGGAAGAGATTTGGATGTATTTATAATCATATTGTGAGATGCCCTCTCAGTTTTGATCTTGACAATGAGCAAAGTCCGAGTTTGTAACAAAATTGGAAATGGTCCAAATGTGGTTTGTTCACTGGTTTTCAGATGTAAAGTTTGGCTAACTTAAGAAGATCAGTCAAACTTACAGAAATTGTTTGATAAATGTTTGTTTTCGAGTATGTCGCATCATTAGGCTATGTTGTCCAGTTAGGGATTCCATTTTAATAATTAGACGCCAGTGCTCACTTCTACACGGTTTCAAGATCTTATAAGTAATACTTACTTCCTGTCCTGTGTTCTTAGATTAATTAAATGGCCATTATCTTAAGAAATCTGTTTATATTCAACCATTTTCTTTCTATTTATTTATCATTCATTCATTCATTCATTCATGATAGACATAGAGAGAGAGAGAGGCAGAGACACAGGCAGAGGGAGAAGCAGGCTCCATGCAGGGAGCTGGACGTGGGACTTGATCCCAAGTCTCTAGGATCAGGCCCTGGGCTGAAGGCGGCGCTAAACCGCTGAGCCACCCGGGCTGCCCATATATTCAACCATTTTCTTACATGAATTTTTCTCCATAGATTTGAGTAAAAAGATTAATTTCTGCCTAACCTGTCTCTATTAATAAAAATTCAGATAATATTTTGCATTATTTTGAATTAAAATTATTTAGAACTATTTCCTACCTTTAGGAGAAATAGAAGATTTTATACAGACACTAGTAGTTTTTTAAAATAAAATTAATCAATATTCTGTCATTTCAGTAAGCCACTTATATTTGCCAGAAGATACCTTATGCCATCAAAATTCAGTGAATAAAAAGTGCTTAGCCATAATTAGCATGGTTTTTGTAACTTTTCTCACTCCTGTCACCACTGCCTTTTCTGAAATGATTGTTACAGAAAACTTGTTGAACTTGTGTTCAAGCCAGTTTTCAAAATCACTTTTATTCTTATTGTTGCTCAGCCATAATACTGAAAATTGTTAAATGCCACTTTCACTTGATAACACCTCTGGCCTCTGTTCCCCGTGTTAGAACATTCACCCAGGGCCAGCCTGACCTGGAAAAGGTTCCTCACTAGAGGGGAAAGAATATCCATCCCTCTGCCTCTGACAGTCGGAGTGCCACACAATAGGACTTTCTTTGTGCTATACCATTCAAAGCCATTCCAAATTTTTTTCTATTAATCCTATCTAGATTTGTTATTTTATAGAAATGAAGTTGGGAGAACCTTAAGAGCCAACTGGGCTAAGCTGCTGGCTGACATCTCCGTGAGAGAGGTCTAAGTCAGAATAGGACACTGATGGTCTGTCTGCCAAAGCTGACCCATAAATACTGGGTTTGGGCTCTTGGCTGTTACAATGTTTTAAATTGTGAATTGGTCATCAAGATTTTTCATCAGAAAATTTCATACAAAAATCCTGACAAAACTAGAAACTCCGACTATATTGAACACTCTCCTTTATGGGACAGGGCTCTGTGGGAGCTTGGGAAGTGGCATTCCGCTTTGCAGGGCCCCTGCTCTCCAGTGTGCTGCCCCCATCTGGCCCATCTGGCAAGGAGGGATCCTTGCCCCCTGGCCTCTGCAGGCCCCCTGGCCTCTGAAGAGTGTGCTCTCTCTGCTCTAAGGGACCTCCTCCCCACCAAGAAAGAGGGCACATCCAGGGGGCACAGGGAGAGTCTTGGAGCCCTTGAAGAAGAATGAAGAAAGAAGGAATCCGGGAATCCTGGAAGTAGGTTTCTTCCCCTTCACAAGATTGCCTCAGACAATTCAAGGCTTCCATGAGACAGGAGAGCATCCTTAAGGTCACCTTTTATTCCCTGCTGCACCCATTCTCCAGAAGTTTGTGCAGTGATGGTGGGTGGTAAAAGGCATTAGGGAAAATGAAGCATTTAGGTATCTATGAATTTCACTTTTTCTTGCCCTCCTTAACTCTATTCACAACCTCCTTCCAAAGGTGACCACAAATGCCTGGTACCCACAGGTACTCAGGAACTGCTGAATGAAGTATGTTGGCCTCTGAAAAGATTTTTGCACCCAGAGTCATTTCATCCAAATGACACTTCATTTTTTTAGTTGCACTTAGAGGGAAGACCTAAATATAAATCCCAAACCTGTCTTTACAACTCTGTGATCCGATGCAAGTTAGTCTCTCTAATTCCATTTCACCGTCTGCAAAGTGGGGCTACAACATTGGCCCATCATGCAGAAGTATCATAGGATAAGTATGTGTGTGAATGAAGTGCCTGGTGTAAGCTAGGAGTAGAGACAACAGAGGTAAAATAAACAGAGCCAGGAACATAGCAGATGCTCCAACCTAAGAGCTCCTCAGTCTTCATTAGTAGCTATTGCTGTTACTTGCTTTCTATCTTAGCAACATCTGACTTATAGGAAAATAACATTGACATTACTTATCAGTACCTATTTTAAGATGGTGTGTTTGTTTTTCCATCATGTTTTCTTTCCAGGCTATAAAGTGCTGTTTAGCAGATCTTCCACAGTCTATTGGCATGTGGACACCAGATGCTGTGCTTTGGTTGAGAGATTCTGTTCTGAATTGCTCTGACTGTAGCATTAAGGTTAGTTACCTTGATACATTTGGAAAGGGAACTGTCAGCCAAAAGGGCTCATTTGTTTTTCTGTAAAAGAATTTTATCTTACCGTGAAACTGATACTTTCAGATCTGACACACTTTTATAGTTAAGAGATTAGTCACATGTGTGATAAACTATTTCATGGTTTGATTTTTATTTAAGAATGTATCCTGTATCTCCAATATTATTTTTAAACCCTTTATGTAATTTTCACACTATTAATAAGGTAGCAGAGTTCTCTGCTCCTGTTTTGCTCCATGATAAAGAATCAAGTTCCCAGCTGAGGGAACTTGATAAATGTTTCTAAAGACCATTTAAATAGGTCTTCTATTTCTTTTTTTTTTTTTCCTAAAGTAAGATGGCTTATAAGCAAATCATTTTCTGCCCCTGAAGGTTTACTTAAACTGCTTTATTTCATGAGCTCCAATTTCTTTTTCATTTTTGCACCTTTGTATCAAAAACATTGCTCTTATTTCCAAGAATAGAAATGTAAGATAGTTCTCTGTTTTAATGAAAACAGTGTTATTTTTATATAAACATTTAACAGTGAAATGCCCTTGAGAAACATGTTCATGAAAATCTCCAAATTATTCTAGCTCACGTGGATTTTTTTGTGTTTATACAGTTACACACTTACTTACCATTTTATATTCTTTAATTGCCACACGATAAGGAATATTGTGTTTCTTAACTATGGTTTAAGCTCTTAAAGCCAGAGTATAGGGTACTCAATAAAAATATTTTGTAATGATTGATTTTTGAAATGGCACTTCTGTATCATAAATATCAAAATAAATTAGCAGTCATTCATTCATAGCACTTTGAAGTGCTAATTAATTTAAATAGATGAATCTATTTAGAATAGATGAATCTATTCTATCTAATCTATCCTGCTAGGAAAATTATTTTTAAGTAAATTACTACAGATGAATTACCTCGTCTCCCTGTCTCAGACCTCTGTTCCTGCCTTTCGTTGTCTGCCCTATTTGGTAAGAGATTGATGTGGCTGGAAGCATCTCATTTTTGTCATTCCGAGGGTAAATCAGAGGAGCTGGTAAGAATTACCAGGCACCCAACCCTTTGGGACACACAGCTCTACAATCCCAGTTGTCAGTCCGTGTTGTTCCTGTAAGACACTCACCCCTCTGGCAGAGAGAAGTAGCCAGCTGCTAGGAAAAAGGTCTCTTGGGTAAAGGGGCAAAGCTGTAATTTTGGCCTATTGAGTGTAGCTTTTTTCCTCTTTTTCTCCTTAGGTTCCCTCCCTCATGTAACTGGGGAGGGGCAATAAAGGGTGAGGGCAGGTATTAAGACCAAACAAGGCATTTGGACCAGAGGTCTCCAAGGGTATGGTGAATGTCAAAGCTTTATCCTTTGCTTCCCAGTCTGAGGATACACCAACCTAGGTGGAATGCGCATGGAACCTCTTGCCATTCTTATGATGATTTGTTATTGTTGAAGCTGGGAGATGAGCACATGAGGGTTTGTCATACTGTTCTCTTTACTTTGAGCATTTTTAAATTTCATTAACCTAAAAAGTGTTTAATCATGATACATAGACTCCATCTCAGTGAAATGACCTCTAGTGGGTTACAAGGTCCTCAGTTTTTAGATGTTAATAAAGTTTTCATTTCCATAAGCCAGCTGCTGGCATCTAGATTGTTTGGACTTAAAAACCTGTTCACTACTACAGCTGTGATAGATAATTTATCTTACCTTAAATAAAATGAATTTTAGCAAGTTGGGGTTTCTTGCAAAATACTATGTTTTAAATATCTGAAGTTGGTATTATAACTGCCTCTTGGAATTCAGTGTGAACTTGGATTTGTTGAAATATCTCATGTGTTTTCCAAAGGTTACGAAAGTGGACGAAACTAGAGGGATCGCACATATTTATTTATTTACCCCTAAGAACTTCCCCGATCCTCACCGCAGTATCAATCGCCAGATTACAAATGCAGACTTGTGGAAGCATCAGAAGGATGTGTTTTTGAGTGCCATATCCAGTGGAACTAGCTCTCCTAACAGCAAAAGTGGTAGCACCCCGGTTCCCGGCAGCACTGGAGACAATTTCAGAAAGAGCCTCACAGATGCCATCAAGAAGTCCGTGGTGGACCACACCAGCTCTCTCTCTGTGGAGGAACTGCCACCTCCTGTCCACTTGTCGAAGCCAGGGGAACACATGGATGTGTACGTGCCTGTGGCCTGTCACCCGGGCTACTTTGTCATCCAGCCATGGCAAGAGATACATAAGCTGGAAGTTCTGATGGAAGAGATGATTCTGTATTACAGTGTGTCTGAGGAGCGCCATGTAGCAGTGGAAAAAGACCAAGTGTATGCTGCAAAAGTGGAAAATAAGTAGGTCCTTGGACAAAGCATTTTATTCTACTAAGAAAAATATGTAGAGTGATACCAAGAGTCCTTAATCCCTGCAGGGAGACTTTGAACTACACAAATGGAAATTTTGAATGTGAAATGAGACTAATGATCATGCCATTTTTTGATATTTGAAATGATGTCATTTATCTAAAAATCTAGTGACCATATATTAAATTCCTGTTAAAATGTTAATTATATCTAAAATGAAGGTTTAAATGTTTTTTCTACATTCCTATTAGACAAAATATTGTTTATTTAGAAATAATGTTTTTTATTGAATGACTTATTTTTTTGTTTTGTTTGAATGACTTTTAAATTTTAAAAACAAAGTACTTAAAAAAAAAACAAAAAAAACAAAAAAAAAAAACAAAGTACTTATTGTAGAAAATTTAGAAAATACAAAAAAGTATACAAAAATCAGCCAATGAGGCATAACCTTTGTTAAACTACTTATGTATTTCTTCTAGTTCTTTTCTATACATATTCATACAATTGGTATATTATTATTATATATAATTATTATATATAATTCCACACCTATTTATTTTGCTTAATCCTGTGAACATTTTTCCATGTGATAAAATTTCTTTGTAAACATTTTTAATGGCTGAATAATAGTCCATCATAAAGAGGAATCATAATTTACTTACCATTCTCTTACATAGGGTTTTTTTCTCCCAGATTTTTCACTGTTCTAAATAACAATGAACATAAATCTTCGTTCACATTTCAGATTATTTATTTATGATATAGACTCCTAGAAGAGATATGACTTGTTTAAAGATGACAAAATTCTTGATATATGTTGTCAGCTGCTCCCAGAGAGCTTGCGCCACCTTTTACAAGGTGCAACAGTACCTACCTAGTTCACTTCTCCGGCCTTCAGACAGTGAGAACCACAATTTCTCATTTGTGAAGTCCCGTTTTCTCACACTTCATATTTGAATCCACATCCTCCTTTCCTAAAGCCCTCCAATGTGTTCTGGCTCCAACCCAGTGAAGCCCAAGCACTGCACTCTATGCACTATAAGGTCACATAAGCCCTAGAGAGGAACATTTTGCCCCCATCCCATCTCCTTTGCCAGCATTTTTTAGGGTAACTGACCAAGCATACTTGATGATGTCACACACAAAGAACTGTTCCCCCATAACACACACACACACACACACACACACGCCCACACCCACACAAACCAGAACTCAGTTTGAAACTTCAAACTGCTTATTTTATTTTTTATAAAATGCTTTTGTTCATTCCTAAGACATCAAGCATAGGCATTTGTAAAAATTTCATTATTTTCATGAGAGAGAAAAAAGCCTAATTTTTCACTCTTAAGAGAGAAAAAGTATCCTAGCTCTCATTTTCAGAACCATTCAGAATATAGGTCACAAGCTTTTCATCTTCCCCAAAAAAAACATTTTCACCATGTCATGTTTAAACTGTAAGTATACATGGCTTTAATTCCACACAGGAACATCACTTGTGTAAATTTGCCTACATCAGAACTCTTCACAGAATAATTTAATCACAGTTAAAATGAAACTAATGTTAACTGTTATCTGAAGGACAGATTAATGGTGATTAGCAGTGAGGAGGTCCTACTTGGGGGCCAGGGTCATGTGGGGCAGGAGAACTGCTAATAAACAGAGACTTACAGTATGGCGCTTCAGACTCAGCCCCCTCCCCGCATGGGTCCAACAGTCCTACTCCCGGACTTTAACCAGCTAATTTGTCTCTAGATCATCAAAGATGTCTTATAGATGAGAACAGATTATCTGATATTTTCTTAAACTTCATGAACAAATCAGTGTAAAGTGTTTATTTTTTTTTTATTATTTTTTTTTAGTGTAAAGTGTTTAGAGTTTCTATCTTGCCTATATGCCAGAACTACTTACTAAGCCCTGTCCCCAACTGTGGTAAACTAAGGCTTAGGGATTTCAGATACACCGTTGATTGCTTGGTTTCCAAATCCATCGTGGCTAAGAATAGCCTAGAAAACCTCTTAAAATTCTCCTTCCTCTCCCCAGACATCCTGAATCAGAATCGGGGAGGGGGTTGGAGGACGGGAGGGGTGGGGCAGATAGAACCCCAGAATCAGTGTTTTTAACAGCCTCTCCAGATGATTCACAGGAGGCCTTGTACTGAAATTGGTAATCTAGTCCAAACAGAGGCCTTTAATTAAGCTATCAGCATTGAAAATTAAAAGCTGCAGAGAAGCACAACACATAAGTCTTCTGCTAGCTCTCCTTGCTGCTCTGTACTGCTTATTTATATGCTAAAAGCGCAGACCACCAGCATGTGCCCTGTACAATTTAAAGATGATACTACAGGTAGAAACCAAATATTTTTATCTCCTTTCACACTTACACAAATGTAGCAACCTACACCACTTCCACATATGAAAATTTCTCTTTAATTTGGTCTGATGTGCTTTTTTTTACACAGCTTATCTTCATTTTAGTAATAATTATAATAATAATGATGCTGGCTACCATTTGCCAAGCACCTATGATGTGCCCAGTCACATGCTAGGCTATAAACATGGTTTCTTCAAGTGAATTAAATTAAATATTGCACATGAGATAACTGAAGCTCAGAAAGGTTAAATAGGATCCCAAGGTAACACAGCTGGAAGATGGCCCTGGGGGAAATCCAGCCCAATTCTGTTGGTCTCCAAAGTTCATATGCTTATTATGATACCTTTCTATGTCCCTGTTGTCTCTGTGACTAATGGGTTATTGCTTGCTGCACTGTACACTTATCTGAAGGTTTCTGGAATTTTCTCCCAAAGCCCCCAATCACTAGTGCCCAAAATTGGCCTCTTTGTAGCTTTCTTACTAGAGTTCACCCTATAGCAGCTCTGGGGGTTTTCTGGACCCATTTTCCACCAGCTTGTGCTAGAGAATCCATCCAGTCTGGGCAGCCCCAACCCAATAGCAGGCCCTTCCCTGCTATTGCCTAGGCTTGAGGCTTATAGCTAATGAACCTGTTTCAGAGGGTGGCTGGGTTGGCCATCCAGGGCAGGGCAGGAGTGGAGGCTGCCTCCATAGACGCTTATCTTTTTAGATGTTATAAACAATCTTCCTTTCCTTGGTGTAATAAAACTCTTCAATCATGTAATCAAGACTACAGGACTTTAAGATGGTCCTTCATATTTTAACTTTGAAGTCTAAGCTTTTCTAATTGTAATGATGATAAATATAGGCCCAGAGGAGAAAAGTACATTAATGTGAATTTCTTTCTGATGCCTTGACCTCCAGATCTGAAACCACTTTCTTCTTCCCCCATACTCTCCAATCCTTTCCAGGTTCTTTATTCTAGGCAGTGGGTTGGACTTTGTGTTTTGTTTTGTTTTTCAGTGTCCTCCCTTGGCATGACTAAAATGGTCACATTCGCATTCAAAACGTTTTGTAATCTCTTCCCACATTCTCTCCCCAGTCTTATTTCCTCTTCCATTCTTTCACACATTCAGCCTTCTAGCTCTACTGTGGTGTTTGCTCCACTGCCAATTGCCACGGCCTATGGAATCTTCTGTGCTTTTTCTTCCCATGCATGTCTTCAGCCTGGCCTGGTTCTGACTGCCTCCCTCTGCCCATCTTCCACACATATCTCTTGTCCTAGACCTGTGGCCACCTCTGTCTCCCTATCAGAGTGAAGGGATCTCCTTGCCTTGTCCCTATTGGCCTTCATCTGTTTGATTCTGCTTTAGTGGCGATTGCTGCTTATTGTGTTTGGGCTCCTGCACTAGCTCCACAAGGCCTATAAACAGGGATTGAATGAACAGATGCCATCAAGTGAGCAGGTGGCAAAGCAGAGAATAAGTAACCTTTGTAGTAAGTAACCTTTGGAGTAAGAAGGAACAGTCTCTTTTAAAGCCTTGATGACAGTACAGACTCATATTTCAATAAAAGTCATTTACATTAATTTTTCTTTACTTCATACATTGTTCCCACAAAGCACATGTTGACTTTGTGTCTTTTTCTTTCTTTTTTAATCCAACGCACATCTAGGTGGCACAGGGTGCTTTTAAAAGGAATTCTGACCAACGGGTTGGTGTCTGTGTATGAGCTGGACTACGGCAAGCATGAACTGGTCAACATAAGAAAGGTGCAGCCTCTGGCGGCTGTGTTCCGGAAGCTGCCCTTTCAAGCAGTCACAGCTCAACTTGCAGGTAATTTCTTCAGGATTCGAACTCATGCCATCACACAGTGTCTAGTGTCATTTTGTCCTGGGTACTTAGGGGAACACACACAGTCACTCTCCCTTTCCCCCTTCCCAACTTGTGTGCATTCACACGCATGTTGTCTCTCTCCCAAATATATAAATCTTTAAAAAAGTTAAAAAAAAATCTGAGGATGTAAGTTGGTAGGTGTCTGGGGTACTTATTAAAAATATTGTCCAGTTAGATTTTTGTGGCAGCAGTACAAGTGCCAGCGGCTCCTCTGTGTGCATTCCATTGATAGGTAACATGCATAGTTAGGTGTAGCTTCATCCAGAGGTTCACCAGCATTAGTAGAGAGTGTGGAGCTCAAAAGTATGAGAGATGAAGACCTTCAGCCATCTGGGGCTCTCTGTGTCCCACTGTAATGTGATATGGGGGGTTGTGACCACATGGTGCCACCCTGATTTCCTTACCCTGGGTCATTCCATACATTTAGCACCATAGCAGAAGTGATTTGATCTCAGAAATGAAAGATAATTATGTATATAGATTTTTTCTTTTGACTGGCTTTTATTGGTGATGTCTATCTACATCTATACACAGTGTTATTTTGAAGTATTTTTCAGGATTGTTTTTGTGTGTGTGTGTCTCCTGCTAGATTTCAGAGGAAACTCCCATGGTAGTTAGATATGAACCAAAAAATGGCATTTTGCAGATGAGCGTGGTTACCACTGGTCTGCTTTTTTTTTTTTTTTTTTTTTTTTTAAGATTTAACATTTATTAATGAGAGACACACACACAGAGGGAGAAACACAGGTGAAGGGAGAAGCAAGCTCCATGCAGGAAGCCCTATGTAGGACTTAATCCTAGGACCCTGGGATCACAACCTGAGCCAAAGGCAGATACTCAACTTCTGAGCCACCCAGGCGTCCCCACTGGTCTGCTTTGAACTTAGACCTCTGAAGAGTTTCTTCAGATTTAATGATCATGTTTTTGTTTTCTGGGTTTTTTTTTTGTTTTTTTTTTTTGACTTTTGAATGTTCAGGTTTTGCTAACAACACGTTGTTAAGCATGATAATTAAACTGTCCAGAGGGGGAGTGCCTGTGAGGAACGAGTGCATGGCACCATCATCCCTGTCACCAGCACCATGGCTAACAGTCACTGGTACTTATTATGTGCAAAGGTCTCTACCAGCCACTCCATCTTGTTGACTTCTCCCCAACACGAGGAGGGTTAGGTACTGTTACTATTGCTATTAACCAGGTCGTGAAACAACAGCTTGGAGGATACTCTAGGCTTCTCTTATTCTCAAAGAACATAACCTACTCACTGTATAGAGAGCGGGTCTGTTAAATTATGTGTGAAATTCCTAGACCTTCATCACTATGGGACATCATTTATAGTTTCTGTAATCTAGTATATGTGGACTTAATTCATGTTAATTTACTAAGATTTTTTGAAAAACACCTATTCTTATCTCAATTTTGCTTTATTTTTTGTATATTTTTTATTGGAGTTCGATTTGCCAACATATAGTGTAACACCCAGTGCTCATCCCGTCAAGTGCCCCCCTCAGTACCTGTCACCCAGTCAATTTTGTTTTAAAACCTAATTTAGAATTCTAACTTAGAATTCTCTAACTTGAGCCCTCAAGCTTAAGATTTAGAAATGCATGAGTTTTACAATGAATCTGGTCCAACGAGTTTATTTTATGATAAGTAAACTGAGGCCTGAGAGGCCATTTGATTTGCCCAAGATCATACCAGTTGATAGAGGAAGAGCCGAGAATGGTCACTGGATCTCCAGACTTTCAATCCAGGGCTCTTGCCATGGTATTGTATATAGTTTTGAAAAATTAAAAAATTTTTTGAAAAATTAGTTTACTCTAGGTGTATGAATTCTCTTCCTCCTCCTCCTCCTCTTTCACTAAGTTATCTGGTTCATCAAGAAAAAAGTCTGTCAATAAGAAACGTATCAATGATATTGATATTTTGAGTACAGTTGACAACAGTGTTACCGATTTTATTGATCTTTTCTTCGCCTTGGTTATCCCCATTATCAGTTTAAGTGTACATATACTTTATATAGGGAAGTGGGCAGTAGTTATAACTTCATTTTATAACACAGCCATCAATTTTAATGAAACTTGTGTCTGTAGGTAAAGGTTTACAGAAGTAACCCCATTCAGAATAGGAAAACTGTTTTAAAATTGTTGAGCAACTATCTTTTTATTTTGTTTTGTTTTGTTTTGTTTTAATTAGACAAGTTCTAACCTGGTATGTTTCAGCTACTTTGGAATTGACTGAACAATTTTCCATTATTACGGATCAAAGAAAGGCTCATCTGACCCCTCACTGATCCTTGTACTCCCTGTCTTTCTCCTAGGGGTGAAGTGCAACCAGTGGTCTGAGGAGGCTTCGATGGTATTTCGAAATCATGTGGAGAAGAAACCTCTGGTGGCGTTGGTGCAGACAGTTATAGAAAATGCTAACCCTTGGGACCGGAAAGTCGTAGTCTATTTAGTGGACACATCGTTGCCAGACACAGATATCTGGATTCATGATTTTATGTCAGAGTATCTGGTAGAGCTTTCAAAAGTTAATTAATCACTGCTTCTGAGATGTTGACAACTAATTCAGATTTTTTAGCAATAACAAAATGTAGTAGGCTTTAAAAAAAGAAACCTTATCTCTGCTACAGGGCTCTGACTGCTGTGGGGATTGAAAAGAATACGCTTCTGTTTGATGAAAGATATTTAACAAGTTTTGTTTTAACAGAGTTGACTTTTCAAAGAAAATTTCACTTGAATTATTACTATAATATTAGAATAAAAATGTTTATCAAATAAAAACTGGCTGCCTTATAATTTCTAGGCTTTATAATGTTAAGGTGAAGGATTCCCCTTTCTATTCAAGTCTTCTCTGTGGTGCTGGGTTCCTTACAGTTCAGATTGTGAGAACTTCATGACTTAACTCTGGTGTAGTGGTGTGTCCCAAAGCAAGGGGTCACCAAACCGTGTGAGGACTCCCTTGAGTCTTTAGCACATTAGCATTGCTAGTGGTGCTGTAGAAAAGCAGCCCAGGTGAACCTCAAAGCATGCCTCTCACCCCAAATCTTGAGTGGCAACTCATTGCCCAGAGAGTCCACACCTTCCACAGTAAACCTTATTATCCACTGCTCCCTAACCAGCCACACTGGACCTTTATCTAGCTCCTGAACCCCATGCATGTGCACCTAAGACTATTCTACAGCACCAAACCATGCTTATTCTGTTTCTTCAGCCTGCTGCTCATTCTCCCACCCCTCATTCTTGTTTGCCAGTATCCTCCCTGACTTCCCAGGCTGACCATGAAGCCTTCCCTGGTATCCCTCCTACTCTATTACGTTTTGGGTATTTCTCTCTTGGTACTCAGACCTTCACTGAGCCTTATAGTATATAACTAGTTGTCTGTGCACCCATCACCCCAACTAGATTGTGAGCTCCTTGAAGGAGGGATGGGTCTTAGTCATCTCTCTGATGGTGCACTGGTAAATGTTTGACAGTTGGTTCTGGTGAATGTGGGCAGGGAGTAAGCCTTGATTCACAGTATCTGATGATTCCCAGTATCTGATGATTCCCATGTTGTAAATACTCCCACCATTGTTGAGTTCCCACTAACAATGTGACATCACAATGTAGAGCTGGGAAAAGACATACCCAAGCAGCTCTTATGAGCCTGTACAATGGACTCTGGAACACACCACTTTCTGCGTCTTCCACAACCGACAGGATAATTTTTTTAACACATCAGGCACCCATTATGTGCTTGCTAATTGATAGGCAGGGTGGACTGACGGGATAGGTTGGAGGCCTTCCTTAGCAGTGGTCGAAAAAATGAGCAGGGCCCTGGACTGAGAGGGGATCAATGGGAATGAAGAAAAAAAATTAAAGACCTTTTGACATTTTCAATTAGAATTACTAGTACTGACATTTTAGAAGAAGGAAATGTCGAAAAGTGAAGCAAAGTCTTAATGTCTGAGAGGCTAGGTTGATGACCCTCACTCCATTTGGGAAACTGAAAATTTAGACTTTAAAAATACTGAGTTTAAGCAAATAGATCTCTACGAGAATATGCATAAACTATTAGAAATGTGGAGTCTTCTCAGGGGAGAGACCAGGTGGGATATAAAAATTCTTAGTCACTTGCTTATTTTTATTTGAGAAAATCTAGTAAAAGTGAGAGCAGAAAGAAAGACCAGATGTTTGAAGTTTTTCATGTAATACATGTTGAAGTTATCTTTCTAGCTTCTTAAAATTTATACTTAATATTTATATCATCAAAATGATTCAAAATTCAGGAATGCTTATGGCATTGCATTATTTATGACAAATAATCATTTAGGATAAAATCAAAATAACTTGACGTATAAATATTTAAGTAAAATAAAGTAGTGTGAATGTATTTTATAATAGTTTCTTTCCCTAACAAAAAAACAACAAAAATGCTCAAGTTGCCTACAGCTAAAGAAGAGGTGGTTTCTATTTCACTGACTTTAGAAAATGCTTCTATTGCTTTTTAAAATAAAGCAAGTGTGTTGTTGATGTAAGTGAAAAATTAATCTGGTACTAAGACAATTCGACAGACAATGAAACTTCCCTCATACCATATTCAAAATTGATTCCAGGGATCCCTGGGTGGTGCAGCGGTTTGGCGCCTGCCTTTGGCTCAGGGCGCGATCCTGGAGACCCGGGATCGAATCCCACGTCAGGCTCCCGGTGCATGGAGCCTGCTTCTCTCTCTGCCTGTGTCTCTGCCTCTCTCTCTCTCTCTCTCTCTCTCTCTGAGTGTGACTATCGTAAATAAATAAATTTAAAAAAAAATTGATTCCAGGTGGATTTAGAGCCTAAACATGAGAGTCTATCGAGGGAAGATAACATAAGAAAGTACCTTGATAATCCAGGAGTAGGAAAGACGTCCTAAACATCTTTAGACGTTAGAACAAAGTGCTAACAATAAAGGCAAATGTGGATATACTAAACTATGTTAAAATGAAGAATACCTGTTTGCCCAAAGGCATTATTATGATGGTGTGAAGGTAAAGCACACAGTGGAGGAATATTTGTAGATAGAACATGTTCAGTGAACAAAAGACTATCCAGAAACAAAATGGCAGCCAATTTGAACAAACACTTCACAAAAAAGGAAATCCAACTGGCTGATAAACATGAAAAGGTGCTCAACCCATTAGGACAAGGGAAATAAAAATTCAAATTTCGGTAAGCAATCACAACTCCTCCCAGAACTGGTCAAGGCTTCAACTTTTGTTGATTTCAATTATTGAAGAATATGTGTACTTGTGCTGGAGGATATTAGTAAAGAAGTTTCACAGCAGCGCTATTGGCTGTAGCTAAAACCTAGAAACAAATGTCCATTAATAGTAAAGTGCATTTAAAAAAAAACTGTGGTATATTCATGCAGTGGAAAACTCCACAGCCATGAAAGTAAACTACAGCCACATGAAACCATATGGATTAATCTCAGACTGCAGAGTTGCAAATGGAGACAAATCATGGAAGAAAGGAGTCAAGGAAGTGATTACTGCAGGAGACAAGGAAGCCATAGAGGGAGCTGTGACCCAGAATCACAGGGGGTTGGTTTCAGGGCTGCTGGCAATGTTGTTTCTTGACGGAATGGTGGTTGCAACAGGTGTTCATGTGATAAAAATTCTTGAACCTGCACACTTAGGATGTGTATGTACTTCTCTTAAATGTTTGATTCCACAATAAAATGGTTTTAAAACAATCTGAAATAAAAATCTGAAATAAATCATTGCTTTATTTAAAAATGTGTGGTACATATCCCCTTGAAAAGAGCATTCTTTTACAGCTGTGCGGGTTTTTAATGTAGGGATACATTTTCATGGAAAACAAGATTTACAAAAACTAAAAAGGAATGTTTCTCATTAGTAATCCATACACCAGGACTTTTTTTAATTTAAAAAAAAATGTATTTGTTTGAGAGAGAGCATGAGCACAAGCCAGGGAAGGACAGAGGGAGAGGGAGGCTCCTCGCTGAGCAAGGCTCAATCCCAGGACCCCAGCATCACGACCTGAGCCCAACGCAGAGGCTTAATCGGCTGAGCCAGCCAGGCGCCCCTATACATCACGATTAAAAGAGAGTTGCATTATTAGGGTCTACCCTGTGAGAAAGTTTCCCATAATAATTAGAAACCATGCCTTCAGAACATGAGGGACTCCGAACTCTGGGAAACGAACAAGGGGATGGTAGAAAGGGTGGGGGTAACTGGGTGACGGGCACCGAGCGGGGCACTTGATGGGATGAGCACTGGGTGTTATTCTATATGTTAGCAAATTGAACACCAATAAAAAATAAATTAAAAAAAAGAAGCCATGCCTTCTGCCCACGCGAATTCCCTTTTATGAGCCATTTTAAAAATTTAAAGTTTCTGTTTGGGTTTAAGTGGTTTGTTCTGGAAAGCGTGTTAATCAGCCTTTTAAGAAAGTGGGACTTTCGGGTTGTATTTGAGGTCGGCTCTCGGACACTTGATGCTCGCCAGGGAGAGAGAGGGTGCATCGGGCTCTGCTGGAAGGACGTGCTCACGGCCGTTATTCAAGCTTCGGCTCACGCCCGACCTCGCTGGACCCGAGGTCAGCGCGCAGGTGCTGCGGTCCGCGGCTACAGGTGCCGCAGCCTTGGGGCCGTGCTCCGCCCGCAGACGCCCGGGGTCGAGGCGCCGCCCACCTCTCCCCGGAGGACGCTACCGCCCCTTGAACTCCGCTGGCGCCCGCGGGGACACCGAGGCTCGGCCTCGGCCCCCACAGCCCTCCGTCCGCGGAGCGAGCCTCGGGGCGGCCCGCAGAGGTCGCCGCTCCCCGGCCGCGGACGGCACGCGGCGCCCCGGCGCCCCCGAGCGGAGGGAGCGCGGCGGAGGGCGAGGGCGAGGGCGGCGGGCGAGGGCGAGGGCGGCGGGCGGGGCGGGGCGCGGTGACAGCGCGGAGCCGGGCCCGCCCCTGGCTCCCACCCCCGGAGCCCACAGCGCCCGCCGCCCGCCGCCCGCCGCCCGCCGCCCCGGGAGCTCGTCCAGCCCCGCGCTCCGCTCGCCCGCCGCCGCCCGCGCCCGCGCCCGCGCCCGCGGCTCCACGGCCCGGTAAGCCCCCCGCCCGGCCCGGGGACCCCTGGCGCTCGCGGGGCTCCCTGCCCCCGCGCCGGGGCCCCAGCCATATCTGGGCAAAATATTCAGCTGTCGCCGCCGCCGCCAAGAGGGACTGAGCGTGGCTCCCTCTATAAATAGCCGCCGCCTCGGGTTGCCTCCGGGGCTGCGGAGCCCGGGGTCGGGGCCGGGCGGGCCGCGCGCCGCTGTGCCCCGGGGCACCCCCGTCCCTGGCCCTCCGCGCCGCGTCTGCAATCGGCGGAAGGACCCGCGCGCTCTGGCGGGGGGTGGGGGGCTGTGCCGGGCGGGGGGGTCCTGGGCGGAGCGGCCGCCCCTGCGGACCCGCGCCCCCCCGCCCCCCGCGGACCCCGCGGACCCCCCGGCGGGGCTCTGAGCCGGCGGGCGCCGCGCTGCCGACAGGTGCCCGCCCGAGCCCCCGCCCGAGGCGCCCGCGGACGGGGACCCGGGGTCCGGGCCGCGCCAGCGGGTGGCAGGAAAAGTTTCCCGAACTGCGGGGCTGGCGCGGCGGGGAGCCCCGGGACTCGCGCGTGCCGCCGACTCCCAGCAGCCGCTCCGCCGTCGCCCGCTCACCCGGCGGCCCCGCGTCCCCCGCTCGTCCGGCGGGTCGGGCCCGCGCCGCGGAGCTGGGCGTGAGGCGGGGGCGGCGGAGGCGGAGGGAGGGCGCGCACCTGCCCGCCGGCTTCCCGCGCGCACCTGCTCGCCGCCCTGGCCTGGGGCGCCGGGGGCACGGCCGCGCGCATCCCGGGCGTCGGGCAAGCGGACACTGGCAGTCCCCGTGGCCCGGGCCCGTGCTGGGCCCTACCAGGGTCCCCCCCAGTAGTCGGGGCCGCACACCTCCAGGAAGAGCGTCCCGCGGTAATTATGGGCACCTCTGCTGGGAGGCGGCCGTCACCCTCACAAAGCAGCCTGGGACTCAGATAGCTTTAGACCCAAGGAACCGGGCAGGACCAGAGGCTCCAGTCCAGCAGCTCCCTGGCCTCAGTTTCCCCATCTATACAGTGCCTATGATGGAGCCTTGGAGCCACCCAAGCACCCGGCAACCCCCCACCAGCACAGCCCATTCCTGCCGTACCCACCCTGCACCTGGGCTCCACCTTCACCCTCTCAGATTCTTGGAGGTGACCTAGCCCCAGCTTTTCCTTTTCCGAATCACAGAACCAGACCCTAACTCAGGTTTTGGGCCTCAGAGGGAGCACCCCCAAATCCTCATCTTTCTCCTAGTGATGATGACAGCTGTTTTGTTCTTTGTCCAGGGCGGAGCAGAACCCCCTGCTCAAGGCCACATGCTGCTGGACTGGCCAGGAGGCCTGCAGGCCCCACTAGCTTTTCTCATTTCTTTCCTGATCCTTCCTGCTTGTTCAGGCGGGTCTCGAGGATCTGTGAGCCTCCCCACCAATGCCCCCTCTTCTTTGATCCGCGGCTGTCCAAGACTTTCCCTCGCTCAGCCAACAGCGCCCTAGTTCTGAAATTTCATTTTTGTTTCTACTTTACTTTCTATGTTATGTTTTCTCTAGACCCACCTCAAAGCCTCGCTGATAAAGAAGGAAGGGGAAATGAAGACAGTCCCATCAATTTGAGCCATACAACAAACAGCCAGGGTGAAAGCAAGGAATGTTGTCATTTTGGTTTATTTATTCCCTTTAATGAACCAATCTTGTGAACCCACATTTTAGACCATTTTGGCCCCTGGGTTGCTCCCAGCTGAAGTAGTAAGCCAGTGCCCTCTAAAAATAGCCTCCGCCCCACCTTATCAGGGCCTCACACCTTCTCCCTCAACCCGGGTAGGGCTGCTTCCTGCTGCTCAACAAAAATGTAAAAACAGGGAGTAGGTAGGTATTTAGTGGCAGCTCTGAGTAACAAGAGGTGGACTGACCTGGAGGTTAGGATGCCTGACTCCAACCCCAACTCTACTGCCCACTTAGAGTGACCTTGAGCTATGAGGGGGTGTTGGGCAAGCTGGTCCCCAGTAGACCTAGCATGAGAAAAGTGAAGTGCCACCCTGTGAAGAGGAGGGAAAGAGTAGGAGAAGGTGGCTTCCCAGGAGCCAGGGGAGGGGAGAGCTCAGTGGCAGTTGCTGCGGAGAGACAGAGGGGCTGAGGACTGGGCAGGGGCCACCAGGATTGGCAGGTGGTCGTGTGTGACTTTGGCCCAGGCTATTGCAAAGGGCTCAAACGTGGGATCTGCTACTGCTTTACTGGGGGCGGTGACCCAGCCTGTGTCTGAGCCTTAGTTTTCTCCTCTGTGCAATGGGGATATGGGTTGCTGTAGGGATTAAGTGAGACGATGCTGGGAAAGCCCTCAGCCCAGTGTTTGGTACCTGCAATGCCATTTCTAGCCTTAGGGAGAGAAAGAGGCAGAGGCTAATGGGAGCTGAAGACATGGGGACAGAGGCTGCCACTCCTGAAAGCTGGGCTAAGAAAGGAGCAGGGAGGGGGGTAGCAGGAACTGGAAGAGGTGGAGAAGGACCCAGAAGAGGCTGAAAAGAGAATACAAGGGGTGTGTTTATGGGGGGGACCGGGGCCTGCCTTAAACACCTGCTCAGCGTCACGGGCTCTAGAATCACATTCCTCTAGCATCAGGATAAGCAAAGAAATAAAACAAAGCCCGTCCCGGCTCAGCCCCCTGTGTTCCGTTGGCAGGCTTCAGTATCTGCGAAGGAGGGTGGTGATGGGCCAGGAAGGGTAGTTTGACTCTGCCCAGGAGCCTTGTGACCTTGGCTTGCTTACTTCTGAAATGACATCATCTATCGATGACTCCGGCTGAGTCCAGGAGTCATAATGGCCTTTTCCAGTCAGTGTTTTGATTTTTCAGTCTTACTAATGGACCAGCCGGCAGCCAACATTTCTAAAGAGGCCAATTCACTTTTCACTTAAAGCCAGAACACCAAATAGATCAATTATTTGGCTGCTCGGAGACGTTATCAGTTTAAAGCCACAGTCCTGTTTCTATGGGAGAACATGAATCACAGGGCATAATTCCGAGGCCCATTTCCTCTCTTTCGTTTTATATGATCCTCCTTTGGTTAATTGTGAAAGGACCCGACTCTCTTTGCTCCTAATGGTAACGAGAGAATGAGCTCATTGGAGTCAACCTAGGACATGTCTGAGAGGTTTTCTTTGATATTAGGAGGTGCTGGGTCCTCGCCTGATCTGAAAAACTGAACAGATGCAAGCATGTCTTCGGTTTCTCTTTTCTTGCATCCTTTTGTTTTTCTCTCAGACAAAAACACATCTGTGAAAGGCTGAAGTTACTGTGCATGGGGAGGAGAGGGGGAGGCAGGCCGCGCCCAAGCACCTGCGCGTCCCTGCCTCAGGACATCTTCTCAGGGTCCGTAGCCAGAGTGAGAGACTGCTCACCCTGGGCCTTCTGGGTGGTGACCCCAGGGCCCTTCCTGGAGATGATTCTGTCGGGTGATGAGTTGTGGCCACTGGGGTGTTCACCCTCCATGTCCCTGGGAACTGAGAGAAGCAGCAAATGCCTCTTGGCCTCACTCAGTCTCCTTCTTGGACTCACCTCTTCTCTTCTCTTAAATGTCAGTGACACTCTCAACCCTATTCTCTTTCCACTCCGCATCCACATCTGCCTACAATGCCATTCACCCCCAGGGCTCCAGCCACCAGCTATAAACTCCCAACTCCCAAATTCGTATGTCCCGCCTGAGCTGCTCTCTGCTCCAGGCATCTATGACTCCTGCCAATCAGACACAGCCAATGGGGCCTCCCAAAGGCACTTCACACCCAACAGGCCTGACTCAGGCTCACCACCCACTCTTCCTCCAGTGTCCCCCATCTTGGTTAACATTAGTAACATCATCCACCCAGGCACCAAGCCAGAGACCTCCCTTTCCTTCACCACATCATTTATTTGGTCAAGAGTCCTATCAATTCTACCTTCCAGAATATTCCTTCCGTTCATTTCTATCTCCATAGTCATGACCCCAATCAAGTACTTGCTGTCTCCTCCTTGAGCTACTGCCAGGGGCTTGTAAAATCTCTCTGCACCAAATCTTTTCTTCTTCTATGCCTCTGTTAAAAGATCTTTATGAAATGTAGCTCTGACCCTTTTATCCTTCTCCCTTCAGAGGCTCCCCATTTCCTACCAGATCCTTAGCATTGAACCCAGGACCATCAAAGAAAGACGCAGCCCCAAGCAACTTCTCCAAAACCATCTCTTGGCACTCTCGCAGATGCTCCTTACCTTCTGGCCATGGTACAAACCTATATGCCTTGATGGCTTCCTGTCTTTGGCCCTGCTCTTCCTTCTGCCTGGAATGCTGTTCTCTCCCCTCCTAACAAGGTGAATCCTTTAAAGCAAAGCCCCTCATTGCCTTACCTGTGCTCTCTCGGCCTCCAAATGGACCTCAGAGCACCAGCCGCAGTGTGTTCCTAACGGGATCATCTGTTACATCCTTATCTCTGACTGGACTGACAGCTCCGTGAGGACACTTTATGGCTTATTTATTTCTGTTTCCCCAGTGTTCCAGGTCAGAGCTCAGAGTTTGGCACAGTGCAAGTACTTTATGTGGTGATAAATGACCATTGGATGAGTGAATGAGTGAGGAAAAGGGTATGCAGACGAAAGCCCAGTGACAGCCATGACAATCACAAAACATCAGCCAGTATCTACAGCATGTTTTCCCACCGGACCATTGATTCCATGAGGGGAGAAACCACGCCTTCTCTGCTCCCCCTGACTCTGTAACCCCGTCAGCCCCATCCCAGTAAATAGAATGAATCCATGATCTCATTTGAAACTCGGGAATCCTGTAAGGGGAGAAGGGGACGGGCAGGTATTATTAACCCTCTTTTGTTGATGGAGGATAGTGAACCCGAATAGGAATCATTCCAGATCATCCAACTAGAGCACGTAGTCCAGAAAAACCAAAGTGCTCTCCAGGGTTTGGGCAGCTTGAGGAGTGAGAGCCCTTGTGTTCTATACTAGGGCTTTTCTGGCATTTGAATCATTTGGGATCTTATTAAAATGCAGACTCTAGCCCAGTAGGCCTGGGAGCTGTTCTGAGATTCTGAATTTCTAATACGCTCCTGGTGCCTAATAAGCTCTAATCATTTTATTAAGCAATAGGCTTAATTTCCTAAGAAGCTCTAATAAACACCTCATAATGTGAGGCTCATCCTGCATACACAGACTACCACACTCTGAGCACCAAGGTGAGTGCTAGTTATCTCAAAGTCTCCCCTTGGCCATTGCATTAAGACGTCGTTTTTATTAAAATCTATAAATGAATTCATTTAAGCCCTGACTCAAAATCCAGGGCTCTTTCTGGTAGGGTTGTTGTTTTTTGTTTTTGTTTTGTTTGTCGTTAATGGAGCACATGCAGGGCACCCAGAAAGAGCCTGATGGGGCAGGTCGTGGGGGAGGCGTGTGGGGGAGGCGGCAGGGGGAACAGAACAGGCAGGTGTCAGGGAACCTGGTGATGGGACACATGATTGTGGGGAGGGGCCTGTGGCCATAACACGCGGGTGAGGGCAAGACCCCAGAAACGGCCTGCTGCTAGAAGGGTCAGGCTAAGCAGCAGTGGGTGATTTCCATCTTCTGTACCCGTCCTTCCTTCTCCTTTGCATTCTGGAGCAATTTAGGCCCAGATGGGTCTTTTAAGCCCAACTCCCCAGTTCCTAGCCAACCTAAAACCTCTCTTCAGACTGTGTCCCATCGCCTTTTCAGGGCACACTGCTTCCAAGCATGGCATCTATGAGCATGGGATGAGTGCTCCCAGTGGCTGCGGGGGACCCAGGTGCCCCCTTCAGAAACCACTCAGAAGACAAGGGTGAGGGGAGTGCCAAAGAGGGACTTCCTCCTGGCAAATCCAGAGAGATTTAAAAAGTCAGATCAGAAGACAACGTTGTATGCATTTGTTTATGTCTTTTATACTGCATTCTATTTACACTATTAAAAGGGTTTGAGATCACTTAAAATAAACCTGAACAGGCAACAGAAATGGTAAGAACAGAAATTTTAAAAAGACAGGGTAGCAAGCTTGAAAACCAGAATTATGAAACCCTGAGAATCTGGTGGGAGCTAAGGGCCATGCTCTTAACTTTTTCTGGAGAAAAATGAATGTACCTCTGCATGACAGTTTGCATGTCACTTCAGCGGGCGGGTGGGTCCTCCTGGAGGCCACTCAAAGCCCAGGGTAAGAACACCCACCACAGAATGAAGAGAGGAAATCAGGCCAGCGTGTTGGCTGAGATGGCAACTGTTTTTGGACACCCAAGTCAGCTCTGGGATGAATCATGACAGCCAAGGGGCAAGGGCACAAGATGCACTGGGGGATGGTTGGTGTCTGATGAAAAGATCACCAGTTTTCAGGAGAGCGAGGTGTTTTCTGAGCCCTGATTTTTAGAGTGTACATCACGATGGTGAACATGAGGTGGAAGCAGTGTAGCATAGGGCTTAAGAACATGGACTCTGAGACCACCTCTCTGGGTTCAAATCAAATGTCTGCCTGTGACTAACTGTAAATTCAGGTCATTTTAAACTCTCCATGCCTCAGTTTCTCCTTCTATAAAATGGTATTGTTGTGGGGATCTGTTTCACCATCTATAAATTGGGACTAAATTAGTTATCACATGGCACTATGTAAGACTGCACCTGGGTGGGATGTGGTTGGCGTCACACAGCGGAAGCGATGATGAGAAGGCAGCCCGGCGTTGTGGTGATGCGTAGTCAGATGGGACCCTGTCTGGATTCAAACTTCAGCTCTAGTACTTACTAGCTTTGTGATCTTGGTCACTGTATTAAGTTACATAGCGTCCCCCCAAAATCATGTCCACCTGGAACCTCAGAATGTGACCTTATTTGGAAATAGGGTCCCTGCAGGTGTAATTAGTTAGGATGAGGTCTCCCTGGATTGGGGTGGGCTCCAAATCTGATGACTGGTGTCTTTATAAGAAGAGGAGTGGCCACACAGGGTAGAAGGGCCTGTGATGACAGAGTCCGCGATGCAGGTGCAAGCCAAGAAATACCATGGAGTACTGGCATCGCCAGGAGCTAGGACAGAGGCACGGGACAACAGACCTTCCCTCCGAGCCTCCAAAAGGAACCAACCCTGCTGACATTTTGATTCCCTTTTTGAACACTCTGAGTTGCAACAGAGTAACTTTAAGCCATCCAGTTTGTGGTGATTGGCTACCGCAGCCCTAGGAAGCTAATACAGGCGGATTACTGTGGTTCAGGTTCTGCATCTGTAAAACAGGAATTAAAAAGTACCTACTTCGGGGCACCTGGGCGGCTCAGCGGTGGAGCGTCTACCTTCGGCTTGGGTCATGATCCTGGGGTCCTGGGATCAAGTCCCACATCAGCTCCCTGTAGGAAGCCTGCTCTTCCTTCTGTGTCTCTGCCTCTTTCTCGATGTCTCTCATGAATAAATAAATCTTTTTTAAAAATGTACCTACTTCATAGAGTTATTTAGATTGTATGAAATAATCTGCATAGTGTATCACCATGCCCATTAGTATGTACAGAATAGCACTTGCTATTATAAGGTACAGTGACATACTGGGCATAACGCCCCAAAGATGAGGTTAATAGCATTCTACTCTATGTCTGCATTAGAATTTACATACGCAGTGTCCTATGGATGATGAGCTTTGATGTGGCTCCCATTTTTTGCTAATATAATCAGATGATTTGTACATATATCTTTGTACAATTCGGTGACTAAGTGAATAAGATGAATTCCTGGAAGTAGAATTGCTGAGTCAAAGGGCGTGTGCAATTGGGTAGATATGGCTTAATTTGCCTGAACGAAGGTAAATCCATGTGAGCTTCTCTTCTATGTGACAGCACCGGTCTCCCCCGCAACATGTGAACACTGGGAATTCTCAGGCTTTTGCATCTTTGTCAGTGTGTTGGATGAGAGACAATGGCTCATTTCTTAATTTACCTTTCCATAGTTATGAGCGAGCATCATTATCTACTCATAGGCTTTTTGGCCTTTTTTTTTTTTTTTTTTTAGGTGAATTGCCTGTTCCTTTCCTCTTTCTATATTTTCACTGGATTGGTTTTGTTGTTGTTGTTGTTGTTGTTGTTGTTTTGGTTTGCCTTGGGTTTTTGGTAGGACTCTTGTCTATTAAATGAATTAGCCCTTTGTTCAATGGGCAGCAGATATTTTTCCCCATTTGCCATTTGCCTTTGTCATTGTTCATGATAATTTTCATATTGGTTTTTCAGAAAATACAAAGGTGAGCTTCATAAGCCGAATGTTATGCTAATGCCTGCTGAGAGGCAAGGTGACAAGTTGTGTTTGTAAAATGGAGAATGAGAAGAGGAATGAAGTCCACAGGCTTTTCTACAAACCAACTTTTATTCTTTTGATTTATGGCCGTCAAAGCCAGTAATAAGGCTAGGCTTTCATTCATTTACTTAGCAAACCTGCCCTCAGCACTTGAGGGGTGCCAGCTTTGTGTGGGATCATGGAGAAGAGAGAGGTGCTTGCTCCCAAGTGGCTTTCAGTCTTGTGGACAGAGGGGTACAGTAAGACGATGCTTCTGATGGTAGAACTCTGATGGCCTCTTCCATTTGTATTAAGATACTTGGCTTGCTAGAAGCCTTTTCAGCTGGGTGAAAGATGGTGTAGAAGAGTCTGGGCCTGGTGACAACTCCTATTGGCTTGAACTAGGGGAGTTGCAGAGAGGAGTGGAGAAGGAGCCACAGAGCAGACGATGGCCTGGTTCGCAGGCCAGCTAGGGTTGGCAGATGGTTTCCAAGCCCTTTCCTGGAACCCTGTTGCTTATAGTGATTCGTGCAGTGACTCAGACACTGTGATGACCTCAGGAGATGAGAAATGAAAATACACACTGGTGCATGCACACACACACACACACACACACACACACACGGCCTTCCTAATTTAAACCATTGGACAATTTTGACGGACATGTAGACCTTTGAGATTCCTGTGTCGTGGGATGGGGCTCATAGCAACTGCAGAAGGAGACAGAGTCAAACACTGTGTTTAGTTTCCCTGCTTTTTCAGCAGGTGTTTTCCCACATGACTAAGAGAATGAGATCAGCTGGGGAAAATAAAAGCAAACAGGCCAAAAAAACAAGTCTTTTAAAGATAGCTGGTCTCTGAGTCCCCATCCTCCCCACTCAGTGGCCCCAAACATCTTTCCTAATAGAACCACGTCTTAAATCTCATCTTTCAACTCCCCAACAACCACCACCATTAGCGGAGACGTCAACTGTCTCTGGAAGGCCTCATCTGGGACTCTGTCATCCCCGCTCACATGCCTTTGGTAACCCCTCCCCACTACCTCCTGAATCAGCCCAGTGCTCATCTCGGGCCATTTTTTTTTTTTAATGTTAGAAAGTTTCTTGCACAGATTATAAATCCATGTCCTGGTAATCTATGTCTTCTGCCCGCTGGGGAGCCACAGAACACGTCCGTTCCTCCTTCCCAGGGTCAGCGCGTTACGGGTTTAAAGAGTGTGACCATGTCTCCCCTGGTCCTTCAACTGTTCTTCATATGGTCCTGCCATCCTTCTCTGGACTCAGCACCACTCGTGAGAAAAGGTCCAATTCACAGAAGAGGTCGCCCACATGGTCAATAGTCATATGAAATATACTCAGCATCATCAGTGAGCAGGGAAATGCACAATGAGATACCACCACCCACTCGCCATCATGGCTAAGGCTAAAATGAAAAGCACTGACCATAGCAAGAGTGGACAGGGTGCAGAGCAACTGGAACACTCATCATCACTGGTGGAAATGTAAAATTGTGCCGTTACTTTGGGAAAGCATTTGATAGCATCTACTGAAACTCAATGTGTACTTACTCTGAGCCAGCAATTTGACTCCAGGTATGTACCCAAGAGAAATAAGCCATTGTTTCTACCGCAAGATATTCATAACCCTATTTATAATTACCAAATACTAGAAATAACTCAAGTGTTTGTTACTAGCAGGGTAACTAAATAAATTATGGTCTAATTCATTTAATGGAATACTACACATCAGTGAAGAAGAATGAGCTGTTGCTAACATGCAACACGGATGAATCTCACAGATGTAATGCTGCATGAAAGAAGCCAGACATGAGAATGTTTGCATTTATATGATGTTCAAAAAACAGTTAAAGCCAATCTGGGTTTTAAGGTCAGAATAGTAGCTATATTTGAGGGAGATGGGCTGGGAGGAAGTATAAGAGCATTCTGGTGGCCTGGAAATGTCTCATGTCTTCATCTGAGTGGTGTTTACATAGGTACGGACATGGAAAATTCAGGAAGCTGTACTCTCAAGACTTGCACACTTGACTATATATAAAACCAATGCCTTATTAAGAAAGAAAAAAGTCACCCCTACTAATGAAAGAGTGGTGGCCCAGAGCTAAGCTCCAGAGGAAGCTGAGCAAGACCAACACTGTCTTGCTTCAGCCACTGTACTTTGATTAAAGCAGCTGAGATCCCACCATGACTTTGGGGGCCCATGCCTCATGCCATCAACTGACATTAGGTCAATAGTCACTTGAGAACCCCTAAATCTTTCTCATGGCTGCTTAGCTATGTCCACCCATCTCATGCTCATAGGGTTGGCTTATTTGGTCTCAAGTGTTGTGGAACTGAGAAAAGGGGAAGGAAACCAGCAGTCTAAACTATATTATCCTTTATTTCATTCCCTTCGTATGGCATCCCTTGAGGGGTGAATGTTGCACCCTCACTTTAAAAACAACTCCATAGGGCAGCCTGGGTGGCTCAGTGGTTTGGCGCTGCCTTCAGCCCAGGGCCTGATCCTGGAGACCCGGAATTAAGTCCCACGTTTGGCTACCTGCATGGAGTCTGCTTCTCCCTCTGCCTCTCTCTCTCTCTCTCTCTCTCTTTCTCATGAATACATAAATAAAATCTTAAAAAAAAAAAAAAAAAACAACTCCATAAATGTCAGAGGTACTGTGTGACATGACCAAGGCTGCCCAGCCAGACAGAACCCAGCAGGGGCCAGATCTGTGTGATCCCTAGTCCAAGCTCTGCCTTTCTACAGGCTGACCGGAGACGAGGCCTCATCTATAAAGTAGGGCTATGGCCTAGCTGTACACCCTGGTGGGGGTACACGGGAAAGACACCATGTGTGTGATGCTACCCCAAGGATCTCTATATGAGTGTTATTCTTCCAACTTAATTATAAGCTTCCTGAGGGCCAGGAAATGTCTTAATTTCTGTCTGTGCCACAAAGTCCCACCATGCCCTGCACATAGTAGGTTGTCAGTAAATAACCAATGAATTGGGTTGGAGAAACTGAGATCCAGAGAGATCTAGCAACATGCCCAACTTGCATAGCAAGTCCTCAACCAACAGGACTTGTAACCAGATCCTCTGACTCCCATCCCAGTGCTCCTTCTGCCATTGCACAGTGGGCCCTGCTTCCCGTAGACCGCAGGGACTGGAGATGCTAATGGGTTGGAAGATACTAAGGAGAAGGGACAAGGACCATCTGAGGGGAGACAGGGCTGAGTCTGGCCCTGGGGCCTTCAGGGTCTGTGTCCTGGGGAGAGAGCTGGGGACAGGTTGTAGGTGACACAGTTGCATAGAACCGTACTCTCAGCAGAACGCTGGGTTTGGGTGAATGCTCTGCAGTTACTCTCTTGAAATTCTTAATGTTTTCTTTGGATTTGTATTTTTAAGTGAAGTCCCGTGGCCAACGGAGCATGCACCAGGGCTTAGAGCGTCTGCCCGTATGATGTCCCACCTTCTGCTGCCGCTCTGCTTCCTGGGGGCGGGTTCTCAGACCCCAGCTGCCTCACCTGCTGGTGCCCCTATTTCCTGCCAGCCTCCCCGCATCTACCACTGGGGATCTCTGGTACATTCTGCAGGGCAAGCATCTCATCCAGCCCTGTCCAGCACTGAGATCCTGATACCGTCTGATGGCCCATTTCTGTGTGTTGGGGCAGTGGCCCCCTTGTGTGAAGGGGAGATGCCTGGCTCGACCATCTGGCCCCCATCAGGGCAGGGGGAGGAAAGTGGCAGTGAGTGGATTTGGCGTGCATGCTTTGTGTCGTAGCACATGGCACCTGTGTGATTGAGACAATAAACGATAAGAAAACACTATGACACATCAAGAGCAAGACCGTGAGGGAAAAGGCGAAACTTTATATCTTGGTGCCTTGAATGGCTCTTTTTTCCTGATTTTGAACAGAGGAACTTACGGTCTTATTTTACAGTGGACCCAGACTCCGCCAATTTGGCAGCCAGTCCCGCCGGGGAGATCTTTCCCAGGGCTGGGAAGGGGCTAGGCGTCAGCTGAGGGCTCCCTGGGGAAGCAGGATGGCAGGGTATGTGGGCCTAAGTGGCTGGGAAGCTCGGCCCGGTCACCTGCTCTCTGGCTGGATCTCATCACAGGTGACAGCAGGCCCTCAGGCACACTCACTTGGTGCGCTGCAGGGACCAGGCAGGTGGTCGAGACTTATAGGCTGCTAAGGTCTCTGCATACTGCGTGGTTGCTGGTAAGGATTCTTGTGTCCCATTCAATGACCCTGTTCTAAAACCTAAGCATTGAGGAAATTAAGCTCCCCAAGACGTCCAGTCCCTGCTTGTCTACCCCTTCCGCACCCTACTTGGCAGCCCCAAGCCCTGACCAACCCAGGGTTGGTGGACTGTCTCCCCTTGGGGGTCACTGACCTGCACGGGAATTCGGTCATCCGCCCCACTCCCTGGGCCTGCAGCCCTGACTAAGCTGTGGGGAGGGAGCCCTCACTTTGTGCTAGGCCCGGGGCTGCACACTGAGATGCGGAGCTGGTCAGCTGGCAGAGAGGACGGGGTGCTGAGGGCCATGGGAGCACAGTCTTCTCTAGGTGGCAGCACTGCTTCCCCACTCCCTGGAGGTTGTAAGAGAGAGGCCAGCCTCTCCAGCAAGGAGGTTGGGGGGCGCCTGGGTGGCTCAGCGGTTGAGCACCTGCCTCCCGCTCAGGTTGTGATCCCAGGTCCCAGGATCGAATCCTGCATCAGGTTCCCCAAGGGGAGGCCTATGTCTCTGCCTCTCTCTGTGTCTCCCATGAATAAGTAAATAAAATCTTAAAAAGAGAGAGAGCAAAAGAGAGAGATCAGGATGTTTCACTCTCTGGAGGGGCTGTGCCTCCGGGACTTAGCAGGACTTCAGAAGGCCTGGAGGTGGGAAGAGGGCACTGCAGGCTGAGAGGACAGGTGGGAGGACTGAAATGTCAGGGCTGGCCGGGGCCAGGCGGCTGGCACAGCCAGAAGGTCTGGGCTGGATCAGAAGCTGGGGAGGCCCAGAAGCCACCGGCTCTCCGTTGGCTTCAAACCCCAGGCTGATGAGTTTGCTCTGTGTCACAATGACACCTTTGAAGGGGGCTTTCAGTTCAGGAGCAGCATCAGAACTGATTTTCATGAAGATCGTTTCAAGGCTGAGTGGAGGCTTGGAACTGGAAGGCAGGGAGGCAGGGGAACTGAGGCAGGGAGGCAGGGGGCTGTTGTGGTAACGTAGATTTTAAAACGCCAAGCCCCGTGGAAAGGGAGAAGAGGAACAGATAAAAAGGACGTGAGAGAGATAGGCCTCTAGTCACAAAAGGACAGTAGGGTAGGATTCCATTTAGATGAGGTACCTAGAGTAATCTCATTCATAGGGACAGACATAGATGGCGGCTGCCAGGGGCTGGGGAGGACGGGAGCCAGGACGGGGAGTTAGTGCCTGATGGGGACAATGTCGGTCCGACGAGATGAACAAGTTCTGGAGATGCGGCCCTGATGGCTGCACAGTGTGGCTGTGCTGAATGACACCGAACTGTTTACTTAAAAAGGTTAAAATGGTCAATTTTATGTTATGTGCAATTTGTCACTATGTCAAAAAAGCCCCTGATGTTCAAAAAATAAGAGAAAGAGGGAGAGGACTGGGACTGAGGGGCGTGGGGACTGAGCAGAGTGACGGGAGTGGCAAGGGAGAGCGCAGGCCGGCTCCAGGTGTGGGGCCTGGTGTGTGGGGCTGCTCAGGTGCGTCACCCAGGTTGGGGGGGTGGGGGGAGGCGGGGCCCAGGGCAGGCCTGGGGGTCTCAGGAGCTGGGGCTGGAGAGACTGGCTGAGAGGCATCAGCTTCTCACTGGTCACTGTACCACACGGGAGAAGGCCCGGCCGAAGCGTGAGGTGTGAGGAGGGAGCAGAGCCCAGGGGCCGAGTGGGCCAAGGAGAACAACTGACCCAGTCGTCCAGGAGACTGAGGTGGGGGGCGGTGGGGGGGGCAAAAGGAAGGAGAAATGCGGAGTCTGCGCTCTCTCACTCTTGCTCCTGCGGGCTGCCAGGAGCAGGGCTCATTCACAGCGCCTGAGTGCGGTGAGGGGAGTGTGTGGGAGAGAGGATGAGCCTCCCAAGGGCTGCGGGAGGGTGGGGTGCTCATGGGAGTCCAGCAAGAGCCACAGCAATCCAGGGCCGAGGGCGCTTCTGGGGACATGGCTTCTCCATGTGTCTCTCAGTCCCGTGAATTCACCCTCCTTTGAGGACTCTTACGCCCCTAAATGTCTCTTCCGTCGTGGCCTCAGCCTCCACCTGCTCATGATGATCTCTCTCCTCACCGACAGCTTCTCCTGCCACCTGCCTCGCTTTCTCCTTGGGTCCCAGTTCAGCACTGCTACAGATTGGATTATATCCCCTCCAAAACTTGTACCTGTGAATACGACCTTATTTGGAAATAGGGTCTTTGCAGATGATCAAGTTGAGGTGAGGTCCTGAGGACAGGCCCTACTCTGGTATCACCGGTGTCCTTATATTAAGGGGACTTGTGGACACAGACGCGTACAGGACAGTAGACTACCAGCTCAAGGCTAGGGATGCGTGAGCTTCGCAGAGCCAGGGGAGAGGCACGAACAGGTAGGTTCCCCAGAGCCTTCAGAAGGAGCCAACCCTGCCAACACTCGGATTTGAATTTCTAGCCTTCAGGACCAAGAGACAAAAACTTCTGTTGTTGAAGTCAGTCTGTGGGACTTTGTTAAGATAATCCCAGGAATTAATACAAATGCCAAGAAATAAGAACTCATTCACCCAATTCCAAGCCATCTCATGGCTCATTGACTAGCCTATCAATCGGTTGCCCTTGAGCCAGGCACCCACTTTGTCCAGTCAGCCAAGAGGATGACGTAAAGCATGGCTACCCCCCGGGGAGCCTCATGAAGGAGGGCAGGGGGGAGACAGTTCTCTCAGGAGGAACAGAGGGCATCTCAGGCTCTCTCGTGTCCCTAAAGCCAGGAGAAGAGAGAGGTGCAGGCTTCAGTGACGAGGGATCGTGGCCTAAAATCTCTTTTGGCCAAAATGTCTTCCCAAAGAGGACAAAGACGCAAGATGATGGGGTACAAAGAATCAACTTTGTAAATCAGCCTTTCTTCACCCATCATCAAGATGTTCACTGTGGCTGAAATAAGAAGATGGTACAACTGGAAAATATTCATATTAACTTGTGACTCAGCCCCTCCTGACCTCAGGGAAACACAGTCCATAAATCAAGATGCTGCTCTGGGCGCCTCCTTCCAGAGTTTTCCCATGGGGTTGGCTGCTCAAAGAGCCATTAGCTGTAGTGACTGGACCCACTTCCCGTGAAAGATTTAAAAGTGCATTTGGTACTCGGAGATCTTCCCCACCTCAGAGCTTTCATTTCTGAAGCTTCCTGATGGATGGCCTCAGCCCTTGACCCACTAATTTTTACTATCCAACCTGCCTGGTTGTATTTCCTGGCAAGCTTGTAAATTCTATTTTTTTCATGTTGAGCTGAGGTCTAAGGCTTCTGCTGTTGAGAGGCAGGGGTGGCCAGATGTGCTGCTAGTGTAATATATACGCTAGATTTGGAAGATTCAAGTTTTTCAATGTATTTTAAATTTACTGAGCTGCCCTTTCACTTTTCTCATAACTCTTACTCAGGACTCAATTTATAAAGCAGGTAAGAGAGGTGCTTCGGGGGGTCATGCTGGGCTTCATCACCCCCTTCCTACCCCTCCCTCCTCTCTTGGGTTCCCAGCCCCCCCAGGCCTGCTTGTGGCAGCTAAACCTTCACAACACTCAGTGGGGGAAAAGGTACTATTACCCCCTCACTGTTTAGGGGGATTGGCAACTTTTTACTTCTATAGCCAAATCCTCCTTTCTTCAAGGGAAATCTGGTATAGAGCCACAAAAAAACAAATCAGGCAAAAGCAAGGGGAGCCCCCTCTCTCAGCCTTTCTGCAGGGGCCCTGGAGGAGCCTGAGATCTCCCTGCATGCAGTTTAAAGACCACCCATCTGATCCAAAGATGTCTCCAAGAGGTACGGGTTATAAGCAGAACTTCCCAGTCCACTTCTGCTCATTTTACAGATGAGCAAACGGAGGCCCAGGGGATGGGAGGAATTTAGCAAGGACCACCTGGGTAGTTCCCACCACAGCTAGCTCTCCAACCAGTCTTCCGAATTTCAGCCCTGTGTCTGTCAGTGGCACCTCTTTTATTAGGAAATGGAAGCCTTTTAATTTTTTAAAAAAGATTTTATTTATTTATTCATGGGAAACACACACACACACACACACACACACACACACAGAGGCAGAGACATAGGCAGAGGGAGAAGCAGGCTCCCCATGGGAAGCCTGATGCAAGATTCAGTCCCAGAACCCTGGGATCATGACCTGAGCCAGAGGCAGACACTCAACCACTGAGCCACCCAGGTGTCCCTGGAAGCCTTTTATTAACAGTTATAAAACACCATCTCTTCCTAAGCATATTTTCAAGTTGAGCTTACCATGGGCTCGATGCGCATGGCTTTCACCTCCCTCCCACCCTGTCCTTCCCCTCCTCCAGCTCCCCATGTTGCTGACCCTGGAGGGCAGTCTCACTTTAGAGATGCCAATTCTGGGAGCCAAGTAGGTGAGCATGGCTTGAAGCTGACAGCTTCGTAGCTGACCTTACGTGCTCTCCGCTCCTCTCAGCTTATTTAATGTAAGGTCTTATCGCTCCATAACATTCACAGGACACTTGACATTAGAAAGCACACCTTTAAGTCCTCTGAAATAGGACTTGTGAATTCAGTGGTACCTTGGATTGTGCAAGAATAACATTAACTTCCCCGTGCACACTAACAGAGAGACTCCTTTGGGAAAGTTCATGATTGTACCCCTCTGGGTGGTGCCTGCCACCCAGCCCATCTCTCCTTCAATGAGCCCCCTAGTCCCCACCTACTTCTCTCTTGCTCCTTCACAGCTACTTTTCCTACTCTCTGTTCTCTTGTCTTGGCTCATCCCTTCTGCAGGCTCTGTCCATCACTTTTTCTAAGGATTTTGGTGCAAATCACCTAGGAAATGAGTCAGCTGGCAAAGATAACAAGCATGGGAAGCTCCCAGAGTCCCAAACCTTAAAACCAGCGGGTCCTGTCCCCAAGTCCCTTCTTGTATGAGTCTGAGTGGCTCCCTCATATGACCCAGAAATGAGGCTAAGGATGTTACCCAAACTTGATTTCATGGGATTCCAATTCCAGGAACATTTTCTCAGAGACATGGTTTCATGGTCAAAGACCAGGAAAATTCTGCTTGTAGCCTGTTTCTCCTGGAGGCACCCAATGTGTGGAAGCCTATCAAAAGTTTTAAGAAGCCCTGCGGTCTCAAGTCCTGTGGAAATTTGTATAACCTCAAAACTGAGTGCCCAAAGCGTGTTTAGCAGCTAGTTCAGAGGTGTCCCTGTGAGTTAGTTCTGGAAGCCTCTGAACCTTTCACTAGGGTCCCTCTTGGCTATAGATGCTCTGGCTCCACTCAAGAAAAGCCAAATTAGGTTATTCTCTGAGAGCAGTCACTGAGGTTTGTTTTTTCTTTTTCTTTTTTTTCTTTTTTTCATCTATACCAGAGCATTGTCAGCTGCTGTGCTTTCTTTGGAAGTAAATAGAAATGAATCAAGGGGGACCCATTTATGGTCTGAACATTGCATTCTTGGGGTCTGGGCAAAGGAAGACGTCAGGCCAAGCCAAGCCATTCTTAGAGAAAAGGATGGCACTGAGGTTTTCTGTGTTTGGAAAGCAAGTCTTTTCTTACCAGGCCAGCTGTCATATTTCTCTTACAGATTGGCCTACACATGCACAAACTTACATTAATAACACATATCTCTACTTTCTGAAATGGAGGCTTTTTCTGTCAGCTGAGTGAACTTTGTTTTTCTGATTATGTTTAAATGCACTGTTTTTAGTTAACAACTATTCCAGCTTTTTGATTATTTGGTTGTCTTTTCCTAGCTTTCATTTCTCCCTATGCTGGAAAATACCATCAGTCATGTCCCAGATGAGCCATGCTCTGTGTGTGTGTGTGTGTGTGTGTGTGTGTGTGTGCTTGTGTTTGTGTCAGGGTCTAAAAACACAAACTGCTGTGATGAAGAGATACTGATTATATTCATTTGCTGGGGCTGCCATAAGAAAAATACTATAAACAGAGTGGCCTAAACAAACAGAAGCTTGTTGTCTCAAAGCTCTGGAGGCTAAAAGTCCAAGATCAAGGTGTCAGCAGGGTAGGTTCCTTCCAAGGGCCATGAGGATCTGTTGCAGGCCTCTCCCACAGCTTCTGGTGGTTTGCTGGCAGTCTTTGGCGTTCTTTGGTTTGTTGGAAGCACCACTCTGATCTCTGTCCTCATCTTCACACGTGTTACTGTGTGTGTGTGTGTGTATCTGTCCAAATTTCCACTTTTTATAAGGACCCCAGTCCTGTTGGATTGGGAGCTCACCCTTTTCTAGCATGCCCTCATGTAAACTGAGCTAATATCTGCCATGACTCTGTTTCCCAGGAACATCACACTCTTACTTGCAGGGTGGTACTGGCTTCGGAAGTCCCCAGGTGGTTGGAACTTCCACATATGAATTGGAGGGGCCACAATTTGACCCCTAACACCAATTCTGTACACAGTAGTGTATTCCATTCCGCAGCATCTAAGGAAGTCCTGAGCTGCTGCCTCACTTTTTAGCCTGCCAGCTTCAGAAAGGAGGGCTGAGGTGGGAAGAGGCTCAAACAGAGATGCCAGCAGCTTCTGCAGCAAGCTGACATTTTCCAAGAGGAGAAGAGCCCAGAGTCTCCTCAAGGCTGTCTGATGGGATAAGCAAAGGCAGGTAGGACTGGAATTAGGTTCATTTCAGAAACAAAAAAAAACAAAAAATATCGTGTTGCATGTGTGGCCACAGTCTGGGCCCTGGGGAGAGGGGGAAGCAGCAAACTGACACCCGGCCCGTGGGGAGGCCACAGGCGATGCATGTGAACTGAGCAGAGAGGTGCGGACCCAGCACCGAGGCCATGATAAGCTTTGCTGAGTGAGGGGACCCTGACGCTTCACAGAGGAGGTGATGTGCGAGCTGGGCTTGTCTTATCATCAGATAGTTTTAGCCAAGAGGAGGACAGAGGGCTTAGGGCAGATCGGATTGCATACAGTGGTTCGGGCACGCCTTGGTGGGTAGCACACCCTACCAGGAGGTAATGCGATTCGCGTGAGTCACTCAAGCTCTCTCAGTTCCATGTCCTCAACCGTAAAATGGGAATAATGACAAATACCTACCTCAGAGGTTAAATTAGAAAATCCTCATGAAGTGCTTAGCACAGGGTTTGGATATGGTAGGAAAAGTTAGCCATTATTGCTGGCTGCTTTTTTGTGAGGATTGATCAAGATGTTGTAGGTGAAGGACCTGCAGGGAGCAGGTGTTCAGTTAATACTCTTCCTCTTATAAACTCAGCTTTGGCAGAGCTTCCAGCATCTTGTTTCCCATCAGGGCATGGAGTGAAGGGTGGAGGGTTGTACAGAAAAGTATTTGAACTACCTGAAGAATAAAATAGTTTTCAAGTGTTTATAATCCATTTGTAGTCCCCTGTTTTATTTGGAATTAATGGTCGTGCCAATACAATCAATTACAATTTATTCAATCACATGCCATAAGGATTTTTTACTTTGCATGGTTTTATTGGAGAATTATTCCAACGTAGTACAGTATTCTACTATAGTAGTTATAATCCTGACAATTCATAGAATATGCTTGGCCACCATGTGAATGACAAGCATTGATTTGTTCTGAAACAGAAAATCTGAGAAGGGTCTTTCTAAGATTTTTCTCTTTTTGGTAGGTCATAGATCACAGAAACTCAGAAGACAATCACAGATTCTCTGACAATGTCGTACAGACGAGAACTAGAGAAATACCGTGACCTGGATGAAGACGAAATCCTTGGAGCCCTCACGGAGGAAGAGCTCAGGACCCTGGAAAATGAGCTGGATGAGCTGGACCCTGACGTGAGTAGGCACTAAAGGGTAATATGTCATCATAGGTGCAGGGACAATAACCAGTACTACCTGGGGGAGAGACAGGTGCAGACTTCCTGTAGCTACCACTTCCCATTTCCTTCTATGGCAATGACACTGGAATAACACTGCCCTTGAAAGTGTGTGTGTGTGTGTGTGTGTGTGTGTGTGTGTGTGTGTTGTGTTTGTCAGGGTTTTCTAAACCAGCAGAATCAATAGGATGCGTATATTCACATAGGGAAGAGATTTGTTTTAAGGAATTAGCTCACATGACTATGGAGGCTGACAAGTCCCCATATCTGTAGTCAGCAAGGTGGAAATCCAGGAGGACTGGCGGTGTGGTTCTAGCCTAGGTCCAAAGGCCTGGAGAACCAGTGGAGGGGGTGGTGTAGTTTCAGTCTGAAGGCCAGAAAGCTCAAGACCCAGAAAGAGCCAATGTTTGAGTTTGAGTCTGTAGGCAGGAGAAAAAAACAATTACTCAGCTCGTTGGAGGGTCAGCAGAGTGCAGTTTTTTTTGTTCTATTCAGAACTTCAGCTGATTGGATGGGGCCCACCCACATTAGGGAAGGCAATCTGCTTTACTCAGTTTACTGATTCAGATGTTAATCTCATCTAGAAACATCCTCACAAGCGTACCCAGAAAGATGTTTAATCAAATGTCTGGGTACCCCATTGCCCTGTCAAGTTGACACATAAACTCAACCATCACAAGTCTACTCCTTGTCAACTTTGCACCCATACTTTTCTCCTTATAAAGACAGTAACAAGGTCATTATTCTGCCTAACATGACAAAACTATTCTGTGTACAACCTCCCAGAAGAGGAGGTAAAGTCCTTGAGTGATCCCATCATGATGGGCCATAATTCAAATACTATGGTATAAAATTCACAATACTTCAATATTACAATGTAAAATCAATACCTCTTAAGTTACATGATAAGAGAGTAAGAGAGAGAAAAAAACAAAGATACTTGCTTCACACACACCCGTTCAAAACAAAATAAGGAGGAAACACTCATGACAATTATAGTCCTTGTTTCCCTAACTGGTCACATGGTTGCAGCTGGTATTTATAACTCTCTTCTTCACTCCCTGTTCTGTATTCGCTTTGCCGTTAGCAAGCACCTTGTTGGTCACGATTCTTTGCCTGGTTGGATGACTCAACCCTTCATTCCTGAAGGGTCTGGGCCAGTAGTAGCCCTGCTTGGATTGAGTTATGATAATTTTCCATTGACTCTAATCACAGGACGTGGTATTCCTAGGAAGCCCCTACG